>NC_141265.1:10220000-11530000 GCF_054856545.1 Hippocampus guttulatus | reverse complement strand
TGCGTGCATTTAGTATCATAACATGAAGATGACGGTGGCAATTTTGATATTGCGATATTGCCATTATCGTTACATGCCTACAATATTCAGCATAGTCCTGTCAAGTCACATTTATTTCTATAGCCCTTAAGCACAAACAGTCTCAGAATCCCCCTTCCATGATGATTCGACATAAGCTGCCTCAGTATCACAGACACATTATGAGCCACATGCTGCTTCACCAAATTTAAAGACATTCTTTGAGTATGTGGTCACATGTATATCGGTAAATCACTGAGGCGGGATCCACCAATCATGGTATACCTCTTGTATGTTGTTAGTGTATCACTATTAGAATGTTATTGATACACCATTGATGCATAACATTAGGCATGTCATTGCTGATACGTCACTAGTGCTTCACTGGTACATCACAGTTTCATGACTGGTATATTATTGATACATCATTGGTAGATCACTGGTACATCAATTATACACCACTGGTGAATTATTGCGACATTATTTGGTGCTTCATCTGCGTGTCATTCTTATTGTGTATTGATGTATTAAAGGTGCATAATTATTGCATGTTTTGTGCCTGAATAATTTAGCACCACATCAACTCTGACTCTCTCGACAGGAGCCTCAGACGTGGGCAGTAGCGATTACGGACGTTATTTCACGGATACGCAGATCAAGGATGATGACGGTTTTGACGTGGACGACTCAGACTATGATATCTTTATTGAGGAAGTAAGTCACCCATATTTTATGAAATTGGAAAGATTCATTTGTGTTGATTGTGTTGTTTTTTTGGGGGAAAACTTTCACATGCTTTTCAGCTAAAGCCGTTCCCTGCTATCGGCCAAGACAGTGGCAAGTCACAGCTTCGCTCTCGCTCTGGTCCATCGAGTCAGAACATTGTTTACCGCATGAACACCATGGTGCCACCCAACACCGCGACGTTACCTTCGGCCTCTTCCTCCACCAGTACTGCCATCTTCCCAGACTTCTCCGATTTGATTTTCCTCACCAGCTCGGAGAGCAAGGTCACAACAACAACTACCACCACCACCACCACTACCAGGTACCTGCTAAAACTTTAACAACTTCAATGATGCCAATGTCAAAGTGTCCCTCGCTGATCCTCTCCAGCACCGTGACGCATGCGCCCACCGCCGCTGCCACCGTGTCCCCATGGAAGGGCGATGTTCCTCGGGTGTACCAACTGACCTGCGACGACACTGTGTGCCCGCCTGACAGCTTTTGCCTCGCAGACTTGGAGAGAGGAGGATCGAGATGCCACTGTAACCTTGGACGTGCCGGTGACACTTGTTCTCAAGGTAAACTAAGTTGTGAATAATCGATAAAGAATAAACATTTTGTAAAAACCTATAAGGTGGAAAACTGAAGTGAAAAATTAATTCAAAATGTAAAAAGATACTATCAAAAACCATGAAAAAAGTAAAATACATGCAATGCATGAAACACAAAACAAAACGAATAGTATGCTAGAATGGTTCATGCTAGCACGCAATGAAAGTTGTCATGGAGAATGAATTCTCATGACATTAGCATCGACATGCAGTAATTTGAACAACGTTATATTTGAACACAAGCAGTAGCAACTCATGCAGTAACATGTAACACCGACATGCGTATTTTCTTTATCCTCTGTAAAAATGCAGCTGATTGTAGACAGTTTCTGTTTCGTCGTCAAAGCTACATGTAGTAGTATCTGCATGAGCTGCCCCCAGGTGGCTAAGGCGCACAACACAATGAGCGCCACAAAACCCAGTGATTTATCATAATTCACAAACTGTTTAATTGTTTACATTCTATTTCACTGTTATTATGGTACGTTTTTTTACACTACTGTAGAGTACTATTTTTCTTTTTTTTTAAATTTAATTTAACATTAAAATACAGAGTTTGAGTAAAGCCAGTTTTAAAAAAATATACGAATAGAAACAGGATTTTTTTTAAAAATAATGAAAATGTTGAAAAATAATTTTAAAACTGTATTAAAACACAAAAGAACAAAAATTGAAACGTTAAATATGTAAACGTGGTGTAATGAAATTTTTGCGCATGGTTCCATTGTGCATTTCTTTTGATAATCTTTTGACTACTCTGTAGAAAGATTTCATTCGGTGCATATGGCCACTTCATTCACGCCTGCACAATGTAATGATGTCCCACAAAATCTTATCGAACAACATAATAGCGTTGAGTTATCTTCCACCGATGACAAATCTAACTTTTTTGTATTGTGCTGTTGCTTTTCAGAGGTGTCCGTCAAGTTTCCCAGATTCTATGGCTACTCGCACATGACCTTTGAACCTCTGAAAAACTCCTACCAGACCTTTCAGATCTCAATGGAGTTCAAGGTGGAGCTGAATGGTTAATGGAAGTCATTTTGGCTTATCCCCATGACAACCATAATAATAGTAACTGTGGCTAATACTCATTTTGTTTGCCTGCGGTACAGGCGGATGCCGAGGATGGCTTGCTGTTGTACTGCGGTGAGAACGAACACGGCCGCGGAGACTTCACCTCTTTGGCCCTGCTGCAAGGGAAACTGCATTACAGGTGATGACATCCCAGTGGTCAATAATAGCGACGTTAGACCAGCAAGGATGCATTTTCGATTCTGGCATCTGTGCTCGTGGCTGCTTTTTAGAGTTTAGTTGTGTGCATTCCAAACAAACTTCTTCAAAATGCTTAAGATTTTAAACGTCTGAATGGTGTTGCCCAGCTCAGTATGTCTGACAAGCTCTATAAGTGTACACCAGACAGATGCCTTTAATCTACATGTAGGTCTCTTCTCACCATGCCACGCGATACAATATGTTTAATATTAGCTGGAGGTGCTTTTAGTTTTTATAATCCAACATTGTGCAACATTTTGCCTCTGGAATCGTGCTCATTTCCAACAATATCTTCCTTTAAATGTAATCTTCACATGTAATAATCACATCATTCGCTTTTTCCTCTCAGTTCAAACTGTTCTAGGAGGTTACATAAAGAAAGATGGCAAAATAGCTGTGGAGAAAATGTAAAGTGTGAGCACTAAACGCAAGTTACCTGTACTTTCACTTTCTCAGCGAAGTTGTGACGTTTGCTGCTGCCATCTAGTGTCTGAGTTTCTGAAACGGATTCATGAGTCACATATTTGCTCACATCACAGAGCAAGATTATTGACCAAAGTGAGCACTTGTAACTCAAGGAATCCTTGTACTACTATTAGTGCCACAGGAAAGGGAATTATAGAGTCTACTTCTTGTATAGTTATTACACTGTTGTTACACTGTTATTACATACCAAGAGAAGTCATTCATTGTTTTCTCAATTGAAAACTTTAGCACTACTGGTTTACTATGTCCTTGAATAATTTAGAGTCTAAATCTAGCATGACATTCTGGCACAGTTAGTGCAGTGCTATATGGTGATGCCTTTCACGCAAATGACACTTGTTTGATTTCCCGTCTGAGCACCAATATTTGCACCATTGCTGCTCCTGAGCCCGGATGAAAATGAATATGTTGTGCCAGGCAGGGCTTCCGGTGTGAAAAGTCTTTTCTTACAACATTATAACCCTATTGTAACATATCAAACATACTAATAAGTCACTGTTGTTGATTTATTATTATTATTTACATTGTTATCATCAATTGTTATTTAATTGTGATTTTAGTGGCTTTATATATTATTACAGCGTTATTGTACAGATGTAACAATTTAAACAGTTTTTATTTTCTTTCTTTTCCTGTTCAAAAGCAACCATTTTTAATTGCAGGTTTAACTGCGGAACAGGTGCCGCACAGATCGTCAGCGAGAGCCGCGTGGTCATTGGTCAGTGGCACACGGTCACAGTCTTCAGGGACGGCACGAGCGGCTGGTTACGACTGGACAACGACACGCCCATATCTGGTCGATCCTCGGTAATAGTACCAAGTCTGATCATGTTTAAAGGCTGCAGGTATACCTAATGAAGTAGCCAATGACTGTATCGCAATTTTATGCAAAATATGGGTTCTCGTGGACCCTTGAATTGATGCTGTGTCTCAATTAGTCTCTGGGTGTGTCATCCACTTCACACCAATAACCTCCCTCAAATAGACCGCACCATGAGATTAAAAGAGTGTAAGAAAGTGACGTTGAAGTGTTAACTGTTGCAAACCACAACATTGTGGATGTACATTATGTCCCGTGGAAAAGAAGTGAGAACAAAGTATGTTTTGCCATCCAGGGCCAGTACACCAAGATCACGTTCCGCTCGCCGCTGTACGTCGGCGGAGCTCCAAGCACCTACGGGCTGGCGAAGGCGACAGGCACCGGCAGAGGCTTTGTGGGCTGCATCCAAAGCTTGAGCCTCAACGGCAAGGCCACCGATATCAGACCGTGGCCGTTAGGCAAAGCTCTGAGCGGCGCCGACGTAGGTGGGCGGACGGCATCGTGTACATCCAGAGCGGACGTAAGCGGCGTAGCATCTGAGATCTTTCGACATTGCCGCTTTTGTGCGTGTGCTTGCAGGCGAGTGCAGCGACAGTGTGTGCGACGTGGTGGGCTGCGGTAACGGCGGCGTGTGCTTTGCCAACCGCGCCGACACCTTTATCTGCCTCTGTCCACTCGGCTTCAGGGGAGCACTGTGCGAAGACAGTGAGACCACTCTTCTTTCTCCATTCATTCTATCACACACGAGGGTCAAAATGTGTCTTTAATGTGTCCCACTGAGTGGTCAATTGGTTAGCGCGTCGGCTTCATAATGCAAAGGTGGATGTTTCGATTCTGGCTCCGGCCTTCCTGTGTGGAATTTGCATGTTCTCCCCCTTCCTGCTTGGGTTTTCTCTGGGTATTCTGGTTTCCTCCCACATTCCGAAAACATCCGTGGCAGGCTGATTGGGCACTCCAAACCGTCCCTAGGTGTTAATGTGAATGCTTGTTTGTCTTTGTGTGCCTTGCAATTGGCTGTCAAGCAGTTCAGGGTGTACCCCACCTGCTGCCCGAAAACGGCTGGGATAGGCTCCAGCTTGCCCGCGATCTTTGTGAGGATAAAGCGGATGGGAACATGAATGGATGGGTGGATGGATGTGTCCCGCTTGGTAATGATTCTTCACATTTTTTAAAAATGTTTTTGTTTGAAGCCTGAAATGTGGCAAAGGGTCCAAAAGGGAACTCAACACGTTCGCAAGCCACTACACACTGTATATGAAACTGCCACATAACCTTAATTTACTACTAATTTAGTTACATTTTATTTGTATTCAATTTTAATATAATCCAATTTAAAATGGAATTTAGTTTTAATGGAATGTAAAACAGAATTTTTTTAAACATACATTTCATTTTTAGTTTTCTTGCCTTAGTTTACTAATTTATTGTTATTGGATTTTAAAAAAAACTGATTCCAGAATAAAGGCCCCCCTCAAGCTTTTTTTCCCCCGACCAGGCTTCTCTCTGTTCTCACCGCTCTTCAATGGGACGATGTTGTCTTATGCCGTGGTGCCGTGGCCTCAGCCCACCCAGAGCTATTTGTCCTTCATGGAGTTCGAGATGACCTTCCGCCCATCAACGCCTGATGGCACGCTGCTGTACAGCGACGACGACGACAGCGGCGACTTCCTGGCTATTAATCTGCTGGACGGATACGTGGAGTTCAGATTCGACTGTGGCTCTGGAGGGGCTGTTTTGAGGTACCCTTAGATCCTGTCCTGATGTTGTCCTGTATATGCAGAAGACTTGAGGTCAAAATGGTGTCTGTCATCCATCCTGACATTCATTTTATGACCCGCTTATCAGACAGTGAAATCGAATTTGTCATTCTCTACATGACCACCTAGTGGGAAACTCTTTCATGTGCACTGATCAGTAAAGTGGAAAGCTGATCAAAAGCAGTTTTCTTCATATCTTCTGATGTTGATGTCAGTTTTGCAAATCAGGTACTGCAGTTTAGTAGACAGTGATTCAATTGATGGTTTTTTTTTTCCATAGAATTGAGTTTTGATGTCAAAGTTCAGTCACTACAGTGGCAGCTCCTTTATCCTGACTTACATTGCCACCTAGTGGTCAACACTATCATTCATTGTGCTCGCTGCGCGCAATCGTGTCCGCTGTAGTGACTGACACATCTTTGCACTAACATTCCCATGCTTTACTGATGATGCTTCAGGAGTGAAGAGCAGGTTGATATGGACGCGTGGCACGAGCTCAGGGTGTCCCGCACGGCGAAAAGCGGAATCCTGCAAGTGGACAGCCAGAAGGCAGTGGAAGGATTTGCTGAGGTATTTGCAGGATTGAACACAAGGGGGCAGACAAACTCCTTTGGATGATTCCTTCAACTCATTGCTGAGTCGCAAACACACACTGAATTTGTACTTTGATTGTGTGTGCAGGGGGCTTTCACGCAAATCAACTGCAGCTCAGCACTTTACATTGGTGGTGTAGTGCAGTATGACAAAACCAAGAGGACGGCGGACGTCAGGAAGCCCTTCACAGGAACGATTCAAAAGGTATCATCATGAATTTCCAACATGCAATCTCCAGACAGTGTGCATACTCTCATTCTTAGCTCAGTTGCCTTGCATGACATAAAAGTGCATGAAGACGTTCAAAACAATAAAACACTCTGTTGCAACTTTCGTGGCAAAGCAGGCAAATAACATGTTGTTTTGGACGTTCTTATGCCATAAAAAATTGCCAACTTAAAAAAAAAAAACACGTTGTGCCCACCTAGTTGGTCCTGAACGATCACACCATCGCCATCACGAGTGGCTCGGCAGGCGGCGTCAACGTGGCCAACTCGGATCACCCGTGTGTGCAAAGCCCTTGCGCCAACGGTGGCACCTGCAGACCCAAGTGGGACGCCTACGAGTGTGACTGCCCCCTCGGGTACGACGGCAGACACTGCCAGAAAGGTCCGTTGGCTGCACGCTAACTTTTAGTTCCGTCATTACATGACAAAGAGGAATCGGATTTGCTTTGGTTTTGCACTTTTCCAAGTGGAATGTTTTAATCGAATGTTCATGGTAGTGATCGTGAAGGCAGCACTTCTCCAACTGATTTCAACCATTTGACAGGGGTTGCATCTGTACATACTACAATTTATTTTTCTCTTTCATCACTTAAAATTGTGTTTGATTTTTTTTTTATTTTCTAATTTTTTCCACTGAATTTTTCATTTGAGATTGTATTATTTTTCAGTTTTGTTCCTTTTTTATTTCAGTTGTTAATTGTATTTTTTATTTCTATTAATTTTTTTATTTTGTTTTTTGTAAGTCTTTTTTTCATTTTGCCATTTAAAAAAAAAATTGTGGACGGACATAAAAGTTTGCACTTCACGGTCGATATGCATCTGCTGAATGATAGAGGGAGTGGGTTTGCGAGCTCCCATCTCGGGTTGATTCCGCCCTCTCTGCCCACCCCCTTTGCATGTCCCTGAAGGCATCACAAGTCTCATAGGCCGTGAACCATATGAGATGAGCTTTCCTCTTCCTGTCCACCACTAAATGTTTTTTTCCCCATCCTTATGAAAGTCAATATGACATCACGTAGCACACATAATAATCCTTTAAACCTGTCTGCGTCTTCTCTGTTTTGTTTTTTTTCATGCAGAATGTGGAAACTACTGCTTGAACAGTGAGTTATGCTGCATCTGCAATGCTCCACTTCTTGAATAATCAAATATTATTTCCTTCAACATATGTGGCAGTAACTTGTGATGTACTGGTGCTGCCACTGAGCGCGCATGGTCATGACAAGTAAGTGTACGTTTTCCCTTCTTGTCCGTTCCAGCCGTAACTGAAGCCATCGAGATCCCACAGTTCATGGGTCGCAGTTACCTCACCTATGACAACAGGGACATCCTCAAAAGGTCAGAATGAAGTGGACACAAAATGTTTGATTTGATTTTCTTTTCAGTTGATTTGATTTTCATTTCATTCATTTGATTTTTTTTCCAGTAGATTCTTGAAGGACTTCATTTGATTTTAATCATAATTTTTTTCAAATGATTTCATTTAATTTTTTCATTCATTTTATCATACCTTAATCATTAATATTTAATTTTTTTCATAAAATACATTTAAAATAATCAATGTGAATATATTTTCATTTTCTTGTTTTCATTACACATAATAATTTTTAAATTATATTTTATTTTCCCGTATTTTAAAATGTTTTGGAATCCAATTTTTTTTAAATTGTATTTTTATGAAATGAAGTGGTGGCACTGTGGGCGACTGGTTCGCCTGTTCGCGTCACAGTGCAGAGGTGCAGGGTTCGATTCTGGCCGCAGCCTTCTTGTGTGGAGTTTGCATGTCATGCCCGTGCCTGCGTGGGTTTTCCTGGGGTACTTCCTTTTCCTCCCAAATTACAAAAACATTCATGTCAGATTAATTGATCACTCTAAATTGTCTTTAGATGAACCTTTATGACCTGGAATAAATTCCAGTTCACAGCTCTTTATTCTCAAGAGTCAAGAGCTTGACTTTCTTGACCCTCAGAGTGTTTGAGACCATTTTAATTTGAAGAGTTTTCCAAACTTTTAAAACTGGTACTGTGCACCGAGAAGATTCCAAAAAAAAAAAAAAAGTCCACATATGTATGCACCATTAATGTTTTGTCGCATCTTAGAAATTGAAGGTTGTTTTGTTTTCAAAAATTTTGGTTATACCTATGAAGTGTGTTGTTTGTGTTGAAGGGTATCAGGTTCAAGGAACAGCGTGTTCATGCGCTTCAAGAGCAGTGCCGGGGACGGCCTGCTGCTATGGAGAGGAGACACACCCATGAGAGCCAACAGTGACTTTCTGTCCTTGGGGCTGCAGGGCGGCGCGCTCATCTTCAGGTAGCGGGGAACAGAAACAGCCAATTTAGTCCTACTCCTCTTCTACTCTTCGTGACTGTCAACATGTTGTCGTTCTGGTGGAGTTATAACCTAGGCAGCGGTGCAGCAAACATCGTGGTCAACGGAACCTTCACTGATGGGAAGTGGCACAGAGTCAAAGCTGTCAGGTGAAGTAGCAACACAAAGGAAGACATTTCAAGACCGTGATCATTATTTATTCCTACTTTTAGGAACATTTCAGGGCCTATAACAAGTCATATTTCAACTGCCCTGACCGACGTGAGCGGCTGAATATGTGCAGGCATCTCCGTCTGCATATTACAATTCATTCCCTCATTGTTATGACTTAATTCCTTTAAAAGGAGACTTTATTGGCCTAAAATTATGAACTTTATTTTCATAAATTAGACATTTCTTTTCATAAGATTATGATTTTAGTTTTGTACAAACTGGCTGAATAACCTTGTAAAATTTAAAAATTCATTATTACTAATGAATTCTCCTAAATTGATGACCTAATTGAGTTGCTGGAGTAGTGGAGTGTTATACTCGCCCGACTTGCGTGCGGGCAGTGTGGGATCGGTTCCCACTCTGTGACGGTGTGAATGTGGGTGTGAAATATTGTTTGTCTCTGTTTGCCCTGCGACTGACTGGTGACCCGTTCATGGTCTAGTGCTCCAGCCGAAGTCAGGTGTTATAGATTGCAGCATCTCTCTGACCCTGCATGGGATAAGCGGTGCTGAAAATGCATGGATGGATGGATGGATGTCCTAATTGGGGTGGCCCAGTGGTTGACTCGTTAGCACGTCCTCCTCCCAGTGCAGAAATGCAATACAATGTTCGATTCCGGCTCCCGCCTACCTGTGTAGAGTTTGCATGTTCTCCCCGTGCCTGCGTGGGTTTTCTCTGGGTACTCAGATTTCCTGTCACCTTCCAAAAGCATGCATGGCAGGTTAATGGAACACTCTAAATCGTCCCTAGGTATGACTGTGAGCGCGGATGGTTGTTCGTCTATGTGTGCCCTGCGATTGGCTGGCAACAAGTTCTAGCTGTACCTCGCGTACTGCCCGAAGACAGCTGGGATAAGCTCCAGCACACCCGCGACCCTCATGAGGATAAGCGGATTAAAAAATGGATGGATGATGACTTAATTGACAATCTGTTTGGCACATGTAGGGATGGTCAGTCCGGGAAGCTGACCGTGGACGACTACGGTGCTAGAACGGGTCGGTCGCCAGGCAAGATGAGACAGCTCAACATCAACGGACCCTTATATGTCGGTCAGTGACTACTCATACGGCCATCTAGATATGAATGTTAAGAATGACGTTGTTGCTTTGTGTGTGTTTGTGTGTGTTAGGAGGCATGAAGGAGATCGCCCTGCACACCAACAGGCAGTATGTGGGCGGCCTGTTGGGCTGCGTGTCACACTTCACGCTGTCCACCGACTACCACGTAGCGCTGGTGGAAGATGCCGCCGATGGCAAGAACATTAACATGTGCTCCAACTAGGACCACTCCAATGGCTGTTTTGGAAATCTTTCCATCTCCAAAAACTGAAACGATTGTGGTTAGTAGCCGGTAAAAAAAAAAAGCACAAAAAGCTTACAGCTAATTTGGATCTTTGCAAGGACTTTTTTGCTGGGGTGGTTTCAAGCACATTTCTATTTTTTCTACTGCAAATCCTTATTTGATTGCTGGAAGGAGCGACTGATCCGCGGGATCAAGCGTTATGTGTTTGTTTTTCAGCGGACTGACTGAGAGCAGCTAGCGGTGATCAAGTTCTTTGTAGGGGATTTGCTTAGGGCCTTTAGGGACCTTCACTCACTTTTCAAGCCCTTCTTCTGTGTTCTTCTCGTGCTCGTGTAGATAAAGCGATAGTCGGCCAAAGTGGAGCGTTTAGCGGCGTTTGTGTGTTTTTAGTGTACGCCCTGATGTTTTTATACAGAGAGATGCTCGCCAGCTCCTCTTGCTGCTCGTGGACGCTTATTGTTGTGAGGGAGAATCCGTAGGGTGTGGTTGTTATTGCCCCACCGGCCAATAAGGAAAAAAAAAGACTGCTGCTCCGCTGGACAGAGAGCTGACATGAACAGGAAGTCAGATCAGACATGCAATCCCTATAAAACAGGAAAGAAATTGTATCGAGCAAGCACAGGAAACATCAGAGATCAACAGAATGGCTGAAGTTCTTACTCCAACTTCTTGTTGAAAGGGCACAATTGGAACTGCCCCGTAGGCCATCAAGAGAAATTTGGCATGAATTGGTCACGGCCAGGCACCTGGGCAGAGTTGGCAGGAACAGGACCAGTAAGTCAGGAACAATAAAACGATCCGGAAATCATTCTAAAAGGAACAGGACCAGTAAGTCAGGAACAATAAAACGATCCGGAAATCATTCTAATAAATTCATTCTAAAATGTAACAATGAAAATCAAATAGAATCCAGTGAGCAGATTTGGTATCATAAATCCACTGCATGACTCAAGTTCCTGTTCCTGTTCTCAGTCACTTGCGAGTTGGAGTGTATTAGTGTTCAATCTTCACTGTACCACAAGCCACTTAAAAAATGGCATTTATCGGTCACGGCCACAAAGCTGAATGGCAAAATATCTGCCCCTGGAACAGATGGTCAGCAGGAACAGGAACAAATCTGGATCTTCTGATCTTTGGTTCTGTTGTATTCCTGTTTGTATCTCAGGCACTATTCCAGTGGCACCAAATGAGTTGGTTGGGCCACGCGAGGTGAAATTCGACATATTGACAGTCATGAGTCAGCACCGAATAACACACAGCAGCATCAGTTTGTTTTCAGCAAAAATAAAGCGAATGTCAGCAATTACCTGTGGCCGTTTTATTTCATTTTAATGAGTGTGTCACATTGAAACAGAAAGACTGAAACAAGATGTGTGACTTATTTTATTTGTAAAAACTAATTGTCAGTAGATATGTGGACAGCAATCTTAGTATTTTTTTACTTTTAATTTTTGCTTTTCATAAGATGTTAAACTTTTTTTTTCAATGATGGCAACTGATATGTTGACATCTCAGTTTTTAAAATGGATTGCAATTGTCCTTTTCAAATATGAATTAAACGGGATTTTGCAATTCCCCCCCCCCCAAAAAAAAATACTTTTAATCATATATCATACAAGTGTGAGTCTGACCTGGCAGTCGTACAAGAGTAAAATGATCTGTGAAAACTCGTAAGAGGGAGTGCATAACTCTTACTCTGGCATCACCTTTCATTTTAGAGTTCTTGTTAAGATCCTATTATTAGTTTTCAAATCTTTAAATGGCTTCGCCCCACCTTACCTCTCTCAGCTCCCCTAGGCACCTGCCTGGTGCCTCAGGTCTACGGACCAGACACTATTAGTGGTACCAAGAACTAAGCGGAGGCTCAGAGGGGATTGAGCCCCTTCCGTTGCTGGGCCCTCTCTTTGGAATGACCTCCCACTGAACGTTGAGCAAGCCCCCTAGCTGCTCATTTTTAAAACTCCTTTTTATTCTTTGGGTTTTGGCTCAGCATGAGACTTGATTTTTTAGTTTTACTGTTTTTGTGCTTTCTACTGTCTTTGTTATTCATTTATTGTTTTATTGTTTGTTGTTGTATGAATTATTTTTTGGTTCATACACAGCACTTTGTATACAATGGTGGTTGTTTTGTGCTGTATAAATACAGTTGACTTGAGTCACTTGTCCACCGCCTTGGACTGACCCGTTACCTTGGGCCTCAGAAGATTTGCTGAAACTATGGAGGAATATCCACCATCAGAAAATGAAAAATGCCCATCCCTTGTTTGCCAAGAACTGAGCATCAGACTTAGCAGACAGAAGTGAAACAAAAAAAGAAAGAATTGGACAGATTCATACACAAAAGAAGGGCATACATCAGAGTTGCCATTCTGAGGTGGAGGCAACTCAGGCAGTTCAGAATTTTGTTTGACACTGAATGGAGTGGGCTGTGTTCACGCTCATTGCGGCACAAACAGCCAACTTTTTAAAAATATGCCAACTCGCGCAAGTCAATGAAATTAACACCCGGTCTAACTCGCTTCTGCCCAAATTGCGTGCTGCGTCGGATTTGCACCGATTCGAAAATAAGGTGCCTTATGTCATTGAGGTGGTCTGGAAATCAGCAATTGGTCCTGCAAAGATGTTTTGTTGGTGGCTGCGGGAGGCTTTTTAAAGACAGTAATTCACAGAAACACTTAAAGCTTTCCACACGCTTCCCTTTATTGCACCTCTTCTATTTTTTTTCGATAAGATGCAGGTCTTCAAGTTCAGGCAGTTCGGTGATGTCAGAGTGAAGTGAAGCTAAATTGTCCAGTGGTGAAGATGAAATGCCAACGTACGCATCAGGTTGATGGACATCATCATTTATAGAAGATGGAGATGTGGTTAACCACCGTAAAACATTGAAAACAATAAAACAATCCATCTGAACTTGATAGGAAATCTAACTGATGCAAGCTGAACTCAGGTCACATTTTGTATTTTTCATTTCCAAGCATTAGCATTCAGCCTTAGTGGTGATTTTCAAATGAATTCAAGACATTGTCTGCCCCTCTCAAAGCATGTCAATGTAAAAGCATGTCTAATTTAGAGCTCCTCGTGACGCAAGCAGCTACTTGGCAGCTAATTAACCCACATCTCTGATGTGCCTTGCACCGGGTTCCAATGTCCTGGCATCCCTGCTTTATGCCTCGTTTGACCTTGCATATGCTCTGAACCGCACAGTGGAATATTCTATTGAGTTAGGTTTGATTGTATTACATCACACACACACACACACTGGTTACAAATAGGTCCATGGTAAACCTCCATGTTGCAGATACAATGTCTTGCCCTCTATGAAGTCTGATTTGATGGTCAACATGTCAGAGTGTACCTCTGCGGCTGAGAACTAGCCGCATAAACTTACAGAAACGTCATAGAACTTACTTTAACCTCTATGAACCATCGCCATACATTGGGCAACAGTAGAACCCAGCGTGTTGGACTACTTTTGGTTAAAATACAAATCCATCTGTGTTCTGTTGAACCAGCTAGGTATATATATATCCATCCATCCATTTTCCGAACCGCTTGATCCTCACTAGGGTCGCGGGGGGTGCTGGAGCCTATCCCAGCTGTCTTCAGGCAGTAGGCGGGGGACACCCTGAATCGGTTGCCAGCCAATCGCAGGGCACACAGAGACGAACAAACATCCACGCTCACATTCACACCTAGGGACAATTTAGAGCGTTCAATCAGCCTGCCATGCATGTTTTTGGAATGTGGGAGGAAACCGGAGTACCCGGAGAAAACCCACGCAGGCCCGGGGAGAACATGCAAACTCCACACAGGGAGGCCGGAGCTGGAATTGAACCCGGTACCTCTGCACTGTGAAGTCGACGTGCTAACCACTGGACTACCGGGCCGCCCGTGTATATATATATATATATATATATATATATATATATATGTAGTCCAAACCATCCAAAGCTGCTCACTCAAATTCTTTTCCCCAAACATAACTGAAAATTTTCATAAATAACGACTTATGCATGATATTTTTTTTCGATTAATGCAAAATTGTGTTGTAGCATGTTTATTACATATTTCTTACACAACTCATTTTCAAAAATATTCTGCGGTGGCTCAGTATGTTAATATTCCCCTCCAATATACTAGCCTTTTGTTTCGTTGGGCAACCCGACACAAACGAGATTTGTTTATTTTGTGACACACAACGACACAATGCACAAACACATACAAAAAATAAATAAAAAATATGACACTAATCCTTTGCATAAAAGATTAGAGACTACAGTGAATTTCCAAGAAATCATTTCCTCATTTGCAAAAGAGATTTTGGACACTGTGTAAGGATTGCGAGCAGCATAAGTTCCCTGAGGGAATGCTATTTCACAGTGACTGCTATGTTAGTTAAGGCGTTTTACTGTACTGTATAGTTTTGAAAGGACAAATCAGTCCAATGAACACAAATCAATTCATAAAAAATAAGAAATAAAGTAAGAATGAGGTTCATTTAAAGAAATACAGTACAACTTTGAACTTTTGTCTGCAAAATGCCACAAAATGTGATATATGCCTACATATAGTCAATACAAACAAATAGGCTTGCAATGTGTCCGGTGCCCTCAAGTCTCCTAATAACAGCACGTCATGGTAATCCCTTTGCTTTCATTTCATAGGGCAGCGATTCTCCTCCAGGTTTTGTGGCATCCTAGTATCCCCGTGAGAAATCATCAAGAATACCTTGGGAAATCATCCAATTTCACTTCATTGAGGCAAAAACACTTTGTTCATCGACAGTTGTCTCTACGCCAACGACACACACAGGCAGAAGAATTAAATCCTCTTCCATTCGAGGGCAGAGGGCACACTAATCCTGTGTGCCCAACCACCTTTTGCATTTCATGTATCACCTTTGTTTTCGGTTAGTCACACTATTATTTAAGTACTTATCCATTTTGGGACATTTGTTTGGTGGTGTGCTGTGAGATATTTGTAATGTACAGCGAGGGTGCCTCGTCACATCAAAGGTTGGGGAAACACCGTGAAAGATGGGACGGGATCATGAAAGGTCTGCTATCGACTGAAATTCATTCCATTTATGGAATTGTTTCCTTTGATCTGCATTTTGCAAAACGTTTCTTCCGTAACCTACATTCCCACTGTCTTGGATAACGCAGCACACACACACACACACACACACACACACACACACACACACACACACACACACACACACACACACACACACACACACACACACACACACACACACACACACACACACAGTATTAAAGAGGCTTAAGACTACATTACTTGTTGAGCCCTAAAGCTCCATACTCTATGATGCAACCTTTCCTCTTTGGCTTGACCGCATGTCAGGATGTCTTGTGAGATTTTGTGGGATTTCAGCATCGAAAAGAATGAAATAGTTTTTCTTTGCCTTTTCTGACACGTTTTTGTGACGCGCTGCCCTTAGAACAGGAAACAGATGCGAATATACATACGATTCTTGCTTTACACTGTATGCATTATTCACATATTAATTTCTCATATAACTATAAATGAGAGTCTGTCAAAGGCTGAGGACAGCCAAGCACACACAAATTAAAGTAAAAGTGAGCCCTATGACCCTGATAAGATTAAAGGTAGAGAGAATTGATTAATTGAAGAGATCATTTTTAATCAGAATCACTTGTAAGCTACTTATTTTTAAGGTTAATATTGGGTTTTCTCCGGGTGCCCCGGTTTCCTCCCACGTTCCAAAAATCATGCATGGCAGGCTGATTGAACATACTAAATTGTCCCTAGGAGTGAGTGTGAGCGCGCATGGTTGTTCGTCTCTGTGTGCCCTGCGATTGGCTGGCAACCGGTTCAGGGTGTCTCCCGTCCACTGCCCAATGACGGCTGGGATAAGCTCCAGCACCCCCCGCGACCCTAGTGAGGATTAATCGGTTCGGAAAATGGATGGATGTTATAAATATGTTTGAAAATTATACTAAACTGTTTTGGGCTCATGGTTTGAATCAGAAACTATTATAATCGGCGAAAATTTAGGGTGAGCTTTAAAGACCCTCTACCACAGGAATCAACGAGAATCAAGACACTATAATGATTATGGATCTATTTAAACACATTCCACATTGTACTTGAACCACTACTCTGTATTAGCTACGAAATACAATTAAACAAAAAGGAGCGACATTAGATCGGACTAACCTAAAGTCAAAGCACATAATGGTGACAAGTTTGCTCTTTGCATGTTTGGGTGGTCACTTGTTGCTAGGCAGAGTTCACTTGGGTCAATCAAATTTGCCACCTAAGCCAGTGAAAAACAATGTGCATCAGTCATGCCTGCTAGTCTATTTATATATATAACACAAGCTAGGGACAGAAACTGTAGTGCAGGGCGTGGGGAACTCCGGTCCGCCGTGAGCCATATCCTGTCTGTTTTGGATCCCTCCATGATCAGCTCATCAGCAAGCTGCGTACAGGCCTGAAATGATCACGACCAATTGAATCAGGTGTGTCAGAGTAGGGAAGGATCTAAAAGAAGCAGGATATGGCTCTCGAGGAGCTGGAGTTCCCTACACCTGTTGTAGTGCATCGTAATTCAGACGCAAAAAGAAATTCCTACAAAGCCTTTTGTGAATTTTCACCATGAACGCAACGGAATAGTTTTACGCCATTTGACTTTTGTGATACAGTGGTTCACTTCTCTGGCAGGTCACCGTATCGATTGCCTGCAGGCTGGTTGTCCCGCTCCCAGCACTCAATAGTAATTAGTCGGTCTCCTGACGCTGTGGCACAAAAGCCCAGCGCGGCGTCCTGTCATCCCTGAACTGGACATTCACACCAGTAGAGATCAGCTGCTCCCTCATGTTAATTGACTCACTGACGTGTGAAACGCTGACCTGCATTGTCCACGACGTCAAGTTGACACCATTGGCCACTTTTTTTTTTTTTTTCCGTGGACAAAAGGTCATTGGCAGCCACTTGAGCACCCCGCAAGGTGGATCCAGTGCAGCGTCACAGGTAATATTAGACAACACGGATGTCTTCAACAGCCATTTGAGGAATTGCTTTGCAAAAGTAGACACGGTGACACACACTTCAATATGTCTTCAAATGTCTTCAGTGGAAGATCCACTGCGCTTAACTGTACTGGAAAGCAGTCTGGGATTAGAAATAATAATCATCCCTGTGTGTGTGTGTGTGTGTGTGTGTGTGTGTGTGTGTGTGTGTGTGTGTGTGTGTGTGTGTGTGTGTGTGTGTGTGTGTGGAGTTTGCATGGTCTCCCCGTGCCTGTGTGGGTTTTTTCCGGGTACTCCAGTTTCCATTTCGATCCGGCACACTGGATGGATGGAAATGTAAAACGCTTTAATCTTAATTGTCACTTTTATGATGATTTTTCTTTGCACATGACGTGTTTTCAATGAGGCGTTCGGGTCCACCTACCAAATATGGTTTATTGGCCGATTAAAAGTCTGCCGACCTATGCTATTATCTTGCAACTTCTGGCACATATTCTCTCTGAACACTAATCTTTCGATGAAATGGATTGTACAATCATGACATACTTGTGACATAAAGGTAAATACTAGTTTCCATCAGAGAAATAATCCCTGAACACATCTGCCATGTGTTGAGTGATTAAGTACACATTCACATACACATTGCATGTCGAGAGTGCTGTCATGTTTTTATTGCAGTGGGCCACATGCATGCAACAGTGTTCAGATTAAGGCAATCCCTGCCTACACTGTTTTACTTTATGTCTAAACTCTGCATTCCTCACCCCCACAATCCCCATCCCTGCCCCCCACCTTCATCTCTCTTGATCGGTGTTTCCAGCACCATAAAAAGCAAGCGAGAAATGCAGTAGATTCGGGGGATGGTGTTACTCTTTTGTCAAATGTGATCTGGTGAAGCCTTTTGACATTCTTTTGTGAGGCCTACACAAGTCAATTTGACTTGATTTTAAGATAAATGTACCTTTTTTTTCTTGACCACTTTAGTGCAGCAGTTGTTTTTCCGCCTAAGAAAAAAAACCCTGGTTAGTTGACGTTTTTCTGCTATCTTGCTGAAGTTTCAGAAGCAAACTTTGCAGAAGCGTCACTCAGATGAGTCTAAACAGCTGCATGGAGAGTGAAAAGGCCAAGCGTAGCCTACTTGCAAGTGCGCCACAAGCCCAAACCAGAGTGTGTGTGTGTGGCTCATGCAGTAATTTCAAGCTGAATAATTGGGTCGCGCCAATTAGTCGCCTGGTTCCAAGGGTGCTCTTTGCATGCGTGTCGGTTCCAGCCGCGAGCCACGCGGCCCGCAATGACGACTTGATGCTCAGCGTCTTGTTGATTGTAATCAGGATGCGCGTTACGTAATCATCTGTCAGGGAAAGAGGAGAGGGGTGGTGTTATGGCTCAGGGCCGGGCCTGGTGACATGAAGGCTGGGCAGGGAGAGAGAGAGAGAGAGAGAGAGAGAGGGGTGATAGGAGGAGGAGAAATGATGTGGTGCACAGCTGGTGTGAAGGCACGCCGGAGGAGGACATCAGCAGTTCTTCTGTGAAGACGCTTTCAAATTAACTCAGTCAGTACCAGCCAATTCTGGACCAAGTCTGAAAAGACATTTAAAAACGTCTTTGGGAGTGAATGAGTTAAGGACATTTTCTTATCTCTGGACCACTTGTGAACTTGCCGTTGCAACTTTCCTCTCAGGAGTCAGCTCGAGGGAACGGTCTGAACATGGAGGTCAGAACGCAGGAAGTGGATGTCCCCCTTGACGACCATGACGCGGTCCACTGAGAGCATGGAGCCCGAGAGAGCGCACAGCCCGAGCAACTTCTTCAACAAGGCGGACGTGCCCGACCACGCGCATTACGTGGTGGCCGCCTTCATCTTAGTGATTGGCACGCTGGGCGTCACTGGCAATGCGCTGGTCATGTTTGCGTTCTATAGGTAAGCAAGGTGGCGGATATACTGTATTTGACTTATTTCAATTTGGAAGGGGGTCTGCGATAGGCGGAGTACGTTCTGACAATACCGATGCAGCAACAGCCATTAAAAGTCAACATACATCAACATCAACATGCTTAACTCCGTAACATTGTCTTCTTTTCCTTTGTATGCTGTTAAGTTTCTATGCGATACTATTGGTGATAGCATGTGTGTTATTCCCTTCCATGGGTTTTCTCCAAGTACTCAGAATTTCCTCCACATTGCATGCATGCATGTTGCATATCAGTCCCTAATACAATATACTACAGCTGAGCCTTTTCTACAACACCTAATCTCATTTTATAAACATTTGTATAACCGTAGGCAATTTCGATGGAGCGAGTCGTATCACATTGCATTAGAACACATCATGCCATACCACACACACGGTCTCATTTGATCAAAGTTTATTTTATTGCGATACGTTTATTGTTTTGTTTCGCATCTCTTCGTATCGCATTGTATCCCATCACAGCGTATCGTGCTCCAAACCATTGAATCTTTTTAGCGTTTGTTTTATCTCAGTCTTATTTTAGTGTATGAATTATTCCCTATCCATTAATTTCTCGTTTTTCACGGTTAATGGAGAAAGATGGAAATCCGTGCAGTAAGATTACTGTATTGTCTTACTGTATCATGTCGCATTCCTCTCCTATTATATCGTAGTATACCATCATGTAAGGTAGCAAATCGTATTACACAGTCCGACATTGTTGGTGGCCCGATAGCCCTGGGCCAGTCTCGGGCCACCTTGTATCTTGCAGACGCTGGCCCGACAGGCCCAGAGAAATTTCATTCAAAATAACTGTCTTGCTTTTTTACATCTGCAAAACAATGCACTCCATGGAAGTAATATTTTCAAAAAGTCCAAATAATCACTGAAATGTATATTATATCAAGAATATACGGGACCTGAATTGATCCTGACAGGGCCACCACAATGTGGCTGCTGCTGGCCCCACGAGGCTTCCACTCTAAAAGGCTTAATGCCGGACCCTCTATCATGCTATCAATATTTTTATGAATGAGTGACTACAAATGTCACACACACTCTATGTCCACAAAAATACCCCTAGTTCAATGTACCCTATCGTATTCGACTGTCCAATGAAATTTAAGTTTCTCTAAAAGTTGTATTTTTATCACAGATTAAATAACCAAAAACATTTCTTCTTTTTCCGTATATGAATGAATAAAATCATGTATATTTCCCTTTTTATTGTAGATTTTCCCTTCAATATTTCCACAACAAATTTGAATTGCATATTCGGCTCTCTCATTTCCTGTTCCGACTGATGTGAACAGGTTCTTGGAAGAGGAAATGGGTCAGAAGGGGAATTGATGTGTGAGCATGCACTCTCGCAGCATGTGTGCATGTGTGTTCGTGTTAAGGGGATGTTTTCGTCAGGAGCTTTCATACCCCCCCCCCCCCCCGCCCATCACAATGATGGATACTGTAGTTTAAAACGCTTTGCCATTGTGTCCACACACACATACACACAATATGCACATATATATATTTCACGTTCTCATATAGCGAACGCGTTCTCTTTGGTTGATGTGCAACATGGTCCTGTGTGCTGATTGGATGAATTGAATAATGTAATGCACACGCGTGCGCACACACACACACACACATTGAAACATGCATGAAAACGTCCACCGTGAGATACGTTCTCTTTAGGCTATTGCATCGATGTGCATGACCTAAATAATATTCTCGCTCTTACCTAAACTGTGGTGGCCGATGCCGGTGACTTTATAGACTGAGTTAATGTGTCAGTAACAGGGTGCGTCCAACAACATTGCAGCCATGCTTGGTTTTTGGCATTGACGTGATCTTTGTTTCATTTCCGAATGCTTCACTTAGATTGGATTTGAAGTCTAGTACAAGTGTTTAAATAATCCTTGGAATGAAAATAAAGGCAGCGGTACCATGAGCCAATCAATGTGTTGTTGTTGTTTTTGGAAATAGGATTTGTAGCTTGACTAAGTTTGTATTTTTCTTTTTGTCTTGATTTGCGATCAAAGATCTGAATTTTTTTACTCTTGGGCATATTACAGCACTTTTGGAGCATCTGTAACCTTCGATAACATTTGCAGTGCACTCACTGTTTGGCAAGCACAAGTTACTATTTATAATGGGCTATTAAAACATTAGCTGTGGCCTCATGATTTATCAGACATATGCCAGATGCACAAAAGATTTAATATTAGTAGTGGGCTCAGTATTTGGTAAGCACTTTAGCGGACAGATCTGATGACAAGCTGACATTTGGGTCACCATCACTCAAAAGTGGTACCAAACAGTTCTGGCTCACACAGGCTTTAGATTCTAATCCAAATTGCACCACTGGCCATCAGAACGAGCAATGCCTAATCCAGAATAATACTTGATGTGAACACTCGCTTTTCCTCTCCTGTCTTCACAGTGGAAAGATACGTTGCTGTCTTTGAGCACAAGCTACTTTTTATGATGGGCAATAGTACCTAATATTTATTGATCGGTGGCTGCCACTATTTGGCAAGCCATGTTTATGTTTATAATGGAGAAGGAAGGAAACATCATTTATTAATATTGATTTGTAAGATCACCATTTGGCAAACACAATTTACTATTTATAAAGTGCAAAAGGATATAGACCAGGGGGGTCAAAACTATGGCCAGGAGGCCATTTGTGGCCCGCCTTCCATTTTTTTGCAGCACACAGCATATTCTCAAAATAACATTTGGCATGGCTCGCATTACTATTTTATTTATTTTCTTATAAGGAGGGCGGGAACTGTGAGTCCCTAATTCCAGCAAACTACAAATTTATCACTATGTGTTGTGTTTATTATTTAACTTTATGTTAACTGTTTTATTCAGTGCTTTGTTACAGCTGCAGCTGTTGTGAAAGCGTGATATAAATCAGGATGTATTGTATTGTAATGTAGTTGGCTATTCAAAACTTGTCTTAATGTAGAGCTTTTTTAAATAGAGTAACCCCTTGTTTATCGCGGGTAATTGGTACTGGACCCTCCTGCGAAAAGTGAAAAACCGCGTAGTAGGATTTGACACCTCCCCCTCCCACCACCACCACGAGGAATTTTTGTGTTTGTGTATGTTGATGTATGTACATGTGGAAGTAAGATGGATGGGAACGAGGTTTCTTGCTTGAACAAGCAAGAAACATCACAAGGTTAGGGGTTTAGGTGAGAGATGAGGTTCGGAGGTTAGTGTTAGATTTAGGGTTAGGGTTAGAGTTTAGTCTAAGGGGTTAGGGTCAGGGTAAGGTTAGGGTTAGGGTTGGGGTTAAGGTTTAGGGTTCAAGTTAGGGTTAGTTAGGTGCTAGGGTTGGGGGGTTAGGGTAAGGGTAAGGTTTAGGGTTAGGGTTTGGTTCAGATTAGGGTTAGGGTTGGGTTCAGAGTTTGGGGTTGGAGTTAGGGGTTATGGGTTGTGTGACACATTTTCAGCCAAAAGCAAATGCTAGGTCCTTTTCTTTATTGGAAACAATATGGCTTGCACCTAAAAAAAATACTAGTGAGCCCACAACTCATGCTGCATCCTTTGTCTATGAGAAACTGCAGGTTGTACCACAGCAATAGTTACCCCCCCCGTTGCAAACAGCAGTTTAAGCTGTAACCAAATCTTTTCATTTGATGAAAATAAGATAGTCTCTTCAATCACAATGCTGGTCCTGCCATGTTCAATGGTTTGTTTTTTTAATTACCAGGACAATTTTTGCTCTTTCAGTGGCTTTTCCAATTTTCGTGTTATTTTTCAGTGGCCAAATTGTACAACTGTACAAATTTTCATCATCGACTGCCTTGTAATAAATTGTACGTTAAGAACATCTCATTTGTGTGTGTGTGTGTGCGCAGCAACAAAAAGCTTCGCAGCCTGCCCAACTATTTCATCATGAACCTGGCAGTAAGCGACTTCCTCATGGCCTTCACGCAGTCACCAATCTTCTTCATCAACTGCCTCTACAAAGAATGGGTGTTTGGAGAAATGGGTAATTTCATCCTACATCATACGTACTTCCAAACCACCATCCAAAGTATTAAACATCTGGATTGCCACACAGGTTGTAAAATGTATGCTTTCTGCGGTGCCTTGTTTGGCATCGCCTCCATGATAAACCTGCTGGCCATCTCCATCGACCGCTACATGGTGATCACCAAACCATTGCAGACCATCCACTGGAGCTCCAAGAAAAGAACCACACTGGCCATTATCTCTGTATGGCTCTATGCACTGGCCTGGAGTCTGGCTCCTCTTGTTGGATGGAGTGAGTCCCTTACCGCCGTCTACCACATTTAACGCCAGATAAAGCACATTAACTCAGCCAAGCAAACACTGAATACATTGTATGTCACCGGTATAAATTTAGACAAGTACATAGAAAATCGCTTTGCCGATTTCCATAAAACTTTATTTGGCGTCACTATTTGCAAGAGTTAACAGCGTACAAAAGCATGATGCACTTGCTGTGGGTGTGGTATGTGTCAATCATAAGCTATGATTTTTACAATGGGCAGAGGGATGTATCAACGGCTATGAGCTCATGATTTGGCAAACATAAAGCACATTTATCGCTGCCAAACATACAGTACTGTATACATGGAGTATACTGCGTGTCACAAGCATGGAATTAAAAAGCAAAACAATACATCACTGCAGTGGTTCTTAACCTGTGATGCATGTGAATCCATGTAGTACATATTCGTCCGACCACTTTCCTTTTTTGCTCGACAAAAAAAGAATAAAAAAATCCCACGACGTACAATCATGAATCAGCGAATGAAATTTCCCGCAGCACTGATTGGACAAGCAAAGAATGTGATCATCTGCAGCCAGTGATGGCCAAGCGGGCATGTCATAACTACAGTAATTGACATGTTGAGTCGGGTTTGTCTTAACCTCCATGGCAGAGGCTCCGTTGAACCCCTGAGACCGATTCACCGAACCCCTGGGCTTCGATTGAACCCAGGTTAAGAACCAGTGCATCATCGCTTCCCGTAAATTGTTTGAACTCACTACATGCTACTATTTATAGCAGGGACAGTGATGTAACTTTGGCTGTGGGTACACTACTTGGCAAGTAAAAGCTACTATTTAACCGACAAAAGATCATAATTTTACTTGTGGCATCACTATTTGGCAAGCACAACCCACTATTTATAGCAAGCAAAATAATGTCACTTCAGTTGTGGTGGCCGAGTGCACATTGTGGCAAACACACAATCCTAATTATTCATTCATTCAATTTCCGATCCGCTTATCCTCACAAGGGTCGCAAGGGGTGCTTGAGCATACCTCAGCCGTCTTCGGGCAGTAAATGGGGGACACCCTGAACCGGTTGCCAGCCAATCGCAGGGCACACACAGACGAACAATCCTATACGCTCACACTCACACTTAGGGACAATTTTGAGTGTTCAATCAGCCTGCCATGCATATTTTTGGAATGTGGGAGGAAACCGGAGTACCCGGAGAAAACCCACGCAGGCCCGGGGAAAACATGCTAACTCCACACAGGGAGGCCGGAGCTGGAATTGAACCTCTGCACTGTGAGGTCGACGCGCTAACCACTGGACCACCAGGCCGCCCCACTCCTAATTAGGACAAGCAAAATTTTATAACATTAGCTCGGGGGTTTACTATTTGGCAAGTACACACTAGTAAATATAACGGGCAAAGTTATCCAAAATTTGCTGTTGGCTCTCGATTTGACAAGCACAAGACATTTGCACAATGAACAAAAGAGTGGAACTTTAGCAGTGTTCTTATCATTTGGCAAGCACAGATTACTGTTCATAACGTTGAATATGACTTTTGTTATTAAATGATGAACTTTGGACTCACTATTTGGCAAGCACATGCTACTATTTACAAGTGGCAAAAGGCTCTTCTCGTGCCTGTGGGCTCACTATTTGGCAAGCACGCTATAACTTAAAACAGGAAAAATTAAGTAGTCATAGCTGTGATCTCGCTATTCAGCAAGCACAAGCTACTATTTATAAAGGGTAATAAAATGATGTTATTTAATCATTAGCTTTGGGCAAGTCGCGGAACTGTTTACAACAGTTACAACAATGTATCTTTAATAGTTCTATGCTGGCTTTCAGCAAGCATAAAATTGTGGGCTCACTATTTGACAAGTGAGCACTACTCTTTATATTTATTCAAAGTAATATAACCTTATTCAATAATAACCTGTGGACTCACATTTCGCCAAGCAAAATCTGCTTTTTATAATTTGCAGAAGAACCTAACAGCTGTGGATCACAATTTGGCGAACATAAGATACAATTTACAATGAGGGAAAGGAAGGACATTGTTATTTGATAATGAACTTTGGACTCACCATTTTGGAAGCAGGCGCTTATCCATTGATATATAGTTGTTTTGATAAGAATTTAGCTGCAATTTTTTCGTGATGACAGCTACATCCTTAATTTTCATTTTACTTTGTGTAGGCTCTTACATCCCCGAGGGCCTGATGACATCATGCACTTGGGATTACGTCACATACACAGCGGCCAACAGGAGCTACACCATGATGCTATGCTGCTTTGTCTTCTTCATCCCGCTTCTTATTATCTTCTACTGCTACCTATTGATTTTTCTGGCTGTCAGGAAGACCAGCAGGTGAGCAGGAGGCCTAAATCATGTTTGTGGTATACCGATACCTCGACTTGCGTGTGATAAAGCAAGTTGATATTTTGCTTCTTACTATGTTGCTTATTTAATTTTATTTAACATATTTATGTCTTATGGAATTTTAACGTAAATTTTAGCATTACATGTTTGCACTGAGAGAGGAAAGTAATTTCATCTGTGCTGTATGTTCAACATAGAGCAGATTTGACAATAAAAGCTGACTTGACTTGATTTGACTTGACTATGACCAAAAATTGGAACTGTGAGTGAGTGAGTTATATTTCATTACTATTACTATATTAGAGTATATTGTACTTTGCTATATTTCTTATTTTTTTAAATTATGTTGGTGTTTTTTTTTTAGACATTTGGAAAAAAGAATTCCATTCATTTTATTTGGGAAAGTTGATTTGCGATACAAGTGATTTGAGTTACGATCATCATTACTGAACTATCTAAACTCAAGGTGCCAATGAACTGCTAAACGCTGAACTAATGTTGTTGTCTTCAGGGAGGTAGAGAGACTTGGCACCCAGGTGAGGAAATCCACATTAATCCATCAGAAATCCATCAGAAGTGAATGGAAACTGGCCAAGATCGCCTTTGTGGTCATTGTGGTTTATGTCCTCTCCTGGTCACCGTACGCCTGCGTCACACTCATTTCATGGGCCGGGTAAGACTGCTTTAATAAACTACATCAAGACAAATTGGTAATGAATGACTTTGTTGACCTAATGAATTCAAATAATGTACATGTATGTTAAGGCTCTCAAACACTCAACCAGAACCGACTCACTAGTGCCCCCTAGAAAGTTTGAAAAAAAGACGATGGGCGAACAGGAGTAGATGGGGGGGGGGAATTGTTTCAAGTGTTTTTAATCTGCTCAAACAGCCTTTGCCCATATAAACACAGTTGGTGAAATTGTGAACAATATATGAATATATTACTCAATATCGGACTTCTACTCATTCAAAGGGGAAGTCACCAACACAGAGATGGATTTAATCTACATTTTCAGATAATCCCTGAACGCGCATGACCCCATGATTATGTAACAAAACATCAAGAGATCAGGGTTAACTTTGAGCTGTTGGACTCATCTTTTTTCATGCTCTACTAAATTAAAAAAGGACATTTAGCTGATGTTAACATTTTATATTGACAATGGAAATGCTGCATATGATTCAACCTGATTTTATCTCTTTGTTTTATCCAGCCATGCCAACATCTTGTCGCCATACTCCAAGTCTGTTCCTGCTATCATAGCAAAAGCCTCCACTATCTACAACCCTTTCATCTATGCCATCATTCATAATAAATACAGGTAATCAGCTCAATCAGAGCCTCCTATCGTGAAACCTCAAACAGCTGGCTCCACTCTAACAGACACGTTCCACAATTAAGCAGTGGGTCCTGAAAGACAGGGGCCTTTATTTTCCTTATATGATACGTCTGCATCCACTGGATACAATTGCAGAGGATGGGGCATGGTTTTGTACATCACGTCCTAAAGGTCATCTTGCATTCTGTAAATTTTGCACTGTCTGTATACTGTATATGTTTTTCTCATTTCTGCTGTCTTCAGGTTGACTCTGGCAGAGAAGTTTCCCTGCTTGTGGTTTCTGTCTCCCACTCCTCGAAAGGAGTGTATTTCCTCCTCATCCATCAGCGAATGCTCCTTCAGGGACTCCACCATCAGTCGCCAGTCCACCGCATCCAGGACTCACTTCATCAGAGCGTCCTCCAAACCGACTGACATGGTAGACTTAAGTATTTGCATTGTGCCGCAACAAACAAAATAAAATTCTATGGAAAAGAAAATTACATTCAACCAAAAAGCAATGCTGCATGCTGCACGAGAAAACCTGAAATGAAACAAATTACAACTTTAACAAAATATATGGCAAAAAAAATACAAATCAGCATAATCAGCGAGTGGTGTAGCAAAGAGCAAACTTTGAAAGAAACAGATAAATGCTACGTGAAATGAACAAAACCTATGGTAAACAAAATACAATACAATATGGTCTGAACAGAAACAAATCACTTCATTAATGGAGCATATTCAAATCTCAATTCAACTTTATTCAAACATTTTTAACAATATAAACCAGAAAAAATTGAAGATTTTTTTTTTTTTAATGATGTGGAATCGAAAATTGAAGTATAGATTCTGAATGAATGTGTCCATATCGGTTGAAAAACCTATTGCAGGTCCCAAGAGATGTGGAGTTGGAGTCTCTCGGAAGGAAGTCTGGAAATTCATTTAGGAGTCTGTCATCCTACCATCAGTCCAGCAGAGGCAGCTCCTGCAGGAGGCCACTGGAGCACAAGACCACCCATAAAGTGGAGAAGGTTGGTTTGAGGATATACAGTAGACCGCTGGTGTCAAACCCAAGGCTAGGGGGCCAGATCCGGCCCGCCACGACATTTTATTTGGCCCGCGAAAGCAAATCATATGTCATCTTCCATCATCCTTGCTAAAATCTGTACCGAAATTGTCATGTGGAATAAATAACATTGAGATTTTGCAACTATCTTATTACCCCGTTTACACTCACTTGAACAATAATTGAACAAACTATTAAAGTTGACTTGACTGTTCGACAATCACTGTCTCATTGCATGTACATTCTTATTGCTCATGCACATATGTTTCTTTCTGTTTGTTTGTTTTTGTTTTTCTGTTTTGTATTTGTTTCCACCACCAGCATCCATGTACCATGACTGAGTCATCAGGCAACTGTGACCATGAACTGGTTTCTAGCACGCTCACCAGCGCCACTCTCCCCCTACTAGTTCTTACCAGGAGGCGTAGTCGCAGTCTGACCCATAAAGACTCAAAGAGGGACAAAACCATTCCCGACAGGCCGCAAGGCTGCAAGAGCAACTCTGCTGACTCCCTGTGCATCGGACGAGCCTCGACGGCCGAGCCGCACGCATCGCAGCAGCAGGGTGTCCCTCGAATTGTCGTCATCAGCCCCACGTCCGAGAGCAGACTGGTCCAGCAGGACAGCCTCTGCTTGGAGGAGGCGATGGCAAACAACGTTTTGGTTAGTCTGAACTTCTCGTCTGAGGTGTTGGAAGCGGTGGAGTTGCTATCCTGACTTGTTTGAGGACGTTTTGGCTCTTCTCCATCCTCCATGTTGCGTCGCTGCAGTTTTTTTAAAGGCTTTGTCTTTCACATTGTCAATGTACAGTATTTCAATCTTTCAGTGATCTGTGGTACCCTAATGAGTTTGGCAAAAAGCATACAGTCCTCTGAGCCCCAAACCCTAAACCTTGGACAGTTTGCCAGTAAACTGTTGAATGTTGGTCGTTTGGCAGAAATCAAATTCCACACTAAGTCAGCTGTGTGAAACCCTAGACAACACCGGAAGAAAAAAAAGCAATCAAGGCTACAGGTAATGATAAACTGGCCTTAATGCTCCTGCACTGGGTGCAAATATACAAAGTTTGAGGGAATTTGGAGCCTAAACTAAGATTTAGAATTCGGACATACGGTTAGAGTTAAGGTAGCTCAGAGGAGACGGGTCGAGCAGTCCAAAGCAGAGCCAGCCTGACTCTGCTTTGAGGAGGAGATGGTGAACAATGTAAATTGGTCTGAACTTCTCATAAGAGAAGGTGAAGGTACTGGAGGCACTATCCTGACCTGTCAGAGGAATTCTTTCCTCCACCCCCTCCGCAACTGGATCGTCTGTTGCTGCTACGAACTACCCTTTTTTTTAAAGGTTTGATCTGTCAAGTTGTCATTGGAGTCTAATCCATCAATTTGCTGGACTAAACCGACTTTGGGCAACTGGCAGACCATGCAAAGCCCTAAAACAAGGTGTGATTGCTTGTCAACAGTCTGGGTCTTGGGGTCTGGGTCACCGAACGGAAAATGCTCCCATGTCAACTGCTATGTGAAGCACTACATGACAGATGAAGTTAAAAGCCAATCAAAGGTACATGCAGCAATGGAGTGGCCCTGGTGCTACGAGAACTCGATACAAATGTACCTAGCTTGAAGGAAATTGCAGCCTTGGGTTGAGAGTTCTACATTGGCGTTTGAGTTAGCGTTTTAGTTAAGGTTAGATTAAGAATAGGGATTAGTGCAAGAAGTGAAGCACCCCTTGAAATTCTCAGGTAATCAGATCACTGTGCATAAATCACTCCCGCACCATCGGCATGAAAGATGTCAAAGATTACAACACACATGAAAAAAAACTGCAACAAAATCTACAGGCATACATTAATGGGGCCACATACTCCAAGACTAATTGTGAATGGACAATTTTGAAGGAAATTTGATCCAAGGGGTAGGGTTCGGGGTTAAGGGTTGATTTTAGAGTTAGGGTCTGAGAGCAGACCGGCTCATCAGGACAGTCTCTACTTGAAGGAGGCAAATGGTATTTTGGTTAGTCTGGACTTTTCTCCAGACGGCTTACATGCTCAAAAGGAGGACTTTATCATCTTTTCTCCACACCTTGCAAAACTAGACTCTCTGTTTATTTGCTGCCATAATTTTTTTTGAAAGGTTTCGTCTTTTCACTTGTCTCTGGAGTCCAATTATTCATCAAGTTTCTGTATCTCATTGATTTTGGCCAAACGGCAGACTGCCCCCGAACAAACAACTTATTGCCAGTCAACAGCTTTGGTCGAGTCACTGATCCCACGCAAAGTGCTGTATGAAACACTACACAAAAAAGCTAGTCAAAGCTACAGGCAAAGAACGCACCCTTACTCCTGGACTGCATGTGAATTTACAGAGTTTGAAGGATATTGAATTCTAATTTTAGGATTCGGATCAGTTTAATCTTTGTGGGTGAGGAGTTATGATTAAGGTTAGGATTGGAGTTTGAGTTAGTGTTAGGTTTGGGAATGTATAGTTTATGAATGTATAACCTATTCAATTCACATCATTGTCACTAGGTGGCACTGTGATAAATTAGATAAAGTGGCATTTGGCATGTCAAGCTCATCACACAAAAACTTTGGTCAGGAGCTAGCTGACCATGTAGAATTATTTAGATGTTGGGGGGGTAATCATGGAACTTCACTAACATAATCGAAAGCCTCCCACATTCGCAGGACTCAATGAAAGTAGGACAAAATCTGTTTCAATCTGTGTGATTCACAGCATGGGTTCTTGAGACTTTTGTTTGTTTGTTTGTTTGTTTTTTGCCTGACCTGTCACCATAGATGTGACTGTTGACTTTCATGAAACAAAAATAAATAAATAAATGTCATTGTCTTGTCGGCACTCCTTTTCCTGTACCTTTTGGGAGAGACAATCATAAAGAGACTATTGTTGATACAAATCAACTGTGGGTATAGTTATTTAATTTGTCCTGTCCGCTTATATTGAGCCCATTGTGTGGATGCAGTGTATAAATTACTATGATCGTCCGTGCACAGGCAGAAAAAACACACATTTTATATCAAGGCTTTTTTGCTTGTAAAATGTACAGTATGTGACCACTTCACAATCAGACAACAGCGTGTTCAGCATAGTAAATTAACAGATGGATAGTTCGCTATCTAATAGCTGCACTCCAAATGAAAATAATCTCTTGTTCCACAGTGTAGCTCATTTTATAAACTTTATTTTAACATTTTTATGTCTCAATGATTTGATAAATACATGCATACACAGATATATACATTTCATGCAAGTCATTTGTCATTTTAAGTTTTTTTTGTTTGTTTCTGTTAGAGGAATCTATGAGCAAAATTGTATCATGTTTAAAGTTTCATTTAATTTGGGCACATCGAAGCGTTTGGGTGCGTATCCAGCACCCCCAAATGCCTGCACACAAAGGCGCCGGCCATCTGGCCGGGGGACTGTTGAAGTCCACAATTAGCACGTCAATACAGGTGGACAACCACAGGGGAGAAGGCGACACTCGGTCACAAAAGGGGAATGAATAATTCGGGAACAGCGGTTGAGCAACAAAAGACGAGTTGAGAACACCCGTCGCGCCCAGACGACATTGACCATCCGCAAAGTCTACAACATGCTAATTCGATGTAGACCAGCCAGAAAAGGCGCCAATGTACTGGTGGTTCAAGTTGGAAAAACAGGTAACCAATCACTACCGAGGAGCCGGACCGGGGTGCGGCATGCAAACATCGGGGGCAGTGTTTTTCTTGTATTTTGCATATGTTACAATAAAATGTCGAACTCGCGGTGGCGGGACTGAGAGTGTGATCGCGGAGCAACTAACCGTCGTTCGCTCTCAGAGATCCGCTCCCGCCGATATTGAAGACAATTTTCCTGTGTGCCGAGTCATTTCTTTAACTTTGTCCGAGAAAATCTCTGACAGTTTCCTTTCTTTAAACAAAACAGATGTTTGCACAATATCCACAATGCTATATTATAAAACACATTTTCTCCTACAACATGCTGCTGTGTTGTCTTCCACTTTTCCAGCAGGCATAATAAATGGTAAAATATCCATCCATCCATTTTCCGAACCGCTTGATCCTCACTAGGGTCGCGGATGGTAAAATATTTTCTTTCCAATTTAGTTGAGCACTGCATGAGGTATTTTAATGGCTGCTACATTCTGGAAAGAACTTGAGAACTACATGCTGTGAAAAAAAATCTACAATTGCTGGGGGGAAAAAATAACTATTTGAGTCAAAAGAAAAACAAGTGTACCATATTGCCTTTATATTTTGGGAGGGGAGATTTTCACGTCCACAAATCTACATTTCTAAAATCAGTTACTAATATTTAAATTAAGGATCTAATAACAAATCAGAAATGTAGGTCGGTGATTTATTAAGAAATGTTTAACAGATAGGTTTGACTTTTTTAAGGGGTTAGCAGTGTAAATTGGAATGACTGAGATCTGACCCATGTAGCCATCCCAGGTGCGGGCGGCTGAACACTATTTTGCTTACAATAACTCTTAAAAATATCATCTTTTGTAACTGACCAACACTTATCTTCTATCATCCACAACACGGGCGCCTTTTTATTACGTCACTCCTCACGCATGACTAGTCAGCTGTTGCTGCGTCCAATTCTTGCACCATCTCCGTTTTCGACAGGTAAATTATTCTAATCACACAAGTATGGCTTTATGTGGAATTCTTAACTTTCTAAAACTCAGATTAAGCATCAAAATGGGTTCAAATGTTTTCACCATTTTGGTGACATAGTCACTAGTTTACAACTTTAGGCGTCGTTTATCTCACTCGGGCTCAGATGACAGTCAGCTGCTAAATTACTTCAAAATGATGCTAGCAAGTAGCAATGCTAATAAGACACGAACAAACCTTCTCAACATTTTGGCCGTTGGCGTAGCTTGAAGGGTGACGCGACCAGGTGTGTATTGTGTCAAAAGTCTAACATCGAGTTAACGTCGGTTGTTTAATTGAACGAGGATGTTGTTTGAGGAAGTCCGGCAGAGTTATTTGGACAACTTGTATATATTTTTTGGTCCTCTCTGTTTTGACTTTTGTGTCAGTGCCTGGAACAACGATTGTCATTTTGCGAACAATATTGGAAAAAAGTGAATCAAAAAGGAATCTATGAATATTTTTTTCTTGGTCTTTTTTGCATAATAGTATTAAATATTTCTATAGTATTTATTAATACACAGTATGGTAAAACCAGGTCTGAACGATTATGGAAAAGAATCAAATTGCGATTTAATTTTCAATGATTTTTTTTCAAGTATTTTTCAACAAACAATCTTCGTTACAACAAACAATGTCAGATATATTATGCATTATAGGATACACATATAAAGCATTAATTAGTATGAGAGAAAGCTTATCTACCACAATCACAGGTATAAATTTACCAAATACTTTGATGTGATGTGACATATTACAACAATATATATATATTTTTTAAATCATACTTGTCACTTCATGTTTTCTGAAACATAATGCGTAAACGCGGACTGCACTTCTTAATCACTCAACTTATCATCCATCCAGTATTTATTTGATCAGTTTTATCCTCACGAGGGTCGCGGGCATGCTGGAGCCTATCCCAGCTGACTTCGGGCAGCAGGCGGCGTACACCCTGAGCCAGTTGCCAGCCATTCACACGGCAATCATATAGACTGATAAATAAAAATAAAGATACATGTATAAAAATGTATCTCAAGCCAGTAACATCACATGCTAATGTGTAGGAAAGTACGTTTTATAACATTTTTTTGGATATAACATACAGTATTTATATTTCCAAATGGATAAGTAGTATAGTTTTTCAAAAACCTTTTAAGGTCAGATATGTTAGGTTGTGGAAATATTGTAATTTTTTGTTTTATGTGTGAGATAATCAAATATTAGAGAAAGTAATGACATGTCAATTTTGTAAGATCATAACACTAAGCTCAGTGTCACATATGATCACCATCCAATGAAAACCACATAGGTCCAAAATGTTGTCATTGGTTTTGTAGTTCCTTATGTCCACCAAGAAGCTTGATTTCATTTCCCATAGAAAACAGGAAGGAGTGATTGACACGCACAATGTGGACGGACAAGCAGCGAGGGATTCGACTGTCTCAGCAGGAGCTCCTGTGCAAGAACTCCTGTGGTTACTATGGCAACCCTGCATGGCAGGGTTTCTGCTCTAAGTGCTGGAGGGAGCGAGTGCGGCCTGCCGAAGCCCGCCGAGAAGACAACAGGTAAACCTGTACAGGCGGCATTTGAAGAACATTCTCTCTTTATAGTCATACAAGTGGAAAAACAATTGAACAAAGAAGTTGACAAATGTAAAAGTTAGATGCATTACACACCCACCCAAAATATTTGAAAACCTGTGAGAGACCAAGATTCTGATCTCTCTGACTTCCTGTTGGTGACTTCTTGCAGCGCGGGTGCTGACGGCACACCACCAACCTTCTCCAAATTTGAGGAGAAGAAGAATATGGAGAAGGGTCGTCGTATCAACACCATGAGGAGACTCTTCTGGGGCGGCCCGTCCCCTCCCAAAGCTGGTAGGAACATTATCAACAACACAATTCAGGTGTCGCGCAGTAAATAAACCACGGTTCTGCCTGGCCAGCATGGCTGCTTTCAAATGAATTCACCACGCTCCTCTTCGGTTATTTGTTTCTTTTGATTTCAATGTACTCCTCTTTCATCTTGACTTGAATTTAAGAGTTATTTGTAATCATTGGTTTTAAATATAATAATATTGGAGTTGAATTTGCAGCTGTCTTTTGTATCTTTGTTTTGTTTTTGTTTTTTTTTGGGGGGGGGGGGGTTGTGACCTTTAGAGTCCATGGCACCCTGAGCATCTGCCTAGCTTACTCAATGGGCAAGCCTGCTTGCATTGCAAATTAAAGCTCCTCTAGTCGTAGGTTCTTTCAAAAGGGGTGTTCACACGGCACACATTTGCTCCGGCGCTGCACCGATGTATTTTGTTGCGATATATTTTGCACTGCAGCAAATTGTGTGGAGCGTTCACACGTACAAAGCCGCTGAGCGTGTCTGCACCGGCACAGCGTCGGTGCAGCCCCACTTGCGTTCACACGGCAGTTTCTGCAGCGGAGCAAAACGACAGAAAACAAATGAGCTGTCGTGTTGGTTCTTTTTAAAACGTATACACAACTCAAGCGACTACTGGACAGGCACATCCTTCTCCTTCTCTGTCTCCGTGCCTTCTGCTCGAGAGTGACCGCTCCTGAAAACGTAAATCAACGATGACTTCAATGACACTCAGAAAAGCAAACACGTAATGCACCAAACAGAAAATCAAGAGAGGAAATCGCAAAATAAATTATATGGGGTGTGGGGGGTTGTGAACACACAACAAAGGAACAAACTACACAAACAACTCCGAGACAGTCCAGTCTCCTACAAAGGGAAAGATGTTACCAGCCAAGTCTTGTGTCGTTATTAAACAAACACATGACGGAAGTCCGACAGAGCACAAAAGCAACGCATTCTCGCCGTACATAAACTCTTCACAAGCATTTGCTCTGGAGCAAATTTAACCCAGTTGCGTTCACACGTGCAAATTTACACCGGTGCTGCTTCGCGAACAAGCATTTGCTCTGGAGCACATTTTTAAACCACCTCCAAATTTGGTCCGGTGTAAGCTGTTTTCCGGGGCTACCCCGGACCAAATCTTACCGTGTGAACACCCCTAATGACTGGCTGTGAAATGTTTGTCCACTGACTGTAAAGGATACTTAAAAGCACAAATTGGAGGTTATTCCTTTGCCAGCTATGAAACTTGTTTGGTTGCTCTTCCTCCCACCACTCCCTTTAGAACCTTCCGACAGTCAGATGAATGTGTTAAAAGCCTTCCAGAAGCTGGAACCCGGAGACTTCACCGGTTTCTTAAAAACATTCCACAGCCCGTCCTCCCAGCGTCTGCAGTCCCGTTGCACAGCCTTCCTCAACACAATGGAAGCTTACCATGTAATCACCATCTCATATTGAGAGAAGGAGAATGTGCCGTTGGGTTGTTCTGACCGCGTGTTTTAATGTAGGCTCTGCCAGTGCAGAAGCAGTCGGACCTCGTGCAAGACTTCTACCAGTCCTTTGCCGACTATTTCAGCAGTAAGTGCCCATCGCCTTATTGCCATTCAAGTCGTCCATTTAAGGCAACCTCTAAATTGTGCATTTATCTGTGGTGGGGTTTTTTTCTTATTTTTCTTCTCAGGGTTTTCAGAAGCCGAGCTCACTCAGACGATGGAGCATGTGGAGAAGTTCATCATGACGCGCTTGCACAAGTGGGTATTCTGCCATGACAGCTGTGACGATGAGCAGAAGGACCTGATTTTGCAAAGGAGGATACGGTTAGTTTTGCCCCATACTTTGTTGTTTTTAATTCCTGGGGTTTCTTTGTTTAGTTGCATGCTTGCGGTTTTTGATTCATCAGCCTGCATTGTTTGGGACGGGTTGGTGTCCCTATTTAGTTTTGGTTACATTCCTTCCATATATGACAGTTTAAGAAATAGACATTTTCAATGTTTAACACAGGGGTGCCCAAACTTTTTGGATCGAAGATCTACTTTTCGATCAACTAACCTCCCGGGATCTACCCTTACCGGCACGCGCGCGCGCACACACACACACACACACACACACACACACACACACACACACAAACACAAGCACGCCATGATGAGAAACAGCCTGAAAGTGAGGCATGCAATGCACTTTTGCAGCCTGTTAACTATCGTAGCTCACACGTACCGTTTTAAAGTGCTTCCCTGGGCCCTCCTAGGTTCCTATTCTTTGCCCGTGCCCTCGGTGAATTGTACACGAAGCAAACTCTGAATGAGAATAATGACGATAAAAGATAGAACGCAACAGTTCTGATCACAAGCTGCAATTGCAGACTGCTGAGAGCTAACAACTTCCGGTGACGTAATCACGCGCCACCGTAAATTCAAGATTTACCTGCTTTATTTTATTTTTTCAATATTTTTTGGGGTGAAAATGAGACTGATAAGATGATTAGGGTACAGTGTAAATTAACACAAAAAATATATATTACAAACATGTACAAAGACACACAAATGGTTGGTTGTTTTTTTTCTCCTTGACACTCCTCGGATCTACTTGGGACCTGTCTTAGATCTACCGGTAGATCAGGATCGACCTAATGGGCACCCCTGGTTTAACATAAAAAGCTAATATCCCCCTAAAAATCCCTTGAGTTAAGAATCGACACAATTTTCAACATATGCAAAAAAAGATATATTTCATCAACTAAATTCAAAATGGGCAATTGAAATTGTGTTGTTATAATTGTATTAATTTATTGGGTTGTTTTTTTTCAAATCACAACCTATCTTTTGAAAATATAAAAAAATCATGCTAGGAAAAAAAAATAAGGCAAATTAATTTTTTTTTTTTAAAAAGCCCGGTCTGATCCATTCTATTCTAAAACACCAAATTTCTAGTTTTGGAGTCCTGTTGGCATCAAATGTGCAGTTAGATGCTGACTCATTTCCTATTATATTGCTTTTTGGCAGTTCTTTGAACTGGGTCACCCCGCAGATGCTCAGCGTACCTTTCCCGGACGTGCAGAGCGCCGTCATGGGCGACCCCTTTCTTCCCGCTATAACAGCCATTATCGAGATGGACGCCAAACGCGCCCCTCAGGACAAGCTGGTGTGCGTGTCCAAGTGCAGCCAGCACGTGTTCGAGGCGCTCTCAGCCTCCAACAGTGAGCCAGCCAACGCTGACGACTTCCTGTCTGCCCTGGTCTACGTTGTGCTCAAGGCCAACCCGCCTCGCCTGCACTCGAACATGCAATATGTCATCCGCTTTGGCCTCCCGCATAGCCTCATGGCAGGAGAAAGCGGCTACTACTTCACCAACCTGGTAAGTTTCGTACACGTTTCAAATATTTTCTACTTTGACAAAATAACTGAAAGCGTTGAATGAGAAAAGTAGTTGTATTTCAATCCAAAATCCAGACTGTGAGTACTTTTACAACTTCTAAAATGACCCCATTGCTATCATTTGGTTCCAGTCTTGCGCGGTGGCCTTCATCGAAAAACTGGACGGCCCCTCGCTCAACCTCAGCCCGGAGGAGTTTGAGGGCTACATGCGGCGTAGACAGACCCCAGCAGCAGTGAATGGGTTGCGGGAGGTGGCCTGCGAAACGCGCCATCTGCTGGACGAGCTGACGTCCCAACAGGAGCGGCTGGACCGCGGGGTGGATGCCCTCAACGTGCAGTTGCAGACGTGGGTGCAGGCAGTTCACGCCCAGATAGACCAGGCCACGTCCGAGCTGGTCCTGGTGCAAGAGGAAGTGACCGATCTCTGTTCATCATCGTCATCACCTTCCTCCTCTGATTCAGCTGTCATAGAGCAGGTAGTGCTTACGAATCAATATGCAGGGCCTCCCGATACAGACTGTTAATCACAAGCCTAGAAGGTACTTGCTTTATTATTCAACCCTCTGTATTAACTTTATCACTTGATCACAAAAGCACAGGTTGTATTTCCACTTTGTACAAGTGAATTGTTTGTACTTGTTAGCTATTTGTGTGAGTAAAATGAAGAAAGTTTTAAATGCATTCCGTGATTACCAGCAACTGTGATAGCGTACCACTCAGGTTTGTTTGTATGTTTGTTTCCCAAAAAAGAAGTTATAATATATTAAAATGGAGATTTATACGAATCTAAGATGGTCCATAATACTGCTATATGGGGATGTGAAATAACTAAGCAACCTCTTACTGTACTTATAAATTGCATTGTTGACATGCATATTTTTGCTTTTGAAGGGTTTCAATAATAAAAATCTGAATTGACTTGATTATGCAAAGTCATTGGTTATTTTCATGTTTTGGAGGGGAATTAAAGGTTACTTTCTCTTTTTCTCCCTTCAAATCGAACATTAGGTTATTATTTTGTTTGGTAGATATCGAAATGCCCTCGTGTGATCAGGAATGAGTGACACAGCAGCTGATTATATAACACCGTGAACAGAAAGCGCTGTTTTCGGCCCAAGCACTAAACAGAACACAAACTTCAGCCCATTTTTCTTCTAAAATACTCATTTGTCCGACTCGTTACAAATGTAATCTTTAATGACATCACAAGCCCCACTCAGTACACACTCTTTGACGTTTCCGCCTCCAGTTTTAAATCTACCCGGACACAATGCGGCGTAACGCACAGGTTTCCCAGCGTGACACAAGACCGTTCCACCTGAATTACAAAATCTGCCCGGACACGATTGTGCTGCACAACTAGGAAGTCGCAATGAAGATGACAAACGAAATTTGTCGAGAAACCTCCATGGATGATGTTAAAAACCTTATTAAAAAGAAAGATGACATCGAAGAGCAAATTAAAGCGTACTACGACGTCCTGGAAGATGTAAGTTGCCGGAATATAACCATCAGTTTGTCGCCGATATTGCAAAGTGGTTGTATCTTTGCTGGAGTTTTTGTTTTTATAGCAAGGGGTCGGACTTGATGGTCCCTTGGTGGACGCAGAAGGCTACCCGAGAGCCGACGTCAACTTGTACCAAATAAGAACCGCCAGACACAACATTTCATGTAAGTAACTCAGTGGTTTTTCTTTCTGGCGTTTTCTACACGATGACGTGACGTCAACTCACTGTACACGGCATTAAACGCAACTAAATCAAGCCTCACAATATTTTAAAGAACTAATATTAGACAAGTACTACATTCTTGGGGTAAAAATACAAAGTTAGCAAGAAAAATTTTCAACATTTGAAACATTTTACCAAAGTACAGGAAACTACTAGCCAAAAATATACGAATTCCCAAAAAAAGTACAGAAACACTAACATTCCTAACTGCCTTACAAGTGTAAAGAAATAAAGTGTATCATCAAGCTGAACAAAGTAAAACGACTCATCCTTTTAATACATCTGACACAAGTCAGACCCTCTCCAGTCGTGACCATTTTTATCTGCCTTGTAAATCAATATGTACGTCTCAAACTCTACAGTAATGGACGTCTCTCACCGTTTGCCATGGCAGGCCTGCAGAACGACCACAAGGCCATCATGGCGGAAATCGAGGATGCCTTGCACAGGCTGCATGCTCGGGAGAAAGCCAAGCACCTGCACGACCGGACGGAAGCTCTCGAAGAGGCCATGGAACAGCAGGACACGCTCCCGGCCGCTTTTGCGCGGGTGGATGCAGTCACGCAGGGTTCTCCCGCCTCCACAGCCGTGAGTGATGGAGGACACTTTGGCGGTGGTGTTTGAGAGCCTTTCTTGACTTTTTGCTTTCCTTTCTTGCAAAAGGGCCTCAAAGTGGGAGATGAAGTCATTGAGTTTGGTTCAGTGAATACTGGCAACTTCCAGAACCTCCACAACATTGCCTCTGTAGTGCAGCACAGTGAAGGGGTAAGTAAGACTCCAGATGGACGCTCCAACGTGTCTTAATATGTCAAGATGCTAAAATGGCTTGCCTTAATGTGACAAGGCCACCAACAGTACTTTTCCTCTATAAAATACCAAAAGCCACCATGGAAATCTGATTTTCATGACAAAATAGTGTATTTACAATCAATCATAAGTGTAACAGTTTAATATTTGGGGACATTTTACAAACTAACTGCACGCTACTTTGTAGTAGTTTTCAGTGTGTGCGTGCACATTATATCATTGCTTCTACTTCAAAATTTAAATAATCTCCGTCATCTTTTCTTTCTACTTTGTAGTAGTTTTCAGTGTGTGCGTGGACATTATATCATTGCTTCTACTTCAAAATTTAAATAATCTCCATCATCTTTTCTTTCTATTGTGACACTCTTTGTAGTAGATTTAACATTACAAGCACTTGGATCAATCTTAAGTTCCTTGGAACAGTTGAATGTCCAGAGATTTGTGAAAACTCATCCACATGGGCTCCAACCACCAAAAAGCTATTTTTCCACTATTAGGAAACGCATCAACCACAGTGAAAACACATCTAACCAATTCACTGTTGACAAATCCCTCCTTCTGTTCTTCCAATCTAAAATCGTGTCCATGTATAACTCTCTGGCTGTATTAGTTCCCTTCCCTGGGCTCCCGATCCCTTACCGCATCAAATTCAAAATTCTTACATCAAGCCACCCATAACCACTCCCGCCCACACACACACCCTAAAGACTTGCCCCATAACCTGCAATAAGTGCAGCAATACTGTTTTATTTTGTTTTTCTCAGAAGCCGCTGCGAGTGACAGTGGTGCGCGGGGATCAGAGAACCCACATGAGCTTGACTCCGCAGCGGTGGTCTGGCCAGGGTCTGATGGGGTGAGTTCATAGCACAGATGTATTTACAATATGATTGGCCACACATCATTCTGCATGTTTTCTTGCCAGGTGTAAGATCGTCCCCATGCCTCCACGTTGAGCCTCTTGATCTTCATGTGAATAAAGACCTTTTCAAATTCAGATAGTGTTTTTTTTTTAGTTTCTACATTTGAAAAAATATTCATCACTGGATAAACAGGATTAAAAATTACAAATTGTAAAGGATTGATCATATACAATATTTATTAATTCGGCTGCTGAGGTAATAGAAAAAAATTATCATGATGCTTTGAATTTCTTCTTTTTGCCTTTGACCATTTGTGGGAGCTGGATTTTGAAAGCCGTCCTACAAAACACAAAAAATTATTCAACGCAAAATTTAATATTTAAATATAAATGTGATTAAAATACTTTTTTTTTTCAACTCACTCGCAGGTAGTACAGATAGGGCTGAAGTTGCAGAATACTGTGGTGGAGAAAGAAGTAATAGAAGTATAAAATGGAGATTAATTACTGATATTTTTCCTTGAAACTTGACTCTGTATAAAATGAAAAACAATCAGATTTTTAATACAACTTCATGGACCATATCAATGGCAACACCCAGTGGCGTTCCGTCAGGGCCAGCAAGGCCTTCTCTGCTGGCCTAAACATTCTCAGAAAAGTAAATTTACTTTAATAAATTTACTTAAAAGTAAATTTATTAAATTTACTTTTCTGAGAATAACAAATTTAATTTACGTCATTTTATTTTCATAAATATGTTAACAAAATTATTCTCTGTATTCTTTACGTCATATTATTTCCACGTAGTCGCTTGGCTTTCAATGTTATTTTAAAGAACAAAATGTTATTTTAAATAACATTGAAAGCCACTCGATAAATAACTTATTTATTATGGTAGAGTTTTTAACCAATCATATTTCAGCTACCTTGTGTTGCCAGGTAAATTAAATTTGCACGGGGCCCTCAGATTAAACAGAGCAGGCCCCTGTGCGCTGTAAGTGAACGGGCACAGTCAGGTTGCAATAGCCAATCAGATCACGAGTCTCAGTGATCTGATTGACTCGTCTGCGTACAAGGGCCATCTAGAAGGCCTTATGTCGAGACTGGCTGTGCGCGTTCAGTGATTGGATTAGCGCCTGCTCGAGCTATCACTGCATTGTAACCCCAAATGGCCGAAGGAGAAGACGTTGATCTGGTTGCAGAACTACTTTCCACTCAATTTTCAAGACTGGTCTTCCACGAAAAGCTGGATATTGTGCAAAGAGGTCGCCCAACTCCTGCGCTAGCCAGTCTGTCCCAGCAAGGAAAAGGGTTTGTCCGTCATTTTCAGACGAGCAATTATGAACGGTACCCGTGGCTCACAGCCTCTGAGAAACGCTGCAAATTGTACTGCTGGGAATGCCTATTGCTTGCAACGGACCGATTTGGTGTTTGGAGTCACACTGGATTGTTTTACCAAGGCAGCAAGGAAACATCAGAACACGGCTGTGCACTTACAAGCTACGGTGCGTTTAAAAACGTTTGGGGACACTTGCGTAGATCTGCAGCTCAGTGAACAGGCTCTACATTGGTGAGTAAATAAATTTTATTTTACATTTCTTCTTGTCATTTTATTTCGTTAGTATTAAATTAATGGTAACGAAATAAAATGACAAACGTACAAAAATGTATCAAATAAATCTGCTCACCTGCAATTTTTAATGGCGCATTGTAGTCACCTTGGTGCACGAAAGTTCGTTCAATCTCAGCTGCTCAACATTTTCAGTTATTTGCTGTTGTATAGCCGATTCTCAAAATGCAAATGATCTGTTTACTTTATTTTCAAAGAATAGTTTGTTTTGTTATTGTTTGGTTGGCGTCTTATATGAAACTGCGACATTGCGCAATTTATTGTACAGACTTAAGATCACACAGCGTCATTTGGGTGCCATTTTATTTAGTATTTTTAAATCATCTTTTTATTTTTGACAATATCTGTAAATTTAGTTTCCTGCTCTTAATTGTGAATGCATACTTGATGGTTTTAAATGCTCCTGAAATTAAGTGCTGCTTGACGAGCCTATGTTGTGTTAATGTATGTGACGTCACTGAAAGCTTAAGGTTGAAATGCACGGCCCGCCACATGTATCAGGTGTTGCCAACACCTGATGCATGTCTGATGGAAAGATCGGGAGGGATTCGAATTTCTGTTTATTTGAAGAAGCTGCGGTTAAGGGGATTTTAAATATGTCATTTATGGGAACATGAAATCATTCCAGCAGATGGCGAGTATATTTCAAAGAGTTTGATGCTATAAATGTTTTCGCTATGCGTTAGCCTACCAATCGGAACTCATACCAGAAATGAGGAAATTGTGCCTCTTCTCATATATATATTAGAACTTTGGTCTTGAGCAAAAAATAATTTGTCTGAAGAAAAATAATAATAATTCTCTAATTTTAGGCCTTTTTTCTGGAAAAAAATATAATTGTCAAGACTTTTTAAAAATCATAATAGCAAACTTTTTTTTTCCATCAGATAAAATGACTGTTGTGGTACTATTCCAACTTTTTTTCCCTGATAAAAAAATGTTTTATTCTCATAATTTTACAGCTTGTTTCCTTAAAAACCACAAATTAGATATTCAGACTTTAGCACTTACTGGAGAGGCAAACGGAGCAGACGTAACCGATCTGGATGAGGTTGCGGTGGCAGAAGCACGCCGCCCTGTAGTCGACGTGGGCCGGCGGCGGCAGCAGCAGCTGTGAACGTTGCTCGCCGTCTGGCAGGAACACCCACTGTGCCGTAAAGTCACACAAACTTTTATAGCACCTTGATATCCATTACCTATAGAAGTGAAAAAGTGGAGCGAGTGGCGGCGGTCACCAGCAGGTACTGAGCCAGAGCCGCCTTCTGGGGAATTTTCAGGTACAAGCCTCCTGTTATATCGCAAGCCTGTCGGTTCAGAAAGAAAGAAGGACAACTGGCTTTTCAATCAGAATCAGAATCATCTTAATTGTGTAGCCTATCCTACCAAGTATCCGGTAGGATAGGCTACACTAGTATCATCAATAATCAGGACTCTCCCTTTCGTCAAACTTTTAAACAGCAGCTAGTATTACTATTTCATAATTATTTATCATGACTACAGTATTCACAGCGACCACGATCTTTTCATCTCTAGTGAAGATGTATCACGAAGTAGGACGTGTGTGTGTGTGTGTAAAGAGCTCATAGGGCAATAATTACTTGCTGTAGCAGCCCTGAGTCTGACTCCAGCACGCACGCATCTATCAGGATGCTCTGTTTTGAAAACATAATATAAAGAATTTGACAAATGTTAATAGAAACATAGTAAGAGGATCAATGACTGTGTTCAAATTGGTAACAAATGAATCCTGACCTGCTTCTGGGCGGCGAAGATCACATTCATGAAGTTCATGTACTGCAGGGCGCAGTCGTCTGCTGCCTTGATCACCTAATCAAGCCCATTTATTCGATTCAAATTCCAATGCATACATATTACAAGACTGATTTTACCACAATACATCATTCACACACACACGCGCAAAAGCTTACCAAAATTCGCGATTTTACCTCCTGTCCCACTGACAAAAAAGAAAAAGAATTACACATGAAAGACAATTTATGACTAAAATAGTCATGGAAGTACCTTCAAGTTCCTTTGAGACTCTGTTCATATCTGAGTTGAAATAATTAAGAGATTAATTGCTGAAAAATATGAAAGGGGATTATGTATTCCCCGGTGTTTTTATTTTTTATTATATATTTATATCACTGTTTAATCGTTTGTCAAAATGTTTGTTCCTCTCTTTTTATTTAAACGGTATTATTTCATTGATATTGTCTTACATTTTGTCAAAATTATGTAATAATTTCTAAAAGTCTGTTTTGCTATCTATTTTTTTTCCCAAAAATATTATTTTACAGTATGGTTTCATCGATAATTTCTAATTGGTACTTGCTTTTATATGTTACAATGTATATGTATATTACCTATCCGACCTTCTCCAGGTGCATATCCCCTCTCGCTCCCTCAGATCCTCGTCCTCCCTCCGCCTGTCAGTGCCCCCTGCCCGACTGAGCACCATGGGAGCCAGAGCCTTCAGTCACGCTGCTCCAAAGCTCTGGAACAACCTACCTCCGGACCTCCAAAACTGCACACCTCTTTCCACTTTCAAGTCCCGTCTAAAAACACACCTGTTCAGGATTGCCTACAACACATAGCTCTTCCATTTCCTATGTTTTTATGATTTTATGTCCTGTTTTTATATAATATCTCGTTTACTAATTTTTACATTGTATTTTCTTATTGTCTGTACAGTGTCCTTGGGTGGCATGAAAGGCGCTTTTAAATAAAATGCATTATTATTATTATATTGTAATCCATTTGTAGTGTTTTATAGTTTGTCAAAAATGATGAAATATCTTCTGTGCAATATGTAGTTGTGAATATATATATTGAGTTATTTGTCTAGTGTCGTATTGTCCTAACAACAAAGGTGCAGATTGTTGGGGAAGGATACAGCAGAGAGCTTTGGCGAGGGATCCAGCGAGCAAAGTGTCTGTGGAACCTCCTGTCACTTCAACTGCAAAGTGAACACATTGAAAATATGATTTAATCATTAAAGCCCTGCAGTACCCCCTTTTCAATGTGAATCCTCAAAATGATCATCAAACTGTGATGCAATACAGTTCAGTTGTATTTTAATTGCAAGTACAATACATTCTGTGTCCATGGTGTCATCATTATTAAGTAGTGGCGTCAACCTACTGTTGGACATCAAGTTTTTGATCCGGTCAGCAATGATGCCGTTGGCGATAGACAGCAGCTCATACTTGCCATCGCCGCTAGAGCATGCATCGTCTGGGGTGCCGTTGCCGTCTGGCTGACTTTGACTGGGATACAGGAAGTGACTGAAATGAAAAGCATGACATTGAGTCTATTCATACTCAAGCTATTTCGATCAAATCAAGAAATTTTGATACATTAAATCAGGGATGTCAAATTCATTTTTGTTGCAGGCCACATTTCAATATCGGTTTCCCTCAGGGTCGTTAAGACTGTGAAAACATATCAATGTTTAACCCCCTCCTCATAGTATTACATATACAGTGCACTACAAGTTGATGGATAACTAGTTTTTCAGTCAAGTCAAAAACAATAGTTTGTTGAACTGTTAGTTACTGTAAAAATTTTATTTCAATGTTCTATATTACGTCGGATAATTTGAAATTTTGGTGATTTTATCAAGCATCATAGAAGTTGACATGCTTGATTTGCTTTCGTGAGGCATATAAAACGATGTGGCAGGCCAGATCTGGCCCCCGGGCCTTGAGTTTGACACCTGTGGTTTACATGATAGCCGTAGAGATAGACAGACATAGACACAGACAGACGGAGAGAGAGAGAGAGACGAATGGCGTAAAACCTGTCTTTGCAGTGGCTGGCGATGACGGCCAGCTTGTTATTCCTGCTCATGGCCACGTGAGAATTTGCCATCACCATAACGGCGTCCATACATTTGGACAGCGTGAACTAGGGGCCACAGAACAAACAGTTTATGAGGGATAGCATTAGGATTACTGTTTGGTGTCCTCATTCACGTACCTCCGGCTCACGCTGGGCTTGCTGGCCCCACCAAATCGGGTTAACGTCCACGACGATGACCAACAGGCTGATTTCCTCCTCTGCGGAAAAAAGAAATATATAAATTGAAAAAGATGCATTATTTATTTATACACGAAAAGCCAAACAAAACCAACCTGATGCCATCACGACTGATCACTTGCAAGTTTTATCCTCTTTTATCGTTCACATTTTCTAAAAACACAGAAACTGACGAATAAAAAAAGTCCAATTGGGCAAAATATCAGCGCTAAAATCAATTTGATCAAATCTAAGAAATGTGTGACAGTGAAGCAATGTAATATTATTGACTCTTTGTCGCAGGTGATGACGTTTGGCCGCTTCTCTTTCTCTCTTCTTTTAGATTAAAATGGTGCACTGGTGCCCCCTGTCGCACGCAGCGGTTTGGAGTGGCTAGTTCTAATTATTCAATGCAATTTACTGTATTCATCTATATGGCATACAATAATAAATCTTGATTAATATAGCACTTTGAAAACGGCTGCATCTGTAACAAAGCGCTTTACAGAACATTGAACATAAATTAATGCAACAAAACACACAACATAAAACACTGACAATCAGGGCGTTCTTTGTGCGAACATTAAAATAAAGCCAGTTAAATACAGAAAACTCACTCATTAAAGTATGATTGGAATTCATTAAAATGTGAAATAATTTAAAAGGATGCCCATTAAGTATAACAAGGGGTAGGACTAGATAAGTTTCTTCCTTCTTCCTACTCCTTTGAACAAAGAATTGTGATGATGACTGTTTTTTCTTTTCCTTTTTACAATTTTTGCTTGCCCTCACTTTTGTCAATTTGTTGTTGTATTGTGTTTCATATGTTCAATAAACAAACAAGTAGAGTTGTATAGTAATAAATTATTTACATTGACCTTAAATAATAAACATGAACTATTTATGCAATGGCAATCTAATTACGCTAGTGTATTCATTTACATGAATGAATGTGCTAAATTTAAATAAAGCTAATTGAATATACAATAATTTATTAAACTGTCCATTATTCATTTTAACTGTGGAATATTTTCAACTATACTGAACCTATATAATTATAGGAAATATATTTTTGTCATCAGTTATTGCATTTCTTATTCAAATATTTTACAAACTTTGTATTTATTTATTGGGTTTTAATTTATTCAAAATAGACACTGATGTTGTAGTGGCACATTCACCTGACTTCGGTGCAGGCACTGGTGACGGTCTGAACGATTGCCTCTATTTTGTGTGCTCTGCAATTGCCTGACAACCATTTTAGGGTGAAGGGCACCTTTTCTCCAAGTCATCTATCTGGGATTATGCAACTATTAGGCACAATGCAACCCTAAATAGCATACTCTGTGTAGAGAATTGGATGGATGGATTTATTTAAAATATTTGGAGTCACTTGGTCATTCATTTAATGGCTGATTGAAGAATTTACGGTATACCTACAAATATGGTTTATATTTTCAACAGAGTTCCTATCCCCCGCAAACAGTGATGGTCCACTACATGTATACTGTATGTATCCACTGTACTCATAAAATAATGATTTGACCACAAGAATAAAACATAGTGTCTCTCATAATGCATCAAAGAGACATATTGTACAGTACATACAAAACATGACATATTCTCTTGTCAGCTGACTTTTTGGATCCGTAAATTGGACCTGTATGTGTCAGTTTGGTAGTAATCTGACTCAATGGTCTCTCTGGAGTCATTCAGTGTGACGTATATGTCCTCGTTCACTTCAGTAACTTTGTGGACCCTCTGTTTGACACCCTTGGAGCGCCAGTGAGTTATCAGAGGTTTGACGGTGGGGTTATCCACGGCTTGGTACAGCCCCTCGCCTTCCACCAGGGTGATCTTGTACTTGTGCCATGGACAGACGATGCACACGCGCCCATTGAACTCCTGATGGATTAGTAAAATCGACACAAAGCTGAGATGTCATATTGAGAATAGAATATGCAGACGCTAGAAAGTTCACCTCAATGTCTCCAAGTTCCAAAGCACCGCCAGCATCTGTTGCCGTCAAAGTAATATGTTAGTTTGCTTTTTTCCTTCATTAATTTATCACAGTCAACAATTCTTTACAATGCTTTACAAACAGATGAAGCGATAGCAAAGGTGCCACAAGATGCAAAGGGAGAAATGCTGGCACAAGAGGCAATTATTTTGGTGAAAGATGAAAAGGAACCTATGCTTGTGAAAGAAGTGGCCTGAAGATGAAGTAATGCTGGATGACAAAGATATTGTATTCAACTGAAGGACTCTTACGGTAACAGCGCATGTCCATGGCATGGAACTCCCCGTGGTGATACACTACAAGGACATCCCGACATCCATTCACCAGCTTGGTCACACGGCCACGTCTGATGATGTCATTACGTTTCCCGACAAAATGAGAGGATGGTGGGGGAGGATGGGGAGGAACAGATGAAGATGAGATCTGAACAGATGAAGATGAGATCTGCCAAGTCTTCTCCTCGGAGGACATGTTGGTTACTTGCTACATGGGCATTCCTCAATCAGAGTTCATGGGTTGATGAAATAAGACGCTGAAATATAAAGTGGGAGCTTGGTTGGCACAATATGTTGAACCTATCAGCGTGAGAGATGGCGCTGAAAAGTAAAGCGGAAGTTATGGTGGCTAAAGAAGCACCTGTAGAACCTTTAGTGGCAAATGAACAGCTGTTTGTGAAAGAACTATGCTGACGGGGGGGGGGGGGGGGCAGGTGAGTGGGTGTCAGAGGCACAACCCAAATTTAGTCCTAAATTTGTTTATTAATTACGTTCATGCTCAGCTGATAAATACATCGATAGATTTGAAATGGTCTTTTAAAAGACGCCAAGGTTTGACATTTAGTGAAGAGAACCACAAGCAACAAATATTCGAAAGTGCCGACGGTGTTAAATTTTAACGTTAGCCTAAACTCCACACTAATTTGAGACCTAACTCGGTGTCTACTTTCGGTTTTTACATTGAATGTTACAGTACGAGTCTACTAAATTTCATACATACGGATTACTGTTTACATTTCCCAAAAAGATAACTCAACTGCAACAGCCGAAGATTTTGGGGGGGGGGGGGGGTTAGCACGACGTGCTAACGACGCTCAGCATATTGTGTGTTACCGCTAATACTGTTCCCTGGCAAAATACGCAAGCCAATAGAATCGCAGAGTAAAACACCGTCAACGGGCCACGGACGTGTAAAAATAACCTGGATGCGTAATTTAATTGAAGTCTCCGGCGGCCATCTTACGTTGCCACTCGATAAAGCAACTGACTCGGACGGATACATTGGTTTCTCTGCAGCTCGTGGCGTATAGTTGTACCAATGGCTACGGGAGAAGGTCAGTCTACACATTTGCGGTAAAAATTTTGGTTCAAAATGTTTCTCTTATTAAGTACTAAATATCTTCATTGTGATTATAATCGTTATCTCAGAATGTATATCTCCCAAACTATACTCAAATGCTCGTCTACATTATGTTGTCAGAACCACGAATAATGAAATGGAAGCAAAGGCTATGAGGAAAAATGCCAGGAAATTTATTATATTTGCGCATCAACAATCTATGATGTGAAAACATAACTTCGTAAGTCATGGTTCACGATATTGAGATAATATACACTAAAAGTTCGTTCGCCTCGAGGCTCCTAATACCTCATATAGAGATCCTATCGTAAAAAACACGCATTGATAAAAGAATCTAACTGAAGTTGTTAATAGGAGTTGCAACGTAAGATGTATGCCCTCTTTCTTCAACTGCAAGCGGTCACCGCGAGTCCAGGTTCATTTTAGAAGTCCAAGCACCCGGCGAAAAGAGTGAGCGACTCCTTTAATTTCGTCCGGCAGAAACACAAGGCGACCACGGCGGACTGTTTGCATTGTATCACAATTGAAAACAAATATTGAGCGTTAATGTGTTTCCTTTGATACAATAATAACGTTCTTATAAACGTTCTGAGTAGCAATAATAATCAGAATACTCGCATTAATCGATGCAATTTAAATCTCTTAAAACTTCGTGACTAATTGATCTAATCGTATTTTATTGGATTATCAACTTCGAGAGCGTCGCCATGGAGACCCAAGAGTGGGGAAATAGCGATAACGCAAACTGTCACAAGGGAGCGACTTAATGCGTCTTTTAATCCCGCGCTAGCAATAAATGAGCACCATCAGATCGTTTTTAGTCAAAAGGCTCGCATATTACGACGCCCCGTATGACGTCCAGTGCACTTTTCAAACATCATCGGACATCGGAAACGTGCGACGCTTTTTCTTCGGCCTTCTTCAACGTGCATCTTGTGTTTGCACGAAACTCACACTGGTAAGTCAATTTTCTTTTTTTCTCTTACGTTTTACAGGACTAAAAAAAAAAATCCAGTTCTCAAACTGAGTTGGCACTTGGTGTCAACTCAACATCAATATGACAGTCTTCATTCACTCCTCAACATCAGTTGATGTCATATCAATGTGACGGTCTTCAACACCAATTGATGTCATATTGATATAAAAATGCCAACTGGGAAATTAAAGGGTGGAGGAAATGACTCTCAAGTGTCTTATTTATCAACTGCTCAACTATCAGATTAAGATGTTCAGTAAATGATTTTCACTATGGATAATCAGTCGAATTTATGTTTTGTTATTGTAAATGTTTGTGTATTTATGCGCTTGTGCAGTCTATTGTCATATGGTCAGTGGCAGGCCATGTATTTGGTACCTGGGCCATGAATGGAGATTAACTTGATTTAATTCACCTCTTTATACCTCTTCCACTGTCACGACACTACTGTATTATAGAAACTTTCAATACTATACAATATAACAACACACAGTTGTGCCACGTACATCACCTGGAGTGGTTTATCTAATACAGTGCATATCAATAATTTTTTTATTTTATTTCACATTGAGTTGTGGCATCTTGAGGTGTGGCATCAATAGTCTTGTGATGAAAATGTAGTCGATTTAACGAGAGATGCAGTGTCAATTTAAATGGAGGCCACTATTACAGGTAATACATTTTTCACGTTTTGTCCTTTGCTTTCCTCAAATAGTTTTGTGATGACATCGTGGTCACTGTTATTGACTGACAAAAAGGACAAAGGAGGGGAATCAGCAAGGACACATTGCCATGGCAGCGGTAGGAGGCTTTGTATCATTTGGATCCATCACAGCATATGGATGGATACAGTAATCCCCCAATTCAGCAACCTTTTTGAAACCGAGAGCTACTTTCTGGGTACTGATTACTGCAAATGGCTACCAGTTTGATCCATCCATCCATCCATCTTCAATACCACTTGTCCTGAACAGGGTCGCGGGGGAAAGGAGTGGTTCGATTGCTGGAGCCTATCCCAGCTGACTTCAGGCGGAAGGCGGACTACGCCCTGAACTGGTCACCAGCCAGTCGCAGGGCACATATAGCGACAAACAACCACTCACACCCACATCCACACCATCACTGAGTGGGAACCGATCCCACGTCACACTCACACAAGTCAGGTACCACTACATCTTCAGCGACTCCAGTTTGATACACACTTCTGAAATAATATATTTGCCCAAATTATTTTTATTACAATTATTAAGTACTGACGATATTCATCTATTCAGCTGAAGACACCGATCATGTTGATGATTTCTCATAATAAATAATAATGATAGCAAGGTAGAAAACCAAGAGGCAACAATGTATTTCTATTATTCTCTGCAAGTGTTTCTACTTTCCAATGATACCTTCCACAGTATTCCAAGGAAATCACAGTTTCCCATTAGTGGTGAGCTATTTATAGTTGGTGACCACTGTTATACAGTGTTCCCCGCTAAATTCCGTTTCGTTGTTTCCACCCCATGATATTGAGTGTTTTTTGTAAGTGATTCTTTTGGGTTATCGTGGCTTTTACAGTCAGCTTACTGTACAGTGATGCATGTGGGAAAGGAGCATCACAGTCACCAATACACTTGTCAGCTGTTTTTAGAACTCTGGCAGAACAGTAAAACATGAACACACTCAGAAAAGGATCTGTTGTAAGCCACAGCTCATTCCCAGACTCACCATTACACGCTACAATACATGCATGTACCCAGGCACTAAAATAGGCTACACATATTTTCAATACTTTGTGTTCACGTATGTTTAAAAAGTGTGTTTTAATTAATGTGTTTAAGGCGGATGGAAGGGCTAAAACAATATGTAGCGCACATGTACAGACTCGTGGCGAAAAATTGTCTCCCAACTACTTCAGCTAAAAACCCAGGTTAAAGTTAACTCCTCCCCGACACACAAAGCTTGTCTGTCAGTTGAGATGTGAATAGGTTAACTTGTAAATAGTAAACTGCGAACGTGTGGAATTACTGTATTGATTTCACGCTTCATTGCATAATTGATCATAAATTTGAGTGACTGACCCCCGCCAGGGTCTGTGGAGACAAGTGGAAGATCATCCAATCATGACACTGAGCCTGTTTGAGTGCCTCAAGGTGGTGGGCCTTCAGCATCTTCATGAACGGTAATTACAAGATCTTACATTCCAACTTGGGCGATCAGCACTCATTCCTCCGTCCTCCATATCCTTTTCAGCTTCACTTCAATGGGAATCTGCCACATAGCACATCTCTTAGCCCTCACTTCGGAGGACCTCCCCCTCCTGGACATCCACACGGCCCAAGATAAAAGCCGCCTCTTCAAGCTAATCCACCTTGTCAAAATACTGGAGCAGGAGGGGTTGAGACTTGGAGAAGTGGCAGATGACCAGGGCGCATCCCATAAGCATTCTGCACTGCAGAGTACCCACATGGCGCTACCAAAAAATGCCAGGCGGGACATTAGTAAACGATTAGCCATGTACAATACATACTCCACACTGCCACACCCAAAGAATGTCGCACCCCACCATCACCACCAGCAGCACCCAAAACCCAGAACTGCAGCCAAGAGGTGCACGGATAAAGCAAGTCATCCAATGCCTGTTTACGAAGCCAAGAGAAAACCAGGGTACAACTACGGACTTCCTCTTCAGCCTGTTTCTGCAAAAAAGTGAGTTGAGTACTTGTGCAGTCGAGTGAACGACCCACCAGCTGTTCTGAATGATCAAGTGTACGAAAAGGATGTAAAAAGGGATGCCATAACCTTAATGGTCAATCAGCAAAGAAAGCTAGAATCAGACTCATAAAATAAAATACACATTATAGACATGTACTTCTACTTACAAATTGTATTTATTTATTACTAATAGATGCCATTCCCGAAGTAATTTTATATTCTGTATCATACTTACCGGTAATGTATTAAGGACCAATGCCGAAAAATAAGAAAGCATATTGATTTACCGTGAAAATTCTCAAGCATTTGCAATGGTTTTATTTTGCCATACTCCTCCAAAGGAAATGATTGTTTTAGTATCAAACGTGCATCAGGTTTATTAGGCAGATGGAAAGGGATGGCATAATTTAATTGTAGTTGCTTCATTTGCTTTCATTTGGACTCTGTGTTGTTTGTAGGCAAACCCATGGGCCTAGGATCATCGTTTGCGTGAGGAAACGACCTCTGACACACGCAGAGAGAAGGAAGGGCCAGACGGATGTGGTGATAACTCCCAGCGCGCAGTGCGTGATTGTGGAAGAAGGCAAAGAAGCTGTGGATCTCACTCAGTACATTCTCCAGGTACGACAATTCAAATTTTCAATTTAAAAAATAAAACGATAAAACCCTGAGACACCAATTATTGTCTCCAAAATGCTTAGGTCACACTATCTGATTTGATTTGTAGCACCCGTTCTACTTTGACCAAGTTTTTGGAGAGGATCATTCTAATGAGGAAGTATATAAGAAGACGGCGTATCCTCTGGTGCAGCACATGCTCGATGGGTAACATGTCAACCTACCCACTTGTTTCTTTATATTTATCAATTGACTTCTATGACGGTTTTTTTGTTTTGTTTTGTTTTTACATTTACTGATTTGGACAGTTGTACGCTTTTTTTTTTGTTTGTTTTTTTAAAGAGATGTTTCCAACTACTATAGACTTTCTCTCGGTATTTAATGGTAGCAGTTTGACAAACTGTAATACTTCATTTCAGCTCAGTTTTATTTTATTATTGAAAGGATCTCCCCTGCTTTAACAGACTCTGATTGGTATTTAATGATACTAATTACACCAGTTGTATGTGTATATGTAGGGGGAAGGCCACTTGCTTTGCATTTGGCCAGACAGGCGCGGGCAAGACTCATACCATGATGGGTTCCACTCCTGGGGAAGCGGGTTTATACATGCTGGCGGTCCAGGACATTTTTACCCACTTGTCGGCAACACGCAGCCCGATACTGGTGTACGTCAGCTTCTGTGAGATCTACTGTCGTCAGCTCTATGACCTGCTCAACAACAGGAAAAGGTGTTCTTTTTATTTACCGGTACATGGGCTCTAAATTAGCTTCAAATGGGACATTACTTATTGGCCACTTTGGCGTCAGAGGTGCGAAACCAGACGTACTTTAGATGTCAAAATTCTCCATCCTGATCTCCTGAGGTTCTAAACTCCTGTTTTGATCTTTTTTTTAGGTTGTTTGTGAGGGAGGATGGTAACAACGTGGTGCATATTGCAGGACTTTATGACGTCAGAGTGGACTCGGTCAACTCACTGCTGAAGGTCGGTATACAACTGCTTTTGACTCTTAAGATAAATGAGGGTCCTTCTGCATCTACTGTATAAAATAATCTCATCTGTATCCCTTGATATTGCTTTTCAAGGTGATTTCACAAGGTTTAGCAGCACGCACAATGAGGGTTAGTGGCGTCAACCCGCTCTCGTCTCGATCTCACGCCTTGCTTCAGATTCAACTCAGATCCCCCAACCAGCAAATCATTGGCAGGTGACCTACAACACTACTGTCAACCTGTTACCTGCATGTTTTACTCATGTACCACAAAACAAGTATACTAATATTGTGTTGTTTTTTTCTAAGAATGTGGTTTATTGACTTGGCGGGAAGTGAACGCGCGTCAGATACCACAGCAACAGACTGGCAGACCCGTATGGAGGGAGCTGAGATCAACCAGAGTCTGTTGGCTGTAAGCTACAACAATACTCTCCCTTATGTACTTATTGGCCAATTTGGCATCAGTCGTTGGAAACCAGAGGGTCTGTGGGGGGGTCATAATTCTCTTTTCTCATCCTTTGCAAGTGTAAGATGCAGATGACTTGTAGCTATTAGTCAATATGGTGTCAGAAGTGGGACACCACAGATAAAATTCTGTCCTTATCCATTACTTGTGTTCGATGCTCATTTATTGTGCATTGTACTTATTGACTAATTTGGCATTAAAAGTGAGAAATGCAAAGTGAAATTCTCTTTCCTCAACCATTGCATGTGTGAAGTGTTTGTGCTTTTTAGACAATTTTGGGATCACAAATGGGAGACCTGAAATCATTTTTCATTTTCCCTCCCTCAGCTTAAAGAATGTATCCGCTCCCTTGATCAAGAGCAGCGGCACACACCTTTCAGACAAAGCAAACTCACTCAGGTGCTAAGACATCAATGCAGTCTTTCTGAAATGTTATTTCCAGTTCATGAAACTCAATTTGTTTTTCAATGCTTAGGTCCTGAAAGATTCATTTGTTGGCAACTCCATGACTTGCATGATTGCCAACATTTCACCTGGTAACGTTGCCACAGAGCACACTCTGAACACGCTGAGATATGCTGATCGGTAAGTGTTCAGACTGGGAAATGATGTTGTTTCAGTCAACAATGATCCAATTCTCAAATAGGAGTTTGTCAAAGAAAGAAAACATGCAATTTGCCCAAAATGTCTGCTTCAAACACAGACTATATTGCACACGTTATGATAGACCGCAGACCGAGGCTCAAGACTGATTTCACAAAGAAATGGACTGCTGCTTTATTTTCCACAGTGTGAAGGAATTGAGGGGTCGCGGCCAAGGACAAGAATGCAAATCCACGCCACCTTCCAAATGCTATGGCATTGGGAAGAGTCTCCCTAAGACCCCAAAGACGACGACACCCAGAGCGTCTTTTGCCGCCATTTCACCAACCCCGAGGATACCCGTGGGGTGTCCCGTCGACTGTTCCACGCCTAAAAGCAGCAGACGTGGAGAGGGAAGATCTGCAAGAGTCAAACTTGGGGTCAGACTCGAAGACGCAAGGGACTCTCAGGAAAAGGGCGATGGAGGGCTCATTTGCGACAAAGAAAACAGGGGCACCAACTTCTCGTGTGAGGGAAGCCAAAATCAGAAAGCAGAAGAGTCAAGAGAAGAAAGTGGAGAAGACGCGACAGTGGACAAGGAGATGCAGCAGCACCTGCTACATTATCACCAGCAGCTCCAGATGTTCGTGCCCTTCTCCATCACGCCACCTTCCTCTAGCCGCCGATCCCTCTGCTCCTCTGCATCATCCGCCGGACATCTGGCATTTTCTGCCCGTCCCGATTCAAAAGACTCTCCGACCGTGTACGACAGCGGGGTCGGAAGCAGTGATTCGTTCGGAAAAGACGCGCCGCAAAGGGTAGATATGAAGTGGCTGACTCATATACAACAGGCTGACCCCGCGGCGGGTGCAGCCGCTGTGTCCTTTAACTCCGGAGAGAACGGAGAGGACTCGCTCGAAATGGACCCTTCGCTCGACGGGCTGTGGACAGACTGTTTAATGTCGGTCCACAAGACACTCTCTGGCTCCCCTGCTGTTGAACTGCCACATCAGGATGTGCAGTTTGTCCATCCCATCTCCTCAGCTTGTGAACTTAAGAGTGTAGTGCGAACCCCCCAGGAAAGGAAAAAGCCACCTAGACTGTTAAAAAATACTCAGGGACACAAACATGTGGAGGACAAAGCAAAAACATCACAGGATAATGCCTTTAGCATTTCCCCCCTTGAGGTCTCCACAGCCTTACTGGTTCAAGGAGATCGGATCAATAGCCAGTCACTTGGGAAAGAAAAAGAGCCACTCATGCATGCAAAGAATACAGACAGACAATTCAACTCCCAGTCTTCCACTTTTGACACTAAAATGACAAAAAAGTACACAAAGGAGCTCACACATGCAAAGGACGAGGATGCTGATTTATGCCTACCAAACGACTTCCAGTCTCCCACCTCTGCCAAGAAGTTGGCCAAAAAGTACACAAAGGAGCGGCTCACACATGCAAAAAATAAAGATGACAAAACTTACCTCAGGCCGCCTACTTCTGATACCAAATTGACTAGAAAGTGCAGACGGGACCATCTCACACTAGCAAAGGATGAGTCCGAAATCCGCTTCCCGATGGATCACTATTCTCCCACTTCTGAAACAAAACTGGACAATAAATACACAATGAAAGAGCAACTCACACATGCAAACAAAAAACACAGAGAATTTTACCTGCAGTTTCCTACCTCTGACACCAAAGTGGCCAATGAGTATATAATAAAGGAGCATTTAATGCATGCAAAGGATGAAGATGCAGACCTCTGTGTCCCCAAAGACCCTTGGCTTCCATTTTCTGACACCGAACTGGCCAATAAGTGCAATTTAGAGCGCTTGACACATGCAAAGGATGAGGACACAGACCACTGCCTGCCAAAGGACCGCCGTTCCCCCACCTCTAATGCGGGTAGTAATCTGTCAGGGCTGACACGTGGACCTGCCTCATGTGCACCAAAGAAAGCCATCACACCCTCTACGAATAAGAGTGAAACCCCCGCACCAAATCAGACCGACCGTTCTCCACCAGAACCAGAGCACCCCTGCAAACCTCACCATCATGTCCAAATGGATGATCCTGCAGAGTTGCACTGGAAAGAAAGACCCTGCAACCCAGGGTTTTCCATAACAGTGGATCATGCCAAGTAAGTAACATGGATCAAAATCAGGAGTTAGGGAATATGTCTCCGTACATAGAAAGGTGTTTAAAAGAACACTTTTCTTCCGACAACATTCGATATGATCTAGTTTAGCAATCAGTAGGGCGCAGATCCCCGCCAAGGTGAACTGTGAACAGTGGTTTTTGTTTTGGTCCAATCACATTGGGCCTCCGGTCTACTGTCTTTGGTGTCAAATTAGCCAATAAGTACTGTACACAAAAAAAGAGACTATTTTTCTTTGTCACACTTGTCATTGTGTCAGAGGACTTTTGATTGGCCACTTCTGACACTCGGTGGTTTCATATTAGTTAAAATAATAATAATAAAAAACAAAGTGGAGTGTAAGTAACTAACGAACCCAATTTTTTCCTACTTTTGGATAGTTAGTCCTTTAGTAATGCTAAAACTGTTGCCTTAGCTATTATTTATTTGTTATGTTTCTGTGAACTACCATGTGACATTCCAAAATTATTTTCTCAACTCAAGATGGCGTGTCATCCAGGCCCACTGGGAGAAACTGAGGAAGATGGAGCCTTTGCTGCATGAGGAACAGACACTTCTATGCAAGCAGCCTCATATGGTCAGAAGAGTTCAAATTCTGAAAGTTTTGTAAGTCTTTCATGCTACTCTGATGGACTTCCTGCTTTTTTAATAGGCATTTGTGGACTACGTGGACAAGCTGGAGGAGATCCTGGATCGCAACTCTCAGTGTCTGCGCAGCATGAGAACCAAGCTTCGCTTATATCGTATGACCAGCTCCTTTTCTGAGCTTGAGAACAAACAAGGGGCACACAATAGTTAACCAGTGGCTTGAATAAAGCAAGGTCATAAGCAAGTTTTTACATTTTTCACTCAGGAAAAAAACCAAAAACCTGACATCGAGTTAAATTTAACCTGTTTTCATCACATGTAACTGGAAAACCTTTTCCACATTTTGTTTAGTTAATGGTTATAATTTAATGTTGTGTTCGATTGTATGGATAGTTTTTATTTAAATTAATAAAATTGTTTTGCAATTTTTATGTGTTTTTTGTGACAGTAAACGGGAAAGGGTCATTTGCTTCACATGTGAATCATATATGTCTCACAAAGGCTTCTAAATAGTAATAATAAAAACATTCTTGGAGTTACGGTACCAGTAATCCAAAATGTTAGGCTTGAATGTGGTGTGAATGAATGAATATATATATATATATATAGAGAGAGAGATAGATATATAAACAATACATGTAGTCTCCCATATATTTATTTAATGGAACTGTACAACTATATATTTCTAATATTTACATACATTACTGGATTGTTAATTCATCTGAAAACTCATTTTTATTCTTTGGCTTTTGACTCGGCATGAGTCTTGATTTTTAGTTGTCCTGTTTTTTTTTCTACTGTATTATTAAGTTATTGTTTCTTGTATGAATTTTTGCTCCATGTACAGCACTTTGTACACAGTGGTGGTTGTTTTAAAGTGCTTTATAAATACAGTTGAAAATTATATCTATATATTTTTACCATTAGAACTTCAATAACAAAGTTATGAAAAAAAACGTGCTCAGACTTATTTTTGTCTGTTGACCCACGTGATCCACACGGCTGTTGCCCGATTGGCGGGGAAAACGCTTGTTCCGTGTTGTTAATTTGCTATTTGATCAATAAAGCAATATGAAAAAAAACGGAAAAGCGTTTCACAACGGTGAACAACGGCGCGGTGGGTCACGTGACATCTGCTGCTGCTGATCTGAGCGAAGCGTGTTAGCAGGTAAGGAAACTGACACTGAAGAAGGTTATTTTTAACACTGGAGTTTTACGCTTAGAGCATTAGTTTGAGGGAAGCGACCGACACAAGAGGTTTCGTGTTGTCTGTCATTTAACGCCTGGATAAAACGCAACGCTCGCCTGCGTCGTATCCGGATTGTCTGAACAGGCCGTTCGCATGCCTGGCTAGTTTGGGGCATTTTCTCGAAATGTGCTATTTAATATTGTTGTTCGCAACATATTTCAATGTAAACCTCTTGTCTTTTATATACTAAGACGTTTAAACTATTTGTATCAGGTAGAAAGTGCTGTCTTGGGTCACGCTTGTTAGCTCACCTCGAGCGTTAGCTTCCGTTGACTCTTAATTGACTCGCGGCGTTGATAATAACGCGAGTTTTTTTTTGACGCACTTTTCTCAAATATGTTGTTTTGTTATTATGTTACCTCCCCAAAGTGATGAAGTCGATTCATCTCGACATACGTGTGGATTTTATCGATACTCTAGTTTAATTTCGAGCGGGGTATCGTGGGAGCGTCGCACGCACGAAACAAAGACAGAGTTGCGGCTAAAAGCTAAGCTAAGCGAACGTGGGCATCAGCCCGCTGCGGCTCACATTTGTTCATAAACACGCTTCCTTTACATACATTAACTGCATACCGCTATAAATAAGTGTAAACTTGATACCACATCTAACAATATCCCTTAACTTCATTTGTGATTTGTTTTCGTGTCCAACGTATCCTGCCAAACGACCATTTGGTCAAGTTTCTATGCGCTGCATTGCTACTTATACACGTCGAATTAAAATTGAGCAAATTGAATTATTTTAAAAGTGCTTGCTTGCTGGTCAGTCATAGTGTTTTTGTGTGGGTGACAGTGTGGAGCGGGGTGTTTGTAAGATGACACCTCGACTGTCCCCTCTAGAGTTCTATATTTAACCCTAGGAGGTAGGTGGGTGACAGATGGAGTTATACTCTTACATGGTATACTCCAACGCCCCAACCCACTTGCATATTTACTTGAAGGGGACATGCTTTAGAAAGTTAATGTTTAAGTATGCAAGTACAGTAAATGCTTGTTTATCATGGGTGTTGAAGATCACTCTACAATAATTGAAAGTCTATGTTGAGAGGCAGGATAAACCTTTCAAAACATATGTTTCTGCTCCCGCACAACACAAAAAGACAAGGGGTCCAGAGAAATTGAGGTTTTTTTTGTGTTGGGGATAAAACTGCCTTTTGAGGAATGCTATGTGATGTGTGATGTCACCTTTAGAAAATCTGGTCCAAGGCACCTTCAAATTTGAGTGAAACGGTTTAACCTCATAATCTTTCAACATTCTCCTCAATCGCAGAATGAATTGCAATTTCCCAGGGGAAAACTGTACAGGAAAACCTTGCCTTTAGTCGAGGTTAGGGATCAAGGTCCTGCGCAAATTGCAGAAATGTACATTTGTAATTTAATCACTAAATATACAACTAATTGTAATTAGCAACGTGACAAGTGGCCACCAAGTTTGTGGAGTTCTCTTTAAAAAAGCAAAACATGGAATGGTTGAACACTTAAGGCGTCTCTAAAGTCCCCTATGACAAATAAATTCACGAAAATCAATTGATTAGTACTGTAAAGTACACAACCTATTCTTTTGCTCACACTGCTCTACTTGCGAATGATTTTCCATTTGTGATTTGAAGTTGTTTTTTACTGCAAGTTACACCCTTTGCAACATCCCGGTAATTTTGCCACTGTTGAATTGGAGAATCCCTTGGAATTTCATCCCGTGTGATCATAAATGGTGGATATTTTTAACTCATTAGCCAATCAGAAATGGTTCCCCAAATAGCAGATGAAATAAAAGAAGAAATTTTGGGGGAAATAAGAGACAGGTGTCCAGTAAAAGAAGTCCATTTTTCATGCCATGCTGTAAATGAATATAATTGTTGTTCCTTGTGGTATTTTGTCAAAAGTGTGTCCCAAAAATGTTAAGACAACTAGGAACTGTTTTAAATCGTGATAAACTTCCTAATACAGCTTCCTTAATTGTAATTAAGCACAATACCTTCATTGTGCTTTTGAATTGTCATTATTTTAATCTCAGTGCTATTTTCCAGGAGCCTGATGATTCTCCCTTGTCTCTCTCTGATTTCAGATTTTTTTCTATTTTGTACATACATTGTTTTGTATATACTGTATATGATGACTTCTTTAGTCAGCAATCAAACCCGGGGGACACGGGACAGAACGCTGCCCACTCCCACCACCACCACACAAACCCCACCGCCACAGAAACACATACAGGTTAGTGGTTAAAGAATTGTATATAACGGTAAACAATTTTGCCAACAGCTTGCATATTCTTTTTCAAATATATCAGCTGGTCTATATGGTTTGGTAGCAAGATACTTCTCTGCCTACGGCGCAATAAGCAATTCTTTGAGCACGAGGAGATATGATCGGATTTTAGAATGAATAATGCAGCGACACCTTTTTTGCTCTGTGCCACTACCTTGTACGGCTCCTGCCGCTGTTGATCCATGTCTGTTGTGATGCCATGGTGATGGCCGAGACACATTGACTGATCTTGTCTCCCACTGACATCAACAACACTTACGCAATAGAATTTTCAGTTGGATATGCCAATATCACATTTCTTTTCAAGTCAACTTTGTCGAAAATGCTTTATGTAAAACATACAGCACAGATGAAATTTCTTTCCTCTCAAGCACAGTGCAACCACAGGAGAGAGAGGAGCCGCTGCGGGTACCCGCGCCGCCATCAACAGAACAGTTAACATAAAATGACAAAAAAAATACAACAACACATAAGACACAGTTATGCAATCTTAACCACTTTTTCTGCATACACTTTGTTGTTTGAAGCAGTTATAGATGAAAGAGGAGAGAATCAAAGTGTCCTTTCACCAGTGGATCAGACATGCTAAAAATGTGCACACGTCTGCTACAAGCTAAGTTTGAAAGCAAACAAGAAGCTGTAGCGTCCATTGACGAAAAAAGAGATTGGCTCACATCTCCTGTCCCATGTAAATCTGCTAAAATTCCAAGCGGAGACTCCCAGTTCCACATACGCATCGGTGCTCTGAGCTGACGCTCCATGCCGCTCATCGTCGACTCCACAAGCCATCCATCCGCAGACTGTCCAACAGCACTGACATTTCCGCTGAACAAAACAGGGCTGTGAAAAATGCTGCCCATTTCAGGTGCAGAAAAACACACCCCGCCCGGTGCTGTCCGGCAACGACAGTCAAATGGTGCCGACATTCCTCCTATTCAAAATCTGTGCTGGTATACGCGTGCTGCCGAGAAGGCCCAACCACCAAGCACATATTCTTCTCCTTTGATGAATGTCGTGGCCCAAAAAATGGTGAAAACAATCCACATCAGGTCCACACGACGTAACAACAAACACCATGTGACAAAACAAAACAAAACACAATACAAAATATTCGAGAGCTGCAGCCCTAGTTGCATGCATGATGAAAATCACAAAGCTAAAAACAAATGGTGTACAAATTTATTGAAAAATAACTTTCAAACCTGAATAAAAATAATTGGGCATTGGGATTTTTTTGTATACAATTATTTGAATTGCGTTGATTCGATCTATTTTTTTAAAATTCATTTTGATACTTTTTTAAAAATTGTCCAAATGCTTGAAATTTCTCAACTGTAAATATTGTCAGATTGCTGCAGTATTCCATGATAGCGGTAGGGGAACGCGAACACAAGCCTCTTAAATGGCCCTTCCTCAAAGAAATCAATGCGAATGCCACTACACGGTCCTACATTAGGCATGTAATAAGCAATGATGATTGAGCAATAGGATACAACTCAAAATATTGCATATAAAGTTAAAAGGAAATTGTTGATTTTGTAACATTTACTAAGTATTATAAGAAGTCATAGTTATAAATTGGGCATTAAAAGGAAAGACAGGTTTTTCTTTGTCATTGTGTTATTTGAAATTTTGTGTGTGGAGTTGTACTTAATGTAGGTACTCCTGGTATTGGTACCCTGTATGCTTGAGTACTCGAGTGAATACTTGTGCAGGTATCAGTCTGGAAAAAAGCGGTATCGAGCAACCCTAGAGCACGGCGGGTCCACTTCCTTTCTCTTACCAAATATTTTCTCTCTGGGGGACCTGTGCACTGAAAGTGAATGAAGTTTACGACAATGAATAGTTTCATGATGTTTGGTAGTCTCGTACATTAGCATACATGACTCTTCGAAATCCATGCGTTGGATTGTTTGACTCGAGTAGCTCTGCTGTTTTCTTCATGTATTCCAATTAATCTTATATTTTGGAATAATTAGTTGATATTGTGCAGTAGTGCTTGTTGTTGTTTTTCACTGAAGTCTTTCTGTGTACCAGGCAACAGAAGAACAGATCCGTTTGGCTCAGATGATCTATGACAAAAATGACGCCGTCTTTGAAGACAAAGTCAAACAGGTGTTGTTTCTCTCTGTTGTCTGCTTTGTTGTGTGGAGTGTTATTGATGACACCATTTACTTTATACACTCGCAGCTGATTGAAGTCACTGGCAAGACTCAAGACGAGTGCATGGTCGCCCTTCATGACTGCAATGAGGATGTTAACAGAGCCATCAACTTCCTGCTAGAGAGCACTTCGGATACAGTGAGAGCCCACATCGCGTTCGCTTGTCGTCCATCTACTTGAATGGATAACACAGCTATTTTGTTTGTTTTTCCGTGCGTGTGATCAGAACTCCTGGGAGACGGTTGGGAAAAAGCGGAGCCTTGGGAAAGAGGGAGGTTCTTCAGAGGTAAAGGAGAGCCGCGAGAAGAAGGGAGGCGAGCGGGAAGCTAGTCGTGGGCGAGGGGGGGCCAACAGGAGAGGCCGCGGGATCAGCAGAGGACGCGAAGGTAAATGCGCGTGATGGAATTAAACGCTGACTTTGTAACGATAGCTTGCGTGTTTATCAAGAAGATTGAATTTAACTTTAAAATGTGGGGGGGAATGGTGGTACCGTATTTTCACTACCATACGGCGGACTGTCTTAAACGGTGTCGTGTCGGTTATGGGTATTACTTCTGTATTTAACGCATCCACAATCCATTCACAAATTGTGGCTTAATTTGCTTGATATTGCCTCCCAGTCTTAGTAAAGCTCACTCCCACACCGCTCTCAACTTCACTTTGGCTGTTTCTGTCCATTACCATGGCAACCAAGCACAGTAGTGAAAGCCGACTTCACGCGCCTTGTTGTGCGTATCGCTACTGTGCTGGTCCCCTTCTTCTCTCCGGTGTGGTTCACCAGGATGTCGAAAGTGAGCGCCACCTCGTCCATGTTGAAATGGCTGGGCTGGATGTGTTTGTAGGCAATGTTTTTGTTGCATTTCAAAATGCAATGTATGCTTTTCCGTCATCACTTGACGTACTGGCCCAAGCGGGTCTGCCGGAATGTGGGGATTGGTTGAGAGGACAGTCTGCACAAAATGAGTGTTTTTCCTCAAATGAAGTACAGGTAACTAATTTGCAATTTGCAAGACTGCTCTGCCTTAAAATTCGGGCCTTAATTGTGAAACATTTTTCAGCCATTTCGCCCAGCTCTACCTGTGTTAATAACTACTACTTAAAACACCAAAGTTCTTGCAGAGATGTACTTAAAATAAACTCTGTTAACCAGATTCTTAATCATTTTAGCGTCATTATCGTGTAAAATACAGATTCCTTTTTCCATTCAAAAAGATGAAAGATGCAAAACTGCGTTGTCAAATGATGTGGTTGATATGTTTAGTGTCAGAGTTTTGTGCTGGTTCAACCCACAAAAAAAAAGTTAGGCGTACCACTGCAAAAGGTTAGTCTAGAGCCCTGCAAATGGCCCACAGTTGAATGGCATCTCCTGAAACGTGAACAGCCTCAACGTTGTACTGTTGCAATAAAGCTGAAATTTTATGCAGAGTTGTCCAGTCGACTCTGATAAGTGGTCGCCTTGCTATGTTGTGCGTGTCCATGCTTGTGTTTTTTGGCAGTGTGGACATCTTGCTCATCCTGTTCCTTTCGTTAACTCTCTGTTTCCAGGTCGTGCCGAGGAGAATGGCTTTGAGGTGGTCCCTGCAGAGAGGGGGGGAGACCGTGGACGCAGAGGACGAGGCAGAGGTAACTCATTTTCGAATGCTTTCCATTCACATTCACACCTACAGACAATTTACAGTCTTCATTCTACCTACCATGCATGTTTTTGGGATACATTAATCACCAGCCATTACAACAGCTGTGTAAAACCTGTTTTAAAAACCTCTCGAGTTACTTTCTGTTTTTTCAGGGCCAGGCGGTCGTGGTCGTGGAAGAGCAGCTGCAGGCACCAGGTTTGCCCAGGTTATGGGGTAAGAACATGTGCTCAGCACTCATGAATGTTATCAGAGGTGGTGATGTTTATTACAAGCACATATCTAAATTGTGAAAATGCAGAAAAAAACTTTCTGAACCTCTTTTTGGAAATGTAGCTTTTCAATGGTAATTTCATCTGTTTGGTCACGTCTATCTGCTTCCTCTCTCAGCACCTTCAATCCTGCCGATTACGCGGGCAGTCGCCACGGGAATTGGGACAATGATGCCAACGAGACCGCTGAGGCACCTGGTAAGGAAGAAATACCTGGTATCAGTATTCACCCATTCCTGCCTTGAACAATGCGTCATAAATTGCCTGAAAATGTAAAGGGAATAACTGCAAAAATAATTGGAATATAAACCACTGGAAATAATGTTAACTACATATCTTTTTGTGACATTTTCTAACTTCATTTGTACTTTTAATAAACTTCAAACAACCATTTATTTGGCTGAGTCGCCTCACTCAGGAGTTGCAATGCACTTGAATGGACTGTGCATTTCCCCAAATGCATAAAATTAGTCCTAAAACAACCATTGCATTTAGATGCGCGTGGCGTGCGGCATTTCCTGTTAGTGAAATTATTACAGAGTTGCATCATTGAAATGGCTGCTGTTGTTTTTCAGCAACATGGGGAGGCAACCCAGAAGATTGGACTACAGAAGACTGGAATGAAGATGTGAGTGGACTCTATACCATGATAATTAGATTATTTTCACGGCCATACGGTGCATCAGTTACGGGTGCTATTTCTGTATTTGGCACATACACAAGATGCATTGTATTATTGGACGCAGGCATGGTAAACCGTGTGCTAGTTTAAACAATACGATTGTATGCATCTTAGCATATGATTTTAAAAAGGGAGCGAGAGCAAAACTGAGTTTGGTTGTACTTTATTAATGTATTTAACAATGTACTCAGAGTTTTTGATCAATCCTCATGAGATCAAATCCATCAAAGTCCTAATCTTCTGTATCTTAAATAAACAGCTGGGCAAGTTCACAATCAAACACCCCAGGTTCCCTCGTGTCATTTTCAGAGTCAGTCTCATTCCCGTGCGAATGTTGCTGCACCCCGGTTGTCCTTGCTTGATTGGCGTTGTTTCATAAAACAAAAGCGCCAAGCACCATGGATTAGTTGATTTTGAATGCTCTTGTGGCTGCTTGATTCCTATGGTTTAAGGCAGGGGTGTCCAAAGTCGGTCCTCAAGGGCCGCTGTCCTGCCTGTTTTCCAGCTCTCCCGGCTGCAACACACCTGATTCAAATAATCAGGAACGTTCTAATGCTGCTTCAGAGCTGGCTGATCATCTGAATCAGGTGTGTTGCAGCCGGGAGAGCTGGAAAACAGGCAGGACATGGCCCTCCAGGCCCGGAGCTGGACATGCCTGGTTTAAGGTGTGCTCCGTACGCGTGTCGTAGGTGCCATTTTCGGGATATTGTTTTGCATAATGCATGTACCGGCACCAACTGGGGGTGTGCCTTTCGTGTCCTCTTTCAAAGCCACCCTTCCCACTTTAACGTGAGCATGCTGTCCTCGGTTATGTCCGCCTTTCCTCTATATAAGCAACATGTCGGTATAACATCAGTCTGTCAAATGGGCCGTCATTAAAGTCACACAACAGCATTCAGATTTTGGAACTCGGTGCATACACAAGGCAACCCGCATTATTAAGTGCCCCGCCCAAAATTTCAGACTTCAATATTCATCTTGTGGTCGTGAAAATCCGGGAGATATTTTTCATAATTTAGCTGACTATTTATATATTGCTTCTTCGCAGTTATCTGAAACCAAAGTATTCACTTCCTCTGCAACTCCGGGAAACCACAAGTGAGCCCTCCCACTGACTTGGTCTATTTAGAACATTATTTAATTGAACTATTTTTTAAATGCTCTTGTATATTTCTTTCTCTCTAGTGTGGACCTGACAGGACTCCTGCCAAAGCCTGGAGTCTCCGTGGAGTCAGACTTGGTCGATGGACCCTCTGCCGAGGATCTGGGCCAAAGCCTGGTTTTCACCAACTCCCACCATAATGGACGCACAGCCACCCACAGCTACGCTCACGCTGCCTCTGCTAGCACCACCTATGCGCACGCCGCACTGGTACATATGAGCACACCATCAGCCATCTGACACTGCTGCTTGCCAAATTTGTTGATTTGATGTACGCGGTAGTCCAAAACTAGGTATTAAGTTTATTATCTTTTCATCACAATTACTTTATGAAAATTTAATCTGGTAAATGTTCAAAGAGGCCATAATAACAATTATGCAATTATTCAATAATATTTTAACTATTAAATGTGTCGCAAAGGAAGGTTTAGGATTTCACCCCGAGGTTAAGATTTCAGAATAGGGGTTGGGGTTTAAAAGTAGGGTTTTTATCTTGTTAGGATTATGTTTCAAACCAGGGTTAGCGTGTTTATTAACCCTTTAATGTTTCAAGTTTGGGTGCATGTGTTAACCTGGTGCAGACTCTAAAAGGTGCACTGAACCCCTTCCTTTTATACCATCCTTGTTCCATTCTCTTTTTCCTGACCTGGCTAAATGTGTTTGTGCGTGTGGTTGCGCACGCGTATGTCGGGGTGGGGGTTAATTTAGAATGCGTTACCTGCTTTCGCCTCAACCTGTATTTATATTATTTTTTTTATCATGCTCAGTCTTCAGTCCCAGGTCTTGGGTCCCTGAATGCACCCAAGCCGGCACCAGTCTCTGATGCCAGGACAGCAGATCAGCTCAACGGGCCTCCGCTTGGTCAGAGAGCAAGTCAGATTCCGGCTGCTCCTGTGACCATCACCGGTAGCGTTTCCAAAGAGACTGTGCCGCCTGCAGTACCCGTACCTGCCCCAATGCCCTCGGTCGAAATCAAACCTCAAAGATTGGACAACGGACCATTAACTGGTCTAAACAGTAAGTTATGCCACTTTTCCTTTCGCCCTTTCTTCTTGGACCGGCACCACACCGCACGGCATCCGTTGCTTTTCCATCACAAATGGGCACATGATCACCTAAACTGCAAGCTTGCGGTGCACCATTCACACTTGCAGCGTGGTGAACTCTCTGCCACTATTTTTAGGGTAATTCAAAATATAAATTGCCGTTGTATGATGCCACAACATCGCGAAGTACAGTGCATCAAATGAACACAAGCTTTCATATATAGACAAAGCTCATTTCCGTTTTCAAGACACTCATTGTCGACAGTCGCCATCAAGACAAAAATACATTGTATACAGCATACCTATATTTTGTTTTGCAACAATATTGAACCATACTTTTCATTTGTACGGTGGATGAAAGTGCTGTTGTGATTTCCTTGAGCCGGATGCAAAATTCGCCACGAGCGCTCATCTATTCTGAATGGGGCACTCGCTCTCATTCATTTGGCGACCTCTGAGTCAACGGCTCGTCATCCTCATTCTGCTGCATCTGAAGCCCTCTGCCGGCCACCAAAACCCACAGGCAGTAGGAGGCGGGTTCAAATGCACATCTCTTTTGAAAGAGTGTTTCATTTTTTTCTGTAGTGGAGATGAAGCTTCAGCCAGAACCCTCTGCGGTGCTCAGCCAGCTATCACACAGGCATCAACAATCTTCCATCCTTCCCAACTCGGAGCCTCTGCTTCTGTCCCATTCACACGCCCCACAAGTGCCCACACCACCAGGTACGACTGCATCTATGCTGTACACAATTTTCTACCCACTAGGGCTGAACCTACTATCATTTTGGCATCGAAATCTTGATCTCTGCGGTAATTTTGTGATCATCAAAACTGCATTTACTCATCCCGCACTCGGTTTGAAGCTGTTAAGTCTCTGACAAATATATAGTGAAAAAACATCTTTTACATTTATGTACAAAGAACATGTAAATGGCAAAAGTTTTTAAACGGTTAAAAATAATTTTTATTTATGCACTATTGCATCTTCATACATTGTGGCAGGCAGTATTGTGAATTGAATCCTTTCCTAAAATCATTCAGCCCGATTAGACACCATTTTAAATGTCCAATTAGATTCCAGCTCCCTTTCTGTATACTTCAGGTCACGAGTCGTCAGTCATGCCTGCCAGAGATGGAGCTTCTCCGGGAATGAAGCTGCCTGGTCTGGACCCTCCTATTACAGAACCACCTCCTATGCGACACCTCAAGACGCAGAAGCGCAGAGTACCACCCCCATCTAAGGTGCCCCAATATATTTATGAAGAAGGTTGTCGAGTCAAGAACCCCCTGAACAAGTGCATTTCCAATAATACCTATAAATCATGTGCCTGGTTTGAAGTTCTTGATTTAACGGGTATCAAGGTAAAGAACGACATGCCATGTTTGTACAGCAAAGATTAATTGGTCACATGGCAAAAGGGCACTCCCGCTTACCGCTGTACTTGTTTTTCAATTTAATTTCGTTTGTTTAAATATTCACTGTGCAATTCACCAAAATCTAAAAACGAAAAAAGCCTTAAATACTTACGTCTTTTAGCTCAAGGTGCTAACAAAGCTGACGGAAGCTGATGTTTCGGCTTTGTTCGTGTTTTTATACGTCATACTTGGATGGTATAGTTCAGGGAACCAGCTAACCTGTTTTCCGGGGGTTTTCACTTGATCTTGGACATACAGGGGATTTTGACAATACGACTGCGCTGGGATAGGTTAATAGACTATGGCACATTTCAACTTAATAAATTTGTGTTACTTTGCCACCACTGTAATGCAACAGCGTCATAAACAGACGACCCACTGATTCGACATCTATGCCCATCTTGCAGCTGCATCTATTGTTCCTTTTAAATAACTTAAATATATATTAAAACCAAACTTCTTTGTCCTCAGATTCCCTCGTCGGCAGTGGAAATGCCGGGCTCGTCTGATGTCTCAGGCTTTAATGTTCAGTTCGGTGCACTGGACTTTGGTTCTGAGGCAGCTGCCGTCGATGTGGCCCAGAAGGAGTCTTCCCGGGAGCAAGCACCATTGGCACCTTCAGCGGTGGCAGCACTGTCCATCCCCACTGCTGCCATGCCCACACAGCAGCCGCAGAGCTTGTTTTCCAAGCCTGCACCTGTGAGGTGTGTGTGACTTTACTGCATGTATGAGGATGTTACAACTGTTATTTACCAAAATTCCCTCCATGCTATCCGAACAGCGAACACATGAGCAGCATACCCACCATGCCAGATGCTGGCTTCCCCTCGCCGTCCTTGGGCTTACCCAGCACCACACCCTCGGCCTCCCTTGGCCTCCCTGGTGTGGCCCCACAGCCCTCCTCCACAGCACCAACCCCTGGAAAACGGGTGGAGAGTGCCGTACCCAGATCGCTGCCTCCCCACCTGGCCTTCGCTCAGAGCAAAGAAAGCCCGCCATCTGTTGCCGCGCCCCTCACAGTAAGGCTCGAGCAATGGTGCCCAACATGTGACCTGGCACATTCGTATGCCATGGAAAATTATCCAGTTTCACTTAATTAGTCAAATTATTTTCCATAATTTCCGGAATACAAAACATACCTAATAAAAGCTGCAACAGCTAAATGTAGCCAAATAAATACATTTGTACATATATTGGCCACTTGGCATTAATAGCCACTGAGCTCCACTTTATTTCATGAGATGTTTGGAAAGAGAGACACACATGGATTTTTAAAAACATTTATGTGCCTTCAACACTGTTGGTTCCCTCCTCCCTCAAACAATAGCGAATGCAGCTAAGTTATAAAGTGGCGTCCCAAAACCTCTCGGTCTCTCTCTCTTGTCACATGAGACTGATTCACCAACAAGCTTAATCACACACCAGTGCACATAAGGCCGTGGCAATGCAGTCTTTGGAAAGCCATTTATGTGTTTGGTAAATTGCAGGGGATGTCGTCTGTTGCCAGCGATGGTGGAAGTCAGTTGTCAAAAGAAGAGATGGATGTTGCACTGAAGAGATGGCTATATTTATGTCACTCGTTCCGTAGCTCACTAAGCTCAACTTAAAATTCTTATTTTCGCTCTGCTATATATGATTCAAAGTATTCACACGCACACTTCCGCATTCCGCTCCTCCCGCGAATGTGCACACTTCAACCACACACAGCAGATTCAGTTTGAGGGCGGACTCGGACAGTTTCATTCATCCACTGTGTTCTGTTTGGTAATTTCATTGGCCAGATGTGACAGGGCTATGGGTAAATCTATTGACGGCTCGAAACTCGTCAGTAAAAATTAAATGAACCTCCTCACATTTAAAGCCGCAGTGTTCAAAGTAGGGGGAAGCTAGTCCATAAAATATGGTACTACAAATAATCTTTATCTACACTGTATGCCAACTGTGTAGTGATGAAAGAAAATTTTATGCTCTTATGCTACGTGCCAGCAGGTGCAATTAACCTGTGTATCCATCATTTCTATTATACGTTTTTGAGATTTTGTTCCATTGCAAAATATGTGCCTTGGCTCAGCATCGGTTGGGGAAACACTGGGCTAGAGCGTTCTGCAACACACATTATGGAAATTGAGTGATTTTCATTTCTTTTTCATTTATTACAGAATGGTTACTGTGGCATGAAGGTGCAAAGCACACAGGATGGTAAGTTTTTGATGAGCTAACTCCTGTCAAATTCACATAATCAAAATCAATTTTTATTTTAGCCGTACCATCACAGAGAACTGTGAAAACAGAATCTCCGATGAGTGACGGTGGCCCCAGCCACCACACACCTTCCCCCACAGTTACCACCACCCACTCGGCTGTCCTTCCCTCGCTCAACAGGTAGAGAGGCTAATTTTTTTTTCGAGTGGGGAAATACAGGGCGTCCTAAAATTGTGATTGAGTGAAATATGAAACAGTCCAATGAAAAACACCAAGTATGGTGGCATGAGAATTTACAGGATTTTCCTGATTCGATTCTGTTTTATGATTCAATCTTTATCCATACTTTTCTTTGGGTGGGGACGGGGTCAAGGGGATGAAACAAGTAGATTACCACCCACTCTGTTTTATTTCTTAATTGCAAGATTTTTAGAAGTAACATAACCTTACAAACCCAAGAGTACAATTACACATTTTTGTACGTGTATGCATGTAAGTTTGTTCTACGAATCGTTTATTTTGCTATTTACAATTGATCAATTAAGCAATTATTTCATGAGAAATTAATGTTAAACAACTAATACTTTGGTTTCTCAAAAAAAAAAGCAAAATGGTGTCATATTACAGAACCCTAGAAAATATAAATGCTCAAGACTATATGTCACCCTCAGATCATACTTTGTCTTTGGAGGTGTACTTTTGTCCAGAAAATGTTGGTTAAACACCAAACTGGATCATTTGACAGTGCATGCTCACTCGCTCACTATTTTTAACAGGACAAGAAATGAAAGCTGACAAATGTAAATGCTCATAATTTGCTTTACAGCCAGGTGAGCGGTTCTCAATCATCTGGACTAACCCACACATCAAGTTCATCTCTGCAAGTAAGTATGAACTTCCCCTAACTTGAAACTAAATTATGTACAGGTCTACAAGTTTTAGCCTCATTCTTTCTTTGGCCATATTTTTCTTAGACAAGTAATGTGGAGAGCGTTGGGGGCAATCTCCACACCTTCTCCACGCCGTCCAGCCAGCCCCACAGTGCCACTCCCTTGGCTCCGCTGGCTGTTAGTAGTTCAAGCACCAACAGTGCTACGCACCTGTCTGGAGCCCCGGGACTGACCCAGAATGGCACCAATGGTGCTCTTTCAGCTGCAAACAGCCGCACTGCGCCCCTACTCACCACCACCGCTGGTAAGCTCTGCCAAAATTAACTGCTGTGCTGACTGTCTTGTTGTACTGTATTTCTTGGCCTCCCTGAAAATTTTATAATCTCCTTTATTAAAAATTGAAGCTGGAAATTAATCCCAAACTATGATCAGTAAACACTAATTGTTTCAAACTCGTATTACATTTCACTTTTCCGTAAAGGCCTTAAAACTTTGCTCCTCGACATACAAAAGTTGTCTCAAGATGCATCACTTCAGCATACTTCCTTCCCGCGTTGGCATTTTTCACTATACCAAAAAAAAAAATTCTGTAGTACAAGTACTTACTAGAATTCTGAGTTGTTGGTGCTCTTTTCAGCCATTGAAGGCCTGCAGGATGGTGAGAAACGGTGAGCGCACTGCAGGAGCTGCTCTTAGTGGGTGGGCAATTTTGCGAAGGGCCTACTTGAGAAACTGGTTGTGTGGAGACATCTGATAGGTGACCATTAACCCTGGTTGTAATAAGGACTATTATAGAGAAATGTTGAGAACGGAGGTTGACTGGGCAGAACAAATACTAGAACGTGAAAAGTACAACATTGTGGGAGCGATCACATTACTCTATGCCAGTGGTTCTTAACCTGGGTTCGATCGAACTGTAGGGGTTTGGTGAAACGGTCTCAGGGGTTCGACGGAGCCTCTGCCATACAGTTAAATAAAACAACTACTTATGTCTTGACAATTTATTTACTTTTTTCCTGTGTTTAATAAATGCATTTTTAATGTCTTGAATTTGTAAAAAATATATATATGTACCGTATTTTCACGACCATTCGGCACACTGTATTATTGGGCGCAGCCAGGCATGGTAAAACATACGCCATGCATGCACGCACGCTAAAAACATGTTAGCTTGAAACATATGGTAGCATGCATGCACGCTAAAACATACCAGGTATGTTAGCTTAAAGCATACAGTAGCAGCTAAGACATACGGACACGCTCTAAAACCATGTTTTTAAAAAGGCAACGGAAGCAAAACTGAGTTCGGTTGTACTTTATTTAGCCATTTTACAATGTACTCACGCGACTGGTAGCTGCTAGGGCGTGCCTTTAGCGTCCTCTTACACGCCCACCCTTCACTCATTGGCGACTGGTACCTGCTAGGGACATGCCCTGAGCGTCCTCTTACACGTCCACCCTTCACTCATTGGCGGCCTGTCGTCACTCACGTCCGCTGTTTCTCTGTATAAACAGTGTGTCGGCCAGAAGTGCTCTCAGTCAGGCTTTGGAACTCGGCGCATACACTAGACATGATAAGGCGTCCTGTCCATTTTGGAGAAAATTTAAGACTTTTAATGGTGCCTTATAGTCGTGAAAATACGGTATAGATTTTGTATTTTTCACTTAATGAAGGGTTCGGTGAATGTGCATGTGAACTGGTTGGGTTCAGTACCTCTAACAAGGTTAAGAACCACTGCTCTATGTCATTGAGGCATTTATTTGAATAAATGTAGTGTGGTACCATCATAAAAAATACATAGTTTGAATCCCAAAGTGATTTTGATTTTCTTTTTCCCCCCAGGTAAAACTCCCCCCAACTTGGCCCAAGGAGTACCCCCTCTACTAGCCAGCCAATACATTATGGGCCCTGGTGGCTTACTCCCTGCTTACCCGGTAACAATAAATGTCAACTACAGATGTATAATGAGACAAACATATTTATCTTGTCATTTGTGTTAACCCTGATAGCAGATCTATGGTTATGAGGACCTGCAGATGCTGCAGTCTCGCCTTCCTATTGTGAGTCTCATTTTGTATATATTAGAGAGAGCATATGAACAGCTAAAGGTTATATAGCATGGTGACGCGATTTACACTCGGTGTCTCTCCATCTATGCAGGACTACTATGGTGTAGCATTCCCTGGTACAACGGCAGCCATGGCTGGAAGAGAGACCCTGGCCAATAATCCTTACTCGGGTGAGTGGTGGTGGGTTTTCGCGGAGTCAATCTGGAAAAAAAAGTTCTATCGAAACGGAGCATGGCACCATCTTGTAGCATCTTAAGGCAAGAGTTCAACAGCAAATGCAGTGGTCCCTTACGGTTCTTCGTTCTCACCTCCGCTGTCTACTGTCAATGTAATATCTTTGCAAATGTACAGCAGCTCCTCATCATACAAATACAGTGGGTTCAAAGAAGCTGTTCATTAGCTGAATTTTTCTGAACTCGAAACACATTAAATTTCAATCAGGCACTACAATATGTGGTACCATGCTGTAACTCAACATTTAGAGAGAAGTTGATATGAAGACTGAGGAGGAGGTGAGAGTAAGTTATTGGTGATAGGCAGGGTTGTCATTGAAGTAATCGTTGCTGATAGATTTCTTTTCTTTGGTGGATTCCTCTGAGAGTGCTAAATTCAGGTGAATCTGCTTTGGTAGCATGGTTGGGGAGACAGATGCTGATGAAGGCTTTGCAGTGATTTTGCTTTGAACACACAGGCACAAACATAGAGACACAATTATTCCAGTCGTCAGTTAATTGTTGCGGCCACAAAATCAACCCTCCTGCTAACTTCAGAGACTGTTACACCCGCGCTGCAAGGAGAGATACCGACGCTCGTTCCTACCAACTGCTGTCAGGCTGCTGAATAAAAAATAGCAACAATAATATTATTAATAATAATTAAATGATGTGGAAAACAACTGTAAATAGCACTGCGATTTATCCATTTTGTATTTATATTGCACTTAATTGAACGGTGTTTGTTTGTTTTTTCTTCTTCTTTCTGCCTACATTCTTGCTGCTGGAGGCTGTGAATTTCCCCAGTGTGGGACAAATAAAGGATATCTTATCTTATCTTAACTTGATAATTGTGGAAACACAGTCTTAGTTTGCACACGGGCTCAATTAGCTATCAGTACATCGTTTGTTTGTTTTTTTCTCCCATTGTCCAGGTGAGGCGACGAAGTTTGGCAGAAATGACTCTTCGTCCCCGGCGCCGCCAACCAGCCTGTCCGCAGGCGGCGTGCAGTCGCAGGCCCAGCAGGCGCCGCAGGCCGGTACGCAGGGGCAGGGTCAAGGCCAAAGCCAAGCCCAACAGAACCAAAACCAGACCTTCCTCAACCCCCCACTACCACCTGGCTATGGATACACTGGTATAGATAGATAGGTGACTATAGGCTTCACACTCTACCTTGACACGTTTTTATTAAGCCGTAATTCGTGTGTGTGTCAGGTCTGCCGTATTACGCGGGCATGCCTGGCGTCCCCTCAGCCTTCCAGTACGGCCCCACTGTCTTTGTACCTCCTACTTCGGCCAAGCAGGCTACCATGGGCCTGGCCAACCCTTCCAGTCAGTACCACCAACAGCACCAGCCCACCTATGGACAGCATGCATATGGCACAGGTAAGGCCCACGACATGAAACAAACTTGGATTCTTTTTCCCGTAGGGCTGAACGATTGATCATTTTCGGATCAAAATTGTGGTCTCGGTTAACAGAATGTTGTGATCACCAAACCTGCATGTAGGGTGGAGTGTTTTTTAATTAAATTTTTAAAATTGTATTTTATTTTGCCTGTACATTGGGGTTCACACCGGTAGACGAGAGGGTTGCCTCCCTCCGCCTTCGGGTGGGTGGACGGGTCCTGACTGTTGTTTGTGCATATGCACCAAACAGCAGCTCAGCATACCCACCCTTTTTGGAGTCCTTGGAGGGTGTGCTGGAGAGTACTCCTGCTGGGGACTCCCTTGTTCTGCTGGGGGACTTCAATGCTCACGTGGGCAATGACAGTGAGACCTGGAGGGGCGTGATTGGGAGGAACGGCCCCCCCGATCAGAACTCGAGTGGTGTTTTGTTATTGGACTTCTGTGCTCGCCACGGATTGTCCATAACAAACACCTTGTTCAAACATAAGGGTGTCCATATGTGCACTTGGCACCAGGACACCCTAGGCCGCAGTTCGATGATCGACTTTGTAGTTGTATCATCGGATTTGCGGCCGCATGTTCTGGACACTCGGGTGAAGAGAGGGGCGGAGCTGTCAACTGATCACCACCTGGTGGTGAGTAGGCTCCGATGGTGGGGGAAGATGCCGGTCCGTCCTGGCAGACCCAAACGTATTGTGAGGGTTTGTTGGGAGCGTCTGGCGAAATCCCCTGTCGGAAGGAGTTTCAACTCCCACCTCCGACAGAGCTTTTCCCATGTTCCGGGGGAGGCGGGGGACATTGAGCCCGAGTGGACAATGTTCCGCGCCTCTATTGTTGAGGCGGCCAATCTGAGTTGTGGCCGTAAGGTGGTTGGTGCCTGTCGTGGCGGCAACCCCCGTACTCGCTGGTGGACACCAGCAGTAAGGGATGCCGTCAAGCTGAAGAAGGAGTCCTATCGAGCCTTTATGGCCTCTGGGACCCCAGAGGCAGCTGACGGGTATCGACTGGCCAAGCGGAACGCAGCTTCGGTGGTCGTCGAGGCAAAAACCGGAGCGTGGGAAGAGTTCGGTGAGGCCATGGAAGCCGACTTCCGGACGGCTTCGAGGAAATTCTGGTCCACCATCCGACATCTCAGGAGGGGGAAGCAGTGCACCACTAACACTGTGTACAGTGGGGATGGGGCGCTGTTGACTTCGACTCGGGACGTTGTGAATCGGTGGGCAGAGTACTTCGAAGACCTCAACTCCACCAACACGCCTTCCTTGGAGGAAGCAGAGCCTGGGGACTCTGAGGTGGGCTCTCCTATCTCTGTGGTTGAAGTCACCGATGTGGTTAAAAAGCTCCTCGGTGGCAAGGCCCCAGGGGTGGATGAGATCCGCCCGGAGTTCCTCAAGGCTCTGGATGTTGTGGGGCTGTCCTGGTTGACACGCCTCTGCAACATCGCGTGGTCAACAGGGAGAGTGCCTCTGGATTGGCAGACCGTGGTGGTAGTCCCTCTTTTTAAAAAGGGGGACCGGAGGGTGTGTTCCAACTACAGAGGGATCACACTCCTCAGCCTCCCTGGTAAGGTCTATTCAGGGGTGCTGGAGAGGAGGGTCCGTCAGGAAGTCGAGCCTCAGATTGAGGAGGAGCAGTGTGGTTTTCGTCCCGGCCGTGGAACAGTGGACCAGCTCTACACCCTTAGCAGGGTCCTCGAGGGTATGTGGGAATTCGCCCAACCAGTCTACATGTGTTTTGTGGACTTGGAGAAGGCGTTTGACCGTGTCCCTCGGGGAGTTCTGTGGGGGGTGCTTCGTGGGTATGGGGTACCGAACCCCCTGATACGGGCGGTTCGGTCACTATACCACCGATGTCAGAGTCTGGTTCGCATTGCCGGCAGTAAGTCGGAATCGTTTCCAGTGGGGGTAGGACTCCGCCAAGGCTGCCCTTTGTCGCCGATTCTGTTCATAACCTTTATGGACAGAATTTCTAGGTGCAGCCGAAGCATTGAGGGGCCTCGTTTTGGGGGCCTCAGTATTGCATCCCTGCTTTTTGCAGATGATGTGGTGCTGTTGGCTCCTTCAAACAGGGCTCTCCAACTCTCACTGGAGCGTTTCGCAGCCGAGTGTGAAGCGGCTGGGATGAAGAATTGCACCTCCAAATCTGAAACCATGGTCCTCAGTCGGAAAAGGGTGGAGTGCCCCCTCCGGGTCGGGGAGGAGATCTTGCCCCAAGTGGAGGAGTTCAAGTATCTTGGGGTCTTGTTCACGAGTGGGGGCAGGAGGGAGCGAGAGATCGACAGGCGGATCGGTGCAGCGTCTGCTGTGATGCGGACGTTGTATCGGTCTGTCGTGGTGAAGAAGGAGCTGAGCCAAAGGGCGAAGCTCTCAATTTACCGGTCGATCTACGTTCCAACCCTCATCTATGGTCACGAGCTATGGGTCGTGACCGAAAGAACGAGATCCCGGTTACAAGCGGCCGAAATGAGTTTTCTCCGCAGGGTGTCCGGGCTCTCCCTTAGAGATAAGGTGAGAAGCTCGGTCATCCGGGAGGGGCTCAGAGTCGAGCCGCTTCTCCTCCACATCGAGAGGAGCCAGATGAGGTGGCTTGGGCATCTGATTCGGATGCCTCCTGAGCGCCTCCCTGGTGAGGTGTTCTGGGCATGTCCCACCGGGAGGAGACCCCGAGGAAGACCCAGGACACGCTGGAGAGACTGTCACCCAGCTGGCCTGGGAACGTCTCGGAATCCCCCGGGGAGAGCTGGAAGAAGTAGCTAGGGAGAGGGAAGTCTGGGCTTCCCCGCTAAAGCTGTTGCCCCCGCGACCCGGCCCCGGATAAGCGGTAGATGATGGATGGATGGATTTTATTTTTGCTTTCCCCCCCCCCAATCCAAAGAATTTAGATAACTCGCTCTCCCTATAAATGTTGGTCTGAGAAGTGACGTCAGAAGCACTATCGCTAATTTGCCGGCAAAAACACACTTGAATAGGTCTGGTTTATTAAAAAGTGATCAGGAAGAACGGAAAATTTGTCAGGCTGGTTCAAAGTGTGCAGTCATTTATGTCTAATGACTTGATTGCTGAAAGCCTTGCTAGCGTTGTACAATACAGTGTTAGCGTAATAAAGTCATGGGGGTTTTTGTTTTTCGTTTTTCTCGCCCTTAATTAGCCATTTTGGGAGGGGACGGGGGGCTCAACAGTGGTTCACTTATGTGCATGTCAGATAAGATTGTTATGCATTTGTTTTTTGAATGATGGTAGATTTAATGCTTCAGATTTTCTTTTTTTTTCCTGAACATTTTTGTGGGGTGAATGTGCGCTATAACCTTTGTTTTAATAGTGCTCAAAAATGTTTGTCAAACCATGGTGACTGACGCTAAAACCGATTTTAAACAAAAGTATTTGAGCACAATGGTCACACGTGTTGGAATAGATGGTTTCGTCTCTGCATTCTTTTTTCTTTTTGGTTATTTTGACCATAAGCAAAACAACTTTGGTGTATTTACTGCAGGTAGGTGAAATTTATGTGCAGAATGACCAATTTCGGTGTGTTTCAGTGAGACGCCACTTAGCAAAAGTTAAATGGAAGGCAATTTGACAGCTTTTAGTCTGTTTGCCTTCCATTTTGTGGATTGTGTAAGGTTAACCTTCTACACTGCATGTGTGTTGGTTGTTGGGAGTTGGGCCCCTTTATATGCGCGTGTGTGTATTAGGCTTATACTGCATGCATAGCTTAACGCCTCCCCCAACACTACCGCAATCATCAACATCATCATCACCACCACTGTCACCGCTCCCTTGCAGAAGCCGGCTCAAAATAGACAGAGCTGCCATTGTAGTCAGGTTACCTTACTGCCTTTCTCCCCCCCCCCCCTCCTCTTCACCTCCTCTTCACCTCATCTGTCCTGTCTGCTCTTCTTTCTCTTCACTTCCTCTTCCTCCTCCTCCTTCAGCCTTTGACGACCTGTCTCAAGCCCACGCTGGGGAGTACAATAAGGGAGGGTACGGAGGCTCTGCCCAGTCTCAAGTCGCCAAGTCGGCGGGCAGCGGCCCAGGGAAAGGTACATGTGCCAACTATGCACGTGCGCTCACACACACACATCTAGTCAGTGGGCATTTAAAAAAAAACACACGAAAGAGGTCGCCGAGTGTGTGTCTGTGATTGCACGTCATTCACATTTGAAAAACGGCGTGCTTTCTGCTTGTGCAGTGCTTCAACTTCATTAATCAGCATCTTCTTACTGGCTGACCTTTCCCCACGACACCCCTCCCACCACCTACTTATTTGTTCAAATGACTTGCATCCATGTGGCGCTGACCTGTTTCCATTCGTAATGCCTGTCGCTCTCTTTTGCTCTCAGCACCTGGAATGTCTGGATCGAGCAGCACTGGAGGTGTACCTGACATGAGTGCATCCATTTACAGCAAAACACAGGTGACTTGTCACTTTTAGTCTGTTTCAAAAGAATTTGGTCGTAATACAATTGAACCTCCAATTATTGTGGGTGATGCCTTGAAACCCATCTACAATAGGTGAAAATCTGCGATGGGGAGATATTTAGGAATTCCTTTGCGCCTGTTCTTACTGTCTCCTGCGGTATTTTGCCATTTGCGGCAGGGCTCGGTCCTGCGAATTGCGGGCAATGCCGGGAAATAAAAAAAACGGAATTAATAAATTCCCTAATTAATACATTAGGGAATAAAGAGTTACAATTGGAAAAAAAACCCATCGATTTTGGTGTTCAGTGAACTTATAGCAGTCATTTAATGTATAATTCATAATTTTCCAAAGAAGAAAAGGGTTCTTGGGTTCTCCAGGGATGTAGATCTACCATGAACGACGAGCCCAAAACATTCTCATTTAAAATTCATTGTACATTACCCCCTCAAAAATAACTGGCTTGATTTGATCTTCAAAGAATATGAATGACTGTCAATGAGTTCTAATGAAAAAAAACTGCCCTTTCGACATCCTTTTTAATTTATATTTTTCCCTTTTTTTTTTTAACTTAATATTCACTGACACTTGGTTTTCATTCTTGAGATGTCTGGCATGAATATAGAGAGATGAAATGTTGTCCCTATTGCAGAGCCCTCCTTACAAGCCATGCTAAGTTTATCTCCTCCTCTGCATACCGTTTAAGATTGTGGCTCAGTAGAAATGTATTACTTCAACATACTTTCTTGACATCAATCTCTATTTAGACACGGATTTGGGTGCAGCTTTCGCTGCTTGAGGGTGCGAAAAATATTAATAGGCGAGTTTTCAGTAAATCGCTAGGGATAGGTTCCACAGGGGAAAGAACACAAATGTGTGGAATTACTGTATCACTCTTTTGTTCTTTAAAGAGAGAACATCATGTCAGCTATGGGAAAATGAGCGTCATCTGCTTTACTTAATTCCTGACAAGCAAAAAAGGTGTCCGGAACATTTCAGAGCGAGAGCATTCAATAGCCTAACAATGAAGCACAGGGGCTCTTATGTTACATGATGTTGTTTTGTTTTTCTTTTTAAACCAGTCCTTCGACAAGCAGGGCTTCCACACGGGGACGCCGCCGCCCTTTAGCCTGCCCTCAGCCCTTGGTGGTGCTGGGCCTTTGAACCCCGGGGGAGCGCCAGGCTATGCGCCAGCCCCCTTCCTGCACATTTTGCCCCCACATCAACAGCCCCATTCTCAGCTGTTACATCACCACCTCACACAGGACACCCAGGTATGGCCCAGAGGACACAACGTTCATTATTGCCAAAAACAATAAGAAATTGTGGACTCGTCAGACCACAACACACTTTTCAACTTTGCTTCATTCCATCTCCAATCAGCTTGGGCCCAGAGAAACCAGTGACATTTCTAGATGTTGTCGATATAAGGCTTTAGCTTCAAGGCTTTAACTTGCATTTGTAGATGTAGCAATGAACTGTTATCCCACAATAATTTTCTGAAGTGTTCCTTAGCCCACACGGCAACCTCCTTTACACACTGATGCTGCTTTCTAATTCATCAGAGATTTCTTCATATTCTCTGAATCATTTGATGGTAATCTGGATTTTGGGATGGGTATCAAGATCAGGTACCCAACTGAATTAAAAAAAAAAAACTGGAGTATCAATAAGCACCATCCTTAACGATTCTGTTAAAGGCCTTGGACAAACTACTCAAATTAATTTTCTATTTATTTAGGCTATATGAACGTTATGTTGCACCTTCTCTCTAAACTTGTTTCTAACTAGTAGTAAAATTAATATAATTGTCAACGGGCCTTATACCACGATCACAGGTGAGTAGTCATCTTTCCACTCCAGCATCATGCGCGGAGGGCCTTCCTCTGCCAAGTCAGTGGCTTCGAAGGCTACGTGGAGTCTTTTTCAATATAGTGTGCAGCCCTATAGGTATTTTGCATTTAAATATGTACTTGACTCAATCATTCCCAATAACATATGAATGTCTTTTAAGAATCTAAGACATTCAATCCCAGGTACATATTATATATATATATATATATATATATATATATATATATTTTTTTTTAATTTCTTCACATAATGGGGTAAAGCAGGGCCCGAATGTGCCAGTCAGTGTCCTCGTATTCATTCACAGAGTCAAAGACTTATGAAGTGGTGTGGTTTTTGTCTGCCTCTCCAGGGCGGTCCGGGTCAGCGCAGTCAATCAAGCAGCATGCAGCAGAAAAGCCAAGGCAGCAAGTCTAGTTACGGCAGCTCTCCCTACTGGGGCAACTGAGGATTGCTTCTAAAACACCACACCAATAACCCATATTCCTTCCTCTCCCTTTTGTGCGCTCAAATCAACCAAAAGGAAAGACAGACACACACACAAAAGCAACCATTCAGGCCCTCCCCTCACCCCCACTTCCATTAAGTCCTCATAATGGTTCTCTTCCTCCGCCGCCTACAAATTGGTTGCTCTTGTAAGATATTTATGTATGTATTTATATAAATATATATATATATGTAATAGTATAATTTGATGATGTGGGTTGCTACATTTTTTGAGGGACTTTTTCTGGTTAAGTTTTAACACTGCAGGAAGAGAAATTACAGGAAATAGAAACAAGCAGAAAACAACAGCACTGATTGAGATATGAGGACTGTTCTGATGGGGGCGAGGGACATAACCACCACAACTACTGCGTTTTTTTTTTTTTTTTAATGTACATTACACACACAATCCATCCCATCTGCATTTTGTAACTTTCCCCATCTCTCGTGTCAAAGACGCAAACCGCCCGCCCAAATTTTATATTTTAATTTAATTTTAATCCTCATTGCCCTCCAATTAAAGGTTCTGAGACATTGAAAGTTCAACCTGTCTCCTGTTCTTTATTTACTTTGTATGGTCCAATGGAAAAAAAAAAGGCACAAAACGTTTAATCTTCATCCATCCATTTTCCGAACCGCTTGATCCTCACTAGGGGGGTGCTGGAGCCTATCCCAGCCATCTCCGGGCAGTAGGCGGGGGACACCCTGAATCAGTTGCCAGCCAATCGCAGGGCACACAGAGACGAACAACCATCCACGCCCACACTCACACCTAGGGACAAATTAGAGTGTCCAATCAGCCTGACATGCATGTTTTTGGAATGTGGGAAGAAACCGGAGCACCCGGAGAAAACCCACGCAGGCCCGGGGAGAACATGCAAACTCCACACAGGGAGGCCGGAGCTGGAATCGAACCCGGTACCTCTGCACTGTGAAGCCGACATGCTAACCACTGGACTACCGGGCCGCACGTTTAATCTTTGAATCGTTTAATTGAGCCACTGATTGCCAACAATGTTGCAATTGGAAGCTTTTTGTATTTTGGTTTTCTCAGATTTTTTTTCCCTATTCTCCCGGGTTAATATTGGCATATATTTATCTAAATATCAAAGATGGGCTAAGATAAGTTGCGAATCATATTTGAGATGTCATCCTTGTTTGGAGCATTTTGTGTGATCATAACCATTTTTTATGGTTGCAATTATGCTCTAAAATGGTGTCTTTTAAAGTAAGCAATTGTTTTTTTTAGTGAGGTGCTATTGGCACACGACTTAGCAGAAATCAATGTCATCAAACTAATTGCTCTGATCATTGGGTTGGCATCAGTTCTCAGGTTTTTTTTTAAATGTTTTAGGGGGTAATGGAACGTGTAACTCAAACTGACTCCACCCTGTCACTCGTTGCTCACATTATCAGAAAAAAACAATAGCAATGTATTTAAAAAAAAAAAAAGTTTGTTCTTGACAACTTAGCATTGCAGCTACAGTAATTTGGACATAAGGGCAAAAACTTAAACAGTCTTGCTTTGCAACCCTGTCACTGTAATTAGATTAATATTAAAATAAGATTTAAATAAAATTATACTTGATTTAACTGAAAGGTTTATTCAGCAATATTTTTTTTGTTTTTACCATCTTTAATGTAACAAGGTTGACAGTTGACAAGCGAGACACAGCTGAACAGATAAAATATCTTGTAAAAAGTGATTTGTTTATGGTTGAACCGGACAAATCTCATATGATGGTTTATTATAGAAACCTGTAATAAAACATGAGTTTTGTCCGGTTGACAATTTTCATCTTTTTTTTCTTTTTTTTTTTTTTTGCTTCCCATAACTGCAGCTTGTAATTTAAGCCTGGCGCCACTAGATGGAAGTGGCCTTTTCTACTATTGTATATAGAAGAACATTTTACCTAGAAGAAAAAGAATGCTATCATTCACCGGAGAAAACATTTGAAACAAGCGGATGTATGGTCTTGAGCATTTATTGAATAAATATGAGCGTCACCCAGGTTTGTAGTGAACTGGGTGGCGGGAGAGAAGAACAAGAAGGCGATGTGTGTTATGTTGTAAGTACTGGATTTTGTATCTCAAGTCCACAGGGTCAAAGGTAAAAAGTGTAATTGAAAGGTCAACTCCGATCTTAGTCCTCTAGCTAAAAGGCCACCCAGCGAGGAAGCACAAACACATTCAAACTCACCTTTGGGTTTGTCATGCTAAGAGACAAGACTTCATTCCAGTTATATATTGGCTGTCTCAAGGGTTAAGCTTTTATGTATTTTATTATTTTTATAATTTCATTTTATTTTTTTTTATACTTGGCACAGTTTCAGGAAAAACAAATGCAAGATTATGGACTTTTTAAAATATTGTTTGTATAAATTCGTGTGCATGTACTGTATATGCACGTTTTAACATTCCTGTTTAATTTTCTCAGCATTATTTTATATAGTTTCATTCTTTCAACACAAAGTTCGGGTCATGGCATTTTCCTATGAAACCATCCTAGGCAAGATGGTGGACGTTTATATGTACTGTATATATCGAATTTAATTATTCTATTAATATCATAACACAAATTAACAAACACTTTTTAAAATACTTTTTGGGCTCAGAATTTTCGGGCACATTTCTGTAAAAACATTAACGTTGACATAGTTACTGGTTGTATTACTGCAATGCCCCCCCCCCCCCCCCCCGTTGAGATGTATATGTAAAAAAAAAAAAAATTGTAATTTAATGTTTGAAAAAATCCGCGGTGCACGAACCGCGAAGTAGCGAGGGATCACCAGGTCGCACCTATTCTCAAATCCCTCAACTCGTTACCAATCCAGTTCAGAATACACCATAATCGTTGCCTTCTGACTCACCCTCCGCACAAGCCACTTGAACTCTCCGCTCCGCCTCCTCCATGTACTCAACCTAGGACCAAACTCTCCACCATGGGCGACGACAGGGCTTTCCAAACAGTCGCCCCACGGCTGTGGAATGCCACACTAGAAACCGTGAGGGTTCCACACAATGTGGAGGTCTTTAAAAGGCCTCAAGACATTTCTTTTTCAAAAGACCTATTAGATCTCTTTTAATGACGATTTCAAAGTTGATTTTTCAGGTGTTTGTGTAGATTATTTTTCTTTAGTCTTGATTGTCGCAAAGTTACATTTTAAACGCCATATTTTACCGGAATTGTCTTTTCTCCTGTGTTGCGCCATGCAAATTGTCGTTTTTTTCTTCCCCCCTCCAAAACCTCATGCGCCCAAGCAGCATTGGACAGTCCCTCGGTGTTGACATTTTCTTGGGGTTCAGCGGGTCCACTTGCTTGAGGGAATGGAAGGGGGGACGGGTTGAATTTAGTCTACTTTTAAAGGCCTGAAGAGCGAAAATAAATACATGAATAAATCCCCATTTGCTGGTTTCTTTCTTCCCGTTCATCTCCATCTTGGAATGAGGGACGGTGCAGGACACGCTTGTCGTGTTCATTGACTGGAGGAACTGAGCCGCAATTAGCATGCGATTAGGACGCCCCTTCCAGTTTCTCGGGGAGGGGGTTTAGGTGAGGGGCGGTGACAAAAAAATGTCAATCAACAGTGAATGGGCGGATAATCACCGGCACATTCCAGAATGACAGCGTTTAGTCAGCTGTGACCTGGACTGCATGGCTGGGAGGTGGGAGGGGGGTCGATGTATTACCCCAGGGCGAATTGCAATGGGGGTTTGGACATGACATCTAGAGTAAATATGCAGCAAACACCTTCAATAACCTTTAGCGACTATTCTGGCAATGTGGTGACATGTTGAAACATTTTTCTTTTCACGTTTGTAAAAAAGGTAATGAAATAAATCTATGGATGTACCGTAGGGTAAATATTTTGTTGTATGCACTTTTACATACGTTTTCATTTACCTTTTTTTTTCAGCGCAACCATTTTTTGGTTTCAATATTTTGGACATCAAAGACTCTATGATGACGAGAAAATTGTACAATGGTCCCTTGAGGTACGGTTCACATGAGGTTTTCGAAATACTGTACAGTGAACTCAACCCACTTCACAACAAGCTGTAGTTTGGCAGATAGTGAACAATTCTTCAAAAAGAGAACCTTCTGTTTTATTACCACTCTCAGTTGAAGAATACATTGTATATTTGATATTGTAATAAATCAAAACTTTGCCATTTACCGCACCTTGATTGATATAGTTAAACTAGTGTACGTCAACGTCAGCTTCTAATGCAAATGGAATAAGCTGCTCACAGAACTCAGGAAAGCACCAAGTGTAAATGCTTTTAAATTCAGGTTAAAAACTGTTTTTTTACCCCCGCCATATCTATAGTTAAGGTGTTTTAGAGTACAATATTTCTAAAATCTATTTTTCCTAAATCATGTTCTTGCGCTGTAATTTTAGTATACTTTTTATTTACTCTGCTTTTAACAAATTGTTTAGTCTTTAAATTTTGTTTTCCAAGTACAGTATGTGAACCACACTGAGTTACCGTGTATATAAGATACCTTGCCCTAATAAATAAGATTTTCTTGATTACTCTGTGATGTTATTGATGTTATTAACTCCCGAAACACCAGTTTTTGCATCAAAGGAATAATTCTGCAAAACTGTGTGCAGGAGAATGTGTGCAGTTTAGTTGTTGAGTGTTAAGGTGGAGGTCATAGTTGAGCTAACTCTGCTCTGGTATGTGTATGTCAATATGAAACGGCACACTGACAAGGCTCGCATTCAGCAGCACATCTCAACGAGATGTTTAGTGAGTTTGTGCGTGGGTGCGCGTGCCCGCGTGTGTGTGCACGTGTTTGTGATGCCACCACCGAAGTATACGTGTGATGGCAAAAAGGAATTATAATACCACTGAACAAAAAAGGGATTTACTCATTTTCTTCGGAAAGCATCCGAATGCAAAGTACAATTTGGAGCAGTACAACACTGAGCAATGCTGTTCCATTCCAGTACTGTAGGTGGCAGTAATGTAATTGTCCAAATCTTCAGAATTTCACCCATTGAACAGGTAATGTTGTAAATATCTGTGGTCCTTCATGAAAGGAGAATGTTTATATTTGCGTTTAATCAAAATAACACATTTTCAAGCATCTGTTTTCACTTTGGAAAACAAAGATTTTCCCCCTTTATTTTCAGCTATTTTACAGACCAAACCAGTCACCAAATCATAATCAATTAATGTTTGCCCATTTTCTGAACCATCAATTTTAAGTTATTTGGCCCGTTTTTTTTAATTGTTAGTTACAGCCCTACACCTATGAATGCTTTCGGAAATTCACTCTGATGCTCTCACATCACTTTGATCGTGTGTGTGTTCGGAGAGGCAGAGCGCCGACCTCTCCCATTAGTTTCCGTACGCAGCCTATGTTATAATCCAAATAGCAGATGGTGCTTCAAGTGTTTGCATCTGGATTGCCTGACGCACTGGACGCATTGTGTCCCCAGTCAGTGCGCCACTCTGAATATCCAAATGGTCATAGTGAAGCAGTGATTGCTTTGAGAAAATTCCATCCATCCATTATCTGAACCGCTTTATCCTCATGAGGGTTGCGGGTGAGCTGGAGCCTATTCTCGCTACCTACCATGCATGTCCTTGGAATGTGGGAGGAAACCGGAGTACCCGGAGAAAATCCACGCAGGCACAGGGAGAACATGCAAACTCCACACGGGGAGGCCGGAGCCAAATATGAACCCATGACCTCTGCACTGTGAGGTCCACGTGCTAACCAGTCAACCACAGTGCTTCCCTATTTAACTGTTAAGTAAGTAACTGACTGCCTCTCTGATTAACTAACTCATGGCCAAGATGGCTGATAAATTACTAACTGACAGACTGACTGACTTACTAAATAAATACCGGATGGGCTAACTAACTGACTACAGTCCAAGAAAAGCCTCTTGCATTGCAAAATTCGCATCTGCAGTGCCCAACCACATCCAGCAGATAGCTCTGTGTTTCCTGTCTTTCCAATACATGACTATATTATCCACTGGTGTAGTGGTACATGCTGCAGGCTTTTGTGCAAACTGGGGAAAAAGGAGGGAGGGTTTCAATTCACGATCCATTGCTGGTCCCAAGCCTGAATGAAAAAAATGTGAGTTTTGTCAGTCATCAGGAAGGTATGAAGCCCCGAAGGTGCCATGGAAGGAAGGGGCACCCGGCACACCGAAAGTTGTAACACAGTAGCCTACTTTAGGCCTATATGGAAGACCTGTACGGAGCAGTGACACTCCTGGCTTCTTCCTCCAGGGGCACTGTACCATTACCATGATCCATCCATCCATTATCCAAGCTGGTTATCCTCACGAGGGTCACGAGCATGCTGTAGCATATCCCAGTTGACTTCGGGAAGTAGGCGGGGAGACCAGAGTCCGGAGTAGAACCCCGGATCTCTGCAGTATAAGGCGGATGTGCAAATCAGTCGACCACTATGCCTTCAACAGGTCATGTAGTGTGTTGGAGCTGAAGTGTGTCTTCTGCTGGAGACTGTGGAGTTGATACAAGCTAAGAATCGGTTTAGGGAGCCACTGAAGTCTCGAGGTCGCACCACAATCTCCGTACCGCCCTTCTGATGATATAAATATGTTGTGTGTCTGTGATGTGGGCGCACTCGGGATCCGCAGCCATTGTCTGGAAACCATGGGTGCCCGGAATATTCTGCAAATAAAACCTTCGAAGGTACTGTTCGACTCCAGCCTGTATTTGGATAACCAAGATCCTCATCATCCGAAATCAACGAACACGCGGAGGAAAGAAGGCCACTCTCCTCCAACAGAGCCTAATCCAACGAAAGGCCATTACCATTATGTCTGGCATAAGCCTATTTCTTTTTAGCTTATGGGGCTGTTATGCATGTGCCCTATGAACTCCGCTTGGCAACAAGTGACTTGGCAAGGATCCATATAGCTGTTTTCACTTGTTTATCTTTTGGGCCTTGTTGAAAGCTATCAAAACTTCTATCGTACTCAAAGTACAAATCATAAATTGCAAATCCTTGTCAACCTATGTTCATTGAGGTCAGTGCATTCAAACACCACAAAGGAAAGTTCTTTAATGCTTGAACCGATGAATGATTTTTATTATAATTTTTTTGCCAGTATTGTCCCATTTGAATTTAGTGCCTGCGACACGTTCCAAAGCTGGGGCAGGGGCAACAAAAGTCTGGGAAAGTTGAGGAATGTAAAGAAAAAACATCTTTGTGAAATATTCCACAGGTGAACAGTTTAATTGGAAACAGGTGTGTGTGATGGGCCGTTTTGACTGAAACCATATAAAGAAGTCAAGAATAACAGTTTATTCACCTATTGTTTAAGTTACTGTAATGAGGGGTTTCGTAACAAAAAAATGCTGACAGTATCACTCTTATTTATTACAAATGAGAATTTAAAATTCTGGTAGAGATTTTTGCAAGCATTATGAAAGTTGACATCATTGATTTGCTCTCGCAGGCCACATAAAATGATTTGGTGGGCCAGATTTGGCCCCCAGGCCTTGAGTTTGACACCATGATTTAGAGTGTATTAGTCTGTATTTTTACTTAGAGGAGTTGAATCTGTACTTCGTGTTTTACTGGAGTATGTATGTGCTTCTTCTGAAGTACAAGTGAGACTATTTTTGCCACCTCTGGATGTTTGTTATAATTATTAGTATTTTTTTCATGATAAAGGGCTTCCAAGTTTCCAGGATGACCACCTTGCCCCCTGCATGACAGCGGCTGTCAGACAGCCCCCCAGGCCCATCTCGATTAAAAAGTGGCTGTGTTTAATTAACTCTCTTTAAGACCCGGCGGCGCGGCAGTAGGGAACCCTCACCCCCTCCCCTCGCCCTCCTCCCTCCCTTGGCTTGGACTCTCCTCTCCAGTCTGGTGTTCCGCGGACCAGGCTGCTCCAGCTAGTTAGTCGTTAGTGAAGAGCCGCCGTGTGGACACTTATCTCAGTGGAGCGCCCTGGAAGCCAATCGCTTCGGAGAAGCCTCCGTCTACTACCGCGACCACAGGAGCGAACTTCCAACTCTCCCATGTGGACATTATTAGAGCTTTGAGGGCAAAGGGGAACTTCCCACTATCACCGCTACCCTCCGTCCCTTTCTCGGTCCTTCTCTCTCGTTGTCCCGCTTCGGCCGTCCATGTGAGATCCGTGCTCCACCGAAGTTAGCTGTTTTTATAGGGGGAAGAAAAAGAAGAGGAGGCGGAGGAGGAGGAGAAAAGAAAAGTTAGCGGGGGGAAGATGGTCCGCCTGCTGTGCGTCCTGGCGCTCAGCCTCGGCTTCTTCACGCCGCCGCCGCCGTGCCACGCTCGGATTTACACCAACCATTGGGCGGTCAGGATAGCCGGTGGGGCCGCGGTGGCCGAGCGGATAGCGGAGAAGTACGGCTACAGGAACATGGGGCAGGTAGGCGACATTCCTCTCCTTTTCCTTCGCTCGTACCAAGTTGTCAAAGTGTCTCGGAGGCGAAGCCGTCAAACCAAAACCAGTCAAAATGTTGTTGGAAGCGACTAAAAGTCCGCCCTGAGGAAAGCCGCGGTGGGACGGAGCCGGACCGCACAACAGGTGCCTCAGCCTCGCCGGGTCGGGAGAATTCTCATGTGCTTGGCCCATTTCGCCAACCGGTTTGACGCTTATTGGCCAGATCTTCATGAAGCACATCTATGAAAAACAAAACCATTCTTTTCCTAAAACAAATATATTATCCCGCACGTGTGCGATACACAGATTGAAGAAGACTACTTAGAGTTGGTGATTGGAGGCTAAATAGTTGCACTACCTAGATGCGACCTGCGTAGGCGCTCTTGAGTCACCCACAATTAGTTTTCCAGATGAAGAACAACAATATAAGGCAGTTGATCCACGAACGTCTTGAAGCAACTTGAGTGGCCTCTGGCGGCTGTGAACAGCCATCTGTGTGTTGCCACTGCTTTTGACATCTTTTGTTTGGGTTTCAGTGAAAACACTGTTATCAGTGCTGCTTTACACCAGGATCACTGTATGGAGTCATGAGAGCCGCGCAAAGAATGTACTTAAATGTTTGCTTCGACCATTCAGACTATAGCGCGGTCTGACCTTTGTGCTAAAAATAGTAATATAACCCACAAGCCCATGCGCAGAACCATACTGGGAGTCATATTTGCCTTTTATTTGCAAATGCCGGCACGCTGGTATGTATGAGTATTTTGGTTAGTTTACACAACAAGAAGTTTTAAGTGGACTTGACAATTTGTAGTTATGGAGAAGTGCACAGAGACTTAAGGCTGGCAGGCGAGTGTATGAGAAATTTGATTTGATTGGCGATTTGGATCCTTGGAAATTTCAACAGGAAGGCTGGATTATTGACCTGAAGATACTGCTCAGCGTGATTTATATCGAACTTGTCAGTTATGCACAGTATCCAAGTCTCTGCAAAATAGTGAACTGAATGTGTTGTCATTTATCTACTACATTCAAGATTATAGTATCTCAGGGTAGCACTCTTTTCAACCACTTCTTTAAATAAGAGGCAAAAGTTCTTATCTCAAGTTATTAATTTGTCACTCACAAGTTGTTTAAAACAACTTTCACAAATTAACCAATGATTGTCCGCTAGCTAAATGCTATCATTCAGTAAAAGATAGACATGCTAACCAAAATTAGCGCCAATGTTATGGTAAATTATAAAGCTTCAAACAACACGCAGAGAGCATTCCAATTTGTTGTGTACTTTTTCTATCATAAGTTTTAACAAGAACACATGAAACAACAGCATATCTGCATTTAAATGTGATGCTCTCTTCAGAATGCTGATGCTGTTAGCGGGGCTTGACACCCAATATGTCTGCCGCCAATGCATTAATAATCCGAAGACCTTGAAGCACGCCGGATGATCTCAGTCTTGTGAATTGTCACACACAGAGGTTAAGTTTACATTGAACAGCAATTTTTGCCCTCATGGGCTTTGCTTTCATTTGATTGCTCATTGTTCTAACGTGAAAAAAAAAAAATATATATATATATGTTATTTTTTTTAAAGTCTGAATCTCACAAGAATAGTCATTCAGCAAGGTAAATAGGCTGGTTGGTAAAAAAAAAAAAAAGTTGTCCATGATAAAAGGATCCTTTTTTGTTCTCATCTTTTTTTGCTAGCCATGTAATGATTTTGTTTATATGTATTTATTTATTTACTAATTAAAGCCTGAATTTTCAAGGGAACAGGTAGTCATTTTTCAAGAAAATATTTTTTTAAAACATCAAAATCTAATTATAATTTTGGAGTATTGCTGGAAGGACAGGTCTTGCCGTCGCAGGGTGTTGACTGGACATTTCAATTTTTCGACGGCTGACATCTCTATCTTCCTTAGACAGCAAATTAGTTAAGACTGGGCAGTGATATCCATGCAGTGCATTTCATTTTTCCTTGTCTTTTCAACAACTCGCAACCGACTGATAACTAATGACAAATTTGTTGTATTTTTCTGACCCCCTTACTTATGAGCTTTGTGAGCTAGTTGCAGCATGGCCACGTTTGGTTTCTTAAATTGGACAAGTGGCTTCAAAATGGGGGCTAGAAAGTCTTTGTGACTTTCTTCATCTTGCTTGAGCTGGCCTAAAATGCACGATTTGCTCTCATTCCTAAAAGGGTCATTATTTCCAAAAAGATGGACACATTCACATGTTTTCAAGTTTAATTTGCAAAGAGTCCTGTAGTCCATTCCCTCCACCATGTTGACTATTGTCAGTAAAGACCACAATGAGGCATACATCCATAAACAAGAGCTTTTCATTGACAGTGGAGGTGTTGTTGGGTTGCGGGTTGGTGGGAGGGTGGGGGCGTGTTTGGACACAGTTAAAGAGCCTTTCGTGGGGGGTGGGGGAAAAGATATACACCCCTCCAGCGTGGACCTCACACATACTCCTCACACCAAAATATAGTTCAAGCCCGCACTTGCCGACATTAAGGGGGGGGGGCATTCTGACAGGTTGTTGTGGGGTAGCCTAGTCAACAGCTATTGAACCCTCACTCATTGCCTCCGCTCTTCTACTATCTCCGCCTTGCCCAGCCAGCCCGCCCACCCACTACACTCCCCGAGAGAAGAGCCTTAATGGCCTTGTTTATCCCCCTCTCTCTGATGAGAACTAAACATGTAGAGCCCACCACCTCCCCAGCATCACCACTCACTCAGCCATACCTTCGTTCATGTCCTATTCCAGCTCATCATAGGAATTCCCCTGTGGAGTGTAACACCACCCCCAATCCATTCGCCCTCATTTCCATGTCAATATGGTGTGTTCATTGGACATCAACACCTCATAGATGAGCATTTTACTTCTCTTCCTGGTGTGGGAGTTATGCGTGCATGTACGTGTGCGTGTGCGTGTGTGTGCGTGTGTGTGTGTGTGTGTGTGTGTGTGTGTGTGGAGGGAGGTCTCAGGGGTATAACTCTTTTAGACTCCCACCCACATGGAATCCTCCACTTTGAGTAGCGCGAATGGATCACGACCTTAGACGTATCAATCGAGGTTGTCAGCCATGCTTTCTTTTGTTTATGTTCAACTGGGGAATGTTCTTTTTGCCCGCAGTATAAAATGGCAGCATTAAGGACCCTGCTGGCCGCCACGAAAATGTAGAACAATTCGACAGGTTGCAGAGGAATGACAAAAAATTCTGAAACAAAATTATCCGATGAGAATTGTTATATTTATTCAGGGGAAAAAAAGTTATAAGAGACTCATAAGAGAATAAAATCAGTTTTTCAACCCTTATTTTAGTCAAGATAAATTTATAATGTAGGAAACATTTTTTTCTCGGAAAAAAAAACATTTTTGAGGAAAATATTATCCCATGAGAATATAATTAATTAATTAATTAATTTTATTTTATTTTTTATGTTTAAAAAAAATCTGTGGTTTAAATATTTTTTTTGTTTTTTAAAACCAACTTATTAGATCAAGTATTTATTTGATAAATTGTATTTTTTCAACAATAATTATATATTTTCAACAATCATCTTATGAGAATCAAAGTATTTTTTCGTTACGATTTAGTACGAATCTTTTTAAGAAATATTTTTTGTCATGATTTACGATAACTGTCGGAACAAATTTTGGGGAAAATGACATCACATTCACCTGACACTATCTACAAGGGCTGAAATAAGTAATTTGGGTACCTTGGTTAAAAAATAATGCTGGAAGCAATTTTTTTCTGTCTCGAGTACCCACTTATGAAAGCATACACTGTCAGGAAGAAGTAGTCAAGCTGACAGCTTATATTACCATCATAAGTGGTAGCTCCCAACATCAGCAAAACGCCGTCCTGAAATTATGTTCAATCACTAACTGAGGGTGCTGAAAGCAAACAACTTAAACTGTCATGATATTGTAGAGTGCCTGTTTTAACTGCAGCCGTTGCTCGGAGTTATCAGTTCTCAAGTGCCCCATATAGGGTAGTAAAAGCCAGTGGATGACTTTTCAAAGACAGTGCATGTAAATGACTGCACACTTTGATGCTGCCAGCCTGACAGTTATCGTTCCAACTGTTCATTTTGAACAAACCAGGCTTAAGTTGCTTTTGCCGGCAAAATCGCTGCTGTGGCACTTTGTCTCATAGAACAACATCTACGGGGAGAAATGTGTCCAAAATCTTGCAAATGTTTCTCAAGAGGAAAGAAAATAGTGTGTGGCTATGCACACATTTGATTTCTGTATTAAATGTTGATTATCTAAAAATGAAAACCAGTTTGTTGTTCATTACTCAGTGGAAAGGTGTGTTTTTGACTTGGTATTTCATAATTGTTCTGTAACTAATCAAACAACAAAAGTGTTTATTTTTATCCAAATACCAAATTATTCAAAATAATTATCAGTCGTATATCTGATTACCAAAATATTTGATAGCTGCAGCCCTAATATAATTAAAACTGGATGGATGGATGCAACACAAGAGACACATCAAAAATGCCAACATTGGTGTTTACCAGAATTCTACAATGTTGTTGCTACTACTTAATTTTTGAGTGACGTTTTTTCATAATTACAATGCAATTTTTTTAGAATCACCTTTTGAGAATAGAATTGTAGTTTTTGAGTCTTTTTGGGGGGAAAAAAACTACATTTTCAAGTAAAAAGGTTTTCAGAAAAAGTTTGAATCCTATGAAGTCAATTTTTTTCAATCTAAAATAATTTTTTTAAGAATATCATTTGGATTTTTCTTGACTAAACTCATATTTTGGAAGCTCAAAAAATCATTTTCGAGAATTTCATTTTAAAGTACCGGTAGTCTTTTTTTTCAGAAAAACTTCTTTTGTCCACAAATAGGCCGAAACTTGTTCTCTCTAAAAAGAATAAAAATAAATTGAGAGTCAATCGTAGCAATCTGGAATGTTGCATCCATTTTTTTTGTGGCGCTGTTCTGTAACAAACAACATTGAAATGGAATGAGGAAGTGGGGCAAAGTCATCTCCCATATATTCTGCCTTTGGAGGTAGTAAAACAGCAGTATAAAAGAGCTGTAACAGTGGCGGGAATTGCGTGGACTAGGGGGTGTAAAGTTTAACACTTGGAGGTCACTAGAGTTAACCCGTGATGCTTACTGTATTGAGGTCTCAAAGAACAGACCTTGAAGTTGTGTCGGGAAGCAAGATGCAAGTGACGCGATGGTGCTTGTGGGGTCTGGATGGGAAATGGTGACAGAAAGACAACATGAACTCCATCACAGGACTGGAAGGGGGCAGCACACACCGATCTGGCAACTAAAGAATGGCGCGATGGTGGCAAGATGGATGAATGGATGAAAGGAGTTGGCATCCATAGAGTGAGCACCTTGTTGGGGAATTCTGGGTAATCCACTTAAGCGAGGAGCCCCCTTCCCAGACTAAGACAGTGGCTCAAATGGAGTCTAAATAAGCTGACAAGGTCACGGGCACAATGCACCTTCAAAGTGTTATTTTTGAAGTGCTTGGAGATAGGTGGGGGTCTTGGGGAATGGGTGTGTGTGTGTGGGGGGGGGGGGTCAGTCCATGGAAAAGTAAACGATGCCAGGTGTTTTTCACCATTAGATTTGATGGTTTGTCATGCCTCTTCTTCATTACTTTGTTACTGTTTTTATCATTAAAGATCAAGGACCGTTGAACGTTCTCTTTGAATTTTTCACTTGGGTCTAGAATAGCACTCGAAATTAAAGCAGTTTCACAATTTTTGCTGAGCCAAGGCACATATTGTATTTTACGTTTAAAAACTCTCACGGCGCACTGCCAAACAAAAATGTCCAGAGATCATGGGTATTTGTTGTCTTGAGTGTCCGAAAACCGCCTCAACCACTTTTTGTTCATATCCAACTGTCACTTCAATGTTAGTACCTTCCTCGATCGCAATAATGCAGAAGCAATGTCACATTACGTCATCCTTGTGCCTCACTCTCTTGGCGTGACCAATCAGTCCAGGCCAAAGCCAACTCTTACATTTGTGTAACACAGGGATGGGCGACTGGGCCCTTGCCCAAACATGGAGTGGCTCTCGCTTAATTTTTGAAAATAAACATGTTTACTATAGCTGAGCAACCTTAAGTGTTCAATACTGGGTGGCAATTATTATTCTGTCATTTTTAGAGTCATTTTTTTAAGACATATAATACACAACCTCTAAAACTGACGTGCCGCCCCTTCCACTCACACAAAAAGATTTCAATGTTTTTCTTGGTGTGAACCACTGCTCCACTAGACATATAAAAGTTGCCATGTTGGGATAGTTTTTGGATGTGATCTTTTTTTTTCTTTTTCATACATTGCCAAGGTATTGGATTGAGACTCGGAAAAACTGAGATCACTCGGACTCGGGTACAAAAAAAATGTGATTGGGTCATATCTGCTTAATAGTGTTACAAACGGGCATGATGGCTTGGAGAAACGTTGGACTTGCTATGCAGAGGCGATTAATCAGGGATGACTGCCCAATACTACATTGTGTTATACAGACGAGTCATGAGCCCTATTCATGTGGAGACTTGAAATGATATGCAGGTAAAATGCAATATGCAGTAACATTGAGTAGCACCAACATTTCTGAGTTGATTTTTGTGCAAATGTGTTTTTGCACTTCAAGTTGGTTTACTGTTGTGCAGTTTAATGCAAGTGAGCCCTTTGCACCGGGGATAAAAAACACAATATAGTTGGGGTTTTTTTTTTGGTTTCCTTCAAAACATTAGTTGTGGAAGAGTAGATCTTTTATATGCATTTGAGCATTAAAATGTATGAAGATATTGTTCTGTACATTGGGTTAAGGAAAAAAGAAGACAGGCACATATTTTGTCTTCATTTAAAATGGCCATTTTGTCATACATCTAGTGAGGAAGTGCAAATTGCAGCTCCCTCCATCATTTAAGTTGCCCATCCCTGGTTTAGCAGCTGGATTGACCGTAAATCAGTCTGTCATGCCTGGAGAGCGAGGCACGAGAATGACCTAATAGAAAGCCACAGGTTGTTGCGTTCAGTCTCAGACGCTACATTAGTGTAGCATCAGAGAGAGCTCACCCAGTATCACACTCATTTCACAACATTACTGTATGGAATGCAGTACAAACATAATAAAACAGAAAAGAAAATATCTGGTTTTATAAAGTGTAATTACTGTAGTTACCGTACTGTAGTACTGTATTCAGTTTAAGCGTCTGGGCGTGGGTTGTAGCCTTTAGTTGCTCCTTGTGAATCTTCTCATTTTGTACTTGTGTGTTTGACCATTTAATCAGTGGTTTAAAGTGCATCGGCGACGGTGGATTTCCTTGCCCACATACAAGGGCATAGCAGGACCTTAATTGCTCCATTTGCTTTTTTTCCATTTCGCTGGAGCAGCAGAGCAGCTGAAATTGACTCATATGTAAAATTTGGGCTCACAACACAAAGCAAAAACAGTCAACTAAGCAACACCTTGTAGCCGAAAACAATCCAAAAAAACTTGTAGATTGGGGGGTGCATTTAAGCCCACGTACCACCAACTGTACACTGAAGTAAAGGTCTCATTTGTATTTACTCCTAAATTTTCTTACATAGTGTGAAATCTGGGTCTGTTTAGTTTGGCACACGACGATCATTCTGTTGTATGAATGGCAACATGTAGGTAAAGAGGCTAATCCATACCATCTGCCATCTAGTTTAGCAACTTTGAGATTATTGTGCAGGTTACAATACGTTTCTGGCATAAGTAGGTGAGCAAAGATATATTATTTGTCATAAATAATTAATTTCCAAATTAATTCAGTGAAACTGGACAATTGCCCCCACAGGGGCTGGGAATGACAGTATTAGAGTACAGACCTCCCAGCGAAGCCAAACAATCCTATTTCACATTGTCATCAAACCTTTTCAGGTGTCCTAAATTTGAAGAATCAATTCAGTTATTTTTATTCACCAATTCTGCAAAAACAACCTTTTTTGGTGGGGGTATCATGCAAAAAAACATTGTTAAAAGTAACCCTCCATGGTGGAAGTAACAAACAAGAGTTGGAAACCGAAAGCACTTTTGGTGGACATACATTAACATATGGAACAAATGAGTAAGCATTCACTTGAACACCATTGCCTTGGTGTAAGTAACCAACTAGAATAGTTTATAACATAACCTTGCGGTGTAGGAAAGGTCATATGCACACAATGTCGACAGTATAGCTGTGACTGGTTGTTCATTTTGAATGGACGCACAGTTGCATGTAAAGGCAGACTCTGGGCTTAAAGCGTCAGCGCACTAGTTCAGGCAAATCCCCGACTTGTTGCTCCAGCTCGGAAAGACTCATTTAAATACACCCAGTGGGAGGTAAGACAAAAGAGAGATCTTTTTATTTTATTTATTTATTTTTTTGCAATTACGGGATTGTGATCAAAGTGACGCATAATCCAGTATCAGCATGCCGACACGTGATTGACTTCCCAGCGGTGATAGTTGCGACATGGTTCCAAGAAAACAAAGAGTCAGGCTTTGCCTCTGTGGCTCAGTTCAAAAGCACTTTGAGAGATAAACAGCTCAAAATGGCTTCATTTTTCAGCGATGATTAGAGAATTTGAATAAGACCTACTGTTAGAATGTTTTTACTTTGGGGATACCAAGTTCATGAAGTGTGCATTAAGTAGAAATTTGACCTTAATCATTTTTATAAAATACAAATCTCATGTTCCAAAGTCAAGCCGCAACTGTCATTAAACCTGTTGCTCAGTGAGATACAGGCTTTAGCATCAAAGCCCCATTTGAACATATCACACGAATTAAATACAGATTTTAATGCCATTGTGACGCAGGACACTAGGAGTGGAACGATTCGATTTGTTTGAACAACGATCCGATTTGTCTCACAATTCATGGTTGCCAATTCAATTCAAGGATGATATCATTCCAAACGATTCAGTGGATTGAAATTGATTCAGTAACTTTTTAGCTGAAAATACCATCAGCTTGACTGTGAAATAAATACCTAGCTACTGAGCTGTTCAGGGAAGTTTCCTAGATTCTTGTTATTTCTTCAATGAAAGCGGGTAAAACAAAAGTATTGTTTGCATCAAACAAGTAAAGAAAATGATCTGGCAAATGCATTCCTAATTTATTTGAATGAAGTGCAAGCAACACCTCTTTAGGTTGAATTAACTGTAGGTTTACCTGTTACTTATTTTTCAAGATCAAGATAACGCAAATACGACATTTGTAAGATAGAAAAAAAAAAGTGCAACCAATTACTCTGCTGGTTAAATGAACAGTGGTGAACAAATTACTGAAAACTCGCCCTGCAGGTAATACACAGGCTCTTGAACCAGTCGTTGAGGATAAGATGTTTTGGGTTTGTGTTGACATCTAGCCTGAAGCACTCTTTTGAGTGAAAGGTGACAGTGCTCATGTGTTGCTCTGAAATTAGTGTGCTCCTCATACACACACATATGATGCGGCATTCATTTGCAGCAAACTTTTTTTTTTTTTTTTTTTAAACCTATGGAGCAATTTTTTTTCTTTTTATGAAATGAATCAACCAAAAAAATGGATTTAAAAAAATTGCAAACAAGTAAATGATTTACAAATAAAAATAATGGACTTAAAAGAAAGGGTTGCCAACAAGGCTATTATTTCCAAACTTTAAAAAAAAGGTATGGTTTTGTTTACAAAAAAATGTTCTCAAGAAGTAGACATTTTCTTTGAATAGTAGAAGTTTTGTTTGCCACTCCTGACTTTTGCTTTGGGAATCAACTTCAGTGAACAATGTTAGGAGCCTTTTCAGTGGTCAGTTTGGAATGATGTGACAACTTCCACCTTCATTGGACATATATGAAGCCATCGACAGCGGGCTACAGTCAACACCGGGATGTTTATTCCTAACTTTTTCGTAGTGACCAGCGATCTTCAGTCGAAGTGATTTCAAACAGAATGACAAAAAAGGTCTCCGTGTAAATCCGACTGTTGACTTTGTGCATACCTCTACCATGTCTGGCTCTGGTGGAGTTGCTTGCAGCATGCCAATCATGCAGAGTTGATTTGGGGTTATATTCTGGATTGTATTGGATAAAATGTACTGGCACTCCTATAAAATTCCCTCAGATTTTTGGACACTTTTTCCTGCGATAAAACTGCCGCGACCTGTTCATGTACATTAAATTAGCATTCAGCCATGATGATATTTTCTACCCCCCGAACGTTTCCTATGTTTCATCCATATTAACAAATGGGATATTGAAAGACAAGCACATTTTTGATTTGTGGTCATTTCAAAACATTACATGAAAATAACCCATTTTTCATTTTAGGATTCATAATTGTATGACAATTGAACGACTGATACAATCGTCATGAACAACTTTTTCCTGTCGTGCATGTTATTTAATACTGCAAAGTAAGTCGAACCGGGCTTATTTCATACATATTTATTTCCCCATCATGATATTACTGGGAGCCAATGTACTGTACATGATTTGAAGCGAGTAAAATCTAATCATTACAACAGCTCTCTCAGTGAGGCATTTAATAATGTGTTATTATGTAACTGGTCAGAACAAAGCACTGGATAAATGACAGATTAAGGGTTGCTTTTAAGATACGAATAACTAAGACAGAAAAGTTAACAATAACCATAGCAATTAACTAATGTTGACCATAGTTCGCTGTCAGCAACTTCGTATTTTTCTCGTGAGGCCAGAAGCTGCCACAGCAGCATTCCAAATTGACCATTGAAAGTTGTTTCACAACCAAAAGTCAGCAGTTGCAAAGAAAACTCCAGAACTTGCAACCAAAATTTCAAAATTTGCAAATAAACCTTCAGAATATGCGAACAAAATGTATAGTTTCATGAGGACATTTTTTTAAATGTAGAACACAAAAGTGCAACTTTTTCAAAAGTTTGGAAATAATATTTTTGTTTGCAAATCTTTTATTTTTTTAATTTCGAATCCATAATTTTTGTTTGCAATTTTTTTGTTTGGAAATACTTTTATAGATATTTTAAATTTGGAATCCAATTTTTTTGTTTGACTCCATAAAAAGAAACAAATTTCTCTCCATAGCGCTGCTGCTGTAGCGGGAACACTGTAGGAAGTGCCTGGACTACATGGCGCCTTTAGGTGGTAAGAAGTGTAAATCGTTGGTGTAGATCATATGTAAGTGAATTTTTTTTGTTAATGTTAACGGCTTCAAACATAGACGGAGGGCTTAGCAGTATGTACATATTTGCCCGCTTTTCTTTTATGTAATGAAATAAATCTAATGAATACAAAAACATGCAAATATTATCCCTTAGCAAAACTAAATTGATTTAAAAAAAAACCTAAGATATAATGTGATTTTCGGCCTATCTTTATGTCTATCTGAAAACTCACAAAATTCATCACACTTCGGTCCCAAATACTGTGAAGAAACACAAACAGTATGATGATTTTATAAATTTCTGTCATTAATATGCAGTATACTTTGATAGCTTCTAAGCTCCTCGTCATGGTTGACGTAATGGGAACTGATTAATTTTCGGTTTTCGAGCGTGCGCTTACCACAGAGATATTAAGATACGAAGATGAGGCTGTATTTGGGATTTTTCTTGTAACTCATGATTTTTTTTTTTCCCGGGGTGATACTGATTATTCGTAGTCAAGGAGGCTGATAACGATAAAGCGATATTCAGAGCACAGATTAATTTGTGCTGAAAAGGAAAAGATTGGCCTCAAAAGTTTTGAATGATACAAAGTCAATACAGTACAATACTTCATTCCAATTTTTATATTCATGAGAACTTTAAGAAAAAAAGTCCCTCCCTATACTTTTCTACCGTAAATATTTTATCAAATTTCGACTTCCACATACTCACCGTTTGCCACCGGCAGATTTGCATATTTGCAGATTTTTTATTCTTTTTTTGGGGGGGTTGTTTCAATATTTTCTCCATAATTTAATATATATACTGTATGTTCATACTTTTGAGGGAAGTTTCACCCCACATTTATCTATTTGTTTGCTTTATTTGTATTTATTCTTGGTGTTTTTTGAAGAATTTTTGCAATTTATATTTTCTTTTTTTCTTTTTCACTATTCACGGGCCGGCCCCGTCCACAGGCACGGCTTCGGGATTTTTCTCTTCTCCCTCGGGGTGTGCATCTCTCCACAAAACATGATTCAATGTGATTTTCCATACATTGGTTGCGATTCCGATTCCATGAAGGTTCGATTTGAAAGTGACATGATTCAATTCGGTTTGACTCAGTGGGATTACGATTCAAGTCAATATGGTACGGCTCAGTTCAAGTGGGTGTGATGCAATTATCTTTTGCTGACATTTTACATACATTTGAATGAACTTGTCAGCACTAAATGTGCCATTTCCTTCAGATATCTATCTCTCCAATAAAAGACGGTTCGATACGTAGCTCAATATATTTCAAAATGGAACGATTTGAGACACCTCTTGAACTACATAACGTGCAGCAGTCAAAACACAAGGCATTGTTTTTTTTCTGTCTTTGTATGGGGCCTTGCTTTTTCCCTTCAGCGCTTCAGCACAATCTGGCCTAGTAGTAGCCACTCCTTTGCCTTGTCGCAATCCCCTCGCTCTACCGTCGTATTCCACGATGGCCCTGCAGAAGTGGTGGGCGGGGGTGAGCAGTAACTCATTTGCATGAGACATTACCACCTTCTCAACCCTCAAATCTCTTTTCTTAGAATCTTACGTTTAATACATTCTTTTTTTCTTCTTTTTTTTTGCCAAACAATTGAAATTCCAAAGATAGTTGCAGCTCTTATTTGATTCAAAGAATTGTGTGTTGAATGAGCTGAAAGATGATCTCATGGACCATGTGGGGCTGGCCATGGATCAGTGACACACCACCGGAGCCTTGGCAGCCATGACACTCTGATCATGTGAGGGATTGTGTGGTCTTTATCAATTATTAAAACTAATCACCTTCTGAACAGCTGGCATCCACTTCATTTCCTCCTACTCGCTATCACTGTGTATATATTATTATTATTATTAATGATGAGCTCAAACATTGTTCAAGGTCTGAGTCTGTTTAGGAAAAGGCTCCAACTGAGTTTTGTAAATAAGCATCGAGATGAAAATAAGGGGGTATATTAACACAGGTAGATAGGTAAACATAATGATTCATGGTGTGTGTGTGTGTGGGGGGGGGGTTAAAACAAAAAATCTGTTGTTTTTAACGTTAAAGACTCACATCCTGTGAGTCTTTATCATCATTATTACTGTTAATGAATAATGCAGTAGGGATAGGATTAAATAAATCAAACATTTTTTAACTAGCTCTGAGGTCATTAGTTGTCACAATTTGCAAGTGTGAAATAATTGGCTCAACAAAACGCAGCTTTGTGTTTTGCAGGATTGTGTTGCATGGAATTGTGATTTCGTTTCAAAAACGATACATCGTTCAGCCTTATTTCATAGAACCTGTCATTCAAATGCGACTTTAAAAAAGTTATTTACCAAGACACTGACTGAAGTACTGTTCATAAACACGAACTCAGTGTCCACAATGTTGTTTGTTTGCGTGTATTTGTGCCTGTGTGTATTTGTATGCGCGTGTCATCATGCACGCCCGCGCGTGTCCATGTTTGTATTCAAAGATTTGATTTGTTACCCCGGGCTCTCAGAAATTCTCTAGGACAGTCTTTTTTTATTTTGTTTTAAGCGATATCTTCTGGTATTACAGATTGGGGATTTGAAAGACCACTACCACTTCTTCCACAGTCGGACCATTAAGAGGTCCACTTTGTCCAGTCGCGGTCGCCACAGTTTCATCTCCATGGAGCCCAAGGTAAGCACATTGTCTTTCTCTGAATGCTCTCAACTACTCTTTTCCAGCGTGTTGTATTGATGCGAATGAGAGTTTTGCCATGGCGGGGGTTGTTGCAAATGTGCCTGTAGTTTACCTCATTTTATTGCGGCAAAACTCTTCGAGCCTGGAAGCTCTGCTACTCTGTCAAATAGTGCCCTCCTTTTAGTCCCAAAGCCTGATTAATCAACAATTGATTAATCCAGTATTTTGTCCACCTCTCATAAAGATCGCATACAAATGTGTAAAGTAACAAAGTCAATATTATTGACTACTTAAGTGAGTTACTGTAGCTCATAATTGGCATGGTGAAACCATTGTAGTATTACCTTGCATGTAAATTCTGCGCTCGTTCAGCGCTTCGTTAATACAACAGCACATTACCAAAGCTTTATTGACTTAATGTCTTATTTCAATTTGCTGAAGTCTCTGTCCATTTCTAGCATGCCAAGTGGTAGTTATCACAATTGGTGCAACGAACAACAGCTTTGTGATCAATTCCTCATGATGCAATCCTTCGTTACCACAGCTTTGTGGCTCATTTCAAGGCATTCTGTTCATTTCCATTGTGCAAGGTTACGGCTGTGAAGGCCGGATTAAGCCAAATAAAGGAAAGGTGGCGTGCCGAAGGGTTAGGCGGGCAATGTCTGGCTAATCTGCTGGATCAGCTAGAGGGCGAGTCTGCCACCCCGCTATGACGTCCCACTCTGTGTGAATGAGTCAGATGAGGTGGAGTGCCGCCGTCAACTTGTTGCAGCGCATATAAAGCGCTGCACCTTGGTTACCATGACAAAGTGCCGCTTTATGGCACAGGCTTTACGCTGACGTCACCTGCCCCTGTCGGGTCAAAGAGCATTTCTGTGTTGATGAGTGTGTTTTTTTTACCCTCATTTAATGACTGTGAGGAATTTATGGTTGGGCTAAGTAACAGAATGTGACAGGCTGTAGGAGTTAAAAAAAACAAAACTTTTACCATGATGGCTACACCCCCCTCCCCCACCATGTTCTTTATGAAAGGTGGCTGAAGTTCATCTTGATACCTACTCAATTTGTGTTGAAAGCAACAGTTGCTCCCCTTGTCATGGCCACACATCCACTGAAATCTGATATATGCATAAAGCGCCAAAAACTTCTCCATTTGACAAAGCACGCTAAAGCACTTCCTTCCAGCGAGGGTAAATAACGGAACCCTATAGAAGGGAATTGGGACAAAGCACCCGTAGGAATTTGATGTCGACGGTGCCTTTTGTTTTACAAAGTATACAAGATGTCTTCAAGAGCTGCCAAAGATGACAGTATCACAGTTTCCGCTTTGTGTTTTAAACACATACTGTATCATACACCTATAAAAAAAAGAGACACGTGCAAAGTATTTAATTTTTGCCTGAAGACACCAGCCATAAAGAAAGCAAAATTATAGCAAGTTCTTGATCAAAGCATCATGTTTTGGGGTTAGGATTTTAGCATTCGGTTGTTATGCTAGTAATCGCTGCATACACAGGAAATATGCAAACCCTTTTTTTCCAGGTTTGGACACATGATGTTGGGCATTTACCAGGTTATCCAAATGCGTGAAGCTGCAATGACTGTATGAACGTAGACTTCACTTTTCCCCCCTTCAGTAGGAAAAGGTACCAACATGGAATGAGTGGTTGACATCAACCTGCAAATTTCCTGGATTCTGAGGTAGTAACAGAGGGTGTGTGCAGGGAGCCGTGACCTGCTGCCCACGACCTTCTCTGTCGATTTATCTTAACGTAGACGTCACCGACTGAAGGCAAAAGAATCGAAGCGGCATATTGCGAGCAGTCAACCAAGGAGCGAAAAAAGATCTTTCATGGATGATCGTTTTTAAGAAACCGGGAAAAAAGACCAGAGTACTTTGTAACATTTTGAAACTTGGAGACAACGGTTCCTTCATCTACGCTCACCAGTCGCTGGTCAAATGCTTCATGTTGGTTCTGCATTTAATTGTGAAGCCAATAAACGTCATAGATTAGCTACCATGGAGACTAATATTGAAATGTTTCCTTTTAAAACTGCAGTCGTTATTCATGCATAGACATCGATACATTAGAGTTCGTACATGAAGACCTTTCCTGGCATACAGTCCATACGTCCACGTGAAAAGGGCTTAAGTTACACAAAGCACTGTTGAACAGCCACCACGAATGTTTTTAGGGCAAATAACCGAAAGTAAGCTTTTTTAAAAAAATATGCGAAATTGTGGGGTCTTAAATGGCTGCATGTTTTAGTTTAATCAAATGCTATTTCATCAAGTTGCAATGTATTTACTGCATTATCAGATTAATTCTTACCAACAGTTTGTGGTCATTACATCTTGGCCGCGCGACCTCCTTTTTTAAAGTCTGTGCACATTCAGGTTTGTGGCTGGTAAAAAACAAACAAACAAACAAACAAAAATCCAATTGGTGATTGTTTTTTGCTGGAGGACATTTGCGTCTCGGAGGGTTTGAGTTGTCAAGACCGAAAGTCATCTAGCACGGTACTACGTGGTTTGCACTTGAATCGTTGCCACCCCACACCTTCAACGCTCTCTTCGTCATAATACAAGCACTGAATGCAAACTACCGGTACTTTAATTTTTAATCAAACCAAATGCGATAATCAAACGTGGAAAGAATGCTCAGAAGGACTCGTGAGCATACGAATAACAGGCAACCTGAAAGATTGTTGTGTGTAAAACGATAAAAACTCCACCACAAAAACAACAGTGGCTCAATTTGTCCTTATTTGCTCGACTCGAATGAACTCTTCCCCACTTCCCCCCTGGTTACTGACCCAGGCGAACCACCTGCAATCGTGTAGTGTGCGCGTGTGCACGTCTGTGCATGTGTGTTATGTTTGGAGGTGGGGGAGGGGGTCTTTTGAGGCAACGCAGACAAGGTAACAAATAAATTAAAGATGACAAAATTGGAGGGAATCGAGCTGACCCAGCGGAAAGCCGTTGCTGGAGTAAAACTAAAACAGAATGAAGCGTCTCCAACGGGCGAGCCAACAAAGGGTTGCTGATACTTGGCTAGGAGCCAAGCATGATGTTGTCTTTGCCTTTGAACATGGCTTGTGATACCGTGTCGTATCCAAATTGCTATACGTGCCGACTCTTATCGAGGGGGAACAAAGCGTGTCATCGCCATACGATACTTTGCGGAAACAGCGGAAGGTTTTTCTCTGCGGCGGATCGCCTTGAAAATGAATTGAACTTTCTTTTTTTGAAAAATGAAAAGCCACTCCCTCTTCTGATCAACAACAGCAACACTGACCATTCTGAAAGGGGGGATTTGCAATTCAAGAAAAACAACTCTTTTTGTCATACTTGTCAAACTGTCTGCTTAACCTGACAATAGAATACAGTGGAGCCTCGATTTAACAAACTAGTTGGGGGAAGGAATTGTCTGTTTGAGCCGATTGTACCACCGACTGCACCTTTTGGGTGGCCTAAAACCACTCAATAAAGTAAAACAGTTATTAAAGCCTCTCAATGCCTGGTACAGAACAAAATTATTGTAAATAAATATAAAAGCACTTGAACCTGTCGCAAAGGTTTTAAGGTTTATCCAGACTTATCTTGTTGGTGCTGGGGGGGAGGATAATGGCATGAATCCGGTCACGCTCATGAGCCATGATGTTTGTGCTTCCTTTTTCTACCTCTGTTCAGATTCGCTGCCATAGATAAGGGCTTTCCAAGAAAACAATTGTTGTAACTGCACCCAAAATCTCATGTTCTCGAGTGTACATGACTAGCACCTGAGGAAAGACCTGTCACCAGAATTACTATATCAACTTATCGCTCGATGATTGAAAAAAAAAAGACAAAGTTTTTTGGGGGATGGGTGTTTGTTTACCTACGTCATAATTAACTCGTGCTGCTCCTTCCCCCTGTTGTCTCTCAACTTGTTCACCGTTGTGGGAGTCGGTACACTTTACGTATGCTTTATCTTTCCAGCATCTGTAATTCCCAATTGAAAGGCAGGCTGGGTAGCTGACCTCTGCCAAATTAAAACTACTGAGAATAGACTTGAGGTGCTGTCAATTTAGTTTGTGGATGTCGCAGTTGACTATGCTGAAAAAGCAATGCCTTCACTGTCTCCCGGAATTATGGCACTAATAGAAATGGAATGTTAATGTATGCAAATTGGAGTAATACACCTGTGGTTTTAAGTAGACAAGCGAATCTTAATCTATTGTGTTTTTGAGGCGGCTACACAGATGTAGCGTAGCAGCATTAGGCTAATAATGACTATTTGAGTGGGTATTTAACGCTTGTTCCCTCCCTGGTGGCCTCGTCTTCATCTTTTCCCGCATAGAAGAGACCTGAACGCCTCTGTAAAGAGCTACCCAATTGAGTTAAGTCACCCTTATTTATGAAATCAATTCTCTTTCTCCAGCTATTTCTTTTCACTCCAGTGGAGACTTTGCGCTTCTTTTCTTGGACTCTCCAGGGACTCGTTCTCCTCAAGCCTCCTCTCCTCCCGCCTTTATCTCATCTCGCCGCCTCCCAACCCTCCTGAGATGCCGGCAAATTGTTTCTGTGCATGAAAGCAGATAATCACGCCGCAGTAATTATGTCAGTGTCGCTCTCGATTCGTATCGACGCGTTGAAAAACGCTCCGGCTTCTTCGGCAAGAAGACAGTTGTGCTCCCTGGAAATGATTCTCTTTGTAGTCTCAAGTTCTGTGCCAGCTTCATCATTAGATGCCATGACATGCGGCATTGTTCCGGGGAGTGAATAAAGATGTGGAAAAATGTTTAAAAAAGAAAGAAAGAAAAACCAGCAACAAAAACATCCCAACAACATCAAGGTTCCTTTTTTGTCTATTGATCTGAGTTGTTTCTACTTATGAACAGGCTTTCCCAAAGGAAATAATGGAAATGAATGTCTGTTGCCATCATTAAAACATTTTGTGCATATTTTAGATTTTAATTAAACTAATTTAAAAAATGTCAAATGGTATCATTTTTCAGTTCTAATTGATTGACCTTTTAAAAATATTTTCTAAATTAAATAAGATGTGTGTATTATATCTAGCTCTATTTTAAACCAATTGGTTAGTTTCACACTTAAAAAAAAATCACTTCACCCCTGGAATGAATTTAAAATTTTAGCACCCGAAATCTGTTTCACTTGGCAACATGAAATTTGGTATATATGTCTATTGTGAGTATACCCATAAAAAAAGTACCTATGCATGAAAAGATTTGGGAAGTCTTTTGGTTTGGAATGACATATTTAGGGTCATTTTATCAATTTCCAAGAGACCTTAGAAAGCAAATTTAGCCTTTAGTTTTTATAATAATAATAATAATAATAATACATTTCATTTATAAGCTTTTTGTGTAATTTTCATCAAATTTGAAACACAAATATTGAGACAGATGGGCGACCCTAAATTGCAAGAAAATAGACCTTTCACTTATCTTGGTTGACAATTTTTCGGTTTGCGAAGAGAGTCACAGAACGAATGAATTTCTTGAACTGAGGTTATATTCAATGACTTTGGATTCTAATGGAATGTGTTAGGTGGAGTGGATCCAGCAGCAGGTGGTGAAGAGGAGGATCAAGCGGGATTACAAGCAGGCTCCGCCCCTCTCTCTGTCCAGCCACACCCACAGCAGCCTAAACTTCCCCAGCAACATCTTCTACAACGACGCCAAGTGGAGCAGTATGTGGTACATTGTGAGTACACCACGGCCCCCCCAAACGTTTTTTTTCCCCTTTGTCAACTATAACGCTAGTTTATAGGTCAAAGTTCAGATGCGGTTGTTGGTTTCTGATTAGTGCTGGGTCAGAGGAGCTGAGGGATCTGTTTGTTTTTTTTGTGAATGGAAGACGAGTAAAGCCGTAGTGTAATGACCGTCGAACACCATTCGCTCCAGGACGGTGGTGGACGTCCCCACAAACATATTGTATACAACATACAAAAAATATTAGGACTTTTTTGGGGGGGGGGGTGAAGCACACAAATATTAGGAAGAAAAAAACAATAAGCACTATGCTGTAGTCTTTTCTGCTTTAAATGAGTCACCTTAGGTCGACACAACAGAGATTTGAGCTGCTTATCACAAGTTGTTTGCACACCCCTTCAGATCATTACTCTTTCTCGGCTGTTAGTAGTCCTCAGCTCTGTCAATGGTTAATGTTGTGTAGATAAATGCTAATACTTTGACCATCGCTTTAAATTTTTTTCTGGCTTTTGAACAGAACTCCCCGAACTGAATTGTGTGGGGGGTAAAAACCATCTATACACATTTTGATGCTATAAAATGGGTGGTTTAATGGTTGGACTTTTTCGGTTCATTCAAAAATATTTTTATGTTAGCATACTGTGTGTGTTACAATAAAAACTCCAAAATATACCTCACATAAAAGTTCTCTGTGTACCTTACTTGAGCATTTAGCTTTTTATTTGGCTTTTTTTGTCACATACTGAAAGGAGCGGCCTCAACATGAAGCGGAGTGACATTCTCACTAGGGCTTGGTGATTATGGGTAGAAATTGTGATCATGGTTGATATTGAATTCTCGATTAATAAAAATGTATATTCATTGTTCCAAAAGTTTTATTTTTTTCAACTGCCAAAACTTAACTACCCAATACTACTATTAAAGCCGTACGCTCATTCAGCCCAGCACATTATTTTAACACTTTATTCTTGAACTTTCTTTCTTTTTGTCAAGTACAAAATGACCGTGTAAATATGTCAAATTCAAGCTTCTTGCATTTTCACTCGTTTACACTCACAACTTTGCTACATTGCATCTCTGTGCACATTCAAACCATGAAAAAGCATCTCCCTCCTATGTCGTTATCGTGTTTATTTTTTCTGACATAGTTCTATTTTTATTTTAACAAGTGTTGGGACTTTCTTGGCTAAACTGGGACCTTGGGAATCATGTTTTGTGCAGTATTATGTGAAAATGTGTGTTTTATATTTATATTTGGATTTTATTTGTATCCTTGACCATTAACACGCAATCATCTTTGATGTATTTTGGCTGCTACAGCACTGCAATGATGATGTGCACAACTGCCAGTCGGACATGAACATCATGGGAGCATGGAAGCGGGGCTATACAGGCAAAGGTGTGGTGGTGACCATCCTGGACGACGGCATCGAGCGCAACCACCCAGACCTCGCTCAGAACTACGTGAGTGTGTATGTATGCTATTTTGTGTGTGTGTGTTTGTACGGACAGTTATTGCACAAAGTCCCCTTTTGCATCAACCCCTTCAGAAGAATAGACATATCCCCTTTTCCATGAGGAAAAGCCAGGCAGTAACTAGCGTTCTCAGTGCGTAGATGCATATCATTGCGGTTATGTACTTCAGGTAGTTCCCGGTTTGAACTCTTTTGCGAACCGAAACAGCATCAACTACCAACGTGTGAAACAGTCTCCTAATGAACTTAAGAACCATTTTTCCTCCTTTATTTATTATTTTTTTTTTTTGTGAAATGTACTTGTTCCTCAACATATGAGTAAGGTTCTGAGCTCCTGATGTCATCTGACCACACCCGTAAAAGGCACACATCAAAACACAAATACTACTCTGCGTGTATTTGCGTGCGTGTACGTATTTCTACATACAGGAGTGTGTGTATGTCTAAGAGACAGAACTTCCATTAACTGCGGTTCATAAAATGAGTTTATTTCTGTACATTCTCTGATGTTTTATGTTTATAATTGACACCAATATCAATGAATTTGGGACATTGTTGAAAAAGTATATAAAAACAGAATACAATAATTTCCAAATCCGTTTCAATCTATACTGACTTGAATACACTACAAAGGTATTGAATGTTCAAACTAATGTTTTTTTTTGTTTTTGTTTTTTTACAAATATTCTCTCATTTTGGATTTGATGCCTGTAACATGTTCCAAAAACGCTGGGAAAGGGGCAACTAAAGTCTGGGGAAAGTTGAGAGATGCTGGAGAACCCCCCCCCCCCCCCCCCCTCCACCCTCCCAAAAAAACAACAAAACACCTGTTTGGAGCATGCCGCATGTGACCAGGTTAATTGGAAACAGATCAGTCTCATGATTGGGTATAAAAGGAGCAACTCCGAAAAAGGATTTCATCTCCGATGGTCCATAATGACATAACAAAAGTCAGAGAATCTGGAAAAATCTCTGCTTGTAAGCGGCAAAGCTGAAAACCACATTTGTCTCTGACCTTGGACGCCTCAGGCGGCGGCGCATTGAATTATGTAAAGAAAGTTAAAGATAACTAAACAGCGGTGACCCTGGACTGTTGAACACTGAAGCTGTACGTCAAGTAAGAATAGCAAAGTATTCCATCTACAAAGTTTCAACAATTAGTGTACTCAGTTCCCAAATGCTTATTGAGTGTTTTTAAAAGGAAAGGTGATGTAAAACAACAGTTAAGATGGCGCAATGTGTTTGCGGCATCAAATTGTGTGAATATTTGGGATGAAAAAAGTTCCTTAATTTGAACATTAAATATCTTGTCTTTGTTGTGTATTCAATTGACCAAAGGTCAAAAAACCAAATAATTTCATTCAGTTTTTAATCTATGTTTCACACAACGTCCCAACTTCATTGGAATTGTCATTGGAAATTACCTGCAGAGGCTTTTGTAAAACTTGAACTCTTGCCAACTGTGTGCGTGTCTTTGTGTCTGTCTTTATGCATGTGTGCATGCGTGCCTTTGTTCCGTTTACCTCGAAATCCTAATTCAATTTGTAACAATGTATCTTTGCAAGCAATTGTTTTTGCTGATGGTAGACATTCAAATGACAAAAGGAATAGATTTCTTTTGGGAGAATTATATGAGAATGGCTCTTGCCAAGGTGCAGCTCAGCATTCCTGAATGTATGTGGGGAAGGCAACATAGATTTGAAATAAGTATTCATTGAGTTAGGTTTTTTTATTTTTGAGTGAAATTCATATTTTGCTTTTTTTATTTTTTGAACACAATGATTTTGTGTGCAACTGATGCGTGGTTCATCATGTGCACTGATATAATGGACCTTTGTTTTGAAATTGGAAAAAGGCATTTTGTTTTTCCAACACCGAAGGGTTCGATGAATGCCACTGTGCCAAACAAAACAGCAACACCAAAGTGCAGTATGGAAACTGCTATAGTGTCTTACAACATTTATGTGTACCATGCACAATAGTAAAGATAAAGATTTAATATGTTATGTATAGTATGACAGAATCCTTAATTTATTGGAGAACATGAAGACAAATTATGGATGTTGCACTTCCTCAAAAAACATTTTACATTTTTTGTAGAAGCTACTCTTTGCAGTGTGCATGTTTTTTTTGTTTAAATGTAAATAAATTCAAAGAAAAACAATCGATAATTTCCAAGAAAAAAATATATAACTGTTGTGCTTTTCCTCCAAAAATATGTCTAAGGTATTTATTATTTAGTTAGTTGGTATACTCTACATTATTTAGTTTATTTGAACATTGTGTTTTCGATGTCATTAATTGTATTGTTGGACCTTGGTCCCCAACTGTACCGAATAGGAACCAACTCCTACCTTGAAACCATAACACCCAACACCTCCCCATTTTTTTCTCCAATGGATAAAATTAACATGGTCAGATTGCTTTATTTTGAATTACAGTAAGTGCCGTCTTACATTACATTCCTCATACTTGTGGGTGTGCAGGTATGTGGCGTTTGCCTCCTCGTGTGCGTCTGTGGTTACGCTGTACGTGCATGTTGAGGTATGCTTAATACACGCGCATACACAATCACACCGAGAGGCTCAATTGGAAGTTGTTGGCCCGAGGCTGCAGGTGAGGCGAAAATGATTCATACTCCTGTTTATGAATTTGTTAGGCTAAGCTTTAGTTTGATGCCAACAAAAAGCCGCCTTTTTCGATGACGGCACACGTGCAAATCATTGTTGGAGGCGCAGCTTTTTCCTCTTCTCCTGTTTTTGTCCTTGTTCTTGTTCTCATTGTTCTTCTTCTCCTTCTGTCCATTTACGTTTTTTCATTTTTTCCTCCTCCTTCTAACCACTGTGTCTCCTTCTCCAGGACCACCAAGCCAGTTTTGACGTGAACGGCAATGACCTGGATCCCATGCCACGCTATGATGCAACCAACGAGAACAAGTAAAGGAAAAAAAAAACCCTTTCAATCCCAAATTTAAATCAATATATATTCTGTATTCCACTCATATAGTGTCACTTGTATATTGCTCATTTGCAGCGAGTGCAAGGAGTCTAATGTGGGCTATCTCAATGATAAATAGACACCTCCCTTACTTAGAATAGACCAAGCCCTGCTGCAAATAGTGAAAAACTGTGAGTAATTGACATGCACCAGACCCCCACCCCCCGTACTGGGTTATACGGGCCTATATACAGTAAATGCTCAACTTCTCAAGAATAACACCCCCCACAACCCCCGCCCCCCCAAAAAAATCAAGCCAAAATAAAGAGTGAGTATTACACATGCATGAAATTATGAAAATTCTCCACATTGTAGACTATTACCGGTATCTAGTGGTTTACTTTCATTCCAATATGATGTGTAATGTCTAATGTTACAAGCTGTTATATAAAAATGTGATTGTCACTGCTCAGTGCTCACAGAGAATCATGATGGCGGCGTGATTTGTCCCGAAGTCGGTCATATAAATATAGCTTTTGTGATACTAGTCCCGGAATTTTATGACACACATTATACTACTTTCCTATTTAGAGAGGGCTTTGGTGCCATCCTGTGGCATCCTACGTCATTACACAAACTGCATAAAAATTGAAATGTTCGATTATTTCAAAGGTTTTAAAACTGAATGTGGCCTGAAATTAGGTGGTCGCCTACAAATTTTATATGCAGGTAAATACCGTACATGTTTTTAGCTAACCAGTTGCCGGAGAACGTGGGAACTAACTCAGCAGTCTACATCTCTACTGTTTGTGTGTGCGTGCGTGTGAAGAGACATGCGGCACACAGATGCCACTTTAATTAGCCTGGTTTCATTTTGTGTCTGTGGTGTTTAATGTGCCTAGACAAAATAACTTTGTCTGTGGCTTTACTGTAGTTTCCGCAAGTGAAGGTTTTTTTTTCCCCCTCTTTTACGAGCTCGAGACACTGTAAGATGACACAGCACGGCATAAGAGCGACGTAGCCTGCTGCGATAGGAGTGTGCCTCTTGTTCCACTGACTGCAAATCTATGGCAGCCCCAAACGCCATTCTGGCCTCAGCCATCGAAACAAGTGAGACGCAGATGTGCGGAAAATGGAAAATACGAGCAAAGTACAAAGAGCGAAACGATGGCCAGACTGAAGATTTTATGGATTAGTAAAGTGCAATGAAGTGAGGGAAGACGACTGAAGCCAGTTTGGCTCATTAAGCACCGCCAAGGGGACTGCTAGTGATTTAAATTTGTTACAAAAATGCTAAACTTTCATTCAAAATAGGCCTCGTGTTCATTTTTCCCTATGCGGACATCAGTGAGTCAACGCGTGACTGCCAGCATGATCAAAGCGACGTCTGCTCGGCAAGCGTCATCGTCGCTCGGGTGCAGCATCACGTCTTCCATCCCAGATGCTCAAATGGGAAAAATCAGTGCAGACATGTGGGAAACTTTAATTATTGAGGCCACACATGTATAAAGCAATGCCTCAAAGGTGAAACACATTCTGTTTCAGGATGCTGGTTCACCACTGACACAATTTATTCAGTTCCAGTTCGAGTTGTGGCTTGATTGATTTTTGGCTTTGTGTTTGGGGGAATGGGCAAGCTTCATAAACGCTGCCACTCGAGTGAAGTGAAAAAAATCGAGCAATTACTGAAAGATAATGTAGTGCTGATGCACGTGGTCAAGTAGAGCTGCAATCGCTGATGCACTTTATTCATTGAAAAAGACAAACATCCATACCCACAAACACAAAAGAACATGCAAAAAGTTGTTGTAGGCCACAAAACTCATACCCAGGTGCTCACTTTACTCCTGATGTCACTTATGAAGCCACATCCCTTCAAGGCACACCTCTAACACATGAATACTAAAGTATCTGCAGTAAATACATTTTACAAAACTTGTTTCTGTCCTTACATTCCTTTTTATTATGTTTTTGTACAATACAATGCTATTTTTATTGATTGAAAACAAGTAATCCTGGTTAGTGTGTGCGTGTGCGCGTGTGTGTGTGTGTGTGTGTAACAGTGAGCTGGAGCTCACCGCCGAGTGTGCATTCTGGTTGTCATCTTCTTGCCGGCAAGTGTATGCAAAACGATGGGCTGGATCTACTCAGCGAGTGCGTGCCTCACAGTAGGCTGCATCTCGCTCGCGAGTGTGTGGATTCCGGCCAGCTTTTGGCCATCTCCTCCTCTGCATTGCTCAGAAGGCGTTCTGTTCAATGATAACTTCCAGTCGTTCTCGGAAGTACACTACAGATGTTTTATTCATCAAGTGACAGTGTATCACTTTTTTCTTGACTACCTCTGGTGATGTACCTTCACAATAAGATCATTGGGAAGTTTAAATATTACAGCAGCCATAGCTTTCTGTCTCTAAGTGCACCATCAAAAAGGCTTGTCAGCGTAGGTGTGACATTGGGACACAGCTGGCTAGCCAGCAGGAAACTGCTCTGGTTGTAGAGTAAGCCATTTTAAACTAAAAAGAAAAACTTTCATAGGTCGAGGCGCAAGTTTGGTTTGGATGCAGATGTTCTCTGCAGAAGGCGTGTGTGCGTGTGTGTGTGGGTGTGATAGGGTGTAAATGGGATTTCTCTTGTATTGCTCATTTCTACCTTCAAGGTACTCAAAGCACTTGAGTCTTCATTCAACTACTGATGATGCAGCATCAGGAGCAACTGGGGGTGGAGCATCTTGTTCAGTGAAACTTCAACATTGTCACAGGGGCTCAAAATGGACCACAGAATCTTCGCGTTGGGCGATGAGCACTCTGCCACTTGAGCCATGCTACTGTGTGTCTCTGTATCTTGGAAGTAGCGTTTTTATTTGTTTTTAAGGTTGTTGTCCATTGTCACTGCAACATTGACCGGTGGTATGTTACTCTACCGTGTACCTGTGTGTTTTTGTGTTGACATGTTAGCGTGTATATAGTATTGCAGTTGTATATACACAGTTGGCCTCATGTGACTCGCCGTGTGTGCCATGTGTTAAATGGTGTAATAACTTGTGGTCTCTTCCCCAGACATGGGACACGGTGTGCAGGAGAAGTGGCTGCGTCAGCAAACAACTCGCACTGCGTTGTCGGAATTGCCTACAATGCCAGAATAGGAGGTGGGCCTAATAGGGTTTCATATATTTGAATCTCATATTTGCGTTATTCAGCAGAGAGATGTCCACAATTTTGAAGAAGATATTTTACACCACGGTTGTAGTGAGCAAAATGAGCACGTTATCATAAAAAGGTTGTGTCAGTAATTACTGAAACTATTTATTTCAGTAGTAATTATTTCCTAACCTTGAATTTTCAAGTAAGTCCCAAGTTATTGTGGCAAATCTCAAGCAATTCAAGCAGAGTCCTGACTACATTTCAAGGAAGTCGAGTCAGTTCCTCACTTGGGTAAAGCAGGTCATAAGTCAACTCATACAGTCCTGCTGAGTCACATATGTATACTATATACCGTACATAAATGTATCTTTAGCTATATAGTGTATATGTTTGTAGTCACAAGCATTTGTTTGGGTTTGTTTGTTTGCTTTCCTGGTGTCAAATAAAATTGGATCTGTAGCTAACCCGACATATGGAGAATTACGTTATATTGTACACATTATCCATGACATAAAAATTAAGCCACCCCAAATTTATGTAACACATTTACATAGTACAGTACTTAACTAACGTAATGCACTGTCTGAAAATGTTACTGTGGTTTATCGATAATCATCCCTCGCGGTGTGTTGTTCTCTGCGTCAGGTGTGCGCATGCTGGATGGGGACGTGACGGACATGGTGGAGGCCAAGTCACTGAGCTTGCAGCCGCAGCATATTGACATCTACAGTGCCAGCTGGGGGCCCGATGATGATGGCAAGACGGTCGATGGACCCGCAGCTCTGGCCAGGCAGGCCTTTGAGAATGGCATCCGCATGGTGAGGAAATGTTTTTGCAACACCAAATAATGAAAAATATGAAAAGTGCAGCAGTATTAGAAATATGTATTGAATATCTGGGAAAAATGTGCTAACATAAGAAAAAAAATCGAATACGGTGGTAGTTTGACTTTGGGTATAATAAGTGTATTGAGTTGTACTGTACATCCTGTGGTAGTCGAAGGTTGGATGTGTGCCTTTTAAGAGCTGGGGCCTTGTCTCTGACATTAGTAGGTAGAGCTACTTGGGCACATTGTCTGGTGTGGGTTGAGTCTGACAGCAGCTCCTTGCAAGTGTTCTCAGTTTCTTTTTTTTTGTGTGTTTGACTCGTTCAATAAACAGACAAAGAAGATGTATGTATTGCATGTGCTCAAGAATGTTAACATAATATGCATAAATCTGTGGAAACGCAAGAGAGATTCACGCAGCGCTTCTTGAACGACTGAGTCCGGTGTTAATGCTGTTAGCCACAACTCCTCACATGCCGGTTTAGTGCCGCAAGTGCATTATCTGGAAAAAGACCTAATGTTCCCCCTGCTCACAGCCATGAGGGACTGGTAGACATGTCTCCTCCTTGCTCAACTTTCTTTCCCAGCATGACATCCCAGTCTCTTCTTCCTCAGCTCACAGGGAATGTCAGGTCACACTCCAGGAGCCGTTGTAGTGTTAGCAAGGAGTGCTAACAGCTGATCCTGACTGTAAACAAAAGAACCATGGCTCATGCTTCACGCTAGTACAGATTAAGATTAAGATTAAGATATCCTTTGTGCATCCATGTTTAAAAAGTAGAAGAAGCACACTGAGATTCTGAAATACAAACAAAGGCACGAAGTAAAAAAAAAAAAAAGAGAGAGAAGCCCAAAGTACGCTGCAGTTGCTGAAACATGTTGCCGCTCTCATAGCACTTGTGATCAAAGATTATTATTATTAAGATTATCATGATTAGTCTGCTGGTTACATGCTTTGTGTTGCCACGTTGGTTAGCAACAGTTAAAATGGGCTTGGCAGTTAACTTTTTAATGTTTCTACCTCAACAGTAGCACTTTGTAAGATCTCAAAATCTCAATTTCCCCGGTAATCAAAATTTCAATATGGGTTGGCGCTACTTCTCTCTATGGTGCTCCTTGACAGACAAACGGCACGGGGGAAAAAATCGAGGAAAAATGCCTAACAATGTAAAACGGCTATGTGTATTGCTGGATCTTGGATCACTTGAGTTAGAGTTGAAAAGAGAATTTCAAATGAAACATGGAGACGATGTTGAATATGGTTTGCGTAATAAATAATGCAAAACAGATGCAAAAGCTTGTCATTAAGAGTCATCTATTATTCACAGGGAAATTAAGGAAAATGTTGAAGATTGCCTGAAGTGTTAACACAAGTGGGGAGAAATCATTAGTAAAGTATTTCTTGCCAAATCCTGCAAAGAAACGTTAAAGGGGCCATATTCTGTGGTTGGGAGTTTAAATCTGGGCGGTGGCCTTCTTCTGTGGAGTTTGCATGTTCTCCCCGTTCTCACATGGGTTTTCTCCAGATACTCTGGTTTCCTCCAACTTTCCAATCACATGTGTGTTAGGTTTGTTTAACACTCTAAATTGTACTTAAGCGTGAAGGTTAGTGGGAATGCTTCTTTGTCCATACCATCATGTTCCCAAACATTGGTTAGCCTCGAGAAGATGGATGGATGGGTGGGTTGATACAAAGTTCAGTATTAGCGGAATGCCCACCTCTGGTATTTGCATTTGACAATGTGTCTGCTGCATGCATCACATGCATGGATCAACTCCACTAATTAACAAGTGGAATTTTGTGTCTCGGTGACAAAGTGCTTTATCCATGTGTGAAAATACAATCCTCGTGTTTATTGTCTTTCTGGGGGTTCACTTTTAGCACACTTGGGCAAGGCTTAAAAAAATACCATAAAAATTGTGCTTTGATTCTTGGCATATTTCATGAGGAAGACATCTTGGGACTGTTTTAAGTGATGACAAATGCATGCTGTCTCCTCTTAATGTAGCAATGCTTGCACATCTCAATGTCTTGGCATATCCAAGAAATAATGTAAGCAGCACAGATGGCAAGTACACATTCTCTGTATCCATCCATCCATTTTCTAATCCACTAATCCTCACAAGGGTCGCGGGCATGCTCGAGCCGATCCCAGCTGTTTTTGGGCAGTAGGCGGGGTGCACCCTGAAATGGTTGCTAGCCAATGACAGGGCCCCCCTAGACAAACAACGATCCGCACTCACAGTCACACCTAGGGACAATTTGGAGTGTTCCATTAACCTGCCATGCATGTTTTTGGAATGTGTGAGGAAACCGGAGTACCCGGAAAACCCCCACACAGGCATGGGGAGAACATGCAAACTCCACACAGGAAACCCGGAGCCACAATCGAACCTTTTACCTATGCACTGTGAGGTGGATGTGCTAAGCATTTGACCCACCGTGCTGCCCGGATAATCGATAGTTAAGTAAAAGTACAAGTACTTGTGCAAATAAAAACTGGTAAAGGTAAAAGTACTCATTCAACTCCATTACTTAAATCAAAGTAAAAAAGTACACTGTCTGAAATGTATTGAAGTACAAAGTACCTGTATACATACATACGCACACACAAACGCACGTACACACATGTGTGTACGACGTGTATGTATGTATATTACCAAACTGGCTAGCATTGGCTGAGGCTTTTATGCTTTCGAAATCAGTTCCTGAAGCTTTGCTCATGTTCGATTATTTTGAATGCCAGAAGCTCTCGATTTTTAAGATGCAATTCTTCTTGGCACAGACACAACATCAAACAATTCTCTTAAATCAGGCCACAGATGGGGAACACTCTGTTGCGACTTTGTTGTTGGTTTATGGTGCTTGATGTTTCCCCTGTGCGTGTTTTTTTCCACCTCATAGGACCTTGTTTAATCAAGATCCCAAATGTGGTTGACTTTATATTCTCAATGTACGTATTTCTTGTTGTGTCATGTCCAAAAGTAAAAGGCCAATTTTGACAAAGTAAGGAGTACCGTGTTTTTAAATGTAGGGTGTGAAAATAAAGTTGTCAGAAAAAATAAACACTTTCGTACAAATGACTGAAAGGTACTGCAACCAGACATGTATTTGCTATTTCCCTCAACTGATTCTCAGAGACTCTTTTTTTTTTTGTCTCATAAAAAAATAAAAAATTGAACATTATTTGAACAGCATTTCTTCCAGAGGTGACTCAATAATATATTTTGAGTATTACAGCTGAATTATTTGTTAAACCTACAGGACGTCTTGCCAGCGAAAGTTGCAGACCCCATGAAAAATGCATCCCGCTAACAACAAGCAATTCAAAAACAATCTACATTGTTGCCCCCCCCCTTCCAAACCTCACCGGAGAGTTCTGATCTTTCACTTTCAAAAGTCTTAGTAAGACACAGATACCACAAACCGCTCCCCGGGGCCTTAAATAGACCCCTGCTCCAGTGTGTCCTACTAACAGTGTCTGTTCTGTCCACGACTGTAATGAGAGGAATGCAGAGATCAAATTTCATGTTTGTGTGTATGTATATGACAAATGAAGATGATTCTTCTTTTTCTTGATCACTATTGAGCCACGCAGCCAGTAACTTCCCTCTGAGCAGCTCTAAAAGAATCCCTAAAAAGTGAATGATGAGTAAGCAAGCTTTGTTTTTTTTAATCACCCATTCCTAGGGGAGGAAGGGCCGGGGCTCGATCTTCGTGTGGGCCTCAGGCAACGGCGGCCGAAGCCGCGACCACTGTTCCTGCGATGGCTACACCAACTCTATCTACACCATCTCCATCTCCAGCACGGCTGAGAGCGGGCGCAAGCCCTGGTACCTGGAGGAGTGCTCATCCACGCTCACCACCACCTACAGCAGTGGCGAGAACTACGACCGGAAAATTGTAAGCTCGAACCTTGGGCTGGAGGGGTAATGAGGGGCTTTGAAGTCCACCTACTCAGATTTGGTTGTTCACCAAATCAACCAGTGACCATTCAGAGAAAAAAGTGGTCTCTGAATGGTTACAAATGACTGTGGTGAGTCGGGCCCAAATTTCTGAGTTTTAGGCATAGGTATCAGATTAGGACCTTGGAATGGAATGGGATGTTGACCCATGAATTTTGAACCAGAAATAAATGTATCTTCCAATTAACAAATCTATCGGACTTGTTTTAGTTCACCTAAGTGGATTGAATTTTTTTTTCCCCCAAATGGTTGAAGGTTGAACTCCCTGAATTGTAGCTCAAAGCTTTAGTCGGAAAAGCTTTGGACCAAAAGGTATTTTTTACTCCACTTGGCTTGACCCACTTCCACCTCATCGTAACTACGGTCCACAGGGATGAAAAATGCAAGTTAGTCTGGCACAGTCCCGCTACATTCCTCGCACTGATGCTACAAGCGGACACACACAGTAACCTGGTTGCTTTATACAAATGAGCCATTTTTGCGTGTCACTCTAATCTACTCGAAAGACATTCTGTGCTGCAGCACATTTTTAGTGCTTGTGTGTTTGTGTTGGGATAATCCCTCCAAGTTTTCAGTTCGGCAAAGGTCCTTTGATCAGGGCTCAGACGAGGGGCTTGCCAAACTTTCTCTTGGCTTGCAGCCTGCCTTGCTCTAGAAGTCCATATGATTTTGCCAAAGCAGACCATAATCCAACTACAATGAACCCTCGCTTTTCATGGAGGTTAAGGACCAAGACCTGCTGTGAATCGTAACATCCACACTCAGCATTGCATGCAATGCAGCCAAGCCAGCCCTTTATTTCTCGCACAAATTAGTTTGATTTCATAACAATTAAGCCCTGAAAATTTGAGCTCTTCAAGGTCGGATCTCACTGAGTGACGAAGGTTTGCAAGTGTTTGCGCTCATAGTGAAGATTGTTTTTCTTCGGGGATCGGTCAAGGTTCTAAATCCTCGCAAATTGTTTGCCAACAATTTGAATGATCTCAAGCAGTTCAAAATTTGACAGCGACAAAAAAATCTGTTTGCAACCATTAAAACTGTTCGGGAATGTATGGCGGACGTCTTTGCAACTGTTTGCAACAGTGAACAAACCCTGTCCCAAAAAAAACATTCGCTATGTGTGCACACACTTGGAAACCTTCACCTCTTAATGAGACTGATTTAAGTGTAGAATTTTTTTTTCTTTCCACAATGTGCTCCAAATGTAAACCCTTGGTGCCTGACACACACTCATACCTTGGAAGAGCCCTTATCTTGACCGTAATTTCTGTCTTCACATGACCAAAGAGGCAAATTGAGCCTCATCTGAGAACCACAAATCATCGAGAAATTCCGGGTAGACATGATTATTTTATTATTATTAATTTTAAATCACAAAACCAACAACATGACAACTATTATGTTTGATCTGAATTTTGTAAGGCTACATACAAATTTAGGTCCATGATCAGAATTGCCTCAGTGATTCCCGGGGAATGTCTAGCTCCGAATTGACTTCTTAAGGCTTTAAGTGACTGAGTCCTTGACAGCATAAACACTCACAGCCGCCTTAACACTCGAACGTCTTCCAGTTTGCACCCCATCAGCTTTAGAGCTCAGGACAATTCCTTTTGTCCTTAACTTGCTCACCCCACTGTAAATCAAAGCTTGCCCGGAAAACAGTTGAAACTGAACTGCCTTTGAAATTTTGACCTGGTCTGAAAATAGGTCTCCAGGCAAAAAGTCCTCGGCTCAATTGTCCAAAACATTTTCAGAAAAAAGCACTCGACGATTCCTTTTGTTATCCCTTCCTAAGTTGGCTTTCGTTTCCGATTGGCTGTCACAAAGCAATTTGGATTTTCAAAACGCAAGTGAATGGGCGATCAAGCAAATTTGCGGGTGCTTCGCCACCAATTGTTAAACGTATCCTCCACTCTTCCCAGCACAGATTTGTGCTTGTTCGGGCAAACGGCGTTGACTATATGTAATTGCGCCACGAGAAATGTGCAACTTGCAGGATTAACTACTGAAGTAGTACAGTATAGTTTGGTATAAGTATCATTTGTTGGTGGTGCATCTCTTCTGAAAGCTTAGCTTGGACTGATGGCTTGAATTCTTTGGAGGTATTGGGTCTAGAGAGTCACTGTATCAAAGATAGAATCTGAGGGTTCAGGTGCATCACCATTGTTTCTCCCTCGCCATGCAGATCACAACAGACCTGAGGCACCGTTGCACGGACAGTCACACCGGTACGTCGGCCTCAGCTCCCATGGCTGCCGCCATCATCGCTCTGGCTCTGGAAGCCAAGTAAGATCCACTTAACTGCATCCCTTTCGCTTCATTCCTTTTTCACTTTGCTTACATTCTTATGTCTCGCTGATGGAGTGAGGGAGATCATATGCCCGGAGGTCTTGTGTTGGTCACGGCATCCATTTGAGTTGAAGGATCCATTTGAACCATGCTCCCGCCAGTTGACACCTAGTGTCCAGTCAGCATTTTTCTTGCTGTCCTCATTCGAAAGTTGTGACAAGGTGAATATAATGGATAATAATCGGGCTGCATATGAGACTCCATAATCTCCATTTTAGTCACTACCCTCAGTCTCCTCCTGAATGAAATGTCAATTTACCATGACAAACTGCCAATACTGTTATTCAAAATAGCAGTACCACTTGCTGTTGTTTGTAAAGTAACATCTGTATAAAATAAAGTAACATCTGTGTCTCCTGTAGCTCTGCCTTGCTAAAGCAATTTTCATTCTCCTTGTGGATAAAATCTCCTGACTGGAGAATTCAAGAGACTCTCAGTCGCCTTCACTGATGCTCTTTTTTACCGTTTCTTGTTCTGATTTATGCGCTTAAAGGGGATATGTTTATTCACAAATTATGAATTGATTAAGCCGGTCCTAGACGACTTCAATTTTCGCCCGTTGTCACGTGCCTAGCTGCTCAATTAGTTGAGGTCATTTAGTTTAACCCGGATAATCCGCTTTTAATCTCCAGCAGTAGAAAATATTCTGGCTTTCCTGGTATAGCGGACTGGGCACGTACTCTAAGCCTGTTTCCTCAACAAGATTATTGACACACGGACTCTCTGCTCGCCTGCCTTTCCCTCCTCCCCTTATCTTTTTTCTTCTTCTTTTTTTCAAATCCACTTGGATAAACTTGCATGCACATGCAGGAAAGGAAGCATCAATCGCTTTCAACAGATTCTCTGATAATATCAGCTGGTAACTGATGAAACAATGCCATTGCGGTGAACCAGCTGTTGTGCGGTTTCCTTGTAGTGTGAAAGAGCTTTTCAAAGTTTTGGTGAAACGGAAAAGGCCTCGGGCATAGAGATGAGCTGATTACAAGGTCACAATGACCTCACAAAAACATCTTTTTGTACTCTAATGGTAGACGTATACATCAAACTACCTCAAACTCTGGGTTCCCTCAGCACAACAGCGGTACGGTGCGACTGAATGAACCTCACGATAAAATAATTATCTCAATATTGTGGCAAGTTGGCAAGATAGAAAAGCTCCTGATGCTTTGTAAAAAGTCATGACATTGTAAATAAAAATAAAAGCACAAAATTGTGCTTTTGAACATAACAGCAGGAATTCAACAAAGTAACTTTTATTTTCAAATGATCCTCTTGGTTCAGCGATGCAAAGTATCATGGTCTATGTAGTTCACAATGCTATGTTCGTCTGATAACGTAATAACACCTGAGGCAGTTACTTGCTAACGTACTCATACATTGTGAATTGAGTCGATTTGTGGAGGAACTCAAAACAGGTTACGTTCCCCTTCATCCGGCGATTAGTCTTAAACAGGTGGCCAAAACACGCAAAATTCATATCAAACTGCATGAATACACTAACCACCAGAGGGTGCTGAAACTGCACAAATGGATAATAACCTGGCCTATTTAAAATATGTGGTGCTTTTAATATCGTGACGTGACGACACGATATCGTGGCAATTTTAACATCGCAAAATCACAGATATCGTTCCATCCCTGTCATCTATGTCCGTGTAAGTAATTAAGTTGTTTTTAGCATCCTTAATTCGTGATTGTACATGATTGTTGATATTGGTGGCAACAGTTCGCTAGAGCAATATTATAGATTGGCCACAACTACAGTCAGGAAGATGATTCAAGACAGTCGCCAGACTAGCATGAAATGTCCATTAATTCTTGAAGATATGGTTTATTTTGAAATTGGCCTTCTCATCGCATGTTACTCTCATGCAAAGCGTTAACGAGTGTTGCTGTGGCTGGTTTGACGGTCTTCCAAATGGTGCATATACACATAAGTCCGTGTGCACACCAAATAAACAGCTTTGTGAGGCGAGGAGTCTTTCACTTCTAATTTTATTATTTTTAATGAATTTAATCAGAATTATTGAACAAAGTAATGACATGAAAAGGTTTTAAACTGTTTGCTTTGCTACCAGTAATTTACTGTTTTTCATTATATACAATAAATCAATTTATTATTTCATGAGATAAAGGAATAAAAAAATCAATTAAAATGCATAGATTTGAATGAACCAATTTTAGGACAAAAATAACTAAATTTATGCTTGCCTTCCCTGTGCCCAATTTGCCCATCCCTACTCTATGCTGTGAAACCTGTTCAATTGATAAAGGTGTGATGTGGCAACAATTTGACCTGGAACAGATTATTTGTTGCTAATCTGCATCACAGGAATATTGAGAATGTTTGTCTCCCCGCGTCTTAGTTAATCATATTTTTTCTTAACTTAATTACCCGTTACCCTAGCTCTAAGGAAGCCGCATTAAAACCTTCATATTTGTTGCAGCTGCCGCTGCCAGTGGTTTTGTGCGCTTGCTTCGTTAATTACTATTGGGTTGTTTATGAGAGGAAGGCTGTTGTGACCTAGATAACGATGCCATTCCACTCTTAATTAATGACCATAAAACATTTACGGGGCCATCATTACTCTTTGCCAGCTACTCCGCCCCTACCACCCCATTAATATTGATCTTTTGCACTCAAATTCATTTGGCCTTCATGGCATATACTTCTGTTCCGTTAAAGTATACTTAGAATATTTAAAAGGAATATCCATATATATTTTAAACTGTTCCATGACCAAGCTCATACATTAAACCTATTTACTTGTGTATCAAATCACATTTTTTGAGTATGGTCCTCAGAGTTGTATGGTTCTCGCCTAAAAAAAAATAAATCTATTTTCCCGCTGAAATTAATTGATAAGCCATTAATCTGCTCCTGGATATGTACCTTTAAGGGGCGTGGCTGACTGAGTGACATCAGGAAATGGAATCAGTTTGCGTTAATTGTGGCCTACTTTAGCACTTTGCAAGTGTTCTCATCTTTTATTTTGTTGTTTCATTCAATAAACAGCTGAAAATGCATCAGCGATGATGGCTCGCCTTACCCATATGTGAGGGTATTAAACTACCCTAATTTGTCAGGGTACGTAAGAATCTCTGATGGTGGATTCCAAAGCAAACACAAACAAAGCAAATTCTTTCAAATCTGCTTTTATAAAAAGAGCATCTAAGGTTGAGGGAAAGGCCAAAAAACAAACGCAACATGACAAAACGTCGATGTGAAATAAATGACAAGCAAATAAGACAGAGGTGGACAGAGCGCTATGAAAGGAAGACACAAATGCTAACAAAAACACAGTCGTACTTACACAGTAGTACTTATAAAAAAAAAAAAACAGGAAAAACAAAATAGCTACTGGGAGAAAACAAGATGAATGCAAAACAAGCACTTGGGTAGCAAAATTGTTTTAAATTCCATTCTATACGAGTTGACTTGATAGCACTCCCAGCCGAAGCTTTTTCTGAACAGAGGACTGGCTTGATTTGGACACTCTGATCTCTTTTTTTTTTTTAAACAATGAGGGCTTTTTTTTCCTGTTTTGATTTTTTTTTTGCTAATTCTGTCCAAGTGCTGTATTATGGGGCCCAATGTCCTCAGGTGTCAGCCCTTTTGTCTCGACTGTCGCAATAACACTTCATTCTCATGAAAAACAATGCTTGGCTGACAAGCGCTCTCGCATGGCGTAGAAGCATCTGGATGACATGCGGATATGGAAGGGAATCCCAGGAAACACGGTGACCCACTTGCCGGTTCTCCCCCACTATTTAATGTAGTGTTGGGGACATGAAAGAAGTTGTGACACATGGTTGCCTGTCCTGTAATGGATCTCATGTGAGAACAGAGAGGCCGGCAAGTGGGTGGGGGCTGCACAGATGAATGAGCCTCAACAAGCTCCAGCCAAGCCTTCCTGTAATTTCCACCTCCATTTTGCGGTTGCATCGTTTTAGTTTCAACCTCTTTTCTCCCTCTTATCGACCATCTTTCCCTCCAGTGCTTTGGGAGGCCTGTTTTTCTGGCACCTGTAAAACTGAATTAATGCTGACATTTAAAAAGAGAGAGCATTCTGGAAACAAAAGCTGCTAAACATTTTGATATTAAGACCTAATAGAGTCAGGATGTGTGTATTAGCATTTTTATTTTTAATGGCAAACATTCACCACTTCCTGTTTAGAAACGTGACATCTGTAAAGTTAAATCCATATTGGAATTTAAAGAGAAACAGCAGTACCAAGTCTGTGAACAGTCTTTGAATTAGCAAGTTTGAATTGTGTGGAGATGGCGACTTTAACAACAAAGTCTAACCCGACATGCGGTCGCTCCAAATTGTGTGCGTCCATCCTATGTTTACAAATCAGTTCATGTTTCCCATCTTCTAGTACTCTTCTGACTTGGAGAGATGTTCAGCACATCATTGTGAAGACATCCCGAGCTGGACACCTCAGCGCTCCCGACTGGAAGACCAATGCAGCTGGTTACAACGGTATTTACACAGCATATTATACTGTACACTGCAATGTCCAATTTGTTGCAGCCGCCCTTACTATCCTTTTAGATTAAAATGGTCTCTTAAATGTGGGGATTATTACACTTGTATACTTGCACACTTGATGGGTGGGCGGTGCCTCGAGGGACACAAGTGTTTATAGCAATAAAACAATAATGGTCTGTGTGTGTGTGTGTGTGTGTGCGTGTGTGTGTGTGTGTCTGGACCACAGTTAGCCACTTGTACGGCTTTGGCCTGATGGATGCGGAGGCCATGGTGAAGGAGGCAGAGCGATGGAAGCAGCTACCCTCGCAGCATGTTCCGCCTCAACACGTCTGCGTGGAGAGCGCCGACCGGCAAATCAGGTACATGATCAAAAGCTGGCCATTTCGGGAGCGCAGGAATGGATTTGCTCGTTCTTTGTTTTGTGTTTGGTGCACTTATTCCATGGCGATAATCAACCAATGCCTCAAAATAGGCTGTTAAAAGTGGAAGTATGCAGTACAGGTGTACCTTGACTTAGGAGTGCCCAAATTTGCCAGTTTTGCAAGTTACAAGCTGTCACCTGCTCATTTATTTTCCTCCTCGGTGTGAAACAAAAATGTGAAAAATGTTGCTTCCGCTGTAATTGAGCCCCTTTATTTTCTCTCTGGGCGCCACGGTGGTCGACTTGTTAGCACATGGGTGGACTGGTTAGCACATCCACCTCACAGTGTATAGGTGCAGGGTTCGATTCTAGCTCCGGCCTTCCTGTGTGGAGTTCTCCCCGTGCCTGCATGGGTTTTCTCCAGAATCAGAATCACCTTTATTGTCATTGTATAGCATACAACGAAATTTGGGTGCCACTCCTTAGTGCATTTCGAAAAAAAAAATAGAATAAAATAAATACAAAACTCAACAACACACAACAACAGCAGCAGTAGTGGTAGTGTGGACTGAGGCTTATATTGCACACAGGACACATATTGCTCATGAAATGAAATGGCTCAGATATGAAATGAAATGAAAGGTACTCTGGTTTCCTCCCACATTTCAAAAACATGCATGGCAGGTTAATGGAACACTAAATTGTCCCTAGGTGTGAATGTGAGTGCGAATGGTTGAGGTGTGAGTGTTTGTTCGTCTGTGTGCCCTGCGATTGGCTGGTAACCGGTTCAGGGTGTCCCCCCCGCCTTCTGCCTGAAGACAGCTGGGATAGGCTCCAGCATGCCCGCGACCCTCGTGAGGATAAGCGGATTAGAAAATTGAGGGATGGAACCCGCCCCCCCCTCGTTTTTTTTTCTCCTCTATACACCAGCCGTCATGTGTTTGAGAATGTGCTTGTGCAAGCTTGTACATTGATAGGGGCCAAGCATTAGTTCCGGCAGGGTGGTTCTCACATAAGACTTTTACTAAACACACACACACACACACACACACACACACACACACACACACACACACACACACACACACACACACACACACACACACAGCAAGCCAGGGCTTCAAAGCTTGTTATCCTTGATGCAGCTGGAAGCCCAAGCACTGTTCGGTGCAAGGCTCAACTGGAGCCAAGCGTTCGATTGTGAGGGGCTCACTAGGCAGCACCCACCACTGCTCCCCCTCACCCACCTCCTCCTGATCATCATCACCACCGTCCTGTCTGTTCTGCTCTGATGCACAAATCAGCCAATATCAGGATTTTGTAGTTGTGCCTGCTGACAGTGTGATATGGTTGTTTTGACTCTATTGTTGAACGAATGAGTAAAGTGAGTTACCTCTCCAGTTTTGAAGGCAGGGATTCTTAAACATGGACCTCATACAGTGGTGACATTTTTCTCAGGACCCCATTTTAATGTGACATACAACGACTATCAAACCTAACTATGCACTCTAACCCTAAATGATAAAAAAAAAAAAGCAATTTTCACGGGGGGAGGAAAATCTATACATTTTTAATATCATTAGAATTAAATGGTATTTTTACAAGAAATAAAAGAACAAAGATGCATTATGTTGCCATAAAGTCAATATATACATTATATATATATTTTTTCAAGATTAAGTTTGTAGATGGCACTGAAGTCATGGTCTAACAAGGGGGAAGGTCGAATTTTAAAAAGTAAATTTCAAATATACAACTTCATTCTGGTAAGGTTAACTTCACAGTGTTGTATGTAATGTATGTGGTCTGTCCAATCTGTTTGGTTAATTGCTGTTTCTCCATAATAGTTTACTTTGTTGTAAACTCCACTTTCATTTACCATGAATTGTCATACCAATAACCTGGTTAAATTTATTCCAAAAATATGTTCAGTATGCGCTGGTGTGTGTTGTCAGTGCCGTGTTTCCACATACACTTTGGCTGGCTTCTTGGACTGCATTCACTAATGTCTGTGTGGAATACTGCACACGTTTATGCGTTTGTATGCATGCACACACTCATGACTTTGTTCAGTCTGGCTGCCAGTAATCAGCTGCGCGTCCACTGGGGGTTCTGTTGTCTGTGTTCTATCACGGCTGCGTTGCGATATCAGCACCCCCCCTTGGCCAGCCGCCGCTTACGCAACCGTGATTGTTTTCCACATGCCTTTCTTTACTTACTTGCATTCATACATTTTTTTAATCGGCCGGCGTCTTGCTGCTTTGTTAATTACTTCAAATAACTTGTGTTTATCCCTTCCTCTGGAAGACACCCCAGCCTGCTGTCGCTATTATTTGTACAGGCAATGCTTGTCATATTTCTAGTTGCAGGCCGTCCATTCGGGACCTGGGCCTTCAAAAAAGGTTTACCTGACTTGGAAACCATCAATGCTATATAAAAATGCCATAAACAGTCTGCAAGTGTACCACCTAAATCATCTTGAGCAGATCAGAACTAAAAGCATGACAAAATAAAAAATTATAAAATACTTCTGATGATGAAATGTGTGCAAATTGCCACAATTTTTTTTTGCTTGGCCAAGTTACATGGGACAAGTTTTGTTCTGGTGAACTGATCAGAAGACAGAAAAACGCTTATGTCATTGAGCTCTGGCCCTGTAAGGACGAAGTGCTCAACCCGTATTGTTTTGTGTTTTTTGTTATTGTAAAGTGTCCTTGGGTGTCTTGAAAGGCACTTATAAATAAAATGTATTATTATTATTATTATTATTATTATTATTATCTGCCATGGAAGGGGTAGGACCTCCGGCAAAAAAATATCGAAGCGGCCTGAGTATGTCCTGGACATAAAGGAACCAGCATTTGGGAGGCAGCATTTGTTTAAGAGAGGCGCCATCCCTGTCTTGCTTAAGTGGAGCGAGTGTTTGGGAGAGAAAACAAATGCCACCTCCCAAAGAAGCAACAGATATCACACACAGATATCAGCACAAAATAATCTCTATCACCCATGTCCCAAAAGACAGAGGAAGTCTGCCATTTTTATTGGACATCGCAATTTTGGGGACATTTTGACCATTTCTAGGGATCCTTCAAAAAGGAATCCCTTTCAACATTTGTTGAACACATATACCGAATTTTTTTCCCCCCATTCTAGTTTTACCGTGGTACAGTACAGTATATTTGCAGAGCATGGCAGTAAACTTGAACAAATCAATGAATGACACAAAGGCCAGACATTTTGACCTCTTCATCCCCCCTCCAAAATTGTTTCACTTCGTAATGAGAAATGTGGTTGGCATGTTTATTGTGTACAAGCCCCAACAACTAGTGCCCGAAAAAATACTCAGTCTGCCATTTTAGGATCATTTCTCAAGATTTTTCAAAGATGGACTTGTCCAAAAGATTTTGTCTGATTGATGCATTAAACAGTCTGTAATAGTTGTAATTATCTGTGTAAGCCAAGCTTTCAAGCTCAAGTTCTATTGTGACAGCAGTGTTGAAGGAAGCAGGAAATCAAGTTGAAAATCGAGTCTTGCGGGCCAGTCTGGAGGCTGTGATTCCGGCACACAAGGACCACTAGTACACACGTTAAAGTCATTAAGTGCAACAATCATAAGAACATCTGGTATTGTAACGCGATATGTATGTGACAAGCAAAACGGAGCAGGTTCACCCTTTTTTTTGGGGGGGGGGGGGTTCTTCCGACGCTGAAGAAACACTTGGTCAGATACTCGGCTAAATTCGCAGCTTGGAATTGCCTTGAGCAATTTCCCCCTCAATGGTAAACATCTGCATTGGCTATATGTTCTCAAAAAGAGCCGGTGCTTTCTTGGGTTCAGGGAAAATGGGCTTCAATAAAGCAAATTAGAGCATCAGTCCGTGTTTTTTCCAGCCGTCCTGACACACACCAAGTGTTTTCCAGCAAGTGTAACTCAGCGGCTTTTCTATGAAAGATATGCAAAATTGGCTCAGCTGTTACTCCAACGCTGACAAGATGGTCTTGATTATCACAGCCTTCCATGAGCGCATGGACGCCCGCCAAACAGACGCTGGTTTCACGGCCTCTTTCGTGACTGCTTTGCCTCTGACGCTGGTGAATTTGTTTGACGTGCGATGGAGCCGCACGCCTGCCCAACATCACACTTTGCTATTACGATGCGCTCTCACTTTTAAGACACACTCGAAACAACTGGTGGACGTTTGTTTCCTGACCAGTCACTTCAGTCATGTCGGGATAACAGCCTCACACCAAATGGAACAAAAGTAACAGTCTCTTAAAATATAAAAATGAGTCAAAAATAGTCATTAAAAAATTACTGAGCTATTAGACACAAAAAGATAATATTAGTAAAAATATCCTTTGTAACAATATTAGAAAAACATTCCAACATTTGTTGAACACCCATAAACAGTGAAACAATCATCCCTCATCAATTGACTATAACAGGCTCCACCCACTACCCATTGACTCTCCCACGATAACCCCACTGGACTACAAGTTTATCATTTGTGCTATAATGCTGCTAATATGATGTTGGTGGTGCAATATGAGCAATAATGCTTTTATTCTTTTATTCATGCTTATTTGTGCGTTCATTATAACGATTAAATTTATTTCATACTGTGAGCTTAGATACTGGAATTTCATTTAATGTTTATTCACTGACAATAATAAATAATAAAATAACGCCAGTCTAGTCTAGGGCTAAATACTGTATGTGAAGGACCCGCTCTTAATCACAGACAAAAAATACTCTGTCTTTCTACACAAGCAGAGGCAATCCTTTGGTGCTGACTGAAATGAGTCTAGTGAGATGCGCTGTCATTGTGCATTTTGACATTTCTATGTCGACAATATATATACACCACATTTATGTTCTTTGTACATTAGTGCAATCTAACAAACTAATGATCCTTGTGCTCCAGGACAATCCGCCCAGAGCATGTGGTGCGTTCGGTGTACAAGGCGACGGGCTGCACCGACAACCCCAACCACCATGTGATCTACCTGGAGCACGTGGTGGTACGCATCACCATCACGCACCCACGCCGAGGAGACCTGTCAATCAACCTGACCTCACCATCGGGGACCAAATCTCAGTTGCTGGCCAACAGGTAGAAAAGAATGTGCTGTGGAAGATTTTGTGAAAATTATTACGTATTATCGGTAATGAAAATGCAAATAATCAGAAATTACATATCAATTGAATCTCGTAATTGTTCTTTTTAAATAAAAATAAAAAACAAAATCCTTTTGCCATTGTGTTAAAACGGTAAAAATAATAATTCCATGCAAACACAATATGATTTTTTTTATTTTAAGATGAATACGATCTAATCCCATTTTTTTCCCAAAGAGAACTGTAAAGAAAATAAAAGTTAGTCCACAAAAGGGCAGCACGGTGGAAGACTGGTTAGTATCTGCCTCACAGTGTAGAGGTCGTGGGTTCGAATCAGCGCTCCAGCCTTCCTGCGTGGAGTTTGCACGTTCTCCCCATGCCCACGTTCGTGTTCTCTGGGTACTCCGGTTTCCTCACACATTCCAAAAACATGCATAGCGGGTTAATGTAACACTCTAAATTGCCCCTCGGTGTGATTGTGAGCACGAATGGGTGTTTGTCTGTATGCCGTGCGATTGACTGCCAACCATTTCTGGGCGCACCCCGCCTGCTGCCCAAAGACAGCTGTGTTTGGCTCCAGCACGCCTGCGACCCTCATGTGAGGATAAGCGGTTCAGATAATGGCTGGATAATACAGAAGAAAGTCATTTTGGAAAAAAGTACCATAGCAACATTCGTAAATCAAGGAAGGAAGCTATAGTAAATGCGGTTGGTCTAAAAATGCACAAATAGAACTTCAGAGTGGCTGTGCTCTTCCAAAATAACAAATGCGTTAGAAGAGATGTGCTAGGACACAAAGTGCATGAGTCCTGACCTCATCTGATGTAATAATTTACAGCCTTTGTGTCTTTGATTGTACTCGACATGCAGGTTGTTTGATCACTCCATGGAGGGGTTTAAGAACTGGGAGTTCATGACCACCCACTGCTGGGGAGAGAAGGCAGCGGGTGACTGGGTGCTGGAGATTTATGATTCCCCCTCTCAGCTGCGCAGCCAAAAAGTGCCTGGTATGGAAACACTGCTATAGAAGACACAAGTGAATATTTTACTGCATATTATTAATGTGTGTGCATGTGCGTGTGTGGCTCGCATTTTTAAATTCCTAGAGCCTTTTCAAGCAATCTTATTAGCCAGAAGTACTTCACATTGTACCATGTTTGTTCTCTGGTCAAACGGTTGCCATTGCAATACTCTAAACACATTTTTTTCCTGAAACTGTCTTATGTCATGATACTTTGATACTTGATACAATGATACATTATTGTAGAATTACTGTTGCATTACATCACAATATAGAAACTGCATCATAAAAGATGATGTGCTATCTTGGCATGATACTGTGTTATAAGAGGTCACGATATGCCATCTCTTTATATTCTTAAAGTTAAACCGCAGCTTTATTATTATGAGTCCCACTGAAGTTCTAGGCAGGACACACCCTGTTGCAATATGATTGGTTATTGCATTGCTGGAGCGCAGGCTACGCAGATGACATGTTCTCACTCTCCTGTTTAGAACTCAAGTGGGAATCATAACAATACGCAGCCGATCCGTGTGCGCAACAATCTTTGCTAGCATTAGTGCTACTAAGGGCTATCTTAATCAAACATTTAAGATATGAACATTTGTATTATGACGATATCAGTCAAATAACCTTGCCACGCTTGTGATACATATAAAGCTCAGTCCAACCAACCACATTTCCTCCTTTTAAGTTTGACATTTATCGACATCTAAAGCCAGCCATTGACAAACATTTTGCGGAGGAGGGGAGGTAGCAATGGAGGCACTGAGGGAGACGTGAGCAGCCACTCCTGGACATCACACAGGCGAGAAATCACCACTTCAGTGTTAGCGAAAGTTGTGAGACAGCCATGTGCTGTTGAGCCACATATATTTTGTCTGACAACATTATGTGACCATATTCATAATTTCACAATTACTGGTGGATAAAATAGTGGAGCTTGTAAAAATGTACGAGCGGCCTGCATCACACTAGTCCAATGAATTGAATCGGAGCGAGCCTCACCTTTCAATCTACTGACACTTTCCTCATGATTATCGCCCACAAACTTCTGCTGCAACGCGCATCTACCTTGACTGCCACTATCGTTTTGTGCATTAAAACAAGTCATACAATGCAACATAATATATGGCGCCTCAAAACGCAAAGTTCATATCGCTGGGAGTCCACACTAAACATCGGGTGAGTGGTCAACTATTTTCTCCCCAAAGTCGAAGGAAGCATTGTGTCCTGTGTGGCGGGCCTTAGCAGTAAAGTTATGTAATGCGTCAAGGGCATGGACAAATTGCAAGAGAACACACCTTGTTGTAGATAAAACACACACACACGCAAACAAAACAAATGCTTATGTTGTAGCATAAAATTATTTATCATTGAAGCACAGTTGCAGTACAATGTGAATTTAGTTATTGTTTTATGCGTTGTCAACTTTGTTAATGTTGATGGCTGTGAGTAAGTTCTTTTGTTTTGTTTTTTTCTTTAAAAAAGCATAGTTCTCACCGAACCAAGAGTAATATCGCTATTGCATTGATATCGAGATATCTGGCAAAAATAGCGACATATGATATTCTGTCCATATTGCACACCCCTAACATTACTTTACAGTATGTCACGATGACTTAACCATACTGCATTTTCAAAGATATCAACACGATACTCCACGATACCAATACTTTATTGGAACAGATGCCAATACAATGTCACAGTAGCTAAACTCTCTTGTGAAAGACAGGGTCTAAGATGAATTACATCGATGCTGCATTGAAAGAGATAACGGTTCGTATGATAAGTAACAATATTAGATAAAAACAGAACATGATTTCAAATTGTGGTCACCATCATTTAAACTATAAGCTGCTATACATCACAATATTGATATTGTGTTGTGAGACTTAATGATGCAATAAATCATAATAATTTTGAAATGTAAGGAATTAGTTTGTCACTATTTACACAGGATTGAAAGGGACCACGATAAGTTGCTACCACTTGGGAATTGTAAGAGCTAACAATCTGATACATGTCAAAGCATCCTGGCAGTGCACAATAAGATGGTGTTGTTGTGTTCTTAGGCAAGCTGAAGGAGTGGTCACTGGTACTGTACGGGACCTCAGTACACCCATACTCGTCCTTACGCAGCATGTCTGTTGAGACCAGATCGACTGACGCTGTGGCGCCCACCGATGAAGAGTTCACAGAAGAGTACAACGGTAGGTAAACTTTGAATATTTATTACATTGCATTGAATTGTAATTGGTTGTGTGTGTTTCTCGGCAGGTCCTTGTGATTCCGAATGCAATGAGCATGGTTGCGAAGGGCCCGGCCCACATCACTGCATTAACTGTCTGCACTACTTCCTCAAGTTCAAGAACAACACCAGGTCTGAATACTCACTGTCTTTAAGATTACAGGAAGTGTTTGTCTTGTATAGATGGAAATAACACAGCAACACAAAATAGGATACTGTCATGTATTGTCACCATACAGCAAATACCCAAACATGGGAGAAAAAATACGTAAAAATGAGAAATTAAGCTTGTGTGTTGTCCTTGTTCTTAGGCAAGGAAAGCCACAGTTGCTTATGCCCTTTTAACTATTTATTGCAAGGGACAAACAATCAAACACCCAAAACAAAATGACGACACTCGCAAGCAGCAGCTGTAGGCCACAACTCAGACTAACCGGCCAACTCGAGCCCAGCTTGTGATGTCACTCACTGAGCTGCACCTACAGTATATACAGGACAGCAAAACAGTTTCTTTACATTTTCTTTTATTGTTTTATTTTTTATGGGCTACAGTCCTATTTTTCCTTATTGAAAGCATGTAACAAAATAATTGGTGGCTGGAACAGATTAATGGCATCTTCGCGAATGCTATTGAGGAAAATTGATTTGATATACTAGTAAATTGAGGTACGGCCTAGGACACGGAACAAATTAAACTCAAGTTACCACGATAGTGCCGTGTGTGTGTGTGTGCGTGCGTGAATTTTTTTCAGGGTTCATATTGATGCAACTTTAGCATCCCTTCTGGATGAAAGTGTTAGGATCATTGAGATCACTAATTGCCATTGTGTCAGCTGGGCTCTGCTGTCATAAAAGGTAGAAGAGCCAGAATGAGGGTGCATGGTGTGCCGCCCCGCCGTCAGCCTGCCCTGGAGGGGCGGTGCCCTTCTGCACCACTGCAGGGAGTGCTTGATGAGCCCTCATTAGTGGTGTGAGTGGGTGAGTGAGTGACTGCATTGATATACAGTATTTTTTCTCTCTCTCCTGAATGAAAAACTCATCAGTACTAGCAATGATGGTTCTAGATCAGTGGTGGTCCATTTTCAGGGAATTTTTGGGGAAAATTATTGTTTTTAAGAAAAAAGAATTTTGCGGGAAATGTTTTTATTATGCTATTTATAATGTAGGTTGTTTACCAATTCCCTGATAAAACATTTCAAATGTACTGTATATAATTTTTTTTCATTAAAAATGATTATTTAAAATAGATCAATTAATATGCTGTTAAATTTTTTTGCATCTCAAATTGTTCAAAATCAACAAAATGTTGAATGAGCTCAATTAATAAAATAAATAGGCATACTTACCTCAAATAAATATGCATACTTACCTCAAAGAATTTGAGGAAGAAACAGCTGTGCAACATATATCACCGGACTCTTGATAATGTAAATGCTCGGTGGGGAGGTTGAAGATTGCAGCAGGGTGTAAGTGGCCTCCCGGCTGAAGTTTTCCCGCTCTTGTTGAAAACAAGAAATGATTACCTTTACTGTCTCTCCCACATGTAGCGCTACAATTGCTGTCGGTTTTAGCTTGTGTGTGTTCACTAGTTAAATGGCATGTTTAGCGGTGCATTGTGCTTTTTACACATGCCATACATGTATGTGATTCTTGGCAACGAGCACAAAAAATATGTGAAGAAGGCTGCTGTGTGATCCTGATGATGTCCTGAAGAGAGAAGGGAAATGAGGTGGTGACTGAGTTTTATCAAGTTATCTAGCAGATGTTCCACCTGTTCGACATATACAGTAACAGTCCTTCTCAAATAGTGGTCATTGCCCCACTTCATGTGGCGCGCTTAGATGGCAGAGTGTTCAGTCAACCTACAGTGATGCTCTTCAAATCTTTTCTGTGACAGACTTGTTAACATGAGTTATTCTTTGTTGTGGGTTGATCTCTATTTCGTTCTTTTTGATTATTTCTGGTCGCGGTGGAGGGTTGGGTGGGCCGTGAAGTAATATATATATTAAAAAATATATATTTGAGAATCACTACCTTATCCACACTGCATGCACACACTCGGACACAATCTAGGGTGAGATAGCTACTCTTTCGAGGATGGAAAAAAACTTTTTCTAATGTGCCTTTTTTTTTTTCCAGGATGTGCGTGTCAGAGTGCCCCAGCGGCTTCTTTCGCGATGATAAGAAGCGCTGCAAGAAGTGCTCATCGTTGTGTGAAACCTGCATGGGCAGCCGCAGTGACCAGTGCACCACGTGCAAGCCCGGATTCCACCTCAACGAGGGCTCCCACACCTGTGTGGCTTCCTGTGGCGATGCTTTTTACCTCGACCACGGTAAGCGTGCGCCAGAAGCTACGGAAAAGGCAAAACACACCTGTACAATTAAACGGAACGAATCATACATTACCTCATGTCATGGCACACTCTGCCCCCCTTCCACTTTCGGCGTTGTATGTATGTATTTGTGTATAACGTAAGAGGTAATGCTCTGTATATTACAATGATATCAATATGAGATTGAAACAGTAACAGTAGAATACTTCATGATATTGGTACGTTTTCATATGCATTAACAATGCCATTCATCACAATTTAAGATGTAGGTGGAATTTAGTTTGACATGTGAACAAGACAATTCTTCATTTTATTTTGAATATGGGGCTGGGGTCGGCGGGGGACATGTAATGAGCCAAATCTTCAGAGAGACTGCTTGGGTTTCTCGTGTTTGTTGACAGATTGGTTTTATATTGTGAGTTGAGTATGTCTTTCAAACTTGTCGTCTATATACTGGCTGGATTAGCCTGCATTGACCCAAAACGAGATGGACTAACTGCGATAAAAGTGGAGCAGCCAGACCAAAAAGGATCATGTAATAATTCGCTCGATTTATTGGTCTGCTGCCGATCCAGCATCCTGGCAGCAGATGCGCCGCCTTCGTGTCCAAGTTCAATCATAACATTCCTCGGGCCAAAGATGTTGTAGATACTTTCCCTCTTTTTTCCCCCCGCACTGTCTTGCGGTAAATGACTATTTGCTTTGTCAGGCTGACCACAGTGTTGGACAGGGCCTTCCTTGAGGAAGGCTGTTCAAATATGTGGCGTTAATTCGAAAAAGAAAAAGCATCACATTTAGTTGTAGTGATCTGCGAATATCACATTCGTTACTGACTTATCTGAGGGTGGAGAGGGCGGGGGGTATTGGTGGGGGGTTGTGTGGTTGGGGTGGGTGGAAGGGTTCGGCGGGGTGGACGGATGGGGTCCGTGGTTCATGGCAAATTATCAAAGTTTGCTGCCAGGCAAAATGTTTCACAGAATAGGTTATTTATTGCTTGTTGTGCAGTTCGTCATAATGAACACTTGCCGGGTTTTGTGTTTATCGAATACACTGTTGATGCCAAATCGTAATACCGGTATTTTATAACACTGCAAGGGGGGCTTTTCAGTTTCGGAGCGCACCATCTGTGAATTTGGACACAGCTTCAGTCTCTCTCGAAGTCCACCTGTCACGTGCACACGTTGGACAAAATTGTTGGTACCCCGCTGTTAATAATTAAAAAAAAATACAAATAAAAGAATTACAACAATAGTATGTATAATTTCAAATATTTTGAAAATAAATTATATTTAGACATTGCTTCAATAAACTCAAGTTGAAATACGCTGACTGACTGATTCAAAGCCTGTATATACCTGTGATACTAATTAGAGGGCACAGCTTACTTAAACATGTTCTTATGGTCAAATTATTTTCTTTTCTAGCGGTAACCATTATTTTTGTCCAGTCCTGTTTGTTATTAGAATTTTTAATTTCATGAACAGAGGGGTACCACCAAATGTGTTTAAGAGTCGCTCTCTCTGATGACTTCAAAAGCTCCAAATCAACTCTGTTTATAGTTTCGGGGTGGGCGGGGACTACTGACGTGTTTTCGTGTTGCTACTGTGTATCGTGGTTCGAGTGTCTGTACCATCTTCTTAAACGCTGGGTATTCTAAAATGTGGTACGGTCGATGGTCCTTGCACACATGTACGTGGCCAGAGACTTATTTTCTGTCCAAAATGACCCTGAACAAGTAAAGTAGAAAACTCTCACTTCTGGTTGCTGCTGCTGGCTTTTGTCACCATGTTGTGTTTGGTTGAACGTGACTTCTGTCCATACAATGCGAATGACATGCTAGGAGGACCTATGTCCTATTTACCCTTTTTTTTAAATCAGTTTTTGCGCTTTGTTAGTGGTTGTGGATACGAAACACTTGCTGAGATACAGACAATAAATTGCTCCGATGATTTAAGGTCCTGTCAGCTACATTTTGTTTTATCTGAGGGCGTAGCAATGGAATGTGTTTGCTAGCTCGCAAAATAACTAGAGTTTTGAAACTTAGTGATGCTTGATTTTTGAGATATGAACAGTTGCTATGAGTTTCAATGAATGAACTGTCACACACTGCTGAAATTGATCCTTTCATTGTATTTGCTACTCAGGGAACCGTTTCTTCCTTGAGCTGACAAATTTCAGCAAAAAAAATCCACAAATCCTTAATTTGTAAATAAACTCATAAGAGCGGACAATCTAAGGTGTCCTCCAAGTGGACTCCTTAAAATTACAATGATGTTTCAAACGGCGTCACTTGCCATAAAAACTGGACTTGAGTTTTGCAAAGTGAACATTATTCGTGAGAAGAGCAGTGTGGGAGTAGAATAAGTCATGGGCTTTTGTCATCAAATGTGTTTTCATGGCTTTATTTGTTATGGGGGATTTTAGAGGTATTTGAAATGGTCATTGCATCATTTTTAGAACATTCCACCAAGATGGCGGCCACATTACTAGATTTCTATTTTATAACTTGAAAAGTTTGTTTGGACTTTTAGGGCGGTTTAATATTCTTGCCCTGCTGTTGGGATAGCAGAGCGGCTCTAATGTTTTATGAATGTGTCTTGGAGGAGAGTGAGCGTGTGTCCATGTGTTGTATGACAAAGTTTGTCCGCGCCTTTTTAGTCTTTCCTCGGCTGCGTTCCCGTCCTCCCAATGCTGAGGTCGTCATCTTCGTTTCCCAGCTGTTGCGCCTCTCCACTTTTCCACCCCCCCCAATCCTTACTCTTCCTGCTGTTTTGCTCATTTGCTGCTTCCTTCACTCCCCGCATGAAATATTATTTATCTGTGTGTGTGTGCATGCGTGCATTTGTGTGTGTATGTGTCTCTGTGACATTCTTGTCTGGTGTCTTGCAGATTCCAACATTTGCAGGAGATGTCCGGAGAACTGCAAGAAATGCACCACCTCCAATTTCTGCACAGAATGTAAACAGGGAACCAGGTGAGCTACTCAAACCTAACGGAACAGTAATCAACTGCATATTCACAGTTCAATATTCACAAATTCGCCTATTTGCGTTTTGCTTGTGAACTCACCCATTGGTGTGAGGCGGGGGTTTGTCTTTCTGAAACACCCTAAAATTTCCCACAATGCCACCAAAGCTCAGTTTAAATAGGAACGTGTCCAGGAAGTATTTTAAAGAGATTAGTTACATTTTGACCGAGAGACGAACTTAGTACGTTGGTGGGGAGGAGCTAAGTTTAGCCTGGGTTGTTAGTGGAAGTTCATGAAGGGACTTCATGATATGGCCACACAGACTTTTGGTGCAGTTTTTCGTGATCAAGTCTTCGATAACAATTTTTTAAAGGTTAATATTGTAAGATTAGTGTTTTGGGATCTTAGTTTGAATTTTTTTAAATAACAGAGGGAGTCAATTACTTACTTTGGAATGGTTTCTAGAAACCTTGTTGGATCTAGAACAGGGGTTACCAATGTGGTGACCACGGGCACCAGGTAGCCCCCCCAAGGACCACTTGAGTAGCCTGCAAGCCTGTTGTAAAATGAGTTTATGATGGGGCATTGTGATTGTCTAGGAAGGTTGTAGATGTGATGATTTGAAAATGTGAACATTGGCAGAGATTTATAAAAATTAAGTGCTCCATCGTAATTCAAAATGGCGCCGCGAGAGTGGCTGCCTTTCCAGCAGCTCCTATATTTTGTTGTTCTACTTCTTCCTTTCATAACTTTGCTGCTGTGAATTGGGAATTTCTCCATTGCGAGACTAATAAAGGTTTTCTTATCTTAATATTTATCTGTTTCCTAATTATTGTGAAAATAATTAAGATGATCCGTGTCTTCACATAAGTTAACATGATGAATTATTAATATTAAATGTAATAACATCCTCATTAAAGGTAATTTGAGCATTTTTTTTTTCTTGGAAGTGTGGGTCAAACTGGTAGTCCTTTGTACCTATCAGTAGCCAATAAGTAGCTCTCAGGTTCAAAAACGTTGGTGACCCCTGGTCCAGACTGTCTGCTCACCCTGCGAGTGTAAAATAAATTAGCCCTTTCATTTCTTCTTTATTCACTTTATTCACGACTCAGCACACAGTTCAGATTACATTCTTAAAATCACACAACTCAACTTTCCCTCTAATTTCTTCTTCACCTCTGATCTATTTTTACATTGGGCCCCTGGTGTCCAGACAGACACCACAGTCAGATAAACCAGGGCATTCTGACAAATTTGCGTTCCCTACAAACCCCAATCCCACCTAAAATGGGATGTTGTGTAAAACTTAGATAAAAACAGAATTCAACTTTTTCCACCTATATTCAACTGAATACACCAGGAAAACAAGTTATTTAATATTAATAAACTTTGTTTTTGCTGCCCACAACATGTTCTAAAAGAGAGAAAGCTAGCACCAGCCATGTTAATTAGCAATACTATTTACATAAATGTTTTGACAAGAGGAAGCATTTTATTTTCACATTGTATGTAAAGAAAAACATATTCCTATTATTTCTGTGCAAGTTGGCGCAAGTTAATTCTGTGGAAAACTGTTTCAATGAAGACACCGGGGAGCTGTTTAAAATTGGGAAAAGACATTGTCAGCAGCAGCTGGGGCGTCTCTATTAAGTGGACTGTCTTTCACCCTATGACCCAGCAAGTATTAAAAGCCACATCAAGCCCGGACCCACACACCAAGCTGAGCCATTTTGTGTTCTGCTCGGCTCTTTTGAAGACGCTCTCATCGCTTAAGCCGTTTAAGTTAGCCACACGGACTAAGGAGCCGTCATTTCCCCCAGTCCGCACACATTCACACACACATATGCACACATACACACTATGTCGGAAAGTCTCGGCGAAGGGGGCGAAGAGGGGTCCAGATGATTTCTTGGAATTCCCGGCTAATGCGGAGCAGCTGTTTTTCAGCTCAGCACGGCGCTGAAAGATGTCCTCACTGCAAACTCACACCAGGCATCACTGGCTAGACTTGCTTCCAAAAGCTGGCCCATATGGCCATACATTTGTAGCGTTTTTCAAGTGGGGAAATGCAACATTAGGTACACCTGCAAAGTTAAACATCATCCAACACAAGAGCTGTTTGACAAGTTATTTTAAACCTCCTGTTAGTTTCTTTGGTACAATGCGAATGTTTGTGGGTCAGTATGACCTCCTGCTTGCTTTTAAAAAAGGTCAATAAAAACAGCAGCATAGTAATAGCATAGCACCACCTTTATTAGTATATCAAGACAACAGGATGGGCCAGAAATCATGACTCACTTGTTAAGTGATATTTCAGAATAATGTATTGCCGCAGTGTCCATTAGTCTTGCCTTTAACCTTTTAAAAGTGAACACACATGCTGCAAAATGGCTTACTTTGCATGCTGCAATATTGCTCTCCAAAAGTGTCCATTTTGCTACAGGGGTCCTTAGGCTGGTAACTGGTAATATAATTTACTATGTTACCTAAAATGCATTTTTGTCCAAAGGCCTCCACCCTAATAGGTGCCCCCTTAGTAGACTTCCTCGTGTGCACTTGAGTAAACAGCCCAGAGACACACAAAAAATGAATGAGTGTCTCCTTCTGTTTTGTGTCCAGTTTACAAGGCAACAAATGTCAGATGACATGCGACGCTGGTTCCTACTACAACGGCCACCGGAGGACTTGTGAGCCTTGCCACCGCGCTTGTGCCACTTGCGCGGGTAAGGCGTTAAGATTCGCAACTCAGCGAAACACCAAGTTGCCAAACCTGCTTTATTTTATTTTTTTGAAGGCACAGGCATCGAGGCATGCACCAAGTGCGCGGACGGCTACCTGCTGGAGGACTGGCGCTGTGTATCCACATGCAGTAAAGGCTACTACTTGTCAGAGCAGACGACCGACGGAGGCCAAGTGCAGAGGTCCTGTAAGAAGTAAGTTGGACTCGAGGTCTTTTACACCACAGTGTCCGTGTTGCTGCAATGGCCCTTGGTCTCATCTCAAATAAATCAAACAGACCTGCTATAACATGAGTTCAACGTGTTGTGTAATACACTTGCTTCATTTTGCTAGGATATGCTCCAAGGCATTTGTGACCCTAAGGACAAGCACGATGCAAAATGGTGGAAGTTTGAAATACTCTACTACCAAATGATTATCGCGAGCCATGACATCCACTGGCCAGAGGCTGAGCTTTGTTTACAGCACTGGTGTCAAAGTCAAGGCCGGGGGGCCAAATCTGGCCCGCCACGTCATTTTATGTGGCCCGTGAAAGCAAATCATCTGTGTCAACTTCCATGATCCTTGCTGAAACCTGCATCGAAATCTCAAATCGTCATACATAATAAATAACGGTGACATTTTGCAATAATTTTATTGCCCTGTTTTTACCCATTTGAACAATAATTGAACAAATACCTGACTGATTTCAAAACTAGTGCGTCATCATTTTTTTTTGTGTACAAGTAATAATATAATGTGTTGATTAAACATTTATTCGGTTAGACTGTCTCCGAGGGAAGACGTAACTCCAAAGTGGCCCGCGACAAAAATGAGTTTGACACCCCTGGTTTACAGAGTAGTGGACATATTTTTCCCCTCACTTAATTTTGCATATGGGAATCCTGTAATACTGCCTACGGTTCCACACCTAATGGATGCCACTGTCCAACTGTATTTCCCTCAGTGGGTTTTAAAGTCAATTAGATCTAGAGCGAAGAATCCAAAGTTTAAAGATACTATGGCGTCCCAAGTGAGCACGTTTTTGCCCTGTTCAGGTGTGACCATAGCTGCTACGAGTGCTTGGGGCCCGGTGAGAGGAACTGCAGCAGCTGCGTCAGCGGTTACAATCTGGAGGTGGGAGCCTGCGTGGTCAGCACCATCTGCAAAGATGGTGAGTTTTCATCTTTCTCTTATCCCACTCGTCATACGCAAAGCTTCTGCTCGCACCTCCAAAAGGTGTTTAACAAGCTCACTCAAGTGCATGCTTCTAACGGTAAAAAGTGGGCCCTTGAAACTCCAAGACTGTTAAAGGAAGATTTTTTTTTTTCCGGTTCATGTACTTTTTTTCACAATTTAAAACAATTTGTATCTTACATCACAATTCAAAACGATTCAATTAGAGACATATTTTGGGAAATAGTTTGCTTTTCTTAGTTTTGTCAACTATTTATAAAAATAAGATCTTAAAAAGTCACTCTTAGACGTATAAATAATTTTTATCAATTGACATTACTTTTTAACTAAGACATTTCAAACATCTTCATTAATTTGTATGCAGATTTATTTATTCAAATCTATTAATATTTTAACAGTTCCAGAGTTTTAAATTTGGTTTGTAAGTGCAGTAGTGATAATGTTAGAATGAGCCTTTTAACTTCGTCACAAACCAAGTGATACAAATAGTGACTGTTAATAGAAAACATTTAAAACAGTAAAATGCCATTGCAGTTGCTTTTTTAGTTTGATTGAAATATATGTCGATTTCTGAATTTTATCTTCTCTCTGGCCATCAAAGCGTGGTAGTTCCGAGGGTCCTTACTAACCAAATACAGCTGCGTTACTTGAAGTGTGAACAGCCATTTTTTAATATTTTTTTTTGGTGTGTGTACTCACGTCTTGAATGTCTAGCATCTCCGACAGTGCTTGTGTGCCTACAAATGTCACTAACATCGCATCCATCACTGACACGTGTTGTGTTTTTATTACTTGTATTAAAACAACCACTTCCTGGTACTCCGTGATAGTGTCTCGACAAGGGGGACTTATACCGCATCCCTGAAATATTCTTTAACTATTTACTTCTGCTTCTAACTTCTGCTTCACACTTCCACCAAGTAGTTCAGTTTTTTTCTGTTAGTTGTCAAAAGGCACTTTTGGGTTACCAAAGCGGCTGAAACACAATGCTAGGTTAATGTTACTAAACCAAGGCAAAGTCTGTTGTACTGTACCGCTTGGTGGAAGCATGGCTTCACTTTCTCTGTGCATGGTGTTTCTTTTAGACGGTATATGCCCCCCCCCCTCCTGTGTTTCTTTTTCTTGTTGTTTTCTTAAAAATCAATCTTAGGCTGGATTTACACTACATTGTCAGAAAAAAGGTGCTGAACTTTACCTTTATGGGTCAAATGCATGATCACTGGGCCAGTACCTTCAAGGTTACACCGATTGCACCCTTTAAACAGGGTATTTATTGGGACTCTTACGATGTGTACCTTTTGTAGGCATGTATGTACCTTAGGGTACATATTACATGTACCTTTGACATATTTTGTTGTTCTTTACAGACCAATCTGTACCCAAGGGTACATATTTGCCTACAAATTGTACTGCCTAGAGTCTAGACCAAGGATGGGCAACATTATAAAATTGTTTTCCTGCACACCAGAGCAGATTTAAGTCATTCATGTCAATTAGTACCACTTGCACCTGTTTACGTACAGAAAAAAAATCTAGCGATTGACGATCCTGCCAACATACAAAAGAAGGTGAAGGGTCCACCAGCCATGCCTAACTGTAACTTGTATTTGGATGTAATCCGGAACACAGTACTACACAGTAATAAACTTGTAATTATAGTCTCTCTTTGAATAAGAAATACTTACAGCCCAGAAATATGAAAGAATCAAATGAAAAACATAGAGTAGGATGCTTGATTGAACATGACCATTTATAGTTGGGAATGTGGAAACGTCTGATGTGAGACCTACTGTACAGTAGTGTCACTCCAGCCTCAGGTCTTGTGTGACATTTTACCTTAAGATATAAGTACTTGATGCCAAAAGTTGTCAATTTTCTAATTGTGTGACTTTTGTTGTTTGTTTTTTCCCTCTCCTCTCAAATATTTCCCTCTTGCTCCTCCTGGCATTGATTCAATCACTCTACTGGACCTCAACTTCCCATCTCCTGACCAATCACACCTCGTGTGTGTGTGTGTGTGTGTGTGTGTGTGTGTGTGTGTGTGTGTGTGTGTGTGTGTGTGTGTGTGTGTGTGTGTGTGTGTGTGTGTCTTCCATCTATTTTTTCTTCTTCTCTCTCCTTCCTGGTCTGTGGAAAGCAAATGAAGAATCTTGGGCGGAAGGCAGTTTCTGCGTGCTGGTTAAAAAGAACAATCTCTGCCAGAGGAAAGTTCTGCAGCAGCTGTGCTGCAGAACATGTTCACAAAAGGGCTGATGGGCCCACCACACAACACCCCCCTCGTTCATGCCCCCCACTCATTCACAGTCACATAATTTATAAAGGAATCTGTGCCTCTTAAAGGGACTGCATGGGAGGAGGTGCAAAGACAGGACTACAACACACCTACCTTTTTGTTTTGGGTTGTTTTTTTTGCTCTGTACTCGAATGTTCGGGGTGTACAATGACTGGGAATTTCCTCAACAACAACAAAAAAGTGCAAACAAAACAAAAAAGTGTCAGTATTTTGTGACCAAAGCATCAATGCCAAAATAATTGAACATTTTTTGTCTGAGTTTTTTTTTTTTTTTGCCAGTGTAGCGTGCATCGCTAAAAACCTGTGAATCTCTGAATGCGCCTGTGTGCATCTTTCTCTCTCTTTTTTTTCCCAGTGTTAATAATAATGAGCAGATGGAACTAGGAGAGCATTTGTACATACAGTGGCATACGTCAAAGAAAACAAATGATAAAAGTGACAATGTGAAAATCTTGGCCATCTGGGCCTATGAGGGAGCAGATACAGGCAACCTACACGCACACGAAATGGCGATGTGCCAACAAAATCAACTTTACCGCGAGTGTATGTTTTCACTAGGGCTAGGCATATGACAATATTAAATGAAAGAGAAAAAAAAAACGTGTAAAATGTGATGGAAATTTCTGATTGTTCTAAGCTCCTGTTTCCATGCCACCGTGTGGAAGTAGCTCATGGCTGCTGTCACATCATTTTGTTTTGGAATAAGCAGACATCCATTCGAAATTCAATTTAATGTAAGGGGATTTCAGTACGCTGATTGCGACATTTTTTCACTTCACTGGCGAGGCAGCGTATCCAACCGTGGTTGACGTATCAAATTTTGGCTCATACCGAAAAAAAAAAAAAGTGACGGCTTGCCAATTGAAAATCTCATAAAATGGCGCGCTCGTAAATCAAGGTACCACTTTTGTGGCATGGTTGTTTTGTCAGTCAGGAATGTGCTCAAATATATGTTCCTCAACAATATTTAAATTCCCGATATTATAAATTCCTTTTTTCTTACAGCCCATCCCATAAATTCCCAATTGTTTCAATGGAAAGTTTAATACTTGAAAAAAATCTCAGAATTTTGGCAACCCTACAACAATCAGTCCCCCGTGGATTAACCGCATCCCTAACTTGATCTAAAGGTGTTATGTTCCTGATATCAGGTCTAGCGGCACTCGGTCATTAAATCACTTCCTCACCCGGTCATCTTGTGGACATCCTGATTGATTACTTTTCCTGCTCAGCCAAGGATGTGGAAATTGTTTGAATAAGTCCCGAAATATTTAACCCCTCAATGTTTTCGAAAAATGTTTCCCTCTGCTTCCGAGTAGCTGTCCATTCTTCCACCTGCGTCCCTTCCACTGACCTAAATGCATATGAGAATACAGTAATGCATACGAAAATGTAATGAGCACAACATTTTGCTATTGGTGGTCACAATGTGGCATCTCCTTGTTTCACGATGGCCGGCGGATGTTCCTGACTGTGCTGACTCTGGTGCTGGCGTCTAACAAAGAACAGTATAAAATTAAAAGTGTGTGTGCGTGTGTGCGTGTGTGTGTGTGCGTGTGTGCGTGTGTGTGTGTGTGTGCGTGTGTGCGTGTGTGTGTGTGTGTGTGTGTGTGTTTACAGTATTAGATCGTTGTCCTGGTTCTTGTTGATTTGTAATAAAGACTGATGAATCCCCTTTGGTTTTGCTTCACATAAAGTTGTCATTGTTTAAGATGACACACAAAACATGCACACACACACACCCCTGGTATAAAAGCCGTTTCTTTTGTGTACCTGTGACATCTACAATGTATTGCTATTCAGAGTACTAGAATTTGTTTTTGTTTTTTTACTTTTAAATGTTCTTATTAAAATGTTTACTCGATTTGTGTTTTTGTTTTGTTCATTATCTTGATTTAGTTTCATGTGACGAGCTGTGCTGATAAATCGACACTGGTGTTTTCTCGAATATGCTTTATTCTGTTTTTGATGTGCTTTAAAAAAGCTAGAGAGGAAGACAAATGCCTGGATACTCATACAAACAGCCACTTATGCCTACTTTTGGTTTACTGGCAGTTAATCATGGACAAGTCATCAAAAGGTATTACAGTCTGTCTGTCCTCAACAGAGATCTGATAGTACTGTGCTCCCTCGCTTAGTTGGGAAAATAATTGTTGACTGCTGATTATGCAAGTTATGGCACCCTCATAGAATGGAGAGGTTTGTAATTTTCAGTGCCGTTACCATTCAGCTATGAGATCATCGCTTAAATTTTTTTTGAAAAGCGACAATACCACATGTCAAACTTAAGGCCCGGGGCCAGACCTGGCTTACCTATCATTTTATGTGGCCCCCAAATCAAACATGTAACTTCTATGATGCTTGCTAAAATCTCAACCAAAATGTAAAATTCTCATGTAATCAATAAGAGATATTGGAAGCATTTTCCTGTTATCAAATCTCTCATTCCAGTAACTTAAACAATAATTAAATAAACTGTTATTCTTGACTATTTTTTTTTAATACGGTTTCAGTCATAACGGCCCTCCAAGGGAAATGGTAAACAAATGTGGCCCGCGACAAAAATGAGCTTGACACCCCTGTTCAATACATTTTATTTTTTGTTACATCTGCAATGTCTTTAAAAAAGTGAGTTTGAATGATTTTTTAAAAAAGATAACTTTAAATGTATTTTAAACGTGTGTGTGTGGAGGAGGGGTAAAACTGCATAAATTGTTTTTTTCAATATGGCTTCTCTCTTGCCCTATTGTAGATTTTCTGTTTTTTTTTTGGTGGTTCTGTATACATTACACCCTAGTGTTTATATTCAATGACAAAGGTTGTGACTTTAAAAAAAAATTGACGCCTCTTATCGCAGTTTTCCAATTTGGCATAGTTGTTGAATTAGAATTTTGTGCTTTTTTCCACATTGTCAGCATCATCCATCTGGCGAGTGTAGGTGGTCAGATTTGTTAGCAATTGCTAAAACTTTAGCACAAGTCTGTCTTTGAGTGACCCCTGCAAATGGCCGTCACAAAATATCTTCCTCTGTCTCTTCTAGTACTGGTTTTTGAGACTTTTTGTGGCTCTGATTATGATGGAACCAGATACCAAATTTAATATGACTGAGTGAAACTCGCTTCGGGCACTGAATTTCCAATAAGTGACCACATTTATTAGTTTGTGTTTGATCAAACGTTGCCACCATGCTCAGCCCAGACACCAATGAAAGCAAACAAGCTTCACAATTTGCCGTCACCCCTCTGTCTTGTTCAGGGCTGGGGCTACATGAGAAACTGAAATGCTTGCCAAGGGCCGAACCAGCATGCTGGACTCAACTCTTGTTTCTTATTTAAAATTATATATTATTTTAATGTCTTGACAAAAAGCGTATTGTCTTGTTTCAATAAATGTCCATGTTTGCAGATATGTATCATGATAATTAAGAAAAATAATAGGTGATCATTCAAATGACATCTTTACACTTTAAAAATGGTTACATTAATTCTGCACACCAGCCGTCAAATCATATTAAATGTTCTTAGTCAGGACTCACACATATATAGACAAATGGGAATTACAATGTTATTTCCAGTGATGTCAAGTGTCAACTTTATTGTCATATATGTTCTATGTGCAACATACAGCACAGATAAAATTTCTTTCCTCTCAACCACGGTGCAATCACAGGAGAGAGAGGAGCCGCTGCGGGTACCCGTGCCGCCATCAACAGAACAGTTCACATAAAATGACAAAATAATACAACACAACACAGACGGTCATGGAATCTTAACCACTTTTTCTGCATACACTTTGTTGTTTGAAGCAGTTATAGATGAAAGAGGAGAGAATCAAAATGTCCTTTCACCAGTGGATCAGAGACGTCATGTTGAAAATGTGCACGTGTCTGCTACGAGCCAAGTTTGAAAGCGAACAAGAAGCTGTAGTGCCCATTGATGAAAAAAAAAAGATTGGCTCACATCTCCTGTCCCATGTAAATCCGCTTCAATTCCAAGCTGCGACACCGAGTTCCACATACGCATCTATCTGCGCTCTGCGCTGATGCGCCATTCCTCTCATCGTCAGCTCCACAAGCCATCCATCAGACTGTCCAACAGCACCGACATTTCCGCTGAACAAAACGGGGAGTGAAAAATGCTGTCCATTACAGGCGTAAAAAACACAAGCGTCTGTCCAGCCCCGACAGTCAAATGGCGCCGACATTCCTCCCAATCAAAATCAGTACTGGTATGCACGTGCTGCCGAGAAGGCGCAACCACCAAGCACAGATTCTTCTCCTTTGATGAATGTCGTGGCCAAAAAATGATGAAAACAATCCACATCAGGTTCACACGATGTAACAACTAACACCATGTGACAAAACAATACACAAAAACAACCAAAAAAAGCAAGGCTCTTGAAGAGCATTTGCCAACGGCTGCCTACTCGGGCGCCATCTTGGAATCAAAATATGATACAATGATGACTTAGATTACACAAAATATGTGCAGTATATGAAACTAGCTATGCAAACAGTATTATCAGGCCAAATCTTCCCTCTAACCTTTTTTGCGCAGGAAAGAAAAACTCTTAAAAATAATTGCTGGACGGGTCATAAAAATCACTAAATATAGTGAAAATGTTGCTCTGTTGTACCTCTTGCCTGCTAACTCGCGTCCACATGTGTGCACAGAGAATAAAATGTATTTTACATTTTACTTTGACTCCATGATGACTGTGAGGGCCGGTCAAAGACTGGGGGCAGGCTGGAAGGTTGCATCAAATCCAATGGCTGACATCCTTTGTTTTTTTGGATATGAGTCTTTTTGGATATCATACACATCCCGACCAAATTACTGTTTGCTTTCGGGGCTGAATTTTCTAAAATGATGAGCACATGCTGACAATACTTTGCTTAAGTGTTTTGGAGGAGTCATCAAACTTTGCCCACAACGCTTCGAGAAAACCTAAAACGTTTAGCAATGTGGCATCGCCCATCCGTTTCGTATGCATGGTTCCAATTAGGTAGAATTGTTAAAGGACACTTGAAAATGCCCCAAATTACACTCAACTGGCTGCTTCAATTCAAAATGGCAGACTATATATTTTTTGTTTTTGTTATTTTAAACTACGGGCTCTTGAGACTTTTCTGTGGGTCTGCCCTTGGTAGACATTTTTCATTGCTAAGACTGCATTATTTCGAGAATTTTTTTTTAAACTGGGGTTGGTGGGTTTGACTTAATAAATCCCGAGTGTCAAAAAGGACAGTGAAAGTTTCTCTTCCCCAAACTTGTTTCCTCCTCCGTCTGTCTGGCTGCAGGTCAAAATGTCCATATGTGTATCCACACACAAACACACTTCTCCATCCATGAGCAGTGTCTGTCACCTTGGTACAATAAATACACAAATGAGCCAAATGTGTTGCTTGTACAAGTGCAGAACATGTATAGGCCTACTGTCTGGGCCTGACATTCAGGTTTGGTCCATGTTGTATCTTTTTTTTTATGATGTTATTTCCAGCTTAGCAGAGCACTATGACATAACTCGGAGTACTTCTTCGTGCCTTTTCTTTTTCTGCTTCTAAGTCATGTTTGTCATTATGCGGGTGGCACCCAGTTTTGAGACTGAGACGCCACAGTTGAAATAAACGCTGGCTTTGGAAAGAGATGGCACACTTGTGCTGCCAAAACGCTGGTTAAATGGTAGGTATTCCTAAGCATTACTTGAAGTACTGTTGTATTCATTTTAATTCTTTGCAGTTCATTGTATTCCCTGAAAAGAAGTACTGAAAAGTACTTGTACTGGTATCTGTCTGAAAAAGTGGTATTGAACATCCTTAATAATATGTTCTATGCGCCCCCACTAGTCTAAACACATTATTCTGATTAGTATTGCGTTTATGAATTTAAATCCAGACAAATCCACTCATTTTATTTTTATCCATCTGGGAGGGCTGCCATTTTGCTGTCAACTGAAAATGACATTACGGTTGCTCAGGGCTCAGGTAGCAACTGTCGCAGCTCACCTGCTTTCTGGGTTTTGTCATGTGACATTCACAAGCCGAGCCCCGCCTAGGCACTGTCATTTCATTTTCCTTTGACACCAAGTGACCAAACGGCTGCCCCCCTGAGATAGAACAAAAGCAGGTGCATTTTGCTGCCCAGAATACTTTCTTTTATGAAATTGTCTGATGAGTCAGCGTTGAGGCAAATCTGTGCGCCAGATTGCCCAGGCAGGCGCAATATGGCCCCAAACATGCGAGACTAAACTTGCGTTGGTATGAAAATAAAGTTACGCCCGTTTTTACGCCAGGCACCTGTCTACCAAAAGGCAGATGGTGTTGGTAGATTCCATCCAGTGGCATGATTTGCTGTCCCTTTGATCCTGAGTTTTTCTTTTTCTGAGGAATGTCAACATCACTGCATCAAAGGGCATGACTTCAATTGAAAATGAGGCCTAAACTTGTGTGAGTAAGGACATGGATTGATTCGAAGGCTTATTTATGTGCTGTGGTGTCCACATTGCAGGTCAGTACATGGGCGGACATGGCAAATGTCGCCTATGTGATGCCACCTGCCTGGAGTGCACGGGGCCTGAGAGAGAGGACTGCACCAGCTGCCCCTCAACGCGGTGAGAGACCACCGTCCACCCCCACTGTGACATCACGTATAGTTTGTGGAAATTAGCACAGGGCTTTATTGATGACACACAACAGGTAGTTGTCACTGTTTCCCTGCTCCATGGCATTTCAATTTTTTTGCGCTGGACCACGATATTAAGTTTTTCCATGATTTAAAAAAATAAATAAAAATTACAGTGTTCTTTCTGGCCATAAAGTCCTCACATGTGGGAAAAGAGCATCACAGTTGCAACATGTTCTTCACAGACAAGTTCGACTAATGGACATGATTGATGAATTCCATGCAAAGATACTATAAATTGCTGCATGGAGAGATCAATAGCATGAATACATGGATACATTGAGGCCATGTAAATGCTATAGATACTGCTGCCATTGCAACATTAATCTTATTGAGACAATCAATACCATACATTAATATATATGATCAACACAATTGATAGATACCATGGATTAATACATTAATAGATACGCTAGTTCCCATCAATTCTGTGGCTGGATGGATAGGTCAGTGGACATTCGTTAGTCTCCAGATGAAGAATAATTTTGAGAATGAAATAATCAGAGTCTTTTCTGTCTTTGCTGAAATAAGTTGTAGATCAATGTAGTCGTGACTGACTTTCATTCGCATTGTTCCCCGTGCAGGCTTTTCGACGAGGGCGCTTGTGTGATCCGCTGCCAGCGAGGGCGCTACGCCATGGGCAGAGAGTGTCACCGCTGCCACCACACCTGCCACGAGTGCACTGACGAAGGCCCTGACAACTGCACCAGCTGCGACACAGGTACAAGCCCTCGGCTGGTCTGGGATCAGCCTGCGGCAGTCCACTCGTACGGTCATTTCGATGTCATCAAATTTGTATGAAGTAAGTGTCAGCTGACCTCGGGTCAGTATTGTACTATAAACTCCTCGGGATATAAGAATGAGGGGGCCATCGGGGATATACAGTGGCAGCCCTAGCTTGATTGACATCCTGCGCAAGACCCCCCCCCCCCCCCCGACCCAAAAATCAATGATGATATCATACTTCTCGATAATCACACACTTTTTTTTTTTTTTTAATCTTTGATGAGCCCTTAACCGTTTCAGGGACAGCGGTTACTACAGTGGACAGCCTAGCATGTTATCACTTTACAGGTTATCATTTTTGGGGCATGAAAGGGTTAAAATGACTTGTGTGAAAGGATTTCAGTTGTGCATATGGCAGCTTTTCAGAAGTAGAGACGACGGGTAATCCTCAATGACATCCCTGATGACCTTCATCCATTCATTCCGTTTGCAATGAACGTTATTTGCCTGGGATCAGTGCTACCCACTAAACTTGTGTCTTTCACCTTTCTGGTCTAATCCGTGGCTAAAACCGTCGTATCCCCCCCACCCCCCATCTTTAGCACAAACAAAAACAAAGTGCAGAGGCGTTTAATCTGCGCCACTATTTTTAGGCGCACGCTCACATTTTACGTTTGTACGATGTGTGGGGGGATGGGCTTCGTTTCATGCGTTTCCCTCAACCCACGACACATCATTGGTGTGTGCAGATAGAGGAGGCTAATGCCTGGTTATCACTGTGGCGCACTGTTAACGCTGTCACTATTTACCCCGCACGCACACAAACGCACGCCCACACAGAATTCAATTATCTGTTCCTTAGCTTTGGATGTTGCAGTTTAATCCTCCACTCTTCGCTTTTCCCCAGTGACCCATCGTCTCCGTTTGTGCAGTATATATATTCTAAACAGCTTTTCTTCCTTGTCTCGCCCCCTCCAGATATGTTTGATGTGTCCCGCTACCTGTTTGGGAGCGAGTGTCGAGACGTGTGCCCCGAGGCCTTCTTCCACTCTGAGCGCAAACGCTGTGAGCCGTGCGCATCCGACTGTGTTGTGTGCACGTCGGCCAGCAGATGCCTCAGCTGCGGCCCAGGACACAAACTCAGAGAGGGACGATGTTTTCCATTGGAGTGCAGCCCAGGTGAATGATCAAAAATCAATCTGCAACAAACCACATCATGTCATCTATCGTATTTGAAGCCCCTGATGGGTGCTTTCAACCTTTGTAATTACATTTTCAATATCATGTGTCTTACTAACGTCCCCATTGAGGTCTTTTTAGATCTGCTATTATTTCATGGCTATTACATGTAGAATTTAGTTATGATTTCTGCTTGTAGAAATCTCATTGATACATTTCCTTTGTGGCATATCACCACTGCGTCAAGTGTTTCTTAACCACATCTTCAGGTGAGCTTGCAGACGCTGAAGCCTGTCTCCCCTGCGATGACGGCTGCAAACAGTGTGAGCACAGTGAGTCCAAAATATTTTCACACACACGTGTCTCTAGATACCACTTGAAGGCATGATTTTTGGAGATTGAGTGAGGGCCCCTTTTCTTTTTCTTCCACCTGTGTGAATTTGATTTGCGCATGTAGCGACATGTTTTTGCATTCATCATTCTTGACTGTGTGTGTGTGTGTGTGTGTGTGTGTGTGTGTGTGTGTGTGTGTGTGTGTGTGTGTGTGTGTGTGTGTGCGTGTGTGTGTGGGGGGGGCAGGATCAAACGATCTGTTATAGATGGTTAATGGCCCTCGGGCTGCAGGTTGCCAATCTCAGCTTTAAAGATGCACCATGTGATGAATTTAGATTTGTCCAAAATTGTCTCTTGGAAAACTCACATTTTGCTTTGATCAGGTCAACTGCTGTGTTATGTTGTCTTAGAGTAGCCCCTGCTGGTGACAAACAACACTACAAGTTGTGAGTGGTTGTTTGTTTGTTTGTTTGGTTTTGGGTTGTTTAATTCACAATTATATGAATCTGAATAATTGTATGTACAAATAAGCATATAGCGCTTTGGCAACAAGCCAGAATCTAGCATATAATGGACTATTTGCTAAACTGGCTGTGACAAATTAGCAGCATGCACATTTTGGCATGTAGTTAAATTAGGTTATCCATCCATCCATCCATTTTCCGAACCGCTTGATCCTCACTAGGGTGCTGGAGCCTATCCCAGCCATCTCCGGGCAGTAGGCGGAATCAGTTGCCAGCCAATCGCAGGGCACACAGAGACGAACAACCATCCACGCCCACACTCACACCGAGGGACAATTTAGAGCGCCCAATTAGCCTGCCATACATGTTTTTGGAATGTGGGAGGAAACCGGAGCACCCGGAGAAAACCCACGCAGGCCCGGGGAGAACATGCAAACTCCACACAGGGAGGCCGGAGCTGGAATCGAACCCGGTACCTCTGCACTGTGAAGCCGACGTGCTAACCACTGGACTACCGGGCCGCCCTAAATTAGGTTATATTTATTAAATACAATATAGATTTTTTTTTTTTCCATTTGCCAGGTGTAAGACCAAAATCATTTTTTTCAAAACAAATGTGCAGCCCTTAAAACACAAACAAAGCTTAAAAGTGTGCACATTTATCCAAGTTGATTATTTCTACTTACCCTCTCAAAACGTTTTTTTTTTCATTGAGTTGAACAGGAGGTTATAAGTCGCATTGCTTGTGGAAAAAGGTTTTAAATGATTTCTCTTGGTCCCATTTTTTTATGACACAGAAACCTAAACAGGGTTGTGGAGACTTTTAATAGCCACTCTATGCGAACATGCTAACCAAAGTATTCCTCGCAGAGGACTCCGCACACCCGGACCAGGGAACAATCTGCCTCAAGTGTGAAGATGATTTCTACCAGTGAGTTAACAATGGACAAGCTTTTTGCGCATTTTATTGTGTTGCGGGTTAATGTGTTTTGTGTGTGTGTGTGTGTGTGTGTGTGCGTGTGTGGCAGGCTGGTTTCTGATTGCTACAAGTCTTGCCCAGATGGCACCATTGGTGTTCCCGAGAGCATGACATGCACACCGTGTGAAGACCGGCGCTGTGCCATCTGCGATGAATCACAGTGCTACTGGTGTCAGCGGGGATTCTACCTTTTTGGTACGCCTCCCCACCATTTTTGGAGCCCACATTGAAAGAGCAATGAGACAAACGCGTGTGTGTGTGTGTGTGGGTGTGTGTGTGTGTGTGTGTGCGTGTGTGTAGATGGTAGGTGTGTGGAGAGATGCCAGGAGGGCTACTTTGTGGATGTGGAGAGTCAGGAGTGTGAGGCCTGTCACAGAGCGTGCAAGACGTGCGGCGGTCCGAGGTTTGACGACTGCGATTCATGCCGGGACGACCTGGTACTGAAAGACGGCGAGTGCGTGAAGGGAACTCAGTTGGGTGCCTGTCCTATTGGACACTTCAGGAACGGTAGGACAACCAGACGCTCTTATCTTATTGTTATAGTAGTGCCTTGATTTCCGAGTGCACCAGCAAGTTTTTTTGTTTTGTGTTGTGAACAAAAAAATGGTAACATTAGGGCTGCAGCACAATGAGCAATGCAGCGGAACTGCACTGAATACTGGCGCAGGACGTCCGGGGTTGTGGCACAAGTTTTCACAAGTTGTCGAGTCTTGGCTACTGCTTTTGTGGCCATTCAAAATATGAATTGTGGCGATGTTGCAAATTGTAGCCAATGAAATTGCACGGAAGCTTTCACATAAGCGAAAGATCCATTTCCGGGTCCGAAGAAAGGAAGACACAGCCAACCCCCACCAAACTATAGAAATACAGTATATACCTGTAAAATACACGCATAGTACTATATATTGAGTTTTACAACAATACCTAAACGTTTGTACAGTATTTCATATGTACCTGTTCGATGAAATAGTGAAGCTTGTGGTAAAATGTTTGCAATCGGCATTCATCCCCAATTTTTGTCGTTTTTTTCTCACCCACGTCCTTTTTCTGGAGCAACCTGTGTCTTCCTGGAATGACACCCTATTGTTACGTGGATTGAAAAAAGTTGTACAGTACAACATACGATATGAGAAGCCTCTGAACATGATATAGAAGATGCTGTGGGCCACAACTCATGCCCAGACACTCACACGCGCACTAATTGGCCAATCCCATTTCAGCTTCAAATTCTCAGCAGCCAGATGTGTGAACGGAGTAGGCTGTATTTGGCCCGCGGGCCATACTTTGCCCACCTCTTGTGTACAACTAGTGACCGTGCACGTGCGTGTGTGTGTGTGCGGTGTGTGTGTATGCTGCATGTTTCAGCACATGGAGAGTGTGAGCTCTGTCATCCTTCTTGTGAAACCTGCTTTGATGCACGCAGCGACGACTGCATCACCTGTCACAAAGGTCTGTCTATATCTTGCGTACATGTTCTGTAATGTGAATTTTTGTGTGCACATTTTTAATTACACGATTCAGCATTACCTCTTGTCTCTCACACGTGTGCACGCACACACACTACGGATATGCTCTTGCATGTACTCATGAAATTCTCTCAAACCACTGCTTAAACACACACTTCTGAAATGTATTTCTCTTGCATACACAACAGGAATTTTTTTCATACATACTACTGAAGGCATTTCAGTAGCGCGTGCGTGTATACGCATCTCGATAAGAAAACACTTGTGCATGGTTAGCATGAACATGAATGTGTCCATCTTAACTATTCAAATAATGTATTTATTTTTGGAGGAGCCTTCCTGACGTCCGATCAGGCGTGCCTGACTCACTGCCCCGCGTCCACCTTTGTCAACGTCACGTCTGGACGTTGCGACGACTGCGTCGAGGGCTGCGTCGCATGTCACGGCGCCGACGCGTGCCTGCGGTGTCACACTGGACTCTCTCTGCAACGAGCGGCCTGTGTGCTACAATGTGACAGGTCAGCTCTCTTGCAGTTTATGTTCTGTTTGTCTTTTCAAGTTAATTGCGTTGCGAGCCAAATTGGAGGTACGAGTGAGCTATGAGTTAAGATGGCGCTTGAGATACAATGCCGCTCGGGTGAAGTGAAAAAAAGTATTTAAAAAATGTTTTCATGTATTTGTTTTATTTTATATTTGTACATTTATTGTACATTTTATTTTTAGTATACGTGGGTTTTTTTCCCCTTAGAAACAATGCACTCAACAATGTTGTATGTATCACAACATAGTGATAACGTTTGGTCTTCACCGGGAAAATGTGAGCACAAAAGGGGCTGTACCTAATGTATTGTCTTTCCTTGTTATCTACTTCTCTGGTGTATTTTGGCAGTTGGAAAACTATATTTATGGCGCATTACTGTCCCTACCTGAGACTGTCTTGCCACTGCAAGGAAACCAACGTGATTTGGTGGTGGCTCGATGTTGTGAAGTGCGCTACTGTCACCTAGTGGTGGAGTTGTGATGCACACTCATATGTCATACTGCTCATACATCAAGGCAAAAAAAATAAAAATAAAATTTGACCAGGTGGCTCGTATCTTGAAAAAGTCACTCAAGGCAACACTGTTTTTAGAGCTTATAAAAAATCTCTACATTTTCCTTTATTACCTATGATTTTTTCTTTATTAAAAGCCACAATAAATTGGTGGTGTTTTTTTGTGTGCTGGAAAGGATTAATGGCATCGCAGTTCATTTTCTTCATTGATTTGAAAGAAAAATAAACGCAGTAATGAGCTTGGCCACGGAACAAATACGTGTAGTTTCCCTCTTGCCCGTTTTCATTTGCAGAGGTTTCCCCGAGGGTGGCACGTGCCGCCCGTGTGCTCCCGAGTGCACGTCCTGTCACGCCAATGCTTCGTTTTGTCTGAGCTGCGAGTCCGACCACTTCCTGTTGGAGCACAGGTGCGTGCGTGGCTGTCCTCCAAGCTACTACAGTAAAGACGCGCAGTGTCTCCGCTGTCCTCCCGACTGTATCCGCTGCAACCAAGACGGACTCTGTAACAGTGAGTACACGTGTAGATCAAATCAAAAGTGGGTGTGGTTGGGTTGGGGTGAGTGAGGACTGACAATGTTTATGGAATGAAGCGAAAGTGAATGTTTGTCCCTCTTTGCTGTATATGCCCTTTGCACTGTAGTCCACCTAACGCGCAAAGTCCGCTGGGCCTAGCTCCAGCACTCCACGACCCTGAACAAGATAAGCGGTGTAGGGAATGGGTCAATTGATAACATGTAGTAAAGAAGGGAGTTTAATTCGCGTAATCATTGAATATAGTGCGGCCCGGTGGTTAGCGCGTCAACCTCACAGTAGAGGTTGTGGGTTCGATCCCGGCTCCGGCCTTCCTGTGTGGAGTTTACATGTTCTCCCCGGGCCTGCGTGGGTTTTCTCCAGGTACTCCGGTTTCCTCTCACATTCCAAAAACATGCCTGGCAGGCTGATTGAACACTCTAAAATTGCCCCTAGGTGTGAGTGTGAGCGCAGATGGTTGTTCGTCTGTGTGTGCCCTGCAATTGGCTGGCAACCGGTTCAGGGTGTCCCCCGCCTACTGCCCGAAGACAGCTGGGATAGGCTCCAGCACCCCCTGCGACCCTTGTGAGGATAAAGCGGATGGGAACATGAATGGATGGGTGGATTAAATATAGTGTGGTATGAATGACCTTTGGTCTGAAATAAAGAATAAAAACAAAAATTGAATAATTAAGAATCCACAATTTTTCACCGGGAGGTCTGCCAAATCTCTCTTTTTGAGTGGTGTTAAAATCTTTGAATTAAAGGAGAAGTTTGCCATTTGAAAAACAACGCTTTTTGTCCTATATGTTCAAACTGGTTGTCTGACCTGAGAGTAGATTATTATTAAAAAGATCTTTTGAAAAACCATCCCTTTCTGGCTCAATCTTATGCTCTATATTAGCCTATTAGAGACAGAAGGCATGGCTGAAGAAGTACGTCAGCTTAGGACACCCAGCAGCCTCAGTTTCCATTGTACATTCCACAGGAAACCAACATCAAACCTTTCATGCGTTTCTACACGGCAACATGAGCCAATTGTTCGAGCAGTGTCACAGCGTTTTTTTTTTGTTTTTTTTTTGAAACCCTACACTTAAGTGTGTGCGTGTGTGTGTGTCCTCTTCACCAGAGTGTGCAGATTACTTCCTCCTCCACGCCGACAAGTGTGTGGACAACTGCCCCACTGGCTTTTTCCCCAGCGAACAGCAGCGCGAGTGCGTTCGATGCCACGCCGACTGCGCCTCGTGCGATGGGCCCGACCCCGACGACTGCAGCACGTGCCGCAACCCCAAAGCGCGGCGCTACAACGGAGAGTGCCTCCCCCAATGTCCCAGCAACACTTACTACGAGAGCGCTGATGGCGAGTGCAGAGGTATAATTGAAATGTAATATACAAATTCAAAATATAAGTAAAAACAAATCAAATATAATTTTAAAAATAATGAAACATTCAAAATGTAAATAGTGTATAATGAAAAAAATATTTAAAAAAATAGAATAAAGTGTATAAAATAAAATAAAAGCACATAAAGTCAAAAGTGTGTAAAGACTGACTGTAAATGCAATAAAAATGTAATTTAAAAATGTGACTTAAGTGACACGAATAGACAAAAATATTATAAAAAGCACAATTTTTATGCACCGGCCAGGAAATTCCAAAAATAATACTTTGCATTTGTTTTGATGCCATCATGTCAAAATATTGCTTTGTAATATGTTGATTGTAGCCCCTGAAATCTAAGAATATAGTCAAGGCTCACCTGTTTTCTTGGTTTGGTCAGATGACTTTCAACGCGAGCGCCAGTGGACTTGAACGTCATTTTCAGTCGACAGCAGGGGGCTGTGCTGGACAAAATGTCATCCCCATGAGATGGATGAAAAGCTAACTTTCATTATTATTCCCTCAACACTATATTAATCGGAATACCGCGTTTAGACTAGTGAGAGCACATTGAACTAATTATCGCAAAGATTTTTTTTTTCACTGGAGTTCCCCTTTAAGTACATTTATATTTAGTTTGGGGGAATTGGTTTTCCAACATGTATTCAAATATAATTTGTATTTGTACATTTTTGGTGCAGCACATTCTAATACAATTTATTTTTTTTAACTGCCTTGTATTGGTGACTACCGACTGTATTTTAATATTGGTCATGATGTCAGTACTTGGAGAGCTTTGAATTTTCTTTAAAAGTTTGCGAAGCACTGATGATGTCGATATTGAGTCCATTTGTCATGTGCGTCCAGACTGCGACCGCACCTGTCTGACGTGTTCGGGCAACGAGCCATCGGCGTGCCTCAGCTGCGGGTCCACGTGCCGCCTCGATGCCAGCGGCCACTGCGTGTGGTATAGCCAATGTTCTCCGCACACTTACAAGGACGGCGGGGGGCAGTGCCGGCCGTGTCACGCCTCCTGCCGAAGCTGCTCCGGAGGCCCCGGCCCGGACCGCTGCCTCGGCTGCGACCCTCCACGCTTCCTGCTCAGTGAGTGCTACTCACACACGCTCCTTTCGTACGAGACACTTGGCGTTGACTTTTTCCTTTTTGTTCATTTTGGCAGATTCCACGTGCGTGCAGCAGTGTCCTGCCGGTTACTATGGCGACGACAAGGAAGAGCGCACCTGTGAGCGCTGCCACGCGAGCTGCGCCTTATGCGCCGGACGCCACAGCGTGCAGTGCTTCGCCTGTAGATCGGGTTTCTTCAGGCAGGGCAGCAGCTGTGTACAAACCTGCTTTGAGAGGTCAGTAGTACAATGTTCCCCCGCTATATCGCCTTTCAGTGTTCCTCCCCGTGTTGCATTTTTTAAGCAATGTTTTTTTTCTGTGTGGTAATGAACTTTTCTTTACATTTTTTTGTTTTACAGCTGCAAATATTCAATACATTCATATACCATTTTTAAGTCAGATAATCGTGCATGGCGGTCCAGTGGTTAGCGCGTCGACCTCACAGTGCAGAGGTGCCGGGTTCAATTCCAGCTCCGGCCTCCCTGTGTGCAGTTTGCATGTTCTCCCCGGGCCTGCGTGGGTTTTCTCCGGGTACTCCAGTTTCCTCCCACATTCCCAAAACATGCGTGGCAGGCTGATTGAACACTCTAAAATTGTCCCTACGTGTGAGCGTGAGCGCAGATGGTTGTTCGTCTATGTGTGCCGTGCAATTGGCTGGCAACCAGTTCAGGGTGTCCCCCGCCTACTCCCCAAAGGCTCCAGCACCCCCTTGTGAGGATAAGCGGATCGGAAAATGGATGGACGGATGGATAATAGTGCATGCACATACATTATATTTTGTATCTACTAAATATGACAATACAGAATACACATGAAAAGAGAGAGCCATAGATTCGCTTCAATACAGCGAGCACCCACGTATTCGGGGTTCAGCATCCTGTTCTCTGATTTATTTTTATGGACCCTATCTTCCGTTTCTTTTTGCAATTAGACCAAAGCATTGAAAACTGCAACGTTGCTGCATCTTTTGGTATCATTTGTGTTTTTCGTCTGCGTTCGAGAATCCCTGTTGTATTGGCGCTTCTTAAATAAGCAGTCAAAGTGAAAGTAAAAGTGTGTCTTTGCTTCTATCCTGATGCAGCTACTCCTAGCCATGTAGTATCTTTTGCTGTTACGATTGTTTATAAAACCCAAAAAGGGAGTTTGTGCGTCAGTTTGTGCGTCAGTTTGTCTTAGTGTTGGACATTGGAATGTCCTATGTTAGCCAATACTATTAATTGCCCTCAAAAGTGAAAGTGGCTCGTTTGTGTTGAATGATTTACCGTCTCAATACAGTTGCTTATGTAACATGGTTTCATAACGTGTACGTGCTAGATGCATGCATGGTGTTGATGCCTTCCTGATTATTTCTTTGACTGCAATGTCACAGACCACAGTACATGAAACAATCCAAATGGAATACCATTCTCTTTAAACTTGAGCACACATCACTGGAACATACCACTCTGAACATAAGAGACATCTTACAAGCCTCTATCCATCCCTTGTTTTTGAAATGATCTCTCCATTTTAAGGACCTTTTGCTTTCTTGTAGCATCTCATGGTAACTACAATCCCTTTTTGGGGGGAGGGGGCAATGAGCATTTGATTCATGGTAAAGACTCAGTCCCTTTCCTCTTCAAATTGTGTTATGGTCAGTGAAAAATATTTTTTTCCCATCACTGTAGTATACAGGCCAAGACTGTGTGACTCGACTTTTGCCAGAGTAATTTGAGACTTGCCTGAAACTTGAATGTTAAGAGTTGAGACTTATTATTGACCAGCTCCAACCTCTGCTTTCATTTCTCCTTTTCTAGTCATTTCGGCAACAGCAGTAGCATGGCGTGCGAGCGCTGTGACCCTGCCTGCAGTAGGTGTCGGGGGCCCGCCGACACCGACTGCCTGAGTTGTCGGAGCGGCTTCGTCTACGCGAGGCACCAGAGCCGCTGCATGAAGAATTGCCCGCCGGGATACTATCATCACAGCTGGACCCACACCTGCCTTAAGTGCCACCCCACGTGCAAGACGTGCACAGGTTTGTGATCCGCTCTCGTAAGGATGACTCGGGTTAATAGCGTCGCTGGGGAATTAATGTCCTCAAAAATGAAGCGGTCACAAATCACAAATGATTAGTCACAAGAAATTATTTCCTTTCTCGTACAAGAGCTGTCCTAATTTTAGCCCTTATAAACATAATGCTCTCTTTTCATTGACATTGCCAAAGAACTTGTCAATTAACGGTACGATATCAATCTCCAAAATAATATACAGTATATTTATCAGAGAAAACCAAATAAAAGAAATTCTTAATTTTGGGGTATCCATTCATGTGAAGTAACGATGATAAATTCATGAATTAAACCTCAGTTGGGCCTTCCTTCATTTGATCGAATGGAGGGCCACCAATTTTCTATCCCTTTGACGTGAAGAGCTAAAACAACTCAAATGTACTGTGCCTTCCTTTGTTTTTAGGAAGGGATCATAAAGCATCAACCATTTTATTCTGTTATTTTATCGCGCGCTGGGTCATAAATCAATTAGCATATACTGTAGGTATTTTTTGTGGACATAAGACGTCACATTCCCGCCCCCAATCCCAGTGTTGACAGGCCATAAATCATGATGTATTTTGACATGAGGAGACCATACAATCCACCTGCACATTTGTTTGTTTTTAACTCTTTCATTCCACAAGACGTACTTGAACATCTTTTTAAAATTAGGCCCCGCCTACCAAGGACGTACATGTACGTCTAAGTCTTTTTTTTTTTTTTTTTTGCGTCATAGAGAGGAGCAGGGTCTGATGCAATCTGTGAATGAGAATAAGCCGTTTGCATTGTAAATCATGTAAAAAGGCGACCAGTAGGTCGGAAGAGAGTCCAAACTTTATTTTGGTAGGCTCCATGTTTATATAGCATTAGAACCAAATATTCTGTGGGCCTTGCAAGATCAGTCAAAATCCGGTAAAACGCTGGGATTGAGGGGGTTGCTCCAGTGAAAATGGCTGGGATTGAACGAGTTAATGGTGGACCATAAATCAAACAACCGTTTTCTTTTTTTCGTCGTATACCGTTGGTTCATATCTTAATGTGTAAATCATGATATTCCCTGTTAACTTTACACTAGGAGCACATAAAATCTAGTTGCACATTCCTTAATGCTTTAATGAAGGGGCCATAAATCAATCATTTATTGATTTTTGTGGATGGATCATAAATCAATGACCACAATGTTTGTATGTATGTGTGGAGCATAACATAAGTCTTCATTTTAGTGAAGTATATCTGAGTGTAGCTAATTGATGACTGTGTATGTCCAGGTGCCGGCGCTATGTCCTGCCAGTCGTGTTACCATGGATACCGTCTGATTGGCTCCAGCATCTGTGATTCCCAGTGTATGATTGGCTTCTACTTAGCCTCCCAGGTCTTTATCTTCTTCATATATGCTGACCTCCGTCTACATCAGAACACCAACTTTTTCTTCTTCTCGGTTCCAGGAGCAGTCATCGGAGGGCAACGCGCTCGACTGTCGGCGGTGCGACCCGTCCTGCCTGGGTTGTCGTGGCGGGGGTGCTTGGAACTGCACCGAGTGCCCTGCCTCGCAGATCCTGAGCGACGACGGGCGCTGCCTGAGCTGCTGCCACGAGCGGATGTTGCCCGCCAACCGGCCGGTGGGCTGGAAGTGCTGCGACTGCCACGCCTCGTTGGGTAAGACGAGCAGACACATTATTAGGAACACCGCAGTGCAAGCTCATGCAGCAGTTGGAGCAATCATGGATGAAAAGGAAGGAGGAAAAAAAGAAATGCTGTATCTCCAAATTTTGTCCTTTTTTGTCTTTTCGTTTTACCTGAAACCTTTATTTCCTTAAGTAAAAGTTGTAATTTAGTGTGGAAACATTTTTTTTTTAATTTAAAATGTGTAATTCATGAGAAAATAATGTGACTTTACATGGAAAAAAAGTTTCATAATTTTAAATGAAAAGAGTCCTAAAACTTTTTTTAAATAAAAAGAGCGCATTTTACATTAAATTATGGGAAAAGTTGTAGCTTTGTGTAAGGGGGGGGACTGTGGGAAAGTATTTCAGTACTAGTCAAAATTGATTAGAAAAAAAACATGAAAAATATTAAGAAAAATATTTCAGTATTTGACAATTGTAAAAATATTACACAATAATTATGACAAGAAGTACAAAAACTAAAATATTTTGAAAAATTATTGAGACAAAAATGTATGGAAACATTTGACAGAAATACAAAAAAATATTTGACCGACAACACACATCACACGTATTAGAAAAAATCTTTTAAAAAGGACACACTGATATGCAAAAACATTTGTTTGAAATAGCTTTTTGTTTGCTTCTTTTGCTTTTGTCCCATTCATCATTTTCGAAGCGTATCACCTCAAATACTTCGTGACACGATTCCTGATTGATGGATGAGAGCAACTCGCTGTGGCTCGGTTCCACAGAAAAAAAAATGCAAATACGGGTATTTATGAAGAGTGAAGTGGCCATATGTACAGTAGTAGGCGACTGTATGACGCCTTGCTGGGTAAAGCAGTGATTTCAAACCTCTTCTTCCAGAGGAATGCATCCTGGATGTCAACTTTGTGCTGAAAGATGCTGCCGACTTGGAGCGAGAACGCCGAGGCGGGGCCAGACTGACAATGACTATTTGCGTCCTCCTGATCCTATCAGTCGGGGCCGGGGTGTTTGTTTTCCTCAGCGCTCGCTCGAAGTCACGCGCCACGGTCGCCGCCAGCAAGGCCGAAACCAAAAGCGGTGGCTACCAGAAGCTGGACAACAACGAAGGAGTGGTAGACGCGACACAGCAAGCCGTCGCGTCCTCCTTTGGGGAGTATAGCGACAGAATCGTCAGGGCGGAGGATGACGATGACGACAACGATGAAGATGACATCGTGTACATGGGACAAGATGGCACTGTGTACAGGAAGTTCAAGTACAACTATTTGGGCGAGCAGGAGGATGACATTGAGCTGGAGTACGACGATGAAAGCTACACCTACACGTGAATACGCACAAGCCAGTGGATATATCACATCTGTCGCTTTATGTGGTCAAAAGAAAACATTTTATGTTCAAAAGGTTATTTGATTTGTTTAAAAATCCAGTCGGAAGCAAATGAAATTTTATGTGGAAAACGTAAACATAACACTTTTAAAATTTGACATCTGACATGATAAAATTATTTTGTGGAGGGAAAAAAAGTTGATTGAATGTATTATAAGACACAAGTGAGATTATATCTTGTATTGAAAATAGACTTTTTTTAAAAATGGCCGCCAAATAGCTTTTTTATATTTAACTAGCTAGTGATTAATTATTATAGCTATCTTGCTCGAAAGTAGTTATCTTCCTTATAACTAGGGAGCAACTAATTAGCATTTCTATTACTAGTTAGCTTCATTATAGCTAGCTAGTAACTACTTGTCTTCATTGATATTGAAGCAAGCACATAGCCGTCACGTTGCTAGCTAGTTTGTTGGCGCCACTATTTATACGGATTTTCAGTGACATTTTTAAATGAAAAATTTGCCAGGGGAAAAGTTCCAGTTTTAACCGGTTTAAAAAAAAAAGTTTTAAAATGTTCAGTCCGATTTTACACGAAGTGTTTTAATTTTGTGACAAGCTTTGCAAAAGGAAGTTATAATTTTGGAATTTTCCCCTTTATTTACATGAAAAGTATTAATTTTACCTGGAAAGGATTTTGTTTTGTCATAATTTTTAAATGAAAAAAAGTCATTTTTAGTCACAATTTTTCATGAAAACAGTTTCTTCCACAAAAGTCATAATTTTACGTAAGTCGATTTTTTTTCCCACTCCCCAAAAATTGGGATGAAAAACATTGTTCACCCAATTTGCCTACAGAAACTCATAATTCTACTTCAAAGTGTTATACTCCTAATCATATTTTTTTTCAAGAAAAATCCAAGTTTACGTAAAGTCACAATTTGCCATGAAAAGGTTATATGAAAGAAAGTTCTAAGTTGTGTAGTCTTAATTTTTACCTACAAAATGTAGATTTTGGGGGGGAGGGATGAAAATAGTTTTAAGAATAAGAAAACGTTTCGTCTCACAATGGAGAAATTCCCAATATACAGCAGCAGTTTTGGGTGAAACGTTTCTATATTACCTGTAATAAAACATTTTAATTGAACATGCAAAACATTTTATGAGTGGAAAAATGTAGATGGAAAAATGTCATTTGAAGTGGATAAGCTTATGAGTACCATTTATACACTCCAACAAAGATTTATTGTGTGGAAAAAAAAAAAAAAGAATTTGGCATGAAAACGTAATGTAATTACAAACAAAAATCTAAAATTGTCACGGTGGATGACTTGGTTAGCAGTTCAAGGTGTACCCTGCCTACTGCCCAAAGACAGCTGGGATAGGCTGCAGCACGCCTACAACCCTTATGAGGAAAAAGCGGTTCAGATAACGGAATAGATGGACAAAAATTGTAATCACAGACAGCATTTTAGTTCTAGTTTCACATTCTAGTGTACAGACCAGATTTATTTTACTTAAAAAAAAAAATCCTCGTCTCACCCCTCGGGTGGTGTCCGTCCCTCATTCAGCTCGGGTCTTCTACCAGAGGCCAGGAAGCTGGAGGGTTCTGCGCAGTATCCTTGCTGTTCCCAGCACTGCACATTTCTGGACGGAGATGTCCGATGTTGTTCCCGGGATCTGTTGCAACCACTCATCTAGTTTGGGGGTCACTGCCCCGAGTGCTCCGACCACCACAGGCACGACTGTCACCTTTACCTTCCAGGCTCTCTCCAGCTCCTCTCTGAGCCCTTGGTATTTCTCGAGTTTCTCGTGTTCCTTCTTTCTGATGTTTCCATCACTTGGGACCGCTACATCCACTACAACGGCTTTCCTCTGCCCTTTATCTATGATCACGATATCTGGTTGGTTCGCCATTACCATCTTGTCAGTCTGGATCTGGAAGTCCCACAGGATCTTCGCTCTGTCATTCTCCACCACCTTCGGAGGTGTTTCCCATTTTGACCTTGGGGTTTCCAGTCCATACTCCGCACAGATGTTTCGGTAGACTATGCCAGCCACCTGGTTATGGCGTTCCATGTAGGCTTTCCCTGCCAGCATCTTACACCCTGCAGTTATGTGTTGGATCGTCTCAGGTGCCTCTTTGCACAACCTACACCTTGGGTCTTGTCTGGTGTGGTATATCTGGGCCTCAATGGCTCTGGTGCTCAGGGCCTGCTCCTAAGCAGCCAGGATGAGTGCCTCTCTGCTGTCCTTCAGGCCAGCCCTCTCTAGCCACTGATAGGACTTCTTGAGATCGGCCACTTCAGTTATGGTCCGGTGGTACATCCCGTGTAGAGGCTTGTCCTCCCATGATGGTCCCTCTTCCAGCGCCTCATCCTCTGTTCCCCATTGTCTGAGACATTCTCTGAGTACGTCATCTGTTGGAGCCTTCTCCTTGATGTATTCATGGAGCTTGGATGTTTCATCCTGGACAGTGGCTCTCACACTCACTAGTCCCCGGCCTCCTTCCTTACTTATATACAGTATACACACACACACACCTGAAATTTATATTTCATCCCCCCCAAAAATACACTTAACTCAAAGAATATATTTTTGGAGAATTGTTGAGGATTTATTGGATTATCTGAAAAAAAATGGAAGTGTTTGGCGTTGAGCACTAAATTCTGGTCAGAGCGAGCTTCTACGGGGTGTCCATAAAGTCTGGATACATGGAAAACCACCCCCACATTTTTTAAAATTTAATTGCAATGGTGATAAATATTCTCAACATGATTTCCATAATTTTCAATGCATAATTTGAAGCGCTTTGTAAAATCTTGGTGACTCCAGGTAATGCGTCTCGTGGTTTAGAATCTAATGGTCATCAAGTGTACTTATCTCAGAAAAACAAGTCAAGGGGAGAAAGGTCTGGTGACCGTGAAATCTCCTTTGTACCCAGACTTTGTGGACACCCTCTAGTTCTAGTTCTCTCTTCTTTTTTTTTTTTTTTTTATACAAAAGTTTGAAGAACACAAGACAGTGAGAGAGTAAAATCTGAACATTTTGGTGACCGTTCACAGGTTGAATCACATTATATTCACAAGTCATTTACACATACAGTACATATATATATTTTATTATATAATTTAACACCTGACAGTATACAGACAAAAATGAATTGAGAACATATATGTAGCGATAGGAGGGAAAAGTGTATGTTTGTGCCGAGTGAGTGGACTTTGAGCTTCCAACCATGTTGCGGTTATGTGCAAAGAAAAGTTCAAGCTACTGGCTAAACTTCAACTCTACACTTTAACTTCCATTTGTTATGTAATAGTGGCCTTGGTAAGAGCTGTGTTGTAATATTTGCCCCAAATGCTGAAATATAAAAAGGGGAAACGTAATTTTACATAGTTAAAAAAAAGTCATTTAATTGTAAATAGATGTGAAAGTTATTTCACGTGAGACAGTTGAATTTTTGTGAAAAAAATAAAACAGATGAGAATAATTAAATATTTTTTAAATGACATACAGGTATATAAGTTGTGGAACAAATATGAACTTGAGGTGAAGATTTTACATGAAACAAAAAAAATTTCATTTCAATTGACAAATCTTTTGGGGGAAAAAGTCCAAATTTTGCATTGAAAAAAAAGACTGTTTTAATGTGGGGAAACAAGTGTACTTTTGTGTGTAAAAACAGAATGGATAATTTTGTACACAGAAGGAAAAACAAAATGTACTTTTCGTTGAGATGTTTACATCAAATACATAATTTATATCAAATATTGTCACACAAAACGGAGAAAAATAACTTGAAAAAAATCTGCAGTGGAAAAAAAAAGTCAAGCTTTACATAAGAGTTGGAGTTTTGGAAGAAAATTATCCCAATTAAGTTGTATGTCATCAATGTTGCAATTGTTTTTTTTTTTTTTTTTTAAACAAGAAATGTGGAATATTACAAAGATAAAGTTATGCTTAAAAAGAATCAAATTGGATCATTTGGATTGAGATATTAAAGATCTTTTCCAAACGCATTGTTGTAATGTCAATGTGTGACAAATGTGCACCGAGGAAAGGAATAAAGAAACAAACGGTTACCAAGACCACAATTCAAGTAGATTCGAGATTACAAAACAACAGAGTTAGCCTGTAGTGATTCAATCTTTTCTTTGTCCAAGGTCATTCTGCATAGCGTCGCTTGACACACACGCTCCTACACTGGCTTACTAAATGTGTTTTTGCATGCGCAAATGTACACGTGTGTGTGTGTGTGTGTGTGTGAACACAAAGACAGAAGACTGAAAACAAGACAGCTGCTACAAAACCATTCAAACTAACGATGAGGTTTCACCCAGGTGTCGCCATGGCAACAGGCCGGCCGGCCATGCGCCGCCGCTTGGCGTCAGTGGCCGTTAATGAAAGTCTTTGAGGAGGAGGCGGCTGAAGTGGAGGTGGAATGGCTGATGAAGAAGTTGTCCTCCCGCAGCTTGACGTGCTCGGGCCTCTCCAGCTGCACCTTGGCCTCCGAGATGTCGCCGTTGATGGCGGCGATCAGCGCCTCTGTAGGATGGGGTACGCGCACACACACACACACGTTGAGATACATGTACAAGTAGAGACCATCTCAAATAGAAATTTAGGGCGTCGCAGTCAAATTTCAAACGCAGCCTGTGTTGCAGAAGCAAACATGTTTCGGTTGGATGACGTTTCCGCTTCTTACTCGCGAAACAGGTTTTATCTTAATATATAATGGCGCACCTTAACTCGAATCCTCCGTTGCATTGTGGCCAAAGGTACAACAACCCTGGTCCGTTATTGCGCCTTCTGTTACCATAATGCCTTAAATTTGAACTCTGCGTTGTCAGCATGTGTCGAGCAAGGAGCCATTTTGGGGTCGAAATATTACCGTAATGACGATACACAAGGCGCATCGGATTTTAAGGCACGCTGTGAGCTTTGAAGAAATTGGAAGGCTTTTAGGTGCGCCTTTTAGTGCGGAAAATACGGTATTTTAAGAAATGACATCCATATGGCACACTCGGATATGAGGTGCATTCTCTTTGTGAAGCATGCTCTGACAAATCGTTTATTCTAATTGTACCCTAGTGTTTATTTGATCGATTTGGCGCTTTTATGCTAGGTTCAGACCAGACGCGAAATCTCGGGTAGCGCCGCGTGTGTGCGTTGGCTTTACCGAGCGAGTCATAGCTTCTCTCCGGGCGAATGTATCCCACCATGACGACGCTGAGGGTCTCGCCGTAGAAGTCCTCTTTGAACTTGTGGATCACATGAGTCTCCTGGAACAAGCGAAGCACACATGCGTTGATGACAGCGTGGCGCTCAAGATAACCCGCTTTTCCACCACCGTGATAATCGGGCATCTCGGCTCCAGGCCACGCGCTATGTTTCATTTCATTCCAGCTAACATCAATGTTCTCTTTTATTTTTTCTCCTGCTGGGCATCAATGGCTGCTCCTTCTGCCTCCATGCATGCAAGTTTCCATAAATCACCGATTACCTCAGCTTAGGACATCCTTGCATCATATATCAGCAGTTTTACTTTTTTCCCCTGCATGTTAACTTCCACTCGTATTATTCTTGAGTACCGGTATCTGTATGTTATTAGACGTATGGTACTTATATACCCCAGCGCTCTCCTTTTGTCTCATGATGCACTTTTAACCTAAAAAGGTCACTTTTTACATAACAATTTTGACATTTACGCAAGGAATGTTGCCATTTTGTGAAGAAAGGTCATTTTTACACAATGACTCAAATTTACACAGACACACAGCCAATCACACTCTTTGATGATCGTATACTGTATAATGAGTTGCTAGCTGGCGTCCATTTATTTGGTACCCACCATGGACTTTTTGGTGTTCTTGTAATACGGGTTCCAGCCAATACTCATCACCATCTTGTGCACATCGCCGTTGCCCACGCAGGCCCAACCGTAGTAGATGCCCGTGCCGATGTCACCAGGCAGGTGCTCCACCACACAGTCAGGGAAGTTGGCTGAAATTGACATTGAGAAAATCTGATGAGAACCACAAGACTGTAAATGGAACTCAATGACTTTGCTAAGTAAGATATGAGCAACATGGAAGAGGAATGCTATAAATAAATACATGCACATTACGAGGTGACAATACGACTCTGCAAACACAATCCTGATTCCTCTACGTTACATGTCTGTCAAAAGGTTAAAGAACAATTTCAAGGACAGAGGGGACCACATGTGGCTCACGGGCCATAGTTTGCCCACCTCTGGTCTTGAAGTTATTTAAAAGCTAATTAAATTAAAAGGTAAAGCTAAAGGTAGGCACCAAGGACCAAATGCGTTGCCTGCAGGTCTGCTGTAAAAAGTAGCTTGCCTCTGATGGGATATTGTGATTTCAGGGGGGAATGTAAAATCGATCATTTGAAAACATAAACTCCTACCAAGATTGAAATACAGTACAGGTACATGATTTGTTTTTCTTCTTGTTAAATCATTGTTGATAATTATTGCGAGAAATTGTTACAGGTACTATGTTCAGTGTCCTCTCATACACTAGCAGGCTGAAGTACGGACACACAAATACAAATTGTGCCTTTGACCTTTGACTGGCTGTTTTTATTAATTAGTATAATTCATTATAGATAACATGTCATTCGAACTCATTTGAGCAGTTTTCGTATTTAAGTGTTTATCAAACTGGCGGGCCTTAGAGGAAATTAGTACCCAATAGGTAGCAGTTTCATCAAGGCTGGTGACAAAGACGCATAGACAAGAAACACCTAACGATAAAGAGGCGTACCGGTCGGTATTCCCAGTTCTTTGCTGCCTCTTCCGAAGCCCCGAACGACCTCTCCCCGGCAGAAGTACGGCAAGCTCTTCATTCCCTCCGGGGGATTTGATAAAGAGCCCAAGTGCGCGGGTGACCTCGAACGCCTCAAGCCAGGAACAAGTCCAGAAGACGTCCCGACACGGTAAAAAACAAAACAAAACAAAACAAAAAAAAACAGCCGAGATGAGGGATCGCGTTTACAGCCACTTTGTTATCTATCGCTGTCTAGTAATGAAGAGTATAGTGACAAGTATTTGGTCACAGCCGAATTACATATGTTCACCTGCTACGCGAGCTAGGGTAGTTAGCATTAGCGCGTAAGCCAATAAAAATAAATAGTGACTAAAAACAAATATAGAATTATTTAAACAGTGGGGGTTGGTTCCGGTGAGTTCCCGGAGTCAAGACTGTTCTGCTGTTGGTGTTCAGTTGGTTGCTCGACGAGGTCCAATCCGACGATCTTTTAGCGGAGAACACCGGAACGTGTTCACGTCGGACGTTGGTCCGTTTTTTTTTCACGCCCTACGTGTTGACGTCATCTTCCCGTCACCGAGGAGGAAGTCACTCGGTGCCTTCAATTCGTGTCGGAAAAGTGAGAATTAATAACAACCATGAGTAATTTAGAATGAGTCAAAGGACGAACTAATTTCGTTTTTTTAATAGCAGTCGCTGATTGTGTAGTGGCACTTGCCTGACTTGCGTGCGGGCGGAGTGGAACCGGTTCCCACTCAGTGACGGTGTGAATGTGGGTGTGTCTGGTTATTTGTCTCGATGTGTGCCCTGTGACTGGCGACCAGTTCAGAGGTTATTGCGCCTTTTCACCCCAAATCAGATGGCATTGGCTCCAGCAATTCCCGTGACCCTCTTCAGGATAAGCGATGTTGAAAATGGATGGATGGATATTTTAATAACCGTAATAATTTCTGTCAGGTTGGCCAAGTCTACATCAAATACTTCACACGTATAGCCTTAATAAACCTTTCACACTGTCCTTTTTTTTTTTTTTTTTTACATAATTGGAACCTAGTTGTCTGTTTTACCATATATATGAAAACTATCTTTGTTTTGGCAGTTAAAATGTCCATCCATTATCTGATCCGCTTATCCTCACGAGGGTCGTGCCCATGCTGGAGCGTTTCCCAACTGTCTCAGGGTTCACCCTAAACTGGTTGCCAATCAATCACAAGGTACAAATAGACAAACAACCATTCACTTTTACACTCACACCTTGGGCCAATTTAGAGCGCTCACTCAACCTACCATACATGTTTTCGGAATGTTGGAGGAACCTGGAGTACCCGGAGAAAACCCACGCAAGCACAGGCAGAACATGCAAACGCCACACAGGAGAGCTAGCATTCGAACCCATGCCCTCTGCACTGTGAGGCAGACGTGCAAACCACCCATTTTCGTGCCACCCCAATTAAAATGTAATTAACTTAAACACTTAAAATATTGCATTCCAAAGTCTAACAATGGTTAAGCGATTACTTTTCCATCTCAGAATCCTTGATTATTACGACATCCATGTTTTAAAAGCGTAAGATCAAGATAAATGAGAAAGAAACATCAAACGCATCATCCTCCTCCTCCACTTCATCATCAAAAGGCGTATTATTCCTTTGTTTGGTACGGTACGTGTCCACTTGGGATCTTTAAATGGGGACACTCCCGAGTCGCTCCTGATGCAATTCCAGGGTTGAGCAAAAGTAAGCGTACAGTTATAAGAGAGGGAGAGAGAGGGAGAGACAGAACACATACAATACTTATTGTGTTTATTATACAAACATAACAACTACATTCATTCATCTATGTCACTAATAATTCACCGATGTGATACTACTGTGTACCTACTTTTACACCCTTCTGTAATATCAGGAGCCACTGTCTCCGTCCATGACCTAGAAGTGCTGTTTCTGAGACAGCATTACATTTGGATTCATTCAACCACCTAACATAGGCCTTATGTGCAGTATTCTGTGCATTGACGCCATCTAGTGGTTTTGCTAAAAAACACAGTCATTTGTTTCCCTTCTTATTTTTCCCTTTTGCTTCGCTATGCAAGTATAAACGATTTAACTGAATCTCCACAAAGCATATAAAGATGATTCATATTACTGTACAGTTCTCGTTTATTTACTTATGATATGCCGTTGACGATAACCGTTACACAGTTTCAAGTGTTTCACCGTTATCACATTTTTTCGATCTAACATACACCGGTAAATCGAAAATCCTTTTCACACGGGTAAAATTTGACCTGAAACTGCTTCAGTGTAGGCAAAGTGTAGTATGCGCTGCTTTCAACGTTTGAAATTTTTGTGTATTTTGTATTACTTGAGGAAAACTCATCCAATTGTGAAGTGAAACAATGGCAGTTGAAGCATATTATTGCTGTCAAATGTCAAAAGGGGTCAAGCTTGACCTGAACAGGTTGTAAATGTTAAATGGCAATAAAATCCTTTCTTCATCATTGAGTAAATACTAACTACAGTACATTCAAACATAATTATTGTATTATTCTCGGCGCATAAGTGATACGGCTATCGAATAAAATCACATTTTGGTGATACGGCTTTCGAATAAAATCACATTTTGGTGTTGATACTAGAGTATTAGTACTGTATTATAATTTAGCTGCCAGAATGTCATACCGCCTGTTAAATGTTGACCATTGTGCTCTTCTACAATAGTACCACAAGAGGCCACTGCCTGCAAAGATTATGCAGACCACTTCGTCACATTTTCTGACCAATTACGTAGAAACCGAATATAATTAGCAATTTGTCAATATACTGTATATTGAAAATATTTTGTAATATAATGATAGCAACATATTGGATTGGATTGGACAAACTTTCTTGTCAAATGTACTGTATGTGTAACATACAGCACAGATGAAATTTCTTCCCTCAACATAAAACAAGAGGGTGTCCGCATATATACGGGTACATCCCTTGAGCGAAACTTTCAATACCTTTTAAAGTACATAACATTTATTCATTTTAAATCATGACTGTTTTTCCCGATTCCATTTCAATTAAATTTATTGTAAGGGAAAACTAAATGTTTTGGTTTGAATTTGAAATGATTGTATTGCTTTTTTTTGCACCTTTCTGTCATTCAAATCAGATCAAACAGGAAGTAGGTGTTGGAAGAGAACACCAGCTACAAAAAAATTCGACACACACAAAGCATTCATGGAAGTGACAGAAGGAAGGGCCGGTCCATCTTGTTGGCTGCACACACACACACACACACACACACACACACACACACACACACTGAGGCCTTATCTGAACTCATCCACGAGGGAGCGGAGTTCGTTGCAGCAACATACACACATGAACCTGTGTTAGAGGGTCTGAACCCCAATTGGTTAGTGTCTCTCCACCCCACCAAAGGACTCTCTGAGGGGTCTGCTGCAGCACTCTGCTCCAGGGGCCTGGAAATGCTGGGAGTGAGCCTTTTTCCCTTGACTTCTATTTTTGGCCCAAACATTGGAGGACTTTAGCCTCTCACGTTTCCCACTGTTTCTAAACATGCTGCATCACAGTGCAGTGAACCGCTCATGTCCGCTGCGTGTGGATACAAACAACACGAAGGCCTTATAAGTCATGGCGGCAATTTGATCCCACTGAGACAAGGATCTTGTGCTAAGCGAGTGAGGTAGGATGCAGAAACTGCGCCTGCTTTTTCTGCAAGGCCCAGTGCTTAGCCAGCCATGTAGACGCTGGCCACAGCTAAAGGAATTTGGAAAAGGGACTCTTCCGCCAGCCCATCCCCCACTCCCCAAACAGGAAGACATGATTTAACCGGTCACCTCCCAAGTGAGCAAGAAATTCACATTCAGAGGTTTGCTGGTTTGAGGAAAATCCAAAGACACCGATGCCACTAAATTAGCTTGGAAGGGAAGATTTTAGGTTCAAGATCTTAAAATACAGTTTTGAAAATAGTCTAGCGTATGTATTTCTTTTGTTACGGCTGTTGTATCTTACGCATGTAAGACATTGATAATGATTAAAAATGCGTTGCATGAAGCCCATATAAAATATAAACCAGTTTGAGATTCAACCTTTTACTTTTTGCATCTAAAATATCAACAGCGTAAACTTCTTTTTAGGCACGCCACACACTGAGCGATAAGATGGAAAAGAAAATTACAGTTGTCGTTTCACACCCGCACAGCAAAGGATTGAGCACCACACTGACACGCTGAAATGAAAAAATTGCGACCCAGTATCGGGGTTTGAGGCTCCACATATAGTACAGTATACAGAACTTCATTATTTTTTATTAAACCACAAAAACATGACGTGATTGTCAAGAGAAAGTAGCTTGCCACCAACAGTGAGAATAAAGGAGAGAGTGTGGGTGTTTTGAAAGTCTGTTGGCAATGATCGATCAGACTGCACCCATGCTTTTGGGTGACAGGAAGTTTCCACACTGTGGTTTCTAGGCACAGGTACATATGAAGCGATAAATATAGTTAAGTATTATTGTAAAACAACAGCTAGCTAGCTAGCTAGATCGATAGATAGCTAGAACCTGATCCATCTCACTCTCTCTCTCTCTTATAGTCGGCATTCGGTCAAGGTCGCAAACCGTCGCAAAGACATTCAGGAGACGTTCGCCAACAGTTTTACTTGTCACCAAGAAATTTTGAATATGTTCCAAATTTTGTGGAAAAATGTTCAAAGAAAGAAAACATTTACTTATAAATGCACTTGTCTTGCAATTCACACATACAATAAATAATCAACCATTGACAGAAAAAAAATATTTGAACAAATCACTGTTACACTGTGAATATACAAAAATGTATTGTGTGTGAAAGAAAACTTGCATAGAGCAATAAGGGTGGAACATGCAGTTGGGCTGCAAAAAAAAAAAAAAAGTACTTTTTGGATATGTTTGTTAAGCCTCCTGTTTCCTTCTGACATTTTAATGATTGATTGCACTCAATGATGCAAAGTGCATTATTGAGCAGGGACATGTCATCGCTGCATCCCTCTCCAGTCTCCAGGCATAAGCACACAAATCAGAAAAAAACAAAGTTTAACGTTAGTGTAATGGTTGTGTAAGTAATTCCCAGACGAGACCCCAAGTGGAGAGCCGTGCAGCTATGTCAGGCAAAGGTATCCACATTGGAATTCCTGTATGTAATGTGTCATATTTATAGGTGATATTATGTCCAAATGAAATTACAATATGCTAAACTTGTCTTTGAGCATTTAATACAACAAATCTTAAGGACAAAAACTATGTTAGAGTAGAAACATCAGCACAGGGTCGCATCTCTGTCTCACGTGGGATCAGGATGACAGACGAACCCCCCCCCCCCCCCCCCATGAGAAAATGGGTTATAAATCAGTGCTAACCCTTCCTTCCCAGAAAGAGCTGCCTATTCTAATACCTACGGACTCCGATGTGATTGCATTATGCACATGTTGCACATGTAATAATTAAGTTGACTTGATTATTATTTAATAATCATCAGTTTTATCGAAACAACTGGTGTGTGTGTGTGTTTGTTTCCCCTGGTGTCCAGTGAAAGTGACATCATAAGAATATGCCTATAGTTGCATTGAGTGGAAAGCTGTGAGTTGTGCCTGAAGAGTGAAATGCTCTGATTGTATTTTCGGAGCAACAGCACTCGCCCAACATAAAGCACGACAGCTAGGGCTGCGTGCATGTTAGTAAAAGCCCTGTGACGGCACGTAGTCACCGCCATGTTCCACAAATACCGATCCCACAAAATATTATCATACAAACTACAGCTTTCGACAGCACAGTGGATGTTTTTATATAATACAACTTATCACATCGTAATATGATTACAGAGCACCGCATTAGCATAGGAAGGAGTTACATGGGCCTCTCGTGCACGGGCGCTATGGTGAGGCAAGGATGGCAGATACTGTATTCATTCTATTGTCAGTTAGAATTACGCTCACAGAGGTATAAGGTGCAAAATGTTTACATAGCCTAAATGATTTGAAAATTAATTTAAGTAATTTGTCTCATACCATTTACAGAATGGTTAAGGGAGTTTATCAATACTGCCGTTTTTTTTTCCAGCCTGGGGCCAGTTTAGTTCTCCACTTTGTACCTATCCTTACACGCCATCCATCCATCCATTTTCCGATCCGCTCTATCCTCACTCGGGTCACGGGGGGTGCTGGAGCCTATCCCAGCTGTGTTCGGGCAGTAGGCAGGGGACACCCTGAACTGGTTGCCAGCCAATCGCAGCCATCCTTACAAGCAATACTCTTAAATGCTATTAGGCCATGGATGGGGAATATCTTGTTTCTCCTAATCTGTCATCATTGTCGTTAATGTTCCCTAGTTTATGTTTCTCCGTGTTGCTGCTGTCCCTGTTTTTTTCTGACCTATTGGACCTCAAGAGCTGAAGCAGTTGACCCGTCTTTGTCTTTTCTTCATTGCGTTGTCATCCACGAATGTTCAAAACAATCCTTTTTAGACACAGGAATCAAAGGTAGAGACAATTATTTTCACATGTAGAGAAAAAGTAGAACGTCTGAAAAAGTATTCAAGATTTGTTATTCTGATGTGTGTAGAAATCGAGCTTCATTTTGGTGCAGAGCAAAATGATAATGCAAGCATTGATCATAATCGAATCTCGCATAGTATAAACAACTTTTTATTGCGTATGACATAAAGTACCTTGCAACTCTGTATTGTGTACAACAGAAATAACTTGCAGAGGAACCATCAATCTCATCAGGGGGAGCTGTTCACCCTCAACCCGCGAGTAAAACACACGAGTGTATCTGCCCACATTCATAAAAGCGAGGGAGGTCCCTAATTCCACAATAGCCTATAGGGCTTCAGGTTCATGTAAGAACCTGTCAGAGAGAAGACACATGTTTATGAATGAACTCGCTGCCTCTGTGCTCACTCCATCGACGACCACTCCACACTGCCGTTTGATGTGCATCACTGCATTGTGGTCGGGATGCATACGTGGCGGATGCATCTCCCAATGGTGGAAACGTGCCCTTCACTTTGAATAGATATTTAATAAGAATTGAGTGTTGTCGATGAACCCGCTTGTTGTGACGATGACAAAAGTGCGTCCCGTGAGGCTGCTCCCCGTGAATGTGATGTTTTTGTGCAAACCGCTCCGGGATGACGGCTACGCCGAATGCCAGCGGGCATTAGAGGAGCGAGCGGCCATCTGCCAGCCTTGCGAACTAGCAACCCCACCAGCTGCAGTCGCAAAACGCCCTAGCAAGCAGGACATGCATGCAGCTTCTGACGTCTGCGGCCACACTGCGCCGCGAAGCCCACAAAGAACCGGGAGCGGAAACAATGCGAATGGAGCCCTCAAACGCCGCATAGGTTCAACGTTTGCCCGAGACGCTGCCCTCCAGAGCACATCGACTCACTTCGGATGACTGCTTTGTGCGTCTATTTCCCCGCCGCGTGGAAAAGAACACGCCGAAAGGGGACTCATGCAGGGGCACTTTAATACCCCGACATGGCGACGGCAAGAAACGGAAGGGAGCTTTTTACCATTTTGGAAACGAGCGCGGATACAGAAAGTAGTACGGCGTGCGACGGCCAAGAGTACCCGCTAAATCTTTCTGCCGACGTGAAGTGGTTTGAAATTCCGTACAAAAAGCCCGACTCCGACGACGAAGACGGAGCGCGGGGGGAGGAGGAGGAGGACGAAGACGAGGAGGAAGAGGAGGACGGTGTCAGTGGCGGCGCGGGGGAGAATGGGTCCGCGAGCGCGGCGGCGGCGGCGGCCGGCAGCCTTGTGGCCGGGGCAGGCTGCAACATCATTTTGGTGACTGGGAGCAATGGACTCAAGCATGAAGAGGAGGACAACTCGGAGGAGTGCTACTATTCCACCTCCACTAACTGCTCCGACGTCGCCTCGAACGACTCTGACCTCGATTTCTCCGATTTGGAGGAAGAGGAAGAGGAGCGAGCGAGCTTTCTCGGCTACGATGAAGACTTGTTCGAGGACTGCACGTCTCCGGACTTCTGGGGCGAACCGGACCAGGTGATTTCTATCGAGACTTTTAATGCTTCCAGCGGGCCTCAGCACTCGCTGGGGGATGACGCCGAACCCCGTGACTATTTCCGGATACTCTTCCCAGATTCGCTTTTTGAACACATGGTGGAACAAACAAACAACTACGCCCTCTATCGGCAAAGGAGGAGCGGCAAAACAGACTCACATTGGCACCCGACCCACGCCAGGGAGATGAGAGCCTACGTGGGCCTCAACATCCTCATGGGCATCAACCAGCTGCCAGAGAGTGACATGTACTGGGCCAGTGACATTTTCATAGGCAACGCCGGCTTTAAAAAGACCATGACCGCGAGGCGCTTTGAGAAGCTCACCCAGTATCTCCAGCTTTGCGACAGGGAGACCGAGCCCGTGCGAGGCGAGCGCGGCTACGACGGCCTTTTCAAAATCAGGCCTCTTCTGGATGTGCTGGACAACACCATGTGGGACGCGTACACGCCCAACCGCTGTCTGACCATAGACAAGAGCGCCCTTGTCGCCAAGGGGCGTTCTTCGCCCACGCACTCCATGCCCTCCAAGCCCCTGAGAAAAGGCTTGAGCGTGTGGATGCTGTGCGACTCGCGCTCGGGCTACTGCCACCGAGCCAAGATTCACGTGGGCCGGCCCAGTGAGGACCGTGCGGCGGTGCTGCAGGGATACAGGGTGGTCACCTCGCTTGTGCGGGGCCTGGAAGGTCAATACCATCACCTCTTCATGGACGGCTTGTTCAATTCGGTGCCTCTCCTCCAGAGACTGCTGAAGGACGGACTTTACGCCTGCGGGCCCACTCATTCAGGACGTAAAGGTTTCCCTGAGGTCCTCCGCCCTCGAAATGTGGGCAAGCTGTCCAAGGGGGAATTTTATCAGTGCCAGCGTGGCAACCTGGTTGCTACGGTGACACGGGACATCAAGGTCATTAGCTGCCTATCCACGAACTCTGCGCCAGGGATTGTGGGTATCAGCCCAGGGGAGCAGCACGGCCGCGAGACGGACGGTGAGGGCGACAGCGACAGCATGGAGAGCTCAGGTTTGTCTTTCGGACAACCGAGGCCACTCCCCTTGCTGCTGTACCAGGAGAACATGAGGGGAGTGGACTTGTGTGACCAGCTGAGGGAGTGCTACCAGGTGGGCCGGCCGTGCAGAAAGTGGTGGCGCTACTTTCTGTGGTTTTACGTCAACGTGTGTATCGTCAACGCCTACGTCCTCCTGAGGGAAAGCAAAGGAGGGGGCGCGTCGCCGGCCGGCCTCAACGGGAAGCAGTTCACCCAGCGCCACTTCCGAGTGCGGCTGGCCCAGCAGCTCATCGGAGACTACCAGGGTGCCAGGGGCATGGAGCGCGCAGCCAGGAAGAGGCACGCCGACTCGCCCATCGAGTACGGACACCGCCTGGAGCGCATGTCGGAACGCTCGCGGCGCTGCAGGAACTGCACCAACAAGGGACTACGGCATGAGAGCGTGTTTGGATGCAAGATATGCAATGTCCACCTCTGCAGGGGAGGCTGCTTCTCGGAGTTTCATAAATAAACTCTTTATCAAGATATCTTTTCTCGATAATCATCTCATGTCAAGGGATTCTTCTTCTTTTTTTTTTTTTTTAAATTCCAAAGGCGACCACTGCAAGTGCACAGTCTAGTCATACACTTTTGAGCTAGTTAGAAGTATTATTGCACGCATAACTAGAGACAATAAACGGAGTACTGTATTTGAATTAGCGTAGAATGTTTGGGGCGTATTGCCTTCTTGTAACACTGACTGAATTGCCTTGTCATCTTTTTATATGTTTTACGGATTTTATATGAAAAAGTAGAAACATTTTCTGCACTCGCATTACATCGGAGAGCATTTACCATGGAACGTTTATCTCTCGTTTTTCAATAAATGCTCATTATGAACTACACCTGATTGAACTGCCCTTCACTTTGTGCATCGAGTCGAAGCTGTCACCATTTCTGATGTATGCTAGAGAAGCGATCCACTCTTAAATTAATGGCGTTTTGTTGCTTTGAATATGTAGCTGACATGCTGACACACAAACAGCTTGGAACAATTAGTGACTGAAAAAAAAAAAAAACAACAACAACTCAATCCTCTCCTTCCTTGCCTGAGGCTCAAGGAAGGCCATTGCTGACAAGGCACCACACATGGTCCAAACCCCACTGAAAGTGTTCCTTAGTAGCCAGTGACTGTGAAATGCGGGATGACGGAAGTGCTGTATCTTCGGGAGGATTTGTGTGAAATAAGGCATGAATGAGATCAGCACATCGGCCAGAGCATTTATCTCGACACTGTCTGAGAGATATTTAGCTTCACAACATTTTGTATTATTTTGCTCGTGGTTTGCATTGGTTTAGATCTGTAACGCATAACACTGAATGTTGTTTCATATTTTATTCCACTCATGTAGTATAACATAAATGTAAGTCAAATCTTTGAAACAGGAGCAGATGATGCAGTGCAGTTTTGCGCCACTCGATGTCATTAAAGAGGTCATAAAATGCTGTCGCTGGTTGGAGTGGGCCATGGAGGCTGTTCTTACTTCGTTTGTTTGCAACTCTCCTTGAGAAACGCTTTTTGGCCAAACGAGTTAAGGAGAAAATTAATTTAAATCTTTCGCCTGGTAATGGTACAGAAAAGAGGTAGAATAATTTAAGAAGTTATTTTTGTTGCGCCAAATGGTGATGATGATCACTTTTCCCGCATTCTAATGAACGACTGTACTTTCTGTACTGACATACGTGAGAGTGTGGATAACATTTCGTCAAAATTTTAGAATCAAAGCAGCAAACTATTAAATGTAAATGTATATTTATCTATTCAAATGTACATTCATATCTCTCAACACAATGTCTTACAATCTCTTTCCACCAGTTATTTTCCGCTAAAGCTAGCCATTAAATCAGCAACTTTCTCCTCATTTGGGATGATTTTCACACACAAAAATGTGTTCCCTTTTTGGGGGGGGGGGGGAGGACAATAATTACATTTAAAAAATCAGATAATTAAAATATCCTTTATGTATTATTTATTGTTATCCATGATTTAATCTAAACTATATATCATGTTAACTAAGATAATCTTGTATGTGTATCAATAGTATCCAAATGTGTGTACAGGGCCAGAATTGGTCAAATCGAATCTGATCCACATTGCTAGCAACCGAAATTTTAACATCAGGTAATGCATTCATGACACCAGATGTCATTTGTTGCACTTATATTCGAATTTGAACACTCGGCTAGTGAGGCTACTCATTGATAGCATAGTTGGCAAATGTTGAAACCTTGGTGGAGATCCGCACTCTTATTTTCAAGACAGAAGCAGACTAAATGCTACATGCAGGCAAAGATGGGCACTGCCAGGTTCTGCTGCACACATTTATACAAACTCGCCTTGCGCGCCGCCCTCTCCTTCCTCCGGCTTTTCCCAGGCTGGGAGAGCGTTAGTCAACTGGACGCCCATCCCGCTGATCTGCGGGAGCCCCATGGGGAATTACCATGGCAACGGCGGCTGGTGAAGACAGGGAGACGCCAGCAGGCCCACATGGTTGTCATGGTGCTAATTCTGGAGGTGGGAGGTGCTAGAAGCTTCGCTGCCTTTCCCATTTTTCCGAAACTGGCCGCTGTGTGTGTGTGTGTGTGTGTGTGAGTGAATGAGGGAGTGAGTGAGTGAGAGAGAGAGAGAGAGAGAGAGAGAGAGAGAGAAAGAGAGACCTGGCAGCCTCCACACTGTACAAGGAGCCAGTACCGAGCAGGCTCTACATACTGCTGCCCACCCAATACTCCCACCGTGGTTCCAAAGATGTTCTCATGCGTGTGTAGAATTTAGGGATTAGAGGGAGATATCACACTTTACATATGACGCTGCTCCTATGGAAACAAAGGTCAAGGGTGACCCAAATTCATGACGATTAATTCAAAGTCTCTGAGGTGTGTCAGAAAAGATTCAGGACCATCAATCCATCCGTTCATCTATTTTCCGATCTGCTTTATCCTCACAAGGGTTGCAGCCCAGTCAGCAAAATTGGTCTGGCCCAGCTCTGGGGCAGACACGGCACGTACACTCGGCCCACATACCTCAATGAATGACGGTCCTGCAGTGGCCCACGTCTGGCATCCATGATGTGGGCCGCATTCGGCCCAGATCTGAGCCGCATTGTAAAACCATATCTGGCCCTACTCCGGTCCGACGCTGGGCCAGAAAAGGTTCCTAATATCAGCCTGAATTCAACCTCAACTAAGCCACATCTTTCATGACCCATATTTGACCCACATTAAAAAAAAAATCTCAAAAACGACTGTTATAAAAATATGTTTATTGTCATAATTTGTGAACCTTACATATAACTCCACATACACTGGGTAAATACACTTTTCTTTATTTAACAGTGAACACAAAGTCCAAATTGGGATGCAGCTTACTCTTGAACGGTATTTTTCTGTCCATCAAACTGTTGCGCTCTCCATGTCCTCTTTTCTTCTCATGCTCTCCTTCCTGTCACCCCCCCGATCAGGAGCCAGATGTAGCCATCTTTTGATTGTGACATCAATTTCCTGGTCTGAGGCCCAAGATGTTAGGCTGTTAGGTCTCACAGCGGCTGTAAGAACTGTAAGAAAACAAGAATGGACAGTGTTTTAGGAAAACAAACATTTGTACATGTCATGAACAATGAATGGTCAGTAAAAATAACCCCTGAAATTTCTTATAATAATAATAATAATAATACATTTCATTTATAAGCGTCTTTTAAGACACTCTAGAACACTTTACAACCAAAACTAAACTAGCTGTGGGGCGGAATATTTGCCACCCAAAACTAAACGTGAATAACTTTTACATAGTTTATACTGAATTTGAATTACGTGAATTGAAGGTCAGTGGCTCGGATAATGGATGGATTTGTATATTTTACTCTGAATCATATTGACTAACTGAATCTGAATTGTACAATCTGAATTTGAAACGATAGACTTTTTTTTCCTTGAAACTGTATTTGAGCCTCACTGAAAATTAAATTCTGTTTATTTTCATATTCAGTCTTACAAATACAAAACAACGTTTTTTTTCAACGTCACATTTTGTTTTTGAATTGAGGTACTAAGTTTTAAATTAACTTTATGGTCAAGTATGAAGTATCCGGTTTGTATTGCAGCAAACGGAATCAAAATAAATTTCATTGTATTTCAGTGCAGAAAGGGTTCTTTTTGGCAGCACCTCTGACTGTTCAATCATCTACATTTTCACAAGTGATGTGTCGGTCGCGAATGAGCCGGTACAAAAAGGTGGCTCTTTGAAGTGAACTATGAACCGTTTTTGGACGAAAAAAACGACCATGTATAGTAAGGCGTTTTTAGCCGAAAAAAAAAACGACCATGTACAATGAGTCGTTTTTAGGCGAAAAAAACGACCATATATATAGTAAGGCGTTTTTGGATGAAATTTTTAGCCGAAAAAAACGACCATGTATAGGAAGGCGTTTTTAGCCGAAAAAAACGACCACGTATAGAATGGTCTTTTTAGCCGAAAAAAACGACCATGTATAGTAAGACATTTTTGGACGAAATTTTTAGCCGAAAAAAACGACCTTGTATAGTAAGGCGTTTTTAGCCCCAAAAAAACGACCATGTATAGTAAGGCGTTTTTAGCCGAAAAAAAAACGACCATGTATATATAGTAAGGCGTTTTTGGATGAAATTTTTAGCCGAAAAAAATGACCATGTAAAGTAAGGCCTTTTTGGACGAAAAAAATGACCATGTATAGTAAGGCATTTTTAGCCGAAAAAAACGATCGTTTTTGGACGAAATTTTTAGCCGAAAAAAACGACCGTAAGGCGTTTTTGGATGAAATTTTTAGCCGAAAAAAACAACCTTGTATAGTAAGGCGTTTTTAGCTGAAAAAAACCAACCATGTATAGTAAGGCATTTTTAGCCGAAAAAAACCGACCATGTATATAGTAAGACGTTTTTGGACGAAATCTTTAGCCGAAAAAAACGACCATGTATAGTAAGGCGTTTTTAGCCGAAAAAAACAACTATGTATATATAGTAAGGCCTTTTCACCCGAAAAAAACGACCATGTATAATAAGGCGTTTTTAGCCCCAAAAAAACGACCATGTATAGAAAGGCGTTTTTACCCCCAAAAAACGACCATGTATAGTAAGGCATTTTTGGACGACATTTTTAGCCGAAAAAAACGACCATGTATCGTAAGGCCTTTTTGGATGAAATTTTGAGCTGAAAAAAACGACCATGTATCGTTAGGCCTTTTTGGATGAAAAAAATGACCACATATAGTAAGGCTTTTTTACCCCCCAAAAAACGACCATGTTATAGTAAGGCGTTTTTGGCCTAAATTTTTAGCCGAAAAAAACGACCATGTATAGTAAGGCGTTTTTAGCGGAAAAAAACGACCATGTATAGTAAGGCGTTTTTGGACGAAATTTTTAGCCGAAAAAAACGACCATGTATAGTTAGGCGTTTTTAGCCCCAAAAAACGACCATGTATAGTAAGGCTATTTAGCCGAAAAAAACGACCATGTATAGTAAGGCATTTTTAGAGGAAATTTTTAGCCGAAAAAAACGACCTTGTATAGTAAGGCGTTTTTAGCCCCAAAAAAACGACCATGTATAGTAAGGCGTTTTTAGCCGAAAAAAACGACCATGTATAGTAAGGCGTTTTTAGCCCCAAAAAAACAACCATGTACAGTGAGGCGTTTTTAGCCGAAAAAAACTACCATATATATAGTAAGGCGTTTTTGGATGAAATTTTTAGCCGAAAAAAACGACCTTGTATAGTAAGGCGTTTTTAGCCGAAAATAACGACCATGTATAGTAAGGCGTTTTTAACCGAAAAAAACGACCATGTATGGTAAGGCGTTTTTGGACGAAATTTTTAGCGGAAAAAAATGACCATTTATAGTGAGGCCTTTTTGGACCAAAAAAACGACCATGTATAGTAAGGCATTTTTGGACAAAATTTTTAGCCGAAAAAAACCAATCATGTATAGTAAGGCGTTTTTAGCCGAAAAAAACGACCATGTATAGTTAGGCGTTTTTAGCCGAAAAAAAAAACGACCACGTATAGTAAGGCCTTTTTACCCCAAAAAAAACGACCATGTATAGTTAGGCGTTTTTAGCCGAAAAAAAAAAACGACCACGTATAGTAAGGCCTTTTTACCCCAAAAAAAACGACCATGTATAGTAAGGCGTTTTTAGCCCCAAAAAAACGACCATGTATAGTAAGGCGTTTTTAGCCGAAAAAACCGACCATGTATATAGTAAGACGTTTTTGGACGAAATTTTTAGCCGAAAAAAACGACCATGTACAGTGAGGCGTTTTTAGGCGAAAAAAAAAACGACCATATATATAGTAAGGCCTTTTTGGATGAAAAAAATGACCATGTATATAGTAAGACGTTTTTGGACGAAATTTTTAGCCGAAAAAAACGACCATGTACAGTGAGTCGTTTTTAGGCGAAAAAAACGACCATATATATAGTAAGGCGTTTTTGGATGAAATTTTTAGCCGAAAAAAACGACCATGTATAGGAAGGCGTTTTTAGCCGAAAAAAACGACCACGTATAGAATGGTCTTTTTAGCCGAAAAAAACGACCTTGTATAGTAAGGCGTTTTTAGCCCCAAAAAAACGACCATGTATAGTAAGGCGTTTTTAGCCGGAAAAAAAACGACCATGTATATATAGTAAGGCATTTTTGGATGAAATTTTTAGCCGAAAAAAAAACGACCATGTAAAGTAAGGCCTTTTTGGACGAAAAAAATGACCATGTATAGTAAGGCGTTTTTAGCTGAAAAAAACCAACCATGTATAGTAAGGCATTTTTAGCCGAAAAAAAACGACCATGTATATAGTAAGACGTTTTTGGACGAAATCTTTAGCCGAAAAAAATGACCATGTACAGTGAGTCGTTTTTAGGCGAAAAAAAACGACCACGTATAGAATGGTCTTTTTAGCCGAAAAAAACCACCATGTATAGTAAGGCATTTTTGGACGAAATTTTTAGCCGAAAAAAACGACCTTGTATAGTAAGGCGTTTTTAGCCCCAAAAAAACGACCATGTATAGTAAGGCGTTTTTAGCCGAAAAAAAAACGACCATGTATATATAGTAAGGCATTTTTGGATGAAATTTTTAGCCGAAAAAAAAACGACCATGTAAAGTAAGGCCTTTTTGGACGAAAAAAATGACCATGTATAGTAAGGCGTTTTTAGCTGAAAAAAACCAACCATGTATAGTAAGGCATTTTTAGCCGAAAAAAAACGACCATGTATATAGTAAGACGTTTTTGGACGAAATCTTTAGCCGAAAAAAATGACCATGTACAGTGAGTCGTTTTTAGGCGAAAAAAAACGACCATATATATAGTAAGGCGTTTTTGGATGAAATTTTTAGCCGAAAAAAACGACCATGTATAGGAAGGCGTTTTTAGCCGAAAAAAACGACCACGTATAGAATGGTCTTTTTAGCCGAAAAAAAACGACCATGTATAGTAAGGCATTTTTGGATGAAAGTTTTAGCCGAAAAAAACGACCTTGTATAGTAAGGCATTTTTAGCCCCAAAAAAACGACCATGTATAGTAAGGCGTTTTTAGCCGAAAAAAAAACGACCATGTATATATAGTAAGGCGTTTTTGGATGAAAATTTTAGCCGAAAAAAAACGACCATGTAAAGTAAGGCCTTTTTGGACGAAAAAAATGACCATGTATAGTAAGGCATTTTTAGCGGAAAAAACCGACCGTTTTTGGACGAAATTTTTAGCCGAAAAAAACGACCATATATAAAGTAAGGCGTTTTTGGATGAAATTTTTAGCCGAAAAAAACAACCTTGTATAGTAAGACGTTTTTAGCTGAAAAAAAACAACCATGTATAGTAAGGCGTTTTTAGCCGAAACCCCCCCCGACTGTGTATAGTAAGGCGTTTTTAGCCGAAAAAAACGACCATGTATAGTTAGGCGTTTTTAGCTGAAAAAAAACGACCACGTATAGTAAGGCCTTTTTACCCCCAAAAAAAGACCATATATAGCAAGGTGTTTTTAACCGAAAAAACCGACCATGCATAGTAAGACGTTTTTAACCGAAAAAAAACGACCATGTATGGTAAGGCGTTTTTGGATGAAATTTTTAGCCGAAAAAACGACCATGTATAGTAAGGCCTTTTTGGACGAAAAAAATGACCATGTATAGTAAGGCATTTTTAGCCGAAAAAAAACAACCATGTATATAGTAAGGCCTTTTTGGATGAAATTTTGAGGCGAAAAAAACGACCATGTACAGTGAGGCGTTTTTAGCCAAAAAAAACGACCATATATATAGCAAGGCGTTTTTGGATGAAATTTTTAGCCGAAAAAAACGAACTTATATAGTAAGGCGTTTTTAGCCGAAAAAAAACAACCATGTATAGTAAGGCGTTTTTAGCCGAAAACCCCCCCCACTGTGTATAGTAAGGCGTTTTTAGCCCCAAAGAAACGACCATGTATAGTAAGGCATTTTTAGCCGAAAAAAACGACCATGTACAGTAAGCCGTTTTTGGATGAAATTTTTAGCCGAAAAAAAAACGACCATGTATAGTAAGGCATTTTTAGCGGAAAAAAACGACCACGTATAGTAAGGCATTTTTCGCTGAAAAAAAACGACCATGTATATAGTAAGGCGTTTTTGGATGAAATTTTTGGACGAAAAAAACGACCATGTATAGTAAGGCGTTTTTAGCCGAAAAAAAACCGACCATGTATAGTAAGACGTTTTTAACGCAAAAAAAACGACCATGTATAGTAAGGTGTTTTTGGATGAAATTTTTAGCCGAAAAAAACGACCATGTATAGTAAGGCGTTTTTAGCCCCAAAAAAACGACCATGTATAGTAAGGCATTTTTAGCCGAAAAAAACCGACCATGTATATAGTAAGGCGTTTTTGGACGAAATTTTTAGCCGAAAAAAAACGACCATGTATATAGTGAGGCGTTTTTAGCCAAAAAAAAACGACCAGATATATAGTAAGGCGTTTTTGGAAAAAAATTTTGACCGAAAAAAACGATCATGTATACGTTTTTAGCTGAAAAAAACGACCATGTATAGCAAGGTGTTATGAACCGAAAAAACCGACCATGTATAGTAAGGCATTTTTGGACTAAATTTTTAGCCGAAAAATCGACCATATGTAGTAAGGCGTTTTTAGCCGAAAAAAAACAACCATGTAGTCAGTCACTTTAGCCGAAAGAAACGAACATGATTGATAAAAAAAGAAAACTCCACTGCTCTATGTGCTGCTTTGGATCAGGGGTAGAGTGATGGAGTGCCACACCAGAGGTTGAGTGTTCGATCCCTGGTTGTTGCAACAATGTCTACTCTTTAACCACCGTATACAACTTATTTGAGGAAAAACACATAACAACCCCAAGTTTCATTGTGGTGGGTTAGCTCAGTGGTAGAGGCCCAAGATGTTAGGCTGTTTAAAAAAAAACGACTATGTATAGTAAGGCGTTTTTAACCGAAAAAACCGACGTAAGGTGTTTTTAACCGAAAAACCCCCACCATGTATAGTTAGGCGTCTTTGGACGAAATTTTTAGCCGAAAAAAACGACCATGTATAGTAAGGCATTTTTAGCCGAAAAAACCCGACCATGTATATAGTAAGGCGTTTTTGGACGAAATTTTTAGCCGAAAAAAAACGACCATGTATATAGTGAGGCGTTTTTAGCCAAAAAAAAACGACCATATATATAGTAAGGCGTTTTTGGAAAAAAAATTTGACCGAAAAAAACGATCATGTATACGTTTTTAGCTGAAAAAAACGACCATGTATAGCAAGGTGTTATGAACCGAAAAAACCGACCATGTATAGTAAGGCATTTTTGGACTAAATTTTTAGCCGAAAAATCGACCATATGTAGTAAGGCGTTTTTAGCCGAAAAAAAACAACCATGTAGTCAGTCACTTTAGCCGAAAGAAACGAACATGATTGATAAAAAAAGAAAACTCCACTGCTCTATGTGCTGCTTTGGATCAGTGGTAGAGTGATGGAGTGCCACACCAGAGGTTGAGTGTTCGATCCCTGGTTGTTGCAACAATGTCTACTCTTTAACCACCGTATACAACTTATTTGAGGAAAAACACATAACAACCCCAAGTTTCATTGTGGTGGGTTAGCTCAGTGGTAGAGGCCCAAGATGTTAGGCTGTTTAAAAAAAAACGACTATGTATAGTAAGGCGTTTTTAACCGAAAAAACCGACGTGAGGTGTTTTTAACCGAAAAACCCCCACCATGTATAGTTAGGCGTCTTTGGACGAAATTTTTAGCCGAAAAAAACGACCATGTATAGTAAAGTCATTTTGGACGAAAAAAACGACCATGTATACTAAGGCATTTTTGGACAAAACTTCTAGCCGAAAAAAACGACCATGTATAGTAAGGCGTTTTTAGCCGAAAAAAACGACCACGTATAGTAAGGCCTTTTTCCCCGAAAAAAAACGGACCATGTATAGTAAGGCGTTTTTGGACGAAATTTTTAGCCGAAAAAAACGACCATGTATAGTAAGGCTATTTAGCCGTAAAAAACGACCATGTATAGTAAGGTATTTTTGGACGAAACTTTTAGCCGAAAATAACGACCATGTATAGTAAGGCGTTTTTGGACGAAAAAAAACGGCCATGTATAGTAAGGCGTTTTTAGCCGAAAAAAAACGACCTTGTACAGTAAGGCGTTTTTGGCCGAAATTTTTAGCCGAAAAAAACGACCATGTACAGTAAGCCGTTTTTGGATGAAATTTTTAGCCGAAAAAAACGACCATGTATAGTAAGGCATTTTTAGCGGAAAAAAACGACCACGTATAGTAAGGCATTTTTCGCTGAAAAAAAACGACCATGTATATAGTAAGGCGTTTTTGGATGAAATGTTTGGACGAAAAATCGACCATATGTAGTAAGGCGTTTTTAGCCGAAAAAAAACAACCATGTAGTCAGTCACTTTAGCCGAAAGAAACGAACATGATTGATAAAAAAAGAAAACTCTACTGCTCTATGTGCTGCTTTGGATCAGTGGTAGAGTGATGGAGTGCCACACCAGAGGTTGAGTGTTCGATCCCTGGTTGTTGCAACAATGTCTACTCTTTAACCACCGTATACAACTTATTTGAGGAAAAACACATAACAACCCAAAGTTTCATTGTGGTGGGTTAGCTCAGTGGTAGAGGCCCAAGATGTTAGGCTGTTAAAAAAAAAAAAAGACCATATATAGCAAGGTGTTTTTAACCGAAAAAACCGACCATGCATAGTAAGACGTTTTTAACCGAAAATAAACGACCATGTATGGTAAGGCGTTTTTGGATGAAAAAAATGACCATGTATAGTAAGGCGTTTTTAGCTGAAAAAAACCAACCATGTATAGTAAGGCATTTTTAGCCGAAAAAAAACGACCATGTATATAGTAAGACGTTTTTGGACGAAATCTTTAGCCGAAAAAAATGACCATGTACAGTGAGTCGTTTTTAGGCGAAAAAAAACGACCACGTATAGAATGGTCTTTTTAGCCGAAAAAAACCACCATGTATAGTAAGGCATTTTTGGACGAAATTTTTAGCCGAAAAAAACGACCTTGTATAGTAAGGCGTTTTTAGCCCCAAAAAAACGACCATGTATAGTAAGGCGTTTTTAGCCGAAAAAAAAACGACCATGTATATATAGTAAGGCATTTTTGGATGAAATTTTTAGCCGAAAAAAAAACGACCATGTAAAGTAAGGCCTTTTTGGACGAAAAAAATGACCATGTATAGTAAGGCGTTTTTAGCTGAAAAAAACCAACCATGTATAGTAAGGCATTTTTAGCCGAAAAAAAACGACCATGTATATAGTAAGACGTTTTTGGACGAAATCTTTAGCCGAAAAAAATGACCATGTACAGTGAGTCGTTTTTAGGCGAAAAAAAACGACCATATATATAGTAAGGCGTTTTTGGATGAAATTTTTAGCCGAAAAAAACGACCATGTATAGGAAGGCGTTTTTAGCCGAAAAAAACGACCACGTATAGAATGGTCTTTTTAGCCGAAAAAAAACGACCATGTATAGTAAGGCATTTTTGGATGAAAGTTTTAGCCGAAAAAAACGACCTTGTATAGTAAGGCATTTTTAGCCCCAAAAAAACGACCATGTATAGTAAGGCGTTTTTAGCCGAAAAAAAAACGACCATGTATATATAGTAAGGCGTTTTTGGATGAAAATTTTAGCCGAAAAAAAACGACCATGTAAAGTAAGGCCTTTTTGGACGAAAAAAATGACCATGTATAGTAAGGCATTTTTAGCGGAAAAAACCGACCGTTTTTGGACGAAATTTTTAGCCGAAAAAAACGACCATATATAAAGTAAGGCGTTTTTGGATGAAATTTTTAGCCGAAAAAAACAACCTTGTATAGTAAGACGTTTTTAGCTGAAAAAAAACAACCATGTATAGTAAGGCGTTTTTAGCCGAAACCCCCCCCGACTGTGTATAGTAAGGCGTTTTTAGCCGAAAAAAACGACCATGTATAGTTAGGCGTTTTTAGCTGAAAAAAAACGACCACGTATAGTAAGGCCTTTTTACCCCCAAAAAAAGACCATATATAGCAAGGTGTTTTTAACCGAAAAAACCGACCATGCATAGTAAGACGTTTTTAACCGAAAAAAAACGACCATGTATGGTAAGGCGTTTTTGGATGAAATTTTTAGCCGAAAAAACGACCATGTATAGTAAGGCCTTTTTGGACGAAAAAAATGACCATGTATAGTAAGGCATTTTTAGCCGAAAAAAAACAACCATGTATATAGTAAGGCCTTTTTGGATGAAATTTTGAGGCGAAAAAAACGACCATGTACAGTGAGGCGTTTTTAGCCAAAAAAAACGACCATATATATAGTAAGGCGTTTTTGGATGAAATTTTTAGCCGAAAAAAACGAACTTATATAGTAAGGCGTTTTTAGCCGAAAAAAAACAACCATGTATAGTAAGGCGTTTTTAGCCGAAAACCCCCCCCACTGTGTATAGTAAGGCGTTTTTAGCCCCAAAGAAACGACCATGTATAGTAAGGCATTTTTAGCCGAAAAAAACGACCATGTACAGTAAGCCGTTTTTGGATGAAATTTTTAGCCGAAAAAAAAACGACCATGTATAGTAAGGCATTTTTAGCGGAAAAAAACGACCACGTATAGTAAGGCATTTTTCGCTGAAAAAAAACGACCATGTATATAGTAAGGCGTTTTTGGATGAAATTTTTGGACGAAAAAAACGACCATGTATAGTAAGGCGTTTTTAGCCGAAAAAAAACCGACCATGTATAGTAAGACGTTTTTAACGCAAAAAAAACGACCATGTATAGTAAGGTGTTTTTGGATGAAATTTTTAGCCGAAAAAAACGACCATGTATAGTAAGGCGTTTTTAGCCCCAAAAAAACGACCATGTATAGTAAGGCATTTTTAGCCGAAAAAAACCGACCATGTATATAGTAAGGCGTTTTTGGACGAAATTTTTAGCCGAAAAAAAACGACCATGTATATAGTGAGGCGTTTTTAGCCAAAAAAAAACGACCAGATATATAGTAAGGCGTTTTTGGAAAAAAATTTTGACCGAAAAAAACGATCATGTATACGTTTTTAGCTGAAAAAAACGACCATGTATAGCAAGGTGTTATGAACCGAAAAAACCGACCATGTATAGTAAGGCATTTTTGGACTAAATTTTTAGCCGAAAAATCGACCATATGTAGTAAGGCGTTTTTAGCCGAAAAAAAACAACCATGTAGTCAGTCACTTTAGCCGAAAGAAACGAACATGATTGATAAAAAAAGAAAACTCCACTGCTCTATGTGCTGCTTTGGATCAGGGGTAGAGTGATGGAGTGCCACACCAGAGGTTGAGTGTTCGATCCCTGGTTGTTGCAACAATGTCTACTCTTTAACCACCGTATACAACTTATTTGAGGAAAAACACATAACAACCCCAAGTTTCATTGTGGTGGGTTAGCTCAGTGGTAGAGGCCCAAGATGTTAGGCTGTTTAAAAAAAAACGACTATGTATAGTAAGGCGTTTTTAACCGAAAAAACCGACGTAAGGTGTTTTTAACCGAAAAACCCCCACCATGTATAGTTAGGCGTCTTTGGACGAAATTTTTAGCCGAAAAAAACGACCATGTATAGTAAGGCATTTTTAGCCGAAAAAACCCGACCATGTATATAGTAAGGCGTTTTTGGACGAAATTTTTAGCCGAAAAAAAACGACCATGTATATAGTGAGGCGTTTTTAGCCAAAAAAAAACGACCATATATATAGTAAGGCGTTTTTGGAAAAAAAATTTGACCGAAAAAAACGATCATGTATACGTTTTTAGCTGAAAAAAACGACCATGTATAGCAAGGTGTTATGAACCGAAAAAACCGACCATGTATAGTAAGGCATTTTTGGACTAAATTTTTAGCCGAAAAATCGACCATATGTAGTAAGGCGTTTTTAGCCGAAAAAAAACAACCATGTAGTCAGTCACTTTAGCCGAAAGAAACGAACATGATTGATAAAAAAAGAAAACTCCACTGCTCTATGTGCTGCTTTGGATCAGTGGTAGAGTGATGGAGTGCCACACCAGAGGTTGAGTGTTCGATCCCTGGTTGTTGCAACAATGTCTACTCTTTAACCACCGTATACAACTTATTTGAGGAAAAACACATAACAACCCCAAGTTTCATTGTGGTGGGTTAGCTCAGTGGTAGAGGCCCAAGATGTTAGGCTGTTTAAAAAAAAACGACTATGTATAGTAAGGCGTTTTTAACCGAAAAAACCGACGTGAGGTGTTTTTAACCGAAAAACCCCCACCATGTATAGTTAGGCGTCTTTGGACGAAATTTTTAGCCGAAAAAAACGACCATGTATAGTAAAGTCATTTTGGACGAAAAAAACGACCATGTATACTAAGGCATTTTTGGACAAAACTTCTAGCCGAAAAAAACGACCATGTATAGTAAGGCGTTTTTAGCCGAAAAAAACGACCACGTATAGTAAGGCCTTTTTCCCCGAAAAAAAACCGACCATGTATAGTAAGGCGTTTTTGGACGAAATTTTTAGCCGAAAAAAACGACCATGTATAGTAAGGCTATTTAGCCGTAAAAAACGACCATGTATAGTAAGGTATTTTTGGACGAAACTTTTAGCCGAAAATAACGACCATGTATAGTAAGGCGTTTTTGGACGAAAAAAAACGGCCATGTATAGTAAGGCGTTTTTAGCCGAAAAAAAACGACCTTGTACAGTAAGGCGTTTTTGGCCGAAATTTTTAGCCGAAAAAAACGACCATGTACAGTAAGCCGTTTTTGGATGAAATTTTTAGCCGAAAAAAACGACCATGTATAGTAAGGCATTTTTAGCGGAAAAAAACGACCACGTATAGTAAGGCATTTTTCGCTGAAAAAAAACGACCATGTATATAGTAAGGCGTTTTTGGATGAAATGTTTGGACGAAAAATCGACCATATGTAGTAAGGCGTTTTTAGCCGAAAAAAAACAACCATGTAGTCAGTCACTTTAGCCGAAAGAAACGAACATGATTGATAAAAAAAGAAAACTCTACTGCTCTATGTGCTGCTTTGGATCAGTGGTAGAGTGATGGAGTGCCACACCAGAGGTTGAGTGTTCGATCCCTGGTTGTTGCAACAATGTCTACTCTTTAACCACCGTATACAACTTATTTGAGGAAAAACACATAACAACCCAAAGTTTCATTGTGGTGGGTTAGCTCAGTGGTAGAGGCCCAAGATGTTAGGCTGTTAAAAAAAAAAAAAGACCATATATAGCAAGGTGTTTTTAACCGAAAAAACCGACCATGCATAGTAAGACGTTTTTAACCGAAAAAAAACGACCATGTATGGTAAGGCGTTTTTGGATGAAATTTTTAGCCGAAAAAAACGACCATGTATAGTAAGGTCTTTTTGGACGAAAAAAAATGACCATGTATAGTAAGGCATTTTTAGCCGAAAAAAACTGACCATCTATATAGTAAGGCGTTTTTGGACGAAATTTTTAGCCGAAAAAAACGACCATGTATATAGTGAGGCGTTTTTAGCCCAAAAAAACGACCATATATATGTAGTAAGGCGTTTTTGGATGAAATTTTGAGCCGAAAAAAACGACCATGTATAGTAAGGTCTTTTTGGACGAAAAAAATGACCATGTATAGTAAGGCATTTTTAGCCGAAAAAACCCGACCATCTATATAGTAAGGCATTTTTGGACGAAATTTTTAACCGAAAAAAACGACCATGTATAGTTAGGCGTCTTTGGATGAAATTTTTAGCCGAAAAAAACGACCATGTATAGTAAAGTCTTTTTGGAAGAAAAAAACGACCATGTATACTAAGGCATTTTTGGACAAAATTTTTAGCCGAAAAAAACGACCATGTATAGTAAGGCGTTTAGCCGAGAGAAACGAACATGATTGATAAAGAAAACTCCACTGCTCTATGTGCTGCTTTGGCTCAGTGGTAGAGTGATGGAGTGCCACACCAGAGGTTGAGTGTTTGATCCCTGGTTGTTGCAACAATGTCTACTCTTTAACCACCATATGCAACTTATTTGAGGAAAAACACATAACAACCCCAAGTTTCATTGTGGTGGGTTAGCTCAGTGGTAGAGGCCCAAGATGTTAGGCTGTTTAAAAAAAAACGACTATGTATAGTAAGGCGTTTTTAACCGAAAAAACCGACGTAAGGTGTTTTTAACCGAAAACCCCCCACCATGTATAGTTAGGCGTCTTTGGACGAAATTTTTAGCCGAAAAAAACGACCATGTATAGTAAAGTCTTTTTGGACGAAAAAAACGACCATGTATACTAAGGCATTTTTGGACAAAACTTCTAGCCGAAAAAAACGACCATGTATAGTAAGGCGTTTTTAGCCGAAAAAAACGACCACGTATAGTAAGGCCTTTTTCCCCGAAAAAAAACCGACCATGTATAGTAAGGCGTTTTTGGACGAAATTTTTAGCCGAAAAAAACGACCATGTATAGTAAGGCTATTTAGCCGTAAAAAACGACCATGTATAGTAAGGTATTTTTGGACGAAACTTTTAGCCGAAAATAACGACCATGTATAGTAAGGCGTTTTTGGACGAAAAAAACGGCCATGTATAGTAAGGCGTTTTTAGCCGAAAAAAAACGACCTTGTACAGTAAGGCGTTTTTGGCCGAAATTTTTAGCCGAAAAAAACGACCATGGATAGTAAGGCCTTTTTGGACGAAAAAAACGACCATGTATAGTAAGCCATTTTTAGCCGAAAAAAAAAGAACATGTATAGTAAGGCGTTTTTGGCCGAAATTTTTAGCCGAAAAAAACGACCATGTATAGTAAGGCCTTTTTGGACGAAAAAAACGACCATGTATAGTAAGGCATTTTTCGCCGAAAAACCCCCGACCATGTATAGTAAGGAGTTCTTAACGCAAAAAAAACGACCATGTATAGTTAGGCCTTTTTGGACGAAAATTTTAGCCGAAAAAAAACACTATGTATATATATAGTAAGGCGTTTTTAACCGAAAAAAAAAAGACCATGAATAGTAAGGCATTTTTGGACGAAATTTTTAGCCGAAAAAAACCGACCATGTATAGTAAGGCCTTTTTGGACGAAAATTTTAGCCGAAAAAACCCACTATGTATATATATAGTAAGGCGTTTTTAACCGAAAAAAAAAAGACCATGAATTGTAAGGCATTTTTAGACGAAAAAAAGGACCATGTATAAAGTGTTTTAAGCCGAAAAAAACGACCATGTATAGTCAGGCGTTTTTAGCTGAAAAAAAAGACCATGTGCACTTTGGCGTTTTTAGCCGTAAAACCCCCCCCCGGCTGAGAACGCCTTACTATATACATGGTCCTTTTTTTCCGATAAAAACGCCTTACTATACATGGTCGTTTTTTTTTTCCGGCTAAAAACGCCTTGCGACACATAGTCGTAATTTTTGGCTAAAAACAGTGAACTAGACATGTTCGTTTTTTTGGGTTAAAACGCCTTTTGACACATGGTCATGATTTTTGGCTATAAACGGCTGACTATATACATGGTCGTTTTTTTTTTCCGGCTAAAAACGCCTGACTATATACTTTACATGGTCATCTTTTTCGGCTAAAAACGCCTTACTATACATGGTTGTTTTTTTGGGCTAAAAACGCCTTACTATACATGGTCATTTTTTTCGGGTTAAAACGGCTGACTGTATATGGTCGGGGTTTTTTTCGGCTAAAAACGCCTACTATACATGGTCGTTTTTTTTCGGCTAAAACGCCTGGCTATACGTGGTCGTTTTTTTAATCTAAAAACGCCTTACGATACATGGTCGTTTTTTTCGGCTAAAAACGCCTTACTATTCATGGTCTTAAGTTCGGCTAAAAACACCTTACTTTACATGGTAGTTTTTTTCGGCTAAAAACGCCTTACTACACATGGTCGTTTTTTTCCGCTAAAAACACCTTCCTATACAGTACTTGATCGTTTTTTTCGAGTTAAAATGCCTTACTATAACATGGTCGTTTTTTTCGGCTAAAAACGCCTTACTATACATGGTCCTTTTTTTTCAGCTAAAAACGCCTTACTACATGTACACGGTTGTTTTTTTTGGCTAAAAACGCCTTATTGTACATGGTCGTTGTTTTCGTCTAAAAACGCCTTACTATACATGGTCGTTTTTTTTTTTTTTAAAACGCCTTACTGTTCATGCTCGTTTTTTTTGGCTCAAAACACCTTACTATACATGGTCGTTTTTTTCGGCTAAAAACGCCTTACGACATGGTCGTTTTTTTCGGCTAAAAATGCCTTACGACACATGGTCGTTTTTTTCGGCTAAAAATGCCTTTCTATACATGTAGTTTTTTTCGTCGAAAAATGCCTTATTACATGGTATTTTTTTACGTCAAAAAACGCTTTACTGTACAGGGTCGGTTTTTTTGGCTAAAAACGCCTTACTATACACGGTCGTTTTTTTTCTTCTATAAACGGCTTACTTTACATGGTCGTTTTTTTCCGCTAAAAACACCTTCCTATACAGTACTTGATCGTTTTTTTCGAGTTAAAATGCCTTACTATAACATGGTCGTTTTTTTCGGCTAAAAACGCCTTACTATACATGGTCCTTTTTTTCGGCTAAAAACGCCTTACTACATGTACACGGTTGTTTTTTTTGGCTAAAAACGCCTTATTGTACATGGTCGTTGTTTTCGTCTAAAAACGCCTTACTATACATGGTCGTTTTTTGTTTTTTTTTAAACGCCTTACTGTTCATGCTCGTTTTTTTTGGCTCAAAACACCTTACTATACATGGTCGTTTTTTTCGGCTAAAAATGCCTTACGACACATGGTCGTTTTTTTCGGCTAAAAATGCCTTTCTATACATGTAGTTTTTTTCGTCGAAAAATGCCTTATTACATGGTATTTTTTTACGTCAAAAAACGCTTTACTGTACAGGGTCGGTTTTTTTGGCTAAAAACGCCTTACTATACACGGTCGTTTTTTTTCTTCTATAAACGGCTTACTTTACATGGTAGTTTTTTTCGGCTAAAAACGCCTTACTACACATGGTCGTTTTTTTCCGCTAAAAACACCTTCCTATACAGTACTTGATCGTTTTTTTCGAGTTAAAATGCCTTACTATAACATGGTCGTTTTTTTCGGCTAAAAACGCCTTACTATACATGGTCCTTTTTTTCGGCTAAAAACGCCTTACTACATGTACACGGTTGTTTTTTTTGGCTAAAAACGCCTTATTGTACATGGTCGTTGTTTTCGTCTAAAAACGCCTTACTATACATGGTCGTTTTTTGTTTTTTTTTAAACGCCTTACTGTTCATGCTCGTTTTTTTTGGCTCAAAACACCTTACTATACATGGTCGTTTTTTTCGGCTAAAAATGCCTTACGACACATGGTCGTTTTTTTCGGCTAAAAATGCCTTTCTATACATGTAGTTTTTTTCGTTGAAAAATGCCTTATTACATGGTATTTTTTTACGTCAAAAAACGCTTTACTGTACAGGGTCGGTTTTTTTGGCTAAAAACGCCTTACTATACACGGTCGTTTTTTTTCTTCTATAAACGGCTTACTATACATGGTCTTTTTTTCGGCTAAAAGCGCCTTACTATACGTGGTCGTTTTTTTCAGCTAAAAACACCTTTCTATACGTGGTCCTTTTTTTTCGGCTCAAAACGCCTTACTATACATGGTCTTTTTTTTTTTTTCAGCTAAAAACGGCTCATCGTTCACTTCTTTGTACCGGCTCGTTCGCGACCGACACATCACTTGTGAAAATGTAGGTGATTGAACAGTCAAAGGTGCTGCCAAAAAGAACCCTTTCTGCACTGAAATACAATGAAATTAATTTTGATTCCGTTTGCTGCAATACAAACCGGATACTTCATACTCGACCATTAAGTTGATTTAAAACTTAGTACCTCAATTCAAACAAAATGTGTCGTTGAAAAAAAAGTCATTTTGTATTTGTAAGACTGAATATGAAAATAAACAGAATTTAATTTTCAGTGAGGATCAAATACAGTTTCAAAGAAAAAAAAGTATATCGTTTCAAATTCAGATTGTACAATTCAGATTCAGTTATTCAATATGATTCAGAGTAAAATATACAAATCCATCCATTATCCGAGCCACTGACCTTCAATTCACGTAATTCAAATTCAGTATAAACTATTTAAAAGTTATTCACGTTTAGTTTTTGGTGGCAAATATTCTGCCCCACAGCGTCACACCTATTTTGTTTTGGTTGTAAAGTGTCCTAGAGTGTCCTGAAAGATGATTATAAATGAAATGTATTATTATTATTATAAGAAATTTCAGGGGTTATTTTTACTGACCATTCATTGTTTATGACATGTACAAATGCTTGTTTTCCTAACACACTGTTAGGAAAACAACAGTTCTTACAGCCGCTGTGAGACCTAACAGCCTAACATCTTGGGCCTCAGACCAGGAAATTGATGTCACAATCAAAAGATGGCTACATCTGGCTCCTGATCGGGGTGGTGACAGGAAGGAGAGCATGAGAAGAAAAGAGGACATGGAGAGCGCAACAATTTGATGGACAGAAAAATTCCGTTCAAGAGTAAGCTGCATCCCAATTTGGACTTTGTGTTCACTGTTAAATAAAGTGCATTTTTCCAGTGTATGTGGAGTTATATGTGAGGTTCACAAATTATGACAATAAACATATTTTTATAACAGTCGTTTTTGAGACTTTTTTTTTAATGTGGGTCAAATATGGCTCATGAAAGATGTGGCTTAGTTGAGGTTGAATTCAGGCTGATATCAGGAACCTGTTCTGGCCCAGCGTCGGACCGGAGTAGGGCCAGATATGGTTTTACAATGCGGCTCAGATGGCCCATCCATGATGTGGGCCGAATGCGGCCCACATCATGGATTCCAGACGTGGGCCACTGCAGGACCGTCATTCATTGAGGTATGTGGGCCCAGTGTACTGCCGTGTCTGCCCCAGAGCTGGGCCAGACCAATTTTGCTGACTGGGTAATTTAGTTTTCACACATGGCTGAACTGGTTTGGAAGCAATCTGAGCTTTTTCAAACGAGCTGTATTGTTGCGCACAACTGCAAGACCGTTTGGCCTAATGATTTGCAGTTTTAAGAATGTCTTTTCTGTTTCAAGAAGTTATCCAAAACAACGGATGAAAACCGTAAAACAATTACGTATTGCTAATTTCTAAAGTAGGATCATACGTAACAAAATTAATGTATTTATAAAATCAAAACATTTTCCTGCAAGATTCATCCTGAATCCCAAATTTATGTGAATGAATACAGTACTCGATTCGTACACAAAATTTCAAATGATGGCAAGTTCTCTCAGAGGCCAATGCTGACCTCTTGTGGTTGAACTGGAATCACGGGAGAGGCTCAAAAGCTTGGGGGAAACGTAGCAACATTAGCTTGTACGTGCAACAGTCTTCTGTCAAAAAATGAAAATAAAATACAAATAGCATGAACTTAAGAACAAGGGAAAATTTCAAACCTATGATTTAACCCACATAATGAGGCAGATGTATGTGCAGAATTCTGCCGAAAAACAAAAACAAAAAAATTAAACATGTTCCGCAGTGTGCTTTTTGTGATGAAGCATAGTAAAATTTAAATGTTATACATGCCACACAGGAAGGTTCAAGTTGTGCAATTTATTTAATGCCACATGCAGAGTACTACTCTCACTGGGCAATTACACTTCTATCACTGATCACAAATACAGTATCACTTATTTTCACACTCTCGTGCATTGAAAATGATGTGTGTGTATAGATATACACATTTTTAAATATATAATAGAATACAGCTCAATCACACAAAATCTTTGAATAATGAAAGAACTAATAATCCCTCCTAAGCAACACAACAGCAAAAGAAGTAATCAAATACATATTTTTGTTGTCTCCTATTAAATTCCATTTACAAAGAGATATAGAAAATGTTGCTGGCCTAGCTAGAAAGAAAAAAAATCATTCGAGTCTGCAATCATCACCGTAACACATTTTTCTCACCCTCTCACGTGCGTGCGCGCGCACACACATGCACACCCAAACACACTCGTGCGCACGCCAACCCCCGCCCCCACGCACACAAACGCACAGATTTTTATACCAACTGCATGGCATGCAGTGTAGAACACACTTGGTCCCTTTCTATTGCTGTTTGATTTTTTTTGCTTGTTTGTTTTATGAATGATTATCCAGATCTTGGAGAGTAAAAAGAGTCTCGGTCATGTTAATGTTTTGGTGTATTGGTAAAAGTACAGTCACCTCAGTACACGTGGCAATCATGGACTCACGGAGGGTGTATTTTTAGAGCTAACAACAGTGACTGTGGGCCACATGGAAAACCTCCCCAAATTTTCAATTAAGTGAAGGATAATACGGTATCGCCAAACACTGTTAAATGTGAGGAGAAAAGCAAAATTCTGCCACGTCGTTGACCCCTTCCCACGTGCGTGCCCATTGTCCGCAAGGGGGTCCGATGAGGCGGATGTTAGGCAGCCAGTGGCGTTAAGACTCAGTGGTGAGGGGAGAGACTGGATCGAGGTGAGCCGGATGGACCTTGGTACCGCTGCTTGGCGTGTTTCTCACAGTACATCACGTCACCCACCCAGAAGTGACCCCTCATCCGGAGGTTCAGGCCGCAGTCCGTGCAGGTGTAGCACTCGGGGTGGCGGAAGCGGTCGTCCACGATGCGCACGGCCTGTGTGCTGTGAGTGGGAAGATGAGGGGGAGGAGTCAGGACTGTGTTGGATGCCATCTTCATATTTTAGGCATTTTCACCTTATCTAATGATGATGACAATACATATGTTTTTGTTGTCATCCATGGGCTTCAGAGAGTCATTGTGCATTTTCTAGAAAGTAGGGCGGCACTTAGTGGCCTTAAATAAAACGTTCACAATTATAGTTATAGTTGATTATAGTTCACTTTGAGGGGGAAAAAAAACAAATATGACAATTTGGACTCCTCCTGTTACCAAACTGGCATAAAACGGCATTAACATCCACAGAGATCCAGCAAAAACAATTTTTTTTATTCACAGACATAAAAATAAGTGCGGCCTCTTGGAAAATTGTCAATAATTTAACAGAAAATGAGCCACTAAACTGCACGAATAATGATGGTACTCTCTCCAGCTTCCCTGTCGTCTTAATATTTGTGCAAGCCAACATGAGATAAATCCTGTCTTTTTCAACATACAGTATACATTGGTACCACATCTTTTGCAATGTTCTGCACAAATGACGCCATCATTGCCTTCCTCTGTGATCCTCGACGTATGGGGGATGAAATGTGAAAAAGATTGACGGTTGTCGACTGCTGCTACATGGAAATTAAATAGATCAACCGCTTTGGTTGTGTAAAACAGCCAGTAGAGAGGTTGGAATGATCGCCAAGATGGGGATACTGACTGCTTTTGTAAACTCCTCGTTTGCATAATTGTTGTGGGCGCAAGCAGTTCATGTCTGAGGATACTGTTTGAACTACAGAGGCCGAAAATAAAACCAGAAAATTGTCCTGCGCAATAAATCTGATCTCATCAATAAAATTGATTGATAACCCAATCCTAGGTCAAAATATTTCGCGATGGCTCTCTTTACAATTATGTCGGTACGTTTGCAGGTTTGACTTTCAAAACGGCTGTAGCACTGCTTAGTCTTTCAATAAACTTCAAATATGAAAAGGTGACCTTACACAATGCTGGTGCCACATTTCTCACAGGTGTGGTATTTGCTGACTCCTCCCACCGGTGTGCTTACTTTCGGAACGTTGGGTGACAACTTTCCCGGGAACTTCAATGCTGCCTCTGGAATGACACACGTACATATGCACGCACACACGCAGGCGCACGCACGCACACACACACATACAGAGTAAGAATCAGAATCAGAATCAGAATCATCTTTATTGGCCAAGTATGTAGAACACACAAGGAATTTGTCTCCGGTATAACACGCTGCATTAGTATCATCGTAAACAACAAATCATTGAACCATTTTAGAGTAACCAGTAGCAGTATTTGTAGTACAAGAAGAGTGACTACGTCAGTGACTGTTTAAGGAGTTAATGGCTAGAGGGAAGAAGCTGTTTAAGTGTCTACTGGATTTGGTGCGCATGGATCTGTAGCGTCTGCCTGAGGGGAGTAGCTGGAAAAGGTGGTGGGCAGGGTGCGGGGATCCAGGAGGATTTTCCGTGCCCTTGTCTTGATTCTTGCAGTGTGCAAGTCCTCAAGAGTGGGTAGGGCGGTGCCAACGATTTTTTCCGCCGTCCTAACTGTCCGTTGAAGTCGGATTTTGTCCTTTTTTGTGGCGGCCCCAAACCAAACCGTGATGGAAGAACACAGGATTGATTCGATGACTGCCGTGTAGAACTGTCGTAGCACCTCCTGTGGCAGGCCATGCTAAGAGGTGGCAATGCTGACCGTGTTCAGTTACGCCTTCACTACCACTGAAAGCTCGTTTGCGTCTTTCACTTGTAACTGCACACTTGGGTTTTGCTGGGCACTTTCGTGTTATTCGTTGTGAATTGATTTACCTCCCACAATCATCCCACCATCTACTGCTCACAAATGAAATTACACTTTGTCTTCTCACAGCACAGATGCTTGGCGTCCATGTGGACACATAACATAAGTTGCATGATACATTTGGGAGCGGGATCCCCCTGACTCCAAACGACAAGATGCCAACAAGTAAGTTTTAACAAGTGAGTAACTCTTGCAGTATTTGACAAATCATCTGAAGCGCTTCCAGACTGCACTGATGCAAACCATGCACGCCATCAGACCCGCGCTCACTCCTGCGTGTCAACCTATACAAGTAGAGGAATTGCTTATGGTTCAGCTAATGAACATGAAGTTTAAACTGTCCACTACCTTTTATTATGTTTGTGGGAACTATTTCATACAAGGTTTGTATTTAACCCTGGGGAACCCACGGGGTCAAATTTGGCCCCTATAAATTCTGCTACTCAGATGCTACCCTTAAATCCTAAAGGGTCAAATTTGGCCCGAATCCTAAATTAGGATTAAAGCATGAAGTATTTGGAAAAACATATTTTGCTGTTCAGTGAACATACCGCAGTCATTTAACATATAATTCATCATTTTCCAAAGAAGAAAAAGGTTCTTGGGTTCTCCAGGGTTAAAAGCAAGGTGTGTGTATTACATATTATACTGTATATCTATATTATTATTATTATTATTATTATAATTATTGTTTTTTTTTCGGGGGGGGGGGGGTTACTACCTCCTAATGGGCATATTTGTTTTGTCAGGCTATGTTGTCCCAACCTTTCTCGTCAGCCTCCAGAACTTCTTGCAGCATTTTGAAGGTGTTGGACTGACGAGGCGCTGCGCGAGTCTCCTTATTCTCCTGGATCATTTTGTACACCTCTGAGTCCTTGTCAAACCTCTGCATGACTGGTTCCGAGCTTGAACTGTCAAAAGAAAAAAAAAAAGAAAGAAAGAAAATTAAAATACAAAGAGTGACATCTACCATGAATATATTTCAGCATTGCAAGATAAGCTTGTTCGAAAATGTATTTTGAGTGAGCATTATGTAAATGGTATGCACAGGAAGTGAAGAAAGGGGCAACAGCTGGCTTTGGAACTTTGACCTCTACGCACCCAGTCTGAAGTGCACACAACAGGCTTGAGACGACATCATATTTAACACTGCTGGAACTCAAACATGCTCCGAGGCTAACAAAGTGGGAGGTCCCCCATGCGTGCTCTTACAAGTTATTCCAACACCTCTCCGCGCTTACTTGCGGCCAGTCAGGGCACAGCAGGGGTGTGAGTGAGTAAGCTTCCATCGGGGGATAGTACAACATGGCAGCTAATTAAGACCAAGCCAAGAAAACAGTAGCGCCGTTTACAAGCACATTCTTCATTTGCCGGTGCGGTGGAAAAACACATTTACTGGCACACTTGATGTGAAAGCGCTGTCACCGCCCTCTAAAGCAGCATCAATTGAAATCCAACTGAAAGACAAGTTATGTGCGGAGAACGAGCTGGCGAGCGGCGGCGGCTGTCGCTGGGAACTGGGTACACCAGTCGAGCCAGGTGTGCGATTATAATGACATACGCACACACACAAACACACACGGGCCAAGTGAGACTGTGAGCTGACAGCCTGATGGCCGTCCCACCCATCATCACATGACACTGCCAAGACGTTTACGATAGCAACTTGCATTTTCTCTACGGTATGTGATATTAAGAGTGGATCCCGTAAATAAGCAGAGGCGTTTGTTTTGTCCACTTGTTTGGGACCTCCAATACAAAGATGAGGATGAAAGAATAGAACTGAATAAAAACGAAATAGTCGTTTGTCTAGACAACAAATAGCAGTGAGGTGAGGCATGGTTCACCAAAGTCACCATGGCATTCACCGCATAGTGCCGGCGAGTTCATTACACAATGTAAATGTCAGAGTCAGGACTTTCACCACTCTGACATGGCTTCTTCTGAAGACAGAGGAAAGCCTGATTCTCAAAGGAATGACGGTCCAAGGTGAATCACTTCCCAACAACGACATCTGAATGTACAAGGTTAGACATCACATGGTGTGTGTGTGTGTGTGTGTATGCATATTGTGTCTACAAGATGGATGTGGCTGCAACCAGAGATGGCAAATGGACAAGACAACAAAAATACGGTCAAAGCAAAAAAAAAAAAGCTGAGACGCTTTCCTCTGTAGCCTTGAATGTGGCTCAAATTAAAAACAGACCGTGAAAGCCCGAACTCCAAGTTCTCCACACCCTCAGCAAATTTCCTTTCCTGCGCCGGTCACCATCCCTTCTGACATGCAATCTCAGAGCAAATGGAAAGTACTGGTCGACTGGGAGCGAACCAAAGAAGAGCAGCTCAGGTCACAGCAAGAAGCAGGAGACGGCAGGAATGTATCAAAGATGTCGTTTGGACAAAATGTCAGCAGCGATTGAAATGTGTCCGATATTTCTTGTCAAGTTTGAGGTCAGCGTGCTTTCATGCACTGATCCTGCACAGACAACTTCACATCACACTTGGGCTGTGCTGATAAAATATGTAAATGAGCTCTTTCAATGCAGGAACATCTCTTAAAGCAGCTTCCCCCAACGACTACGTTTAAGTGAGATCATCTCCATAAACCAAATACCAAACTTGAAATGGGAGCACTCACCTTGGAGAGAGCAAAGTTACGCAGCAATAACACGTATTCCCAGTCACTTAACAATTAACATGCATTGGAGAAAAAAAAAAACATTGCAGCACACACAAGCAGATGCTGAGCAGACACCTACAGTATGTAAAGCGGACACGACTGAAAAACAAGAGGTTGCCTGAAAGGTGTGTCCCCAGTCTGCAACTGATTGGCCACGATGCATAAATGGGTGGGTCAAAGGGTGTCACGCTGGTGGTGATTGGCTGAGGTGAAGCAGAGAGGGGCTTGCTGTACAGGCTGGGGGCTTCAAACTGGAGGCCAATTAGGGGAGGAGGGGAAATCGGCCTTTTGGGGAACATTGGGTGTTTGCATATGACTGCATTTGCTGACACAGCAACTGCGGTTACCCAACGAGGGCCAAAGTCCATCCTTCTCCAATGCGGAAAGAAAGAGGAGAAACAATGGACACAAAGGATTGCAGGTCTGACGAAGTTTTCCCCAAAGCTGTATCCCCCACCCCGCTCCCCCAACAAAACACGTGGTTAATCAAGACAAGCATGTACAGTAGGTGGGCCTTTCACTTGAGCCTTTCCCAAGGACTGAGCATGTGTTTGCTGCTGCAATGAGCTCCACAAACAAGCATACACACTCAGACAGCTGCACCAATTGTACACTAAATGGAGACAGTTTCAACACAGGCCTTTGAATCAAGGGTACAATCTACAACGATACAAAAGGAATGTCTGTGGATCTGGTTTCAACCCAGAGGAATTCTGGATATGGGAAACACTTAAAAAATCTACTGTGAGCCTGCAGAACTCAGACCTGAAAGAGCTTAGCTCTGGTTTGGGCAAGAAAGTAATGTTAGTTTGACACCAGCCATTGAGCAAGCAAATGGGAAGCTGCAAAAAGCGCTCGAACTACTGAGCGTTGCCTGTGTGGCCTTGAGCAAGGCAGAGCCCGTACCTCACGAATGTTGACTCAAGTATGTGTGTGTGTATTATACATATATACACATACACACACATACCGTATTGGCCCGAATATATGACTGTGTTTTTTGGCGAATGACAAGGACGCTGCAGAGACACACATCTATCTACACACATCTTAGCCAATGGGATGCAAGGAAGATGCTAGTTAATAGCCAATGGCAGAGCAGCTATAAGTATGTTCCGTTCAGGAAACTCGAAGCTGCGAATAGCAGCCCGTACTGTATTTTACCTTCCGTATCTTGAAATTTTTTTCGTAACAAGCCGCAATATTTTCCTGTTGAGGTGTTTCGTAAATTGAAAATTTCGTATGAAGAGGCATTCGTAAGTAGAGGTACCACTGTACCTTTGGGCTGTGAAAAAAGTATACTGGTACTTTCATTCCAATATGATATGGAAGGTCTAATGTTCCAAATATACAAAGAATAAAGCGGTGGTTTTGACATAATTCCTCCACAGAAGGACAGATTATTGGGTATTGGGTGTTCCATACGCATTTTTGGCGTGGAAGTAAATCAGATTTCCGGGTTACTTCCTTGTTTATATTCTCAGATCTTTGCATAGTTTCAAAAAGCACTGGTAAAAACAATTTCGGTTACTCACCGTCAATCACAGAGCCTCGCAAGCAAGTGTCGCTTGCTTCATTTGATAGCTGTTATCATATATCCGTTTCTGCCGCGGCCGGTTGACATAATTTGGCAGCAGTTTTAGCGTTTTAGATTACAAGGCAGCATAAAGGCTTATCCGCGAATGTGTTATTATAATTGTGTGTGCAAGGTATACTATTTCTAATTACATCCATTCTATTATCACTCCTCAGACTAAGTAACTGCTTCCTTACACAGAAGTATCGGTCGTCAGCATGTGCAGCGGAGAAAGGTAGGTATTTCTGGTTTCCTGTTTTTCAGAGAACTTTGAAAAAAAAATAACTATACAGTTATTAAAATACACATTTGTACTGTATGTGCCTAGCACTTCTATTTTTGAGCAGTGACACAATCAACACCATATTGTAACTTGCAATGATTGCTAAATCAACCTTGCTGCCGAGCAGGGGCTGACCAAAGTGGGTCACTGCTGATTCCCAGTCCCCAAAGCTTAACTGTAGTATTAGCTTTCCACCAGTTGGGGGTGCTAATGGGCTGTGAAACGTAAGCTGGGAGTTTGAATACAGTTCATAGCCTGATGTAAACCGAAAACGTCTGGGTGGAAAAAAGTGTCTCACCGTGTCCTTCGAAGAGTTCTGCGTGTGTATATGTGCGCGTGTGTGTGTGGTGATGGGGGATTGGGGTGGTCAGTGCTTCGGGAGTACAGTACTGAACCCCTTCATATAGGCTGTTCGATTCTGTTCGATTCCTGCAGGACCGATGTCAGAGTTTGGTCTACATTAATTGCCGACTGTATGTTGGATTGGTTTCCAGTGAAGGGTGGACTCCGCCAGGGTGGCCCTTTGTCACCAATTCTGTTCATAGACTGGACTACATGACTGGCTGATTCCAATTCTGACACCAATTCTGTATGTATTGTACTTAAAATCTCCACACATTTTAAAATTAAGAAATAAATAGTTTGGTAAATGATTAGGAGTTGATTAAGGGTCATAAGTGGCTGGCATGATTAAAAAAAGTGTGGGGACCCATGTACTCATGGATGAAATCATGAAGCTTGGGGAGGAAATTTTCACAAGTGCACACACCACTCGGCGGGTGTGTTCATCATCCCCCACCCCTTCAGAATTTGGGATATCGAGATCATAGAGCTTGTGATTTAGCAATGTCTTGAGAGGCTTGATTCTTTTTTTTCTTTTTTTTGCATTACACAGCAAAAAAATGTTCCAATGTATGTAGTGTTTACCTGTGATGAGGAGACATGTCGTGATCAAGGGCACGATGAGGTGAGTAGTGTCCTGGTGGGGTCGGGGTTCTGCTGGAGAAAGAACTGTTTCTGTAGTCTGAAGGATAGAAATCCTGTCAAGGAAGGGCAAGAAAGCAGTCGAGTGTTAGAAAGCGCCTTTAAAAAAACAAAAAGGCTTGCATGGAAAAAGCCACAGTTATCAGTGACATAGAGCTTCTGGGCAACCATAATGTTTATATGGGGAATAAACACTTCATTAATTCAGACAAAACCATTACAGAATTAGCAAAACACCTTGACAATCTTAGTCAGCCACTATGGGTGCCCTTTGATTGGAAACACATGTCGCATGTCTTTGATCCAAGCTCAAACATTGACAGCAACTTAGTTCAGCATTCATTTTATTTTGATTGTCCTGCATATTACTTTTGTACTTCAGTCGCATCGGTGTTACAGTCGTGTGGCAAAATCAAAGGTGAGGCACCGACTGACTTTGGAAAGGCATCTTAAATTTAATGGGGCCCCAGTAGATACAGTGTTCACAATTAGCTGCAATACTTATGAACATTGTCCACTTTCACACAAGTACGCTCTACGAATCACGTAAGAATATTTTGTCCTATCTATAATTTGGACAGAAGAGGGCGCCACATATCCAGTAGGGACAAAAGACAATGAAAAAAAGCTGAGCTGCCTTTTTTAAATTATTATAGCTGTTAAAAAAAAAGCACCGACCGCGGGACAACGTGAGCAAAGGTTGACATATTTAGCTGTAATTATGTCATAAGAATTCATGACCGCGCTGCATAACCTGCACTATAAATTTGCACCGGACACAACAAACAAATTGTCAACCACAAAATCTATTGGCCTCGTTGTCTATAATTCGTCGACTGCAGTCACATTTTGACTTTATGCCATTTATACTCTTAAAGCAGTTTCCAGATCCTGTGGCCATACAAAACTTCCATGCAAACAGGGAATGGAATGCAAATTTTGAAAAATAACTGACAAGTGCAGCTACCACATGAATACTTATTGTAAATGTCTTTTTCAACCTTCAACAGCTGACATGTTAAAAAAGGGTTCGTCGGAGGGTAGTGATTCATTTTTGGCATGAATTTAAGACCGTGATGAGATGAAGATCAGTATGTTCAATGCTACCACCCACTTTCCATCCAACAACCCTTTCAACAATGTTTCTGTTCTCAATTGAGTGCAAATTTCTCTTCATTTTCCCCTTCTGTGAAAGGGCGGATCGGTGGTGCGTGCTACGAAGCTACTAAGAACGATCACAGGCCTTTCCCTGAGATTCTTCCCAGGATATTCCCAACAAAATAACTCCAGATTCCTAAAATCACTTCGTCCATATGAAAAGAGTACAATAAGGTACAGGCACCCATGTCCTCTCCTGCTGTGAGCCCATCTGAAGGGCATATACCTGACAAACATGCATGCTTTTAGGCATCCCTTCAGGAAGACTCACTGAAAACACTCCGTAAGAGACGAATCTTCACTAATGCAAACCAATCGGCCGTTATGCAACTGTCTGGCTCCTTAGTATGAAACTTCTTGCTCTCCAACAGCCGTTTTTTCCCCCCTCAGTGAAAATCCCAACAGTGATCTATGAGACTCAAGAGGAATGCGGCTCAGTAAAGAAAAACAAAAAGGAGGGGGAAAAAAAAAAAACCAATGGCCTCTGAAGGCTTTAATTGCAGTAAACAGAGTACAGCTGGTAAGTACTTTAGATGAGACACACAAAACTGACTGGGAAGAGAACAAAAAATAAAATAATCACTGCTTGGTCCATTGTGTGCAGCTATTAAATGTGCATGATTTCAGACCTACAATGCAACATGCCACCATCTGTCAGTCCATCATCAATTATTACAAATATCAATAAAATGGTGCGTGTGTGTGTTCACACACATGTGTGTGTGCGCGCGGGCATATGCTTATCGGGCTGCCAGCCGATTCTTCTTGATTTCCACTACTGCTTATATCATTATGCCAAAAGTTGCCATAATGAACAGAAGTACATTAGGAACGCCTGATGATTACATGCTGCAGAAAATGCTAAGCACACACGTACGACAGCACACTCAAACACAGACGTCTCAAAAGAGTGAATTAACCTGGAAAACATTCTGGAGGCCATCCAGCAGTAACATTGCTTATTGCATAAACGGATTTCATTTCAACCTTCATTTGATCAAGGAGGGCAACTTGGGAACACACACTCCTTCCCTGATTACAAATAAAGCAATGATATAAATGAAAGGTGTAAACATAAAAAAGGGAAATTGTACAGTCAGATTGCATGATAAAATACTTTGAATAAAGCAAGGTATCCAACTGAAAACCAGTCCACGCCTAATATTTGGGATTGCAAGAGCTGCAATGGTGACAAATTCATTTTTGGTCACGGGCCCAATCATAGTTATGGTTTCCCTCAGCGGGCCTCAGTGACTTTGAACACAATGTATGATTCCTCATTATCACATTCGCAACACGATCCAGTTGCTCACCTATTTTGAAAAAGGAATTGTTTAACACACACACACACTAGCTCAACATTATTCAAATGGAAAAGACAATTTTTATTTTGTTGTTTGAGTAAGAAACATGATTTGCAGGCGCGGGCCACATAAGATGATGGGCCGGATGTGGCATCCGGGCCCCGAGTTTGACAACAGTGAGTCTAGGGTCTGCATAAATGAAGAATATTATGATGTAAGGCCTTGTAAATAAAGAGAAAACAGCATTGTTCTCTTCTTTGAACCTAGGATATCCAAGTGACATTTTGGTATAGTCGATTCAATGCATATCCTCATTGAAAATCATATTTTAAAGTGGAACGATTCGATGCACTCACATGTTCCAAATCAAAATCTATTTTCCAATTCAGTTGCAGTGCAATCAGAAAAAAATAATGATATACAGTAGTTCAAGGATTACATATCTGACAATAAAACAAACACAATTGCGCATTACTTTTGTACAGAAATAATTTTTCAAACACTTGCAGTAGGCTTTAATTGGCGTTTTGCAACAAGCCGAAGTTTTTGTCGAGTGTGTGTATACGGCTATCTTTCAGCCAAACTCATCTGTAAATCTGGATTTTGGGACTGAATTGGTGAATTTAAATAAAACACAAAGCAATATAGACATAATACAGTATGGCATCTAATTTAATTTGAGCGCAGTAGAAACGGTTTGTCTGCAAAAGCGAACCAAGTCTCTGATTACTGACCAGATCAAGAAACAAAAACAGGAAGTAGCAAAGTCAAGTAAGAGCAGCTGTTTCAGATGAAGGCCAATGGATATGCTGGGGATAGTGCCAGTGGAGGGGCCTTCGGTCTTCGATTTGGCTCCATGCAAGCCACGCTGCATCATCATTACCACCCTGCGGATTCAATTACAGGGCATGGGCCAGCACTGCACGGTACAGATGCTAAGCAAGATTTATTCTGGGATAGTTGGCAATGCCAAGAGAAAGTTCAATATGTGTTGATCCACTGTCTCACCACATAAAGTAAAGGATGACCAACGATGAGGTACAGCCAACTTACAAGGCCAAGCAATGACATGCTAGTGCTACTACTAATGAAAGTGTGAACATACAGTGTTTATTATGCAGCGATTTTCTTTTGTTGGAGGTCTTGAACAAAAAGCCAGAGGCTGGAATCAACCCACTGGTCATCCATTGTCACTGACGGTTCAATCCTTGTAATTATGTCTTAGCACTACCGCATAACTGTGCTCACATTCTGCAACGGAGAGCACAACCTAAGATAACCCAAGAAGCATTGGGTTATGTCACAAGTGATTCCACTCATTAAAATTCTTTAAAGGTTAACAGTTTCGCATCAACTCATTCATACAAGGGTCGAGGTCATATCTCTCAGATGTCTCAAATATGGCCACTATAAATTTTCAAACAGGGCACTTTCGACTTGCAAAACCATTATCGTTCATCTGTTAATTATTAGCATAGCATTCTCAGTTACACAAGTGTGCCAGGTTTGAACTACGTTCTGCACTAGGGGTGGGTAAAAGTATTGATTCATTAACGCATGGCAATACAGTACTTCTAGCAGTTCAAATTTCGACTCGGCGACTACTGTGAATCGCAAATCGAATAGAATGGCCTCGTTCACATTCAGGGCCTTTTGACAGTTCAATGTCATGGAAAAGCAGTAGTTCAAGAAGATGGTACAGAAATTCAAACCACAATAAGAAATACGAACACGAAAACATATCAGAGGTCGCCATGTCTAAGCGGTAGACAGAGTTGACGACAGCAGATTTGGTGGCGTTGGAGTCGGCAGAAAATAGCTCTTAAATGTGACTTTTGGACTTCCAGAGTGACTGACTCATAGGAATTCTCATTTGATTGAGAAGAAAGAAATAAAGTGGACTCCGACTATCCATGGGGGAAAGGAACAGGGCCAGCCCATGAATTGCCCAAAAAAATAATCATCATCATCATCATTTTTAAAAACATGCAAATAACACTCATTATAAATGAATTGAAAATGAATAAATCAAGGCAGCAGCTATCAAATATGTTGGTATTGGAATATACTAAGGTAATCGGATTTAAAAAATAAATCAAATCTTTGTTATAAGTACTGAAGACAAAAAAAAACATTTCCACTTCATAATGAATAAATAGATTCTTGGCTCAAGCCTACAGTACATAATGCAATACTCATTAACATGGAATAAAGTGATGCCAGTACAAATCCCTTCCTGTCTTGATTTGCTGGCCACACAGGATGAGGCTACTCCTGATATAAACCATCTGTAGAAGATTAGAGGCCAAATGAATAGACAACACAGTGATGATCAATGTGTCACCAAGTTCACAATAGATGTAAAATGCTACAATGCATTTAAAAAAAAAAAATTAATAGCAGCATTCTAAAGTAGACAGACAGTGCATCGGTATGGTGACAAATACTGCAAGTACTTTTATTGAACATAAAACATATACAGTAATAATTTGACAGAAAATAAGGTAGATAAAATAGTAAAAAGAAAGAAAGACAGAAAGAAAGAGGAAAGACGTCAGATATAAATATTGTCAACATACAGTAGATTTGGTGCTCTGTGCAGGGCCCCAAAATGTCATTCATGAACGCTAGCAGAAGAAGCAGTCCATATGCAATTGTCCATGAGATCTTTTACAAAAATTTGGCGACCGGGACACCGAAGATTAGTATTGGTGGCCATTGTGGTTATACGTTATAGTTTTATGGATAGGGAAATCCAAATGTGCCCGAATTCTGCAAGCAAATCAGAAAATATGGCATCCAAAAGATGAAATTATGTGTCATTCGGTCTAAGACACACACACAAAAAAAACAAACAAACAAACAATGATGATGAAATGTCCCATCATTTTAGCCAAGCATAGAACAACCTTAGCAATGTGTGCTGCTGGGAATCTGGCACAAATAAACTTAAGTTACACATGCATTTCCCTTTTGAAATGTTGACAGAGCTCAACCACCTTCATAAACAGCAGTGACGTGTAAAGGCTCATCTTTTCCATCCAACACTCCCACATAAAACTTGCAGGGCCAGTGCCCCATGAGTGTGCCAAGGGCTGTACAGCAGCAGGAAATCAAAAGTTCCCCAGTTTGCTTTCCCGCTCTAGGGGGGGGGGGGGGGGGTCGGCTGATAAATTGGGGGATGAGGAGAGGCATGCTGCCTGCCGAGGCTACAATGGCTCCCAAGCTTAACGGCTACAAGTCCATGTCAAAAGGCCTTACTCAGTCCAGTCACAGGGCTCACTGTACACGGAGGAAGAAAAGATCCCTTCAACGTGGCCACTGCCAGCTCAACTACTGACACTGGCTAGGCTTCTGCAGTACGAGAGTGCCAAATCAGTAGCCTCACTCAGATCTAAAATAGAACATGATTTACTGGATTCGGAAACACAAGCTATGCATTATTATTTAGGCTAGAACGGTAATTGTATTAGTACAGAGCTATATTGTCATCACATATTACATAAAGGGACAGGATGTTACACTCTCTAGCGGCATTGAATACTTCCTGAAAAATCACGCACTTGCCTAACAATAGATGGACACTTGAGAAAAAGTGCCTGGTCTCTAACTCACAACAATCCTTCCAAACTCTTGATCAGAAAAAAAAAAACAATAACCCATAAAATGCATCACCATCTATAAGTAATCGTCCAGGCATGTAAGTGTATGACATGAAATTATTCGTATGAATGTCTGATTTGATCTTTATCTTGAACAATCAATAAGAAATAACAAAAGTAGGCAAACAGACTACCGGTATTCAAAATGTTGAATTCAAGAAGGGGCAGACGTAAGCACAAGCTTATCTTGTCCTGCCCCCTCGTTCCAATTCAAATAATTACGTAAAAACAACTCGTGTTTATGGATGTAAATGTTTGCCAACGTAGATTTATTTGAGGACGACTGTTGAAGTCTCTCGGGCATAAAGAGCATTTCTTCACTTCAGCAGCATCTTGACGTTTGCAAATTGGTGTGATGTCTTAAATACGGTTTGGCAAGGTCGTCAAACTCCTTGGTTTCCACAACATTTCACAACCATCCCCCTCTTCTAGCTCTCGTCACACAAGAACACGCCTTGTAATACGTCGGGAAAAGCGGCCCTAGTCGTACACACCCTGAGCCATCACAGCCACTATTGTACACCGCATTTTCTCAGGATACCCAACACCCTGGAAAATGGGGGATCCTGTTGCGCACATCCCACTTTGCTCACTGAGGGACCCAGAAGAAGTGTGGAAAAGCCTTTTAGGCACTTTTCAAACAGGAGGATCACCTGATATAGTAGTGCCGTTCACCTCTTAGTCGGGGACAGAGGTCCTTGTCATGGAGCTCGCCACAGCTCACATTTACTGAGCTGCAGTGTTCCTGCCAGCCCAAGCAGCATAATGTACAGGGCAGCCAAGGCAGGCCTCTTCCCCACGGGGCGCTCTGAAAGAATTCAACTCACTAATCACAGCACTGCAGTGGGATGCTAATCATTTTAAAACCTCAGTCGACAACATTCATGAAACGGGGTCAGCCAAAACCCATAACTCGTCCACCAGTCGAAATGAGAGTCCACACTGAAGCCGTCAAGCGCAGATGGCAGTCAAAAATTACATTTCGTATCGACTTACAGGCCAGAATTGTGAGGAAAAAAAGACAAGTGTGGCGCACGAGGCATAAATCGCAAATTGCAGTTCAGTTCAAGACTGGGATGCATCAATTGTACAATGCTGGCAAAGGCACAAACTGTTGAAAGGTTCAAAATTACAACAATAAATGCCAATTATGATCTATTTTGTTGTGGGGATAGCGAGTTGAACTCAAGTTAGAGGAGCAAAGAGATGATTTGGCAAAGAGAAAGAACAACTAAAAATAAGAATGGGTGTAGCTATGAATAATCAAATATGTGAGGCTGTTCAAGACCAACAGCCATGACAGGAGCAAGTTCATTCCAACAGTCTGAGTGTGCGAGCAAGCCTATGCGTGCACGTGTGTGTGCGCGTGCTAGTTAGCCAATTCAAAATTGCGTTTCACAGTGCTGTCCCGTATGTAGCAGCTTCAGCTTCACAGCCACAGCAGTAGGTTGATCAGCTTGACAAGAAATTTCATTGTAAATTCATTCAAATTAGGTCAACTTAGCTTGACTAAAATGTAATATGGCATCAAAGTCAACTAAAAGTCAAACACAACCAACCTTTGCATGACAAATACAATGACCCTGCCTAGTCAGAACTATGATCACATTCGCGTCACACACTTACACTTTTCTAACAAGATCAACTAAGCCACCACTCATTTATATCATCTTGAATTAAAATTCCTTGCTGCAAAACCACATTCTCTTCCATCACTTTTTTTTTCTTTTAATAAAATACATTTCTCAGATGCTCCTGAACACATCATCAGTAATGTAACCTGGAGTCCTCCGTTGTTTCGGGTCTTTCAACACCCTCCCCTTCGACACCCTCTTCCAGACGACCCAGCCATGACTGATCAGACACGGCTTGTGTTCAGGTGGCATTTGCTAACCCTCAAGGATCTCCTCTCCTAATCTAAAGCCATCTCTAGGCTTTCTCTGCTTCCTCCGTGATGGTCCTGATGGCTCTTCTATTCTCCACTCAGGTGATGACCAGTGCACTCAAGGTTTAATAATGATTGGGCCACAAACCCTCTGCAGCCAACCTCGATAGGCATACACTTTACCTTCCAGACCTGCTTGCGACAGTCTGAGAGCAGTTCTTCATGTTTGATGTTCTTCCTCTCGTGGGCCACATCCAGGCAGTCCTCCCATGGGACAGTCGGCTTCAACAGGATCATGGTTTTCACCACCTCTGAAACCAGGAGGATGTCTGGCCTCAGGGTGGTTTTGGCAATGTGCTGGGGGAACTTGAGTTGTTTGTCCAAGTGGATAGACAGCTGCCAGTCTTTCGCAGGAATTGTGGTGGGTTTCTGGCTCCTACGGTGTTTTGCAACTGCTCTGCAGCCTTCACGAAAGTGATCGTATGGGTGGTGGTGCGGGACTGTCTGCTGCTGCTGATTCCCACACAAATGGCTTCCGCGATGGGTTTCAGAACTTGATTGTGGTGCCAAGTATACGGACTTTGCCCAAGAGCTACTGGACAACAGCTCAATATGTGCTCCAACGTGCCCCTTCCTGGGCAGTTGGGAGACTCGTGTTTTTTCCTGAGATGGGCTGGGCAGAATGTTGTACACTGCCTGGACAAGGAACTAATATGGAATTGGCATCCTTGTCAAACTGTTTCCAGAGTGCCATTTTGCAGACTTGTGGCCATTTAACTCAAACCCTCTCTGGAGGTCTGTTCTGAGGAATTGTTTGCGGCACTTGGGAGATTCTTGGCTCTGTGGGGTATTTCCAGGCCTGGCTCCTGCTGCATCTCACCGGGTAGGGTACCCGTGCGTTGTGTCACTTGTTCGCCCTCATCCAGTCTATTCCTGGTTGCCACTGGTTTCTCCAGCAAAGTGATTGATAAAATACATCTCTCAGATTGCTCCTGAACACATCACTTATGAAATCTGGAGTCTGTGGGTGTTATCAACAATAGACATCCTCTTCCAGGCGACCCGGCGGTGGTTGAACATACCCGGCTTGTGCTCAAGTAGCATTTGCCCATGGATCACCTCTCCTCATCCAGAGCTATCTCGAGGCTTTCTCTGCTTCCTCCATGATGTTCCTGATGGCTCTTCTACTCTCCACCCCGGCGATGCTAGCGTACTCAAGTTTTAACCCTGGTCGGTTACATCGTCCCCCTTTCAATCCGCTGCCTCGGGTATCTAAGCATCACTTATCTCACTTCTTTCAACCTTCAACAGATTCAAGTAACCACAAGGACATGTTGCAAAGTCGGAATGCCCTAAATCCACTTGAACGTACAGAACAAGCCTCAAGAGACTTTGCGGTTGCATCAATGTGATATCAGGAAGGATTCCATATTTCTATTTCTGCTGTGTCTACTGGAGCCAGATACGCCATTACTTTGTAAGTCGGTATCCTCTTTCAAACGGGCCACCTAAACCCACGTTTTCACCACTTTCTGTCCTGTGTGTAAAACATTTTAATGCGGGATTAGTGGTTCGGGTCGAGAGTGGTAATTTGACCAGCCGACTGAGTCACGCCCGTGTGTTAAAAGCAATCGACACTGTCATGCTGACGTGACGACACACCTAGTTATCTTACCGTCACCTCCCCGACTGTTGTTGTGACACGCACTTAAGCAAGCTCTCTTTGAAAGGCAAGAGCAAATAAATGCCAGCTCTACTCCACGATGTGGTAACTGGCAGTGTGAAAGTGGCTAGCGCATCAGGATCCCGTTTAATTTGTCAAAAACAAAGCATCCCAAACTCCATAACACATTTTTTAGATGAACCTTTAGCCTGCAGCCTCCTATAAGGAACACTCACACGTTTTGAAGTTCAAACCTCTGCATATTTATCTAAGTTTATGAAGTGTCCACAAGAGTTATAAAAAGGTCTGGAATTCCTTCTGCCATTACAAGGGGTCTTGTATGTTTTTCCTGCTCTGTCATCTCACATGTTCAGTCTTTAGTGAAGCCAAGCGTGCACACATAGCTGAAATAATTCACAATGAACTTTCCCACAACATGTTCTCTCTTAAGCTCACGAAAGGCTCTGCAGATGCCCGAGTCACCCTCGTTTTGGTTTTGTTGCTGGAACTGTAAATAAGCATTGGTGGCATTCACATGATAACCACAAGCCTCCCCTTTTAAGTATTTGACTGTTTAGAAATGACCCAAAGTTAAGGTCGTTGATTTCATCACAAATATTTTCGAACTGCTGTCTAGCTTGACTGTGAAATATTTCAATAAGAGTGATGTTTCTTGTTTGCACACTTCCTGCTATAAATTTTTTTTTGGGATCTTGTTGTTATAATAAGATCCTCATGCAACACTGACAGTCTAGCATCACACACACAATGTGCTTGAGTTAAAGACGAAAAAGTAAAACATGTCATTCACTTCTGGAATGGGCAAATCTGTTGAAACAAAACAGATGTAGACTTTATGATCACAACAAGAATACAGTAGAGGCATGTCCAGCACATTGTGCTGTACAAACTTGTACCGCAGCATCAGGCTACAGATAGGGACGAACGTCAACGTTTCACTCAGATCATGCCGATGAGACAGTATGTCCTGTTCAAGGTTAGGGGTGAACTAGTGCCTATCCCAGCTGACTTTGTGCGAGGCGGGGTACATCCTGAATTAGCAGTGAGTCATTCGCCGAGCACATACACGGTAGACAAACATACATGTCTGGAATGTGTGAGGAAGCTGGCGTACCTCGAGAAAACTCAAGCAAGCACAGAGTGAACTCTAAACAAAGGCCTGAGCAAAAATTCAAACGAGGAACATTTTGGACACGAGGCAGATGCAGTAACCACATAGAATGCTTCAAAAAGGACACAAAATGTTGACAGAAACCAACCTGCGAAAGTGGCCTGGACAGTCTGTAATTCTTCTCCTCTGGGGACCATGAACGCAGCTGGACACTACAACAAGGAAAGCAAGTAACAAATGATGCTTGTGTATTGGGGCAGAAATATGGACAATGGATCATGTCTTCTGGGTATACTTTTTCTTTTTTTTTAACTTTGGGATCAAATTTTGTAAATGACTGAATGTGTTGATTATGGATTCAATGTTACTAGCAATCGCATTTGCAGTGCAATGTCTCACGTATGCAGTCCCGTAATAAGGTAAACAAAGTGTAACAATGTCATCCAAAATCGCAACCAGAATAATTTTTTTCTAATGCATTTATACTCATGGGCACTTCAAACATTGCAGAAAAGACTAATAATTAAATAGGATAAAGTAAATGCATTTTTTTTTAAATGAAGGGCAAAACAACTCACTGAAGCCAAACATTTGACCTGTGGGCCTATAAAGTTGTCGTGCAGAGTCCACAAATGGCCAGCATACAATAAGTGTGGTGAACGTTCCACATTCTGCTTTTGTTAAAGTGACTGCAAATGGAGGAATGTGATATCCTATGCATATCCTTTGTTACTACAGTATAAGCTTGTGGCTCCACTTTGTTATTCTCACACCTATTGACACTGGATGCTGCAGCGTCACGGGAGCACTTTGTCCACTTTTAATCCTATTCAACTTGTCAAACAGAACACTTTTCACAAAGCATCAACTATCGCCAGATGAATACAGCTAAAGGAGCTTTAAACAGAGGCCTAAAAACGTTCTTTCAGGATGATGCAACTAGAATCGCTCCTAATGTTTTACCATGATCAATTATCATTGTACATTAGAAAGAATTGTGAATGAGCAGAGATAAAATGTGATTTGTTCAACTCCTATGAACTCCAGGAATCCTACACAAGTAAGGTTTAAAAATGCAGACCCCAATTTCCAGATTTCTCTGTCATAACTGATTAAAATATTTGTGACATTGGATAAAATGAACACCGAAAAAGGCATTAACCTGCGTATGCAAATGTCAATGATTAATGAAAGTACTAATTCATAATTTCATACAGTTTTAGTGAAAATAAAAAGTTTCACTTTAACTATTTTCTCCCTAGAACGTCTGAGGGCTTGACGATGAAGTCATTCCAATTACATAACTTTCAAAGGCAATATCAACACTATTCAGTAATCCATCCAGTTTCTGATCCGCTTTATCCTCACAAGGGTCGCGGGGCGTGCCGTGGCCTATCCCAGCTGTCTTTGGGCAGTCGGCAGGGGACACCCCGAACTGGGTGCCAGCCAATCGCAGGGCACACAGAGACGAACAACCATCACACTCACACCCACTATTCAGTAAACTTCCAACCCCTGATTCCAAGAACTTTTTTGTTCCAAATTTACAGTGTAGAAATTGCCACAAACAAATTAATCATGATTCCATGACTGATTTCCGCCATCTAGTCAAAAAATGTTTACTTTTAATTAAACACAAAGAATCGGTCTGTTTTCAAGGAGGACTTTAGAAATCTGATATTTACTGTTGAGCATCTGAAATTCCGAGCATTTTGACAATTTTTTTTTTAACGCATACCCATCGATTGTCAAAATCAATTTGATAATCGATTAGCTGTAAACTGTAGCACCTTTAGTGACTATTTAAATCTTACGGAATTAACTCTGAATTTGTGCCACTCTGCCATTTCATGTTTCCCCTCAATTCATGGAAAATTGGCTGGCAACCAGTGCAGGGTATCCCACGCCTTGTGTCCGAAGACAGCTGGGATAGGCTCCATATATGGATTAGAAAATGGATGGATGGAATTCATAGGGAAGTTGCCATCCTGGAAATCACAGTCGCATTAAGCATAATTTCACAAAGGGCACATTCACATTTGTCCGACTATGATTTTAGGGTATCTGATACAGTACAAGTAAACGTTAAGACTCGGACACAAAAATTCAGGGGAGCTTTTACCTCTTGTTGGTGGTGGTTGTCAATGTCTCTTTCTTGCAGTCAGGACTGTCAGGAGGTTGTGAATACGGCACAGGTGACAGTGATGCAGGGCTGGATATGCTGTATTGTCGATAGTTCTGATTTTCGTCTCGACTTACTATTACTGCTTCCTACAAATCATAGCATTGAGGGACAGTACGTAAGCATTGGATTAATATTCTGTTATTGAATTTGTTGCACCCACAAGGACATCAAAACATTACTTTTTATGACCAAAAAAATAAATTATACAAAAAAGAAAAACTCAAACAAAACTGATTTGTGCATAAATGTGATTTTACAGATTGTGTTGGGCATCAGAGCATAGCTTTCAAGGAGACAGATGACAGAAACCAAAAAAAATAAATCTGACCTGAAAGTGCCCAGTGAGCTGTTCAGGGGTGCTGATACCATTTGTCTGTTTTGGATTGGACAGTGCACACCTAGAGAGACAGAAATCCACAGGTATCAATCGAAGATCAGCACTTGGTTATGTAGGATTTAAAGTTAGCTTCAAAATATATTTTCAATCCGACATCTTTTAAGAACAATGATGTTAAAACAATGACTGCCGAATAAAGTTAAATAATACAGGTTGTAAGTTCATGTTAAAATTTTACCGACTGGAACATCGTTTAGAATGACACTATGGAAAATGTTTGGACTGCTTTGGATAATGTTCAAGCATGTCCGTTGGCATGAGACTGCGTGTCTCTTTCAAAAATATTCCTCTGACAGCTCGCCTCTTTCCAACTACTGCAGTCCCTTTTGCTTTAAATAAAAACACATTCTGCAAGCAATTTGATGATTAAATTTTGAGGGGGGGGGCAGCTCGGTGGCCAATTCAAACACACAGTGCCCCCCTAGCTGCAGGCCTGGAGGATGACTGGCTCTCGGTCAAGCCTGAGGTACTGTAATGAGGCGAACAGGAAAGCTTGAATGCCTGTGGTAAATCACGCAGAAACACACCAACTCTCATCGCTATTCTGTGTGTAGGGAAGGGATGACAAGAAAAGGAACAAGTATAGAAGCTGAAAAACGTTACTTCTCCAGAGGACATTAGAAAAACATCAGCGCTTTGAAATGGGAGCCGAATGCCAGAGAATTATTATTTTTTTCCCCCTTGGCCTCTAATCTTCATCAGTGTGACGAGACAAGTGGCGGCCAACAGACAATACCATGTATTGCAGGTTAATGATTACATCAGTGTTGAGTCTATGAGCACCGACCTCTCCATTACAAAGATAAATGTGTCAAATACAAAAAATGCTGAGTGTCTCTTTCCATCATTGAATTTTATCAAAATAAAGCAGCACTTATTAATTCAAGTCCCTCATTGGTGTCATTAAGGGGACCTGCCTAAGGCAGAGTCCTCAGACGTGTACAGAAGACGTCCTCGCTCTCATAAACTGAAATATTAATTGCTCAGGATTGAATGAAGGGAAAACAATTCCACACTAACTAGATCATAGTATGTGGTTAAAATTGAAATATATAACGAGCATGTATTTTGAACATATGCACACATTTTTTTTCTCCATTTAAAGTGACATTTTTGTCATACAACTTGTGACAAAGTGTGTGGTCCTGTGCCCCCCACCCATCGCCCAATAGTATTGATGAAACATTGTGGCCCTCCCTCCAGCATTTAAATTGGCCAGCGCTGATATTTGCTTGGAAGTCTTCCCAAAAAACATAATACACAGTATTAAACATACTGGTATTCTGACTGGATGAAATCAAGAATCAGTCCATTTGATGGCACCTTCCAGAGAGTTGTGTTGCGCTACGGTGTTCTACGGGCAATGAAAAACACCCATTTCACATGAACACGCCTCACTCGCCTGCTATGTTGCTGTCAACCGTGATCTCAACCATCAGACAGCAGTGTCACGGATTCTGTGGCTAAAATAGTTGGGCATTTTTAACATTCCATACCAGTTCCACGCCTGGAAGTTATTCAGGTGCAGTTCAGCCAGACAATAAAATGACTCAAAGAGTGGCAGAGATGTAAGTTGCACGGAAACCCAATGACTGTGTTCCTGCTTATACTAGTTGTGAACCAAGTGAGGTCACAATGCACTGCGACTTTCACATTTCAAAGGGTGTAACAAAGAACTTCAATAGCACAACATGCTAAATAGATTACTTCAAATGGTTATGCACCTCAAAACAAACAACTCCAAACACACACTGTACATGCACATGGTTGCAAGAAACAAAGCCCCTTTTTCAGTTTTCGGGAAAGTTTGAGTGATGATTGCTCAAAGTGCCAATGCCGCCGGCCACATGTTGAGTCGGAAAAGAGCGCGCTTCCAACTAAACCAAGAACAAAATTGTAAACATGAAAAATGTGTGCTGTGGTGCTACAAACCTCTTTTTTGCAGCACCGCAGTTTAATGTATGTGCAATACACAACCACAGACAGTGGCAGTGTCCTTCTAGCTCAGCGGGAGACACAAGATCAGCAATACACACACATGGACATTGGACACCTCAGGAGATAACTTGTGAAAGTACCGTACATGTGTGTGAGAGCGCTTTCTAACGTCTGGCTGAAACCCATAAGAAGGAAAGACAATGTTGAAGAAGGATTGGGGGAAACAGTGAAAAGAAATGGAATAAAGGGAAGGCCCTCTATTAAATTTGCAGCCAAGTGCGCAGGCCAGACTGAAAGAAAACCCCTTTGGGGTTCCAAACACGTTTGTTGGAGAACCAGGGAAAACAACAATGTGGCTCCAATTCAAACTGGTATTTCCTCTGATGGCAATCACTTGTTTTGTTTGTGCAGTGTTTAAATGATGACTAAAACACAAAACAGTGGAAGGACTGACTGTAATCTTGGCATTAAATGAGGGAGGCGTATGAACTGGAAAAAAAAAACCCATCCGAGTACACATTATTTGTGTAGTTTAAATGCTAAAAACAGCCGCAAGAATGTGAAGATCATAATGTTTTGATTCATGGTGCATACCTCTCCACCATCAGCTGCAGATGGGTCTTGGAGTTCTTGATTTTGTTCTGGGCTTCTGCATTTAGCATGTCAGCAGTATTTTCCCCATTGATGGCCAAGATGACATCACCTGGTTTGAGAGCTGCTTGCTCCGCTTTGCTACCTCCGTTGACCTGTTGAAGAAGAAAAAAAATGAAGAATTTAAAATAGAGGCCCTAATCTAACCCCTAATTGTTTAACAAGTGGCTGTGCTGACAACTTGTCAATAAGAGGGATGGAGCATTAGCAAATGCGTAACTGACAGAAGACAAAGTTAAGTTGTTTCCACAATGCGTCATGCCTCTGATCCATTGGTGCACTTACTATACTAACAGAAGACAACCAATGAAACATTGGGGGCGGGGCAGAAGAATTACTAAGTTTAACGCAACCGGTTTATCTCACGGCTGTGTCATGCTTCTCAGCCAGCAGTCTATTATACCAACTGTCAGGAAGACGCAGTTGACACAGCTATTAACATGCAGAAAAAAGTGGAACTTCAATCAACAGTAGAACGATTGATAGACGTCCTTTGGGAGAGAAGTCCTTAGTGTGACAGACTTGATGGTTTGACCTTTGCAATTACTGTGCACTCCCTATACATCAAAGCCAATGTCACACACCGCCACATCAGTGGAAATTCCACTTTAATGGGAGCAACCGTTTTCAAGCCTCACACAAGACTTTTATACACAAAGGCTAAGATCAAGGGCTTGATTGTAAAATTTGTGGCCTGACATTTTCGGTAAAATGTAAAAAAAAAAAGTGAGAAAGGGAAGAGAAGTGAACAAAGAATGACTACAAAAGGGTTCAGTCTCCAAAAAAAAAATGTCTGCAGAGAGAACGCCAGTCACTTCGTCCAAGTAAGAGGGCAAAGAGGCCATGCCTGTGGCCCTTCAACAGGCAATTAAGTGTTGTTGCGGTGATTCACATGCCTGGATTAACTACGTGCAGTCCGATAAATTATTGTCATTCAAGTCTTTGACCAAGCAAAACAAGAAATCACTATTATTCAGGCAACTTGAATGAAATACTGAATCCATGTCAGTGCCAAGTGCCAGCAGGTTCACCTCATCAGCCAGTCGGCTTCTCAACAGCAGTGGTCAGACCGCCTGTCCGTCAAACTGGACAATGCCAATCGGTTTCAATGAAGAGCTTTTCCCTCTTACAGCTGAACTTGGCGAGACTTCGGAAAGGACGTTTGATATTTGCGACTAGGAAACACACTGGTGTTGTTGACTGGGCAGCGGTAACAAAATCCAACCGAGAGCCCAATATTTGTGCACAGCCACGCAAACCTTTTCAAGAGGGGAAATGATACATGTTTTACAAGTAAAAGGAGATTGAAACTGTCACAGGTTTCTACCAAATTTATACTCTGTGCTGAAGATCTTGCTGGGGATTGTAGGGAAATGCAATGATGTGGCAGTGGGATGCTAAGTGAGCAGAGCTGTACGTCTCCTGCATGCAGACATATTCGACACTGCAAAAACAAAAAATCTGGTCTGCAAAACGGTAAGCTTATGTGAATTACTGGTACGTGTGGTACATGCATGTTATCACTGAGAGAAACGCATATCCGTATCCAAACACATTTAACTGTGCACTCCAGACCAGCAGCAACTAACCTCCCACCTCAACTTCCACTGTAACTGTAATCAGTGGCTTCCTTCTAATGTAATCTACTTCCATTCTATTCTAATGGTTTTGCCTTGCAAGGAAATAGGTAAGAGACAGCCTGTGAATTCAAACAAAGACAAGAAAAGGGACGTCGTGAGGAGGAAATTGACTTTGCATGGCATGCCATTACAGTCTGTGTTTTGACAAAAAACAGAGGATATGGTTTGATAAGGCGAGAAGAGGTTCAGCGGCAGGGCGAGTCTCGACAAATACCTTAGATACAGTTATGGCCTTTTTGAAGTCCCTTCCTCCAACTATTCTGAAGCCCCATGGCGATGGACCAATCAAGTTCACAGTCAGTGCCATTGATCAGTCTGGCACACACTCTTGAGAACCTGAAATCAAAATAAAAGGCTGTTAATTAAAAGGCATTGCTGTATGTGTACCGAACTTTTTTTTTTTTTTTTAAACTTGAACATTTGCCGTCATTGCTTTACATTAGACTCATCAAGTGCAGACACTGAACATTGGAATCTGACGTTCACCTCCACTGGACTAAATCCTTTTGACATCAACTGCATAACGACATCAAACAGGAATGGGAGGAATCTGGAGGTGAGCTCGGAACACATGACAAACATTATTCAAGAATTTGCAAAGGCAAATCGTTTCAATAAATCTAAATGGACACTTGAGCCAAGGAAAATAAACGCATGTTGTTAAAGCACTGGAGCGTGCTTCTATGCTATGGGCTACAGTAGCGCTATTTGCTGCACATTTTATGGGCCAGGGCTTGCGTAGCAGAAATCACATGTGGTTGACTGAGTTATGCAAAATGTACAATATGACAAAGTTAAACTCTGCTTTTTGCTCATGACGCTCACATTATTTGGACGTAACCAGACTTTTGGCATCTTGTAAACAAAGAGTTGTGTATCTGGAGTGTACGCACAACCATCTTGTATGGAAGCAAATAACGAAGGATACCTGAAGTTACCCGTCGCTTTCTGAACATAAGATGTGGCCGCACTGTTATGAAGCAGTGGTGCCAATTAATTTATTGGAATTACCTCCTCACTGACTCTCTTAGACTTGGCAGGTCTGCTGGACGGAGTGCCAATGTGAAAGAACGAGCCACTTTCACACGGTGGTTAATTTTTGTATTTGGCGATGTCATTCACGAGTGTAATTAGGTAGCTCGGTGATGAAATGCTGCATGTGATAACGCAATGGAATGTTTATGGGCACTCGCTTTTAGTGTGCATGGTGCGTGTTCAGGTGAGGAAATTGTTCCATTAGCCACTGGTCACACAAAGATTAATGGTCGGCACTCTCATTTGTGTTTGTTCATGTGTCGATGCACTGTTAAAAAGATTTTATCCCACATTCTCCGCTCTGCTTCCGCAAGTAGAAGCAAACAGCTGGAGACCAGAAGTACATGACGGCCAACATCATTCTAACAAAAAAGCCCTTGGCCCTTCAGTACAAGGGGGCAGGTTCACTCCATAAGAAAAATTCGCCCCTAAAACGAGCTGATTTTATCATGGCAATAAATATGCAGAATAAAAATACAGTGATCCCTCACTACTTCGCGATTCACATATTGCGGATTCAGTGCATGGCGGATTTTTCAAAAATATTCATCCAACCCCCCCCCCCCCCACAAAAAAAAGCGAAAATGCCGGAAAAGGTCCGTGAGAGGCAGCGAAAGTCAGCAAAACAACAGCGAGTCACAGAGAGCAACATATACAGTACTACATGTATATTTCATGTTTACAGTATTTTGTTATGTATACACTAACCTAACTTATACATCTTTATATATGTATATATACACACACAAATCTATCTATATATATATATAGAGAGAGAGAGAGCATTAAGTAATGTTAATTACTACAAACATTTACTTCTACATGCATGTAAACCATTAAATTTGGCCTTATAAATATTATATATACTCTTACACATGTAGATACAGTATACCTGTACATCCATGGGGGGGGGGGGATTACCTACTTCACAGGGGGTTCTGGTCCCCATTCACCGCGATAAGCGAGGGATCACTGTAATTCAAATTCTTAATCCCTGTGGTATTTTGAAGAAAGCATGCCACAGTTGTGCTTATCATATGCAGTACAGTATACCAATATGCCAAAGTTTGTGGATAGGCACAACTCTGCAAAAAAGGCAAGTTTTGCCAAGCAAAAACATAACGCACTTCAATAGTTTTTCATTTATACAGCCATCTTGGCCCAACATTACAGCTATAAATGTGTACCCAGTTGATCTACAGTATTTCAGTTTTCATAAAATTGTACTTAGTATGCATAACTATTGAAGCAGTACAAAAATATCACGTGGGCCAAGTAAAACCAAACCGCATTTGCACCCAAACGGACATCATAGACACATTGAAACCGTTTTAAATTGTGAAAAGACACACGGTGTAATTTAGCTTAAAAAGCTTTTGTTTTGATGTTAAATAATGGCAATTATTGTATATTCACAATTTGAAGACGGGACCTACAAAAGCATAAACCAATTACTGCAGAAGCATGTCACAAATTAACATTCAGAGTGATCCACAGCAATAGAGGCTAAGTAATACATACATGTTAACCATGTGTTGGATAATAAATAATTATTTTTACCCAGGACCTCCAGGAACAAAAAGAAAGCCAATAATTACAGACATTTCATACATAAATACTATTAAAGCTTCAGAAGATGAATAGTGTATAATTTAAAGCTGCAGAGAATCTGGGAAGTAAGTGAGGGATATATCAATCATAAAAAGCTTGGAGCAGTGATGGGCAACTGGCGAGCAGCCTACACTCCGAGTGGCCCCTTGATTTAAAGACGTTTCCTCTAAAAAAGGCGGACCCCCGAAATCAAGGCTATGCGCCACTTTTTTTTTTAAATTCAATAATTATTTTCTGTTTTGTGATTTTAGGGGGAAAATATGTATTCCAGGTTTATAACCATATTATTTAGGTGGTTTGCTAGCGTTGTAAAAAAGCAATTGGCTCATGTTCTCAAATTAAGAGCCGTTACACAGGAGAGAAGGAAAAACCACAAACCCATTACTGCACTGAGGGGAACTGGCCACTGATCAGGTTCAAGTTGCACTTGCAGGTGGCAAAGTGCTGGACTGTGAGATTTATCCGGCTCTCGCACACTATTGGTTCAGTCATATAAAAGGCATCTCCATAAAAGGTGACTTGTGTTCTGGTGACCTCTAGCTATTGCTGCCACACCACTTTAGACACAATACAACACATTCAAACAATAGGAGGAATTCTTGTCATGAAATCATCACTTGGCTCGCTGTTCGGCATCAGCTGAGCCGCACTGTGGACGATGCAAATGGGGGAGGAACATGCAGCTGTTTTGAAGAACTTCAAGGCAAACCTCGCCATTCTTAAATCTCCAAATTCATATGCATCGATCGACAGTTGTGTAAATGAATTCATTATGACCATTATCTAGTCATGTTCCTCTTTGATTCTCCCCTCTTTCATTTATAACTGCTTCAAACGACAAAGTGTATGCAGAAAACAGGTTAAGATTGCACGACTGTCTGTGTCTTATGTGTTGTGTTGTATTATTTTGTCATTTTATGTTAACTGTTCTGTTGATGGCGGCGCGGGTACCCGCAGCGGCTCGTCTCTCTCCTGTGGTTGAGAGGAAAGAAATGTCATCTGTGCTGTATGGTGCACATAGAGCACATTTGACAATAAAGTTGACTTGAACTTGAACTCACAAAAGTCGCTGGCATGCTGGAGCCTATCCCAGCTGTCTTTGGGCAGGAAGCGGGGTACACCTTGAACTGGGTGTACTCACAATCACATCTCGGGACAATTTTGGGTGATGCATTAACCTGCCATGTGTGTTTTTCGGAACGTTGGAGGAAACCGGAGTACCCGGAGAAAAGCCACACAGGCGCAGGGAGAACATGCAAACTCCACACAAAAAGGCTGGAGCCCAGAATCAAACCTTGGACCTCTGCACTGTGAGGTGGACGTACTAAGCAGATACAGTATATTAGAGAAGTATTTTCCATTAGGTATTATGTATTTCGCACAGGTGTTGTTGAACTATTATGTTGCTACAGTGTTTAAAGAACATGAGCCAAAAGATGCTGCACAGGTCATCACTTTGCTCTATTTATGTCGCGGGCACATTCTCACTTGTAAAGTAGAATTTCAGTCAAATGAAATCACACTTGCTATGTGTAAATTTGTTCTGACACAATTATGAGGGCTTTTCCCTTCAAGGTAAAACATAAGAAGAAGGTGTAAGGGAGACCAGCGGGCTAATGCAAAACTTCAAGTTGCTGCTTCAACATGCAGAGAGCCTTCAGGGTTCGACAAATACAACTTTTGTCTTCCAAAAAAAATATTGCATCTTGGTGACAATGCTGAATTTGAGAGCAGTCTGTTCATTTAAAATCACAAATTTCTATCTGTTAGCCTACATGCATTGCTTGTAGTCAACTATTTCACGGCAGATAGAAAAATGGAGGAGGCTGAAAAATAAGATTTGACTGATAGGAAATACTTGGAAGTCATTTTGGCTCGAGCCAACAGAAACAACACTTAACTCGCATTTGCTCGAACGTGTAATGGGTGCAGAGTGAGTCAAACAAAAGTCCGTAGATGAGTATGTAATGGCCAAGAAGAGTAGGCATAATAAAAACTGCATTCTTCAGGGTCATTAACTTTGATTTGTATCTCATACATTTACAGTCACCAAACGTGTGTCTGTAAACCACCCCCCCCCCCCCCCCCCAAATAGCAGCAATAAATAAGTGAGCTGGTGTTAACAGATTCTCCATTAGGCTGAATGTAGCTGTGTAATTAGTAGGAGCCCTGCGCTGTGCCACTTCACGGAGCTAGTCCCATTTTGGTGTAATCCCCCTCCCCCCCCCCCCCCCCTCCTTTCAAAACTCCAAAGGCTTGTCTTGGCCTCCATGTACCAAAGAGATTTTGATGGATTATTTATTTGCCTCATTTAACAGCCCAGCCCGTCATGATATATTCACCAGATTAGGAGGGTAGGTAGGTGCAAATCACCTGAAGCACAAAAGCCATAAATTAAAGGCGAAGCCAAATTAAAAGTTCGCGGATTAATATTGTGTTTGTGAAATATGAATGAAACAGCAAAATCCACCCATTTTAATCCATCCCAGGAGGCGGCCATTTTGTCAGTGGCTGTCGACTGAAAATGACCTCACAGAAAGGTAGAATTTAAACATGAATGTAGTGTTTACAGCAGGGGTCACCAAACTACGGCGCGCGGGCCGCGTCCGGCCCGCCTCCACATTTGGTCCGGCCCCCCTGAACAATACCAGAGAGTCTTTTGATTTATTTTTCATCTATGTACATTTGTATTTTATCATAAAATTTGGCTTTTGCAATAAAATATTCCTTAGTTATGGACTATTTTCATGATTAACTATTAGCTAGTAACAATTTCATAAACACATACAGTATAACGTGACATTTGTTCCATCCGTGCCGTTATCTGGCAACCCCAGAAAAAAAAAATCCTAAACTCGTCCCTTTCAAAGAGAACGTAATCATGGCGAAAAGGTGAGGTAAGAGAAAAAAAAATATTCAGAATACAGGGAATTTAACCCAAAATGGAGAAACGATTTTTTTTTTCAATGCAAAGAAAAGATTGTCTGTCTCATCTGTCGGTGCAGATTGTATTCAAAGATCTGCAAAGAACACAATCTGCGGAGACACTATGAATCCCGTCACAACAACAAGTACGATTTTTTGCATGGGCAAATGAGAGCAGACAAACCGTCAACGCTAAAAAGAGGAACGTTAGCTCAGCAAAATACATTTGTACGCCAAGCTCAGCTGAACCAGCCATCTGTTCGGGCTAGCTTTCGGTTTGCTCAACTGATAGCAAGCAGCGGTAAGGAGAGTTTGTCAAGAAATGCATGAATGCTGTCGCGGAGGTGGTGTGTCCCGAGAAGAAAGAAGTCTTTAATACCGCGAGTGTATCAAAAAAAGTTATTTGATTTTGTGTGGGTTTCTGGGAAACAATACATTTTTACGTCTAGGTACTCTTGCAGTCACACTTTTGCTGTTACAAACGGACCCCGGCCCCGCCATCAGAGAAGCAAAAAGTTATGTGGCCCTCACAGGAAAAAGTTTGGGGACCACTGGTTTACAGTGTTCTTACTCGGGGGGGGGGGGGGGGCACATAGAACAAATTACTGTATTGTAAAGACATGTTTGACTTGACTTCCCCTTTAAAACTAATTCAGTACCAGCCAATTCTAAACCAAGTCTGAAAAGACATAAAAACGTCTTTGGGAGTGAATGAGTTACGTAGGATTGACAATATTGTCTCTTAAATACAACTTTCTTTTTTTGGAATTTGAATGTTCTTCTGTGTCATTATTTGGCCTGTTGGCCCTTTTCAATGAAAATCATCCACACACATTTTGCTTTGTTTTGTTTTTAGTCATTTTCAAGTCAAGTCAGCTTTTATTGTCAAATATGCTCTATGTGTAACATGCAGCACAGATGAAATTACTTTCCTCTCTCAACCACTCAAATCACATTTTGCTAGCTTGTGAGCTTACTTTTGCCCTTATATCATGTGACTGAGATGAGCGTCTAGACAGGAAGATGCACCTGATTTTTGGAAAACGGGTCTATGGTGTGGTGGATAGGGATGCCCTGTTTTACACGCAACTTGACATGAAAGTCCAGCTACACTTTCACTCAACACTTTCTAGATAAAACTGAATGGTGATTTGGGTTTCAAATTTTGGATGAGTGTTACACAATGCATATATGAAGAAAAGCGCACACATGCATTCATGGTTACAAAAAGAAAAATCAGCAAAATGTAGGACAATTAAAAATAGGAGGAAATTCAAATGAAATCAAATAGCCTAATTTGGAAAATAAGGAAGTTATTTGTTATAAAGACTACAAGATGAGTTGTACACCACAAAAATGTTGCAGGTTGATACTGAGGAAAGTAGTCACACCAAGAGTTTTTGAGTGACTGAGCAAACAGACATCTGGATAATATACTTTGCACATTTAAATACAAGGCAGCCACAACACAGACATGTACATCAACACTTACACCTTTTCCCTGAATGAGGGTGTTTGTCTTTATGTTTGCACAAAAATCCACAGGGTCAGAATAACCCCCCAAAAGCATGGCTGATTAACATAACAGATGCTTCATAATCAACTGGGAGGCCCGCCCGGGCTTTGACAGCGGTGCAGCGTGGCGCACTGCGCTCCGACAGGTCGAAACCTACCGACAACTACACACCCACTGAATAAAACAAGAGGAATGCAACCACAAGCCTCTCCCTGGATTGTGTGAAATAACGTTCATTTTATTCATTCATCACACCCCTTTGGTCATTTTTAGCTGCAGTCGCCGGGGAGATCGGAAAATATCAAACAATAACAAATCAGGTCTCAGGGGGTGTTGAGTGAGGAGTTTGACACATGTTTATACTATGGCTCATGTGTCATCCAGAGTAATCACAGTCAGTGACATACCTGTGAATTGTGCGGGCTACGCCCTTCTACAGGGAAAGCATGCTACAAGATGCCACAATATTACAATTATCGTTTGGCCTGGAGCTCTCCTACCAATCTAGTTTTAATCGGAAACTGACACACCTTGGCTCCACTGATTTGCCCCTACTTCCCCCGTGTTTTCACTCTTCATGCAGCAAATGCGCTGCACTGAACTGTTCAGCAATCTCTGCACATACCATCCCATCTCACTTTGTTCAATACATGAAACCTCTCGAATGATCTCGCATCAAAGGGGAGACTCGGCCCTTTCAGTCATGTTTGATGCTGGGGGAGTTAAAAGCTCTTTGAAGCGGTGGAAACATATTTGGCATTGGCATTACGCGATGTGTTGCTTCTGGGAAAAAACATGTGACGTGCAAGTAAAAAAAAAAATCACAGAGAGACAGGAAGAAACTTTGATCACTCAAATATGTACTGATAAAACTGACTTCCTGATAGAATGTAAGTTCCACCCAGATAAAAGCCACAACACCCTGTCTCTTTTTTGCAGTTTTGGAGAGTGATTATTCACCAGTGGCAAAGTAACACCAGGATTGTTAATTCCCAAACCTGAGCCGCTGAGGTGCAGTCATGTCTAGACACTTTTTTTTTGTAATGAAAGAGAAAGAGAAGCAGGAAGAAGCCTGCTATTTGAGAGCTCTCAACACCAGTATTATAGGGTGAGGAGACAACGTGGTGAAAGTGTCAAATACTGCCATACATAAATCCACCAGCTGGTCCAAACTCCAGGCCCTCCACAAATCATTTTGACCGCCTAGTGTGCACAGGTAGCCTCAGTACTCATCTTTGGGAGCTGGGCAAGTGGAGGCTGGTGCACCTTGCGGGGGCAGAGGTGTTTTATTATTCCAATAAATTACAGCGATTTACGCCAGAAGACTTCCTTGTTCACAAATCGTCATATCTCGTGTCAATATTCTGTAAAATGACACCCTCCTTCATGAGCTGAGTCAACGCTTGAAGATTAACAACGACAGCAAACATTCTGAACACAACGCGTTGTGATCAAAGATGAAGCGAATGGCAAGTTGTAATAAATACTTCAGGTCCAATGATGATGTTTAATGTTGGGGAGGTTCAGGAAAAGTTTACTCACCTATATGAAGTGCTAAGTTTCAGTGCCGTGGGTCGTCGTCTCCACCTGAAGTCTATTTGCGTCAATATGCAAGTCTGTTTGACAAACGGAATTTAGGAGGTGTAAAGCTGGCGTAAAGAGCAGCTGTAACGGAAGTTGTACAAGGAAGCGTCAACTCGAACTCCACCTGTGGCTGCTCGCCCGGCGTTCTATCAAAAGGGATGAGCTCCCACTGCCATGTGCTCCGACCAAAATAAAGGCTTTGTCAACGGCAGCAACCCGGGGCGTGTCACACCGCAGGGGCGGGAGGAGACCAGGGTGTCGCCCCGGTGACGTTAATTGAGCCATTTCGCCCGCAAAACCGCCACGTCTGCTTTCGGCGACCTTACGCCACCTGCTGACGGGCAAAAGAAACGCGCGCGTGCTTCCTTGCCAAGTCACTTCCTGTACGTCATCTAATTGGAAGATTGGTATCACGACGCTCACAGGCGCGGTTTGCTTGGGAAGCGTTCTCAAGGAAGGCAAATTGTTTTTACTGCATCGCATCCAGTAAAAATGATTGAATAATCATGACACAGTCATATTGGTCATTGTCAAGTGCCATAGGAAATATTTCTGATTCTTCCTCGATGAACCGATTGTTTTAAACCATGTATTCAAGTGAGAGACTGTGCTTGTATTTTTTTTTATCAATACTTTTTATTCAGAATTCTATCGGTATGGTTTACAAGATTCATAAAAGGTTCGCCATATTTGGGTGTAATTTTAGGATGACCCTACAATTGTACTACCGATTGATTCCCAACCAGGGTGCTCTTCATCAATTATCCAATTTAATTTAATTTGTCAGAAAACGATTAATTTATCAGTTACAAATAAACCGTAGGTCAATGCATTATAATGACAGACAAAATAATTTTCCATGACATGGCGAAAGAGAATTTGGTGACTGTCAGGCAGTGTACTTCCGAGCATGCCTTCTAGCGCTTCTTATAAATAGTTGGTGCTCTTTATTTGCTTTGTTATAAGTGTGTCTATGACGTCTCTGATGATGACTGACAAAGAAAGACAGGAATATCTCAGATGAAAGGGCAGGATGAACATACTGTCAAAGCGAGATGAGTCACTAATCATGTGCGGAGAACCTGGCTGTGAGTTGTGGGCGATAGCAGGTCTTGAGTAAATGCGTCCTGTTACCGCTCGGGGAAATAAAGTGACTGAAGAGCCTCAGCTATTTTGTCTTCCTTTAAGTACATATGATGGCGTTAATATAATAAACCTGTGGATGCATCTGCCATTCATACAACAGAAGATGTCATGCCTTCCTGCGAGTATATCAGCTGGGTGGTCAAATAAACAGTCCTAGATTTCACAGTCTGTAAATGTGATTGTGAGTAAGATCATCACTATTTCAGTAAAATGGGTTCTTTGGCACAATAAAGGTTGGGGAACACCGCACTACCTTTCAGTAAACCTTTATAGTGAACTTGATTTGCCCCTCTCCAAACTTTTCAATGCACTTATCTACCCGTCCAGTGTTTTAGTACTTATATGCATTGGCAAAAATCAAAACAGGTGTTTGATTCATATATACACCGATAAATTTCCTGGTTCAATTAAAAATAGTTTTTTTTTTTTAACAGTCCTCAAATTTCCACGTAATAAGATAAAGACCACTCATAACAAACAACAATGCCTTGCCATTGCGAGGCTTCAAACAGGATGTTCTCAGAAAAAAAGTGGCAACTGAGCTTAGTCACAATGTCATCAGCATGTTGCAACAGAGATACAAAGAGACCGGAAGAATCACGGAAAGTCCTTGGAAATGTTCATTGATCGAACTCCTGTTGTGCACCTTGTCATTCAGATCGCTGTTTGAGAACAAATGGGAGAAAGAGAACTGAAACACGAAACAGATGAGCATGCACAACCGCAACATGCCTGCTACAATTAATGCAACTAATTTTACAATACTAATACAATTAAAACTGCTCTTTACCATAACATCATCAATGCTCATGCAATCAATACGGTACGCACTTCTCCCTTATTTCAGTTGCAACCCACCTCCTATCATTATCGCTGTCCATTGTCCTTCTTTATCACTCTGAAAACCCAAATCGGTGGTAGCAGGCAGCTGCCCCACAATGTGTCCTTAAGTCTGTTGTAAGTATCTCCCTGAGAAAGATGTTTTCCTTGGCCCCATCATCTACCGTAGTGCTTTCTCTTGCTGGGTTAAGTTGTTATCTTCATGTGTAAAGGTCTGAATCTGCTCTACATAAGTGTCATGAAATGGGTTCTGTGGTGAATTGGAGCTACATAAATAAAAAATAGAATTGAATATATGACTGTTGCCAATTAGGTACCAAATTCCAAATGTATTTCTCATCACAATTTTTTGTGTGTGTGTGTGTTGAAGAAAATGTGTTTTCAAAAAGTTTTGTTTTCCTTACTTTGGAATGGGTGTGTACAGTAAAATGTATAAGAACTCATGAGTAATTTTGCAACACTCAGCCTTTTTAATAGCTTAAAAAAAACAAACATACCTGCTATACCATACATTGGAAAAGCAAATAGTTCTGAAGCAAATATATATTACACTTTGTATTTTTTATAAAAGCTTACACTCTGTACAGTGATCTTCAGGTTACTTGATTAATTTTACAGTGACAGTGTCATAAAATTAATTTTTTTTTTTAAAAACGGCTGTCAAGATTACCCATAATTATACCACCACCACAAAGGATGCTTTTATATTGTTCAAAGCAGGAAAGACATTAAGGAGCGGCTAACAGCATGCAAATAATGTGCGGTGTAAATTTTTAGTGGCAAGACAGACAACTTTAAAACTGTCTGTTAAACGAGACAGACTTCTTCCTAACACATACAAAAGTCATGTTGTTTTTTTTAAAAATTCTAAATATGAAATAAAAACTAGACAAGACATTTACAATCAATAGGAAGAAATCAGTGCATGAGCTAAGAGATTTTATTTTTTGCTTTTCTGAAAAGCCTTGTGGGTGGAGAAAACCCGAATGGCACAAATTGTCCTTTTCTAACTTATGGGATTCTAGAGAGAGAGAGAGTCATGTTGCTTCTTCAAACTTCTTCAAAGATCTGAAAAATAATCTGAGACAGAAAATGTTTGGAGATATTAGTCATCGATTCCGCAAAATATTGGAAATTCAGACAAAATTATTTCAGTGGTTTGTGGTGGCTGAATGCAGGATATTCGAATGAACAGTCCTGGTTCTGGAAAGAAAAACACATTTGCTGCGGCTGCAAATAATTGTGGGACAAAATCATTCGTTCTTTGCATGTCTTCAGCATCCAGTCTTTCTTAAATCGGGTTTATATGCAAGTACAAAGCCGGTGCAACACACTCATGCAGGGAGGTGAGGGCTTCTCTTCTCTGATCATGGAAAAGCGGTGAACATGCATGTCCCATCTTAAGGTAGGTGATGAGGGTGGTTGTTGAGCTCTTGGAATGTGAATCCATGTGAATGTGATCAAACAAAAAGTCAAACTGGTGTCACGTAATTCCCGGGGAAAGTCCCAAAAGCGTGAGTCCTTTCTGACGTACCTGCAGCATACATATTGAAAAAATGCGTTATATAACAGAAAAAGTAAAGCCAAGACTCATTGGCACCAGTGACTGAGGTCAATTCGGCAATGTTTCATTTTGTCCTCTAGATGGCAGCGCTGACACGTCATTTATTGATTGCATTCTGAAGAGGTTTGCATTTTGGGTATTGTGTCAGAAGCTCATAGTCGATTACTCACCTACAAACCAGCCATCGTCGCATTTCTCCATTACTTGGACAACGTCGCCTTCCTTGAGTTCTAATTCATCTACATTCTGTGGTTTGTAGTTGTAGACGGCCTTATATCTGAATGGACATGAAATCATAAATTCAGTACCGTTACGACATTTCATTCTTTTATAATGGTGAAATTAGGTCATGTACTGTATTACGGTTTACGTTGCACTGCTGTGGAGCCAGCAGTGCTTGGCACTTGTCCAGGTGGGAATGAGTTGGCCCTGGGATTGGAGAGAGCACCCTAGAGAGAAAAGAATGAACATCTCCCGTCAGGTACGCAAAAGTAAAGAAAAGCACATCTTGGCAGATGTGGGCATAGAGTGAGTTTCAACAGGAGGCAGTGAGGGCAGACCTGTGAGAAATCATTGTGTCCGAGAGCGTTCACTGTGCTATGTGCAGATCCTGCTGCAGAAGCAGAGGGTGATGCAGAGCTGAGAGTGTTGTGGTTGGCAGGTGAAGCAGGTTTGGAGGAATTGTGAGGCCAAAGATTGGCAGATTCTTTGGATAGCGATGTCTGAACGGGCGAGTGCGACTGTGCTGCTGCACCATAAGACGGGGGTGAAGGTGGATGCTGGGGGGAGTGCTCTCGTTTGGGGCTGACGCATGTGGGGCTGAAAGGGGACAATGGCGACTGCAGGCAAGGTGAGTAGAGCGGACGGCCTGGACTCTGGGGCCCAGGGGACATAGGAGACATGGAGCTTGTTGAGTAGTCGTCCGTGGAGTATTTGGTGCGGGGCATTTTGTTGACCTGAACGTAGCTGGCAGGGAAGATGCCACTCCGGTTTGTCCCTGAGATCCTCCCCTCCAGCCACTTGTCATCAACACATCGTGTTATACTTATTACTTCCCCCTAAGGTACAGAATAAACACAGTTACTAATTAAGCATTCTTTGCTTAACTTGACAAACTTCACATTCAAGTTAATACCATTGCAGAGACAACAAAATATTTGAGAGCAAAAGTAATAACGTGAATCAGAAAGTTGCTGATTCCCTTTTTTCTGTAAATATTCTACACTTTGTTTGACAAGTGCTTGAATGCAGCTACTCATTTATATAGAAATGTTACAAACTATTGTTCGAAGCCAGGGGTGCCCAAACCTTTTGGACCGAAGATCGACTTTTCGATCAACCAACCTCCCGCGATCGACCCGTTACCGCACACGCGCTCGCACACGCACGCCATGATGAGCAAAAGCCTGACACGGAGGCATGCGACGCACTTATGCAGCCTGTTAATTACCGTCGCTCACACGTACCGTTTTAAAGTGCCTCCCTCGGCCCTCTAGATTCCTAATCTTTGCCCTTGACATCGGTGAATTGTACACGAAACAAGCTCTGAATGAGAATAATGATAACGATAAAAGATATAGGGCAACAGCTCTAATCACAAGCTGCGATTGCAGACTGCTGAGCGCTAACAACTTCCGGTGATGCAGGTCACGCGCCACCGTAGGTTAAAGATTGACCTGCTTGATTTCATTTTATTTTGTTAATACATTTTGTGAAAATGAGACTGATTTGATGATTAGGGTGCAGTGTACATTAACATTAATATATTACTAACATGCACAAAGACACACAAAATTGTTTGTTTGTTTTTCTCCTGTACAGCCCTTGCGATCGACTTGGGACCAGTCCGCGATCTACCAGTCGATCGCGATCGACGCATTGGCCAAGCTTTCAATGAATGAAGCCAAGGCCTTGCGCAAGTCTAGCCAGAGTGCAGTCGAAATTTGCGCAGCGGTGGAATTTCAGTCATTTTTTTCATCAGAATTTGTCAAACAAACACAAGATGTTGTCTAATGTTAGATTAAACACAGCAACATGCTCAATGTTTATATAGTACGAATACAGTACTCACTTTTCGAAAGGGAAGCTCAACTGGAAGGTCAGCGGTGAAATTATACAGTGCTACTGCTTCACCATAGTCCAGCACCTGCACACTGGGAGGCTTCATAGGTGTTGGTTTCTCAGATGGAGGAAGAATCTGACGGGAAACGTCAAAAGCTCAGCTCAACTACGTGAAAAGACAAACCCAAAAACTGCATGACGCCAGAGCCACAATGGTGTTCTTTTTACCTCGACATATGTGGTGGGGAAGATGCCCGCTCGACCGTGATGTTCTCCTTCAAACCAGTTGGCGTCTACTTGCCTGTGGATGTAAACAATGTCGCCCCTATGCAGTGTGAGCTCCCTGTGTGAGAAATGAATTCAAGATGAAGCAAGAGCCCCAATAGGTTACAACACCAATATGTTGATTGTCGAGAACGGCAGACCTAAAAATCTTACTTTTTTTTTTACACTTTTGTCCGACTTAGTTGATAATTCTATGTGCGGTTGTGCTTTATTCATTTTATACTTTAAAAATACAAAAAATCAGATCAATGTGGGGACTCACTTTGGCGATTGAGCCTGGAAATTGAATTTGGCCCGAGCTGCTTTCATCTGAAAGCAAAAAAAACAACAAAAAAAAACTGCTTAATATTTCAATGAAAACAAGATGACAAAAGTTGACGCAATCACATTTAATGCTGCTTTTCATAAGGATCTACCTTCTTTTCTTCTTTCTTAGGCGAGCGCTCCATGGTGTCATTGGAAGCAGAAAGTCGATCTACCGAGCAAAGTGATCATACAGCTGAATTAGAGGAGCCTAAAAAGTCCTCCGTTTCCTGTACTGTATTCTAATAAAAGAGCAAGTGGGATCTTCAAAACATCAATAACATACTGAACCTAAATATTTACGCTGATCTCATAAAACTAAAACAGGAAAACAAATGGGATAAAGCAAATCTCCAACATGTATTTTCGGCTCTACTTCCTATTTTCCAAGGTTTCCTCCCTCCACGCCCATACACTGTTCAGTTCAGCTTCACTTTTTTTTTTTTTGGTTTTACAAACCTACCATGAACACTTGATTAGCCTCAGCAGCAGGCAAACGACGCAATGGAATACAAACGTGACCACATATTAAATTACTGGGCGATTCTAGTGAGTCACAAGAGAGCTTATTGAGAGCGTACAGTCGTGTGGTGTGAAGCGGTGCTTTAAGCAACAGACCTGGATTTTAAAAAAACTAGCAAATGGGATTTGCATCAACAGCTCATTAAACATTGAAACATCTTTTTCATATTGACATGAAAGAACTTTGTTTACCAAATGAAGGAGCGAAGACCGATGAGGGGCCAACGGAGTGACGAATGGGCTGCTTAGGCTCAGATGATTGACTGAAAAGAATTGAATAATATGAAGTAACCTTTTGCAAAGGTGCTCCTACTTTAGTACATATTCAGGTTATCTGTACATTACTTCACTGTTTATTTTTCTAAACAAGCTACCGGTAATCCCCCTCCCCCAAATGGCCTGATTTACAGTACAAGAATTGTTTGATGCTGTCGGCTTCAAGAACGATTCTGATAAATGTTTTGTTACAGCCTAAAAACCGCAAGCTACGGACATTCAAAAATGCAGTCTAATCTAAAACAAAATAAACACATGCAGGTTAGGTGTATGTTTTTCAGCTGTTACCATGAGCTACTTTAACATTTTTGGTTCGACAGTTTGCAAAGCTATGGGAACACATTATGATAGCGCATTGTCATTTTTCTTCTCCGTGCTAGCAAGTTAATAAAAGAAAAGAATGACACAGTAGTATGTGCTGAGGAGTTTTTGTGTTGACGTGCAAATTAATCAAAATGGGTATTGTATATATTTGACCCCTCCATTTTCCGATCCGCTTTATCCTCACAAGGGTCGCAGGGGGTGCTGGAGCCTATCCCAGCCGTCTTTCGGGCAGTAGGTGGGGGACACCCTGAACTGGTTGCCAGCCAATCACAGGGCACACAGAAACGAACAACCGTCACACTCACACCTAAAAACAATTTAGAGTGTTCAATCAGCCATGCCATGTTTTAGAATGTGGGAGGAAACCAGAGTACCCGGAGAAAACCCACGCAGGCCCGGGGAAAGCATGCAAACTCCCCACAGGAAGGCCGGAGCCGGCATCAAACCCATGACCTCTGCACTAAGAGGTCGACGCATTAACCACCGGACCACCGGGCCGCCCTCAATCTAACTATGACAAAAAAAATTACTTTTGGACTTGGGCACATTTCCGTCTGTATTTACCGGTATTCTTTTTTTTTCTAAGAATTTATATCAGGACTTTTACTTTTATGAGAGTCTTCTTGACACTTCTATTCTAAAAATAGTAAGTACTTTTGCAACCTCTGCCGCTTTGTAAACTATCATGAATTGGAAGAATAAGGAAAACACAGTTTCCTGCTTAATTATTTTGTAACGCCTGTTGTTTATTTCATTGAGATTAAGCATCTTCATTCAATCATCTTTAAGCACTGAGAAACTTGTTGAAATGAAGATATCAGTAGTTCTGAATTACTCTGCAAACAAACAGAACCACGCGCTTCGTGTTAGCAGCAACTAAACATGTCAGTGTGACAGGATGCCGAAAAAGCAGACTACATTTTGCCACTTTGTCCTGTAATTCCACAGATCCTTAGCAACAGACGCTTGAAAAAATGCCACTGAACCAAAAGCCTTAAAAGGTCAATCCCAGTGAAACCAACTGAGCAAATAACAGCGAGAATCTTCCAAGAATGCATTACACGCACGGTTAGAAATGCGGAATGCTGTCTGAAGGAGTAAATGTACTGTACTGAAACCTGCTGAGGTTATTTTGAGGGGGTGGGGAGACTTGAAGTGTAATCACTTTGTCATGACAAGTCAGGCAGGGAGAAAAAAAAAAAAGCTCAAAGTGGTTTATTGTTGTGTTATGTGGTTATTGATCCTGGACTTTGCATTACTGTGGAATTTGTTTACACTCCTTGTCATAAATTGACTCGGGATAATTAAAAATGAATACACAGGCTATATCTACAACTTCAATTGTTAGCTATTGATTAATTCCTGAAGCAAACAAAACAGTTTGAAATGTTAGATGTTGGATAATTTCATCGTTGATTGAAAAACGCATCCCAAAAACAAAGCGAATGGCAAAGTAAATGAATGAGATTGGAATCGTACAATGCTCCTTTTGTCACAACCACGATTTAAAAATAAAGTCATTGTAGTTTTATCGACTATATTTTTTCCAAGTGGTTACAGACCTGTAGTTTGTGTTTCCAGCTCTTGCAGCAGTCACTGGATCCCTGGTCCCCTGGAAGCAGAATAGACTTTTCAAAGTTTGCTCCCTTCGGCCTCCACTGTCTCCCAACTTGGAGGAATTCTTTGAACAACACATGCAGGCAACACGGTGGTGCTGACCACTCCCCAGGGAGAGTGAGAAATCAACTGGGTCCTACGCTCCTTGGCTCACCAAGTCCACTCATGATTTCAAAAACATTCAGAAACAGGAAGGGCAAGACATCAGCACACAGGCAGGATTATTTCCAGAGAATCTTTGTAGAACAGTGAATTTGGGCGCTCTATGCAAGTACAGCTGGCATATTTAATTTTGCTGAGGTGGGAGCGTGGGGGGGAGGGAGGGATGCCGCAGGCAGATGATTAGACGGATGAGTCAACGTGCAAGACAGGGAGGTGATTCTTTAGTTGTCATCCAGGTCAGGACACACAAGAAACACAGCTAACAGTAGCAAGCGGTGAGGCTCATACAGTCGAGATGGGAAGGATGGGCTGTGTTCTGGGGACTAACAAGGAGTCTTCAGCTGAGACGGTCAAGGAGGATTTGGGGCAGAGGGGGGTGCTCAGTACCTCACCCCAGCCTCGACGCTGCTGTTTCTTCTGGGACAGTCTCTTTTCCAGGCCCATGATATCCGAGTCCAACTCGGCCTCAAAGCGACTCAGTTCAGAGACCAGACTGGCCTGAGCCCAGGTAATGATGTCACAGTTGGCACTGGGCATTGTGGGATTGTTTTTGCAAGATGAAACAGCGAGATCGCTCACCTCGACTGAAGGAGACTTTGACTTCTCAGCCCGTTTGTTTGGCGACCGGCAACCCTTTGGTCAGAAAAAAACATTGACTTAAAAGTGATTGTTGATAATGAAATGCAACATCACATGCACATACCACACACACAAATTGAGTAGGCTATGCTTCATTTATGGTTTCCGTTATTAAAGAGAAGTATGAGCATGAGTTTCATTTTTAACTAAGTGGACAACAGTGCATGAAGTAAATATAGATATCTTGTGATGGTGCATTTGTTGTTCAACATTTCTTACAGACAAATTGATGGCTGATAATTCTAGTCATCGGGGAAGGAAAGAGAGCCACTTTTTGACTTCAAAATGGCGCCGCGAGAGTGGCTGCCTTTCCAGCAGCTCCTATATTTTGTTGTTCTACTTCTTCCTTTCATAACTTTGCTGCTGTGAATTGGGAATTTCTCCATTACGAGACTAATAAAGGTTTTCTTATCTTATCTTATCTTAATTATTATATGTATGCAAAAGCATGTCATGTCTCCGATCCACTGGTTAAAGGACACTTTGATTCTCTCCTCTTTCATCTCAAACTGCTTCAAACAACAAAGCGCGTGACGGAAAAGTGGTTAGGACTGCACGACTGTCCGTGTTTTATGTTATGTGTTGTGTTTACACTTTAACTTGATGTGAACTGTTTTGTTAAGCGCTTTGTTACAGCTGCCGCTGTTGTGAAAGCGCTCTATAAATCAGCATGTATTGTATTGTATAAAAGTCATTATGTTCACTGTTATCGGTGAACACTTAAATTTTTTTGTTGTAACAGTTTGTTTAGCTATTACACTGATTTTGCAGTTACAATATATAAAACAGCCCGATAATGAATGTCTAACAGATTGAAAATGAATGAATGAAAAAATGGGCGGGTGGCTGTAATTCTCAATATCCTACAATATATCCTAGCTTAACATGAAATAGCATTTATTTGCTTTTAAACAAGAACATAAGTACTGTTATATAATTATTATCCATCCACCTGCTTGTCCTCATTAGGGGTCACCCGTGAGTCGGTGCCTATCTTAGCCCGTTATTATAATATATACTTAACAATAATACATACTGTATGTAAAAAAAACCCTGCTTCGTGCTGACTGTAACACAGATCAAGGCACATTTGGTGCTGTTAAAAGTAGTTTATGTTGTGATTCATAAAACTGCTATTCATTTTCCCTTAAGTGAAAATAACTGAATCCCACTTGCAAACTCAATACAGTTGAACAAGAAAGTCCAATTTCCTTCTGTTTCCGATACTGTCGTGTTACAATAAATCTCTGCTGGCAGGAAGCAGCAACTTCTTTCCTAATGGTATGCCAAGGCCTTCCTTTCATTCTCATTCCATTCACAGACCATAAAGTCACTGTGAAGCCCCCGACATTGGTCTGTGCACAGTTTGACTCAGACACTCTTATGCTGCACCTCAAAAGGTTAACATCACAATACAAATCACAAGGCACTTCAGCTCCTGTTGGGTGTGTATGTGAATGTGTGTGTGAATAAATATTTATTTTAGTCATGATTGCATACGCAGGGTTCTACATGCACTAAATCCAGAGGATTGTTGCTTTTAAAGAGGTCAAATTCCCTGCGGTCCTTGTAGAAAATACTTATCTGGAACAACTCTAAATATAAACCAGAGCGGAAATGCTGAGATCATGAATATGGAACTGAACAACATCTTTTGAAAAGATCTGTTGGATAACCACAAGTTACTCATTAGCTTGTTCTGACAAGAACGCCAAAACAGTACCAGCCCATGAAAGAATGTGGCAGAAAATATTCAAAGTGGTAAGCTGGTTACAGAAACCATTTTTAAACGTGTGAGACTTTGTACCTGGCCGAGGCTTACAGAAGAAACACCTTTTTCGGGCTCAAAGTCAAATATGCTCTTGGGTTGAGGCTTCTGCTTCCCTGGAACTGACAGCTCATTGACATCTTGGCTCCTGAAACATGACACCCAAGTAAGTGGATGTGCAAACACACAACCACCATGGGCAGCAACGTAATCATTGCCTTACTGTAAGTGCTGGAACAACAAATCCCAACTTGCAGCCCACCCCACAGCTTAGTCCGGACACGATTGTTGGCTTTCTTTAACATGAGGCGTGTTGCAGTGAATTTGGAGAAAGCGGCCACATTTTGAATCCCACGGAAACCCATTCAGAAATGGCTTGTAAATTAATTGGCTCAACGGAGGTTGGGTTGTGACTTGCGCTGCTGTGTGCGGCTATTTTATTTATTTTTTAAATTCTAAGAATTGGTTTGCTTCAAAGAGGTCCCGCAGTGTAGGGCCCCTGGATTCAGTTACAATATGCAGATAGGCTTATAATGCTTAAGTATGCACTAGATGCTCTCCAGTGCATACAAGGATATGCTCAGCTGTTTGTGAGCGTCAGTGGGAATGAGCTCACCAGTCAGGCAAGGCTCCATGTGGTGATAACCTGAAGAGATATTGGTTGGCTTCTTCATCCTCTGTGCTTGTAGTGGCCTGCAGGCCTGAGAATACATGTAATTGTTATTTTTTTTTTTTTAAATATATGACATGATTGAAAGAAAAATGTTACAATCATTGAAAACAATGTTTATTTTAGTAGAAGCTACAGATGGGCATGATAATCATTTAAATGATTCAAGAATGATTGATTGCGTTGTTCAAAACGTCTTGAATTTTGAAGAACGTGAAGTGCACGACTTGGCTGGATGCAGCCAACAGAGGTGCTGAGACGTTGGTAGCCTCAACTAGCTTGCAACATAAAATCAGCTATGGGAAGTTGAGCAACATCCACAAAGACATCCACTACAGCTCGGATTGAAAGACGAGTTCAGAATGTTTAGGGAAGTTTTTGAAAAGCATGAAAAAAATATTTTGAGAAGTTACAATGACTTGATTAAATAATGTATCATTTTCCCCAATGCTAAGGAAGAAAATCTAGTCAAATGACCATCCCTAGGAGAAGATGAAACACTTACATCTAGCCGACCACTTGTCCGATTCCTCCTGCTCACACTCTGCTCCAAAAAAAAAGAAAAAAAAAGATCAGACATCATTGGTTCCTATCTAAAATCATGACAAAAACATCACCGTTGTGGCTTGTGATATGAGCAGCACTTCTGCTTCATCTTTTCTTAATTATTTTGTTAATGGCACTGCGATTGGCTGACAACCAGTTCAGGGCGTAGCCTGCAGACTGCTTGTAGGGATAGGCTCCAGCATGCACGCGACCCTCATGAGGAGAAGCGGCTCAAATAATGGATGGATTGATTGTCAATGGTGCCAGAAATGCAGAAGGCAATAATAATGATCATAATAATTATTATGAGTATTTTTATAATATCAAACGTGTCACCATGACTTGTATTGTGTGTCCCTGTTCTGTCAAGGGCAAGTGCATGAAGAGGAAGAAGAGCAATCATACCTTCTGGCTTCTTATGTATTTGTTTGAACATGCTCTTGTACCAGTCTCTGGGCTTGTTTACACTCTGGTGGAAGAAAAAGAAAGGAGGTAGGGAGGGTAAAAAGATATTTGAGCTTCTCAATAGAGGGATTCTTCGCAAAACTAAGAAAGTAAAAAGAGAGATGTCTTTTAAAATGTTTCTTTATTCTTACAGATCTGGAGGCAATGGGCATCCCCGTTTCATCCACTGGCCCGATTCCTGAGAATTTGATGAGTCTTTCCTCACTTGTGGATGGAGGCTGAACCCCATTGGTAAGCCCTCCTGGGTGACAATTGCCATGTTATTACTGGATTAAAACTTTCACCAATGCTGTCAGCTCATTCTGTTTGTTTTGTTGAATGTACAGTAGTATTTCCATCCAACTGCCCCCAAAATAAAGCTGAATTTTACCATGTGAGGGGCCATAATAGGATCCAAAGCTGGGAGTAGTTGGGCCACTTCCATTGACATCAGATGCCTTGAGAAAGACAAGATTCGACAGTGTGAATAAGGCTTTTGTGTCATTCCATCAGCCACCCATTTAAGAACAATACATGAGTTGAAATATAAAAAAATATACATACACGTCACAAATTTGTTTGAGCCTACTCTACTGCTAAGTTCTGTCAGCTGAATAATCATTGTGGGTGAACATGCAAATAGAAGAGAAGACAAGAGAAGAGAAGAGGCCAGCAAGGCCCTCGCTGCTGGCCTAAACACAATCAAAAACACTGACCTACATTTACGCCCTAAATTGTAATATTTGCTCCATGAAATGTTATTAATCTCCCAATAATCCATTCTGTTATTTTGTTGCGTATTTGTATGTGATTTTTTTTTTGTCCAATCAGAACTCTGCCCTTCTTTGCTGTTAATCTAATATGCCCACAGCCTTCAGAATCAGTCACACTGGCCAATGTAACCTATATTACAAATGGGACTGTTACTTTTAATAATCAGATTTCAAGTTTCAGCGGCCCGGCGATCAAGTGGTTAGCACGTCAACCTCACAGTGCAGGGGTACCGGGTTCAATTCCAGCTCTGGCCTCCCTGTGTGGAGTTTGCATGTTCTGCCCGGGCCTGCGTGGGTTTTCTCTGGGTTCTTCGGTTTCCTCCCACGTTCCAAAAAAATAAAACATGCATGGCAGGCTGATTGAACACACTAAATTGTCCCTAGGTGTGAATGTGAGTGCGCATGGTTGTTCGTCTCTATGTGCCCTGCGATTGGCTGGCAACCGGTTCAGGGTGTCCCCCGCCGACTGCCCGATGACGGCTGGGATAGGCTCCAGCACCCCCCGCACCCCTAGTGAGGATTGGGCGGTTCGGAAAATGGATAGATGGATGGATAGTTGGTAGATGCAAAACTTGTTGCACCCAAATTTGACTTGCAAAACAGCGATCATTGATATATATTTCAGTTACATTTTAGTTGTGAGGTGATAGTGATGGCATTAAGAGAAAGTCGACACTGAAGGTTCTGGTACAAAAAGCACTGTCAGCCACGAATAAAAACTGTAATGCTAAATTTGTCCACATGAAGGGGCACTTGTCCTGAGAGAAGAGAGCTTTCCTGCCATTTCAGGACATACCCTGAACTCTCCAGAAGGAAACCTGGATGATCGGAGGGGGCTGAGAGGAGGAGTTGGCAATCCAGGGGAGATGATCACATCTTTGGTCAGGTCTGGAGATGTTATGATGTGCTGAGTAAAAGGACCACCAGGCTCCCTGGGGAAGCCATTTGGACAGCCAGCGTCTTCAAAAAGCTGCCATAATTAGAAAAAAAAAATGGAAATGAGAACTATATTCATGAAGAAAGACAATGAGTGAACTTTGTGCCTGCCATGTCCTCCAGTTAGCTCTGGGTAAAAAAAATAAAATAAAAAAAAAACCAGGAGGTTGAACTTTTCCCTAGACAACAATGGAACATGGAGCATTGGGTTAAAAGTCCCCCAATTTATTTAAAGCAGGACTAGTGAGCGGTGGCGTTCCACCCACTTCATCATCTCATTGTGAGACAAGTGCAGAAAGAACTCATTGAAGGTGCAGAGCGGGGGCACAGAAACAGGAGAGGACCATTATGAGCCTATTAACTCCCTATTCACCAGGCCGCCCCTCATCCTGCGGCCAAGGGGTGGAACTTGGCGCGAGGGGTTGAGAAGGGGTCACTGATGTCAACCTCGGTCCAACAAGCTAGCTGTCGTCTTACGGTCGCCGTGGTGATCTTTTGACTGCTGCCTAACGATGGTCAGTCTGACTCTATGATTCGAACTTTTGAATCGGGTGCTTCGCTCCCCGTGTGTGTGGTTCCTGGGGGTCATGAGAAAGCTCCACAACTTCATCGTGGCGCCATAAAATTTGGCACAATGCGATGGGATGCAATTCAACAACTCAAATAAAAATGTGCTTCAGGTAATGGTGGTCACATTCATAGTTTGCAGTGGTCAACAACTGTATTGAATCACATTTTGTGTTTTTATTGTCACCTTTATTGCCAGCATAGCACCTCATATGACTGGGCAGGTGTACCTAATGGAGGGACCTGTTTTTTTTTGTATTCTAATGGTCTCGAGGAATTGTGAAAGAGCTTGATTTCAAATGTTTTTCCCCAAAAAAAATACAGTAGTCAAAGGTTTGGACACTTTGTTAATGTCATGTCTTAAATATCTTTAACATCAACCAGTTTTACATTTTACCTGCGACTGCATGTGCTCCCTTGTTGGTTCTTGTGCGGCAGAGTCTCTCCCAAAGTAGCTGCAGATAAACACACACCAAAAAAAATGTCAATAAACACAACAAAGCATACATTCCTGCACTAAAAAGCGATATTATCATCAGATGAGTCTTTTATTTGTGTTTTGCTTTCTTTTGTGCAATACACAGGAGGCAACGCTGATGAAAAAAGTAAGCAGAAGATCAATTTGATGCACTTCATCAAGTATCGCAAATTACGCAAGCAATGTTTTTTGTTGTTGTAGTCCTTACAATCCAACTTTTAAATCAACTAGAAATCTAAAGTTTTCTGAGACATGATCATGCTGCCATGCTGTGACACGTGACATCACAGGGCCTCAATCGCCTCTAAGTAAAGAACAGAACATCATTCATTCATTCATTCATCTTCCGAACCGCTTGATCCTCACTAGGGTCGCGGGGGTGCTGGAGCCTATCCCAGCTGTCTTCAAGCAGTAGGCGGGGGACACCCCGAATTGGTAGCCAGCCAATCGCAGGGCACACAGAGACGAACAACCATGCACGCCCTCACTCACACCTAGGGACAATTTAGAGTGTTCATTCAGCCTGCCATGCATGTTTTTGGAATGTGGGAGGAAACCGGAGTACCCGGAGAAAACCGGGTACTCTACCGAGAAAACCGGGTACTCTACTGTGTGGAGTTTGCACATGCAAACTCCACACAGGCATGGCCGGAGCTGGAATACCTCCGCACTGTGAAGTCGACGTGCTAACCACTGGACTACAGGGCCGCCAGAACATTTTGTTTTACCATTTTGTTCTTTGTTATTGCTCCGTGGCAGAGAGTGCAATAGTGTAGAGTTGTTCTGTCTGATTTGTCACTGGAAATGTAAAAACTGTTGAAGTGATCCACCCCGAAATGCCGTGCATTCAATTTAGTGTCTCTTCAGATGCACTGATTTTTTGGTAGTAGAATCAGGCCTTTTTAACCCTTAACCTTTTGACCTGGGAGTCATCATAAATCAAGTTTTACATCCAGTCAGAGTTGACAGTGTTCCATTATCCAGCGCCCCAGTATTCCAGAGGAAATTTAGCATCACCCACTTTTCTTGTTGCTTGGGAAAAATCCACCCACAATGACTGTGACTCACATCTGTTCCCGGTCGTACAGTGTTGGACTGATAAAGCGGGTCAGCTCCTGAAAACATTAACTATAATCAACTCCCGCTCTTATATTTAAGATTTTGTCTCATGATCACATGTTGTGGTGGGAATGAAGCAGACAGGCAATCGTCCACAGCGGACAATGTGTGACCCCTGAATGGCATCATTCCTGTCCAAGTGATGACAACATTTGCTTTGGTAGAAGTGTCATTCTTTCTCAGACGACACTGGTACTGGTGTCAGCACTGCACAACAGAGGGGCTTTGTAGAAGGCAAGACCATGGTTGATATTGGGAGTTCATTGACAATTGACTGTTCTAGTGTAAAACGACGCAAATGGGGTGAGAAAGTCCACGTGTGTGGAAACACAACAGGGTGGTTGGGGGCTGTCCGAAAATGTTTTCACTGATGAGTTTTCCGTATGGAATTTGCAGCTTTCAGGACTGTGGTCAAGTATGTGAAACCAGCTATGGGCAGCACAGAACGCATGAGTCCAATGTTTTTTCTTTTTCTTTCTGGACAACAATGTCAGTCTATCAGGCTCATTGTCTCTTAATAAACTTGGTTCCTTTATTTTTTTTAATTTTTTATAATAACATTTCTGCTTGGTGATGACAGATGGATTTTCATTGGTCAAAACAATGACAGCCAGCTCATTATCTGTTCAACAGAAAACAATGCACACAAAATACATCGTGAATGTGTTGGACACAGTGCAGCGTCACTCTCAGCAGATTGCGGCTGAAGGCCCATGACCACATGAGTAATGTACTGGCATTTGCAGAAAATAATGTCTTCCTGGAGCCACACTCTATCTCACAAAAAGCAAAAATAAGATTTGTTTTAAAGCCATGTAAAATGTGTCAAAATACTTTGCCATTAATTGCTCCAGGGTTCCCCCTTAGATAACGAACGAGCCTTCAATGAACCTAACAAACCTAACTTGTTTTCGGAATGTGGGAAGAAGGCAGAGTAGTCTGAGAAAACCCACGCAAGGAGGAAACATGGAAGGCCAGAGCTGAGATTTAAACCCCTAATGTCAGAACTATGAAGCACACATGCAAACCACTGCTCTGCCCTCTGATGACACTACGGGAAATACAAACACTAAAAAGTTATTTCTCCATAATATATCCCCCTTAAGAACCGTGAGAGTATCATACAGCATTAGGGTTGCTAGGGCAATGGCAAAGATACATTTTAATGAAGGCCATCAAAAGGATTTATTAAGATTAAGATATCCTTTATTTGTCCCGCAATGGGGAAATTACAATCAGAAGTTCATACAGTAATCTTATTCCATATTCCAAGATTTATCCACTTCCTGCAGGCCAATTTGGCTCCACTGGTGGAAGTCCAAATAAGCTCATGTCATAATATCAGCCTCTCTTTTCTCTCGGGGTCAGCATCCAGCGCTGCATCCGTTCGCCTCTTGGGCAAGAATCAATGCTTCCTAATAAGGAAAGACCCTTTTAAAAACAGCCAAGCGTCTGGTTTTGACTTTGAATGTGCGGTGAATGCTTACATAATGACTGAGCATCAAGAGCAGATGCAGAGCTGTAGCACGTTCATCCCCCCCCCCCCCCCCCCACTATGTGAAATGTCTATTAACACCCCAGGAGCTGTTTTTAGGATGGAAAATAAAAGTACCATAAAAGGTCCAGGTGCACCTCAGATTAAGATTGATTAAATAGATTAAATGAGCCGTTTGAGATTCTTGCAAAGCAGACTTCCTACTTCCTATCTGCAGCCGAGTCAAATAGCAACCGTGATTTTATTTTGTGGGGGCGGAGTAACACAGGGCATGCAAGATGAGAAACTTGGATTATCGCAATATACGTCTGTCGACAGGAAACCCATTCACTTACTGCGAGCAATGGACCAGATGTTGGGAAAGACTAAAAATGGAACCAAAGTCTGAATCTACAGATCTCCATTCAAGTAATCCAAGCAGAGCCGTTTATCAGACTTCTGCACTGTGACTCATCGGCTAACTGTGAAAAAAGTCTTGAACCAGAACCAGATGACGTACAAGACTATCATTAGAAGTTACTGTGTCCAGCAGGTCAATGGACTTCACCGCACCCATAGGATTCTGGATGTGTCATCACATCAAAGCACATGATGATGATGTCATGCTCACATTGCTGGATGTGTCCTAGATGTATTTTCCGACACAGTTTTTAAAAATATTTTTACTTCTTAGGTTGCACATCAGGGTTTTGAGGTATTTTCATTTTTTTTCCGGTTTGGCCTATAAAAACTTGCACACTACAGATTTTACCATGTGTTGCACTTTATAGCTATGACATTTGAGAAAAAAAGTCGTAGCATAACATATCCATTTATTCATAAATATAGTTATATCTTACACATTATAAAGGAATATTATGATAACCTGATGTCAGAAACAGCACCAAAAAAATAATAATAATAATCTCGAAATGTCTACTTGGATCTCTGATTAAAGAATTAAGTCAACATTTGTTGACCGGTGTAATTAATAATTTAAGTAAGATACTTTTTATTTACTTTGCTTTTGAGTGTCTAACTATTTTTTGTAAATGCTCTTAAATATGTAATTATATGAAGCACTTTGATCTTATGTATGAAATACGCAATATACATAAAGCTGCCTTGCCTTGCCTGAGCTATCCATACATCCATTATCCAAACTGATTTATCGTCACGAGGGTTGCGGGCATGCTTGAGCCTGTCACGTTGCGTGGTGGTGGTGGACCCCAAAAAGCAGGCAGGAGGGAGGAGCAGGGTGTATTTAAAACAAAGAAAACTAAATCCCAAACACACAAAGTCCGAAGTATCAAACGACTAAAGCTAAAACATAGCAATGAACTAAACATGACAGAAACTAAGAGCAAACAGCAACACACATGACAGTAGCAAGAAGCAACAATGACCCGACACCGAGTGTTCGGGCAGGAGTCCTTTTATACGACTAATTACCAAATGGCCAACAGGTGTGCAGCTGCCGGGCGAGCCCTACAGTGCCACCTGTTGGTCCCTAAACCGAATCATGACAGAGCCCATTCCAGCTGTCTTTGGGCAGTAGACGGGGGTACACCCTGAACTGGTTGCCAGCCAATCGCAAGGCCGACATAGACAAACAACCATTCACACTCACAATCACACCTAGGGACAATTTGCAGTGTTCCATGAACCTACCCTGCATGTTTTTGGAATGTGGGAGGAAACTGGAGTACCCGGAGAAAACCCAAGCAGGCACAGAACTCACTACTTTGTTCTAACTTCTCAAACTGACCACACAAAACCCATTGAATGACATGCACGGTGGTGACACCTGAATTTCTTTTACTTGAATGTGAACCAATGGGAAAATTATGATTCATGGTCAGAGGGAGGATCCTGTCATTTATAAATCATCCACAGAGTCAAGTGATGATGTGAGCTGACACAATGATCTAAGGTGTTTAAGGGGACAAATAAAACAGTCACTTCATCAGCCTTCCAACAAATTAAGCCTTGGACAAAGTTAATCATTGACTCCCATCAGGCACACAATCTGGTGAGTGGAAATCTTAATCCAAGAAGGATACTGACCAAAACTAACAGTACATTACTTAAAATGGCAATATTCTTAATATTCATCCTCGGCCTACCGTATTAATACACACAGCACTTTACTGAACACAAAATCCATATGTATATGTTTAGCAAATTGTATTATAATTACTAGTGAAAGGAAGGGCTCTGTCACATGCACAATGAGAAGTTACACACAGGATTAAAAAAGTTAGTACCCTTCGGTCACAGAAAGAAAAAGCCACAATGCCCACCGAAATAACTGACAAAAGTCATAATGAAGTAAAACGTAGTGAACGTTGACTATTGAAAATCCGGTTTTAGTATGTTTATGTATGTGTTCTCTAGGTTGCATGTTTCAGCTCCTTCCACACAACAGAACTGAGATCAGTTTTTGTTTCCTTAGGACACAATCATCCAATGTTTTGTTTTTAGCCACTATTGAGTATTTTGGTGTGCATTTTGGGCCATTATCCAGTTGGAGGACACATGACCTGCAGCTGAGACCAATCTTTTGGACACTGGGCAGCACACTTCCCTCCAGAATACTTTGATGGTCTTGACATTTAACTGTACAGTACCAAGAAACCCTGTGCCGGATTCAATAAAGCAGTTGGAGGAACGGAGCCTCCCCCAGGTTTGGCTATAGGTAAAAAGTCTTAAATTACTATGAGTGGCATTCCAATACAATTGTCAAGAGACCTATTTTGGGTTTCAACATAGATTAGGAAAGGCTGTTGAGATGTGAACATAAGAAAATAACGGGATAAAGTGTCGCAGCCATTAGGGTTATTTCGGGAATGTGGTGGAGAAAACATTGTCAAAGATCTCAGCCGAAAATGAATGCCGGTCTGGACCGAAATATACTGTACACGTTTGTGACATTGGATAAGCTTTTACAAACGAGACCAAAACAAATGCATTTTATTAATACAAAAGGCTATCGATCAGGGAATAAACGATCACCAGCACAATGTTGCTGATGCAGCTGACCGAATATAGTCATGAAACTGAAGAAAGACGATATTTTAAACTGATGAGATTATTCTGAAGCCATTTGGTGATTGTTGACGTCCAAATGTTCCTGACTTGCCGGCTGAAATTATGTGAGAGGTGTTCGAGGTGCTGCAGGGTTGATCATAAACTCTGCTGCACAAACCAAAACAGACGGAGTCCATACAAGGACCTGCAGCGCAAGTTTATGATATGTAGTTATTGGGGGATACGCTCATTTATCAGGATAGGAGTTTTTGTCTCCTTGTATGGCGCTTCTGCAGTTGGAGCAGCAGCAGGACTGGAGTGTTTTTCTTGTCAACAGAAAGGAGCTGTGAGCAACTAAAACAACATACCTGAAGTGAAACCTGAAATTCCTACAAAATGAGTGAAAAAGTGAGCATCAATAAATTGAGAGAAATTGGAAATGTAGTCATTCAGACGTTTTCGACTACTTATCCTCTTCAAGGTGGAGCTGGATCCTATAGCACACTGTTGTCAAAGTCAAGGCCCAGGGGCCAGATCTGGCCCGCCAAATCATTTTATGTGGCCCGCGAAAGCAAATCAAGCATGTTAAGTTCCATGATGCTTGCTAAAATCTGAACCAAAATTTCAAATTGTCATATGTAATGCACAATAACAGTCATGGTTCTTGACTTCTGATTTTAAAACTAGTTATTCATCAGTTGTGCGCTGTGTATGCAATATGTGGAGGGGATTAAACATTTGTATGGTTTCCCAAAATTCATAACGACCCTCCAAGGGAAACCGGAACTACAATGTGGCAGGCGACAAAAATGAGTTTGACACCCCTGCTATAGCAGATTGACTGCATACCAGTCAGTGGAAGGGCAAAGTAACCATTTTCTACCACTTTGAGTCTTTATTGTCTTTGGAATGTGGGAGGAAGCCACAATCGCTCAACTATGAGGCAGACGCACAAAACAAATGATCAACAGTGTGCTAGATTATTTCCATTGGATGTGATCATTCCACTCATCAATATTGTCCCCTTCCAAAAAAAACAACAAAAAAAGCAGTGTATTGGGGTAAACATCTGAAAGGAACTAATCACTGTATAATCTGCTGCTTCTAACTTTCCGTGAACAGAAAAACCCGCATCCTCAACACCGTGAGTAAAATGTCACAAATCCTCTTGGCTGTCATTTCGCATATCTAAAGCTGATGGTGCCCCGCTCATATGCGGGCTGACACACGGCCCCTCCGAAATATTACAAAGGGAATCAGAGGCATCTGTGGAAATGATTGTGACAGCGAGGGGAGCCTTGGGAGTGATGCTTTAAGCATGTGGTGTTCAATCTATGGCCTGGGGGCCACTTGCGACCCACCATCCATGTTTCAGCGGCCCAAGACATGATAAAAAAATATATATATACAGGAAATGACATTTGACATGGGCCGCACGGTTAGTTTAAAAAAGGTAAAGGTGGGCAGAGTGAAAAGGGAGGGTGTCAAAAAAATAGGTGCCATTCCGACTCATACATTTGTGTATGTACCGTAGAACTTTTCTCTATATGCGAAGATACAAATAAACCATATATAATTTAAAAATGAGCACAATTTATCTTCACAACACTGGGGTGAATAAAGATAATTCCATTTTAGAGGCAAAAATAGTTTCTTCCACTTTGTGCTCTTAGGCTGATTTATGAAGACATCACATGAATGATCCTCAAAGTAAGTGTTTGAAAAATGGTCACTTTACCACAGTTTGTTCTTTTTTTTGGTTCTGAATGTGGCGGTGGGATTCAGCCTCTGTCATGTGCAGAGCTGGAACTACTCTGACAAATAGTGGGCTGTTCGCTTGTCCAGAATCCTCTACTATTTGCCTTAAAAATCTTCAACCACAGTCGAACCTCGTTACAACATACCTCAAGGGACATAATGAATCTGTATGTTATAACAGTAGTAACCATTTCCAATAAACTGACCGCCAACTACGACGTATAATGCAGTATGAACATTTATAGTTGTAAAAACATGAACATGTAGTACAGTACAAACATGTCAATTACAAATCTGTGTATATGAAGAAAAATGATTTTATAAGACATGAAACAAACAACTACAGCGCTCTTACTTCATCTCTGAAAACATTCAGTCAGCAAATGTTACAAACCATGGGCAACTGCTAGTGCCGCCGAGAACCGGGAGACTCCCTTTTGAAAGTGAGAGAAAATGTCAGCCTTCTGAGACAGCGAGATTTGCTTCCGTTTGCCAGGCATGTTTTCAGACCATGTGCTCAGGATGTACAACAATGAACAGAGTCGAGCAGTAACGTTGCTAAGCAACAGAGGGTATCCCGCGTTGTACATTTTGTTCATAAGCAAGGTCGTGACGGCAGTTAGCTTCCCATGGTTTGTTATAATGAAGGCCTTTTCAGCATTTTGTGGGAAAAATTTGGTCGGTCTTGTGAAGTTTATGTTATAAAGGTTGTAAGCAAAATCGACAAATGGAAAATGAATTATGTGAAATCGGAACTTAGAAATGTGAACATAATAGGGGATAAAAAGACAACGGGGTATGTTGAAACAAGGTTCTACTTTATTTAATTTAAAACCTTTAAAAGAAAGCTGATGAAATTAACTTGACAATGCAAACAACATATAATTGCTTTCTTGACTGATTTTGGTGTGTTTCAAAAAGTTAAAGAATTGTAAAGTGGCCCTTTCATCCTTCCATTTTTCTGTATGCAGCCCTCAAACGAAAAAGCTTGGACACCCCTGCAACCTGTGAAAATATTCGATTTGCTTTTTCAATGTGTGTCAAATCAGGCAGGCAAGAGCGGATGTGGGGAGTGATGAGACTTGTTTAAAAGTGCATCCCGGTGTATAACCACTCCTGAGTTAAGTGTTCTAATCCTGCAAGCTTGGAGCAGCCAGACAGGTTTCTCAACATTAAAATATAAATAAATAAATAAACTGTCTCGAACAACACGCAATGTGTTTTTATGGATTGATCTTTAGGACAAAGCGTGTACTCACCTCCCAAGTGGACTCTGCAAAACTTCCCTGCTCTCACTACATATTACAGTCAGAATACAAGAGCTTGAGCTTCTCTCTCTCTCTCTCTCTCTCTCTCCCTCCCTCCCCTTTCTCTCCCAAGATCTCGCCCCGCTTGCCCCTGTAGCAGACTTCCCAGATGACAAGCATCACCATAGCAACCCCTTCGGCCCCACTCAAAAGGCACCCTGCTCTTGGCTTGTCAGTTCAGGGGACCTGACTCTGTGAAGAAGCCCTTTTGTTGTGATAAGGTGCTATTTTACAGCCTGGGGTTAACCAAAGGGGAATGAGAGCAGTTCATCACCTCCACCTCCCAGATACTGCCCAGTCACTCTGTGACACCACCACTTAGTATCTTTATCTGTCTTGTAACTCCCTCTCCTTGTGTGAGTAAAGGCCAAAAGCACCAAAGGAGGATGGGAGCTCTTTCTCTTCTACTGGCTCATTACTTAAACGCCACGTCATCCACTCTGTTTAAAGCAGAGTCTCCCATGAGTTCACACAAACACATGCTAAATAAACAAAGACTGGATGACAGTTTGTCCCTCCGATGGCAATTTATACTTTTGCGTATTCCAAATTCCTGATTCGAACGTGCCCGGTGGGATGCCATTACCCTTACACACAATGCTTGCCCAATTAGAACTTGGCTTTCCAGTTCACCCACACATCAGCGAGTGTACGAAACCAAAACAGGAGCGCGCTAACAGGTTTGTGTCCCTGCCGCAGTCAAATGATCCAGTTACGTGTCGCAATCTGATTGCTTTCTTTCGCAGGTGCCCTTTCATCTCTGGAGCAATAAACGAAAGACATCCTGGAGGCTTTTGTTTGCTGTAATATTCTCTGTGTATTATCTTTGGTTCAAGTCAGAAAGTGAAGGACGCCAGTAGTTAAATAATTCAGCGGTCTAGCTTGGTGGTGCTCTCCAAGGCAGATATCCATTTACTGAGCCTGCCCTCCTCGCAGCTTTGGTTTTACCAAATAGTTGAGCTTCTGAACCTGAGAGACAAGCATGTGTGGGTGGGTTGGGGCAATTACATATATCCCGCCATGAACAGACTTTGTCCCTACTGTGAGCACATCTAACACTCTGTCACTATGTGGCAAATCATGCAAGAGGTGATTGACACTTTGACCCCGGCCGTCACAACACATCCTAGTTCATGACATACCAATCTGTGTTCTTTACGGAATGTTAACCGGGTAAGCAACTATGACTTTCTCAAAACAATAATGTTTCAAAAATGTTTCAAAAATGGGTACTTTTTCCACTGAGGCTCTCATGGTGACACCCGAGACTCATGTTAAAAACTGTACTTTGATTCAAATTGTGTTTCGTAGTTAAACACTAAGGTCTCTATTTTTGTGCTCAGTGCAGGTCTAGCTCCAAGTGTGGTCTACATCTGCGCAGAGGCAGGCTAGACTTGGTTTTGGTATTTTCACAGGTGCCAGCAGCTTGACGCACTTATTATTTTGATCACCTTGCACGAATAAACATGTTGTTAAATCAATGCCAGTCACAGTTGAACAACATTATCTTCCTAAACGTTTGAGTTTGTGGTTGTACTGACACAATTTAGCATTGCCTCATTCCAAATGAGGTGCTTAGTCCACCCTGTGTGTGTGCGTCTGCGTGCGTGAACACTTTGCAACTGCCCTCATTTGCATTTTATTGGTGTAGGTGAGTACACCTGAATGAAGAAAAACAAAACTAATCGAATCTAATCAGAAGAATCCATAACGCCCTATTGCTTCCACCACATCCATAAAAACCACAGGATTAACTTTAGAGCAAACTTGTGATGTCATTTGCGAGAGTCCACAAGTGCAGAAATGTCACACGAACAGGTACAGGTACACACTGGTTAGAAAATCACTGCGGTTATCTTCTCTGTTCTCTGAGGTAGCACTGAAGGAATGTAAGCATGAGAACCAACATGTAACCATCAGGGTGTATTTGTTTGAGCAGTAAACAACATTTTCTACATACATGTCCCACATCTATCCTCATAAAGCCTCAAGGGAACTTTAGCTGGGTGAAAAATAACAAACTTTGAACAAATGCACAAAGATGAATGAACAACCGCTTTAGCACTTAGCGTCTGAAGCTTTCACGCACACAGCAATGCTGATAAACATCAGGACAGTCACATTTTTCTCATGAAGTGTTGTGAAACTTCCTACATTGATGATATCCCTCGAATTGCGGTAGACTTATTGTTGACTTTAGTTTTGAGTTAAAGCAATCAAATAAAATGGTCCTATAAACACAACGGCACTGATAATGGGGGTCATCCCATGCTGCAGAAGCAACCCAACAAAGCATGAGAATGACATGATTTCTTAATTATCTCCTCCGACCTGCGACCTGGCTGCGCTCAAGATATGTGCAGTATACTTACAGGCAAGCGCGGGCTGCCCGGGGTCTCCTCAACACAGATGAGTGAAGGAAGGAAGTGAAGGAAAAAGAGGGAGGAAGGCGCTGCTGCTTTTCTCTTTCTTTCTCTTGTTCTCTGTCTCCAACCAACAGCGTGTCTTTATCTTATGTTGAACCCTCCAGCGTGGCTCTGAAAGTAGGCGAGGGCGGGTAGGCGTGTGTGTGTGCGTGCGTGTGTGTGTATGGCTTGTGTTTGTATGTGTGAGTGTGAGCATATGCTTCAGAGCTCATCAGGGAGATGGCGCTCGCTAATAGTTTCCATCCACAGCTGGAAGTAATAGAGCTTCCCATTCAGGCCATTCAGGCTCTGTGGCACCGCCTTTCATGCGAGACACGATGAGGTCGTTTTCTCTAAACTGAGGGACATGTCGTGTAATTGCACAGTCGTATATATAATGTGCCACATTTGAATAAGGCACAGAATAGAACAGAATGCCTTTACTGTCATTGTACGGTGCAACTCCAAGTTTGTATTTGAAGAATAAAAGGACTGTCTGTAGTGCAAATAGCAATAAGGCACACATTTTATATGTACAGTGTAAAAGTGTTTTGGATTCGTGTTGGTTTTATTGTGAGCTCAGCGCATTGGTGGGTTGTATGACGCTATCTCTGAGTCTGTTTGTTCCGGTCCTGATGGGCCGGTAGTGCCTGCCAGGCGGCATTGGGTCAAAGAGGGGATTGGGAGCGAATGGCTGTTGCCACCTGCGACTGCCACAGCTCTTCTCAGGCAGCAGGACGTTAAGAACGTTGACCACTCTCTGGAGCCTCTTCCGTTGTGCCTCAGTGAAGCGAGAGAACCGCACTGTGATGCATGACGTCAAAACGCTCTCTATGGCTGAAGAAAGAAGGAAGTAGAGGTGACAAAAGTTGTGAAAGATTCAGTTCTTAAGTAGCAATACAGATCTTTGTAGCGGGGACAAAAATCCATTATTCTAAAAATTAGCATTTTCATGGCAGGACTAACCTTTTCCGGTATGGTTAATAGTAGAAAATAGCTGTTCTACGTGGAAAAATTAAAACGCATACCTCATATACTGTTTTGTCTTATCTGCGGGTCTTTTGTTTAATGTGATACTCGGTAGCATTTTCTTATGTAACATGTAGAACACTTACTACTATCTCTTCATTCTTTTCTACAGCCTCTTGGTGGTTTTTATTCTTCATTTGTGAGCCCTGGTTGACAAACTTGTGTCATTTTGATGCGCTGACGTGTTTTTAACAATCATTCATTTTGCAGATTTTGTTTGCCCAATTATAACTCCATTTTGTTCTTTATTTTGGGGTCTAGTTCCACTTTTGACCACAAGGCGGCGGGACACTGTTGTGTTTGGTCATGTGTGAATTTGACAAGAGGAAATAGAAAATATTTCAACATACATGTCATTTTTTCTGACGAGAATAGGAAGTGATCATTGAATGCCTCAATCCTCCCCATCCTGCGCACATTAAAAAAAAAAAGCAACGGCTCTCAGTTAATGTTTGGGCATGATTCTTGTTGTACACTGTGAGATAAGTTTGTTAGTTTTACTGTAAACACGGGGATCGGGACACTGCTGCAATACTATTACAATATTTTTGTCTAATCATTGCTCTTTTTGCTCTCTCTCAATATATTGCATGTTTTTGAATGTGTTTGTATTATTTTAAAGTGTGTTTCAAGCCACAATCAATGCCATAAATGCTGTAAAATAACCTTAGTGGGTATTTCACAAGTGGATTTCCATATCGCTGATTTCACTTATTGCAGTTGTTGTCTGGAACGCAAATCCTGCGATGAAGGGGCTATTACTGTACTTTTTTTTTCTATTAAGTGTTGTGACCACTCTTTGTGGTATCTCAAATTTAGAAGACAAGCTTATTTATTAAATACAGTAGTGAAGTATTTGTAGTGTGTTGCTTCCCACCACCGGAAGGCAGTTGGGTATTCTTGCTAAAAGAACTGGTCGGTAAATGTCAGCATGTTACTGTGTTCTCACCTGCAACGTTTCGGCATTTTTGTGTGTATATTGAAGGAAGGCTTATCATGATGAACTCCTCACTCAATGGAAACAATGCATGCCCACACACGAGTTCTGCAGGGCCTCAGGGAGGTGTCACTGTTTTCTTTTGGTGTTCCAGAACTGCATTTACAGTCAAGCCAAACATGAAGGCCTCACCGCTTTCTTTTGCTCGCCTCATCAAAGAAGATCATCTGTATTTGTGCAACCGCCCAAAGCTCCCGAGTAAAGTTCCCAGTAAACCATTAAACCATGTTGACTGTACAATCCTTTTTAGTTGTTTTGCTGACCAGGGGAAAGCTCCTATTAAATATAACATGAAAATAATTAGAGAAAGACCGATATGCAAGTTTCTCAAATCCTTTGCTCACCTCTCAAAGGTAAATAAATATTTGTGTCACTGAACATGCCAGTGCCATCACAATGACAAGTCTTTGCGCCATTGTGCATGGACGAGTTAGTTTTGTTTGTTTGTTTTGACAGTTGTTTCCCAGCTAAAATGAAAGTTTTCACACAATCAACAGATCTTTATACCCGAGGAGCATAACACCTGCTCAGAGTTGTTCAACAGCAAGCACAGACTCAGCTTCACACTTGTGCAAAACATTCCTCACAGCGATTTGGAAAACTCGACACACATTTTCACACCTTAGACACAGATAAGGATTGTGAGGTTACTTCCTTTCCATTACAAAGTCTTTGGCTTGCCAATGATTACACAAATGAACAAATTGGATAATGACATCCACCACATTGCACACATGTTCTGAATTGACAACACAGACCTGACGTAAGAGCTATAATGATTAAAGTTACAGCGTTGTTGTTGCTTTATTTTTTTTTTCTTCAGAGTTGCTTGAAGTGAATGTACTTCATAGAGTAATTGTTTTTTATTTGTCTACATTTAGCAGTAGTAATTTTTTTTTTAAACTACCGGTACTCTTTTTTTCAGATTTTCATTGTTGATTGATATGCTACCGTATTGATCAATGTCGTGCAGTGCTTGGTAAGTGTCTAGATTGGTTTACTTTCCCTGTAGACCTCAAGGTAATCATGAAAACTTTTGTGGATTTATCTGAATGTTTTGTTTTCGAAATTATCCCTTACATAAAAAAGCCTGGCAAGAAAGTCGAGCAAGTGCTATTTCCTAAAACAGGGGTTTTGCAAATGTCATTTGCATTGATCGCTGTAGTATGTGACCGACTGCATGAGTGTCTGCTGATTTGAAGAGTGTACTGGTGAGATGAAAACAAAACAGCGTGTTTATAATTATGGGCGTTTTTATCTATTTTTTCAGTCGTTTTAGGATATTTGTCAGATCTTTTTTTTTTCTTTGCATGGAGTACATGCAACGCTGTAGAAATGACAGTGCAGGCTTCTGACGCCATATGTTCCTGACTTTTGAGGCACAAAAATTCTCATCCACATCACAACTATTTTCACTTGCTCTGAATAATGTAAAAAAAAAAAAAAAAAGGTTGAACATTGTTTGAGAAAGTGCTTCAGACATGTCCCTTCATTAGAAAACCACAAGACGTGAAAATAAAATCTAATGGAAATGTATCAAAACATGCTTGGCATATGACAAACTTCAACCATTTTCCATGTAGAGACTTATATGACAAACTGATGCCCAAATATTGTGGGGTCTGAGACAATTTAACTGAAATTCATTATAGATCAACATGACACAACCAACTGATAATGAAGGAAACAACAGAAAAGTGTACATCATCCTTTGCATGAATGTAGCAAAGCATTTGAAACGTGTTCACAGAAATGAGAACGTTATTTTGGGGAAGTGCACAAGTGACACATTGATGTGGACAGTGAACAAGTAGTTTTGAGGAATTCAATTCTGATCTGAGAAATGTATCAAAGCAAATGAGAAGAGCTGTACTCTGACTCACGTGTCTTCTTTTTCTGTGAAACTGCACCACCTTGGAGTTTGTTTTTCTATTACTGCAGTATGACTTCAAATCCAATAGATGTCGCCCAACGCCATAAAACCTTTCATCCTTCCAGATAAGAAGAGAAAGGTGACGTCATAATGTATATTTGTTGAAACTCTTTATTAATAAAAAAAAAAACACAACGAAGTATTTTCCATAAAACATAAGATTCAAAAACAAACTGAGCACACAATCAACATGCACTGTATTGGACATTATAAAAGCAAAAAAAAACGATGCTAAATAAAAACATTCATTAAAAAAGGGTGAGAGGTCTAATCAAAAATAGAACATATACAGTATATTCAAGGACCGGTTTGTTTAAGCCGCCTCAATGTCTATCTAAAATTTTCCATTTTTCTCATATAAACCCAAAACAAAGGCTAACACTTTATAAATCTCCATCTATGACTAAATTTACATCTACATTCTTGCTGCTGGAGGCTGTAAATTTCCCCAGTGTGGGACAAATAAAGGATATCTTAAATAGTTTTGTAATTATTATCAAAGTGTTGTGCATCATTTCCCGTTTCCCGTTTTGGTGTACCGTCCCATGTTTATTGTCCCGATTCTCCATGTTGGGTTAGTCATCAGAATGTTTCTTACATGCGTTGCGAAAAATGTCCACTTCAGAACATAACATTTCATGACGTCATACTTCGGCCTCCAGGAAAACTAGCGAAATGACCAAGTCGGCCCTATTAGACTCTCAGCGACTTTCATTTTGCATTATAAAGGCAATAATTTCTTTTTACGCTAGCGTAACAGATGGTTAAAATTTGTTGGGCTCTTTGATAAACTTAAACCTTCCCCATTTATTATCATCGATATTATTATCAATCCATACGTTTTCGATAGGTCTTGTCCTCATTAGGATAGCAGGTAACTGGAGTCCATTCTATTGTATGTCCATTAAAAATATTAGTCTTCATTAAAACATATTTGTAAGGTTTCATCATTGCTGCACTTGAACTGTGGCTCAGCTTCATTCCATTTATTTTCTATCGGAAAAATGATTTAGAAATATGAATAAACTTGACATCAAACATCCAACAGTGTCCATGAATGGACTGTGTTCAACCGTGAAGGTTCCACCGTGTTATCTTGCGGGAACCGCTGTTAAACTCACCAAGAGAAATATATGGACAAAGAGCTTCATTTTATATTTCAGGTGTATATTTACATACATACATAAATACATACTGTACATACATACATTGCATGCCTGAGAATTAACAGTGCAAACAAAGCTCTGCCTTCCACTCAAAAACAAAACCAAGCGACTAAAACAATAGTACACAGATAACCCTGCAGGTATTTGTATTATTGATCAAAATCAGAATGTATTTTGTTCATGTTTAAGAAATACAACATCAAATCACAGAATTTACAGAACAAGACGGCGCGTTAAGAGACTGTCTCTAAGGGGCAGCCACCCAATTTATCATTGGCGTCCCCATGCTCTGCCGGCACAGGGGGCATGTCCCAAAAGAATTAAAGATTTTGAAAGAGCACTTCAAACACAAGCAACAGTGGCCACAAGGCAGAGGATTTTGGGCTTGTCTGTCCAGGCACACCACACAGATCATCTGTTCTTCTGCATCTGTCATCAAGAGACAGGAAGCACCATTAAAAGAAAGCAGTTGTGGAACAAGTATGTCACTTGCTTTTTTTTTTAAGACTGGCTTCTATACCTGTTGTCACCGGCCAGTTGAGATGGGAGGAATCATCAGTCGCCAAGGAGCCTGGCTCTGAAGCAGGTGAGAGCGGCACTCCCGACATCTTACATGACTTCCTGTTGAAAAATCCTCCGCGTATCACAGAACCTGTCGCAAAATGGAGGGGGTGATCATGAACAAGGTGGCTCATTCAAAACAGCTGCACCCGGGGTGTCCAAAAATGCAAGGGAGGAGAAGAGAAAAAGAAATCTGTTCTCATCTCTCACTCCCTTGATCTCCACTTTTCTGGACGCGGCCCTCGGAAGAAAAGAGTTTGGACACCCTTGAGCTACCTTCAGGCATACAGCAAACATGAAACCTACCCAAGAGGACAATGGAGCATGTCTGTCCATAAAGGTCAATCATGGCCCACAGAGGCCCTCTGACGTTGATTTCTTTGGGCAGTAGCCTGTGCTCATCGAGGATGTTATTTGTAACATACAAGCTGCCTTTGGACGACCGCCAGAATTGCAGCTCTGTTCCTGCCTTGCAGAACGTCTCATCCAAGATAGCAGCCCAGTGCCCGGGGGTGCAAGTGAGGTCGGGGATGGCCATTTTGGGCAGTGGTAGATTACGGGAATCTGGATTCACGTTGGTGAAACCCACTCGCAAGGCTCCGTGCCATCTGCCATTGACTTTCTCGATCCGCAACCGAATCCGCTCATTGACCCTCACGGGGCGGTTGCTGAACACCAGGCCATCTCTGAAGGTTCCTTTTGCCCTCTTTGCATGCCGACACCCGTGACTCAGGTGGATCCTGTCTCCTACGGCTCGGTGATGGAACATCATTGGACCGAGGCAAAGGAAACCACAGGTTCTCGAATCCCTTGATTTATCATCTGCAACGTAAAATTGTCTAAGATGATTGATGCAATAAAGGTTTCACTTCCAAAAACTTTCTTCATAAAAAGTACTTGTCAACAATAAGAAGGAAGCGAAAAAGGTTCTCTCTTGTTTCAAGAGAGTATGGCTAAATCCAAGTCCTATTTTTTAAATGACATTTTACAGATGCAGCACTTCATGATGATAAGATTGTTCTGCTATTTTTTATTTGTAACTGAGAGTCACCGCTTGGAATTGAAACGGATTTACTCACTGGTCACAACTTTAGCTGCACCTTATTATGTTCAACACAAAAAACTGCCTACATTACAGAGACCCCAAAATGACACAAAATAAATATGCTTCTCGTTAGGGCGAGAAAGTTTCTCATCCGAACGAGATACTTTTGTCCTCATGAGAAAGAATCATCTTCATCTTCGATGACACTATTTGGTATAGTCCTTGTCTTGAGGAAAGAGGGCAGGTCCTCTTCTGCTGCCATTGTCTCACTACAAATATGTCTCGTTTTTCTGCATGCCACATTCGGGGCTTCGTACTACATGAATATATTATGCTTGTTTTTGACTGACATTGTCAAAAATATATTCTTTAAAAATATGTTAATTATTGTTACTGTACTGCATCAAACTGAGAAGGGTTTTTAGAGTACAGAAGGAGGGACTTCTGTATACTTCTATATAAATATATACAGTATTTTGTAAGTATAAAGCAGTTAAGTGTAAATAGAAAACTCACCAGTCGTCCTCCTTGCCATCATGTAGTTGTCATCTGAGCGAAGAAGTTTGAAGAACAAGCGCAGCTCACCTGCTTTGATGAAGGTGAATGTTTGCAAGGTGCATATATATATATAACACGAGTGCATGTGACTTGATAAACCAACATACTCTGCAGGAAGGGGAGGGACTACGAGATGTGGAAATTTTGGGAAATTACCTTCTTCCCCAGGAAGATCCCAGTGTGGACAAGTGGGTATATTTACATTGTCTTCGCAAACGAATAGAGGTCGTATCTGAAGCTATACTGCTACACATTATTGCAGCATAGAAAATGACTTTCATGATGTGAATAATGAGAAATGAGTGAAACACATGGGCCACAAACTGTTTACGTCTACGGTCTGTCACATGGCGCGAAGTGAGTCGAAACTGAAAGCGTGGCTGCGGGGCCCCGCCTCTTCATTTTGATTGGCTGGCAGATGACATCATATGACAGGAAGAAGGCCGTGAATGAAAACTGGGTTGCAGTTGGAAAATTACAAACTGCTGGAGGCATTCACTGTCGCTGCGACTAACTCATAACTGGAGTCACATGACTATTTCGGGTAAACAGATGGATTCTGCAAAGCACTGGATGAGTCCTTTTAAATCAAAGGATCATGCACAATTGTTGTCTGCAGTTATTTCAAGTAATATTTGACAATAATACACAAAGGGATCAACTATTACGTAGTTGATTTCATCTCATACTTCATAAGGAAATGTTCCACATCCAATAAGGAGAAAGAATAATGCCTGAAAATCTTATTAAATCCCACTCCCCTTTCTCACTAATTTTGTTCCAGCAAACTTCTTTTGCGTTTCTTGCAGGATCTGATTTCAAATTATGACCTATGTATTGCTGAAACAACCATACTTTGAAGAAACCTCTTTTTTTGTAGATCTTGGATAGGTAACAAAAAAAATAAAACAAGCAATTCCATCAATGGTAAAACGAGTAAACTAACAAAATGTTCAAATGAAAGGGGAAAACAAATGCAATCCACTACCCAAGAAATAAGATAATATAACCTTTATTTGTCCCACACTGGGGAAATTTGCAGTCTACAGCAGCAAAATTGGGGGGTGGGGGGGGTAGAAAAGAAAAAAAACAGTGTTGCATGCACAAAATAAATAAATGTTTCAGAAAAATGGCGCTATTCCATACATACACAATGAATACAATGTACCACAAAGGCAAATAAACAAACACAAGTTGATATAAACATCGACCAAACAAAGTATTGCAATAAATCTAAGACTCTTGTTCTAGATGAATATTTTGACATTGCTTTGCATTGCATTGATAAACAAAATCTGTCATATTTCCGAACAAAAAACTTTAGGAGTGGAATTATTGAGATGATTATATTGAGGCCTTTGGTAGGTAAACAATTCAGAATATTACTGATTATGAGGCAATTTTATTTTTGGAGTAATGACATGGAAAATATCAAACTAAAGCTCATAAGGACTAAAAATCGTCCGTGTTATAAAAGTGTGGACAAAATTTAAACAATATTTTTGGGGAATACTTACTACACCTGAGTACTTTTCAATAATTAATCTAAAGTTTTCATGCCCTTTGTGCCATATAAACCATCATTGGGGGTTTTTTTTGTTCAAAAAAGGGATAAACACAAAAATATTTTCTCCCCAAAAGTGCAAAAATGAAGGTGATATATAGATAATATGCATATGTAATATGATATATGACGGCCTTTGGTAGGTGAAAAATTCAACATCACTGACTTTGATGCACCTTTATTCTTGGAGTACAGTAATACATGTTTCAATTCACACTAAAGCTCTTAAGGATCCCAATTGTATATATTATTTATATAAAAATCCTAATTCAATATTACAAAATCATATACTTTAAAAAGTGTTGAAATAAATAAAACCAAATATTTTTGTTTATGCTTTCAAAACATCTGTTCTTTTCAATAACTTGTGAGTTTTTTTGCCCTTTCCCTTTGAATCCAAAGATTTTCTCCCAACAATCAACTTGTTGCAACACGCCACTTCACTTCTTTTGCATTCAGTCATTGGCATCTATGTTGAGGTGCATGAGAGCGACTTTCAAAGTTCACATTGGTTAACTTTGTTTTGAAATTGAGCAAGGGGCATGACTATGGTAGACAGAAATGCCATAGGAAACAAACGGTTCGAACAATCTCAAGTCCCAAATCAAGTCATTCCAAACTTTTTGGCAAGGAGGTTCAAGTCCTGAAAATAGCAAGTCGAGTCTGACTCAAGTACTGTATCTCTGCAATTTGTTGTGTAGCACACTACAGTATTGGAAGTTGAACACAACATAAATGTCATTCTAACAAAGAGTAGTGTGGATGCATAAAGATTTGCCTGTGTTAACCTAGCACTGAAGTAGTTGAAACAAAACCAGTATATTTGCAGTGTACAATTCTAGTGCTGACTTTATACTTTTACACAAATCAGTCTTTGCTAGCTTCTTGTGAAATGCTGTGCTTGCACTCTGCATTCATTCACCCCCCCCCCCCCTCCCCCGCCCCCCTCCATAAAACCTCGTGATGCCATGGCTGGATCTATGCAACTGGATTCCGTATAAACTTTTGGGGTTGTGCAGCATTTGCGTTCTTCTCGTTTCTGTGCTCCTGTCTGACATTTGAATACAACGAACACTTCATGTGGGTAATGATTGTTTTCAAAGATGCATTTCTTTTACTGTAATCCTAAAAATCACATGTACAACAGGGTAGATTACAACGTTTATTCCTTGTTTTTAATGTTTCCATTCACTTTAATCTTTTCGGTCGAACACCGCCAGCACAGAAATACACAATATTATACCATAACGCTAAGAGGTGAAAGGAGGTGCCTTGCTCAAGGACAGGGGTACAGAGTCGAGGCTTTGCTTTTCAAGGAAAGCATTTGAACGTTTGCTTGTGTGATGTCTTTTTATTTGTTACTTTACAGCTGACAATGTGCAGCATCTCTGATCCACTGCTGAAAGGACACTTTGATCCTCTCCTCTTTCATCTAGAACTGCTTCAGACAACAAAGTGTATGCAGAAAAGTGGTGAAGATTGCACGACTGTCTGTGCCCTATGTGTTCATTCATTCATTCATTCATCTTCCGAACCGCTCCATCCTCACTAGGGTCGCGGGGGTTGCTGGAGCCTATCCCAGCCGTCTCCGGGCAGTAGGCGGGGGACACCCTGAACCGGTTGCCAGCCAATCGCAGGGCACACAGAGACGAACAACCATGCACGCCCTCACTCACACCTAGGGACAATTTTTGAGTGATCAATCAGCCTGCCATGCATGTTTTTGGAATGTGGGAGGAAACCGGAGTACCCGGAGAAACCCCACGCAGGCCCGGGGAGAACATGCAAACTCCACACAGGGAGGCCGGAGCTGGAATCGAACCCGGTACCTCTGCACTGTGAAGTCGACGCGCTAACCACTGGACTACCGGGCCGCCCCGCCCTATGTGTTGTGTTGTGTTATTTTTGTTATTTTGACTTCAAAATGGCGCCGCGAGAGTGGCTGCCTTTCCAGCAGCTCCTATATTTTGTTGTTCTACTTCTTCCTTTCATAACTTTGCTGCTGTGAATTGGGAATTTCTCCATTGCGAGACTAATAAAGGTTTTCTTATCTTATCAAGTGAGAACAGTTATGACAGAAGATAGGAAAGAGAGCTTGTAGCCTGAGCTGTTTGTCAGCTGCCACCCATTTTCTGAATATCTTATCTTGAAAATGATTTCCTTTTTTTTTCTCTCTCTTAGTGGCCCCAACGAATGAGACCTCAAAGTACACTTTGACTGCGTTTGTGTGTTATGATCGGTCTGATTTCGCTTTGAGGTCCAGCTGAGCGGTGGGCATTTCCCTTCAGCTGCGCACCTTGAACGACGCTCCTGCCGACAACTCCCTGTCGAATAATTTGCCTTGCTAATCCTCAAAGCCATTGTTTAAGTGCAATTGTCTACGTTCCTGAACTTGCTCCGTTTTTCCCGTTCTTCGTGTTCTGTTTTATTTATTTATTTTGCTTTCTGTTTTCTAGTTGTCGTTATTTTGGTTTTGATAAGTTATTTTGTATTCATCGTCAATTGTTTTTCTTGTCCTTTGTGACAAGCGATTTTCGTTTATATTGTGTGTACTAGCGGCTTTATTTGTACTTTGTCAGCGTCGCGCCACTTTTTTCTTTCAGAAATATTTGCCGTGTACTGTACATTTTATCCGAGTGTGCGATTTGAGAGTCCACTTCAGTCCGGAACCATCATGCATTGCGTGACGGTGTGCATGCACGCACGCATGTAATATATGTGAAAAATGCCGTTTCAATGGAAGTTCAAATGGATGCAGTGCAATGGTCCTACAATTTGGATGTCAAGCAAAAAAAATAAAAAATTCTTTAAAAAAAAATCATAAAAACATTGTTGGTTGAATCGAGATTCACAAGATCTCAGTTCAGTCCCGTAGCATAAGTTAATTTAATTAATCTTTCGCTAGCTGCCGACTGGCTTGTGATCAATGATCATTTTACCGTTAAATGAATGAACTGGGTTATGGATGGTTTATTGATATGTGTTGCTGTGGAGTGGAGGAGTTGTGACAGACGTCATGTTCTGTGAATAGCTCTGTTTATGAATTGTCGAAGGCGAAACACTTCAAGAGAGACAGAGACAGAGATCGCTGTGTTTCATCGTGCCACTATGCCACCCAGCGCCTGTGCTTTGTTGTGAATAAACGCGAGTTTCCTGAAAAACGTCTCCCGTTAAACTTGGAAGATGTTACAATGTATTGTTTTCCAAATATCGTTGAGTCTAGCCAGGCAAGCTTGACAGCACTCCCACAGCACCTCTGTGAACCCCCATTAGCTTAAATACATTTCACATAAGTTGTCAGTTTGTCACACTCGTTCGTGCATTTGAACATTTGAAACACACTAGCGCAACAACAAATGTATAATAGCTTACCTACATGAAGATGGACTGGACAAGAGTGTAACGGTATACTGTAGAAGGATATTCTGTACTGTGTGTTTATTCTGCAGAGCAGTGCACGTTAAAGTCATCCAAAAACAGCCCGATGTAAAATACATTTCCCGAGAGGCAAAACAAGGCTCAAATGTTCCCCTACAATCCCTCCGCACCCCGCGTCACCCTTAGTCAAGCACGTCAGGACATCAAGAAAAATCTACTTGATCCCACTCTACCTGTTCAAAATGTCATTAATCTACAGCCGTCCAATTACAGGCCCTCCTCTCGCCAACCAACCAATGGCGATGACCAATCCCACGCCGCGTCAGAATGTGGTCTGTCGTTATCAATGTGCTTGTCCAGATGCGGCTTATGATAGTATGTGAGGGGAGCTGCATCAGTTTGGGGCGGCATCTCATAGCGCGTGGACCTACGGTCTGACTCACTATGGTTTCCGAGAGGTGAGGGCCAACCGTTGATCTCATCAGTCGGCATTTGGACCTCACAGGAGAGCATTACACCAAACCTTGCCTGTTTGTGCAGTAGGTCGTCAAGGAGGTCCTGACCGGATCTTACCAGAGTTAACTGAGACCAAGCCATCCCATGGATCCAAACATCCAAAGTTCTTTCCTGTTCAACAACAGCCTCAACCAGTTTACCGGCGAGATCAAGGCGCCAGTCTGTCAGTACTCGGTACCAAATTCTTTCTACAAGCTCAACACGGGCCTCAGCAGTCAGTTGCCACCGGGGACCCCGCATGGCATCAGTGACATTCTGAGCCGCTCCGTGGTGGGGGTGGGCTCCGTGGGCACCACCAACAGCCTACTCTCCGGCTACTCCACCGTGGGGGGTTTCGGCCCACCCGTCTCCAGCACGTCTATGTATTACGGCCGAGACTACAACTCGACCTTGAACGGTTTGGCCAAGACCGGCGCCGAGTATCCCATGAAGGGTCGCGGCTTGAGCTGCTGGGCCGAGAGCGGCTGCGACTGGAGAGGAGACAAGCAGGAGTGTGCCAACAGTGAGTCCAAACAATGCTTTTAGACAAAAAGTGCCTGGTCAAAAGAAATATATTAGCTGACAAAGAACAAGCATATCCCAACTTGATTGCAGATATGTAATCTTGATTCGATTTTTGTTTTTACTTTGTGCCTCTCACAACTATTACAATATTGTAAGAAAGGTTTAAAAAATGATTCGATTTGATCAACATTTGTTTTTTGTCGCAAATCATATCACCGATCAAAGAGTATCCCAAAGACTTGATTTCGATTCAGTGAAGATTCCATAAGTGTGCCTTGTGATTGACTGGCAATCAGCTTGACTGTTTTGCACCGAAGCGCGGCTCGAGCTGACCTGGGATCCAAAACAAGTCAAAGAAAAAAAAGGAAAAACAAAAATAACTACATTTGTCAATTGCAAATTTGAATCAGAGATGGCGTTATGTGTCCTGAAATGCATTTTAGATGCTGATTTCAAAAGTTGTTTTTCCAGCTCGTAAGATTTTGTAGATATTTTCAAATTTTTTGTTTGACCTTGAAAAGCTTGCGCAATACAGATTTTACCATGTGTTGTAATTTATAGCTATCACGTTTCAGAAAAAAATCCACCCGTTATTGAACCTAACACTTTAATTCATAATTACATGTTATTATTATTCTTATTATTATCCCTCCTGTTATTTTGCAGATTAAATTGACCCATTTCGAAAATCGAGGGAAGAAAAAAGAATTACTGGTAAACTTCGTCTACTTGCCTTGTTTTTTTAATTTTTGCTGTTAATATTAAATCTTTGCGTAATGTGATATTTTTTGATGATGAAACATCAGAGCAGGTCACACTGACCTGTGAACCTGTTGTGTGAGAGAAAAAAAATAGACGGCAGTTTCAGAATCTGCACCAAAAAAAAAAAAAAAGTTCAATTGCATCTCTGATTTAAAAATACACAAGTATTGGTTGACCAGAGCTATTATTAGCAGTGCAGTGTATGGAGATGCGCTAAGTAAATGTGGGACAATCTGACATTCTGAAGTAAAACAGATGTTGATTTTTATGTTTAGGGTTTGTTTTTTGGAGAGGGGTAATATAATTTGCCTTCAACTCACTCACTGGTGATTTGAATTAAATGAAACGCTTGTCTTTTTCCTTTGTATGGCGGGAACATGAATGGTGATAGGTCGAGTTTTTGGGTGTTTTCAGGTGGTCCCCTGGGGGAAATGTCGGGTCGGAAGAAGCACACCAGGCCGACCTTCAGTGGGCATCAGATCTTTGCTCTGGAGAAGACCTTTGAGCAGACCAAGTATTTGGCCGGGCCGGAGCGGGCCAGACTGGCTTATTCTCTCGGCATGACTGAATCTCAAGTCAAGGTGAACTTTTTATCTGATGCTGATTCATTTGCTTTCGATCTGTAAACGTTTATTCAAATGAGTGATTTCAGTAATCACTCAAATAAACTAGACGGGCTGTGCTGGGTGTGGTTTTGCAAGTGTGTAAATATGGGCCATGATCGACAAAGTATGACACCGATGACAAAACCGTTCCGACTTATGCGGCCCTTTTCTCTGGAGGTTTGGTTCCAAAACCGCCGCACCAAGTGGAGGAAGAAAAGCGCGTCGGAGCCAAGCTCCACGCAGACCAACGCGGGGCAGGCAGGCGAGGCCTCGGACAATGAGGTGGAGGACGAGGAGTACAACAAGCCCCTGGACCCGGACTCTGATGATGACAAGATCCGCTTGCTGCTGCGCAAGCATCGCAGAGCTTTCTCGGTCCTGCGTCTTGGGCCTCACCACGTATGATGCATACTCATATACATACACGTGTGCATGGAGCATGCATCGAGGAGGGGAACGGGGCAGGGATGGCTTCATGGGGCGGTGGCCCTGGGCGTCCACTGGCCGACGTAAAATTTCAATGACAGACCGCCGGCAAAACTATTGGCAGTTTGTCATGTAGAAGGGGGATCTGCTTTTGATAGGAGTCCTCAAACTTGAAAAGTTTCCGTCCCAACACTTGCACCCAATCGACAAATTAATTTCCTGGGGCATAATAACTGAATAGCATCTAGCAAGCTTCGCACGGCACGGACACGACATGCAAAGCAATTATTTGTACACAAAGTGAAGAATGAATACGAGCATGTGCAGAGGTCCTCTGAAGACATCCATGCCCCAAAACAATGCAAGAAGATGTATACTGGGTATTTACAACAACAACAAAAAATGCTTTCTGCTGCATTTGCTCGATGACAGCAGAACAGGAAACATTTCTCAAGAAACCAACCTTCCGATGTATTATGGTTGTTTTTCAAAATGGTTAGGGAGGATGTAACAAGAGCCACAACTCATGAAATTCTGCTTTTGCAACAATCTCTCATGCCACAAGTTTATGAGATACGTATTGTATTAATGTGCTTGTAGCTTCAAGTGGGTATTTCTTTAGAACTGCACTGCGTCATGCTTAGAGGTTTTAACCTCAGAGTTAGGAGTGAAACCTTTCAGTATGACGCAGTGGTACAATCGCAATAATATTGATGTGATTAATACCTTCAGATGGAAAGTAAGCACTGTTATATTTGAAACGGCAGACTTATGATAGAAATATTATTGTTTTGCAGTTGTACCAAATGTTTTGGGTAACGTTGACCATATATATTAAAAAAAGGCTGATATTTGTAAATAAAAATGACAGAACGAGAAATACCTAATGTAATTCAAATTTTTTTTTAATACTTCAGGTGAATCAAAACACAACTGGGCAGCACGGTGTTGTATTGGTGAGCAATTTTGCCACAAAGTTGAGAGGTTCTGCATTCAGATTTTGACACAGGCCCTCCTGATCCCTTCTCATGCTCGTGTGGTTTTTCTGTGTGCGACCTGGCTTCCCCTCCACATTCCGAAAACATGCATCGAAAACTACAAATTGTCCGTAGCCATGAATGCCAAAGTGTCTCACTCAAAGTCAACTGGAATAGGCTCCAGCTCCTTCACGACCGTAAAGAGGACAAGTTTTTTTCGAAAATGGATGTGTGGCTAAAAGCTTTGCCATACTTTTGAATGAGTGTATCGTGGGTATAAATTGTGTCATTTGTCACACTTTTTAATTTTTTATGACTAAACACAAATCGTATTGTCCTGGCAGGTGACAGTTAAAATAAAGTGAGCTTGCTGTTGCTCAGGTCCGGGGCACGGTCGAATTTCAAGAAATCAATACAAGCTCACCAGCTCATTGACCAAATCGTCTCAGTGATTCCACATAGCTCACAATGCTGTACGGAGGAGAAAATTCCGGTACAATTTAAATCTCATAAATGAACTTTATGGGCAGGTTTATTGTAAATCCACATCAACTTAATAAATTGTCCTATGAATGATTTGAGTGTTGAAGGTTTTTTTGTGCTTTTTGCGCAAGGATGCAGCATTTTCAGGAGGCGGTTAGGTTTACTTTAGACTTGCGAGTGGTTCATTATTGTCAGAATGTGGACAGTGGGTTGGAGAGGGTTACCCAAAAAATGTATTCTGATTGTTATTTTCCTGTTAAAAATTGTAATTACAGTACTAATGTAAGTCAGGTACCATCATGTTAAAAAGTACAGTATTTAGTAATTCCAGACCAATAAAACATATTTATATATTTGTCTTTGATAATTGTTTAATATGAATGTCTTTGGAATGCGGGGGCATGGGGGAGCGAGCGCAGCCATGATTCAATTGCAAAAGCTCAGAACTGTGAGGCAGACGTGCTAACCACTTGTTCACTTTGCCGAAAGGCTTCACAACATTTTTTTTAAAGACTATCCACAGGACTCTGTGTAGGTTAGCGTGAGTGAAGTTGGGAGGTTTGATCAACAAAATAAGCGTAGGGCAACAAATTCAGTTGGTGAAAGCTTCAACACAAACGCACAGATCCTCATAATTATGATACTGTACCAAGATCATGACATCTGACATCAACTAAGGAAAAAAAAAAAGAATCCGAATGAGTATCGCCCACCACAGCGAACTCGCAGGTTGAGCTCCCTCCTTATTAGAAGGCATCTTCTTCTTTCCACTGCTATGGAGTCATTTGTATGTATTATACATGATATATTGGGCAATGTATGACGACGGTATGACGTGAGTGAATTTTTGTGAAGCCATGTGGAACATCCAAGTGAGGTGCAGATCAGGATGTATTTGGCAACAAAACAAGGAAGGTGCCCACTTGCAACAACTGACTGGAGCTGTGTCCCCATTCAGGGGCTGCATCCTTCTACTACTGCTACATTACTTGTGGTTAACCTTTCATTGCACTCCCCTTGCTCAACCCTGAGAACTGGTTTCAAAAGGGTGTCACGGAGCGCACTTCACCTTTTCATAAAAGTACAGTGCAACTCCGAATGATAACGCTGATATTTTAATGGGAACAGTGGTTAACTTCTTACGGTTGCTTCTTTGCAAGATGCAATCAATACCTTACTTGGGATACGGCTATGTCGACTCTTAGCACAGACAACATGAAACATTTCGGAAGGACAGTTTAAAAGGATGAATTAAAGAGAGCAATTTGCTAAGTGTCGTACCTAATAAAGCACTTAGTATGCAGGGTTCATTGCCAACACCACCATCGCTCCCCATGCACATACCGAAATGCCATCACTTCATGTCATTTTAGGACCCATTTTCAGATGGATAAAAACAAATTCACACATATACATTAATATGTAGTTACCATGACTGTTTTTCTTGATCATATTCAAAGATGTCCTGTTGCGTCAGGGGCCTTCACTCCTGTTCCATGAGGGCCGTCGTCCTGCCTGTTTCCCACCTCTCCCTGCTGCAACAAACTTGATTCAAATGTGCACGATCGTTCTCCAGCATCTGCTGATTATTTGATCATTTGAACCAGGTGTGTTGCAGCAGGGAGAGATGGAAAACAGTCAGGACAGCGGACTTCCAGGAACGGGATTGAAGACCCCGTACTTACGTTCGAGCAAATGCAATACAGTAATCCCTCGTTTATCGCGGTTAATGGGGACCAAAACCACACGCGATAAACGAGAATCCGCAAAGTAGCGTCCAATTAACATGAACAGGTTAATATATATATATATATTCTTTTTGTTAAAGTCTGCAAACGGTCCGCGAGAAGCTGCAAAACAACAGCAAGTCACATAGAGCAACATATACAGTACTGTACTCCATGTATTTTAAAAAACAAAAAAACCCCCCAAAGAAAACATTTTTTTATTTTTAATGTTTGAAAAAATCCGCGATGCACTGAACCGGCGATAAACGAACCGCGAAGTATCGAGGGATCACTGTAGTTTTGCAATGGCAGACGAAGAAATGAAAGGAAAACGCAGTTCCATGTTTCAACACACTGTTTGACAAATTTGAGCACCTGGAAGCTTTTTTCAAATTTGAAACTGCAAAATTTGACAAATAAGTGCTGCATGCCTTTCAGTGAATTATATATAGTGTCTCCCTCCGTTATCCAACTCTGCCCCTCACAAAAAAACATACAGTACATATCACAGCTGTCTGAAATTATTTTTGTGAAATGAAAAGAGAATAAAAACAACACATCCGTAAATAGCTAAAAGTATAAAAATCCAAAACAAATGCACAATTACAGTTGAAACCAAATCACGTTAAAACTTAAACCTATGGTTCTGAACACACGGTAACAAAGTTGTCTGACTGAATAAGAATATACGGTATGTTGACGGATTCAGTGATGAAGTCCAAGCGTCTGTTGATAACCACTTATGCAAAAAAAAAAGAGGAAAAAAAAGTTATGTGAAGGTCTTGAACTTGAAACATCAGGATCGACAAGCATTCACTTGAGCTTGAGTCAAGTTCTTTCTTTCATTCCTTCAATTTTCCGAGAATGTTGTTGCACCTTTATAGAGACACAAATACATGCAGAAAAAAAAAAGATTGTCCATGAGAAGTTACACTAAAAAAATGGAAATGAACACAGAATGGGCGTGTTCTTATTTTTCACTTTGTGTTGTAATATCTCGACTGGCATGTGAGAGGGAGAAATGAGCTCGTGGGGGGAAAAAAAGAAGCTAAGTAGGCTATTTGCTTACCGCTATTTATTTATACCTTTTTACGTGCAGGCAAGTCAATTGAGAACAGATTCTCTCATTTGCAATTCTGACCTGGCAGCAGACAGCAAACTAATTTTAATTTATGTTATGAGAGCTTTTTCCCTTCCTCCCACATTCCAAAAACATGCTTGGCAGGCAAGTAAACACTCTAAATTGTCCTGAGGTGTGAGTGTGAGCGTGAATGGTTGTTTATGTGTGCTCTGCGATTGACTGGCAACCAGTTCAGGGTGGATGTACCCCGATGACAGCTGGGATAGGCTCCAGTACGACCGCGACCCTCGTGAGGATAAGCGGATGAGAAAATGGATGGATGGATGGATGGAGAGCTTCTTTCCAACTCCTCACATTTCAATTGTAGTTAGCAGTGATTCCCAACCATGTCTTTGTTTATCTATCTATCTTCTCGTATTGTAATCTTGGTGCGTGTGATTTATAAGGCAGTGTGCTCAGTAGACCGAACTGTAAGGTACGTACTCTGCTTTACTTGACTTTCTAAAAGGACTTAAATTGTTTTATGAAGCCGCATATTCAAGCACTTGTCCTGGTTTGTCCTGACCAACCAAACATAAATTTCAAACAGTGTTTTGTCCTTAATAGGGTTAACGTAAACAAACAAAAAAAAGCCAATATTCTGTCGGCTGCAATGTATTTCTCCCGAGTTGGCCATCCAGAGGGAAATGTGGACCGACCGAGCAGCGCACTCGGTGTTGTGGATCCAGATTGACAGCGGAGAGGATGTAAAAGACATCAGTGAAAGGTGCTGATGGCACATGGACACAAAGGAGAGCTGCTGTCCCGTAGGTACTTCATCTTAGTTCATACGGCAACACTGTGAGCTCCGTCTCGCTAATGCCTCTCTGGGGATTCCCAACAAGATTGCTACTCTTACGCCGAGCGCTCCCCTCCCCGTCCTCTACGCATGCCACAACCACGACAATATGGACACACACTCACTGGTTTACCACTGAGAAGATCCCCAAGTCAATGCCCGTTTGTCTTCAGTGCGAAGAATAAGAAAACAGGCTGTTGAAGAGACACAATGACACGTTATCGCATCCAAATGCCGGCCTGGTTGGTGGCTACAGCATCCGTGTTTCAATCAAATGTTACCTTATGATCGCCCATACAAACATTAGGGCCCACTGTGTCATAAATAACACTCCTCTCGCCATCGGTGCCCTGGGAAGAGAAGGTAAGCGTCATTAATACTGCCAATGGGTAATTCAAACCAGGGGTAAACTGAGCTTCAGTTGACTGTAGTCCAGGTCATTGTTTGCTTTAGTTGAAAAATAATCATCTGCATCGATAAGTGGAATAAAACTCACTTTAGTGGGCTGTCCTATTATTGTACGACATTACAGAAGAAGGAAGGTTGAGCAGTTGTTAAAGATTTTGAAGGTCACTTTCATGAAATATATAATACATTACCTTTAAAAAAAAAAAAAAAATCTTGCATCAACAAATATGCCATCCATCCATCCATTTTCCAAACCGCTTGATCCTCACTAGGGTCGCGGGGGGTGCTGGAGCCTATCCCAGCCATCTCCGGGCAGTAGGCGGGGGACACCCTGAATCAGTTGCCAGCCAATCGCAGGGCACATAGAGACGAACAACCATCCACGCCCACACTCACACCTAGGGACAATTTTAGAGCGTCCAATCAGCCTGACATGCATGTTTTTGGAATGTGGGAGGGAACCGGAGCACCCGGAGAAAACCCACGCAGGCCCGGGGAGAACATGCAAACTCCACACAGGGAGGCCGGAGCTGGAATCGAACCCGGTACCTCTGCACTGTGAAGCCGACGTGCTAACCACTGGACTACCGGGCCGCCCCAACAACAAATATGCCATATTTTAAAAAACTAAACCCATGTGAAGCAGCAGGTGGTGACTTACACTGTGGATAAATTGTTGAGCAGTGTGCGACATCAGAATCCGATCACACCATGCAGGACAGCGAGTGTTCATGTACTGGGTTGGTTTAGTGAACTCTTCACTGTAGGGGTAACTGGGAGAATGAGAGATAGACAGCATCATCAAACACTTGGGTCTGTTCAAACAACTAGAGAGGTAAGACACTTGCAGTAAAATACAAATCTCACCTGGGTGGAAATTGGATTTCCTCTTCTCGAACAACGTCGTGGAAGGCTGCGACTTCTTTGTCATATTTTAGCAGCTGGAACGAAGAGGGGTTTGTCAATAAACATCCAAACTTTTTCTTCTGAGGGCCACATGCACTGACGTTCTTCAACGTTGATTTATTAAATGTGCTAAATCCTATCTATAAAACAATTATTCAGACACACAAAGTTACTTGGTATCACTATTTACAAAAATTGGCCTCTGTTATTGTCTGCGTCCCCTTAACTTTTGCCACAGGCTTTGAGCCGGCCTGTGACAGATCTAAGGAGCAACACATAAGTCTGGATGATGAGCTCACCGCTTTGCCGTTGTTTTCTCTGAACACCGCCTGATACAGGTAGGCAAAGAGCTTGTCCTCAATCAGCAGAAGTACCTGCCAATGAGAAAACAACATGAGCTACAGGGTATATGGCGAAAAGAATTGTCAGGGAAGGCTTTTTAACCACCTGGCGATCAGCTTTCTCCTCACAAATGATTTTCTCCACTTCATTACTGCTGTCCTTCTTTACAGTCTGGACTTCAGCTGAGGTAGACAGATGCTGCTCATATGCAAACACAAAGGTGTTGGTCAAATAGCGATGGCAATAGAGAGATACAAAGACAGCAGCATCGTTGGGAGCATACCTGGACTAGACTCTGAGTGTCTAAACGGAAGTTAAAATCTCCAAACAGGAAGAAAGGCATCGGCGTGTGGCAGTTGTCTGATATCCTGGGAAAAAGACAGGCTTGTAGATGCAAATCTTTGAGCTTGTTGTCGGGGGAAATATCTCACAAAAGTCACACAAAACTTTGAACTATCATGAGTGAGAGGATAGAGGACAAAGAACACTGTAGGTCAGTGGTTCTTAACCTGGGTTCAATCGAACCCTAGGGGTTCGGCGAATCGGTCTCAGGGGTTCGACGGAGCCTCTGCCATGGAGGTTTAGACACACCCGCCAATTAGTTATGACACGCCCGCTTGGCCATCACTGGTTGCAGATGATCACATTACATTGCTTGTCCAATCGGTGCTGTGGGAAATTTCGTTCGCTTTGTAGTCACAGTGTGACTGTCGTGATTGTATGTCATACAATTAAAAAAAAAAATTATATATATATATTTATGCCATGTACTTTTATTTACCTTTTTCTGTATATATATATATATATATATATATATTTATGCCATGTACTTTTATTTACCTTTTTCTGTTTTTAATAAATGCATTTTTTTTGTATATCTTGAATTCATTTTTAAAAACAAATAAATAAATAAATAAGGGGGGGGGCATATATTTTTATTTATTTTTCACTAATAAAAGGGGTTGCTGAATGTGCATATTAACTGGTTGGATTCGGTACCGCTAAGAAGGTTAAGAACCACTGCTGTAGGTACAGAAATTAAGCATTGGCACTTACATTCAAAGCAAAAATACATAAGCGTCACTTGTCCAAGTTTAGATGAAGGACTGTTTTATGTGATAATCCTCTGAATTAAACCTGACCAGGAAGTGTGCACTGTTGGCTGTTAGTCAGAAATGTGTTATGATGGAGCGGCAACTCAAACCTGTTGATGACGTGTCTGAGTGCATTTTTGCGGTTGGCAGAGTAAATAGAAGGACTGGCGTTGCAGGCAATGAGGTTGGAGGCATCGTGAAACAGGTGGATGTTGACTAGGTCCAGTCCTCTGAGAAGACAACAAAAACAAAAACTCACACACGCGCAACAAGAGTCATTTGGAAGGAAAACAGCAAATGGCGGCGGAAAGAGATATTACTTCTGTTAGGTGAAGTATGTGGATAGCATGTATGCCTCTCGGGCAAATATTCTGGATTTGAATGTTGGCTCCGACCTTTCCTTGTGGTGTTTCTTTTACATGTGATGTTACATGTTTTTGCCGGGGGTTTTCCAGGTTCTTCTCACATTCCAAAACATGCAAGACAGGTGAATTGAAGACTCTAATTTTGGTGCATGTGGAAATACTGGCGTATCCTGATTGTCGTAGACGGCTCAGGCCTCACTGTGCCTGTTTGGGAATTTGGCTGACCGATCTGCAATCTGCTGGCAGTTCCAAAGTACATGTCCTTTGACATCCGCCTGGCACGGTAAAAATTCACGGCTGAAAGTCGATCTAAACCTATGCCTCCTCAGACCACGTCTAACTTTTGGCAGACAGCCAGCCAATCTAATGTGATATTGGTGAATGTGATTTAAAAAAAAAAAAAAGATTGGCTTCCGGACTCACATATACATTGTTACTGTTATGTGTTATGTCACAGATCCGATCGATGACGTCATTGATATATTGCGCAAATTATGACATTCTGTCATTCAGGAAATTTACATAAAAATGCAAAATATAGACGGATTTCGATCCACTTGATCAGATCTGTGCTAAATATAGTGCAGAGAGAATCACACACATATTCGTATTCTATTTTTGAACATGACAATAGCAGGCATCAACCCTCTAATCATGGGCGAAATTAACTCATTGCATTCATTATTTTTCATCTTCCGAACCGCTTCATCCTCATTAGGGTCGCGGGGGGAGCTGGAGCCTATCCCAGCTGTCTTCGGGCAGTAGGCGGGGGACACCCCGAATTGGTTGCCAGCCAATCGCAGGGCACACAGAGACAAACAACCATGCACGCCCGCACTCACACCTAAGGACAATTTAGAGTGTTCAATCAGCCTGCCATGCATGTTTTTTGGAATGTGGGAGGAAACCGGAGCACCCGGAGAAAACCCACGCAGGCCCAGGGAGAACATGCAAACTCCACACAGGGAGGCCGGAGCTGGAATCGAACCCGGTATCTCTGCACTGTGAAGTCAACGTGCTAACCACTGGACTACCGGGCCGCGCATTCATTATTTTGAAGGACCAAAATAAAAATCAATCATTATGAATGTCAGTCACCATTAGCTCCGCTTTACAGAGCCACAGTTGTTTGGCATATTCCAACAAATATACTGGTAATTATGAAACTGACAGCATAACAACACTGTGTTGGTGTTTGTTATTCTATGATGGATAAAGTTGTCAGAATTCTTCTTCAGTTGCACACAATTATTGTCTGTGCATAATCACCTGTCGGTGAAGCTTCACTTTGTGCGGCTGCCCTTGTTTCCTGTCGATGCTCGCAGCAATCGAGGCTGAGTCAAGTCATTTGCGTTTGGCTAACTTTGGATTCGCTAAAAACTAGCAGATATCAGTTCAAAGTCAAGTCATTAGCCTTTAGCTAAACTTGCTTCTGCAAAGACGCATTATGTCACCGCAGCCACCGGCCAAAGCGTCATTTTGTCAAATACAGATCGCAATTATCTACCAAGCATTTTTGCTCCTTTTCAAACTTTTGGGGGAATGTGACCCATGATTTTTGTTTTTAAAATATCTGGAAGACTACATGTTCCAGCCATAATGAGGTCACATTCAGAGATTTGCGCGACGCATTTAGCAATAATAAATATATTGCTAAATGGATAGCTCTCTGACATTGTCAATCAAAATTGATTGTGATGATCTCTTGGATTTAAGATGCTGTGGCCGGCAAGATTATGCAGAATTTGCATGAATCGGATGAGCAGGGATTAGTCCAATGTACATACCGGTCATGGATAATCCAGCGGGTCCTCATGAAGCCCTTTCTGGACCACTTGAACTGCAAGAGACACAAATTAGCAAGAGTCAGTAAACAGCAGCCAAACACATAATTATTGATCCTTTCACATAATTTATTTCATCTCCCTGTCAGAGCAGCCAGACGGCCCCTTCATCCCTAGTAGACTCATTTATCCAAACATCTCCCATTGGGCCAGACATTACTCCCATCCTAAAGAATACACACAAACACTCACATCAGGCCAGAAAGTCTTTGGGAATTTTTCTTTTTCCATGGTGGTGACCCCATCCAGCGAGCCCACATACTTGTCCAGTCCCGGCACCGCTTTAAAGTCCTTAACTGTGAGAGGCAAAGACGAAGAGGGAGGGACAGGCGGCTGTCAAATAAAAAGAGTGAGGAAACATGCAAACAGTAATCAATAAACTGGTGTTAACCTCATCAGTGCGGCATACGTGATGAGGGGGATCTATAAAGGAGCCATTAGACTGCGACTATCTGTTTGGGCCAAACAGCTAGTGGCAGCTCCATGATGTTTATGGTTCTTCCATAAGCTTTTTTGAGGAGCTTTTTCATGCCTAACGTGACTGGAATATGCAGGTGGAAAATGACTCCTTCAAAATTCCGGCACTTTGCAATTGTGCGATGGGGTGGGGGGGAAGGGAGTTGGGCTCTAGCTATTTGTGGTTTATCTTAAAATGCACTTTTTCCTGCTAAAGAATTTGGCTAAGTCACAATCAAGATTGTTTTTACCACTGAAGTCATACTGGCGGATGTTCTTCAATGACTTGTGGATGAAATACATGCTGCCCAACGCCTACATGCAAAAGAACAACACAAGAAAGAGTGGAGTTATAATGACTGAAAATCAGCAATAAATTTATCCTTCAGACATACTGTAATATAAATTGACTTTTTTTTTTTTTTAATGCAGCACAGTGGCACCAGAACAGACAGTGTAAACATTCTTAGCATGCAAATGCAGTTTTTCCAGATGCAAATCATTTCAGAGGAGCAGGCACTGGGATGTAACTGCGCATATTTCATTAAACATTGACAATAACTATTCCGTTAATGCAATGAAAGGACTTACATCAGTTGGAACAAAGGATTCAAGTGTAAAATTTGACACTGGTCCCAGTCTACTACCATTAGAACACACCCTCATCTTGATGCACCATATTCATGTTTTTAATATAAATTATGTACTTGAATGCATACATGAATGCATGTGTTGTGTGCTACTTGAATTTGCAATATGTGATACCGGTGTAACATAATATCAACATAACTATAAATTACTTTGAATTATCATCGTCATATACTGTAGTGTTTGCAATTTATTTGCCGTTTTCTGCAAAATAAAGTATATTGTTAATAGTTATATGAATACATGCATACTGCAGTTAAATTACACCAAACAGAGTACACATCTGTGATTTATTTGCCGTTTTCTGCAAAATAAAGTATATTGTTAATAGTTATATGAATACATGCATACTGCAGTTAAATTACACCAAACAGAGTACACATCTGTGATTTATTTGCCGTTTTCTGCAAAATAAAGTATATTGTTAATAGTTATATGAATACATGCATACTGCAGTTAAATTACACCAAACATAGTACACATCTGTGATGTTGGTCCAGGTTTTGGTTTGTGCATTTGTTTACCTCATGAAGTGACAGGTGAGTGAGGTGATCATTGGCATATGATTGAAAGGTGGCAGGCTGTACACATTTCATGAAGGCAAACATAAACCTGAGCAGCCCATATTCTTTCAATTCAGCAATGCTCGACCCTTACAAACTGCTAAAGCATTGACCCATAAACAAAAGGCAAAAAGTCACTGGAATGTGGCGACAAAAACAGCAGAAATCATCCCAAGCCGACAGCTGAGCAGATGAACTGAGATGTTTGTTTCGCCATTGTGCGAGGCTTGCACAATGACTGATACTGTAAGATTGTTTGTTACGCAGCCAAAAACACCCACAACTTAATTCAAGAGACTTAGACCAGCCCCCCCCCCCCCCTGGAAGTCCACTTCAGCACCCAATCATCCCCAACATGGTCTGACAATTTTTAATGTACTAACTGCCTGCTCCACTGATCTGATTAATCATGTCCCGCGAGATCAATAAAGACAGAAGATTAAAACAATCTAAAAGGTATTAAGAAGGGGGCTTGCTGCTGTCTGCCAACACTGCTCGGAGGGACTGGCGGCAAAAGAAAAATCAGCCATTGCGTGAAGGGCGTGACGGACCACTGTGCAAGACCCCCCCTAGCTCCCAAAAGACATCATCACTCTTCTTTGCCAAAGTCATTCTCATTTAACAAAACAGAGGCGTCTGTGTGCTTTGCGTCAGTGAACAGCAATTCGGGAGCAACTTGTCCAAACTCATGACTGGAGCATGGACAGAAAAAGGGTTGTTAATAAAAGCTATATACCAAGAACATTTGCATCAACCATTTTCGCCAATAGTTAAAGCCGACACGTGTCCTTACATTAATCGTGTTGCGCAATAAGTTCTAAATTTGGCCTAGTTGAATTTTAATAGTGCAAGAAACTGCATGCATTTTGCTCCCTATACACTCGAGCACCGATCTTCATCAATCAGGTATGTGCACGGTTTAATAAAAAATATTGACTTACAAGTGATTTTTTTTATTTTTAATCAAAACACCATTTGTACTGAAAATGCATGCAAGTCTGAGCCCACTTACTTTTGCAGCCTGAAAACCACCCCCAAACCCCCAACGCCACATACACACCCTACACCCCAAACCCTCGCTCTCTCTCAGGCATGTAACTGATGATCTGCACCCAACGGGAAATAAATTGAAAATCAATACAGGTGGCACGAACCTAATGAGAATGAGGCTACGCAGCATGGAGGAGCTGGCGACGCAAGATCTCTCTCAGGGCAATGAGTGGAGGGTGCAAACACTGGAGTGCAGGAGGAAACTTAGTCCCAGCTGCCACCGTGGCCCCACACTTTATTTATCGTGTACGAATGGGCTCGGATCAATAGTTTTAATCTGGACTTAAATGTATTGACTCGGCCCTGTCACCCGCACACCTGGCCATTGACTTTTTCCCTTTGACTCCTGGTGCCTCAGCCAACAAGCAAAGCCAGTGACACCTGCTGTCAGATTTCGGGGCAAAGGGAGGAGTATCAGTTAATAGTTCAAGAAAGGCATTGCCACTTTCCAGTGAAGTGGCGGGGGAGGGGGGTGTCAGGGCTAGGACTTGCAATTGAGTGTCGTCAAAGGGTTTGTGCAATGTTCTCTTCAAATACTAAGGGTGTTTGTTTTTATTTCTTCTTTCTACCCACAATCTTGCTGCTGTAGACTGTAAATTTCCCCAGTGAGAAAAAGTAGAGCAAAGACCTGCATTCATGACAAGTCAGCAGCTGAACAAATGAGTCTGTGGGTCCCAAGCTGCCCTGTGGCTCATACCAAGGATCTTTAAAAAAAAAATTTTAAAAATGAAAATATTTTGCACTCCGCCTGAGACTGTCAGCACATGACAAGCACACTGCATTTAGAATGAATGAGAGGAGTCGCCTCCCTGTCGCAGATATTATCCACACCGGATCGAGCCCGCCTCCAGTGCAGAGTTACTCCTCTCATTCACCCCAAGGTCAAAAAGGTGAAGAACACCTGGCTTGCAGTGTAAGCACCCACACAGAGACTATTTTAACAAAAAATGACTGACTGCATGATGGTGATTACATGGGAATTCAAGGGATTTCATTTACAAACCTAAGCATAAGAGGTGATGCAGCTCCAGATTGGAGAGACACACACACACACACAATTAGGGCACAAACAGCTCCCAAGACAGAAAATGTGTCATTTTGATTGATGGATCGGCTTGATGCTCACCTGTTGCCTGTGTCTTAAAGTTGTCATTTAAGATTCATACTTTATTCAGTGAGAAATAATGGCGAAAAAAGCATTTCTAGCATTTAGGGGGTACCCATGGTAGTGTTCAATTGGGGTAAGGATCTTGAAGGGCATCTTGGGGGGTGGTGGTGGTGGGGGGGGGGGGGGTATTCCACTGTAAAGGATCACTGGACCAAAACGTTTGACAACCCCTAAAGTAATCATAAAAAAAATTAAAGATGAGTTCTTGACATGATTAAAATCAATGATATGAATGCATATGCCCTATTTATTAAATGTGACATATACACACTTGATAATATTGGCAAACAATCAAGGGTTCACTTTTACTGCATGTCACGACAGATCCTGCACTTCATTTTTCTACCGAGGATGAGGGCTCCATCTAGAGGAATTTCCTGAGAAGTACTGTACTGTCACAGCTTTCGCACGTTTTTCTTTCTTTCTCACCGTGAAACTCTCTTCTGCTTGAAACTGGTTGTCCACGTAAATGCAGCGCCTGTCAAAATCTTTTAGAGCTTCACAGGACTCAATGCTCCTGGAAAGAAACAGAGCAATTATGAGCAAATGTGGCCAGTCTGCATTGCTTCATTAAAACGTTTTGCAATGTTGGTTGGGAAAATTATTCACTTTGTCATGAGTAATTTACACTTTTGAGCAAACAAGTAGAAGAAAGTTTAATTGACTGAGAATGGAAAAACATTTGATGAAGCCGCCCATTTGGATGCAAGACAACGACGACCCCTTCTCTGTGATCGAAACAAACACAAACAGACGAGTTAGTCATGGCTAATTTCCCTACCAAAAGAATTCTTCTGCGTGGCCCATGTTGACCATGTAGTCTTTCCCTCCCACCTCCTGAAAGTGCAGGGCGATGAACTGTGGCTGGTAGGTGCGGATGGTCTGTTACACAGAGAGTAAAACGCTGCAAATTACATAAGAGTCAGGAGAGAGGAAAGTCACATTTGTTTGTCACAGGAGGATCATTTTCCACAATGTGTCAGTCAGGTGGAAATGTTTGGTCACTTCGTTTACATACCAGGCCATGCGTTCATTTCTTATCAATGGTCAACAGTATCTGTTTTCCACAGTGCATGAAGCAGTCATGTATGTAGAGTGTGACCATATCACATGTCATGGCTTTCTGCAAGTAAATCAGCTTTGAGCTCAACTGAACAAACCCAGATTCACACTGAGTACTTTGTAAGTAAAAGGAGACAAGATTATTCGATTGACATTTTTTGTTTGGTGACCATGGCTCAGTAAAGGTTAGACATGAAATGAGAGTCATATGGAATGACGTGAACAGTCTACAAGTGGCAGAGATCAGTCAAATTTACCTTGTATAACTCCTGCAGCCATTCGTTTTGTATTGCACCGACCTAAAACATGAGATGAGATGCAATGCAATAATTAGAGTCAAATAGCTCATTGTCACGCAAATTTGGGGTAGCAGTTACACGTTTACAATACGATGAGACCCCGATGTGAGCCGTGTCAACAATAAGGTTTAGTTTTGATCAACACTGTCTGGAGATATTCAGATTGGATCTATCACCATTTTATTTTACCAAGAGCCGTTCGCAAAATATTAGTGATGCTGTACAGCTTTACACCACTGCACTACAACCCCAAAAAATACAGTAGTTAGATTGATAGCTGTCGAGGCAGTGTCAATCAAACACGACCCAAGTTACAGATTACAGGCAGAAGCCAGGATTCGTCAAAAACTGCGTGGATCGTGAATCCAATCAACGCCTCTACTGGCCGATTGATCACCTTTTGTACATAATTAATCTGGAAAGGGAGTAACATTTTACCCTAAAGGGTTTCTCTTGCATTACAATTATGGATCTCATGACATAAAGCATAACCATGAGATATTGTGCAAGTACTCATAACAATGAGGCTGGTGGGTGGAGTTTGCAGTGGTGTTGAGCTAAATTGCAACATCCTGAACGTGGCTTCATATTATATTTTGCCCCTCTCTGCAGTTTACTTGCCAGTGTCATGCACATACCCTCACGACTCTATATCTGTTTCTGCAATGTCAAGCACAGCCAAATGAGCCAAATGCCACAGGGATTGGCCGGGAAACGACTACTTCCATCCCACAACAGCTCAAAAAGGCACAAACACCCTGTTTCATCCAATGTTATCTGTGCAAGGTCTAGCAAAATACTAAATGACAGAAAACTCCACCCAAGCGCATGGTTAGACTGCACTTTGCACTAGACTTGCACTCAGCACGAAACTAAGGCCGAATTTTGACGTAAGAAATCTCACTGCACCATGAACACACCATTCCAACTATCAAACATGGTGGTGGCAGCTTCTTGGTGTATGCTGCTTTTGTTCAGCAGAGACAGAGAAGAAGTTATGGCTGATGGGAAGATGGATGGAGCTAAATGCAGGGTTATTTCAGGGGAAAAAAACTGTCTGAGTCTGCAGAAGACCTGAGGCTGTAATGGAGGTTTACCTCCTCACAAGACAATGATCTGAAACATAAAGCTCAATTTAAATAATGAAATGGTTCAAAACTAAACATGTCCAGGTGTTAAGATAGCCAAGTCAAAGTCCAGACCTCAATTCAATTGAGAATCTTTGAAAAGATCTGAAAACTGATGTTCACAAATGATCTCCATCGGATATGTGGCAAAAGGTCAAAAAGTTCAAGGAGTTCAAGTGTAGTTTAGTGGCGTAGTGTACTAGACTTTTTTTTTTAAAGTAATTTGTTTATCCATTTTAAACACAATTATTCCTTTTCGGGGTCACAGGGTGCTGCAACCTATCCCAACTAGTTTCAGGTGAAAGGCAGACTCCCCTCTGAACTGGCTGCCAGTCAGTCAGAGGGTACTTACAAAGACAGACAATCATTTACACACACATGCAGTGAGTGGGACCCGAACTCACCCTGTCTGCACACAAGTCAGGCGAGTGTACCGCCTCACCATCAGTGACTGTAATAAATGTCAACTTTATTTAATTCAGTGATTCTTTGGCGTTCCACTAATACCACAATTTGAAAATGACAACCATTAATTATTGAGGAAATACAGTACTTTGAAATCTGAGCTCCTTAAAGTTGTGAGTCTCATTTTTTGCTAACCCTGTTTTATCAACCTCAGGATGAATTATCATTATAATGATGATGATGTTGAAGAGCTATCAGATTTAACAACAAAACCATCAAACCGTGCCGATATCCTGAAAGCTGGAGGAATATTTTGGAATGTTTGTTTATGTGAATGGAGGCGGGTGGTATTCAACTATAAAAGCTCGAATCCCCCAGTAAAGATTATCATCTGTTTACATATCTCCCACAATGGGCTCTTCTAACATGTTTCCACTGGAGCTCAATCTGGCACCCGGAAACATGGGCCTGAGCCAAATTTCCATGAGCATAATCACTTGAATCACTTGACCTCACCTCGAACTTTGTCAACCGGAACTAAAAGCTATTGAAAATATAGCTGGAAATGTTAAAACCAAATTTCAAATGTGCTAAAACTGAAATACATTGAACTGCATGTTGGATTTACAATAGACTGCTAACCAATAGGTGCAAATAACTATTAGAAAAATAGGAAAACTCTTTTAACCAGGAACATACAGAACCACACTTATCTACAGTAACTAAAGTATTGGGACACTTGACCATTACAATTAAAGGAAGTGAACTATCAAGATAACAATGCAAATTTTTGCTTAATACTGTCTGAGAGATGGTCATTTAAGAATATTTGCATTATGTTTTAATCATGCTGATAGGTAATAGTAATATGTTTGATTTACACAACTAATTCAGGGAGTACCGAATGTACCCCACTTCTTATAGCATGTTTTTGATATTATTGTGCATTTGGGTTGTTTTGTTTAATCCCAAAAAATAAGAATTGCGCCTCCACACCGAGCATCCAAACTATTCACAAAAAGGTGGAAGCATACAATTGTCCAAAATGTCTTGGAAAAAAAGTTCAGTGATTTGGATGTGCTTAGACTTTTAGCCATGTAGTTACATCAACGCTGTAGTCAGTTAATTAAATGTCTTTACATCACTTGGTAGTTATTACATTTGCATCATGGGTTATAATAATTCACATTTAAAAATAAAGAATTTTGCTGGGAAATATGGTAAAAACCCCATGTTTGTGAATAAACTACATCTGGAACTTGTGACGTATTTCAGGTCCTGACGTGTTAAACGTGCTCACTCACGCCAACCAGGTCAACATGTCACCAGCGACTTGATTATTACCGCCCTGCTACAAAAGATTAACTGAAATTAACCCTGTAGAGTCGAGTCTTAACTCTACCAAGTGGAACCTCATTACGAGAAAAAGAAAAAGTAAAAACAAAATTGGACCTGTAATGTAAAAACACCTTGGATGGGCGTAACACGTATAGGTGTGCGCGTGACAATAAAATCGTGACGTAGAAAAGAAATGGCGCCCATTCGAAGTACAGTTTGCTTTAGTAGTTCTACGTAACATTGCCAACATTAATCGAAATCAACAATTTCGGCCTATTTTGTGTAGTTTTTTTAAATTGTACATTGACAGGAGCCGGTTTACTTACATTGTCGAAGAGTGACCCGACATTTGCGGTGACAAGAAGCACCTCGGTGTGTGTCTCCATAGTCCAGACCAGTCACATAAAACACACGCGAGCGCACACTCACTTGGCAATCTCTTTCACGATCAGACCTATAAGGGACTTCCTCAGCAGCTTAGAAAGGCTTATTGTGAGAACCAGAGTAGTTAGCGCTTAAAATAAGCTATAATTGAAGTATAAAGGTCCTGAGCCGCTTTCTGGTCCAACTTGTTTGCTGACAACAGACTGTGGTCGTGGTCTCCGGTTGTCAAAAGCAGCAGAGGCACTCACTGCCATCATCGAGCGCAGCCAGAGCCACTCAAATATTCAGTATACTTCTTGCGTAAATCTCCAAGTACCCCACAAGTAAGCTGACTAAGCCAAAGCTGTTTGTTAGGCTCAACCAGTTCCGACCACCTACCAGTACTAACAGCAAAATCAAGTACTGTTGCGTTATTGAATTGGCGCTCCGCCTATTGCGCTGGGCATCTTGAAGTCGTCTTACCGTCACCAAAGCAAATTTCAACGCAACACACCGAACGACGTCAATATGTTGACATTACGCGGTCGTCAATTATGTGACGTTCACGTGTTTTATTACAACGGGACACAAATGTATACAATAATATCGAACATGTCTACGGTTTACAGTACCGAGTGATTTAAAAAAATAACGGAAGAACATGAACGCACCACTCACACTACCACAAACACACCGCTGATCTGGGAAAAAAACAGGAAGTAGTAATTTTCTTTTACCAACGAGATTTGAATGGAGCCTTCACCTCTACTTTCTTGTTTCCCCGTTTAAGTTAAACTCATATTTTTAAACGTTTATCGGCGATACAACCGACCCAATTTCCTACCTTGCAACTCACTGTGTAAAGCCCAACATCATGAGTTTTCTTAACGAATTTCCAAACTAACAAAGGTTTAGTGAATTACTGCGAAGAACAGATTCAGGCAAAGCCTGCAAAACAGCAAACGCCTTAGTATTCAGGACGAATGTTAGCGGATTTAATAGCCGTGAAACCCTTGTCTTACATGGTTTGTGCAGTTTCAGCTTCAGCAAGCACCCCATGACGTTTCCATAGCGGTGTTGGGAGTTGTTCAACCACGTCCATTTCCATCACCATTTCACCCTTCTACAAGCAGAGTGCAGTCTATTCTCTTCCTGTGGGAAACAAATGAATTAAGTTGTGTGAATCACCAGCTTGAAAGCAGTGCTTTGACAAATGGGTTGGAAAGATTCCCACGTTTTTAGACGTGAATTCCGGAATACAGCACGAGCATTATGAAGTTAAATGTCTTATTTGAACTAAATTAAATCATTATGAATTTCGAGTAAATTCACAGTCAGAGACAAACAGTGACATCCTTGACGGTTTATTTTTCATAAACATATTTGGTGTAATCTAAATACGGAGTTCATGTTGTTTGACTCCAGCCTGAAGGAGACCAGACTACAGCTACTTTCTCTTTTTGAAGTCTGTCCAATAGGACAAATATCACCAAAGCAAAGAAAATAATACAAAGCCCTCCAGAGTTGAGTTAAAATAAATTAAACCAATAGGTGGCTCAAGGAGTCTTGTTAGAGTGTAACTAATATTAGCTGCTTCCCATTCCAAGTGGGTTGTTTAGAGACCCGTTGTAATAGCGTAAACCTGCTTGATTACCTGTTCACCATGGGCATTGATGATTGAGATGCAAACATCCCAAGTATGTTCTTTCACTTGATATATGCCGACTTTAGATGGAACAGGTGCAATATTTCCACTTCACAATGTGAGCATTCAACACATTCCATGGAAAAAGAACCAGCAACAAGAGTTCAGGAACGCCAGCTACTGCTGTTGTAATAACAGGTTCTTCATGTAAGACAAAGCTGAGAATACAGGATTCTTTCTCTTGAAAAAAAAAAGATCATAAAAATAGTTTAAAATGTAACAAAGTCTGGCATTATGTCAAACACAAGCCAGTCATGCAAACTCTCAAAACATCATCTATAACTCTGTTATATACCCAGGTAGAATCAGGGGTAACTTAAAATATGACTGAGATACAAACATGGTAAAATAATCTTACAAATCTGAAACTTAATGACAGTATATTACAAGTTTTCCCTCAACCACAAGGAAGACATGGCTCTATCTCAGAGCACTTCTACTTTTCCATTCTAATCCAGGCAAGTCTTGTTTCATGTAACTCCAATGAACCTGATACAACGCTGCAAACAGCATACGTCGGTGTGAGGCAGAGAAAAGTCGAGGAACCCCAACTGGAGAGGTTGCACAGCTGACTTCATTTGGAGTCAGAGCTTTCCTGTGAGGGTTTTGAGCCGATCCACCTCCTCGCTAGTCTTTCAGGAGCGACTGCGATCCTCTTGGGTGCCCACCAGCATTTTACTGTAGAGCTTCTGCTGCTCTTCTTTGAAGGTATCTTTTACCTTTCCTCTTTTCAGCCCCCCATCCCTGCAAAGAAGGATTTAATCAGCACATTTTTGCTGGGTATAACATTCTCCCACTGAATAACCAATGGTAGAAACATTTGAAATACGCTAGCTTTTTAGTGGATTAACATCATCAAGGGCTGAGCTATTGAGTGAGCAAGAAACTTCTGAAATCATCAAGCAGGTCAGGTAGCTCACCTGCTGATTACAATAATGTTTTGACTGTAAGCCACAATTTTCTCCCCGGGCAAACCTAAACAAAATGGGATTCATATGCGAATGGCACGTTGTTCGTACCGTGTCTTTAACTCTCATCGATGTACGCATTCAACAGCATCGCTGATGTGCGACCTTGATTAAAAAAAGAAAAAAATGCATGTGAGACTGTCTTACCATAAAAGGTCCACTAATCCTCCTTGTCTGGCAATGGCTGCTTTGACCCGATTGGCAAACTGTACAGCATCCTCCCCTTCCTATGGAAAATATTGATTCACGTAAGCATGCATATTTGACTTAATAGTACAATTAAAGTCAGAGTTGTACCTCTCTGCACATAGGAGGAAGGTACCATACACTGCAGACAATGGCCCAGCTGCTCATCATACGTAACAGGTAATTGACCATTCCAAATTTGCTGCTATTCCAGAAGGCATCTCCAAATCTGGGATCATACTGCAAAGGATATAAGCATTCAAATGACACTGTCAACACATGGTTGTAATTACAGTAAGGACGTAAGACAAAGACATTTCTCCCACCTTGATAGCGACCGGGTACACTGTGCCACCAATTTCAAAACTGCCTTTTTTAAACATCATAACTGATGTGTTGTTAATGCATGTACCTGCCAGCAAAAAAAAAAATGTTACAAACACAGACTTTATTACAAACACAACACTCTTGTGTTTTAAAGAAACTCAACCCAATAAAGCAGAATCAAACTGACCTTCAGGAAATATAAGAATGGGAAGTTTGGATTTATCTTGTGCATGGTCACTCAGCCTGTTATGCAGAGAAAAAAAACATATCTCACTATCTTCAATTGATTCTTAAATTTGGCTTGATTATCAATGACAATAACAACCACTATAAAACACGTCGACAAAAAAGTAGCAGTTCTACCTGTTGGCCACTAGATGTCTGTCTTTGACCTCTGAGCGCTCAAACCAAATGTGAGGGCAGGCCTTCACCATGGATCTCTGAATGATTCCCATCAAGCCCCCATGGATTTGGCCCACCTGACACACACACACGTACATGTACAAATGTAGATATAATTCCAAAAGCAAGCTATTATGGAAAAAGAGACAACACTTACCATTGCATAGCAGCCATCACTGGCCAGAATTATGACATCAATGGGTGACGTGTGGTTGGCGACACATATTCCTCCATTTTTGGGTTTATTCTCACTACAAGTAAAAAAACAAGCAAAAAACGATGTGAGCACTTCCTCTAGCATGCATCAACAATCATCAACTCAAACCACATGCGGTTGAATGTCACGATGATGCAGTCACACATCAATTTAGTTTCTTTTACACAATAAAATAGAGAAGCAGTTCTTTCTAAATAGCAACAAAGTAAATCATGTTGATGCTCTATATAATCTGACATGCATCACTTGCACAGACCAAAGCTTCAATCCAGAGATTGAATTACAAAAGACCATCACTGACTGGTGTATTTTTATCACCGTGCCACAGAGTGAGTATGTTACAACAGGCCTGATATCTCGCACAACAAACCAGTGTCATTGCTTCATCTGGTTTCCGGCAGTGGTACCAATGCATTGCAAAACATGCAAATTAAACAACACAAAATTTTAATTTTCACATATCCATAGAGTACGCATTTTAATTGGGAAACAACAACCTTTAGAATGACTCCCAATCACGGTGTAGGATCATTCCAAATCACGGTATCGTAAGACATCAGCAGGTTTGCTATGAGAAATCATCAAATCTCACTTCATTTAAAGGCTGCTTGGCAAAGTGAATCAAAAAATAAAACATTTGCAAAGATCTGCTTTTACTTTGGAAAACAATGACAGAAATAGTAACTGAATCAATTCCAAAAAGGGTGGTGAGTACAACAGCAATCCTCCTCATTTGATATTGCCTGAATTGTTATATGGCTATTTTTTTTTAATCACAAATAAATACCGAAAGAAAAACAAGAATTGGTGAATACACAGTACAGGAATCTGAGGAGAAATGGTTTTGCAATATATTTTAATGCTATCAATTAATTGATGGAATAAAATGATCAGCTCATCTATTCAAAAAATATTCGCTAATGACAGCCCTAATTGAGAGAGTAGTGTTTCAGTTCAATAGCCATTACTGTATATACTTTGTGCCATTTTTCAAATGTAAAATATGTGCTTGGGCGCAATGAAGGGTTGGGAAGACACTGCTGTAACAACAGCCATGTTACAATTCCTCCTTCCAGAACAGTGACATTTGCTGAAAAGGCTAAAATCAGCAACTTGCTACATGGCTTGAATCAGGTGTGATTTTCAAACAGTTAATAGAAGGCACATTACAATTGAGAGTTTTATGTGTTGTCAAAACCAATAAGATGTCAAATGTAAATGTTTGAGCCTATGGCAAGCGCTTTCACAACCACTCATTTTCTGGCTGCGTGCTCAACCCACACCCTTGGCTCCTCACCTCAGAGAAAAGCCATCTGGCATTATGTAATCGTAGGTAGACCGTAGTGGATGAGTAATGACGGGAAATAGGTGAGGGAATGTCCACATGCAAAAGCCAATGTGACAAATAAAGGACGCGGCCATATAAGTACTGCAAAGCAATTAATGCAGGTACTGGTAAAAATTAGGCCTCTTTTCAATAACTTCACAACATTCACACAACTTGCAAACTATTGTTAACAAGAGTGTATTTAGAAAACGTATGTACAGGTACATAAAAGTTGTTCATATGTGTGTCTAAACTCCTAATCAATACAATGTAGCACACATAAATTTATGGCTGCAACCGTTAAGATATTATCAAGCATCAAGTCATTCTTCCTTTTGTGTGCCACGTGTCATCTAATTTCCCTGCCCATAAGATGTCCATCCATCCATCCATTTTCCGAACCGCTTGATCCTCACTAGGGTCGCGGGGGGTGCTGGAGCCTATCCCAGCCATCTCCGGGCAGTAGGCGGGGGACACCCTGAATCAGTTGCCAGCCAATCGCAGGGCACACAGAGACGAACAACCATCCACGCCCACACTCACACCTAGGGACAATTTAGAGTGTCCAATCAGCCTGACATGCATGTTTTTGGAATGTGGGAGGAAACCGGAGCACCCGGAGAAAACCCACGCAGGCCCGGGGAGAACATGCAAACTCCACACAGGGAGGCCGGAGCTGGAATCGAACCCGGTACCTCTGCACTGTGAAGCCGACGTGCTAACCACTGGACTACCGGGCCGCGCCCATAAGATGTAATAAGCAGAAACAATACAAACATTATTGGTGCAATAAAAACCTGTTGTAAAGGGCAATTACAAGATCACTGACAATAAACAAGTAGCAACATGACCGCAGCCACTTCAACACCTGTACTAGACTACAACAAAGTGCAATCTTTTACAAAGATAAAAAAATAAAATAAAAAGATTTGAGTCTTTTTTTTTTAATTTTCACAGAAACACTCAAGAGTAAAAGGACAAGTTTTCCTTTTTTCCACCCTTGCTTTATTTCTCCTGATACCAAACAAGCAGATAATGAACAAATAAGTGTGTTGTGATGGGCATCATCCCTTCGTATTGTTTGAAAGGTGATGGATCATACGTCTGCCTGCATGTTCACCAACACTAGCACACGATCATCCATACAATCATAGACACCCTCAGGAAGCTCAGGTTATACCAAACCATGCCGGGGACAATTCCTTAACCCACAATATTTCTCCTTACCTGTCGTGGTATGTTATGATAGCCGTCAGCGCTCTGACACATATTCTGTTGCACATAAGGTGGACCTTTTCACTCAGGATGCTTTTCATCCTGCAAAAAGGAGCACACAAGGGTAATGGTGACTTGAGTCATGTTTCCACATAGTAACACTATTCAGTTTGTTTTAAGCATGCTGGGTCAGCTGAATCAAATGCGACCTCACAGCAGTGTAACAGAGTTTTAACCAGTCAATTAATTCAGCAAAAGATCTTTTTGACTAGTTAGAAACGGACACGCATACCTTCCATTGGGCAGTAAGCCGATAAAAGAAGTGAGGAATACCAGGAGGCCAACGCCAGTGAAGGCAAGGGTTACCCTGAAACAAATAGGGCAGATGCGGGCTATTGACAACAGTGGGACAAGGAACAGCATTTCAATAGAAAACAGGACTGGGCCTCATGCAAGTATGGGGAAGCTCTTGCACCATCAGACAGACGTTTCTTACAGTCACTGGTCATAAACAGACCCTTTTAGAGGATTTACTGGGCTGTGGCTGAGGTGGCCAATAAACAAAATTAACCTGAAACAGTTTCAAAGAGGGTGCTGATTAAATGGTGTGAAGATTTGAGATTTCTGATGAGACAAAAGCGTGCATTTGTGTGGGGGAGAAAAAAAAACATCAACCAAAAGAATGATGCGCGTCTGTGTTCATGTGACCTGTTTTGCCTCCCTACTGGAAACTGGATGTGTGCGAACCAGGCTCAGTAGTGAGTCACCAGTCACTATCTGTGACACATTGTATCTATCGCAATGGCTACTCAATGACAACATTTTAATGCGCAATTATGAACTTGACACACTATTCACACATCTTTAAAGACAATTGTACGCTACTCCACTCTCGACTGTGACAATTTTTTCTTCTGCCAACACAGAAAAACAGCACACTCACTCATGAAGCCTCATTAGGTACGCTTCACCATCCAGTAGGGCTAACTGCAGTGCAGACTATATAGAAACATCTGCCTTCTGCCAGGAAGTAATGGTCATTTCATGATCAGTCATTCATAAACTTTTTCCCCGTGAATAAGAGTCTCCGCTGCACTGGCCTCATTAATTATCAGCATATAAAAGCATTTTACGATTTTACACAATGCCTTCAGAGCAGCCACTCTTTACAAGATGAAGTTTACCGAGGAGTTGCAGTGGGAGTAAAAAGAGAAAGTGCTGCTACATGCGACACAGAGCATTCCAGAGTGAAATGAAAGAAGCTAAACATGTCATCATTGACCTCGCAAAGATTACTGAGGGGGATAAGAGATGGATAAAATCTATATTATACATATAAAATGTTGGATTTGTACAAATGACCAGCCCACCCCCCATAAACATTTTACTCCTAATAAAGGCCAGTTACTGCAATGAAGTATATAAACACCACCCAGCCACGACATGATAGAATACAGTACCAAAGTGAGCTGGTAGAACTGCACCGTATCACGTGACGAGGTGTTGCGAATTTTGAGCTAATGAGTAGCTAAACACAGTAACCACAATATTCGTGTTTTACTTCAGAACAGTCTGCACGTTTAACTAATTGTCAAAACCAGGCAGCCTGCCACAAATGAACTGCAGTTGCCGAATCCCGGACATTGCTCGACAGTTCAGTGAGTTTGGGCCACGTCGCTTGGGCTGCGGGGGTTACCAACTAGTTTTCCTAACGGCGACTGGTCTTGCTGCTTTTCAAACTTTTGCTTTCAATGGAAAGCAAAAAGGGCTCATATCTCAATAATGAGATGGCACAGTGTCTCAGTGGGCAGCACTTTTTCTATCAACAGAGTCCCAAACAAGGATGTTTCTTTTTTTTTCGTTCTTTCTTAGCTCAAATGAGATGTGGGTGCACTAACAGCAGTTCCCAGTTGCACAATTATATCAGTTAGTGTTACTTAACAGTCATTCATTATTTTTTACTCCAATGGTTGAAAAAATAATGAAGAAGAGGATTAGCATTAATCTGTTGACTTTGCGTGTTGTCACTGTGTGGGCCAAAGCTTGATCAAACATTTGTATTATGTGCACAGTCAATACCTGAGAGGTAAAAGGATGCCGTAGCGGATCAGCAGGCCCAGTCCCCACAGCACAGTCAGCCTCAGGCTGATGTAGTGGAAGTTGTAGTTGCTACGTGTCAGCAGATTCCAAGACTCCAACTCCTCTGCCGAGAACCGCTTGGTCACCTCGTCGTCCATGATGCTTTCTACTCCTCTTCGGGCAAAATAGAAGATGTCCGACATTTCAAACTCGGGCGCAGAGTCCAGGTCTCTGTTGCTGCCACTGCGCCGAATCTCCTTAATCTCTTCTTCCAAGGAAGTGGGATGTTTTGCAATGATAGCTAGAGCCATCCAGGGGAGAGTGATGTCATCAAGAAGCACACGGGGCATGAACACAGAATGAAACTCAATAATATTCAATCTTACCATTTGAGTAGGGTTTATACAAGGGATGATTATTTTCTTTGGCTCCTCTCTCCATCCTCAGCGTGGCCCACTACAAAAATAACAGTGGGAGAGTACAAAAGAGTTGAAAGATTATTACACATCTTATCCAGAATCAACGTTACAGAGTCAAATTACATTGCCAAACATTTTATTTCTCCAGTCTTTCTTTTTACACATGCTAAAAGGTTTTCAAGTTGCAATCACGTATGCATCGTTGTAGTCTACTTCAATGCAAAAGGGCTTCCTTTACGCAACAACAGAACGGACATAAATCTGCTGAGAGAGGAAAAGTACATGACGTTCTCTTGAAGGTTAGCCAAAAAAAGTTTGGGACATCAGCAGCTCACACAATTACATTTGATAGTACAACATAACGAGGCATGATACATCTGAATGCAACAATGGAAGCAAATTCAGTGAATATTAACGTCAAGAAAATGTGTCAAAAAACAGGCTCGGGTGAAGAATGTTTAGCATTGCTTTGACTGTCTTATGGCGCATTCAAAAGCCATTCAAAAAGTTGTTCATTCCATAAAAGTCAAATCTCACTGGGGCAATTACTTTAAATCATTTAAATATGGTCACAATTTACACAGACGTGTTATTAGAGGAATCGCCTGCCGTACTTGAACAACCTGAGAAACTTTGATTCAGTTTCGTACAGCTTGTCCTTTCCACAGTTTCCACATTCCTGATGTTTGCTATTGGAATTTCGAGCTCAGGAAATCTGCACCAGTTCCCACTGGGTCACTTTTTTTCTGGCATATGATCTGCTCCAAGTTTTCAGTTTTCTTCCAGAATTTACTTCAAGAAATCACAACCAAATAATTGGGATCATACACTAATGTACGGTAAGTATATTAGTCCCATGATGGAGGAAGGCAACAGTTTGATGCATTTAAAGCAGCTGGAGCTTTGACATACTATAGTTAGTGACTACAGTTAGGGACAAGCTCCAACCCCCCCCCCCAGGTTACATAACAGCAGGCTGCAATGTTAATCCATATCCACCACTGTAAGGCATGAACCATGCTTACATGCTTCATAAAATAACAAGTGAACATCCAAAGTCAAACACCCTTCCTCAAACACTATTTTTATTTTCAGAATATATGCCTATTTATTCCATTGTCTATAATCATAAAACTTCCAAGTCAACAGCAATTCCGGTGAAACAAATAAAATGCCACGATGTGACAACCCTTTGCAAACATCTTCCTGTTTGCTCTCCATTACATGTCTGCCAGGCATCTTGAAATGGTGATTAGCTTTTGTTTGTACAGTATTTCATCTCTTCTATTTTAGTTTGTATGACAGTTTGGGATGTTACGACATTACTTAAAACTTTAAATTAATGATTGGCCTTGTTTAAACTTAAAGTCCTTATTTTGTATGTACAACATTTTAGTGTGAGTGCTTACCTCAAAGACCTTTAACAACGATTTCATGTAGAGGCGTCTGATGCCAAATGATACCCCAAAGATGGCTGGCACGATGATGAACACAAGCAGCAGTGTGAACCACACAGTGAAGGAGATACCCAGTAGGATACACACCAAGCTGTCGAAGGGGTTAAAGAACAGCTCCATTTTGAAGACAGCTGAACAGTGAGGTCTTCTGGATCGTCCCAAGTCAAGTCAGATGGGTAGAGTAGAACTCTTGGGCTCCACGCCTTGGCCTAAACAGGCCCTTATCTGGCATCAACACAAGGTCTTCATAAAGACAACTTGGGGATGGATCTTCCTCTCACTGCACAGAGTGGAGGATCATCTTAACGCTGCCATCATGGGCAATATTAAAGTAGAAACAGGTCCATCCGTCTTTTTAACTGTATGTTATATCCAGATGTCCCTGTGGTTATAGCACGTGTCACATTAGGGAGATGTAAACAAATAACAGGTGGACTCAGCAGGTAGCTCGCCTGTGGTGAAGATCCTCTCTGCTCCTCAGTGGGAAGTTGACCTGGAAAGAATAAAAAGTTGATCATCATCATGTCTCATGTGAATGTTTGTTCAACTTGACATCGTCGATGTGTTTGTTCGTACCAGTCATGGTTTAACCATTAACCATGGTTGAGTCATTACGTATTTGGTGTTGCAAAAAAACTTAATTGGAACTAGATTTGAGATGTTAGTGGCGTGCCGGCCTGCTTCTTCTCTACTGATGATTCAGCGAGACGGCTAATGACATAAGCTCGGCCACGGCTAGCTTCTTCACTAACAGGCACTCAGCTAACATTTTACACCACCAGTTCTACCACGTACCAACGTAATGGATGTTCTTCATCGCAATCATATGATGCTCGACAGTCTAAGGAGCCCACTACGCCATCGGCAACATGGACCAAAGTTTGTTCTAGCGAGCCGTATGTTATACTGGATCTGAGCCCAGGCTTGCTATTGCTCTTTGGGTTGGTTAGCTTTTGCTATCGGCCACGACTGAGGATGAACCGCTGAGCCAAGCTTTTGTTGGCAGCGTGGATTGTCTGACTATGTTTATGTGGAGTGAACCCAATAACTATCAAAACGCATGTTAAGAATAAAATAATGGATGATAGACCCACCTTCTGGCGTGACACCGGTGCATCATTTGTCTCTGTCCCGCAGACTGAAATCAAACTCCACCCGGCGTACAACGTGAACAGACTACAGGCCACTAGTCGGAGCCAAGCTGCCTGCCTTCACAGCCAGCCCAGGACATGGACATCTCCACAGCGACACCACCTGCTTAAAAGGGGTACTACGTTACATTACGGCTAATAGAACAGCGTGCGGCTGTTCTGGTGTTTTTGCCATGTCAACATATTCGGATCAGGACTTTATCAACCACCAATAAAGTGCTGACTGATGAAACTTATAAAACATAGGACATACATGTATGTGCGAGTAATAATTTTTAAAAATGCTTCTTGGAAAAGGTTATGGGTTTGAATCCGGGCTTCGGCCCTCCTGTGTGGAGCTTGCATGTTTTCCCCATGCCTTGAGTGGGTTTTCTCGTGTATTCTGGTTTCATGCATGGCAACTAATCCGAACGCTTTATCCTGTCCCTTGGAATAAGTGTGAATTGTTGTCTATGAATGCCCTGCGACTGGCTGGCAACCATGTCAGGGCGTACGCCACCAACTGCCCGAGGTTAGTTGGAATAAGCTCCAGCGCGCCCGCGACTCTTGTGAAGGTAATTGCCTCAGATAATGGATTATATATTTAACCTTATTTCATTATTCACCTTTTTAGCCCATTGGTATGCTCTCATGTACTGTTTCAAAAACATTTGAATTTCCTTGAAGTTAAATTGCAATATGTGGTGTATAAGCCCGCAGTATGCTTTGATGTTTTTATTAGCTACTATTATTAAAGAGCCTTTCGTACTAAGAGTAAAATGTGAAAACATGATTTTTGCCAATTGGGTAAAAAAAATAATACAAACATCATTTAATAGAAATTATTTTATTCACACATTTACACCCATGTACAGTCAAATTATTGAAGATTCGAAATATGGCAAATCACTGATTTTTTCAGGCAAAAACGTTTTGGTCTTGTTTCAAGTTTTACAGTTTCGTGTTAGCACACTTTCATATGACACAACAGAGCAAATGACCACCTTGAAGAGTATCAACGATCATCACCTGCTTTCTAGCAGAGATTCAAAATCTGGTGAGCAAACCATTTTGTGTTTGACATTTCCTAACACAGTCATGTCACCTGTTCGTGCCTCAGTGTCAACAGAAACCAGTTCCTGAAACAAATTAAAAAGACAGACACATGGGGTGGAGTTCTCATTCAGTAGTTCTATAATTTTAAAAAATGGAATTTAGTGTTGTTTATGTAGCATGTAATAAAGACAGACAGAAAGTGATCAAGCTAAATGATTTATCTACTGTATATATGTTTTATGTTCAATAAACAAACAAACAAACAAACAATCTCCTGTCATACCTGAAGGAAAGAGCATGATGCTCCAAGCGACACATCCAGCGTGATCTGTCCCATTATGAGCTGCACCCGACCAGACTTTCGCACCAGCATCTTTCCAACAAGACCCTCTCGCAGATCTTTCAAATTACAGTTGTTTTCTTCATTTTGTTCCTCCTATTAAATATGCAAAGCATACTTGCACATAAATGTCATAATTTTATTACTATTTAGTAATGACATTTAGCTACCTGAGACTCCGTTTTCAGGAGGACAGATTGACCGTCCTCAGATTTCACCTCAGTTTTTATTGGCTTGTACTCCTTGGTAGGCGGCTGGCCAGGCAGCGTGTCGGGTAGTTGCACAAAGAACAGCTCCTCACCTTTGCTCAGACTCCATTTGTGAAGAAGATCCGGCAAAACATCCGGCTCAGGGAGTGGAGGAGGCTTAAAGGCAGCCGCAGTCTTTATTGCTATTTTCTTGTGCTTTTCCTTCACTGAAATTAAAAAGGATTGCCTTTTCACACCTTTCTAACAGCATGAGAGTATTTAAAAAAAAAACATGAGCAAGGAACTTTGAGATGTTTAATATTCAGTGGCGCGAGTGAGTGAGCACAAACGACTAGTATAATATTTTGTAAAACATACAGAAATCCCACACTATATTGATGTTCAAACATTGCAGACCCTCACTTCTCATGGGTTTCTAATTGGAACTTATGAATTTGAATTCACAAATTCTCCTGTATATAGTACAGTATTGGAAGCCTACCTACTATGTATTTTAGTGAATTTGGTCTTCTGGAGAATTGTAAATGCATCTACCCCGCCGCCCAGTGACAGTTACGAAGATGTAGAAAATGTGCGCGCCTGAAAAATGCCATGACATTTTTTTTTCTATTGGTATCAAGACATGTCAAGTACTGGTATTTTTATGGGAAATGTTCACCCCCTTGTGGAAACAGAGGAACTTCGAAGATTTTGTTAATGAAGTGAGAGAAACAGCTGTCAAGGAATTAGGGATACTGTATCTGTGTTCTTTAAGAAAACCTTTATTAGTCTCGCAATGGAGAAATTCCCAATTCACAGCAGCAAAGTAATGAAAGGAAGAAGTAGAACAACAAAATATAGGAGCTGCTGGAAAGGCAGCCACTTACTTTGCTGAGTGGTTAATTAACTCATTCAGTACCAGCCATTTTCAGACCCGTATAAAAAAAAATTGACTTTCAGTCTTGGAAAAAAGAAAACCTAAGTACATGGGATTGAATGTGTGAAGTCTGAAAATACATCTAAATATGTCTTTGGGAGTGAATGAGTTAAAAATACAAGCTAACGAGAGACAGAGGTCTCCTTATTGCTTGACAGGTCTGTAGACTCAGGTCAGATAGTGGTGCTCTCAGTTCAAACCAAACATGGTGAAGCAGCATCTATCCGTTATGATGCACACAAATGGAATACGATTCTAATCTAAGTGAAGTCAGCCTCAATTGCGAATGTTTTTAAATCTCAATGAAGAACTTTCTTTCCCCCTCATAAGTACAATGAAGTTCGTTTAAAGCATTTTAATTTTGTTTTAATTTTTTACATGTACATTTTTTTTTGTAATTTTAGTAAGCTGTCTATTATTTCGGTTAAAAAAAACAAAACAATTGTGCACTGGACTGCTGCCTGAGACAAGTGTGCTAGACTAGCTAGCTGATCACAGGGTCCCATACAGCAAGTCAACGGTGGGCAATTATTTGAACGGGCCATGAAACTTCATTATATTAAATATGCATTTAATGTATTTTTGTATCACATAGTAAAATAGTATAATTTTAATAAGATGGCATTGTGTATCCCTGGCATAATTATGTTGTTTTAATTAGGATATAAAAAGTGAAAGATGGAAAAAAAGTTATATTAAAAAGACATATCCACAATTCCAGAAATAGATTTTGGGGGGGGGGGGGGGGGAAGACTATCTGCCATTTACAGAATTTTGTTTCTCTCAGCAGTTACTTAATCTTTAATGGTTTGAAGTTGTGAAGGGAGTTCACACATGTACTTCTTACTGTTAACCCGTGAGATCTTCAATAAGAGAATGCGTATTGCAAAAGCGAGTAAGTACTTTCCACTGCAGGTTCCATGCGATCATCCTCATCCATCTTCTCAATTTTAATAGTAGGAGCACTGAATTCCTCCTTGAAACTCCATCCTGACACAGCAAGAGGAAGTTGGACCGGGCAGCTCCTCTTTTCACCCCTCAGGAATGGATCATCTATAAACTGAAAAACATGGAGGGGGAAATGGAAGAACCAATCAGTAAAAGTATAAAATAGTGCATATAGGTATTAAATGATACATACGCCATCTTGTTCCAGTTTGCGAAGGATTTCTTTGGTCTCTTCCTCAGTTTCTCTCTTCTCTTTTTTGATATTGATGATGGGGGATGGTCCTACACTCGGGGCAGCTCGTTCACTTTCATAAACTATTGCATATTTAAATAAAGCAGGGAAGTTAGTTCATCGTACGATATCATCCAAACCCAAAACATGGTAGTTGCACATGCTACTGTAAATGCCAACCTTTTTTTCTGAATGCATTTTCTCCTACACCCTGTTCAAAAATAGAGTGAGACTGGATCACCTCTGGGCGACCCCGGCCCCTGCCTCTCTCTCTAGGACCTCTGCCTCGGGTCGCATTCATCCGCTCTCTCTTTTGTACACCTTCATCCTTGACACTTTCAAACATAAATCACAGTCAAGATTAATCAGAAGGACTTTTACATATTTCCTCCCACCCCTGTAATCTTATTGTGAACTTACTCTTCTCTAACTTTCCGGCCAATAATGTTTGGTGTGAACGTTTTCTAGATGCAAAGAAAAATAAGATATTATGGAAAGGGGAGGAAAAGAGACCCTTTCAGTCAAATATTTTGGGAAACGGATACCTTTTTCACTCCCCCGAGGGTGAGATCTCTAGAACGCATCGTAGGGAGGCGGCCCCCAGAGATGGCAGCGGGTGGTCGGCGGCCCATGAGCTGGCTCCTCCCGATTCCTCCAGGTGGTGGCATGCGATGACCACTCGGGTCACCTGTGCCTGAATCGGCCATCCTTAACAATTAAAAAGTAAAAATGAATGTGATAGAAATTAGGTGAAGCCACAACATTTCCACCCAAGTACCAAAAAAATATACAGTACATCCATCCATCCATTTTCTGATTCGCTTTATCCTCACAAGAGATGTGAGGGGTCCTGGAGCCTGTTCCAGACAGAGACTAATAACCACACTCACTCCAAGGGACCATTTAGAGTGTTCCATTAACCTGCCATGCATGCTTTTGGAGTGTGGGAGGAAACCAAAGAAAACCCACGCAGGCACGGGGAGAACATGCAAACTCCACACAGGAAGGCCTGAGCAGGAATCGAACCCTGCACCTCTGCACTGTGAGGCGGACGTGCTAATCACTCATCCACTCTCCACTTTTAACTATTTCTTAAAGGAAAAAAAGCTTACTGTAGCACTGTGAAATTGTAGTCCGCGCTAATACAGTACAATAGATCCATAAAATATTCCGGCTTTACAACAACAATAACGTTCACTTTACAATAATGAATCAGTTTTGGCAAAAATGTCAGGTTTGTGGGCAGACATTAGTACAGTATCTGAAAAACAAGTGTCCAAATTCAACTTAAAAGTAAATTAACCCAATTACCAATGTTTTGCATTTAACATATATTGTAGAGCAAACATACAACGCATATTTTGAAAACAAACAAAAGAAACAGCCTTCAGTGACAAGTTGTGGTTTACACTCCGTTCCTCAAACACAAACCTCCTCGCCATCCCCGTGACCAAACTCAAAACCTGGGGGGACCGAGCCTTCTCTGTGGCCGCCCCCACCCTCTGGAACGCTCTACCACAACACATCCGCAACTGTACTGACCTCCAATCCTTCAAATCATCCCTTAAAACTCACCTGTTCCGCAATGCTTTTAATACCTTTTAATCTCTTTTACCCATTTTGCTTTTTGTTCATCTAAATGTGCTTTTGTAAATTATGTATGCTTGTTTTAAGTGCACATTTTTATCCTGTGTTTTAAGCTCTTGTAAAGTGTCTTTGAGTGTGATGAAAAGCGCTTTCAAATAAAATGTATTATTATTATTATTACATGAACTCATGCGGGGTCAACTACACAGTACACATTGAGAATGTATCCACACACGTGGCCGACATACACTACCGGCAAACACCGGCGACAAGAAATGTCTTATAGTTAAGCTTGTCTTTTGACACACACAGAAACACGTACAGAAACTTACGTTAATGGAGCGTATTCACCCCGAGACGACAATAACTCATTTGGGAGAAACGTCGCGACATACAGACTTGTTTCAATGCTGCTTACTCACATGCCGTCCCCATGTGACTTCCGGGTGTCATCAGCCGAAGTTAAGACGGTTCACCGCTGCGCAAACCGACGCATAACCCACTTCTGAATGATCCCATATTAGCTTTTTTAAAGCAATGTTTCCCAATGTTTATTGAGGTAAATTACACATTTTACGTTGCAAATACCTCCCAGAACACATAAAAAGGTCTCTCTCTCTCTCTCTCTCTCTCTCTCTCTCTCTCTCTCTATATATATATATATATATATATATATATAGAGAGAGAGAGAGAGAGAGAGAGAGAGAGAGAGAGAGAGAGAGAGAGAGAGAGAGAGAGAGAGAGAGAGAGACCTTTTTATGTGTTCTGGGAGGTATTATATATTATCCAGTCTCACTTATGTACCAGTACTATTTCTCAAATCAGGGCAAATTTCATACTGCTAATCTTATTTGGGGGCAAAATCCAACAAACTGAATTCACCATTCGCAGAATTTACCAGCATTTGTACAAGTCAGTGTTTTTAATTGGGTTGTAGTGGGTAGTTTAACCTCATAAATCACACGTTTGTCTGGCTAGAACAGGGGTCTTCATTCTTGTTCCTCGAGGGCCGGTTTCCTGGATGTTTTATGACAAATGATCAGGATCGTTATCCAGGGTCTGCAGACCTCGCTATTTATTCGATCATTTGAATCAGGTGAGATGCAACAGGGAGAGATGGAAAACAGGCAAGACAGCAGGAAGAGCAAACAAGATCACTCGAGTCGCCATTAATTCAAACCCACCCTGGAGAACCCATGGGATCTGATTTGGCCCCTATAAATTCTGCAACTCAAATGCTACCCTTAAATCCCAAAGGGTCAAATTTGGCCCTAATCTTAAATTAGGATTAAAGCCTTGAATATTTGAAAAAAAACCACATATATTTTGGTGTTCAGTGAACATATATCAGTCATGTATAATTCATCATTTTCCAAAGAAGAAAAGGATTATTGGGTTGTCCAGGGTTAATTAAATAATTGACCCAATTAACGCTTACATCTGAAAATGTTGCACGAGTACATACAATAAACACAATAATAATCTTATTGATAACTGAATTGTTGTCTGAAATTGTCAAACTTTATATTAAATAAGCTACTTCAAATGAAATTATTTCAATTGGGTCTTTACAGGTGCACCTAATGAAGTATGGCGAGTACAGACATTAATTTTCTCTATGCCTTGGATCTAAACTGTACATATAAATTTATTTATAGAGTTTGTTTTTATGTTATTTGTTTGTGAAGAGAGGAGATAGAAGTTTGTCAATACTTCTTTTATTGTCATGTTTGTGCTCAATCCATTCCCGTTGTTTAAAAAGAGATTACAGCCATTAATCTGAGTAGAGCGTCTCTTGACATTGCTTTTTTAATCTCTGGTGAAATCCTAAATGTTGACCCAAGGAAGCAATGCAAAACATCCCACTTTGCGACAAACGCCAGTGCAAATCTGCTTACTCTGGGCTCACATTGTGGCATCATTTGCCAGAGGATGGGCTATGAGGGTAGGTTGCGGGGAGGGGGATTATACTCTGTGGAGTAAATCCATATGGCATTGCAGTTGGCACAAATGCTTTTTAATTACTGGGGCATCTCATCACACGCACTTTGGTTTGAATATTCTCCGACTTCAATGTCTCGTTTTACGTTTTGTTTATTTTATCACAACCTCTGTATCCATATGTCACTAAAATGTGTGCGGCGACATTTATCAGCGTAGCAGAGTTCGGTGTACTCTCTATCAGAGCGCCACAGTGCAACACTTTGGAGGAGTGATGCTGTGTTGCAAACATGCTGATGAGCTTGTCGTGTTTGACAATTCTCTTTTCGCCTTACCTCATTTTGCTCTGAATGCATCATGTGCCGTGCAGCTGCGTAAGAGTCAAATAAACATCATGCTCAAAGCCCACAGCAAGAATGAGACTGGCGGTGGGGTGGAGGGGCGAAGGGTGAGAGTGTTTCTGTGGCACACACACACACACACACACACACACATGGATGAGAGAAACAGACGGAGAGCAGGGTAGAAAGAGAGAGTGAGAGAGGATCCAGTATGTTCGTTTCACCTCCTAATCAGTTTTGCAGGGGGATCTATTGGTGACTGCAGCAAATAAGGAGACTCAGAAGAAAATCTTCAATCACACCTTTAACAACAAACAAGTAAGGATTTGTTTTCTATTATATGATCAAGCTTCAGATTGTAGAAAGGAACACAGTTTCCATCATATTTTGTGCTGTGATATCTGTTCCGTTGAGTGAGCTGTTATACAATTGTTGTCATTATTCTCAGCCGTTTAGTGTCCGTGCATATTTTTCAGCATTTGTTACGTTTCAAGCCTTTCTCATGAGTATTTGCCAGTACATTTATCCTCATATTATTCTCATCAAGGGCGGCCCGGTAGTCCAGTGGTTAGCACGTCGACTTCACAGTGCAGAGGTACCGGGTTCAATTCCAGCTCCGGCCTCCCTGTATGGAGTTTGCATGTTCTCCCCGGGCCTGCGTGGGTTTTCTCCGGGCACTCCGGTTTCCTCCCACATTCCAAAAACATGCATGGCAGGCTGATTGAACGCTCTAAATTGTCCCTAGGTGTGAATGTGAGCGTGGATGGTTGTTCGTCTCTGTGTGCCCTGCGATTGGCTGGCAACCGATTCAGGGTGTCCCCCGCCTACTGCCCGAAGACAGCTGGGATAGGCTCCAGCACCCCCCGCGACCCTAGTGAGGATCAAGCGGTTCGGAAAATGGATGGATGGATATTCTCATCAATGCTTGCATTAGTTAGGTACACTGACACTCTGCCCCTTTAGGACTTTGTTCCCATGGAATATTTTGTCATTACATAGAGAGCGATGCTGATTGCACTCTCCTACTACGCAAATCAAACTTTACCAGATATATTGTCGACTGAGCATCAATGCTGGAAGGGTGAGATTCAAATTCCAAATCCCAAGCATCATGCATTCTAAACATGCATACATTCGCTGGGACATTAAACAAGTAGTCCAAATGGAACAAGCAATTATTTGTCTCTATATTTAATGGACACAAAAGAAAATACTTTGATCTCTGCTTACTGTGCTCCATCTGCTGGCGTGCGTACGATAGAATTAATCTGAGTGTGGAGCACACACAAATAATTAAACTAATGAGGTGTTTTTCTGTCAGATCCATCAGGCAGACCCAAATTGCCTCATTTGGAGCAGCCGGCTATTACAGTTAGCGTTGCAGTTGAGAAAATTGGCTCTTTTTTTTTCACAGACTGATGCACAAATGAGGGCAACAGGGATGTGTGAGTGATTTGGAAACCGGAATCTGAACTGTGCTCACATGCACTGGATGGATTTTTAAGTAGAACATTCAAAGACAGCTTTGATGAGTGCCCTGTGAGAATCTATTGTCGGCCCACTTTTTGTTCCTGAAGAAACTTGGGAGATGAGGGGCGCATAAACAGCAGTGAAACATGAGCAATTGTCTTTTTCCTCAGGCTTCAGCGAAGGATGGGCTAACGCACACATTTCACAGTTCACAAGCTTTAATGAGAAGCTGCAGCCTGTCCATCATGTAAGGCCTGGACAACACCTCTGCAGACCTCACAGTCTGCCAGTGAAAGCATCTTTGTCCATGTGTAATGCAGCATCATGAGCGTGTTAGGGTTGCTTCCAAAACGGCTATGTCATTTATTTTAAGCACACATATGCATAATGCTCAGTTCAAGAGGGACGGATTGGTCGGACTAAAGGAAACATGCAATGTGCTGCGCTGCAGATAAATGAGGCGGATAGCAAATCAAACACACATCAAAAAGTGTCTGACCCTGGGCTGCTACCGAAGGCTTTGTGCAGCAGTGAAATGGCTGATGTGTGACCAAGGAGTGATTCATCACCTTCCACAGTCACTACCTAAATCTCCCCTTTGTCCTGTCCTGCCAGACAAATAAAAGACGAGCTGTCATTGTAAACACAAGACTCAGCAGTTACAAACATGTAAAATAAAATTTAAAGAAAAAAGATTTGTTTTAGAATTGAGCAGATGGAGAGATGCTGCTGACATGTAGTTGCTGGGAGACTGATGGAGGTGATTATAAAAGGCGTGTCATCTGGAAGCGTCTCATGTTGCATAACGAAGAGAAATGTCAGTTAAGGCCATCAAATAGAGGGGAAAAGGCAGCGAAGGACAAAATGAAAGCTGATCCATGGATGAAAGTTTAATTTGTCTCTGCTTCAAGAAATAATGACCACAGTGTTGACTTTGTAGTTCCTTTTCACTGCTATATATATATATACATATATAATTTTGTTGTTATTACTTTTGGCTTGTCCCATTACGGATCGCCACAGTGTGACACTCACGTAATATGTCCGGCATGGCATATTTCCTTCCTGAAGCAACACATCCAGTTTCTTTAATTCAGGATTGGAACCGGCAGGGTGTTGGGGCACTGGCGGTGAATCGAAACTGCACCGTCTGCGCAAAAGACAGCAGCATGTAACACACTACCATTGCTATCAAATCAATGGCAATACACTTCAAAATAATAAATAATCTACAAATAACCATTTACAAATGTGAAAATCTGACTAAACTTTCAAAGCATTGTGTCGATACTTTCCAAGTCTTTAAATGAGTGTACTTTGTCGTATAAGAGATTAAATTGACGGAAAGAGCATAATATTCTAACTTGACATTGATGTGAAATGCAGATGTGGTAAATCCTATTTTTAAAATATTTATAGGCTAATTGTGGTATTGCGAATAGAACAAGCATGTACTGTATCAATGAGGTAAGGAAGAAAATAAATGAATACAAATGTGTGTTTGTCCAAATGTTTAGTAAAACATGAAGTGCATAACCAATTACATGATGGATAAGGTTCCAAACTGTGTTTAAAATTCCCTGATGCATAACCCCCCCCCCCCCCCTCCCACACACACACTGAACTGTATTTATTTGCATCTATCTACTTTGGATGTAGAGCATATTTACACACTTAAATATTCACAAGGCTCAAGAGATTATTCTTTGCGAATATGTGACAGTGATTTTAATGAAAGGGCTTTCAAAAATGATATGCCATCCTATTTCTTTCAAATGTCCTGTTTTATCCCCTGACAGAAATGGACACCCCTCTCGCTACCCCTTGCAACATTCAAATATGTGAGGTGACATGTGATTCGTTTCGCATCGTGTGGGACATGACTCCCGAGGACACAGCCAGAGCCACACACTTCTTCATTGACCTGAGCCGCAAAGAATGCAGAGATCCCAACCGCTTTAAACACAGGGTGAGACGACCTCAAACGGCCTGTGGCTATGTCTATTACCTGGATGAAATTGTTTGTCTTCATATAATTCATTTGGAATGACAACAGAAGGCTTAAATAGTCAAAAGCCGATTCGCAAATGTGGTAAGGTGAACGGACATTCTTTCTAGACTAATCTGAGCACAGAAAGCAGCGGATGTGCCCTTTCAGTCTGTTCCAATTGAAGCAAAAGGAAAAATGAGTGCAGTCAACAGCTCTGGGCCTGTGACTCACTTGTACTTGTGTTTTTACCACACATGCAGTCCAGACCAGTTATTGTGGTAACCACTGCTAATGCACATCATTAACTACATTTTGATTCCAACATTAAGTCAGCAACACACCAAGTGCGCTGCTTGCATAGACAGGCGCAAGTGCGCTCAGCGTAAAAACTGGGGCATCTTCATTTTCTTGCCAGGGCAAATTGAATTTCCCGTGTTGGAGAATTTGGTGGACCGTGCCACACTTCGAACCAAGGACATTTTATGTTACACATCCCCGACACACCTGACAATTTGATGTCAGAATGTAGACTAGACCTTAGTCCAAGTTGTCAGACACAGACGCATTATGGCGATTTAAGGCAGTCACCAAAACGTCAGTTGGCAGGTGCCAACTGTACATCATCCGCAAGTAGAGATCTTGCAGTTCCTTTCAAACATACTTTACGTGCACCGATCTCCTGCATGGACTCAAGCGCCTCTCCTCCTCTGAATTCAACAGAATAAAGGACTGACTGGAAATAAGTCGGCTATGTTCAGTCCCACAATGCCGCAAACGTCCATTTCTACCTGCACCCGTCTACGAAAATACACTGTACCAAAAGAAAGAAAACTCCACCCATGCACACAGACTGTACGAAAATGTCGCTCAACTCTTTGAATTGTGAATTCTGGCAGAACATGTTATTCGGCAGGGGCGAAAATGCCAATAGCATTCCCATTTCTCACCAATGAAAGATTTGTTTGGGAAACATAAGCTACTGTTTTTGTCGGTCCAAACATCAACTGACACCAAAATACAGTGCTACCCTGAATTGGATATCACATCAATCTTCTCCATTGTAATTGATCTGAATGTCATTTAGCTGTTCAGCCCCCCCCCCCCCCCCCGCAAAAAAAAACAAAAAACAAAAACACACAATTGTTTTTAAAAATGTAGCATTGTTGTTTTGGATATCTGCCTTTAAGGGGCGTGCGTGGCCTAGTACAAAGTAAGTAACGTTCCAAACCATAAGGCTACAATAGAATGGTTTTGAGCATCTGTGCCAAATGTGAGGCAAGAATGGGCATAAATGTCAGTGTCTAGATGTGCCAAGCTAGTAGAAACATCCTGCAAATGATTTGCTTTTGTAACTGCAGCGCAAGGTCGCCCTACAAAATATTGAGACAGGGGGGACTGAATACAAAATGCACTCCACCTTTTTCAGACTTTCATTTGCATAAAATTTGGAAAACAACATATGATTTCTGTTTCACTTTAAAATGATGCCCTACTTTGTGTTGGTCAATCACATAAAATCGCAATACAAAACATTTGTTGTTGTGAAAATAAAAAATGTGAAAAGTTGAAGGGGCTAAAATACTTCTTCAAGCCACTGTGGTATTCTATTTCCTTCTTTTATTGACATTTCAGATAACACACAATTTCAGAGTGACTCACAATTTGTAGTTTAAAAAAGTTTTTTCAATAGTACAGACGGATTGAAAACTGTTTCTTGAACATCGATAAAAGAGCAAAAGAAAGTTACATTATCATCCATGTTTGCCATGGCTATGCTGGCCTCATGAGTATTTAGTGGCACTTCTTAGACACCTTGGCCAAAACAAAGCACACTGGTTCGATTAAGCGTCTCCAAGTTACAGCCGCTTGGGCTTGAAAGGAAGATTGTGATATTAATGCAAATCCTATTGAGGGAAAGGCTGAATTTACATAGCCATTAAAATTTCCTTTGAAATGTTAATGAATGAAACAGCATGCAGCAATGTTTCTGCTCTGACCTCCAGGATGTGCCAACCAAACTAGTGGCGAAGGCTGTGCCCCTGCCCATGGCGGTGAGGGGCCACTGGTTCCTCAGCCCCTGCACAGAATATTGTGTCGCCGTGCAGACTGCGGTTCGACAGCCCGATGGCGAATACTTGGTGTCAGAGTGGAGCCAAGTGGTGGAGTTCTGCACAGGAGGTGAGGCGCCTGACAGCCTAAGTGATGCTAATGTATCCCATAAATTGTTACGTAAGCATAGACAAAAAGAAAGTGGCCAAAAAAAAAAATCTCTTTGTATGTCGGGTCATTAGCATTTGAAAGCAGAGCAGACTTTTGAAATGATTATAGTGCTCCTTTTAACTTGGCAGACTACGCCATAGAACACCTTCAGCAGCTTCTCGAGAAGGCCAAAGGCTCTGCGGGAAGGCTTTTGAAATTCTCTGTGTTTTATCGCAATCAGCATCCAGATTACTTTGACTGCGTCAGGTAAGTGGAGCATTATAATGGCACGAGAATGAATGACTACTGAGTGGAGAAATAATCATGGAAATAATGGCGCTTTTTCCTCTGGATGATTGGATTAGAAAGGAGTTTGCAGGTCTGATGCATCCTGCTCTTAAAGACACGAGTGGGAGTCATGGTTCTCCTATAAATGGCAAACTGCAGGGAGTCTTCTTTAGCTGCAACACTGAGTTCGATACAGGACTCCCCCCCAAAGACTCTCCCTACGGCCCCCTGCGCTTCCAAATCCCAGCTGGACACCTGCTCAACCCTAACATCTCCCTGTACTTTGCTGACTTCTACTGCATGTACACAGCCTATCACTATGTGGTTTTGGTGCTTGCCCCTGTGGGAACAGAAGGAGACCATTTCTGCAGAAGCCGCCTCCCCATGCTGGACTTGGCCAGCAACCCCTTCTTAACATACACCGCCCCCCAGAGGCCGGGGGAGGAGCCGCACTACTGCCATGCCAGTGATGTCATCCTTGAGGTGCTTTTCACAGAGCCGGTGAGTTTGGATCAAGGTACCGTGGAGCTAATCAGTGGTCACCACCAGCTCATGAGTTTGACAACGGCCAATGCCAAGAAAGATCCCAGCTGCAAAGTGTGCAACATCAGCGTAGGCCGCTGAGCCACATGATGATTTAGGACGGGCTGGGGACAGCCGAGCGTCTCAGGCTGAAAGACATGAAGCTTGTCATTTGTTGGCCAAAGGCCAGAGGAAAACACCCGCTTCCCGGAGGTGTGCATGCTGTTTTCGCTTCTCCCTCCCTCCTAGTCTAGAGTAGGTGTGTCCAATTGAAGTCAATCTCATGGGCATCTAGAAACGGAACATTTTATTGACATTCACCAGACTAAACAAAGCTATCTGTGAGCCCTGGTTTCTTGATGGTGTTTTTGTTTTATTTATTTATTTTTTAGCTAGTGTGGTATTGGTTGCAGTCACCCAGCATTCAAATTTATAGGGATTCAAAATTGGAAAAGAAAGAAAAACAATAAATATTATGGTGGCAAAATGGCCCTCTAGTTTCACATCTGCATCATAGTTCTGGCCTTTGGAGTTTGAATGTTAGCCATGACCTTCATATGTGGAGTTAGCATGTTTCCCAGTGCTAGTGTCAATTTTTCCAGGTACTCCAGTTTCCTCCCACGCTCCCCAAATATTCATGTTAGGTTTGCTGAAAACTCTGAATTGTCCATAGGTGTGACTGTGCATGTGAAAGGTTGTCTGCAGTACAGTACATGTGCAGCTAGCTCGGATTGGCTCTCGCTCATCCATTCCCCTAATGAGAACGAGCTACAGAAAATGGATGGGTGGAATAAATAGCCACAATTGTAATTTTGCATAGCAACGGGCGCTTTGACAACATTGGCTGCCCTGTTTTGACCGTCCCCTATCACTTCACTCTCCTCTACTCATGTTGCACCACCTCTTGAAGGTTAGATTCTATTTGGTGGCCAGGTGAATTGTCTTATACACTAAGTTGCACTTGTTTTCGGTTTGCTTTCACACATTGATGAACACGAGCTTAAAGTAATGTCGCCCTAAAAACATACTGCACTTGCCTGTTTTTAATTATTATGTGTGACTTAAGACAGTATTTGATTTACTTATGTGAGTCCTTCATTTGTCTGATTCGTCATGTGGTTGAAAATGTGTGTTTTACACATCAGACGAGACTTCAGTCCACAAACACTCTCCAGTTACAGATGTGATTAAGACAATGGGTGTGCAAAGCCTCCTGCTATCAGTCAGATAGTTTATCCGACCAGGCCTGAGCTAAGATTAGCTTGTATCCTGCTCAGGGGCTTGGATTTGGCCCTGACGAGGTATCTGTGACCTGTTGCGAATCCTAGATATGTCCAAAGTGAAAGGGATCACCCACCCTCTGTTATGACAGGGATGAATGGACCAAAAGTAAAAGAGTGTCTCACACAAATAAAAGACTGGTTTTCAATGAAAATGAACAACTATACAACAATGTGTTTTTTTAATTAATACACAAAAAGTCAGAGGAAAACACAACGCACAATAAATAAAAGAACCTTGTAAGTCTAAGTAAAAAAGTTAATTAAACATTAAAGTTGAGCCTGATGACATGTTGTTTGACTTCTCTAATTGTGACAAAGATGTGAGCTCACACACACCTTAATTGCATAGTTCTGTCCATTGTTGTTGTCCCAAAAAGTATTAGCCTGCCCTCCTGGTGAATAACTTAAGCAGAATTCTATCTTCCTCTTTGCATCAAGCACTTTGGGTATGTCTATGTCAAACTGAAAGATGTCTGTTTGCGGCCCTCCAAAGCGCTGCTGCAGGTGCGTGCAGGGCACATCTCTGTAGCTCTGCCATGAGTCAAAGGTGATACGCACACGCACATCTTTTTGAAAGCTGAGGTTTTGGACTCGGGCGATGCCTCTGAGGTTTTGCCCAGTGACCGTGCAGTTCTCCAGGGTGACCATGTTCTCAGCAAGCTTTGCACGAAAGGCCTGGAAATTAGCGGAGGGCTGCGGGAAACCGAGCGTGAGCCGTGTACCTGGGCAGCAGGTGCTGACCGTGCAGCTGTAACCAGGCTCAGTCATCTTAACCAAACCCTGGAGGGACGGCAGAGGGTCGAGGTCGGAGTGGTCTTCCTCGTCAGAAAAGATTCGCACATCTGTCAACGACTGGCCCTTGGAGTCAGCGAAAACCACATGCTTGTTCTTGACCGGGGCCAAAACATAATTGTCATCATCCAAGTCCTCAAAGTAACCTGCGAGCGTCTGGGTTGAACCGACTTGGCGTGGGATGTCAGCTGATGTGGCCTTTGGAAATGTGGAGCGGATGCAAGGCCGCAGGGGTTTCAAGATGGGCACCCAAACATGAGGACACAATTGCTTACGTTGGTTCAGACACAGCCTGACGGCAATCTCCATAAGTCCGGCTGACTGAGCCATTGAGCCAAGGCCAATTATGGGCAGGAAACTTGAAATAGATCAAAGTGGCATAATGACTACAACTTTTATGGATATTTATTTTACATAGATGTATTTAGATGAGAGAACCCCCCAAATTAATTACATTTCCATTTGCTCGTGCCAAGAGTGCATGCACATCAACTCTATTAAGTTCTTACATTGTGCTGGAGGTCTCCATGCTGCTGGCGTGGTGCACAGAAGTCTTGAATAAGACGAAAATGTGAGCGTGTTAGTAAACATAAAAAGTTTACAACATCCTATCTTACTTACAAAATGGTGGGCAGCCAGCACTCCTGCGAAAGTCTTTGGGCTCCCTTCACCCACAGAGGCCTCTTGTGTGATGTTCCATTTATACTCACCCAGCTACCCTGTACTACTCCGCCCCCTCTGTTCTACTGACCAGGTTTTTTTTGTTTTTTTTTGAGGGGATGGGTTGCTCTTCTAACAATATAGTACTAACTGCCATTGATGCATGACAGTCAAGTGAGGAATGCGTGACTTTTGCCCGTGACTGAATTCCATATTTGAGTGTCAGGATAAATACAGTTTAAGAATAAGAATAAGAAAACTTTTATTAGTCTTGCAATGGAGAAATTTCCAATTCACAGCAGCAAAGTTATGAAAGGAAGAAGTAGAACAACAAAATATAGGAGCTGCTGGAAAGGCAGCCACTCTCGCGGCGCCATTTTGAAGTCAAAATAACAAAAATAACACAACACAACACATAGGACACAGACAGTCGTGCAATCTTCACCACTTTTCTACACACACTTTGTTGTCTGAAGCAGTTATAGATGAAAGAGGAGAGGATCAAAGTGTCCTTTCACCAGTGGGTCAGACGTCATGCTGAAAATGTGCACACGTCTGCTACAAGCTAAGTTTTGAAAGCAAACACGAAGCTGTAGCGTCCATTGACGAAAAGAGATTCGTTCACTAAGGTCCATTTGTCCTCACTAGTAAATCAATTCAGTGCACTAATAGAAAAGCGACAGCACACTGGGTTGCACACAGATGTCAACATGTGCCTCACTATTAACATATTGTCATCCTGCTGGTAGGCCAAAGTCGACCTGCTAATGTGGATAAAGCTTGTATTTGCACATGGTCCTTGAGGACCATTAGGGCCATTAGAGCAATTATTGACAGCACATGAGTGAAATGCTCAACCTTAAAAGTCTCATTGATGAGTACAAAGTGTTCAAGTGCATCGATCTCCTCCCTGATGAGTTGTTGTGAGCACGGTAAAGGAGTCAACAGGGGTCATCTGGAAAATGCAGCACTGCTGGCTGGCTTGTGTCCTGAAGGGATCCTTGTGTCAGATTATGTTGGCATGTGTGGCGCCAAAGATTACAAGCCATCTCTCGGCATGACTGTCATTTAACGCGTCAGCACTGGCTGCAGTCAGTGGGTGAAAGTGTGCACTTGAAACCGGATGCGTGCTGAGATGTTTGGATAAAAATAAATATTTCCATTACGAGCAACTTGAGCCATCAAATTAATTGCAGATGGAAGTTATATGATCTTAAAATCTAATTGGGATCATGAGAAGAGTCATTGAAATTGTCATAATCTTTCATGTATACATTTTAACGGTCACAATATACAATCCAGTTTCCACCATTTATGCTTTTAAGCAGCTCTGAGCAAAACTAAATTTAGCATCATTAATAATTTGATCACACTGGATTAATGCAATGATTCATCACAAACATGAGGCCTTTGCGCTCAGTTCAATCAGTGCTTCATCCCTTGTTAGGGATCATGATTTCGCAATTAGAGCGAGTGCACACAATGAAAACTGATTGCTCCCGCTGAAAATTACACAACGGCATGATTAGAACAATTATGTCTCAGAGAAGATATGGTAACATTAATAACAGGCAGTTTAGAGGACAAAAATGAAGAGACACTATGAAGCAAAACCTTTTCTAGGAGTCTCAAAGCAACATATGAAATACCAGGGTAGATTTACAGCAAAAGGGAGTAGAGCCTGTTCACATGGCAACGAAGGATTTGACACAAAAGGAAATGCACAGATGCCTTTTGTATTTCTTCACAATTCATTTAATGAAATGAATAAGCCTTCACCACCAGACAAAATAATTCCGGCAGTACATTCCATATTTTGGGCCACTGCCATCATGTCTGAGACATGTATTATGGCAGGGCTCTTTTTTTTTTTGTTTAAACACAGTACTCCCCCCCCCCCCCCCCCCCACAATACATCATTCTGCGAACACGCAATAGACGGACGGCGCCATTCAAACCAGCGGTCAAAATACAAAATAGTTAAGTTACCATGTTAAGTTTGCATTTGTGGGCTTTTAATGCAGCACATAAATTGTCCACTCCACTTCAAAATGTGGACACAGGAACAGGAATCAATATTAAGTGGATCGGATGTTCCTGCATTTGAAGCTATGGGTCCACGATTGGGACACCAATCACGCATGGAGCATAAGGTCTGAGTTGCATCCAGATCTGTAAAACTGTCTGCTACTTGTTTTACAAGCTGTTGGAGGCCAAAGCACCCAGAACAGAAACACAAACCTGCAACACAATGTACACTCTGTATGAGCTGCATTTCATCGTTGAGTGAAGTTCACACTCACATTCACAGTCATGGACAATTCTGATTCTTCAATTAACCGATCATGCATGTTTTTGGGAATGCAGGAGGGAGCCGGAGGAACCAGAAAGAACATTTAAACTGAGCACAGAAAGTTCAATGATTTGAATCCAGAACCTCAGCACTATGAGGCAGGTGTGGTGGCAATTCGTCCACTCTGCTGCCCCAATTAGAACACATATTCTTAAACTGTTGCCAAGAAACTATGCAGGAATAAATCTTAGAGCTAAAAATAATCAAGATGGCAATACAAAGGAGCCACTTACATAAGACAGGCAGAAAAATCGGAGAGAGTGTGCATGAGCTTGAGGGGCAGCGCGGACTTGAGGCTTACTTACCTTGACATTTAGATCAGCTGTGCAGCTCCACTCGAAATAAGTGGTGCAATGGTTCGATAGCGCATGAGATGCTGAGAGCCCTCTTCAAGATCCACAACGTACTCTCTGAGACAAGAGATGAAAATGTCAGTGATGTTACTTACAGGTATGTGTTGAAAATCATGTTCAGAGAGCCTCACAAGAGTGAAGTACCTCTGATCATCGGTTTCGGGCTCCACTAAGATGTTCTCTTGGCCCTCCTTCACTCGCAGGAAAACAAAGGAATCCAGGCATGGCGCTGGCACTGAGTTTCCATCAGAATGAACAGAATCAGTATTCAAAGGCGTCTACAGGCCATGTGTGCTAAAACTAGACAAGATTAGAACACCATACCTGCTTTGAGCATGTCAAGTGTCTGGAGGATGGGGGGCATATGGCTCAGTGCCACAGACTTCAAGTGGCTTTCTGTGTTTGCAGCATACCTGGAGAATGCAAACATACACACATGTAAACAGCAAGCGCACAACTGAAAACAGAATATTAGGGCCAACAAAAATATACACACATGTAAAAAGCTAGCGCACAACTAAAACAGAATACTAGGGACAACAAAAACTGTGCTGAGATGCTGGACGCAGACACAAAAAACGCACAAGGGTTTTATTGCCAGGACGTGAGACAGGTCGAGGTGGTAACAACTGAAAGGTAGTCAAAATGATCAAGTCGAGGAGTACAGGAATGCTGGAGCTTAACAGCGTGGCAGAAGCGAGTACGGCAAGCCCATGTACCATCAATGGTACTTGTACCAGATTTTGAGAAGCACAGTAGTGTACCTATACCTAACCAGGGTTCCTACAACTTCACTCAAGTTAGATTCAAGACTTTTAAATTGTATATCAAATTAAATTAGAGACCAGCTTCACAATATTCTCTCCACCCCATGTTGTCGAATGTTACTACAGTACATAAATGAAGTGCCTTGAAACGGATTCTAACCCCAACACAACTTTTTTTTTGCTTTAGAAACTGTATAAACGAGTGTTTCGTAGTACTGTGAACATCCCCTGGTCATTATTTTCACATTTTAGTGCAAGTTTGTTGAACTCTTGAATTTGGGCTAATACAGTATTGTCTGTATGGCGCTATCTTCAGGATAAACCATGCACTGCATGTGAATTTTGCTTTCTGTCCTGTGGACAGGACTGGCAAGGAATTCTGAGGTCATTTTCAGGATCTTGACGTAGTTGCTCTACTACCATGGGGTACACAAGAGGCTCAGTCTCGTACGCGCCTCCGTAGTGAGTTGGAATAGGAGCGTTTGTGATCATTTTCTTTATATCGAGTTTCAGATAAGTGTTTTATGAGCATTGCATTTGGTTAGTTTATTTAGCATAGATTGTCCTAGTATATAAATTAATTAGGTCATAGTTTAGTCTTAGTTGGTACTATTCCATTCTTTGTTGTGTGTGAAGGATTAGTGTATAGTGTTTATTGTACTGTTGTTTATTAGGAAGGGGTGAACGGGTAGCGTAGTTGATCATTGTTGCTGTCAATCACAGACACGCACCACCCCGACCCCAAGGTCAAGCCCAAACCCAATGGTCCTCCAGGCAATGCCACCTTTGAGTGCTGTTTTCAAATATCTGTGAGGGGTGGAGCATGTGTTAAGCACTCATTTTTAGATTCATGGATTCAATGCCGGTGGCCTTCCTGTGTGGAGTTTGCATGTTCTCCCCCGGGCCTGCGTAAGGTTTTCTCCGGATAGTCCGGTTTCCTCCCACATTCCAAAAACATGGATGGCAGGCTGATTGAACACTCTAAATTGTCCCTAGGTATGAGTGTGAGCATGGAAGGTTGTTCGACTCTGTGTGCCCTGCAATTGGCTGGCATCCGGTTCAGGGTGTGCCCCGCCGACTGCCCGAAGACGGCTGGGATAGGCTGCAGCACCCCCTGCGACCTTTGTGAGGATAAAGCGGAACAGAAACTGGATGGATGGATGGATGGATTCATGCCTTTTAAGACTTTTAAAGGATCCTACGGACAATTTATGGTCTTCAATAAACCTAACATGCATATTTTTTGAGTGATAGTAGGAAATTGGAGAGTTTCTCCAGGTACTCTGGCTTCCTATACACATGCAAAACTGCACACAGGAATAGACGTGCTAACCACGAGACCAGCAGGCATGCCGACTCTGAAGGTGAGGAACTTTGAGGACTTTTTTAAGGCTCCAATTTCCCCGCGACCCTCATGACAACAAGCCATATAGTACATGGGTGGATGTAGGTTCCGCTGTCCTGTCTTATGCTCTGCTCACTCTTTAGCAAAGGCGAACTCCTCAGGTGAAAGCAGCGCCGGTTCTCCTTTGCTGCGGGACTTCTCCTTCTCAAGAACATGTGGATAGAACTTTTCAATCTAAACCCAAAAATACACACAAAGCCATGGTGTGAAATAGCATGTAGCGACACCGAGGTGTACAAACATTTGATGAACTGCTCGACCTTCTGCAAGCGAGAGCGCAGGTAACTGCACAGCACAAAGCGGATGCGGTCAATCTCCATGCGATGGATGCTGGCTTTGGGGTCACCTTTCTTCACCCTCTGTAGGTTTGCTTCCTGGTGAAAGGAAGGGTTGACATGACTGAGTGGAATATACAAACATACTATATATAACACCATGAATATAAAAAGTCTGCCAAACCTTGACAGGGTGTGATATTAAAAATGAGAGCAAGATAAAAGATGTAAAACAAATGTCCATCATTAATGTGACCTACAAACTGTACAACTCAACCAAGAAAAAAATATGAACCAATCACATTCAACTCATGTTAAATGGGAGGAAGCAGACTCCTGCCACTGATTAACCCCAAATAACGTTGAGCTATTCTGGTAGGCTTTTCCATTTGTTAAATTCTGCTTTCAAACAGATGCATTCCTATTTTTCCTTTGTTACTTATTGTCAATTGGCAACATATCTATTTTTTCATTTAATTTGAGTTTTAACTAAAAAAACGACAATGGCAAAAAACTAAATGTTCAAATTAAGTGAAATAAAAAGATTTGATTTAATAATCAGTTTTGTTCTACTTCTGGAGAATCATCAACATGTATGAGTCACAGTGGTACTTCTGGAATGAAAAAAAGGTTCAGGGGTAAGCAAGTCAAAAACTGTCCGACACCAATTGCCAGACATGAAGAGGATGGAACATTGTTGTCACAAGTGCTAGACAACTAGTACTTGCCATAAAATTCTGCAGCTCTTCAAATTTTACTGTCAGCTTCTTAGCCCTCTCCCTGAACAATTTTCCTGTCATCTTTTCAGCATTATTTTCTCCACTTGATGATGATTGTTTCTTTTGTGTTTCATTGTATTGGAAATTCTTTGGCAAGCTTTCCTGACTCCAACACATTGAACAATGAACTCCCACTGATGCTGTGGGATGTCAAAAATAAAAAGCATATGTTTATTTGGGGTTTATGAAAAGCACTTAAAAAGTAGTCGGTGTGTGCTGAATCCCATCTCAATAGGTATGATTAAGATTGCAAAATTTTGAACACAGTAACCTCCCCAGTCATCAGAGGGTGTGCACACTTACTCACCATTTCCGATCAGTTATAAGTTACAATAATGGTGGAAAGAATTTTGAAATTACATATCTTGGTGTCATTCTATACATCACCCAAAACTGTCATTTTAACAAGAGGGACTTGCTCCTACTGATGTATCTGTATGTGTATGAAAATTGTTAAATGCTTTATCTTGTTTATCCTATTTGTTTATGCCTGGACCTCGGGTCTGTAAATATAGTTGATTGATCATGTCATGGTCCACAGAGTCACAAAGCAAAATTAAAAGAAGAAGATTTCTCGTGAGTCAAGTTAGCCAGCACAGTTGTTACCATGGTGACACTGCGGTGTCCATTAACAGAAATGTCTCTGGACCCTCATTCAAAATGACAGCAAGTTAATTAGATGTTTACGGATTCCCTTCTATTTCTTTCTTGAACGTTGAGGTTTTAAAAAAAATAAAAATAAAAAAAGAGGGGAGGGGGGTCAATATACCATGTGTGTGAGTTGCTCTATGACACACTCAACCACCTCGGCCTGGTTGGCTAGCAGCTCCGGTGAGAACTTTTCATTGAGCCAAGCCTGCGATAGAGAGAAACATTAAAACGAGTCCAGTATTATACATTATTCAAAAACAACTACAACTGGCCTTCTCCAGTTTCGCGATCAAGTCGGCCGGAGTCATGTCATCCTCCTGACATTCTTCTTGGTTGGGGTCGTTGTCAGAGAGCGGGATCGACATTATTTCCTGTGTGTTATCAGGTTGAGTTTTAATTTCAAACGATAATGAAAGCAGCTCAGCCGAAGTTTGGTTTGCTTGATTTGCTCGCTCACCATCGGCAGCAACAAGTCGCTTGTTTATTCGCGCCTCTGCGGATGTTCTCGCGAGATGTTACTCTTCGCATAAACATGAACCTGATTTTAGACTGCAAGGCATAGCGTTTGGCGGTTCGTAATGTAAACTTTAGTATATTTTGTCTTATTTATTTAGTACAGCAATTGAATAACGAGCGTTTGAAATAGTCGTATGTAACATCCAAATAGTTTGTGCTTGATAAGATTTTTTTTTTTAAAAAGGCAACGGGGCTTAATCTCAAAGGTTTTGCAAATAAACTCATTATCGTAGAAGTGGTTAATAGCTAAAACATGCCATGCCAGTTACTATTATAAGTGACTATTTGAATCTTTAACATATAAAAGAACACATTGGCTACTTATTTGAATCTTTAACATATAAAAGAACACATTGGCTACTTTACTGTATGCGCAATGGTCAAATTAGATCTATTGTAGTTCTCGTAGTGCCATGTGCATCAATGCATAATTTTGCATACCATAATCTGGAGATTATTATGGTTTTTATTACAACATTATTATTCTAGTTCTCATTTTATAATATCCAGAAGCCTGGCGGAATTGGTATTTTTGGATGTTGTGTGGGATTATTAATTTTCTCCAGAAGAATACAGAAGAGTTTGGAACTGAAAAATTGCAGAAAAAAAGTTTCACAAACTGTTCAGTTGACAATAAATAAATAATGTTGATCCTAAACGTTTTTAAAGTATCAAACAATATGTTTGCTGCATTATTTCATTCTTATTGTCTTAGCATTGTTATGGAAACATAGTCATGGTTGAACATGAGACCAAATGCATTATCCTGTGAGCGTTAATGATGAGACACAGACATGTCAATCAAAAGAACTGAGAATCAGGGCTCCAGACGAACTTTTCTTTTACTAGGATCACATTGGCCCCTCACCTGAAATTATAGGGAGGCAAGTAGGAAATTTAGAGCCACACACTGTCAGACGACTTGCAAAGTAATTATTCACTCCACTCATTTTCACTAGATTATTGATAAATGGGCTGCAGTGTCTCGCTGAAGTTTGTTAGCAACAACAAATACTCAAGACTAGTAATTAAAAAATAAATCTCTAGTTGCACAGGTGCAATTACATGAAAAATGTACTTCCACCGTCTTAAATTTTTAGGGCCAGTCTTGCCTGTGAGAATTAAAAATTAACCTGGATGTTCTCTTGTTTTTTTCCACTGTCAGTAAAATTCCATGACCATCAGAAGCTGTGTGGTATGTGAAAAAGTCACACAGTTGCTTTGTAACTGAGAAGGACTTTGATGTAAATGTGAATTTCCGTTTGTGGTTCCAATAGACGATGTTATTTTCTTTGAAAGAGATCAGTGAAGCTGTGATTTAGATTCAGGAAATTAAGAGCACAGTTTCTTATCTAAAGGGTAACATGACAAAGAGTCAGAAAATGTAATTCAAGATTCCTTACCTGAAATGAGGTCTCAGATTTTGTAATTTTATTCTGATGGAATGACATTGCCACATTTAATGCATTCATGTCTTGTGACAATAGCCGAAGCCAACAATTGCTGGATGAGGACACTACTTAACTGTGTATGTTTTAACATCACCGCATAACATTGAAGTTTATTCCTGTGATCATGAATAATATTTTTTTTAAATAGGGGGCTACACGGTGAATAACATTTAGCATGTTTTGCTCACAGTTCAGGGTTCAACTCTGAGTTCCAGGTTGTGTGGCTTTTCTTCAAGTACTCTGGCTATACATTTCAAAAACATGCATACAGTAGTAGGTAAAGACTTTAGAAAAGGGCTGCCACCAACAATTATTTTGCAAGTAGACTAGTGACCGATAGCAGTCGCAATTAATCGACAAATCAGATAATGTAAATCGCAGCATATCACAACATCAAGCAGTTGCTCTTCTAAAAGCATCATAAGCTTACCGCCTGAATTATTTGAGGTATGTGCACATTAAAAATAAAGACAATTAAGATGATAGTATATTTAACTTTTATTAAACTTTGCAGCTTGTCCCAGCATTTTGACATATTTATAAATGTTGTTTCAAATGAAATTGAAGGCGATACTGCGGTTTTAACATTTTTGGCAGTCGATGTTTGTGCATTTTAAAAAGGAACCAAAACCAATAAACTATACTAAATAACACACATATTTTCCAAAAAGTATCTGAAATACTGATAGACTTGTTTCCGTTTACTCACAAATTTACTTTCTCAGTGTAAAATCTACGACCCAGTTGAACAAAAAGGTACAAATCTGTTGTATGAGTGGCAATTGGTGGGTTGCACTAGATTTGTCATCGAGTGCAAGGATGGGCAACAATTGGTAATTATCCTCCCCAGAAAAGTGTCCCCCCCCCCCCCCCCGCTATTTTTGGGTTTAAAAACACAATTAACAGTTCCACAAAAAGCGTAGGGAACAAAGAATTAAAATCCCATAAAAAATGGGGAAAATCCAAATTATGAAATCCATGAATATGCAAATCCATGAGTGTTTGGAGATTCCACTGAAATTGTAAGAAAGGTATTTTTCCACAAGTTGAAATTGCTAACACCTGGAGATAAAATGAAATAATCATAGTTTGTGTTGAGTATAAAAGGTGGGAATGGTGTATGAAGTGCGGGGACCCCACAGAGGGATGGTGTACGGGTAGGGGTAAATGAGAGCAGAGTGAGGCGTACTGACAGGAAGATGGCGGTATGGGACCTGAGACTGAGGTATTGTCATTCTGGGGAGGAAGGCCGTTTGCTGTAGCGTGGTCTGGAGATGAGAGTCTCTCACTGACATGTTGTAAGACGGCGTGATGTAAGTGGCATGGCATGGCCTCTGCTGGGTGGGAGGAAACTTTCTTGGCATTGCCCTGAACGTTTCCCATGAGGGCAATGAGTCCGGAGGGATGTTTTTTAAAGATTTGCTGTGATGCATCAAAGCCCCGTGTTGGATTCTGTGGCCTGGCCAGATGGGCGCGGGGCGCGGTAACTGTGCCGATTTGGTCAAAACTTTGATGAAACCAGAGGAAGATGTTGGTACACAGTCAGACTTCAATTTGGTCGAAGAGTGAAAGGAATACGTGAGGTCTTTGGTGGACGCTTTAGGCTCTCTAATGTGATTTTTACCCTTTGAGGAGTTGACTTGATCTCTGTCTTTCCTCTCTCCTGTTGTGTCTTTTGACGTTTGTCCCCTGGGTGTGTCATCATTTTGGATGAAACAATCGGGGGCCAAATCTGAGCTCGGTGCAGAGTTCTGTTCGTCCTCTGATGAGATGGAGCACAGGGATGGGCTCCTGGAGGAGAAGGAGGAGGAAGAGAGAGGGCGAGGCGAGCTGTCAGAGGAGTCACACTTGTGGCTGCCAGAGGCTGGTGACGTGGAGCGGTGGATAACAGAAGCCCTGTCACTCTCCTCCTGCGGATCCGCTCGAAGGCTGGCCTGTGCTACGCGCTTCTTTTTCTCCAGAGGAGAGATGACCTCTCCAACAGCTGAGGAGATGTTCGCAGGCCACGCTGTTGTTGCGGGGCTGTGCAGCAGGTGTGAATATGCATAAAGGTCAGGGGCAAGAGGCACTTGTGGCTGGTGCCTGTCAGTGTTAGCCGACCAGAGAGCAGAATCAGGATGCACCACTGCTCCACTCCGACTAGCAGTCTCTGAAAGCAGCCTCTGCAAAACAAAAGAGTTGAAAGTCTGAATAATCACTGCACAGGAAACTTTCATCTGCTTTCATCCAGCATGACGTGTTGATACCTCCGAATCTTTTTCTCTGTCTGTTTTGCTCCTTTTCCCCTTCCACGCTGCTTTTATTTTCCCTCCCGAATTCCTTTTACCAGGCTTCCTTGGTTTGCTGAGAGGCAGAGGCTTATCATCTTCTCCTTTTAGGTGTCTTTCGTAAGGCAACACGAGCCTGCAACACGAGTCAGAACGTATGGATAAACATCAATTAATACATGTAATATCTGATTGGCTTTACCTCTCATAGTGTCTGCGAGTGCAGGTTGCAGCACTGGTGCTACCGGGACTTCCTCCCAGTTCGTCGTACACTTTCTTCCACAGGCGTCGTGCTGTCACCTGTTGACCATATCACTTTGTGACATTATTCATGACAAACATTAAAAAGTAAAAAATATACAGTATAAAAACTTGGTTTTATTGGACAACCACAAATACAACACACTGGTCCCACCACTGCTGTTTTGACTCAATACACATGTGTTTGCCCTAACCATTTGTAGCATTTGTATGGAATTAGTAAAAATATAAATTCATGAAGATCCATTTTAGGACCCATTTTCAAATAGTAGACACGACTCAGAATGTTCCCATTCGGAAATAGTCCCTCTCTTAATCATACTTTAAGAAATGCAGGCACAGGGTGCTAAATTTATGACTCCCAGTAGAAGGAGCTGAAATGTTCATGTGTTGATGTCAAGTCCCCTCATCTAAATATCATGTGCATGTGTTGGTGTATCAATTACATCCTGAGAGCGTAATTGTGGATTCAAAATATATCGTGCAAATATCAAACTAAATCAAAAAGTACATTTGGTCTCGGTGTACGGTGAAGTTTCATTCTACAGTCGTGACAGAACCTGAATTTAGACATAAGTTGCAACATGTCTGCGAATGGGGCAACATGAGATGCTGTGGAAAAAACAAAAAAGGGTTCCTGCTGAGGAGTGATTCACCTGGGAAATTAACAGGCATAAACAAACGAGTCATAATCCATGCAGTGCTGTTTAGGAAAAATTTGTGATGAATAACGTGTGTGCCTGTTTTGTTAACACTGTCCTTTCTCTATGCAGGGCCAGCAGTCTCTTGTCCCCAGTGGTGGCCTGAGGCATAGGGCAGCTTAGTGGCTGCTTGGGGCCGCTCCTACACTGCTCTTTGAAGAGAATAACAGATCACTGTACCGGTAATTTTCTTGATAAAGTGGTTGGTGCCCCATTATACCACTGATGAAGTATATTTGCTTCATGTATGACACAAGCAGAGAACATGAATAAGTAAGTAAGAATGAGCTGTCCAGGCCATTGTGGGAATTAACACCCATCTATCATTTTATTGTAGCCTCGAAAATATATTGCAGTCAAGTCTTCAATATAATTAACAAAGTGGTGACGCTTTTCTGCAGCTGTGTGTGAACGGAAGATTAAAATTGAATTCATGGGCCAGCACGCCTGTGACCCTTGTGGTGATAAGAGGTATGGAAAAATGGATGGATGGGCTCGGTGCATATATTCATGTTCATGTTCTGTTAGTTTGGGAACGAGAAGTGGTAAATTGACTGCTAAATGCCACTAAATAGCGCTGTGCAAAAGATCACTGCCATTCAAGCTAGTCATGGTAATGTATCGAGATCTTAGTATTTGTCGAATACTTCTCTTCCACTTGATAAACATCTGTGTTGTTTGCACCAGCAGTAAATGAATATTTCAATGCATTAGACTAACTTACTGAATTATATCCGCCCAATTTCTCAACTGCCTTGAAGATCATCCAAAGGTCAACTGGGAGTAAAAAGAAACATGTCAGAAGTTACCTCAAGTACACTGGCTATAACCTAATATTCTTACACTTTTGAACAGTCACACACTCACTCTGTTTGAAGCCCAAATGTGGAATCCTTTCAATGGGCGAACCCCGTTCCTTCATGAAGGAGTGCAGACTTGATACAAATAACTTTTCCTCTATATGCAGCAGGCTGGATCCTTCCTTACATTTGTGATGGACCTCAGTGACCGGGGGAGATGCCTAAGGAGGACAAAAGCACTGCATTAGGACAACCATACATCCATTCATATACTTTAATTCCCTGGGGAAAATTGAATTGTGACATCAGAATATTCGTGTTTCGTGTGTTCTATAAACAAGGCAAAGAGCAAAACTGAAGATGGATTAAAAGTAGTGATGCACTATTATCACCCGCACACACACACGAGAGGGAAGCAGCGCGAGTTAATGTTGATATATATAAACCAACAGGCATGACAATTCATATTTATCCTGCCCCACCCACCCCCAAAAAAGAATCTATCCATTTTACTCATCGAACGATAAATTGATACAGTTATACGTCTACCTGGTGACGTTTTCACGGACCAAAATATTAAAAAATATCACTCACCATAACTCCACTTCAACGAGCCGCGGCCGAGTGTATCCCGACAAGTACGATAGGACACGAAGCAATGTCATGGTTTTTGCTCTCCATCCATCCATTTTCTGAACCACTTATCCTCACTATTAGCATTTATTTGAGCGATATAGATCGGCTCGGCTGGTCTGCTTTTTTTTACATTGCCTACGCCGCCTACCAGACGCGACAACAACCACAGATCTCGCACTATTTGGCTATCTCGTCCGGGATGTTGAAAAGTGCGATGCAGCTCCACTGGCTCGCCTTTGTTTACGTTGCCTACGCCGACTACAGCGCCAACCAGACCCGACAACAAACCACGGAGGTCCCGCTGGTCGCGCCTCATCTCGTCCGCGATGTTGAAAGTACTGTGAAAAGTCGTTGGAATTCCTCAGATAGTACTGGAATTCGATGTTGATTAAATTCACATGATTATGGCATCCAGCAACAAAAGTAAAAGTAAAGTTAATAGGGAAAAGTCACGGCTCGGTCGTCAGCACTCTCCGGTGGTCACCTAAAGGAGGCCATGATGGATCAGTCCGTGCTCTCGTGAAAATATTTACCTCACGTTTCATTATTTACAATAAATATTCTTTCGAGTTGATGAGAATCGACTGGTTCTACGTTAGTGTATCGAACCTAATTTGGCTGTATGGGATCGATAAAAGTGACCTCCTTCCCACCATATCAGCACATATCTTGTCTGCAACAAAAGTGGCAGGTTTGAAGGGGGTTGCTCTGTATATCTCTTGCTAAAAAACGCAATTCACAATTCATTTAAAAAAATGTAAATCTACAAAACATCCCATACGTAGTTATTGCATCCCTGACACATTTCAAACTGCCCACAAACTTGGTGAAAGGAATTGACATTGTCACTAGTTGTGGTTTGCAAGGAAGTAGAAATGAAACAATGCGAGTCTGCACAAAAGTGTCTTATTAGAGAAGTGTACCAGTGCGCAGAAGAAGAGAAGGAGCTATTAAAAGTGTTCCATGTGCACATGACATTGAGCGTGAACTATTGTGACCAGACAAATACTGAGTGGCTGTGAAAAGGATGAGAATGAGTCAGGGCGAATATTCAAACACGAAACCTCACATTGCCGATCAGACCGTCACTTTCGATACATTGGAAGTTTGAAAAACCACGATGGATGTTATTGATATTTTCATTTGACTCAACACATGAAGATGCTGTTTTAAAAAAAATAATTTTAGGGCGGCCGCTCAACAATAAACAGCTCAAGGTAGTTTCACGTTGAATCAAGTTCCTCTCTGTGGTTCCTGGTTCCGAGAAGTCGGCCAGCGCCGTGAGTAATAGTGAAGGTGCGGGCCTCCAGGCGAGCCCCGATTGAGTCAACCTCCCGCCCGGCACTGCTCTTTCCAGTTTTGTCGTTGCACTCTTTGAGCCCCTCGGTGGTCTACTTCAAACACACACAGCCCATGTTGTCTTTATGATCCGAAATGAGAGTTATGTGTTCTTCTACATTTCCAAAGGGTTGCAGCAAAACTATGGTACATTTGCATCCGGGGACTTCTGCTTTCAGTTGTACTGTTCCCAAAATGATACTGTACTCAATGTACTCAACCAAGCAGTTCAATCCATTTCCTGTGGGTATTTAGTATTTTTTGTTTCCTTCGTCAAAGGTTGTGACTGGCCCCATTCTCGGTGTTTGGGTACCAAACGTGTGGCCATTGACACATGGCACTACACCCTGTTGTCACTTCTGCACACTGTGCAGTGCACAGCAACGGGATCGAAAAGGGAAGTTTATCCCTTTGACACCACTCTTGACTAAGAACGCAAATATATAGTACAGTATTCAGAACCAGATATGCTTTTTCCGTAGATGCCAGCTCAACAGTTAGGGAGTTTGCCATGTCTTAAAAAGAAACATTCAACCAATGGCGGATGCTGGTCTGTCAAGGAGGGGAAGCTCAATTTCGGCCGACATCATAGGCTTCTTTTCCAGGGACTTAACTAGTGTCCTATAACTACAACAACTACAATAAACCCCACCAGAAATAAAAGATTAATTTGTGGCTAGTTGTTTTCAACAAAGAGAGTGTCGCTCAGATGATTAGAAGTCTCCAGTTCAACTCAGAACAGAATGAGAATTGAAAAATGCTCCCGCGGATGCCTCCACCAAAAGATCGGTGATTGGCTCATTTCGCTGTCAATCAAAAAGAGACTCAGCCTCAGACAGATCATCCAATCATCATGCAGAAAAGCTCAGCGTCCGGGCCAGCCGATACATGCCACTGTCCATAGACTCCCAGAGACGCTGAGCGTCCGGTGAGCGGTACAAAACCAGCATTTATCCAATGACTCGTCTCGTTTCAATGCATTGGGACAACCTACACTGAACTCTCTCGACGCCCAGCGTCCGCGCTGTAGACGCTCAGCGTCCACAAAGTTTAAAGCACAGTGAAGCTGCGGGAATGAATGAGAAGAGAGTCGCGTCGTAACCAGTAATAAGAAGCTGATTCGGAAAAACGTTGAGCACGTTGTAGCGCATATTTAGTCAATCACATGTACACACAATTGTATGTCCACACATTTACTTGATCACTTATTTTTTGACATTTTAGGGGAAGCTGAGCTTCCCTTGCAGTCTTAGAGCAATCGCCTCTGCATTCAACATATGGAACCCATTTTTTATTGAAGAACTGAAATCAAGGTGTGATGTTGCACCCTACATAGATGAGACACTGTACTGATAGAAAGAGTAATTGTGGTAATACTGCATTTAATATTTTCTGCAATATATCAATGCACTGAAATATCAGCAATGAGACAATTGCCATTGTTTGGTCAAGTTATTGGTTGGCGGCTGATGTAAAAGTAATGCAGGCAGATTGTCGCCGCTCAGCCAGTTTTCCAGATTTGAGTGGGCGTGTCACAACCTCAAAGTGTGCAGGTACTTAAATGATGAACGTTGACTTCATACGTCACAATGACGTCAAAATCGGATCTGCTCATTTTGCAAGCATTTCCCCTTTTATTGCCTATTGCAAACAATTGAAAAACTACATAAATGTAAAACATAAACCATATCACATACTCATTTTGACCTCTGATATACATTGGGAAAAAATAGATTTTGATGGCATGGAACCTTTTGGACAAGTAACCTTTCCTTCCTGTTTTTGTTGTTGTCATGTTGAATGTGACTTTTTTTTCTCAAACGCTTTAACAGGGGCTTATATTTTTAAAAACTTGATTTTCTTTGTAACTGTCCTCAGAAAATATAAAATGCAAACATTTTTGTATTGGTTCTTAAGGGTTTGAATTCTATCGCTTCATGGATCTTTACAATTTAAACACAATTCTTTGAATTATTTTTTCAGATTTTGAATAAATTATCATAAAGTAAAACACAAGGCTGGGGGGGAACAGAAATATGCCCTGGAAGCAACAATTGGCTGATGCTGAGGCTCTATCACTGTAAAGCTCTTGAATTGGATCTCAATATTGAGCAGAAGCAGATGTATCTACTCTAACTGTGATGTAACTTCAAGAAGAAAGGAGACGAAATGTCAAGCTTTTCTTCATGCTGATATGCTGTCACTGATCGACCAAATTTGTTTAGAACTATGATAAATTGGTATTGGAAGCTGCACTGAATATCCTCGACCAACTGCAGCACGGGTAGAGCTGTTGAATTGAAACCTTCGGGGACCTACGCGTGGGCGACATTCCCCAAAGTCGTTGCTACAGGCCGGCCAGGGGTCAGCGCAGAAACCACCAAGTTGGGAAAATTTGACAAACAATCTGCCTTCCTCACATTGCAGCTCGCTCTCAGTTACCAGAACTAAATTGTGCCTTCAAAGAAGAATCACGCGATTCTTGTTACTCATTTCACAAGCAGAGCAGAAATGACACATACATTCAAGCGCTTCAAAATTTGCGCTCCTGATGAAATGCGGCAAAAAGGGAAATGAGAATGCGTCTGTGTGTAGTCATGTCTGCAGTCACACATCAACTGTAACTGATGAAAATAGCTCACAAAGCACCCAGCAGGCCAACAGACCTTTTACCGGCAGTTTTTCTTACCTCGGCTGCTGTCTCCATATCTTCCTCACCGAGCGCCATGGCGTTCTGGTCCTCATGAGCTAAACAATAAAGACACCATGTTTTGTTAGTTCACTTCGCATCAAATAATAGACATGCAACTGTGCATCATTTGAATGGAGTCGCTGTTCCCATAAGCGTAATTGTCATAATATTCAAACGGTTGTCTGAACATATTGTCACTGGAGTCTGATATGAAACCACAGGTGACAAACCACTTCCTGCTCACGAACACAAGCTCTGTATAATATTGTTATACATAGACTAAACTGTACGTTGGATCAGTCTGCAGCCACTATATTCGGTACAACTGCACTCTCGTGTCAAGAGAGTCCACACGGCATCTGGATATCCCTTTTTGAGAGAGGTATTCATTTCACAAGATGTTTGTAATTGGGCATGTAGTTTACAGTTGTGTTAACACGGCACTACATCATCCGAATATACTGTGTCTAATTTAGGGTCACATAGAAATGTCCTCATTAAAAAAAAAAAAAAAAATTCATCTGTATTTCTGATTAATTTAATGTGACATTCTTTCACTGAGTGTTTCTTCAAAACAAACAAACAAAAAACCACATAATCAACCCCCAAACTTTGAACTGTAGTTTCAATAAAATATTCGCAAATGAAGTCCAATGAAGAGCACCATTAAAAAAAAAAAAAACATTTTTTGGAGAATATAAGACTTACATTTTAAAATGAATGAAAGTCCCTTCAGGCCAGCAGTGTCAGCTCTCATCTCTTCAACCGCTGTTTCGTTTGTGTGTAAAACCAATATGCTCCTTTTGAGATCGCTTGCTTCCTGTGCTGCGGCTTCAGATTCACATTCTGCTTTCAATATAACCCCCGACTTCTCTATTTCATCTATGGGAGTTGTACTTCAAATATATCACTTCTATTTTACAGATCATTTCAACTAATTACTTGACCCAATACATAGACGCAAAACATTTCTTTTTGTCAAATTATATTTTCATTGCTCATGAATACATTTTTATTTTCATGAACATGGAACCAACTATTCATATTAAATATACATTGTGATATGAGTCATTGTCCTTTCACAGAACACATGATGTTACGTTAAAAACTGAATTTAGAATTAAACTGGTTGATGTGAATAAAAATTAAAAAGTGATTCTCACCCATAGAGGACGTCTTCCAACGGGAGTGTTTTTTGTGACTGTAGATCAAGCTTTGACATAAGACGATGTCTCTAACACTGCACATGCTCATTGGTTAACACCTATCTCTCGCGCGCACACACACACACACACAGGCATATTTTTTTTCTCCTCTAAGATTTCAACTTACAGTATGTCATGTCTATAAATGCCAATCAAGCCGACTCTCTATTTTTTCTTAATATTATACAAAATATGGTATTTCGGATGAGCTAGGAAACCAATATACATTAAACAAACTGTGAAAAAAAACAGAACCTCTTAGATAAAAAAAATAACACATTTAAGAACCAAGACAATTAATTATAATGAATTAATGAACACATTGATAGTATGCATAAATATTCGAGAAAGCATGCACATAATTATGGTGAGTAATTGCAGTTGTTTCCTTCGTATGAGACCAACACTTTATACTGTAAAAGTGGGTATCAATCAGAATTTGTACTTCATCCCGGCTTTTCTGTATTGGCTATTTTGAATAGGCTTTCCCCCAATTTGTTTAAGTTTGATTTCCATTTTAGTTTTGATGTGGGTTTTACAGATGAAGTATCGTTCCTGCCACCAACCCACACTGTCTTTGATTCTAAAAATCTTGTCTATACAGTTATAGACAAGATTTTTAGAATCTGTAATTATGACTTCGAGTGAATACTAAGCAGAAAATCAAACCTTGAGAGAATTTTGAGTTGAAATGATTTTTTGGGGAGGCGAATAGGTTTTTTTTGTGTGTGTGTGAGAAATGTCACTTTATTAACCATTATGATTATGCTGGCTAGAATAATGTTGAGATCTTTCAGAATGCTGCAAAACATTGTGCATTCTCCAAAATCATCTAGGATAAGAATTAAATAAAGGGGTTTTGAAAGTAATGGTGAGGTAAGTACAAGGGACAGGGCATCATATTATTATCATAAAGTGTGCAATTTGAAATATTTCATCTTGCATTTAATTTTGTAACATCCAACACCGGGAAATGTATTCAAGAGCATGTAATTATATTAACAAAGATGAAAGGACCACTGCTTTTTTTTTTCTTCAAATTGTATCGGTACCTTTGTCCTCATACTTAAAAAAACGAAGAGAGAGAAAGAGAAAGATTAGGGCATAACAATTTCCATGACAGCGATCCAAGTGGCGGACTTGTAGGTGTTAAAGCGTAGCGTCGTCGTTATCACACACTCATCATCACTTTGAGAGAATCAGGTCAATCTGATATCTGCTCAGTGTCATATAAAGCTCCAGATTTTTCCCATGACCAACAACAAGCAAAAGTACACAAATAACACACACATTAAGCTGCAACGCAGGGTCCACATTTCCTCTACTTGTCTTTGATCTGTCACAGAAAGGGGATGCCCTATGCGGTAGGTGCAACATTTTCAATGACATTTCCAAATCGTTTTAATGAAATGTCACAATCGCAAAATATTTCTACTGTACTTTTTGTCAAATTGTCAACTTGACAAATGACGTCCCTCCTGAGTTGAAATGCCATGTGGATTTATTTTATTTTTCATAGTTTACAGAAATGGAAGTGTTAAATGTGCTTTTCTTATTGTTCACAAAGGGTAAGCGATAACAAGACTACACGTTTGTAAAATATGATGATGGTCTGAAATGAGTCACCTTCCTGGGAACAAAGCGTTAATATACATGTTCCCCTTTAAAGACCTGAACACAACAGTAAATTTTTCCACCACGAAGGCCATTGTTGATGAGGAAGATATGCAGAGATAGAGATGGCGCTTTGGCAAAATGAATCAAGAAAATTCAGTAATTTCCTCTTAAGGAATTGATCGAAATACTGTTAAAGCTGACGCAATTGAATTCATTGGTAGAATTCCATGCACTAGCTAAACACAGTTCCAACACATTTTCTCCCTTCTAATAGCTCAGCTGTTGGGTGGTGCCATGGTGTTTTGCGATGTGCCATTTTTGAGATGTGTCGCATGGTGGTAGTGAACTCAAGTCAACTGACTTACCAACAAGCAGCATTTTGGCAGACAGTGACTAATTCTTCAGAAAAGGAGCTTCAAATTGTTTATTGGCACTCCCAGCTAAAGAGCCGCATGCGGCTCCGGAACCGTGGGTTGCCGACCCCGACCTAAAAGGGCATTAGATTGTGGAGAGCTTGGATGTGTTCATGCATAGATGGGGTGGCGTAAAAGGCATTCGCAGAAAATGAGAAAAGGGTTTCGCTATTTCATATTCTGGTCGTTTTATCTTTAATTGTACATTTTCACTTTTTAGATTTTTGATTTGAAGAGTTAAAAATGAAAATGAATAGATATTTAATATGAACAACAAAAAGTGAGGTTAATTAAAAACTATTTGCTAAAAGAAGCAAAAAGCATGGAAAATATTAAAATTGACAAACTGCCTGTAGTTGGACCAATATGGCCACAAAGAAGCTGGAATGGTATTAATATCAAACAAGGGCTCAGGGTTAAACGTGAACATATTCTAATACCAAATTTACAGAGATAGTAATAGTGCCTGAAAGCTACATGGCAACATCTCCACATAATTTGCATCATTCATCAAGTTAATGAAAACAAGGTATTGAATGAATTCCTTGGAATAAAGTGGACTCTACATAATTGCACAGTTTGGAATTCCATCAACATTTTCAAATCACAAAACTTTTGTAAACCGCAGTTATATGTACCAAAGTGGACCTGCGCAATTCTTGAGACGGGTGGCACACATGGGCCACATATGACCTGCGGTCTTCTTAAATCCGACAAACCTAGCATTTGCAATTACCAGGAGCCGGTGATATTTGTGACATTGATTTAGCAGTTTTCTCCCGGATAAAATTGGCTATGTGAAATGTATTTCTTCATGCTGTTAATTGATTATTGTAAATAAGATATTTGAAAAATTTGGTAACATTAACACATACATTTCACTTTTTGATAAACTGGTTGATACTTGACCGCAAACATGTTATCTGCCCCACTTATGCTCATAACAATTAGAGAGACTGAACAGCTTATTAAAAGAACCAATTTCACACTTAGACTGTATTTCATTTGACCTGCAAATGACCTGGCCAATATGTTAGTTTCAAATACCAATTGCAGCCCTCAAGAAAAAAAGTTTCCCGCCCCTGTATTAGAAAAAGTAAGCATGCAGGAAAGGCGAAGTGTTTTTTTCAAATGAAATGAAACTTATGCATTAAGTGGGTGAATTCCCCACACGCCATTTCATTCCAGGAAACTGACTTAAGATATGTTGTCTTTACATCAGGGTACCCATTTAACTTCTGAAAATCCCTTGTTTTTTTTGTAGCAATTCTCTCATCGACGACATGTGTTTGAATATGAGAAGATATGACCACAAAGGGGATTTATTTGTTTTATTACAAAGGCTGGATTATAATAGACTCTGGCATAGAACGGCACATTACACTATATTCCAAATCGATCTGGAACTGATCAGGAATGATACTCTTAAAAGCTAGAATGTTTCAAGATCAAACTCAACTTTCTTTTCCTCTAAAATATCACAAAAAGCTTTTGAGTACTTACGTCCTCTCTCACATGTTACAAAGTCATCATGGAAAAGGTGCTATTTTTTGATGTTTTTTCACCTTAGGACACCTCAGAAATGTTGAATACTGTACATTGAAATGGAGAGACCAAAAAGACACAAAACACACTCCAGGAAACCTGAATTGACTTTGTCTCCCTAATCACGAAGTCAACCCTTCCAGAGAGCATGAGTGTGCCATTTTAACAACATCCTCTTCAAAAAGCTTTGAAATTTAGACATACTGTAATTTATGGTCAGTCACACGAAAAGGAACATCTGGTTTTCTGGGAACAAATGCAAGAAACGAGAGGATTGAAACGAAACTAGTACCGCCATCTTGAATTACCTCCCCCACCCCCGCTGCTACAGCAAGTAATACGATGACACCAGATAAATAGGTCACTTTGAAAGGAATGTGGACTCAAGCGCTGCGTATGCTCAGAAATGATCAAGATTCAAACTAAGGCTCATCACATTTACAGGTCAAGTGGTGGAGGTGGAGGTACCTGCTTCAGAGCTGGAAATGAGAATTACTTGAAATGGCCAGGCCTTTTACTGTATTGTCCTTTCATTGCTCCGTGATGTAGAGAAGCTTGTTCAGTGGAGGACTCTTCGTGGGAGGTTCCCTGTGTTACTGGGGAATACACGTGCCTACACGAGCTCGACGTAGTTGGCTGGGAACATTCCAAAATGGCCGTCGGGGCCGTAGCCTCGCCACCATCCCTCATCTATCATCTCGATCCCGGTGATGATCTCATCAGGGTCGAAGGAGATCTCTGTATCGTCCGCTAGGGAACACAAGAGTCATTTAAAACAAAATTCCAAACACTTTCTCCATTTCCGATAGTGCTTATCCTCATTATGGTCACAGCGAAGATGGAGTCTACTTTAGCTGAATTTAACCACAGGGCACAATTGATTCCATGTTTGCTCTAGATATAAAATCATATTCCTACACATTCCCCACCTTTTCATGTCATGTGGATTTAAATGCTTTAAGAAACACATCTGGAAAATAACAAACATACTGGGATATTTTGTAATGCAGATGTAAAAAAAACCCCTACACATTTGACAAGGACATAAACTAAGTACATGGACATATTTGATGTACCTTTGAATCCCACTTTGACAAAGCTTAAGATCTCATTTTAAACCCAGGCTACAGTAAATTAATCAAAAGTTATATTTTTCCTAACCATAGTTTTATGAGGCTTTCAGAAAAGAGGAAAAGTTCACGATGGTGTAATGCCAAATATAGTCACATCAAAAAAAGCATTCACACTCACAAATTTGGATAATTTACAGTTTTCAATTTCCCAAGTACTAATTCATGTTTTTGAAATGCAAGAAGTTGGAATACCCAGGCAAAAAAAAAAAACCCAGGCAAGCATGGCGCTTTAAAAATAAAACAGTAAAATGAAATGTAATTACCAGCCTGGTAATCATACAAGGCCCGAGCACAGATTCCTCTATCTGGTGTCTCCTCAGCAGTCACCTCATAATTGTTCTCCTCAACCTGCCAAAGAATTTGGTTTATTTGTGTCCTAAAAATATATATTTTTTATGCTGCAAAAGAACAGAACAGCCACCTGAGGGGGGTCTTCGCGTAAAGGCTCCTGCACACAGGGGCTAGGGGCTGGCGCTTCCTCTGTGAAAAGAAAAATAACCTGTCATGAATTTAGCTACCAGCAGGTAGCAGCGGATTGCAGCTGCTGACTGGGAGGCCAGAGGAGCTGATGGCAAATCATGTTTAGAGCATATGAGGCCAACGAGAGGGCCATTTGGTGTCTGTGAAAGGGTTATGACGACAGCCGATGCCCCACCTTTGGAGTGCTCCTCGGGGGCCACCTCCGGCGCGTCATACTCACACCTGGACTGTCCATCATCCAGATCTGGCTCTTATTACCCGAAAACACAAGCACAGACATGCATGTACACACACAACCCCACACAGGTTGAAAACCACCACCAGTAGCAGACGGGAGGGGTGATTAAAACAAAATTAATGTCAAAACAGCATGAGTGATTGGAAGTACAATGGTGAAATGACTGTAAGTGATGAAACAGCAAAAAAGCAACAAAGAATAGCTGTCATTAAAACCAGTGATTCCCAAACTAGTGAGAGCTCGTTCGGTATGCCAGCGACACACAAACATGCATACATATCGTTGTTTCATGAGACATCAAAAACTGAAGTGATGAGCCACAAATTAGTTTTTGTTATTGTCATAATTTATGACTTCCACACTTGTGGAAATTTTTGTAGCTGTCGTAGTGAACGTTGTGTGGATAGTAAGTTAACATGATGATTGAAACATAAGCCTAACCTCTAAGACCAAAACATTTATAACAAATATTATTGTAATACAGTGGTACCTCTACTTACGAACGTCTCTTCGTACGAAATTCTCAAGTTATGAAACGTCTCAACAGGAAAAGATTGCCTCTTGTTACAAAAGAAGTGTCAAGATACGAAAGGTAAAAATACAGAATGGCCTGTTTCTCGCACCTCTGAGTTTCCTGAACTGCCATTGGCTATTCCCGAGCATCATTCTGGCATCTCATTGGGACCTCTACCATATGTGTCTATATGTGTAGATAGATAGATGTGTGTCTATGAAGTGTCCTCGTCATTCGCCCCTCGGGCAATGAGGTGTTCCGATGGTTTTACGTAAATGTGAATAACCCAGAAAAACTGTTGACCAGTCGGGCGGTCGCTCACTCTGATGATGTTTGCCTTGGACATTTTCAAGGGATTGTTAAAAGCCGACAAAAGCAAACGTCCTTGAATCAGTTCTTTACAAAATGCCAGGCAAAACCCACTTCTGAGAGAGAACACTGACTAAAGAGGGCAAAAAACGATGAGGACACAGTTAAAAGTCAAATGACCATCATTTTTATTCTTTATTTTAATTATAAACAACTCTCATTTACTGTGCAATAATTTAATTGTAACATGTACTGTATTTGTTCCATATTTTGATGCATTTTTATGCTTTAAGAAACATTTCTGTCTGCATTTTGGGGGGGCTTGGAACGAATTAGGACAATTACATGGACAACGCGTCTTTACGTACAAAATTTTCTCGTTAAGTAATTTCTTCCAGAACCGATTAAATTCGGAAGTCGAGGTACCATTGTACAGATTAATTTTCATTGTTTGTGTTTATTAAAAAAACTAGGAAGAAAACATTGAAAAAATAATCGCATGTTATATAATAATTGCATAATCATTCAGCCCAACGTCCGTATGAACACTGTCCTATGAAAAACACGTATGTCCAATTTTGTCCTTTTTTAAAAAAAACCTTTTTACATTAATGGGATGCCCAATTTTGGTCCTGTGAAAAACTTCAATTTCACATACATAGTTGTTGTAAACACAGTTGACTACAAAAAAAAAATCAACCACAGAAAATATTAAAAAATATTGTACTTATTGTAGTGTTTGTATAAGTGCACGCGCCTTTAAAAAGCAGGAACCTGCTTGGTTGACGCTAGGTGCCTGTGAGTCTCTCAGTGAGTGCTGTGGCTGATAACAGCTTCCGAATCAAGACGCTCAACTGCGCCTTACTGTTCTTCTAGTGCGCAATAGATGGCTCAAAAGTGCACGCGCAACTGGGAATTTGGCTTTAAAAATAAATCAGTTTGTTGTATATGTTAAATTGCTCCCTGTACAGCACTTTGTATGCAGTGATGGCTGTTTGAAAGTGCTCTACAAATACAGTTGAGTTGAGAATGCTGTAAAAACCCATAAAAATATTCACTTAAAAACATCATTTAGTATGATTGCAAACTGCAATATAGTGGGGAACTCCCTAGTGCCATTCACACAAAAGAATAAAAACTGGCCCAGATGGAAAACATGCCTTGGTGCAATTAAGGTTGGGAAACACTGGTACAGACTAACCATCACCTGATATGTTGTGTTGTGTGTGTAAACTCACACCTGCAGCATGGACAGGGGAGGCGGAGCCTGCCGGCACAGGGGAGGCTTGGCGCTGAGGGGAGCTGGCCCGCTCGCTTTCATACTTAGATAGGAAAGGGCTTTGCAGACGCCCTAAGTAGGGGCGCACATAGAATCCAAAGCATGCACAGATGGATGAGGAGAGAAAAGAAAGGAGGAGACACATGATGGAGACAGACCAATAGGTTTAAGTGTGATCATGGACAGGCAGAGCTCCACAAGGAGGCAGTTTTGGACAAATGTAGCTTGTAGCCACCGCTAGCCAAGAGTGGAAAGGTAGCAGCTGCTGACCTTTAAGGCAAAGGGAATGGGGGCGGGGGGGGGGGGGGGGGGGGGGTACAATACCTGGCTGGGGGCTAGCAGGGGCAGCAGAGGGCACATTTGAATCACTGGGAGTTATTCCCCTCTCTCTCTGCTTGAACATGTCTCTGGGGTTCATAGCTCGCTGAGAGATGAGAGAGGCTGCCTCCTATGACACAGACATCAGCAGATTAGTGGAAAGAAAAACACTCGGCGAAAATAACGCCACAAGAAATTGCTCAGGTTGTATTGCAGTACATTTGTTGACAGGTGAAGCGCCTCCACAAGTATTTCATAAGGTGAAACCTGTCCTTTCAGCAGAGAAATAAACAGTATTTTGTATTCATTCATGCTTCATTTACCAATCTAATATCTACAGCCAGATTTATATGCAGCCATGTATTCCAATTCGAATGACTTAAACAGAATGAAAAAGCTCCATATAAACACCTCAATTTAAATAAAAAGGCTGAATGGAATTTTAATTGGAATCACAGAGGTGGCATACTCCTTTTGCCAGTCCGAACGGGTGTGATGTAAACAGTTCAATCAGAATAGCTAAGCTGCGTATAGTTTGCGCATGCTCTGTCTTGACGTAAATGCAGGGTGACGCCGTCGTATATGCGCTTTAAAATGGCAGCGACTCAAAAATTATTGTGCCGTCCAGTTGAAGGAGTGAGACTTACATTGGCCTTTTCCACAGAGTCCCCCCGTCTGACGGTTTTCTTCTGGGCTGCCTGCATCTCCTCCTGCTGCTCCTGTTGGTCACATTAAATGTTGGTTCTCATCAGTTGTCCTGCAACTTCTCTATGAAAATGTGCGTGTTAATCATAAAAGACTTGCGTGAAAACAACAAAGGCCAACCAAGAGAATATTGAAGACAAAGACAACATGAAAAACGAATTTACTTTCTGGTTCTTCTTCCCCCCCCTCAACCACAAAACAAAAGGAGACACTTACCCAGCGTTGTTTGTCTTGCTCTCTGCGCTCAGCCTCCTGTTGTTGCTGGTACTTCCTGTCAAAGCAACGATCAAATCAGACCAATGTCATGAGCAAATGTCAAGATGCACACTCGGTTGTTGCCACAGACTTCTGTTGCTCAATTTGCACGGCCTTCTCCTTGTCCCGTTGGTCCCTCAGTGCTGCCTCCTTGACTTCCCTGTCTTTCCTCTCTTTCTCCAGGTGCTGGCGCTCTTCATCTGCTTTGCGCCGCTCCTCCAGGCGACGTCTCTCCTCCTCTTTCTGGGGGACAAAGTGAAAAGACAGACCGAAGTGTGCTATGGCAGGGACAACACATGTCAAATGAATATAAAAAGCAAACTTCATCACAACGATGTGTTGCAAAACGCGATTCACTCTGTGTCTGTGTCAGAGATGAAAACCCGGCGCAGCAACAGTGTGCTTACCTCCGCCTGTGCCCAAAATGTGTCCTTGTTGGTCTTTCTGATTTCTGACATAGCATTTGTCTTCTGGTACACGGAACCCTGCGGCAAAGACACCTAACGTGAATTCATAGGGCAACAAAACAAAATCGCAGCAGAACGAATTGTAATGCATCCTGAATGCTTCACTATCACACAGTCTTTAGCTGAACATCAGATTTTAGAATTAAGATCACTTGACAAAGCAGGGTACAAATGTGATGAGATTCAAGAATAAATTTTACATCGTGAATATGTTCAAAGAGATATTTTCTATCCCTTTTCTATACTGCTGCCTTGTCGCAGGACGGCAGGTTAGTTTAAGCCTTTCCGAGCTCACTTTGGGCAATCGGGGGCACACACCCTGCCGGGACACCGTCCTTTGTTTTATTTCTGCATGCCATTTACTGTACAACTCCGCCAAACCACCTGTCCTCCTGGGTGCGGCGTTTGTTGCCACAGCATACTGTTGCCCAAATTGAACTTTTTTTTTCGAATACGCTACATCAGCTGTCATAGCAGAGAGGCAGCACATACAGTAGACAATGAATGGCCTGGTCGACGTAGTAATGCGTTATGCTCAGCGCAGAAGAGGCCATAAAATGAAAAGCTAGGATGCTTTAATATTCAAATGCAATGGGCAACTGTAACCAAGTCCCAATTCTTTCTGTTTGATAGAAATATGCAAAAGCATGGCAACATGTTTCAAGCCAAGATGGGATGCTAAGTCCAGCAGTTGAAAACATCTCCTCTGGAAACTCCAAAGTTGGTGGGGTTAAAATTTGTACCTCACTTACTCACTTTTTGAGATAGACTTTTTAAAAATTGAAAATGTCAATTTCAATTCCTGTTGCAGCCAGTACAGGCAGCAAGTTGACGTCATCCTCTGTCGGATACAGCCAAACAGGGAAATCAATTATACCTCAAACAAATAGCCACTGAGCAACGTAAACTTAATAGGTCCCACAAATAACATTTTACCCTTCCCAACTACTACCTACTTCTAATTCTCCAGGTTGAGCAGTGAATGAGACATACCACGGGACCCTGAGGGCCACTGTCTTGGAAGCGGCTGGAGGTTTCTTTGTGGAAGCTATAGTTGGCTCCGGAGGCCTTGGCCACCTTCTCCATGATCACCTCAGGTTCGACATCCTCATCTGCTCGGGCATTTACTGTAACGTGGGCCCCCTGCAAGACATTAAAGTTCAAGTTCCATTTACTGCTCAGTCTGAAAAAAGCTGGTGTGAACTTGGTGTCTTTCCAAGCGCTTGCTTCTATGATATACGATGTCTTGACATTGAAACTATTCCAACTGAGCCATTTTCCACAGATGCATGCAGCTTTGATGAATAATCTTTTCTTCATGTCGCCCTCGAAAGATGAAGAATGTGCAATTCAGCATGTTTTAAATACAAACAGATGGTAGGCAAAAAGTCAAATGTATATTTAAATGAGTGCAGCGTTACCTTAAGAAAGTTTGCCATGGAGCTCACATGATTTGCACAAAGTCCTTTTCTGGCATCATTCACTCCTTCCCCCGTCTAAGATGCAAACAATTGGTTCTCAAGGACCACTTGACTGGTGTGAGACGACAAATGCATTGCGGTGTAATGCAGTACTGACCCAGTTGATGAGGACATATTTAGGGAGACCCGAGTTTGGGTCCTGGACCCGACAGAAGGCATACATGATTTTTCCACTGTTTAGCTCCTCAACCATCTCCTCCAATCCACCATCTGATAGACAAACATTGTGGCAATAGTCAAATGGCTGCTGTGGTTGCTTGTATAACAGGGAACATTTTTGCCTTTGCAAATGACGGGTTGAGACAGCAGGGGCAAGCGGTTGCTTTGTGCTGATCTTCCAATGCTGCGGTTGCATGCTGACAGAGACATTCCAACACACATTTGATACTTTTGTGTTGAGATGACAAAAGCTTGATGAACGACGTAACCAATTACTCACCTCCCTTTTCTGCCAGGCGGATGTCATTACTGTTTCCTTCATAGGTGAACAAGGCCCTGAGGAGGAGAGCCAGTAAAATATATTACAATGCTGTTTTCTGTAACAGTTGACCTGTTACTTTAAGGCTTAGATTGATTTTACTTGATTTTTGTTTTTTGCCACATGTGGAATGAGCCAAAGCAATTGTATTTGTGATTAGACATTATGCCATTTTCCATAATTTAAAGAGTTTCTTGGTATCTTAATAACACGTATGTGATAAGCTTCAGTCAAAATACCCAAAGGATTTAGAATTACAGCGCATTAGTCACTCTCTCTTAACAGCAATGTTTAGAGCAGACGTTTTTGGTGGTGGGAGGCAGTTCACCATGACACAGCTCTCCTTGCCCCCCTCTAATTTGAGGTGTGCCAATGTCAGGTGGCTTTGCGTTACCATGAAGACGTATTAGAGCACAGACCCTTAAAATTAATTTTATTACACAAGAGGAAAGCACATAAATGGCAGTAAACCCATCAATTGTATTTTCATTTGTGGGGGTGGCACTTCACTTGTCAACTAGTGAGCAGATCCTACAATAGGGACACACCAGCAAACACAAATGCCACCAAAATCAAAATGGCTTGTTTCAAGATACATTTTATGACATTGGTTGTTTTGTGTATTTTCACACTTGATGAGTGGGCAGGCACTCGAGAGAACCAGTTATTTCCATAAAAGCAATGAAAAGGTCAACTTTGCACATTATGTCCCCTTTAAATCTTCCTGTGATGACCTAAATATGACAAATGTTTAGAACAAGCTGATCATTACACCTTACAATGAATGACACAAATAATTGTAAACAATGGGTGTAAACGATGAGCGTAAAGATGACAATCCAGTTATTAAACAAACTAACAATGCAGTGGTTAAAAGCATTTTTTTTCTTCTGATCAAAACAAAGGACACAGCATCCTTGCAAAGGTCAATGTTGCTGTGAGATGAGACACTTTTTTTTTACAGAAATACATTGTCTTACATTTTCAAGTGATTATTCCTGTTTGTGGATAAGATAACCTTTATTTATTTGTCCCACACTGGGGAAATTTGCAGATAAAATGTCAGAAAACGGTGGAAAATGGCTATAAATAAATAAATCCACACTGCAAGGCAGACATCCCAATTGTTATCATAAGACTGAACACCCGAGAGGTCATATAAATTTGATAATCAACCCAAATCTTTTTGAGAGAAAAAATGGGCGGGTGAGCTCCAACGGTCAAACAGCAAATCTTTTGAACTCAAGTCTGTGTGACTTTTATTTGTGTGGGTCCAAGTGACAGCAAAGAGATATATGACAACAAAGATAGAAAAGCGGACATTCATTGTGGAAAAGTGAAACACAGGCCTCCACCATAGCTTCTCAGCACAAACTGCTAACAATTAAGAAGAGAATGTAAACAAGTGAAAAGTGAACCATTTAATCTTTTGAGGCAAATACTTGCTTTTGACTCATTTGAACTAGTATGTTAACTTATGTCTTATTATTATCTACAGCAGTGTTTTCCAACTTTTATTGAGCCAAGACATGTTACAATCGCAACATTTCACAAATGTTGCAATAGTAGCAACAGCAACCGAATTGGTAGTGGAAGGACATTTAATTCTTCTGTCACTATGTGTCACCGGCATAAAGAGATAATCAAAGACACATTTATTCTACATATTATATTAGGATGGTGCTACTATCTATCAATTGAAAGTCCAGCCAAGAACATGCAGAGATAGATTGACAAAAAGCGAGGAATATTTAAACTGCAGCGGATGTCAGAGGACTATATGAAGTTGATGTTCAAAGACAACAAAAGTCACACAGTACTGCATTTGTCAATTTCCACATCATTGCTTAACCAGGAAGTGGGGGGCCTTGCCAGACGCACAATCAAAGACTTCGTTAAAAAAATAAACAACGTACATGCAAAACATTAAACAAATTTTCAACCGTTTTGAAAACAAAATTCTCAATGAATAATGGTGTATGGGCTTCGATTCAAGTATATAAAATTACCATTCGTCGAGGCAAAAAAAACCCCGACTCCATAGATAAGGGAACAAAAATACATAGAGGTTGACAATGTAACATATGTTGAGGTTTAAGATTAAGATTTCGTGAACCCAACAGACAACTTAAAACGTTACTTCACGACTGGCTGCTCCCATGCTAGCCAGCATCATATCGCAATGTCTCCTCATCAGCCTCAAAGTTTCCGCGTTATTTGAACTTGCTGCGCCTTACCAGTTGGTATCGGATTTTTCATTAACGACTTCTTTGTACGCCGCTGTTAACGCAGGGCCATTTTTGCTCAGGTTTACTGCCATGGTTGTGTTGAGTTGAGTTGAGTGGGCTGGGCTGAGCTAGCCAGCTAGCTTTCCTATACGGGATGCGCCCTTCCTTCCTTCCTTGTTGGGGGAGTGGCAGCGCTGACGCTGCCTTTCAGCTAACCAGGAAGCTAAACTGGCTATGCTAATGGCTACATCGAGGGGCAGCGTCAAAACAGCGGGACAGCACGAAGGAACGATGCTTGTCTGCAAGTTGTGGCTATATAAAATGTAGCATGGAATCACTATTGGTAGACCCTTCTAAGTATTCAAGGCATTGATTTCAATCATTGGATATTTTCCATTTGACAAAGGGGGGGGGGGGTCGTGTGGGTGATTGATCGAACAGACATTGCTTCTCCTATCCAGCAGTCTTGGGGGCACCATGGCTCAGAGTGGTCCTCTCCCAACCCGGAGTTTGGCGGTTCGATCCCATGTCAAAGTGTCCTTGAGCAAGACACTGAACCCCCAGTTGCTCCTGATGCGTCATCAGTAGGTTAAATGAGGTCACAGTGTACTGAAGTATAGTGTACGCTTTGAGTACTGAAGGTAGAAAAGCCCATTTGTTTCAAATTCGAGTAGTCATTTTTAGCAGTGTCTAGTTGTACATTTAATCAATCACCCAACTCAAACTATACAACTTGTTGCAATCACATAAGCAACTAATGTTATACAATGCAATATAATGTGCACCTGTGCTATGGAGATCATCCTGGACTGTTAAGAATCGGTATTTCTGACATAGACACAACCAATTTCATTAAATTACATTAACCAAATATGCAGCTTTATGAATGTATTAGTGTGTACAGAGAACACGGCAGACATGCTGGGTAGTTTCAGTTGACTGTATCGATCAATCAGGGCAGAAACATGCTGAGTGCTGACCTCAAGAAGGCCAGCTCTCCCTCCTTATGAGGACAATTTTGAAATTTGACTGGTTTAAGAAACACTCTCATTGCGAATAGCACAACTGTTTGTGGAGGCTCTGGGCAGATTAGATATTACCCGGGCAGGTTACAATTTGAATAAGCCTAAAAGTAATACAGTAATAACAATCAAATATTGGTCAGTGCTTCCGATAGTCCTAGGGCAAGCAGAGGCAAGACTTGCTGTCGTCCCACTCTCCAGTTCTTTTTAGTGTTCTCATTTTGCATTTGTTTGACAACCTGCTCGCAGTTTACACAATCATTACCTTTGAAAATACATGACAGAAAATTGAAAACGACAGTAAAGACATTGCTTTTATTAATGTTTAATGACAATGTCAACAGTTAGCTTGCATGGACAAAGTGAAGATATGTGGTTGCTCAATGTTGCAGTTCAAGCACAATTTCAAAATTTTAAATGCATGAAAGCCAGCCCTGGATAGAGAAAAAAACCAATTCTAAGGAAATGAACGAGCCATGACATCTAGTTTAGGCATTTGACACTACAGTAAGATTTGTTTTTTCCTGTACTGTATATACAAAATGAGGGTTAAGGCTAAAAGTTTCATCAAATGTATTAGGCAGATGAATTATAACAAAATCCCTGATATCTGGCAAGTGGCTGAGAGAAGGTTCTCTAGAGTGCAAAGCATGCCAAGCTGCCTATACAAACTTTTGAGCACAAGAGTCAATGCTAAGATCAGTCACGATGGATTGAGGCTGCATTCATTCAGTTGGAGGAGTATGAAAAAAAAGCCAAATAAACATTGTACACAGTCTAAACATAAAAATACATTTACTTCATTCAGTGTAGCTTTTCAAAACCTTGTAATATATGGTGCTTCAGACATTTTTCCTACAACAATGAATTTAGAAATCTAAGATGCGGTCTAAACCTAGCATTGAAAGTACTAATGTTCATGCTTTTCAGATGTGTTGAATAATGTTGTTTCTTCCACTTTCTGCAATTAAATAATTTCCCTTTATATTGGCAGCATCAGTACATGGAAAAAATAGCACACACTAACTAGTTTATCAAACAGTCACATTGTATTAAATTCAAACTAACATTATTATATGACACATTCCAAACATGATCGCACCAGTTGACATGACAACAGAAGGCTAAAAATAAATGTTTTAATAATACTAAACAAAAGTGGCAACCAGACAAACTGGTCAGCTGAGGTTGTTTACCCCAAAATATACCTGTGTAATCATGATTATGAGCATGGAGTACTGCAGCTTTACATCACCTGAAATGTAAACAAAAAAAAAGAAGAAAGATGACAATTTCAGATTAACTTACCCTGAAAAAGCATTACTATAGTTCTACTTCAGTAGCATAAGCGTGGTGAAGTTGTTCATATCCGAGCTTTGTTCATAAAACAAATATAAAGCGTGAAAGGAGACTCCTCCCCAACAAAATGAATACTTATGTAAAACAAACATTAGGGCAGATGAGCAGTTCTGTCTTTCAGCAATTTTTTTGTTTTGTTTTATGAATGTAAATAGTACAGCCTACAATATGGGCCTCGGGCATTTTTCTCACCAAGTTTTGCTGCTTATTCCAAAGGCTGATGATTGGGTTTGATACCTGAGTAACTGTACTGAGGAGGTAACACATAGCTTCGCTACATGCCGAGGAGTAGCCATGATGATACCAGCAATGTCTTCTAACAGTAAAGTTTGTCAGACCCATCATGGATGCATTCTTAAACAAGATATCGGTATGTGAGCAATGACAAAATGTGAGAAAAATCCAGTTGCCATCTGACCTACGTGTGTGTGTGTGTGCGTTGTGGGCTGCAGAAGGGCAGATGAAGCTCCAGTGCCATTAACGCTACATGCTGCGATTCCAAAAGCAAAGGAATATATCTGATCAGTCCTTATTTTTTACATTTTCACATTGTCTTGGGGTATTGTTTGTGTGTGCCATTTGATCAGCTGCTGGTAATGGCACCGCACCATTATTGTGTTGAACTGGGAACATTCTGTCTCAATTGCACGTTGGCCGAAACATCAGAACACAGAAAGGCCACGATATCCATGGAAATGCAGTAAGAGAAGAGAACATCCGGTGGGACAGAGGCAGCATCCCCAAAAATCATGGTGATGGTTTCCATAACCCAACAAAGTAAAACAACATGACAATGAAAGATGTGTATGTAAAGCAACAAATATGGCAGCTAGAACAATAGCAAGGATAACAATTTAAAGTCTTGAATATGGCGTATGGGCTGTGAGTAGTGTCTGGCTTTCGCTAAGCGAGTGCTTCCAGGAGCCCTTCAGGTCCTGCTGAGATCCATAAATGCATCAAGGACAGTGCATCGGATAAACTCAGCACATCGGGATATTGCCGCCTTGTCCAAAAGGTTGCCTGTGGTCTCATGTTGTTTTCCCTATGCCTCCAGTTACAATCAAACATGTTTCTTTTGTTCTCCTTTTGGATTTCCGTCTCGCTGGCAACCTCACATTGCATACTTCTGGGTCCATTCTCTTGCTAATTTGTTGTACCTGCAAAACCCAAACAGTGTCTTCAGTCCACTTTCAATCGATTTTGAATGTCAGCTGGCTAATGCATTTGTGCACTTACTTTTCCCTGTCAGCCTTGTACGTATGAGCGATCTCTGGCACCAAAGGGTCATCGGGGTTTGGGTCACAAAGAAGGGAGCAGATTGATAATAATACTGTGGAAATTATACAAGTACAATCAACGTTTTAAGAAGCCAACAGTTTTTTTTTAATTATCAAGGTTAGAGTACTTAAAAAAAGCCCATAGGTACACTCCAAAATCTTGTCGAAAGTCTTCCCAGAAAATGCAAGTTATTGTAGCTGAAAACTGAACCAGCATATGGTCATTAAAATAAGAATTTATCCTGAATTCATACGTATGGCCAAGTAAGGGCCTTGACAACGCAAAGGGCTACATTGAGTTGACAGGGTTCACACGTTGATATTCTATTTCAAAATGCTACAAGCTGCTACAAATATGGAAAAAAGTGGAGTATGTTACAGCTAGACTGTCAAGTGTATGTAGCGAAAGTAATGCAGGTTGAACAAGATGGTTACTAGCCATAAAGGTTAAATGCTATAAATGTTCTCTGCAGGCAGTTTAAGGAAGTGCTGATTTAATCATTTTGTGTGTTGTATCTGAAATACACTGCACCAAATGACAGATCCAAGCGTGTGTTATACGCAGATAAGCTTTTTTTTGGGGGGGTAATAATTGACTGAACTGGCTAAAGGAAAGCCCATCCTTTCCCAAGAGCACTTTGAAACAGTAATTCATGCCTTTGTCACATCCCAGCTAGTTAACTGTGATGCACTTTACTTTGGAGTCATTAAGCGTCTCCAGTTGGTCCAGAATGATGTTGCTCACCTCTTGACTGGTACTCGTAAGAGGGAGCACATAGCTCCTACTCTGGCATCCCTTCACTGGCTCCCTATACATTTTAGAGTTCTTTTTAAGATCCTGTTATTTATTTTCAAAAATTTAAATGGCCCAATAATCAATCATTTATGCACAATGACCTATCAAAATATTTGAATATACATATTCAACATACAGAGCTAGCTGTGAAACATGGATCAACATTTTTTTTTAAAAGTGACATACGCCGTTGCCGCCAGACGGGCAACTACTGTCGGTCAAGTTTATTGCCACTTACCTTTGGATACTGTTAGTGCAGGTGACCACTGTGATCTCAGTATATCCAGACAAATACTTCCATTGCTGTTAATATTAGGGTGGTAAATTTTCGTTGTAAATGCAACCTGAAATTTAGCAGGAAAGTTGTCAGTTCCCAATAATTATGAAAGTCAAATAAAATAAAAACAACTTAAGTGTCTGTATTCCATGACACTGATGTCAGATAGTTACTCACTTTTGGTGGTTTGAATGGGTAATCTGTAGGGAAGTGGATGGTAAGGAAAAACACTCCATTCTGATAAGGGCTGTCACTCTAGTGGCATACAGACAGAAGCAGTTAGTGCTTGTGTAACACATTTCAAATGAAACTATACAAGAGACATACTTACTGGACCCATTATCGTTGCCTGCCAATGAAACACTGAAAAAGACAAAACAATAACAACATTGCGTCTGACACCCCAAGGAATTTAATTACCAAATTCATGTGGATTTGGATCGAAGCCCTGGATGGATGAATGCACAATATATTGTAGTACAGGTATGGTTCATCATGAAAAAGTGAAATATTTTTTGCCATTCATTTCAGAAAGTGAAACCCATATAAGATATAGATTCATTATACACAGAGTGGAACATTTAAAGACTGTTACTTGCAAATTGCTGATTGGGGATTAGAGATTATAGTGTCTCAGAGTTTGAATATCATGAAAAAGTATGCGATTGGAGAGTCATAGTGTCACACCCGAAGCAACTAATTACCACTAAACACCTGTGAAGTTTTCCCAAGCCTTTAAATAGTCTGTCTGGGTCAGCAGGCTACACGATCATGAGGAAGACTTCTGACTTAACAGAAGTCCAGAGGACAGTCATTGAGGGCACAAAAGCTCGTACCAAAAGAAACTGGTTTTTCATACAGTGCTGTATCCAAGAAGCATATTCATTGAAAGGTGAGTGGAAGGAAAACATGGAAAGAAAAGTTGCACCAGACAAACGGATAACCGAAGCCTTGTGAGGTTTGTCAAGCAAAATCTATTCAAGAATTTGGGGGAGTCCACAAAGACATACTGAGGTTGGCGTCAGACAATTCCTCGCCATGAGCTAGAAATGTCAAGCCACTCATGGACCGGCAACAATGTCGGAAGTGTCTTACCTGGGCTGTGGAGAAAAAGAACTGGACTGTTGTTCAGAAGTCCAAAATCCTCTTCTCAGATGTAAGTAAATTTTGTATAGCATTTGGAAATCGGGGTCCCACATTCTGGTGGAAGAGTGGAAAGGCACAGAACCCACATTACTTGAGGTCCAGTGTCAAGTTTCCAGTGTCAGTGATGATTTGAGGTCTTTTGTCATCAGCCGGTGTTGGTCCAGTGTGTTTTCCAAAGGGGACAGTCAAAGCAGCAATCTAATCCGACGAAGGTTTCGAGCAATTGATGCTTCCTTCTGCTGACAATCTTTATAGAGAAGCTGATTTCATTTTCTTGCAAGATTTGGCATTTACCCACACTGCCAAATATACCAGCAGCTGGTTCAATGAGCAGGATGGTTAGTGTGCTTGATTGGACAGCAAACTCACCTGAGCTAAATCCCATTCAGACTCTGTTGGAAACTGAAGAAGATGAGAGGAACCAAACCCAAAAATGTACTGTAGATCTAGACCTGAATGCTTCTATGAAAGCAACGTGGACTTCCATTACACACACTGAGCAGCGCTACTGGCTGATGCAGTATTCCATTCAAAAGTAGACCCAGCCAAGTACTGAGTGCAGAGAAATTTACACAATTTTCAGAAGCATGACATTTTATTTAAAATATCCTTTTGTCGTCATCATCTTTAACACTCAAATTTTCTGAGACACTGAATTTTTTGAATTACCTATAAACCAAAATAACATAACTTGCCAGATTTAAATGGTTGAGCTATTCCACTCTGTGTATAAAATAGAATTTTCACTTTCGCAAATGAGGGGAATAAGAATATTGAACATTTTCATGATCATCTCAGTTTTTCCAGATGTACCTGTTTGAAGTACAGCAGAACTGGTTCCCTGTTCACAGTCCATTTTTTCATGTTTATTTTATTTTTGCATCATTATTTTTCATTAATTTGCCGGCATTTTATGCCATTGGTTTGAATTTAAATTCCACGTATGGACCGATTCGGCCAATCGGGGTGCCACTATCGTTTTATCAGCCGCTGATTGACTGTTGTGTTTTGTCAGTCGACACATGGCGCTCTGCTCGCCTTGCTGATCACTTCCACGTTTCCCATGCTGTCTGTATAGGTGACATAATGTGTTATCTGAGGGGGATACTGACAAGGGTTGTGACTGCAGTTTCAAAACAGCATTGATGGAGCCACACAGGTATACAAAAGAAAGAAACACAGGCAGCCAGCAACTGCCTTTAACCATGTTCGTACCCCCCCCCCCCCCCCCCCAAAAAAACCAACAACAACAACTGGAAGGGCTGTGACCATGTTGTACTGCAATGCTCATGCCAGAGGAACATTTTCAATCTTCAATTTCCACACACAACAAGTTTGTTATGATCGATTTCTTTTTTTTAAACAAAGGGCATATTTCGGCATTGAAATGGAAACACTGTTATAATGGCTGCTTCGTCATCATCTTTGTTGCCATCTTTGCTGGTTTGAGTGCACAGTTTTGTTTTTTTTATAGTTTGTACAACATTTTGTGTTATTCATCAATCTTGTTCTCCCCTAAAGATATTATACATGTTTAAATGTATTTGTATACCGGTAATTTTAAATGTGTTTAAAGGGGAAGTCAAGTCAAAAATGTTCTTGACATTAATATGTTCTATGCGGCCCCAACTAGTCTAAACACGTCACTCTGATTAATGATGTGTTTGTACAATAATGTACAAGAAACAGTATGCTCCACTCTTAATGATTCTGTTAACAGTCTTAGAGGAATTACTCATTCATTTTTGATTGATTATGCTCCATGAGTGTTACTTTGCAACTTCTACCTCTCTGATATTGTTTCTAATGAACAATAAAATTATGAATATGTTTGGTCACGATATGTGTTCACAATTGGAGGTGAGCCATTTCGCCTCAACGCTTTTCCATGAGCGTGAGGCACCCGTGACTCCTTCCTTTGCAAATATTGCGCTGTGTGATCATTTTACGACATAATACGTAGTCTTACTTAACATCCAGCATGCCGTCTAACACTATCGTTTTTCTGTTATTTTGATGAGTGGGATCCTAGCCCGACCTACTCGGGCTTTAAAGTGGCGCTGTCAACAACGTACACTCACACAACGCAAGCTGGTTACTTTACATTAGCTCTGTTGCTACTTGCTACAAACATTGCAGTTGAGCGTTTCATTCTAGGCATGACTAATTGATTTACAGTCAATGCAACCGTTACACTAACGTGAAAGTTGGGTGATTCTCGGTTTGAGTGATTATGCATGTAGACTGGAGCGGGAAGGGGGATGATGTCGCAACGTCGCTGCTCAATGCACGTTGTCACAAGTGCAATCAATCATTAAAATGTCAGGGTTTCCCCCTGAACACAAGCAATCAAAAATGTGCATCTGCCTCACAGAAGTGCTTTTTGCAGCCCAACTGCATGTTCCAGTCTTGTTACTCGGCACAACTTTTCCTTTAGATAACATAATTGTTTATAAAATGTTTAACAGTATAATAGTGATTTGTCCAAATTATTTATGTATTTTTTATTTGACATGAATGTAATTGTAGTTGCACATTTATTTTTAAAAAAGCAGTATGAGTTCAAATATTTTGATGGTGTTTTTCGAAACAAAAAAAAAGTACCGATAGGAATGGCAAGCAGTATCGTTAAGAGTAATAGTCTCGACAAAATCGTATCAATACACATCCCTTGCTGTGACTGGAAGTTACTTGAGCCCTGAGCAACTGTGATGTCATTTTCAGTTGACAGCAAGTGACAAAGTGCCCTGCGATAGATAAAAACTGGTGGATTTTGCTACTTATTTCATATTCCACAAACGGAGAAGTAGAATAACAAGTTTAAACTAGTGGGGCCGCATCAAACATATTACTGTAAATATGTTTTTAACGTACCCTTAAAAAAAATTGTGTCATAAAGATACTTGGTATGTTATAACATACCAAGGTTGTATTTTTATATCACAGATTTTCCTTATTGCGGGGGTGTTCTGGAATGTAATCCCCCGCAATAGAGGAGAATTTACTGCATACTGTACAATACACACAATAGAAAAACAACATGCTATAAACGGAACTCTTACAATCATCTCCAACTGGTCCAGCAGAGCACTGAGCAGGTGGGTCCCTCTGCAAGTCAGACAGCTCCTAATGGCAAACAATTAGACAATAATGACACCAATATATTCATGTTCAATTGGTATAACCACTTTATAAATTATTTGACAGCTACGTTCCTGATAAAAGAACAGTCACATGAATAATTCATACAATAACACCATATGCAAAATGGTTTGACTTGTCTTTGGGCTGAAACCAATTTTTTTAGCCAAGAATTACTTTTAAAAGCAGTCATAACACACATTGCTATGATCACGGGTTGTGATACACCCATTGGTATCATTGTAAATACAGATGATTCATAATACATCACATTAGATTATGTGGTTGGAGCTAATGATGACTCATGCTATTACTAGCAGTAATAACACAATATCTTCATTGACTTTAACTTGTAATAAGGTTACTTACATAACTTGGTTTAGACAAGACAAAATGAACACCTAACACTTATACAAGATGACATTTCAGCATCTCGTTGTATGCCTGCCATCTCTAACACTATTCAAAAACTATCCAGCAGTATAAAAATATACACACACCTTGGCCAACCGCGCTGCCCCATTTGCCAGCCCAAATATGGAAACAGCGACACCAGGGTTCAATTTCGGCAACCAGCTCGCAGCTGTCATTCAAACACACAACTTGTCTTAACCCTAAAACCCGCTTTGACAATATCAACTGCCCAGAAGTAACTAAACAGAAGTCATATCCTGCACACGTTCTAAATATATGTATAAATCACACAATTACGTGAGCCGATGCGATCCGGTGACGCTGTGTGGGACGATTACGTTTAGATAAGACATCGTCTGCGGACTCCCAAATACTCTTATCTGCTCTAAAAAAAATAAATTAAAACACACGCTCGCGCGCACGTGCATGCGCACACAACAAAGACAATATCTTAATAGGGGTTTGTTCTTCTCAGCCGGCGTTACTTTGGCAACGCACATACGCGGGGAAAAACGGTTAACTTTAGGTTAGCTGGTCTTTGTCTTCAAGCCAAATAGCGTTAAAAAGGAAGAGATGAGCTTCAGGATTCCACGGCGACCGGTTCGTCATCTTACGCGAAACGGGTCCATCATGAAACACACAGTTGCCAAGTATGGCACAACGAGCTCGTGGAGGGTTGATAAACACTCACCTTCTGAATTCTTTTCAACGCCATTGCCCCAATGGCTGTGCTGGGTAGCCTGTCAGCTAACCGTTGGATATGAACATATACAATGTATATTCGGTGGTGGCGTAATTACCAAATTACACCTTACAACAGGATGCGGGCAATCACCTCTGGCCTACAACGACTTTGGTGTTTTGCTTTCTGGAGTAACGTAAGCACCAAACATGAGGTGATTAAAAAACGTATTTTCTTTCTGTTGCTAGTCCTAAAATTGACGAGGTGTTTGCTAGTACCCCTGCGAACGCATTCTCGCCTCCTTGCAGGCAGGCGCAAGAGTATTGGGGAAACATCGCGAGACTTGACTTTGCCTCTCGGCTTGATTATTTTACTTCAGTTTTTCGATCATATCAAAATTGAAATTTGTGGATCACGACATAAAATTTTTGATTGTACACAGAATATATATAAATATGAATAAGACATAGAATATTAATGACAAAACAAGTCCGGTTATCCAGAGGATTAGGGTTATGGAAGTGACTGAGCTACTGTTCTCCCAAATCCTCCAAAATAGCAGAATTGTGCTTATTGTCATTGGTTAAATCCATAGCATCTCGAGCGGGTGGTGTGTTTGAAAGGGCCACTGGCTGTAAAATGTAACATCGAAATAACGAGTGTGGCCAAGTAACCACAAGATGTCACTATTTGAAAAGAACAAACGAGTCAAACCAGGGCCCCAATAATGCACGTTGTCATATTGAATCTCGAGCTCTAAAGCACATGCATTTGATGTCAGAATGACCACACAATGAACACAACTATGAAGCGGTGTGTGTGTGTGTGTGTGTGTGTATATATATATATATATATATATATATATATATATATATATATACACTGTATATATATTAAAACTTAAATGCATGCAGAAAGAAACACAAAGGCTATAGGGTTGCTAATTCCACATGCTGTCATTGTAAAGTCATTTTTCTCTGAGTCAGCTGCATGCACTGGTTTCTGCACAGCCTTGTTTTTGCAAAGACCCATGAACTTTCCTTTATATGTGTTAAACAAGGGTGAAAAAGGACCTCTCATTATTTTAGTGAGTGTGCATGAATGGGCTGCAGTGTTCATTCTTCTTAAATGGCTGATTCAGTGTCAGGTTGAGGATCCTATCGTCAGTGTGACACTGAGAGAAACCATTTTCCTTTGGAAAACTGAAGATTCCTTCAGATAATATCTTATTGTTTGCTCATCTCCCTGCTCTGAATGACCTGCCTGTCCCGAGGCCTTGCTGTAATCAGATTCAGCAGGCTGCAGAGGTAGCACTTTGGCTCCTTAGCACCAGGGGCCTTCTGTTGGAAGCTTTGGAACAAATGTTTATCAGGCTTTCAGACACGCGCTGTTTATGCCAAGCCTTGGTTCACGTTGTCAACCAACCTCAATAGTGCCTTCTGGAAACTCTATAAAGTAAATATTGCTTTACTTGCTTCCATATACTTAAACCCACATGTTTGTAATTTGTAGTTGACACTCATGAAGCACTTCAAGGCATAAGGTAAATGCAACATTATAAATAGTCAGTAATAAATAAGATATGTATTTGTTTCCGAAAGGCAAAATATCACTGTCCCGTACTGGGAAATTCCCACTTACAGCCAGAACTTGAGTGTTCAGTTACATGACTGGTGGCGCAAGTTCTAAACTGATGTATGAGGGAAGGTGTGAATGTGTCAGGACCAGGGTGATATGGGTGGGGGCGAGAGCTCAGCCGCCCCGTCTCATGATGGCAATAGCCTGTAGTGTTGTAATGTGAGCCAATGGACTCAGCAGACCTCAGCGACGCATCGTTTTGGTCCCATGAATCATACTCGTTCAATAGTAAAACAGAAAGCTTTTCACTTTTTTTTTTGTGGCATTTATGCTCCACCTCTGAGCCAGAGTGTATTCTTCTCTCAATGGCTCTTTTCCCATGGCTGCCATGACAAGGCACATAGTATGTCATTTTCCAAATTAACTTAGATTGGTCTTGTTAATGGCCAAATTATCCAATAAAAGCAGAACCAATTAATTCTGAGCACAAGCCGGGCTCACAGTCCCCTGAGGTGTCCTACCTTGGGTCAGTGTATCAGCTTTCTGAGGGTTCTCCCTCAGAACAAAGATCCATTGTTGTCACACACTAAGAGATATTTGTTCACTCCTTGTATCAATGGTCTTGATTTGATTATACACTCAGGCTATATGTGCAAGTAGCACTCATGTTTACAGTGAAGTCAGCACTCTGCACAATCAAATAATTATTGCGCTAAACAAGAGGAAAAAAGGTCATTATGTGTGAAGCAGTCTGTGTTTCATGGCTCATTTCCTTCGCTGTGATTTGATTTTGCTTGTCAGTGTTAAGGTGCCCCTTGACCCTGAAACATCTCAATATCAATCCTTAACATTTCACTTTGTTTTAGGGATTGAACCTATTTGGTAATTGTAATGGGAAAAAATCCTTTGTTTGTGTGTGGCTCGGTTAAAAGATGGCCTCACAAATTATGTTTGTTACACACCATGAGTCCACAATGCACACATGCATGAATAGCATGGCACATTACAATGCATCCCAATTTTGAATGTGAAAGATTTAAAGTGAGTACAATAATCAGCACAGTAAGCTTGTCTATTTTGCACATTCAAGCACATGAGGTAACAATCAGCCAAAAACAATTTGTGGAGAGGGAGTGTGCCTCTCATAATTTAACACTGGAATCATTGTGGTAATTTTAGCCTTTGGAGGAATGTAAGATGATTTACTTTTGAAATACACTTCAGTTATGGCGGAAATACTGACTAAGGAGAACGTAATTAGTTTCAAACTCTAGTAAAGTAATGTTTTTCCCATTCTTTAATCAAAACTAAACAACTCATCATTCTCTCGTGTTAACAGATATGATTTCCAATGTCATTTACACTGCAATTTTTTTTTAGGAATTGAAATGCTTTATGAACCAGTTCCATTGCCTCTGGTCCTCTCTTATCAGATGTACATCATGTGGAAACCAGACAAACCAAACATATCATCATAAGGAAGCAGTATTCCTTTGCGGTGAAGCACTCTCAGGCCAATCCCAAGTGTCTCACTGCACACTGATTGATGGCTTTTTGAAATGTCGAACTGTGCAGTTCATGCAATGAGTAATCCCCAGAGTCTCGCCACCGGCGCTCGATATAGTGTTGACTAACACATTTACTGGTTATCATCTAGGATCAAATATGTTCCAGCTGTTGGTTTTTCTGATGTCAATTTCAGGTTTTCCTCGCGAGGCGAGTTTCCTTGGCAGACAAAGGAGGGATTTCCTTTGTAACAGTCTGGCTTTAGCGGCACCAACGAATAGCATGGCAATGTTATTTAAACAAAAAGTGTCTCTAAATATGAACTTACCATTTGCAATGAATGAAGTGCAGACAGTGTGGGAAAGCGAGAAATCAGAAAAGTGGGTCTTTGCTCAGGCCTATGAAAAACGCAGTGTGCTCATACTGTACATAAAAGTCAAAACATTTTTTAACACGTGCCAATACAAAATGCCAATGAAAATCAAGCACTGAAGGTTCGATAGTCTAACTACCCTGAGGTTGCACAAAAATATAACTCTGCATCAAGTGAGTTTCAAAAGAGGTTATGCAGATGTCAGCAATCCATGCGAGGCCTAAGTGTACCACACAAGACCTCAGTTGTAACAAAGGAATAATTCTGGAAATGTGTTTTGCTATTTCTTTGTCTTTATTGTATCTTTTTTTGTTACATGTATCATAGAAGTTGAATTTGAGAAGAAAAAAAGAAATATACTGTATTGCAGTATATATACATATATATATATATATATATATATATATATATATATATACAGTATATATATATATATATATATATATATATATTGTACATACACACATCCATCCATCCATCCATTTTCTGAACCGCTTTATCCTCACTAGGGTCGCAGGGGTGCCATAGCCTGTTCCAGCTGTCTTCGGGCAGTAGGCGGGGGGGACACCCTGAACCGGTTGCCAGCCAATAGCAGGGCACAGAGAAATGAACAACCATTCGCGCTCATACTCACACCTCGGGACAATTTGGAGCGTTCAATCAGCCTGCCATGCATGATTTTGGAATGTGGGAGGAAACTGGAGTACCCGGAAAAAACTCACGCAAGCACGGGGGAGAGCATGCAAACTCCACACTGGAAGCCTGCACCTCTGTACTGTGAGGCCGACGTGCTAACCAGTTATCTTGTGTCGCCCCAATTTTGCTAAAATTGCTAAGATTTCATAAAACTACCCCCTCAACCTTCTCACAAAAAGATGTTTGGATTTTGGTTTAAATTTCGCCAAATGTACAGCGATTTTTATTTAAACAAAACACATATCCCCCCCCCGGGGATATGGGAAATTAGTGTGTAGTTTATAAATGGTCATAATAAATAACTTAACAAGCTGTTACAATTCAGAAGTGTATATGCTAGCGTGCAGTAGAGTTGTGTGTGTGTGTGTGTGTGTGTGTGTGTGTGTGTAAGTAAGCAACTTGGACATGGGGGGTGGGGGGGTCGGCTGCCCATCCTGCCGCACAATAAACAGTTTGTTTCCCATGAGCACCCCTCATGTTCCTGTTGTTGGCTCCATCGCCGCTCACTGGGAAACGTCCTGGCCTCTATTGTCCAAAAGGTCAGAGTTCACAGGATGCTCCTAAAGGCCCAAAAGGGGAGGTAAGAGGTTGGACGGAGGAGTGATGAGTCCCCCTTCCCAACTACCCATACATATCTCTTATTCAACAAAACATGAAAATGATGTCATTCTTTTCCCTCATATCACAGCAAAATTACAGTCTCTCTATCAAGAGTTCACTGAAGTACAAACAGAAGAATACTGTACAAACTTTGTGACATTGAACATCCCAACTGACTTAAATGTTTTGTTTTGTTTTTTACCTGAGGAAGACTTATGTCTAAAAACAATCCAAATATGGGAAACTCAATCCAACCAGCAAACCGATGGTAACCATGTCATTAAAACAGTTAAGAACAGCCAAGAAAGGAGTGATTGTATTGTACAGTCCTTTCCACACAAAACCACAGACGGAGCTCAAACACACTGACGCTTGCAATGACCCTTTTAACAAGATAGCTCAAAAGAGGCATATACTGTAAGTACTATTTTGAAGCATGACGAACAGAGACATCTTGATACCGCAATGGAAACTGTTGCGGCTCTCAAATTGACCACACTAACTTGGGTTGTGTGCCACTATTTGCTATAAGATGTGAGATTTAGTGTAAGAATAAGATCATAATGTAGGGCAGGCCAGTTTTGGGCCTGCAGCCTGTTTTAGGCCTCCAGGTGCTGGAGGAGTTGGATGAGAAGAGATGCGTTCCTCCAGAAATTCACAACGAGACATTTATCTTTTTTACAGGGCCAAGCTTGAGAATTGAATGATATCCCAGATGTTTGCTGCATCACACTTATATCATCATGCTTTTACCCTCCACTGCAAAAAACAAAACAAAACATAACATAACAATCCAACAATCTTAATACTGTTGGAGTTCACGTTCTCATTTGGAAATGTGCAAAAGTTTTGGACACCAGTAGGTTTGCTGCTTTAGCAATGCCGATACTGCATACAAAAATGCATCGTTTTAAGAAAACCATTGTGAAGCCTTTGGAATGTAAGTTGTATTTCTGCATATATTGGTCATAAAGGAGATCATCACAACTCACAATAGAGAAAGACTCTGCTTCAACTAATACCACACAAGCAATTATATGTTTGGATGTTTTTATTGCCCACACCATGAAAACATTGGTAGTGCAGGGTGGAAAAAGTATGTCAACGCCTTGGCTCATCACTTCTTGTGCTAATCAGAGTCCACCAACCTAGAGTCTCACAAATCTGATGAGATTGTAAATGTTGGTTAAGCTTGTACACACAAGATTTGAATTTGCTTCTGTGAAAAAAAAAGCATTGCCCAGTGCCAACCATGCCTTGCACAAAACAGTTCTCAGAAGAAATAAAATTGAGAATTGTTCAATTGTACAAAGATGGGAGAAGGTAAAAATGAATGCAAGGGCACAGAGCAGAATGCTCAATGAAGGGAAGAAGAATTTGAGCGTGTCGACTGAAGACTTACAGAACTCACGTCACATATCCACCATCATGTCAACCTCACTGTTCACAACTTCATAAAAAGTTGAACAATTAACAAGAGTACATGTAATGGGAAGACACCGATTTGCAAGCCACGACCGTCCCAAAAAACATTGCTACAGGTTTGACTTCTAAAAACAAGCCTCTGATTGTTCCACAGCGCCACGAGCAAACCATTATGTGGACAGATGAAACCAAAGTTAATACATTTTTAACTGTGAAGTCCGTTGGAGAGGGCTTCATCGGTTGAGACTGCTTTGCCAGCTCAGGGTCTGGATCCATTGCTATTAGTGGAAAAATACATTCCAAAGTTCATCAAGATATTTTGCATAGGAACTTAAGATGAACTGAAGCTGTGTGATACAACAGGATGACCCAAGGCAGAAGTAAATTAACTTGTGAAAGGTTTCAGTCTTAATCTCAATCTGGCAGAGAAGCTGTGGTCAAGAGATTGATTCACACCACGGGGACAATTTTGAAAAGATGAATGGTAAGAATTTTTTTTTCTCTGTTGTGGAGGTCTGATCTGCCACGACAGAAAACACTTGGTTGCTGCCCAAGAAGGGTCAACCAGGTGGAGATCTTCTTGAAGTTCCTTATGAACGTTCTTGCTTCAATCTCCTCATGGAACCCACCGAGTCCGTTACGCTTCCACAATGAAAACTGGGCGCCTTTCCTGCGCAGAATTTAAAGGGATTGAGGAGCCGCTTCGATGGGCTGCAAATCAAGTTGGGTGTGGTCAGTTCCACAACAGCGCAAACACCCATTTCTAACTGTGCCCATCAATCAAAATGTCAAAAGACAGAAAACTCCACCCATGCGCACATTGCAATTTGCATTCGACTGCACTTTGCGTTAGACTAACCACGTTGGGATCGCAAAAAGGACCCATTTAATTGAGTGTATGCTATTAGTTCAAGCAGGATTTTTGCCGATTGTGACTTAGATGAAAATCAGATCACACTTCATGACCAATGTATGCATATATACAGTACATTTGTGGTAATTCCAAAGGATTCACATACTTTTTATTGCAACTAGAAGTAACACATACAATTATTTCGCCTTCTCTCAGAATGCACTCAGAAAACTGTGAGGAGGGGTTAGAGCCATCATGAAAAAGGAAGTAAAATTATGAAGAAAATAACAATAACAAAATTGAAATGTGAAAGGTTGAAATCATAAAAGAACAAAGAAGAACAATCACACACACATTTGTACTATAAATAAAATGAAACTGTTCATTCTAATGTGCAGGAAACATTGAGTATTTCATTGCATGCATTGAAATTCGTTAAAATGTTTTTATTATTGAGACTCTGTTTTCATAATATTACTATTTTTGTCTCGTAATATTACCTTTGTTCATAAAATTGCTACTGTCACAGAATTACACCTCCCATTCACGAGAGTCAAGGCGAAGCCTATACAAGGAGTGCAAAACAACACATTTACAACAATGTTACATTCCAGAAGCCAACTCTCTAAAACAAAAACGCAGTGCAACAAGAATTAACGTCATTGTTAACGTCTGAATCATCATTGCTGTTTGTTATTCTGATGTTGCGGGGGGGAAAAAAAGGGATTAAAGAGCAAAGCCTTTCGCCCAGTTCTGCACACGTGTAAAATACTGCGCAAAATACTTTTCCCCCCCGCTCAGCGGGACATGTCAACTACATCCCATTGAGCAGAAAAAAAAATCTCCAAAGTACAACAATCATAACTGTAATGTTAGCAGTATATTTACCTCTGTAAATGTAAATAGCAGCAGCATACCCAGTTATTATTTATTCAGACAATATTTGATTATGATAATGAGTACATTTTCTTAGCCAGATATGCCTAAAGTAACAAATGGGGGGAAAAAATTGGATCTTCTATTAGTTTTATGGAAATGTGTGGAAGTAGAATTTGAATATTATAATTTTGACAAAGCTCCAGAAGGTTGCAGAAATAACACAGGTTAAAAAAAGGAACATTTTACTTACAGTAAGTACAGTACCTACTTGAGCAGTGCAAGCGGTTACACTTATACGGCTACCGCTCCATTGTTGTGGATTTCCATTGTTATTGTCCTTGTATTTGAGAGGACTTACTGTATGTCTAATGTAAAATGAGATGATAGTCAGCGTAACATGAGAGACAGTAGGGGCATTTCACAGCAGTCTTCAGTTTTCAACCACAGGTTGTGATCATAATGCTTGTAGTTTGAGTTCCATGTCATGAATCATCCTGCAGGCCTGACCCTCACCTTGTCTTGCCCTGTCATATCAGGTTAGGATATGGGGGCTGAGGGACGTGACAGCTGGAACTGCTTGGAGCCTCCCTGGAACCTTTCAATGTCGGAGAGACACGTGTTGCAATAAAAGTGTTTCTGTGAATGATATCAGGAGAGTGAAGCAAAAGGGGTTGGTTGCGGGACTTGCATGTGAGACGCACATTTCCAGCAGTCATGTCACATCATTTGGACTGACTAGTCATCTCGTCTTTGCTTTGTGCAGGACTTGGTCTCCAGGAGTGTTTCTAAGTCAGCAAGAATGACTGTTGGCATAAGTTGTGTTGCACTTTCGCCTCTCAGTCCTTCTCATATGATGGGGTGGGTTTCCATTCTTTATGAGCGAATACATCTGACCAGTGCCAAAGGAAAAAAAATTGATTAAAATTCCCCATTCGCTGTCTTAAGGAGCCCAGCTGCACGATGCTGTTTGTTTTTTCCACCGCGCAGCTGCACAGTTGTGTATCACAGATAGGTGGGCCCGACTAAAACACTTGACATGCCTTGTTCTAATCTGGCCATCTGCCCTTCCAATCAAATACATTTTGACATTGGGAAAAATGTATTTCCTTGCAGTCTCCCCTGATCCTCACATCTTTTTGTTATATCTAAATTCGGCGCACTGAACTCGCCGCACGTGCTTGTGTGATGCCGGAGCACAAATACTTGAGTCAAACAGCAAACACAGCAAGACAAACACAAATAGTGACTGTTGCCCGAAGCCGAAGACTAAGCTTGACGTAAGCAAAGGTGTTGACAGCTCAAGCAGGAAGCTTGAGCTGCACTTTCAATATGGAGTATTTATTCCAAAGACATACTGCAGCTATTTTACGAACAGCTCATCATTCACTCGAGACGTTAACGAGAGCAAGCGCAGTGTTTGTGCACCTTGAGATAACACAAAGAAATGTGGCTCAGCAGGTAAGACGTGTCTTGGACCAACATTATCTGGGCCGTAGCATCTTTAACTCGATTTACAGTAAATGTTATATGAACGCGCAGTACACACAACAGCAGATCAACAACGCTGCTATACCACTGAATGGGCTGGTTTGATGATCGTGCTCAAACTTACCAAAATAAAATTGTTCATCATGTTTGTGTATGTCACGTTTAATTTGATGTCTGATGGTGGATGGCATATTTTTCCTGGAAATGGTGGATAAACTCCATAATTAACGATCCTCAGGCATTTAATCTTACTTGAGTATTTTAGTTTTCAAAATCACCAAATGACAAACTCTGTATTTTAAATGCATCGGGTCTCACAGTTTTTAATTATCTTAATTTGATATTTGAAATATTCAACACAAACAATGGTCCTATATAGTCAGTGCACTTTCTCAAAAACTCTTCTTCATAGAACATGGACATACCGGTACCGGTACTGTACATACCCACACACACACACACACACACACTGAAACCTGCAGTTAGAATATGAGAAAGTGGAGGTTTGTGCGGCAGTTCTAGAAGCGTTTTTTTGCAAGAGCACATAAAAAAATAGATGGCTTCCAGGAGCTATACTTTACATTGTGCTGACAGTCTGTACACAGGACAAGACTGAACTGTAGAAGGGAGCCCAAAACCCTAATAATATGTAATTCGTGTGAAAAACAAAAAGTCCCAGTGAACTTGAAATAATTTTATCATCTGTGGCTTCACGGACACAAACAGCAAGCAAGCTAAAAATATGCTAAAGACTTGTGGTAGAAAGTTTCCCAAGGCCAGAGAAAGGAAATAGACAGACAGTTTCTCCCTGACCCCGCTGGCCCCGCCCCCCTCCTATAACCTCCCCCTAACAACCCCCATGGGGGATCCTGTCTCTATGTGTAAAACAGACAGTCAAAAAGCATCCTGGAAACTTGAGAGGAGGAAAACAGGAGAACATTGAGAAGCCCAATAAGCTCAAATGTAGGTGACGCAGTCAGAGGATAATCCCGTGGCCACACGGACCAGGTGCCAAAGCCAAAGACCCTGAAGAGTGCATGGTCATTGTTGCCTTTCAAAAATAAGGAGCTTCCTGGAATCCGGTGCTGTGAAAGCCACCGCCACTCTACTTAAGTGTCTGCTCCAGAACCTTCTGCTGACATACAGTGCAGGTGCAGGCGCCCTCTGTGAATGCATCAACTTTAGCCCTTCCCCCCTCCCCCTGACAAAAGGCAAGAATATATGCGCCAAAACATATCTACAATCTCCCTTAATATGGGCAACAATCAATGAGCCCGAGTTTAACACAGGGCCCACAGAGACGCAAACAATGTCTGGATTCTTCTGGCCTGAAGATGGCTATGGGAAATGGCAGGGATGCCAGTGGTGATAAGTGACCGAGGGGGGTTCAAGTTACTTCCAGCTGTCTACAGCCGTGCATGGCTCTGTGGAACGTATAGTTCACACGTAATGCAAACCATTTCATTTGCACAACGCTTATTAAAATCTGGCAGGGCTACTCAATGAAGTCAACAGGCTAACACTTCTGCTTGGTTTACATCACGGGAAAGAATTTCCAGTCTTCCGAGGATGTGAAGCACTGCATCCTCAGCTGAGAAAACACAGACTGTGACCTTGCAAAGGATAGATGAATTCAATAAAAACCTGCAAAGCACAAAACTTGAATGCAGCATCTGGAGAGAGTCTGACTCACACTACGTGTGGGTCAATTATGGGGCTTTAATTGCCGTGGGTGTGTAATAGTGGTCACAGAGGTACCCTTTTATAGTGTTGGCTGAGCTATTTTTCCACTTCGACCATAAAAAAAATATATTTCCAAAGACAGCAGAAAATAATTCACGCATTGAATGAATTGTGCAGTAATTGAAATTGTGTAGTAATTGAAATGAAGGTGAAAGCAAGCCAATGTTTACAGATATCATTTTTCTGTGAAAACTCACACCACACCACAATGGCATCACCTCACCAGTGAAGGCCTTTTCCTGTCCATTTGGAAAATGTAGTACACTTTGAAGCCAGTGTACGCTCCGAAACTAGAGTGCTCTTAGTCAGCTTTGAAGTCGTCAGAAAATAATACTCCTTAAAAGCATCCTTTACAATACTGGAAAACATGAGCATGTGTTTCAGTCAAGAGTCTGAATAAGCCCTACTTGGCAACTCCAGCCACGTTTTTGATGTCTTCTTTCCCTTCACATTTTATACCCTTGCATAAATAAATACCAAGTGGCTTTTGCTAACGAAGGATTTCCACATGACTTTATTGAGGCAATAATATATTGTCTGCTGGAGGTTTCTAAAAACACGCAGGATAAAGTTCAACAAAACTGTGGTCGTTCACACATTTGGGAACTGCAACTGGGACTGAATTGTAAGAAACTCCACACGATCCATATCTTTACTTTCCGCTGACTGTTCAACAGAGGGAAAAAGCTCCCTTGTCTTGAAATCAAGACCCATCTGGAAAAGGTATCCTGTGAATGCAACACTACACCAGAAAGAAGGAGAAAAGCGGGAGTAAAACTTTGCAACTAACTCTTTTATTTCCTCCCCCTCTGCACTGTTTAGTGTTTCAGTTACACCCTACAGGCAGTAAAAACTGTCATCTAATCATAACCTCACACAATCTTAAATGGCATTTACGCCCATACCAGTCAGGAAAGGGGACCTATCTATGGATTACAACGGATATGAGGTTCTTCTTCTTCTTCTTTTTTTTTGTGTGTGTGTTCAAGATTCACGATTGCACAAGCCACTCCCAGAAAGATGTAACGCAATGACTGAGGAAGTGAGTTTCGATGGCATAGCTGGGTCAATGAATATTGCTTTTCATTGAAAATGAGTTACTATTTTATGTTCACTCGTGAAGGGCTTAGAATTGTAGGACTGGTTATTTAAAATCCTTTTTCATTGTCTTGAATTGAGTGATGCGACAAAGCAAATGAGAAAAATGTGTTTCCACAAAACAGGCGCTGATGATTCAGCCTCAACATAACGGCAACTATGGGAAGCTGAACTACACCCATATCCTCTGATGTGGCAGTATGATTTGGATCGATACTGGCATTGAAACAGCAGTTGAGAAGGGAACAGAAGCATGTAGCAGGCTACAAAGAAAGAAATAAATTCATGGGCATCACATGGCTGTCAGAGCATATCTACACTCAATAGACAATTAATAGATCTTGCATCGTTTTATGCCACATCAAATTAGGTCAAATGCAATTTCATCTCAATTGGAGTCAACTGTATGTATCATTGCTTTGGGATTTGCGAAACGTAATGTCATTGTCTTGCATGTTTCAGAATGCGTAGCTCCTTAGTCACATAAGAGGAAAAACTTGCTTGAGACGACAGATGGAGCCTTTTTTTTTTTTTTTTTTTTTTTACAATTTTTACAATACAGTATATCATACACTCACTCACAGCAACATTGTTTATTTCGATGCGGTGCTGTTGGTTACCATTGTGAAATTATGTAAATCCATCCAGCTATTTTCGATACCACTTATCTTGTTGAGGGTGGGAGGAGATGGATGGAGCCGAGATGATTTCGGTTGAAAGACACACAACACAAATAAGGTGAGTGGACCTATGCCATCAGCGACTCATTAATAAACACACTGATTCCGCTTTGAAATACAAAGCAATCCATTATTTCATTTTTAGAAAACATTCTAACGTGGGACTTTTTGAAAATAGGTACACACTTACACTGTTACAATGACTAAATCATATTCTGAATTGTTTTTTTTAAAATTATTTTTCTGTAAAATCTTTCTTGGTGATTGATATATTTTTTTTCACTGATTTGTTGGGAGAAATCACTATTGATTCATTATTATTTAATAGCCATTATCGACACCCACTTAATCCACTGACTAACCGAGGGCATTATGAGCTTTGTAAGCCAGAAATACAGTATGATGATTTTATTAATATATACAGTTGTACCTAATGTTGTGACCATGAACGTTAAAGTAAACATGCACAGTCTCGGAGTTATTGTTATTTCATTCAAAGTAGTGGCAAACAAATAATGGGAGGGAAACATTTTCCAAAAAGGCGCACTGAAAAAAGTGGCATATTTGATTTTCTTTTTTCCGTGCTGCTGTAGCTACTGTGCAATCAGCATGTGGGAACAACAAATATTAAAACGTCATTATCATTTGTCTAGATGTAAATTACACCTATTGGTGTTCAGTAATGTGTTAGAATAAGTCAACTATGACTGGAGCACCATCACACTGACAATGATCCTTCATGGAGGACAACTGTACAACTGTACTCCACATACAATATACAAGTATCATTAGAGAGCTTTTCTCACTGGCTTCGATCTGGCAAGACATGTTGGATGCGCGGAAGCAGATCAGAAGAGAACTCCTCTAGCGAGACCGAGGTGAAAACATGATGAGATGGAAATTACGGCTGAATTAAAGCACCACTTTGATTGGAACGTGACTGGCCGACGGTTGGCAAAACATGAAGGATGACCTTGAATTCTCTGAGGAAGTGCAGATTGGCTCACATCATCTTGACCCCCTCTTTTTCTCTCCTCGCTCTGCTGCTTTCTTTCACTAACATGACAGCATAAACGCACACACACACACGCACGCACACACACACACACGCACACGCACACACACACACACACACACACACACACACACACACACACACACACACACACAAGTGGAGCACCACAAATACCAAGTGGAACACAGATCAGTATTTGCGGCCTTTTCACACTTGTTAAAGTACGGGAGGAGAATGAACCGCTCATGTATGACATGCCAGAGCAGAGTGAGCAACTTCAAAGGAAGGCAGATGCTAGGACAACATCCTGTGAATACATTTTCTGGCCACCGGTCGATCTGCCCTGGGGCGAAGATTGTCCCCGTTCAAATCTCTCCTGACCCCTCATCATCTCGCCGTTAAAATCAAGCCCATTCGAAAAAGACAGTTTCAGACGGACGAAGAGGATATTTGGGTGAATATGAGGGAGGCATAGACCGCAACTAAAATGTTAATTACTTCGACCGCAACATTTTCAATACAATTTTCCCTACAACCCTCCCCCTCCATTGCAGCTGGTTTGATGACCAGAGTTTCCGCTACTGTGAATAACCAGTCAAAGTGCTGTATCACGAATATTTTCTTTTATTACCTCCCACTGAACATTCGGCAAGCCTCCTCGCTGCCCATCTTCAAAACCCTCCTCAAAACTCACTTGTATTCTTTGGCATTCGACTCAGCATGACTTAGATTTGTTCTTGGTTTTACTGTTTGGTGCTTTCTACCGCCTTTATTACCGATTTGTCTTACTGTTTATTGTGCATGTTAAATTGCTCCATGTACAGCGATGGCTGTTTGAAAGTGCTCTATAAATACTGTTGACTTGACTTGACTTGACTATTTACTCCTCACAAGTCCAAAGGCTAACATATATTTTAAGCATCATTGATTTCTGGTTGTTTAGTTAACAGAGAGATTACCTAATCTAAATTACATAACCAATTTCTGCGAACCTTGAGGAACTCATCAAATTGGTACGGATCAAACTGCGGAATTTCTCTTTGAGTGACGACATTTGCTATCTAACAAACAACAGACAAAAAAAAAAGGAATACTCCACAATTTTATTCATGCCATTTATTTCCTAGAAACCTTTCGCGCGTGTACAAATGGTCGAGTCTTTGCTCTATCTACATTGTATTCAATGTCTAACATTGACCTTCATGCAACAGAAAGTAGCCTCCTAATTTATGAAATGAATAGACTAACAAACACAAATACATTGCTTCATGAAGTTTTTTTGTTTTTGTATTCTTATTGGCTTGAATATGCCATTCTAGGGCAGTTTGAATAACATTCAACAAAAAATTGAAAAATTTAATAAAATAAAAACAACCTTTAACGTAAAGGTGACTGCAAAAATTATCCCCGTTCACATGCAGGCACCTACAGTATGAATGCCGGAAAACATTGATCATGCATGGCAGGCCAGGATTTGGCGACGGCACTTTGTAAAGAAACATTGCACATGCTCACCAACAACCTATTCTTCTGGGTGTATCCAAAAACTGTCCTTTGAATGCCCTTTGTTGGTAAATAGGTGGGCCTTGGTGTTGAAGCCACAGGAGCAGCGTGGTCCACCGCAGTTGTTTTGGTTGTGATATATTTGCACAGTCCCAGACTGTACACTTAGCATGGCTCTTCACCATTTTCACAGACTATTTTCAGATTTTAGGTAAGGTGTGTCAAAAAGCATCCACTCGACCTGTTTTCGAATGATTGCGTTTTCAGGCTGCAAAAAGCTATTGTCATGTAAATGAAGATCTAAACCGACCTGTTTCAACCTTTTGTCGCTCTCATTAAAACAGAGACGTATAAAGAGCGCCATTCGTTTTCCTTTTACGATAATGTGCATTCCAACAACCACATTGTGTTGGAATAAAGAATCTCATCTTAGATTTGTGTTTTTGCCGCATGTGTGTTATGTCTCACTGTGCTGCAACACTGTGAACTGTGAACAAGAGGGGTCTGGCTCAATGTCTCCGGTGGCGGCGATTTAGCACATAAGTGAATGTGATACCGTATCCCTATTCATCAACTTCAAATGCGTGCTTTAATCATTTCTCGGTGTCAACTTGTTTTGATATTTGATTTACATTGTTAATCAATCATATAGGCCCTGAATAATTGCAGGTTTACCTGCAGGGGCATGCCTGTCTATCAGCATGAAATATTGTGATATTTTGTGTGGGCATAAGATAGAACGCCTTCTATTGGGGTCATAGCATACTATAGGCCATGAAAACAAAGATATGTTTGCCTGGGGGTAAATACTCACCCATGGAGTGATGCAAACATGTAGTTATGCTAACAAGCAAACTGTGACTGTCTATGCAATTCTCATTGATGCACTCAACCTTAGGTTGCCTTCTACTGAATACAGTTACGTGCACACACACCCAGGGGGAAACGGGATCTAATGAGGCCCTTGGAGACGTTGAATTGTCAGTCAGCCCTCAGCAGGCTGACACAGTCCTCCACAGCAAGGACATCTTTTTTCAAGCCTGTCAAATTGCATCAGAACTTTGCAGGTCCAAGGATTTATCGTAGAGAAGGTAAAGGTTGAAGTTAGTAAGGATGAGGGAAACATCGCACCAACTCTACCAATGTTGTCGCCCACATTTGAAAACACATCTCTATGCCACAATTCAGATTTATGTGCAGGTTACTCCACAGGAAAAAAAAAAAAGAATTCTAACCACTTCCCTTCTTCCATGATTGCAACACTGGCCCTCCAGTCCTGTTCCTCAAATGAACAATGTGGCCCGTGTATTTAAGTCTTATGTGAAAGAAAACAAGAGGCAGACTCTCAGAGGAGGCCCTGGATGGTCTCAAGCTTGCCTCACTCTGCCTTGAGTTGCACCACCAACATACTGATCCCAGGTGCGCATGCTAGTATCTCTGCCAGATTATTGTTCTCCAGCCTGTGGCATTGTAATTATGGCACCCTCACTACTCATGACATTTCAGTCACTTGAGCTAAAATCCAGTCGGCATTGTAAAGTTTGATAACATGGACAGGTTGCTGTTGAAGTCTGGCTCCATTTAAAGTTGAATAATAAAAATGTATCATTTTGACCGCGCAATAATGATAGTAATTGATTTGAATTGAATCAATTCAATTCAATTCAATAGCGATGTGAAATGCAGGTATACGTTCGTCAGAAAACTTCTTTTCAACTACACATTGATATTGCTTTAATCATTTTATACCATGACATGTTTCTACAATTTTGTAACCCTTTAAAACACCCTGTTTATGAGACAGTGCAGTTCTGCAAACTACATAATATTGTGAAACAACACTCAGATGAACAAATGGGGCCTTAGCTTTATATTTGTAATGAAAATTGTTCCTTACATTTGTATTCATTTGTAAAACACAAATCACTTGTATTTGAACCTATTTATTATTGAACCAAATATAATGTAGTGGCACGAATTGAAGTCAGACGTGTTGAAGACCTGACAGTAGAATATTATTTAAATTATTTTTTGAAAATTCATCCTTCTCTTTTTAATAATTGCTTTCTACCGCCTTTATTACCGATTTGTCTTATTGTTTATTGTGCATGTTAAATTGCTCCATGTACAGCACTTTGTATGCAGCGATGGCTGTTTGAAAGTGCTCTATAAATACTGTTGACTTGACTTCTCTGGGCCCATTTTATGCCTCGAATTGAATTCTTGATTATTATGTGTAAACTTACTTCAACGCGACAAAACTACACAATAATCAGAAACTGAGGAGAAAGAGGGCAGAACCCAATAGTCTGTCAATAATTTTCCTGTGTGCGCACATGCAGTCACGCATGCTCACGCAGTAGTCTGCTGGCTCAAGCCACACAGCTCCGTCACACCAATAGTTTTTGGGGGCTGAATGATTGAAATCCATTTAGCAGCAAAAGTTACACAACAAAAGTTATGAAGAAGGAAGTGGACAGGCCTAGAAACAAATTGAGGGTAAATATATGTAATTGGGAATTGTGGAGGGCTGCATCAACAACCAAAGCCATCAGGTAAGTTGATAGCATCTCTATTTAAAATTGATTATACATTGCAAGTAATACAGCATCAAACCAGTCACATTTTGTGTTTGGTGGTTTTCCAATATGAATAAGCCATGCTACTAACAGTCACCTTGGCTAACGTTAGCTTTTACTGACTACGTTTACATGCAGTCAACAAGGTTTTTAAAGGATGGCATTATTTAGAGTTTTAAAGGCAGTGCAAACCCGCACAAAAAAACCTGAATAAACTGATTCAGGTTTTTTAAAACCTGAATGTCCATGGTGGGTTAATTGGTCACTCAAAATTGTCCTTACGTGTGGTTGTGAGCACGGATGGTTGTTTGTCTATGTGTGCCCTGCGAATTGACTGGCAATCGGTTCAGGGTGTATCTCACCTGCTGCCCGAAGTCGGCTGCGATAGGCTCCAACATGCCCGCGACCCTTGTGAGGATAAAGCGGTTCAAAGGATGGATGGATGGATGGATAAGACCCGGGGTTACCCTTTTCAGATTATCTCTTGTCAAACGGGTATTGATTTGTATTCTTTACATGCACTTGCTCTATGCGCAAGGAATCTGGATCTTTGTAGTACAGCAAGTATTTGTATGCGGGCGTCATGACACAGCATGCCTGCTTTTTTTTTATGTGCTTGCACTTCTGGCCACAATGAGGCAGTTTAAAGCGGCCACATCAGCGGACTATCTGAAGGCAAGACGCAATTATGGGGTGTCGATATAGCAAGCTAGCTAAGTTCATGTTGCAATTGCACAGGATAACTGCTCATTTGTACAAAGGAGCTCAAGTTCTTATGTGGGCCAAAGGGGGGGGGGGGGCCTCAAGCTGTGGCCCAAGTGTATCACCGTGCCCCGTTCTAGCCATGCCCCCGCCCCTAAAAAAAGAGGAAAAGTTTATCTATAGCTCCACAACTGATTACAACATAGTTCAGTCTTTGCATGTTGAAAGCATTTTTCTTTTAACACTTACAATGAATTTGGAAAAAAGTGTGACTTCGCACAAACCTTGACCTCTGCCAAGGCCTAATTCTAATCAACAGCCCATAGTGAAATTAAAGGAATCTAACAAACCTTATTTATAGAACTGCAGAAATAATCGCTTTTTTTGTTGATTGATTTTATAATTCGCCGTCAGTTGTTTTCATAATGGCCGACTCTGGAACTTGCAGTCACTATCATATTACATTAATTTTGTGTCCAGCGTGACTATGATTATTTTCCGCATGCAACGCAATATGAGAAGAACAGAAGTTGTACGTCGTAATTGTGTGCGTTGGTATCTTGAGGGTTACGAATAGGAGCTTTGCTGGACGAAGAAGTGTCGGTTTTCAGAGTAAACTCCTCCTCTATACGCACGCTTGGGCTGCGCTCTTCCACTTGAGCAGCCAACTTGTTATCAGGGCACATTCTCGGGCTGCGATGTGGAGCGAAAGAGCGACGGCGTCCGGATAAACATATACTACTTTATTTTATTTGACTGTGTTTACATTCGTTTTAAACAAACATTTGACCTTTGTTTCTTTTCGGAGGGAAATCACCACACGTTTACTCAAACTTTTGGAGGCAAGTCGCCACATATTCTCTTTTTTTTTTTTTTTTGGAAGTCGGGGGGGGGGGGGGTTAGCCATTGTTTCCTCACGCATGGATCTTTAGTGCATTGAGTAACCTCTCACTGGTTGGACTGCAGTCTTTTTTTTGTGGCCCCGGGGTCTCTGCATGAGGACATCCCACAGTGGGGACGCACGCGCTTCCAAGGAGACAAACTTTGTCAAGTTGTTGCAAAAGCCGTGGATTATCATTGCCATGGACACCGCCAGAACACCCAGAAGATGAAAAATGGACACTTTCTTGTAGCTAGTTGTGTCTCTCCACTGAGCCGTTTGGACGATCTGATTACAAGTGGTTTGTTCTAGCGGCTGCAACACGTTTTTTTCTTCCCCTCTTGTCGATCCATTTCACTGGTGTGCAAAAATGCCTCAGCTGAACGGAGGCGGCGGGGATGATTTGGGGGCCAATGATGAAATGATATCTTTTAAAGACGAAGGGGAGCAGGAGGAAAAGATTTCCGAAAATGTCTCGGCGGAAAGAGATTTGGATGACGTGAAATCTTCGCTCGTAAACGAGTCGGAAAACAACAGCAGCTCGTCAGACTCGGAGGTAAGAATCTAAACCAACCGCCCTTCATAGGCGTCTTGGTGTTTTATCTGAATTTGTTGAAAAGTTCTAACTAGTTTGTATGTGCACATGCCCACTGTCAGCAAGCAGAGAGGCGTCCCCAAACCAGAGCTGACTCAGAAAGTTATGAGAAAGCAAGAGACTACTTTACTGAAGGTAAGAAAGGCAAACACATCCGATGTGGACTCACACATAGTTTTGCATGTGTTGACGAACCTATCTGTGTATTTGCAGCACTGAGAAGACAGCACGATGGAGGTCTCTTTAAGAGCCCCCACTACCCTGGCTACCCCTTTCTCATGATCCCAGACCTCACCAATCCATACTTATCCAATGGCTCTCTTTCTCCCAGTGCAAGAACAGTAAGTTTCCATGTCCTACGCTAATCTCTGACACTCTTTCCTGTAGTCTCTCACACTCCTCACAAACTTTGGCCAAGCCTATAAGTTTCATGAGCACTGCCAGACCACCATATTTCCTCAGAGTGGCCTCCTGAGGAACTGCTTCTTTGTCCTTTAGAGGGTGATTAAAATGTACTCTCTCTTTCTAGAGTTGTATTTGACCATGCAAACGATAGACTTATTCAAAATTATTTTAATGCGAAATAACTTGTGAAAACTTTGTGTGTTTTTTGAGAATTTAGTTTGGCTCTGTGTGCAATTGTCTTTCATGGTTGAGGTGTTTTTGTGGCATGGTGCTACCCATCGGCGCTCCGTGTTTACACAGTGTGCAACTTATAAAAGAAGTTGCTCAAGTCCCACCCAATATTCACGACGATGTAATACCGTGCTTTGACATATATAGGTGGCATCTGTGACAGTTGCTGTCCACAGACATTTTTTTTTCAAGTTTTGATGAGTCAGATTTAAAGTGTTGACGGAGAGCTTGCAGGTTCTTGTTTAATGTAACATTCTGTGTGAAGTTTTAGTTCGAAGGATACTTTGCTTTTGTTGTTCTACTTAGTATTATGGGCAGCACAATGTTGGGTGAATGTTCATTTAAAATAAAATATGGTGATATTTTAGATAAATTCTAATGATCCACTTAGCGAAATGCGAAGTATTTTCTTGAATTCTATTCAGTTGACTTTTAATTAGGCTATACTTTCATGTAAAAAAGTTTCATGTTGGAGAACTGTGTTTCTCAGAATAGTCCACCCCCCAACTCTTGTCCCCCCCCAAAAATAAAACCCCAAGTACTTTCGTTATGGCCCGCAGGCATCGCACTGAAAAGACCCCCTCCCATCTTTTTTCCGTCGTCTTTTCACTGTTGCAGGCCCTCTCCCCTCACCTCCCTGTACCTTCCATTCAATTAGAAAGGCGTTAGTTGACCATTGTTATTCTGAACAGTCTTGATGGCTTCATTGGAGGTCTCCATTGGGGCTCATTAACTAAATGGCTACTGCTCTCACCGCGCCATACAAGACAACTTGTAACTCATATATATTGTTTCTTATGCCCACCATAGTCGATGTCAATGCCCATATATTTGCACATGCCTATATTATCTTATTGGCTACTTGATTAATCCAATGAGTCTTTGATTGTTTCCACCAAAATTAGAGCTTGTTGTTTAAGATTTCTTAAAAATTGTGAACCGCTTATACAGGGTACCCTCAATATGAGCAAAAAAAAAAGAATGAGGTCAATGGGGCAGAGCTAGCTGACTGTGTTTGTCGTCACCATAGCAGAAAAAAAGCAAGGAGACAAAAGATGGCATACTTTGGAGCGATCTTGGGGTCTTTGCATTGCACAGTTTTTTTCACGCTGAGTAGCTCAATTGATGAGTGGCTTGGCTGTTCCTCCTAAAACTCGGGGTTTCGTTTGTTTGTACATTTGCCTGAAGTGCAGTAGAATCATTTTCCCAACAGCATGCTTTGACGTTTAGGTGCGAGTTTATCTTACGGTCTTTACAGTTACATCCGTCACACAAATGCTTGTAGAAAATGCAGAATGTCTCGTGAGATAAGATTTGCCCCAAGGGGGACACTGAAATGTGCTGTCATCCCTCCAGCCCTTAAGAGACAAACAATCCACTGGCCTGGGCATGGTTTATTTATTGTGCCTTGTTGCTTTGGGCCTGACAAGTTTGTTTTATATGCAGTTTTTTATTGTTTTTGTATGTTTGTGCAACATGAGACACGCTCAAGTTGCAAACAGATCATGTGATTAATAGCAGGTAACATGATCTTCTGCTTTTGTTTGCCTGGCAAGAGCTGACATTTAATAGGTGTAAAGGTAATCAAACATTTTTTTTTTTGTGGTTACATGTACAACAATGCGCCGAGGCTTGTTTTTGTTTTTAATGGAGCCTTCTTGTATCTGTTGATATCATTTTTAGACACTTAAACTATTGGTGTGATATAATTTAATGCAGCATACTTCTACTTTACGACTATACACTCAATATAATACAACTTGTGAAATACAGTCACGAGTAATCAGGCAGTGATTTCCTTGGGTGTGGAGCTTTCAAATTTGGATGTGGCGAATCTCATCATGAGCAATGAGAGACGGGCTACATGGGATCAGCTCAGACTTCCCCTGAGGGCCAAGCATAACTGATTTAAAGCCCGTTCCGAGCTGACATTCCGTTGTAATCCAGCGAGGGCTGAGGAGGAGGTTTTATGTTTGCAGAGATGTTCCACCAGACGCCTGCCTGTTGAGGGGCGGAGGTTTGTCCCACCAAGTCTAAATCCAGCTTGTTGTTTGTCAATCCACTGACGTGATCGTCACCTCATTGTTCCAGTAGTGACAGAGCGGTGCCAAATTTAATGGCTGAATCTGCTCCATGGCCACGTCTGACAGCCCGATCAGCAACTTTGAAACAATTCCGCAAGTATCGTCATCATCATTGCCACTAAAGAGTGAAATGCCTCTTGTGTGTGAGAAGTTGCGAGTAAGCGAGAGCGAGGTTAGCCTCTCAAATATATCTTCCTCAAACATACAAACTCATGGGCATGATTGTAGAATAGAATTTTGTGGGAGATTGAGATATGAATGGAGAGCTTGTGTAAGTCTGAACATGTCAGAGGCTACAATTGCATGCCTCTGACTTCTCCACCCCCCCCGCACTCCTGCTCGAGCTTTCTGTTGCGTTTGCTGCTTAAATCAGACAAAGAAAAGTCAACACAGACATTGTCTTGATGAATAAAAGGGCCTCTCCCTACATAAGCAAATGCTGTTCGTGTGGAGGTGTCTTTTCATCAGGTTGCACACTCTATTCACCTTAGTACGTGCGTGTATGTGTGTGCGTGTAGTCGTGCACTCATGCGTTGAGCACATTTGTGTGTGTAAAGTCTGCGAGGGTTAGGGGAGGTGGTGATGGCGTGTTCAGGTGAAGCCCTGTGGATACGTTGCAACAGAGGCAACAGTGTCCAGCGCTCACATTCTAACAACCCCCAGTGTTGTATTCCTCCGCTGCAAGTTAATCTGAATGCTAGAATGCAAATATTTTTTCAGCCAGGCACCGTGTCAACAGAGACACAATTTTCGACTGGCTATATAGTTTTTAATAGATTTTCTCTTCAAAGGCAAACACCTTCATCAGTTTCGTGACACTGATTCATTAGAAAGCAATTAGCAGCAACCACAAACATGTCTTTGCTGGTTTTAAAGACTTGCTAATATTCTGTTCAAGCAGACACATCTGTTGACATTCATATTCATAACTTTGGGTAGTTTAGAGTCTTCAGTTGACCTAATGATCATGTTTTTGGAATGTGGGGGTAATCCTATCAGTCATATAAGTGTAAAAATAAGTTAACCACTGTTGTTATCTGCACATAAAACACTTGTGACTTTAATGACAAATACATAATGAGAAGGTGATTCACATAGCAGATGTATCTTATACTTTAGCCTTCTTACAATAAGTGTAAAATTAAGTTAACCACGGTAAAAAGTCAAATAAAAAAATTTAAGATTACATTAATTATATATTTGATTGTGCATCCAAGGTTTTGAATATGAGTCTGCTTTGTAAATCTTCCAATATATTGTATATTCTTCTCTTCTCATGCTCTCCTTTTAAGACCCTTCAAGTGGCTGGTCAAAAAAAAAAAAGCCATAAATTGTCATAGAAAAAAACAAAACAACACATTGTGAGGTATGGTAAGGTCTCATGCTCTATAGTCAGCGTGATGACATGCCTGACCATAGATTGAATTCCGAAATTATGCTTCAGAGGGACAATGTTCCTGAAAATTTGGGTAAAATTCCAAACCTCAGGGGATTTCAACTTCGAGGTTTCATTGTTTTGTAACTATAGTCCTATACCCGAATCTCAGTTATTTCCCTCACATTACAAATGGCTTATCAAGAGTCCTCTAAGTTTACTTAGAGCAAAACTAAATAGGCCTAAAGTGAATGATTGTGGCAATTATATTAGCAATTTACATCCTGCCAAAATGCATAAAAGTGCTCACTGAACAATTGTCAGAGCAGCAGATGCCATGTCAGGTAACACCTAAATAATGCGTTACCTCTGTGGCTTTATGCACAACCTGTCTGTCTGGGTTTTATGAGAACACGCGTTGCTTTGCTCGTTCCTTGCTACCACACAGCACTCGTGCGGGTCGGCTGGAAATGGTGTCAGTCCTGGTCTGTATCCTTCCCTTGTGGGTCTCTGCGAAAAGCAAAAGATAGCGTCAATGGCTGTCTCTATCCCGTAGCCCAGCTAATTCACTACCTACCCACCCTCCCGCCTGGCATTACAAATTCTGTTTAAAGTGCACTCTGGCTTCTCCAGTGTGGGGCCCATCAGGAGCATCTCAGCACCCTTTGAGGAAAGGATCACCAACATCTCCTCTCTCAAACCGCGCACTCCCCATGTTTAGTGACATCAATGAATCCCTTTGATGTAACGGCATGAATATGTGGGCAAATATACTTTTATCGATTGATGTGTTTTTCTCTTCTCATGTTTGGGTGATGCTCCTACACAGTCTGGGGTTTTCACTACATAGTTTTTCCATGTGAATATTTTAGCGAACTTTGCTGGTTGGCCAAAGGTGAACATACTTCACCCTGCTATCTCCTTTTGCCTCTGTCAGATCTGTGGAAGTATGAAGCAGCTCATATATGTTAAATATCTTAAGTGTAGGGACGTTTTCTTACAGAGATGTGTGAAAATATCTAGTAAATAACTCCACAGGAATGTATTTCTGTTGGAAACTACTGTAGAGTACAGTACTGTACTTATCTACACATGTATCAGCCTTCATTCATGGATCTGGCTTTAGATGGTCTGCAGATCAGTGTGTCGTTAGCCTATGTGGGACTGACAGTTAGAGAAGGATTCTGAAAACCTTCAGCGGCTAATCGTCACAATTCACAGACAAGATGGACACATGTAAGTCACAGGAATGGCAGTCACGTCGTTTTCTTTGGTCCGAATCGTTACTCCTGGTGCAAGGACCAATAGTTATGGGATCTCTTTCTCACCTTTGACATGAATCATGTAAAAAAAAAAATCCACTATTACATTCAATCTGTAAAAGATTATGCTTAGTCAAATCACAAGCATTTCATTGTTCATTGTTTTGTATTGCAATATGTAGACCTTCATGGCAATATCTGAGAAATTAAAAGCAGTATTTTTGTTGCTACATTGCATTCCGTTGTTATTACAAAATAATGAAATACAACTGTCATTGGAGCTCATCGGACGTTTCACATTCTCAAGCATTTTATGGTTGATTATGCGCATCACTTCAGCGCAAGTCTAAGGCTCACCGTACACTAAGTGGACCATCGCAGAAAATTTACAATCTCTGACTCTTCATTGGAGCCGTACATGAAGCGATTGAGCACTGCACGTCGATCAATGCACTGTAATGCAAAAACGGCAACCCTCTAACAGGCTTTGAGGTTGCACATACAATTGAGCGTCGTGTATTACTTTCATTGAACCACAAACACATCGCATCACTGTGAAGAAAGAAGCAGACGGCCACAGAGAAGAGTAAACGAGTGAAAAGATAGGGGGGATCTTTAATCGGCTGTTAGCAATGATCGATCAGCCGATTCATGGAATTCAGCTCTGCAATTGCTTGACAGAAAGTTGGCGCGTTCTAGCATGAAATTATGAAAATGAAATGAAAAGATGAAATTCTAAATATTTTTTGGTATGACTGTAACATACGATATCCAGCATATACTGCATTTGTATGGCTGAGTGGTGCTACTGCGGAGGCATGCCGCTCAGTTTAACCAACTTTTTTTTTTTTGGTCAAAGCTCATATCCATTTTTTCAGTTGGTTTAAACGTCAATCCGTGTGTGGGGGCGGCTTATGCGGCAGCCATGTGATCTCTTTAGCTACTTTTCTTTCTGTCTTGTTCTAAGTTCAAGACCTGTATTTTAACCATGACTAAGGTAATACGATTAGTGAAGAAATACAGTTAATCCACCTCCATCGTTGTGAGAGCAAGATCAATGAATAACAAAAATATTCTCCCAAAAATGATCATGATCCTGCCGTAAAAAAGTACATTCCCATTTAAATGCCAAAATAAAGGTCTGCACGTTGTAAAAAAAGTTGCTGGCTGGCTGTGTTTCTTCTTTTGTATGCCTGGATAGCTCCATTAATGCTGTTTTGAAAATGCAGTACAGACCAATGTCAGGATGCCACCCTGCTAAAATACATTCTGTGCAAGAAAGGTGAATCAGCAAGACAAGCAGTGCACTTGTGTGTCTCCCTTCTTACAGAACACAACTGCCAATCACCAACTGACAAAACGATAACGACACTCTGATTGGCTGAATCAGTACATACGGTTACTATTTCTTGACGTGCGGGATTTAACTGAAAAACCACAGAAAAGTCTGCAAAAAATACAAAATTATGAACACAAAAAATCTGCGGAATTCCCTGACCATAAACCTGAAACTTGCACTGGAGGGGGGTTTCATTGTACTCTTCTTTTTGAAAAGGCTCAAGTTGTTTTCCTGTGGGGGTGTGGTGGGAATATTATGTCATTCTCTGGACTCAGTATGTAGCTCTTACACACTCTAGTTTATTTCGCCTAAAAAATGCTTTCCGTTTATAATTGTACCTTAAACGTTTCACTCCATGCTAATAAAATGTGATCGTACAGCAGGAAGAAAAAGAATATGCTCTAAACAGGGTTTCATCAGTCTGGTATTCCGAGCAGCTGTTTTCAGTTTAATTTCTTCAGGCAGCAGTAGAAGAGGGAGAGAGAGCAAGCAAGACAAGGGAGATTGTTGACAAGATGGTGGTGGAGGGAGCAGAAACTGGGGCAGATATGGGTCCTGCTATTCCTTGCCTGTTATCCTGAAGTGGGCCCACTTCCAGACCTTGAGGCACTCACTTATCGGGGGATTCATGTCTCCCACAGAGCGTCAAGCTTTGCCATTCCCTCTTATAGCCCAATCAGCAAACAGCAGGAAGCTATCAAATCACATACCTGTCACATCAGTACTGCGAAGATTTCTATCAGACTTTCCCTTGCTGCACATACACTTTGGCCACAGAGGGATGGTAAAGGCCATGTCATACAGTATGTGTTTTATATCAGTGAAATTGTACTGGTCATACTAAATTAAGAAGTGAATGGATATCCGTCCATGATGAGAGTAGTTGACAGCAAGCAGAGCAGCTGCTCTTCATGTTAAACCTATAAATCCTTTTGCTGCTTCCCGCTGAGTCTGCTCCTGCAGTGGTGATGCAACTTTTTAGCATCCATGGATAGAAATGTCAGGTACATTGCATGATAACTTCATAAAAGCGTGAACCAGCCTGTTAAAGTGTTGACTTCAAAGTATCTGCTTTGGCTTTGCAAACAGTGCTGGAACAGGTAACGTAAAATTCATTTTGAAGTCACCAGACCAGTAATAGTAATTAACAGTAGCAACAAACCTGTTGTACTTCATATTAAGGGAATTTAAAAGCAGAAATTCACAGGTCAGCTCGAGGAAATCTTCAGGGCACGGTTGTTCAAAACTCGGCCTGACTTTGGCATTGGTGATTATTCAGATGAAGAGTTTGGCATCCTCTTCCGCTTTGGGAGGGCATCGATTGCTTACCAATGCAATCTACTGGAAGCTGCAAAATCCAACAACCAGAGGACATGCACTGACTGTGGAGCTACACGCTTTGGTCGCTCTTCGTTTCTCTGCAAGTGATGATACGAGATAGATACACATGAATCCTCTATAAGTGAGTCCCTCAAGGTCTGGAATTGGGCCCACAGTGGGCTAACAGCAAGACATAGTAGGATTGGGTGACATGATTGAAAAGCATATTGCTGGATAAGTCTCTCTCTCTCTCTCTCTCTCTCTCTCTCTCTCTCTCTCTCTCTCTCTCTCTCTCTCTCTCTCTCTCTCTCTCTCTCTCTCTCTATATATATATATATACACAGTATATATATATGTATATACAGTATATATATATATATATATACATAGTATATATATGTATATACAGTATGTGTGTATATGTATATCCTTAACTATTGAACAATAAAGACCCGGAGAACAAAGGGTGAATTTAGTTACCGGTACTTTAATTTTAATATATAATATTCAGTGATAATTTTACAGTTTGAGCCCTGCGAGTCGCTGATCAGAAAAGTATGAGTCCCATTATGCATTTAGAGAATCCCAAATTTCGAATTCTGAAATGGTCTACTACATACGATAATAACACAAAAAACAACAATATACATTGATAATAGGTTTGTTTCTTATAAACAAATGCTACAAAAATTTTAATAATTCAGGCATACAAGATTTGCTGAGAAATAGGTTCTTATTTCATGCCATGGTTCAGTCTTTGAGTTCATATCTCCGCCATAAACTTTCGCAACACTTTTTCGCAACACTTGTTCGGAACACTTGTTTTCACGTTACACAACTTGGCAATCGTGTGCTTTCCATGAAGAGAAGGCCGATCTCGCCGATCTCGCCAATCTCGCCTCGCGAGAACGGAAATATCGTCACGCGAGATTACTAAACGCGAGATCAAAACAACAATGATGGCGATTCAAACTGCGTTCGTTGCTGGAAAAATGATTTACCGTAGTTTTTTTTTGTCTTTTTTTTTTTTTTTTTTTACTAAGAAATTTCCTTGCGTCCCAAAAACGCACATTATTTGGAACTGTGCGTCTGGCGTGAAAATTATGCGTCTAGGACGAGGGACGCAGAGGTAACGGGATGGCTGAATATTTAACCTTCAATGCAACTATGAATAAGACAAATAAACTGACCAATATAAAGATAAAATAAATGCCTTTTTAAACATAATGTGCTTATTAGAGCTGTGCGATACAGTTAAAAAATGTTTCACATTTCTATCTATCTATCTATCTATCTATCTATCTATCTATCTATCTATCTATCTATCTATCTATCTATCTATCTATCTATCTATCTATCTATCTATCTATCTATCTATCTATCTATCTATCTATCTATCTATCTATCTATGTCTGTCCCCTCTCTCTCTCTCTCTCTCTCTCTCTCTCTCTCTCTCACTTGCTCTCTCTTCTTCTCTTTCTCTGTCAGCGCATCAAGTGGATAAATTGTCACAATTGTTGTGTGGTTCAATGGGTCGCCGTGGCTCCAGTGACTCGGCACGGTGTTGTTGAAAGCAGACAGGACAGGTATAAATGTCCAGTCAGGGGGCGGGGGAACTGGCGATGTCGTGTCCTCAACACGCGGAGGAAAGGAGGAGGTGGTGACCGCAATTCACTGTTTGGAATGAACTGAAGGACCGATTTATCTTAAATAACATTTGATGATGGAGCTAAGCTGCTAGTCCGCTGCACGGATCTAAGTTTCAAAGAACAATTCATGTAACACTAAATAACTTAAAAAGGCTTACATATTCTTTTTCATAAATATCAGCTGTTGTCTGGCAGCAAGACACATCGCAAAAGGTTTGATTCTATTCCTTCCTGTGTGGAGATTGCATGTTCTCCCCGTGCCTGCGTGGGTTTTCACCGGGTGCTCGGGTTTCCTCCCACATTCCAAAAACATGCCTAGTAGGTTAATTGATCACTCTAAGGTGTGATTGTGTGTGCGAATTGTTGTTTGTAGATGTGTGCCGTGCGATTGGCTGATAACCAGTTCAGGGTGTACCCCGCCTGCTGCCTGAAGACAGCTGGGATAGGCTCCAGCACCCCCGCGACCCTCATGAGGATAAAGCGGTTCAGATAATGGATGGAAGAATGTACTAATTTAGTGTAAACATTCTCCAATGGCCAATATTTCTTTAATTTATAAAATTAGTACGGATTTTAGGTTCCATGGATGCATGATTCCGCGGTATCGTTTCAGTGTCAGTATTGACATACAAATAAATAAGTGACAAAGACACTGAAATCGGTTGGATAATTTTGATGATATTTTGTTAAAATATTAAATTGAATAAAATCATGTCAAAATCAGGTCATTCAAGTCACACCTTTGTCAAAAATGTAATTGCAGAGAAACCTTTGAAATTTGAGGGGGAGAATTTGTCCATGACTCTTTGCTGACGGTGATTATTCCAAAAATAGTTTTATTCTTTGAATACAAGTGTCCCATGAAATTAGGACTCTGCACTGATAATAATGCAACCTCTGGGTGCCCCGACTTCCCTCAGTTACCCTCATAAACCAATTGTACTTATTAAGGAGTCACAATGTTCTGGCAAGCATCAAATTTGATTAAAGCCAAGCAAAAGCACAAGTCATACGAAATGTGTAGCAGCTTTATCTCAAGAGGATCCTGGCGAATCAACGGCAGTAACATCTGGACTGCTTGTGTCACCTCTGCCCCAATCACAGGATGTACCTCTGTTTCTGGCCTTATCTGCTTAATTTAAAATGTTGAGGTTATATTCTTGATTAGTTCTATGAAACGACTGCGCTTGAGGTACCTTGTGTTCCTTAGACATAAGACACGAGTGAAATTCCCCTTGTGCGTAACTCAGGTGAGCAGCATGACTTTGAATTCTTTGTGTGGAGACTGAATCATGTGACATGTTCAGGTTGTACCCATCCGCTCAAGCATTAGGCGGATCTTTGTGTAGGAGTGCTTGGATGGCACTCTGTTGACATGGTCCCCTGGCCATTTCAATAGCTAGACACCAAATCCTTACAAATGTCGCTGGCTTGTGCCTCAAATTTAGAGTATCGACATCAGGGGAAAAAAGATCTAATCAACCTTATATGATATGGAATAGGCCTCGAAGCCCTTTTGTTTGATTTGTACATAGGTTGGAGGGGCTGGCCATTGGAGGTCCCTGAAGCAGGCTTTAGGGGCAGGTTTGATTCTCGTGTGAAATGGGGAGGCTCTATAGCTCTCGGCTGACTTAACTGGGCCTGTATGGGTGTGTTGGCAGGGGGAGCGCTGGCCATGAATAGGGTCTTTGACTACCTCAGACTTGCCCTGAAAGGCAGGACAAAAACCCTAGGGCAACGGCTTAGAGCCTCACAGCTGAGCTCCAGAATGCTTGGCCCGGTCTTCCTGCCTCCTTCCCTGATTTAAATACTACAGTGGCCTTCAGCATACTGGAGACGCTGGCTCACATTCACATGGCTGCACATACGCAACCAACTTTTCTCTCTTTTTGTTTACAGTATACTAATGCTAGCGCTTTAAGACTCCGTCCACAGAACCTCCCCGATGCGATGGGGAAAATGCATCGAGTCTCTATAAAAGTGCAGACTAGCTTCATGTTGTTCTTATTAGGAGGAATTAATTTTGATACTCCCTAATTGTTGGCATGTGTGTATCACTCACAATTAAACCGGCCTGTGCTTTCTGTCATTAAATACGGAGCGTTTCACTCATCTCCACGCAATATGGATCTGTTTATAAGCAAACAAGATTGAATGATAGTGCCCGCTTCGAACAGCCTCATCGTACACATCTATCAAAAACCCAAGGAAAATGCCACACATCTTTCCCTGGAAAGTTAATGGGGTTATTGGAGTCCTGAGCAGACACTCTCCCTCCACAGTGTCTAGTTTCAGATGTCACTCAGAGCTTTGTTTGCCCCCCCCCCCCCCCCCCCAGGGTGAAGGGTTAGAGGCCAAGGTTCAGGGCCAGTTGGCTGAGTGGCCACAAAAGCCCAGGCTATCCTCGGTACATCCGATCCCTTCTTCCACACCAGCCTTCTCCCACAATGACGGGATCAGCTTGCAACATTTGCCTTTTCTTATTATAATTGAGAATTCATTTCACTTGTGTTACAATGTAATAAGGGTAGCGTTTCACAATGAAGTCAGAAATCTGGTTCCATTTTGGACTGGATACTCAAGAGTGTAAACCTGCACAATGTGTTGCACTTCCTTGTCGGGAAGAATTCTGGAAGTTTTGCCGCTTGAGTACTGTGCCAATCCAGTAGTCACGTTGAAAACACGCTTTACGCTGCAGATTTGACATTTTCTAAGCATCAATACTCAAAGTCAAGTCTCTCTTTTTTGGTCAGGCTACATTTTAAACGTCACTTGGGCAAAATTTCATACCAGGTAATGAAAAAAGGTCTCAAATTTCCTTTGTTTAAAAACACCTCTGGAACGTTGGGAGCACATAACCTCACCCTCAACACCCCCCTCCCCCCACCCACAATCTCGTTTTTTTCCCTGCCCCGCCACCACCCAAACATGTCCTCCAGCCAGGTTTATTATGCCGTTTCACGCAGACCAAAATTGCAGCTGCATGGAGAACAATCTGGAGCACATTAGCACAGGCACTGTGATTTATAAATTGTTTCTCAGGCCATAAATCCCTGCTGTAATTGTGCGCAAGCACCCCTCTCCTCCTCCGGTCACTCCCCCTTTCACTCTTTCCCAGTGTCTCGCTCAGAACAACTTACAGTTCTTGAGTTTACTCTAATTGTTTGCAGCAGTGTGCAGTTTGAACTGAGAAGTTCAATTGTGGCACAGATTTGAGGGTTCAGAAAGAGCTCTTCAAGAAAGATAAACTTTCCTACTTGCATTCTGTTCATAAACCTTGAGAGGCAGAGTTTTGCTTTGTTAGAATAACACAATTTGAGTGGTTGTCTGTTCATGCTTTGCATTCCTGGATTCTGTGTAATTGTAAGGGGACTCCCCTGAACAAAGTCCGCAGAAATCCGATCTTTAGAGCATAATCACCTTGAGGTTCTAATTAGAGCACTCGAAAAGTGAAAGACAGCAGCAGCTGGACATAGAGTTAAAACTGTCAAGTTCAGCCATGGGTGCTAAACATTGAAACATGGAACGGATTTTAATTGATCGGAAACACCTGCCAGTGTGCACATGAGGTGTGTTGTCTTATATCAACAGGTACATTATTCATAGATGGCTATGAATCTTTGTTTTTATGCAGTCTGATGTGACCTAAACAACCTTCCAGCTGGAAAATGTTTTTATTGCCAAATATTAAAACATCCATCCATCCATTTTCTGAACCGCTTTATCCTCACAAGAGTCGCGGGGGGTGCTGGAGCCTATCCCAGCCGTCTTCGGGCAGTAGGCGGGGGACACCCTGAACCGGTTGCCAGCCAATCGCAGGGCACACAGAATCGCAGGGCACACAGAGACGAACAACCATCCACGCTCACACCCACACCTAGGGACAATTTGGAGTGTTCAATCAGCCTGCCATGCATGCTTTTGGAATTTGGGAGGAAAACGGAGTACCCGGAGAAAACCCACGCAGGCACGGGGAGAACATGCAAACTCCACACAGGAAGGCCGGAGCTGGAATCGAACCCTGGACCTCTGCTGTGAGGTTGACACGCTAACCATTCGCCCACCAATATTAAAACAAGCTAAGTTAAATGTATAGCCATACAGTATATCACTGGGTCATGAGTCCATCCTCAATACCGTAGGAACAGAGCGATGAAAATGAGGCCTCCAAATTGCAAGCGGGGACGTTCAACAAATGTTTGAGACTTAGAAATGCTTGGCTGCTATCCAACTCTCACTGCAGTCTGCTGACAACACGCATAGCTAACGCTGGGGAATGTCACGGCAGTAGGTCGGGTTCTGTCTCGCACTGTGGAAGGATGAATTTATATGAGGAGAATCGTTTCGTGTTGAAAAGTATCATAGCGTTTTATATCAAACAACTTCAGGTCATAATATTTTGTTTGCTATTATTTGTCTAATTTAATTAGAACCGAGAAGGTGGCTTGTGACCAAATGATTTTGCTCGCAGCACCTTTGACGATGATTTTCTTAAACATATTTCTCCATCACCTGTGCCAAGGTATTTTAAAACCCTCAATTCCCACAGGCCCGAGTGGCAGAGCATACTTGCGCCACATGAATGTGTTTGTGTGTCTGTGTTTGAGTGGGACAGAGCTGGCATGCAGGTGGGGAGCAGGCAGACAGGAGAGTCACAGTGGGTTTAACAGTGGGGTGTTAGGGATGTCAGGTAGTAAAATGTGAGATGAGGCAGGGCCCAGAAGTCTGCGGGCCTGGAGATTTGTGCTCGTGTTCGCAGAGCAAACACAGGAGGCATCTGCAGGCAGCTGTGTGTGTGTGTGTGGGGCGGTGTGAGGAGTGTTGGTAGGGGGGGAGGGTGGGGGCGGCTCACACTCGGGACAGAAGGTGGGGGTGGCTTGGGGAAGCTGGGTGGTGTTAGGTGGTGGTGAGGAGTGGAGGAGAAGGGGGCATGGGGGTGGACCAGCAGAGTGAACACAATCAGCCCTCTGTTTTCATAAGACTTGTGGTATGTGCGAGCAGAAACAAATGTGTTTAATTTAGTCAGTTAAAAAAACAACAACAACAACTTTTGCCTTCCCTACACGTATTTATGCCCACTTCACTGCCTCAAATGTCTTCACTGACTTGTCTGTTGTCAGCGACTCTTTTTAGGGAAGTTTATTTAAAAGAAGAGCCAAGAAAAATCTGAAACCGTTCCCCCATCTGGGAAAAGCAAGATGGCGGTGGGGGCTTGTGCTGTGCTATTCACCCTGTTCATTGTAAGAAGGCTTATCATTACCTCCCATGATTAAGCAGGAAATTCTGCATTGTATCAGTCAGTCTGGGTTCAGGTACAAATGAAAGTGTCTCACTTGTGTGCCACTGGCGTCGATTCGGAGGTGCACGCTCATATTCTAAGTCGAGCTCTGCTATAAACCTCCAGCCGAGCGCTGCTAACCGCGTTGTGTTCTGGAGTTAATTACACAGACGTTTAACGGCTGTGAATTTCAATGAAATAAGCCTATTCCCTGAACAATAAAACGTAGCGTTCCTGTGCAACTGGACAAACAATGGCACAGGATGCAAAACGTGACGAAATCTCTGACACTGGAAGCGTATGCCATCTTGACATGGGAGCACGCTGACACTGAGCAGAGGTGCCACTGACAATTGAAAACAGATCTGGAAGGTTTAAGAAACCACATAACTAACTTCTTGTAATTGACTTGAACAGCTTTACACCCTCTCCTCTCTGTCTTTATGAGATGGCCCTCTCCCTTACCAGATGCATAGTTATGTTCTGGCGTGTTTAATTATACAATTAGCTCTGCATGACCCGCTGTAGCAGTCCCGAGCACAATAAATCACTTATTCATCACCTTAACCATAGGTAAGGAACTTTTTGCAATTAGGTGTCATTAAAATGACCTGAAAGTTTTACTAATAAGTTCTACTTATGGTAGCTGCACGGTACAACAGCACATGCGAGCTCTGAGTTAGCGCTCTAAAGCTGTGGATACAGGAAGCAATAACTCAGGATCATGTCATGCAAAAGGAAGGGAAAAAAAATCCTACAAATGTTGCTTGACTTGCAAAAATTTAAACTCACTGGGTTAGAATATTCAAGAAGCATGTTTGGGGGTGGGTTGTTCATGCTGTTTTATTACTGGAACTGCAGTAAATTCACTCCCAGGATTTTTCAAATGAACCCAGCTTGTGGGCCAGTTTGACAACCTAAAGAATATGCATGAGTCAGTCACGCATTTTTAGCTTGTTGCGCAGGGCAAAATGTGGACTGTGACGCTGTTGCTGCTGCTCACTGTTACAACAAACATTATTTTTCTCCAAATATTCTGAGCTAATCTGAAAATGTCCAACAGAGGTGCAGGCGGCTCGATTGTAATCATCTTCCAAATCTTGGAAAAACATTGAAGCCGTGTTGTTCGGACCTCCCTGATGCTTCCTCCACTCTTCACTCTCCTCTCTCCCTCTTTGCACTAATAGTTCTTTTGTGTACAAGAGCATGTTAAGAGGCCAATGAGCCTGGCCTTAATAGGCTGTGTTACCATAGAAACCACAGCACTCTGGATGTCTGACCTTTGACCCATTTTTTTTTTTTTAACTGGCTGCGAATAAGAGTGTGAGACGACCAAGCGGGTCACAATGGAAGCCCGGCAAACCGAGGGAGTGTCCCTGACATAGTCACTTAACTTCATTCCTCAGTAGGCTAATGGGCACTTCAAATGTGGTAGCCATTAGCAGGATGCCGTCTCCAACACAGAACCGTAGGCTTTACGGAAGTTGATATAAAAAGTGACAGAATAACGGGAAGAAGTGGCAAAAGTAGTTGAAATAATATGGCAACGCCGATTTAGCGTGCAGTTTTCAGGGGAACAAAAATGTACCGAATAGAGTGCAAGAGACATGATGTCTAGCTGAAAGAAGGGGCTTACTTTCAATTCCGCCTTCTAAACATGTTTGTTGTTTCTCTCTTTTTGTACCCTCTTTGTAGATAGTCTTAATAAATGGCTTCCTCCTTCACTAATCCACTTATTCCATGGTGATGGGATAAGAAGGTCTGTTTTGGCCCAATAGGGCTTTGCAGGTCTGACCAACTGAGCTGCTCGTCATTTCCCCATCAATTACACACTAATTAGCACAATGGCTACGGAGGTTTGCTTAAGAATTGTCAATGTAATTGCCTCTAATGTTGGCAAACAATGACTTTAATGCAAACTTGGAGACTAGGCGGGGGCTACTTATCACAGTTCCTTTGTTCCGAACGCTTTAATTGTGTTTCATGCATAGATCGGGTTGAGGTGTCAATAGCCCCGCATAAGCAGGTGATATCAGCAGAGTAAACCAGGGAGGGACTGTTGTGTCGGGACCTGACGGGGGCTATTGTCTGGAGCTGCTGTTCATATGGGCAGGGGATGGTAATTAACACCTCAGTCAAAAGAGCAAGCTGTGTGGCCCATTTGTTTGCTGTTGGGGGCTAAAAGAAAACAATGGGGAGGGGTTCTCCACACAGTAGGTGATTGACATTATCTGCTGGAGCGATCCGTGGAGGCATTCCTGCTGCTATGCTATTCACTACAAGTTAGGCGAAGCCATTTCACAGGCGTGAAGCCTCGTATGAGCCGCCCCTTTGCACACATCCACTCTTTTATTTGCCCTTTGACTTTGTCTGATTGGATCGGAGCTGCATACGGTGAAAAGTTTTCCCACTCCGATTGTAGTTTGGTGTCGAATTTTAGATTGAATTCCAACGATTTTCAGTTTTTCTGATTGTGCAATTATGACTGCTCTGCCTCTGAAATATGAGGTTAGTTGCTTGTATAGTTCCGGATTTTTTTTTCTTTTTGTCACTTTGGCCGAGTGTGTGACTTAGTTTGACAGCAAATGTCCGCACATCTGTCTCTTTTCGACACTGTGATGTTGGCCTGCAGCATGGCACCACACACTTCACAGATGACAAAGACTCTTGGCTGTGTTTTCCAGCGCCCTGTGAGAGCAGTGTAACAATTAGAACCCCACTTTGGCAGGCCACATGCCCCAGAGCATATGTCATATTCACTCTTCAAAAAGCTAACGGGTCCCAGTTCCAGTTTGGAAAAATTCTGTCGGATCTTTGCCACCTTTGTTGCATCTGGGTCCCGTGAAAGTAGCACAGTGACTGATGTTTATTCTGAGCTTTGGAGGCTGCAAAGCAAGACTGGAAGACAATTAAAGAATTGTAAAAAATGGATCAGCTTAACATTACTGAGCCACACATTTCTTTCATTTGTCTGTCCACGTCTATCGAATAGTGCTTCCAACTCTCATACTGAACCAGACACAGACACAATAAAGCTTACGAGCTTGCAATTTATTTACAATTGCAAACTTATGTGGGTGGTCTCAAAATATAGAACACTGGTCAACAAATGTTTACATTTTTGAATCAGACTTTTCATGATGATTTTTTAAGCTGATTCAGAATATCTAGCACATCACACCATAAATAAAATAATAATAATAAAACATGGAATCATATTTATGAATTAAGGGTGAGGTTCAACAACAGGTGGAATTTTCCTTAAACTTGCTATAAGTAACAAGGCATGGTAAAATCCTCATTGCACAGGTTTTTGTGGGTCAAACTTGAAAAAAAAAAAGACAATATCTCCTAAAACGATGTGCTCGAAAAAAAGTAAAGACATATTTTAACTCAGTGTCAAACATACGTTAAGTGATACGAACCCATCTCTGTTTTCAAATTTGTCTCTTGTTATTTTGTTATCAAGTGGCATTTATTCGTTTTTCACAAAATGATTTAGTTTTAGATAAGTTTTTGCTGAGCCACACAGCTCATCATTCCTGGTCATTTGTTTTCTGAAACAACTCACATCGCCTTATACTATCACACCCCCTCTCACATGTTTGTGAGCGGTACTGAATTATGCTGTAGTTTTTATCATTCGCCCAACGGCGAATTTGACAGTAAGCAATTGAAAATGTGCGAACAGTTGCTCCATTGGGCGCACTGGCAATTAAAAGAAAGGTAGGCGCTCTTAAAAAAGGGGCCCCGGGGCACGTTCCTCATTCTTGGCAGAAAGCTGTCAGAAATGGATGGATTGGGTAGGAGAGTCATGGTGGGCAGGGCTGGGCTTAACCAAATGCTCACAATAGCACTTGTTTCATTTGTGGAAGGCCTCATGATTGACATAGATTAGATGTAGAAAACTGCATTGTTTTGGATTTTATCCCCACAGTGCAGCATTCATTAGGCACCATGCACACAGTGACAGAAAGTTTCAATAGTGAGCTAGCAGTCTGTAAAAGCAACTGCCTCCTGACAGTTGTATGGACTTGGGCCCATTAGTTGGAACCCACAATTCAGCCTTGCGTAGAATAGTGAAAATGAAGAGGGCTGATGTCAAGAAATTCCCCTCTTTTCTTGAAGAAAAAAAGGGTCCCCTTCCCCCTGGCCCAGTACTCTGTTGGACCCCAGCTGTCAGGAAACAATACCCTCCGCCTGCTCGACAAACTCATTCCTGAAAATGTTTTTTTCCCCTCTTGCCCCCCCCCCCCCACCCCCTGTAATGTATTTTCCATTTTTAACCCACAGCCATCCAAGCTTCCTTCCTCCTTACAAACAGGAGTGATGAATGGTGTTTTAAAAATCCAAACGTGAAAGCATGACTCCTCCAGCAAGCTTGTTTGTCATCATTTACCCTGCACCCCTTTTTGAAAATGGGACAACGGTCTTCATATACTGTATATATACTGTACTGTATATATATAAAATCTATATCTATGTATCTATATATATCTATCTTTCTGTATATCTACTGTATGTATTTTTTTTTTGGTGTATTTTGGATCAGGCTGCTGATGAACAGAGCCCATTAGCACAATAACAGTGGCGTAGTGAGCTGGAATTCAGAGCACATGATTCACACGCGAGAAAAATAAAATCAACTTTGTTGCTTTTATTTGTTTATTATTATTATTTTTTACATGTACACGGATGAGGAAAACTAATCTGAGATAGTCTCAATGTGAAAAAAACAACAACACATGCATGACAAACTGCCGTATGCGACATTTAAAGTGATTCATAAACCAGATGGTGGAGACGTGCTTTTCAAAATTTGGCTTCATGCTAACCCGATTGCTGGAGGACAAAAAATGTTGAACTTGTTGCGTTGTGCTATAAATCAAAAGAGGAGGAAAAAACTTGAGGAAACAGCTTTCTGCGGCCGGTTGGTGAGTGCTACCGAACGCAAAGAATTACACAACCTAGATGATAACTTTGAAAAATGCATGAAAAATAGTGATACTGAAGGTGGAACAAAAGGCCAAATCGATTGAGAGAGTTTGCGTCAACTCTGCAGCCCAACCTTTCCTTGCACTCTTGTCGGGGCTTCCTTCCAGCTGTCGCTTCTCAACCGCGCTGCGATGGGCATCCGCAGCTGCCCTCTTGTTTTTCCTTGACAAACAGCAATTTCACAGCCATCCACCACTCTGTTGTTGACACCAGTCACTTTTACTTTTCCTGTGGCCCCTAAAGTTGATTTGATATAACTTGAAATCATTCTGCATGAACCCAGCAAATATTATCTTCATGTACCGGTATGTTAGTCTTGCTACATGCCCTGTGCTGTTCCTTCAATCTGCTGTTTTGCCTTTTCTCCACAGTATTTGCAGATGAAATGGCCTCTTTTGGATGTCCCAGGCTCTGCAGGACTCAAAGATTCTCGCTCTCCAACACCGGGCCATTTAGTGAGTGCACATGAACACTATAACACAGCAGCTGGAAACACCGTAATTGAAATATTTGATTAGATCTCGGATCAAGTTTTGAGTCAGCGTTGCCTGTTTTACAGAGTCTTTTTCACATTAGTTGGTGTTGATGCGGGCATCAGAGACAAAGAGAGTTCTGTTTGACAAAAGTGCTGCATGACCCAAAGGGGTGAAGAAATTGGGGACGAGGGGTTTATCAATGAGAATCACACAAAATAAACTCTCCGGCAGTATACGTTCACCCCCCATCCCCCCAAAGAAATCACTCCTCCCTGCATGTTTAGTACTAATGAGATGTTTCCTCCAGACTGGAACCTCAAAACGTTAATCAAATTATCAAACCAATCATGCAAATTTGAGGGAAGAATCCATTAACAGTGAAGAAATTATTTGCTTGAATCAAACTAGCAGCATAATGTGGTTACTCCCAATGACAGAGTTATCGTCTGCACTTAAGTCTTCTGGTTCACATCCCTTCGCATTCAGTTCGAAACAGCTGCAGCAGCCAGAGGGCAAACTGCAGCCTTCTTTGTCTGTCAATATGGCAATAACTCAGTTTCTTCCATAAAATTCTAAGTGTGATGCTCTGTGCCCGTCTTGAACTTTCCCACTCAGGTGTAAACCTGTAGACCTCGCAGTATCTCACTGCAGTTCGACTATGCATGGCGTCAGTGGACCCATTTGATTTGTGTTTTGGCTGGGACTTTTGGGACTGAAAACATTCTTGTTTTTAATTTGCTTAACTTTGCGTGACGTTCTTGGCACCTATCAACATCCTCACCTGTTTGATTGTATTGATAGAGAAGTCATGCCAAGCGACCGCATGGAAAAAGAGTCACACTTAAGTAAAGAAGCCATTGTGGCTCAGCCGCTTGACCTTAGATACCCTGTCTAACCATGCTCGCTGAGTTTGTGGTCAATTTGCCGCTTCCCATAATCGCAGTGATGCACATGACAAAGTCCTCATCGAGCGCATTCAATGGGATACTGTTGTGGACGGGGTGGTGTTGGCCTGTGGGAATCCACCGCCGTCTACTCTCATTTGAAACCAATGATAAATATTTATTCGAAAAAAAAGAAAGTCCTGACCTACCATTGACCCTGATAAATTTTCTTTGACACTTACAGCTTCTTTGCAACTTCACAGTGTAGTTGTTGACCTCGTTTTGAAGTATCAAAATGAGATCAACAGTTACAGTTTGGGATTTTGGGGGCTTTAGATGATGACATAATTATCATCAGTTTAAAATTAAAGGAACAGAAAATATTTCAGTCCTTTCAAAAGGTAGATTTTATAATTACACTGTAACGGATATGACCTGTTACTGGTTGACAACTAGTTCAAGTGGTACCCCGCCTCTCTCACCCAATGACAGCTGGAATGGGCACCAGCATGCCCGCGACCCTACTCATGATGAGCGGTTCTCAGAATGGATGGATGCATGTTTACAGATCAACTGTATATTTACTATTTGCATATTTAAATGGTAGCTTGCAAAAAAAAAAAAAAAAGATAAAAACATAAAAACAAACTTTTTGTCATTTTAGTTAAAATGGTAATTTTGACTCGATAGTGCCCAGGTGTCCTGGGAGCAACTACATTGGCCCAATTGAAGCTCACTGATGTTGGCCCATCTGGGCCAGTAAACAATTCTTACATAAATGGGTTGAAATCAACATATTCTTGCTTTTATTTTATTTACTACTTTCTACTCATCCACTTGAATTGATCAGTCATCATTGATCTTATTACAATGCCGCAAATATTTTTTTACAAGTCAGGTCCTTCCATAAGGAATCGCTTCAAGAAGACACTGCCCAAAAACGGTAAATATTAAGTTGGATTTTCCTCAGAAAAAAAACAACAACACACAGCATAAATCATCCATTCAACCAGCCATTATTTGAACCGCTTATCCTCACAAAGCAATGGCGATGAATCTTTGTTTTTATGCAGTGTGATGTGACCTAAATAACTTTTCAGCCGGAAAATGTTTTTATTGCCAAATATTAAAACATCCATCCATCCATTTTCCAAACCGCTTTATCCTCACAAAGGTCGCGGGGGGTGCTGGAGCCTATCCCAGCCGTCTTCGGGCAGCAGGCGGGGTACACCCTGAACTGGTGGTCAGGTGAATGCAGCACACATATATACGACCAACCTTTCACACCTATGGTTAATTTAGACTGCATGTTTTTGGAATGTGGGAGGAAACCAGAGTACCCGAAGGAAACCCACACAGGCATGGGGAGAATATGCGTACTCCACACGGGAAGGCCGCAGCCTGCCCATGCCCATTACACTGTGTCGTCCACTGTGTCACTACCCGCAGCAATATAGAGTATATTGATAATAGACAAAATAGATATTTATTGGATATGCAACAAAACACTGTGCCTGATAGAAAAAAAAGAACAACAACAAAAAACAACAACGAGTCAGAAACAAAAGGTGTGCATTACAAGGTCTCAGTCATTTCTTGCAAAAAAAATAACCTTCCAAGCGATAACATTTGGTGTTATCGTCACACTGCATTACGAATAAGGTCACTCAGTGCAAGACTGCAGAGATGTGCCTGTGATGAGTGTACCTGTGAGCGTGCTGCAAATGACTGACACCTTGTAAGCCATGCTTTCTGTCTCTTTTTCCTTGTACAGGTATATAAACTTAGAGGCACAAGATGGAACCAAGGATGAATGCTTCTTTTTCACAGATCATATTTATCATATATTACTGTCATGATGATTTTGTAAAGGAATTAGCAACTTATATGACAAAAAGTGTTTACTTTTTATTGCAAAAGTGTAATTCATTTTTTATTCAGCAGAACAATTATATGTGGAGCAACCGAATCACTATAATAATCCATAAAGTCAATACAAGTGGTTGAAGCTAATGCCATGTAATTGAAATTTATATTGGATAATAAAGGACAGTCACTTTATTTCACTGATCTTTTTACTGGCACAACCCTATCTCTAGCTTCTAATCAAAGGCCATACACTTAAAAAAATATTTAAATTTAATGTAAATTGAGATCTAATGCAGAATAAAGTTTGCAAAAATGGAGTGGAAATGCTTTAGATTTTGTAGGGAGAACTCCAAGTGGTGGAATTCACCATGCCTTCTCGGGCGACAAGAGGACCATTTGATCTAAGATGGTAAATGTTGTAATCTTGGGTACCCTGGGTACAGAGGAGAGAAAGTGTCCTTACACCTCACTTCGGGCCAGGAGCCCACTTTCCCCTCTGGTGTCTCGCTGCTTTAGAGGGAGCAAGGCTGATTATGTGCTCATTACCCAGCTCGCGGCAGGCTGTCTCCCCAAGCCTGCAAGCCTCCCTATGGCCCCCAACTCCGCACTAATGAGAGTAAGGGGAACGGGTGGTCACCCACAGGGGTCCAAGGATTACTGCCCAGGGTGAAAAGGGAGCGAGAGCGAAACCCAAGGAGAGGATGAGGATACACCAGTAGGGGCTGCTTAAGCAGCTACTCATTTCCTCACATGGCAGGCATTCTTTTTTTTTCTTGTTAGAGTCCACTAGAAAGGACTTAAATGGTAGGCTCTTGGAAATCCTAAACAACATATTGTACACAGTATTATGTACTGTACAACTCTTTAATGAGACATGTTCAGCAGTCTAACATCATTATATGCACGCCTATAAATTTAGGAGCTATACCATAACATGGTTTTATGCTGAGACGGTGCTATCAAGATATACTATACAATATTATCCATTACTCATCACAATCATATGTACTAGTTGGAATAATGTTACTGTGCTAATTTTGGTGGTGTCGAACAAATGATAACACTGTGCATCGGAAATCATAGCAATTGCTTGGAATGTCAGCGAAAGACCAGTCCCGTCACTCTGCAGATAAGGTTCATAGGGCCTCTATGCAAATCAAAGTCTCCTTTGGCCTGAGGTCCTCAATTATTCAACAGACAGGTTTGTTCAGAATTCAGTGAGTATTGCATTTGATAGTAACGATAATAGTGGGAAGAGTGGGATGAAGGCAATTGCGTCTCGATGAGGATAGTAGGCACGAGGCAAACAACTCAAACCCCCAAAGCCCTCACACTGTATGTGTTTGTGTTCTACTGGCTGCTTCTTTATGAATAATCCATCAAATGTGCTGCAGGGCCAGGTGATGCCGTATGGGGAACTTGTCATCCCATCATTGGTGGCTGAACTGGACTTGAGAGTAGAGGTGCTGTTGTATGAATTATACATGCATCATTTTCTAAAACTCAGCAATTCCCAGACATTAACACTGATCTGATAATGGCTGTGTATGGCACTCATTGAGACCATTCCGGCACTTGCAGTAATTGATATAAAAGGCCTCTCCGCTCTTTGTCAATGCCTTCTGCTGTTACACTTGATTCGTGGAAGCGCTGACACTTCACTGGGGTAAAATTGACCAGTGTTTGACCCCTAAATGCTTATCAGATCACAGCATAAATGTGGGTAGATCTTCCCTTGACATTGATGCAAGAATTGACTTCTTTGTTAGTTTTGTCTGACTGCCAATTGCCAGTAAGAGACACGGTCTAGTCAACATGTCATAAGTCACTTAGTCATCAAATTCTTAAAGTAATTTAAGTGATATGCTCAAGAGGAACATTCCTCACATGGAGGATGTCTACCTGCATTTGTTTATGCTTTGGACTCAACTATGATTTCAGAAGTGAGATTCATTCTAAATGTTATAGCCTCATTTTAAGCCATTTAGGCTTATGCTTCAGACATAATCATTTTTTTTTTAATGGTTAATCGTCATTAAGCTTAATTGCCATACTGTGGCCGTAGATGCAACCCAGGCAGGTTTTCACCTGTTTCGGAGCGGCTAACTCTTGCTGTTGTTTCGTGCCACATGGGTAGCTAGCTCCCTCAGCTAACTGGCTAGCATTCGTCAACTTTAATCTTAATGGCACAGTCGGGTGACCCTATGCCATGCTGTGGTTATCCTGCTCCATCTTTGACTCCTTCCCATCCGCCATGCTGGGTTCTCCTCCTCCGCTTTTTCGCATTCAACTCTATCAGGCTCAGTCCACCTTGAGCGTTGCTCTACTGTCTCAACGTCCCATCTCTGTGTTCTGACCACAGCATGGACACCTTCACTACCACTCTTACTATTATTGTTTCATTTTTCTTTGGCGTATAAAGAGTATTTGGGTCATTATCGTACTCATATTGGGGATAAAATGACGTCAGTTGTATCGGTCCGATACCAGCAACATTAGATCAATATTGAAAGCTGCCTCAAATACATTAATGTTGGTCTAGTTACTGACACGTAAAGAGTCCTGGCTTCTGCTGCTTGACGTAGGAGGTAATATGGCGCTGCTGCGAGTGATTTCAGAAGTTATCGTGAGCCATTTGTCAATACGGCTTTAGTTTTCCAGTGGCTTATTTGAACCAGCGATCGAGGCTGCACCCAATTTCTTAATGTGGCGACTGAAAACAGCTATAGGTTGTCAACATTCAACCGACCAAAGTCTCCTCGACTCTCAAACAATATTTATTTTCTTCTATTGAAACATGGGGTAAAAATGTTCACGAGCGCAAGCACCTCTTGCCGGATCCCATTCACTTGAATGAGATTCACAGCTGAAATTCCCTCGGCGGTTACCCGGCTCGGAGTGCTCAGATGCCCGAAATTGATAATGACCGTGACATGCCGTTTGCTCTTAACTGTACTTTTACCTCCTTAGCTGGAGTGTATAATTGTGTTTACTTAATCAACATTGGATTACATTAGAAATTGAAGAGTTCTAGCGTCCGGACATGATGTTGAAAAAAAAATGAATGAAAAGATGCGCTCTACTGTGCGGTAATTCTGAGAACATTTATTGTACAAATCTCAAAAGCCAAAGTCAAAACGCAGGGCTGTATTGTGAAAACATCAACGTCATGCTTTGTTAGCATGTGTGTCACATCATGGATGCTTTGCATTCACATTAGCAGTCACATTATTTTGTAAATAAACCTTTTTGTACTTGATCTTATTCTTGTCTGCGTTTACGGGATCCACTCCTGTTACGGACTGCTCCAGAACCATAACACCAATAGGGCGGCCATATTGCGCTAAATATGAGGCGTAAACTGGATACTTATGAATATGCCACTGGTGCCACTTCCTTCTTTGTTCCCTTGCTTCCTTGATCCCTTGATTCCTTTTTTCTTGCTTTCTTATTTCCTTGTTTCCTAGTTTCCTTGCTTTCTTCCTTCCTTGGTTCCTCGTTTCCTTGATTGCTTCCTTGTATCCTTGTTTCCTTTTTTTCCCACAAATTTTGTTCAATGTTAAAAAAAAAGCCAAATATTGCCCTTTCCCCCCCTGCTATTATTTACACAACTGTTCAGCTGACTCTTAAGACTACATTTTTTCAAAATTCCAAAATAGAGAAATTCATATTTGGGATATTTTTCCTCTACTTCCTACATTTTTTGACCGATTCAAACGACTCCATTCCATTCCAATTTTCATTCAGCCTTTCACCTCTCAACTCAACTCAACTGTATTGATAGAGCACTTTCAAACAGCCATCGCTGCATACAAAGTGCTGTACATGGAGCAATTTAACATATACAATAAACAGTAAAACAAATCGGTAATAAAGACGGTAGAAAGCACCAAACAGTAAAACCAAGAACAAATCTAAGTCATGCTGAGTCGAATGCCAAAGAATACAAGTGAGTTTTGAGGAGGGTTTTGAAGATGGGCAGCGAGGAGGCTTGCTGAATGTTCAGTGGGAGGTCATTCCAGAGAGAGGTACCAGCAACAGAAAAGGCTCGATCCCATCTGAGCCTCAGTTTAGTTCTTGGTACTTCTAATAATGTCATGCAATTTCTCCAGAAACTGCATCCTGTAGTTTAATCTTTATACTGACCAATTTATTTGACTTTTTCATAGTTTGTCTTGTCTTCTTATTAAAGGTTAAATATGACATGTTAAAATAAAACTAACTACATTCAGCACTTTTCTTCAGGTTTTAGTTTAAAAAAAGTCAATAATTATTGATAGACCAATATGAAATACTTTTCCGCCATATCGCCCAGTCCTACCGTGTGTATTAGCCAAACAAATTCAGAGGATTTCTGTTTGTGTCCCGCAGATGCTTTGCTGATTTTGCGTGCCCTCTTAAGTTAATGACCATTGCGGATTTTCACACCATGAGTTGGCGACTGCGGTAATATGATGCCACCCTGTTCTTTATTATTTTAACCCTGGAATATTGCTGCCATTGACCTTTTCAGAGGCAATGGCCAGACATAAAACACACGTTGTCTTTGACGAATGGCAGTATTTGGAGTGGTTGATTTTAAAGACATAGGACACGGTCAGTCTCGCTCTCCGGTCCGCTTCCTGTTGGCGTTGACAAACAAGGCTTGGATTGCTCAGCATGCCAGGCATTCTTTTCACCCTGTCTTTCCTGGAGTTTTGAAAGGCCTCTGAGCCTCCCACCCAGAATCGCCAAGCATAAAGACACACAAAGCTGCGGGGTTATTCAGTTTGTTCAAAGCTCTCTTCCCCATCGGCTGTTTGCCTAGTAATTCAATTCAGATGTGCAGGATCCAAAAACATGTTTGCTTGAATGAAATCCACCCCTCCGCCCACATTGAGTAAGGACTGTGCTTTTCTTAGCGCCATTCCAAATTGGACTGCCAAGCGAGGTATACTACCACCTTGGCCTTTCGAGTTAGCTTCAGAGGCTCTAAGGTTGAGACAGAGATATTTTCTCTGCACTGGCTCTTTTTCAGTTTGCCTTTTTATCCTGTTAAAACTTCCTGTTACTGGTCCTATCGCTGCAGGACCAGTTCCTGCTATTTTTAAGTCACTGGCTAAGAGGTATGCGCGACTGCGAACTTGTTTGCAGAAAGCACTTTTCTGTAAAGAGCAAGGTTTTTCTCTGCCATTGTCGATACCATCTGGTTCCAGGTTGCTTGTTATGTGTTCTACCACGTTGATGTTGTTTATATTTAAAACACAGCTCACGTTACACGTGGTTTCTTTAGTACACTTTGCTTGTGGGTCATGAATAGAGCTATATGAAGTTGTCATAGGGCAGAGTAATATTACCTACACAAAGAAAGAAAGTCATTTAAGCCATTGACGGATGACTTTTTAAGTTTGAGCCATGATTAAGTCATTCACCTAGCTTTTTTTGATCCCGTATCATTTGAAGTATTTATCAACATAATTGGGATTAATTAGATTAGATGAAAGAAAAAAACGATTGAATTTTATTGACAAGCTAAGCGGGATGAGTTGAACTTCTCTGTCCTCAACCCGGAGAAAACAGGTCATAATAGCTTGGTCATTTTGTCAGGCTGAACTCAGAGGCAGTTTGGAGTTGAAATGTGGGCTTTCAAACTCGGATATGTTTAGAGCACAGTATTGGCATATTCAAGCCAATTAATTATTAATAGGCATCATTTCAAATTCTCACTGAACTGCTTCCCAAAATGTGTTGGCACCTTGGTCTCGAGGTCTCAAACAGCCTTCACAATATAGGGAAAATTCCAGTATATCGTACACAAGTAGAACAACAAAGCAGAACTCAAATATACATGACATGTGGGACCCGGGATTCCAATTGAACGTGCCACAATAATTCTGGCTTGAAGATTCAAAGCTTCCTCTCAAAAATGTTTTGAGTGAGTATACCTTGCCCCTAAATGTTGTGGGTTTGGGGAAACTCAAAAATCCTTGAGCAAAGTGATCTTAATATAGCCGTGTTTAACACCAGTAAATATTTTCCTCTCTCCATCTGGCATCACCAGAATCAAAGTATGCTTTAGAAACTGCAGAAACCAGTTTGTATAAGATTAAAAAGGAGGAAACGGCCGGGCCCTCCTTAAAAATGGCAGAAAAAAAAATAGCACGGCAGAGATTTGGAACAATTCTAAGCAGCGTGAAGCAAGAGCGTGTACAAACGGTTCAATGCAAACCTTGTTCCATTCCAGACCACGATGGAGAGACGAGAGGTTGGGAAGGGGGTGGGGAAGAATATTGAAGAAAGGTTAGTCTGGATGAACAAGACTCTTTTCTCTCCCCCCCACCCCCCCCCCCCCCCACCCCCTTCCCACCCCTTGACCCTCCCATGTGACAAGTTGAGCCAACAAGTGCTCTATTCAGCAGACAGCCAGAGGGAAATGACTGCTCGGCTGAGCATTGCTTAATGAAAGTAGACGCTGGTTGTTATGAGCTTCATCATCATTGGAGTGGTAACGCTGGTCAGATCTTGTCAAAAATTCCCATTTTTTTCAACGTGATGCAATATTTGTTTTTAAAAAGAACCATGCAAGTGCTCCAGGAAAGGCAGACTTTATCTCGGGACTTACAGTTCTCCACGAGGAACTTGGAGTGCTTTTGTGAGACTGGGGTCATACGTAGCACAGTGTGGCAGTGTAATCCACCCATTCGTGTCTATTTCCCACATACTGTGTCCACCAACGTACTGCTGTCAGACTGAGTGGGAGATTATGTTTCCAGTTGTTGACCAGCATTACGTTTACCTTTGCCTGATTGTTTGTGAGTTACTTGTCTGACATTTGGACATGGTGGTACTGTTGTTTTTTTCTGGTTGAACTGCACAAACAGTTCTTTCCTCTGCTAAATGACTGTAATGGTCTTGGCATGTGTCTGCAAGGCTTTTTAAGTGTTCTTTGGTTCGGATCCAGATTGCATCAGAGGAACAGTCGGACACATGCTGAGCATGAAGTCCTTTTACAAATGAAGACCTATTCCTTTGACTAAATGCTGAAACTGTTTTGTGGATATGTATACCATGTTGAAATGCAGTGCCGTGAAATAGTATTTGCCCACTTCCTGATTTCTGTGTTCTTTGCATATTTATCACACAAAGGTTTCAGTTCATCAAACCAATTTTAATATCACACAAAGACTACCCAAGGAATACAAAATGCAGTTTCAAAATCCCAACTTAATTTATTAAGGCGAATGTGAAAAATCCACCTCTGAATGGCTTTAAAAAAAAGGTTTTGGAGCGGATAAGACAAAGATTTGAATCCAATTGAGGTGTGACCTTAAACGAGCAGTTCATGTTAGAAAACTCTCCAATATGGCAGAGTTGAAGCAATTCTGAGAAGAAGAGTGGGCCAAAATTCCTCCACAGAGATGTGAAAGACTCACCAATTATCGTAAATGCTTTATTTTAGTTCTTACTCTCATTACGCACAACCCATTATTAGGTTCAGAGGGCAATTACTTTTTCACATAGGGGCAGGTAGGCTTGGATTTTTTTTTTTATGTCTAAATAAATTAAATCAGCATTTAGTATTTTGTATTTCCTTCGGGTGTCTGTGTGATATTAAAATTGGTTTGATGAACTGAAATCTTTGAACACAGAAATCAGGAAGGAGGCAAATACTTTTTCACGGCACTCTATTACCCAAGCCAACGATCACCTCCTAAATTTGGTCTTTTCTTCTTTGTTCTTGCTTCAACAGTCAAATAAAGTTCCTGTGGTGCAGCACGCCCACCATGTTCACCCGCTGACACCCCTCATCACATACAGCAATGAACACTTCTCCCCTGGCACGCCACCGTCACATCTCTCTCCGGAAATACTTGACCCAAAGACAGGTAATGCGCCATGGATGAAAATAATTCCGTTCATAGAACAAAGCATGAGTAAATATTTGAAGATACTGCAACATAAGTAACAATAAACTGTAAATAGAATGGTTTGATTTTCAACTTGAATTCGTGTTGGTTACACTAAAACAGGGGTGCTCATGAAGGAGATCGTGCTATGGCATTAACAGAATCATGGCCAGCCCTTCCAGTTTTAAAGTTTAAAGTTTGGCGACCCAGCACGAAAATAAAACTCTCAATTTAAGTCACACTTTTGAAAAAGTACTCAGAACAATGAAAGAAAACGCAGCAGGTTGTCTAAATCGACACAGACCTTCCTACTCTCCTTATGCCGACCTTATGAACTAGATGTTTTCACACTGCAAAACTGTTGCTTTTAAGAGTGTTACGGTGACTAGAAAAAGAAGAAAAAAAGCATGACTGGCCTGGTTTAGTCCCAGACACATTTTCTCTATTTAAAAATGGTTATTGTTGGAATCCGTTGTCAATACTATACCAATGAGAAGTGAATGATAGGTCTCGACATTTTTTCCCCATTGAATTCCGTTTGAGAATCATGTCTCACTTGAAGTACCTGAAGTATTCGCTGCATTTTAAAAGCCTGTTTTTGTTTTGTTTTTTTTGGCATCTGTAGGTATTCCCCGGACTCCTCACCCATCAGAACTGTCTCCATACTACCCCTTGTCTCCTGGTGCAGTTGGTTCTATTGCACACCCGTTAGGCTGGCTCATGCCACAGTAAGTTTCTTACTACAAAAAAAAACACGGAATGTTTAGTGCAGTGTTTTATCTTGTGTTACAATGGAAAAACAATCACGCTTTAGACTCCAAATCAATCGCCTATTTTCACAACCATTCGGCGCACCGTATTAAAAGGCGTAGTGTCAGTTAGTGCTATTTCTGCATTTAACACATACACAGGACACATTGTATTATTGGATGCAGGCATAGTAAACGTACGCTCGCTTAAACAATATGGTAGCATGCATGCACGTTAGCGTATGTTTTTAAGAAGGCAGCAGGAGCAAAACTGCATCTGGTTGTACTTTATTGAAGTATTTAACAATGGACTCACATTATTTTTTGATCAATCCTCATTATGGAATCCATCAAAGTCCGAACCTGCATCCAAAACCAACAGCCGGGCAAGTTCATAATCAAACACGCCAGTTTCGCTCGCGTCATTGTCAGAGTCAGTCTCGTGACTGTACAGCTCCTCAGAAATGATGCCGGCTTTTGCGTGAGCTCAAACAACACTGCAAGCAGACAGGTAAAGCCAAGCATCCACAATCCATTCACAAATTGTGGCGTAACTCGCCTGATGCTGCGTCTTAGTAAGGCTGCTCGGAACTTCACTTTGGCCGTTTTTGTCCATTACCATGGCAACCAAACACAACCGTAAAAGCCTCTGTGCGTGTTGCGACCGTGCTGGTCCCCTTCTTCTCTACAGTGTGGTTCAGTGGGATTGTCAAAAGTGAGCGGCATCTCATCCATGTTGGCGATGTGGTTGGGCAGGATGTGTTTATCGGCAATCTTTTTTTTTGTATTTCAAAATGCAAAGTACGCTTGTCCCTCATCACTTGCTGTAGCCCAAGCGGATAAGCTAGGAATGTGGGGATTTGGTTGAGAGAACAGTCGGTAAATGAAGCCAAGTGAGGCAGAATAAAGGAGTAAAAGCGTCTTTATAACGCAGAACATTACACTTTTTATGTCAGTAGGATTGGAAGTTGGCCAGCTCTTCCTTGTAACTCGCCCGATGTTGCTGCGCGCCCGTCATCCTTGCCCGGATGGATAGATGGCGCTGTTTCATCAAACTAAAGCACCAAGCCCTATGGATTGGTCAATCTTGAATTCTCTCGCGAATCCTCGATTCCCATGGTCCTCTGCATAAATGGTAGCTTTCAGTTTAAATTGTGCTTCGTAAGCATGTCCCTTTGTCGGGGCCATTTTCGGGATGTTGGTTTGCACAATGCACACACTGGCACCTAAGGGGGGGGGGCATGGCCTTAGCGTGCTCTATCACGCCCACCCTTCCCACTGTAACGTCCACCTTTCCTCTATATAAGCAACCTGTGGGCACCACATCAGTCTGTCAAACGGACTCGTCCTCGAAGGCACACAACAGCATTGACAGATTTTGGAAATCGGTGCATACACAAGGCACCCCGCATCATTAGGCGCTCCGTCCATTTTAGAGGAAATTTAAGACTTTTATGTGCGTATTATGGTCTTGAAAATACGGTAATACTAATTGTAAGTTATCAGTTACTCACAGGAAAATAGGAACATTTCTGAATGATTCCAGGAGTCATGGAACCATTTGCCACGGTGCTTTTCCACAAGCGGAGGATTAGAGTTGATGAGTGGAGGATTAGTTCTGTTGGGCTTGCTGTCAGCTGTGTGTGATCCACCTCACATTTCCATCACATTCTTTTATCTCCCAGGCAGGGCCAGCACATGTACTCCATCCCTCCCGGGGGATTCCGTCACCCCTATCCAGCCCTGGCTATGAATGCATCCATGTCCAGGTGAGTGGATCGAATTCAGCAACACTCCCACCTTCCCAAAGAGATCAATATTATACAGTGGAACCTTGGTTTTAGAATGAGCCCAGTTGATGAAAAATCCGTGTATCAACTAGGTTTTTGAAAAACAATTACCATGGGTCACACGCTATTACGCTCCGTGGGTTCTGGGCAGCGAAGTAAGAAGCCCTCCATGAGCACTCCCTCCATGGTAGGAGGAGCCACAACACAAAGAGAGATGTAGGCTTGTGGATGTCCTCAATCATCCAGGTCATTCATTCCCAGGGCATTGAATCAATGGTAACTGGACTGCTCAAGTTGGTGATAGTGTTAGTCTGACTTTGCGGGCATTCATCAATTTCTATACTGTTTATTCTGTTCACGGTTGAGGGAAACTGGAGACTATCCCAGCTAACTTTGGCCGAAAGGCAAACTGGACCCTGTAATGGTCACCAGTTAGTCGCAGGGCATATATAAAGACAGAGAAACATTCACACTGTCAATGAGCGGGAACGGAACCCACACTGCCTGCACCAAAGTCAGGCAAATGTACCAGTTCACCATCAAGGACCTTTTGTGGGCTAATGTTTTCCTGTAAGTCGCCTTTCTTTTCTTGCATTTTAACTTGCCATCTTCCACTGTGTGACTTCACAGCCTTGTTGGTAAATAAAACTTTCTGGGTCTTGCCAGTATTAATTGCATTTCCTTTCATTTAAGTAAGAAAGGTTACATGGGTTCACAAATGTTTCAGTTCACGGACGGCGTCACAGAACGGATTAAACTCATGAACTGAGGTTCCACTGTATCTGCCACTTCCGTTACATCCATGGCATCTTTGTGTGCAAAGTATTTGCAAAACGTTTAGAATAAATGGCTGGTGCGCCATTTCAATGCTGACGAGGTGATACATTGGAAACGATTAGATAATAAGACTGTACAAAAGATAAAACTTAAGCTATGACAAAACGTCAGATCCCAGACTGCCATTCTTGTTGGGACTGAAAGAGAGGTAAAGCCTTTCAAAGACTGGTTTCGCTTTTTAAATTGATTAAAGAAATATGATCAAGTTCTGAGTCATGCCAAGGTTTTGTGGCTCTATTCATCATGCAGATTTTTTTGGGGGGGGGGGGGACAAAAATCATAGTTTATCTAAAGCAACACATATCTATATATATATATATATATATATATATATAATGTTATTTTCTTGTGGATCCAGGTCAAATTATTTGAAGTATTATACAGCAGATCTTGGCACGGTTCAGTTAAGACTGCATTAGCTATACAAATCTTATTTCATGAACTTCACCAGATCTCTTCCTAACCACCGAATCAACCTCCATATACTTAGGCTGCTGAAGCTGACTCAGCCAGTGAGCATTTTAAAGTAAAGCTGCTGACTCTGCATTTAAGGAGAGAACCAAGGCTGTATTGTTTAGTTTCTATCACGATGCATGCAACTTCACCAAAAGACTTCAAATTGAGGAATTGTCCAGTCTAAATCGAACAGGACCTCGTGATAGCTGGGTTATGGTGCCTAATTTCTCCCACAGAGCTTCATTGTATAAAGCATTGGGAAAAACTGAAAGATTCTTGAAAAGGGTGTTCTGTGTGGAAGGTTGTTAGAACACTCTCCCTGGTCTGGAACATGGCAAGGAAAGTGGTTTCAGGTGTCACGGACATGCTGTCACCATGGTAGCAACACACTTTACTTTCTCGAGCCCTTGCTGAATAAAGGGGTCTTTTGAAAAAGTCTTTATTTGAACAAAAAAAGCAACCATGTAACACATTGTGTATGTGTATGAATGTAATCTAGACAGTCACAGATGCAAGCAACTTTCTCTTTGAGGGGAGAAGATGCATTCTGGCATGTTTAATGAACTAGTTCATGTGGAGCTCAAGGACTTTTTTTAAACTCCACTCCCCTTTTGTCCCTAGCTTGGTGTCCAGTCGTTTCTCCCCTCACATGGTGACTCCTCCACCACACAGCCTGCACCAGACCGGTATTCCCCATCCTGCAATCGTGTCACCAGCCATCAAGCAAGAGCCCAACAGTGACAATACGACCCCATCAATGCATGCGTAAGATTAACTAGTTTTCTGATTAGAAATCCAACCAAGTATTTTTGCTCTAAAGATCACTTTATCAACATCATCTCTCCAATGTCTCGGATCAGCAGGAAATCTCCCATTCCTCCCAAGAAAGAAGAGGACAAGAAACCTCATATCAAAAAGCCTCTGAATGCTTTCATGTTGTATATGAAGGAGATGAGAGCCAAAGTAGTGGCAGAGTGCACTCTGAAGGAAAGTGCTGCTATCAACCAGATCCTTGGAAGACGGGTAAGTGGCCCAGACCGCTGTCGAGTGTGTTTTATCTTTTGTCCATTGGGATGTTCACGAAACCTTTGATATATGTGTATGCTTGTTGTTTTTCCCACAGTGGCATTCCCTGTCAAGAGAGGAACAAGCCAAATACTATGAGCTGGCAAGAAAAGAGAGGCAACTCCACTCCCAGCTCTACCCTGGATGGTCAGCACGAGATAACTACGTGAGTAGGACAATTTCATGTGGCTTCATTGTGTGTAATCAAAGTGGATCTGTGCACGTTAGCCCCTTTTTTAATGTGTGCAGGGAAAACGGAAAAAGAGGAAGAGGGACAATAAACCGGACTCAAAACCAGAAGGTAACGAGTGGCTCATAGTTCCTTTGCAAAAGAAGCAACAAAGCTCACATGCAATGAATATGTAACGAATGTATGTACTTGTGTTTTTTTTTTTCAATGTCCTTCTCTAACACAACCCGCTTGACTCTATTCTTTAACAAGCAACTTATGAGGTACAGTGCCAATAGTGGCAGGTATGTCTGCTGTTGTGCAATAAATTAAAATGCATAATAACATAAGTTGGGGCCCTCGACATTTGAGTGTTCAGTGCATCACGCTTTTCATTCATGTGTACCAGTTGAGTCCTGAACATTTTTCACTTTGCAACGTGAACATTTCATTGCTACCATCTCCACCGTTTTAGCAATCACTCGTTGACTTCTATCACTGGCGGCATTGAGGGACGTGTACTAGTTTTTGAAGGCAGCATCTGATCCATTATTCAAATGCTTCCAACTCTCCTTTGTGTTTGTCAGACTTCTCAATCAGAAGCAAGAAACAGTGCGTTCAGTACCTGCCCTCAGAGAAGATGTGTGACAGCCCGGCGTCTTCCCACGGAAGCATGTTGGATTCACCAGCCACCCCCTCCGCAGCGCTGGCCTCCCCAGCTGCTCCTGCGGCCACTCACTCCGAGCAGGCCCAGCCGCTCTCGCTCACCACCAAACCGGAGGGCCGCATGCACCACCACTTCTCTGTACTTGGAAAAGTTTCGGGAGGCACATCTTCCTCATCCTCCTCATCGTCATCTGCCTCACAGCCGACCATTTCTATCCCAATTGGTACTTCAGGTAGCCAGTCGACTACACCCATCCTGACCAGGCCGATCCCGTTCACATCTCTGCACCCTTCCATGCTCTCACCCCCGTCACCTTTCCATCAGGCAGCCCTTCACTCCCACCACGCCCTGTTCCAGTCACAGCCCTTGTCCTTGGTCACCAAGCCAACAGAATGAATCTGCAAAAACTATTTTCCCACCATTTATTAAGCTGTATATTGCTTTTCTTTCAGATAGGTAGTAAAGCAACCTTTTTTTCGAAATAAAGAAAAGGAAGAAATATTATTGGTCAATATTTGACCGTCTCCTTTTCTAGATCTCTCCATGAAACAAAATGTATTTTTTGTAAAGTTCCCTGCAGAACCGTTTTTGTTTTGATGCATTTATCCAACGAACCTCTTGTATAAAAGAACCAGTGTACATACAGTTTCTTTATAAAAACAAAAATCGAACAAAAATACATATCCCTTGTAGCCAAAATCTGATTAATTCTAGTATTGTTTTTTGTTTTTTGTTTTTGTCCTTGAGCTGGCCAATAATTTTTCAGCCCTCTTTTCAATTCGCAAGTGTGTGCCCCTTCTTTGACATGTTAAATAAACATTTGAAATGGTTTCTTACGGAAAATGTTTTCCTGTTTTTCATGTTCAGTTGATTTGATAAAATTCATTTTTAGAATTTAATGTAGTTAGGATTAATATTCTCGTGACCACAACAAAGGTTTTATTGAGGAGATTTAGTGTATGATGAAATTCACACTAACACTGAATAAGGGTCTCCAACATTATTGTCTCTTTGTCTCCCTCCAAACTGGAGATGGCTAAATAAAAATCTTGCTGATGCTGCCACACAGTTTAATGTTTAATAAAGCACAATTAGGCAAACCGCATTGGATAATGAGAACCCGAACCAGGCTGACAAAAAAATTTAAGCCTGAAGTAAACACAAATAAAATAATAATGAACATCTGCTCCTTCTCAACATATAGTGTCCCATATCAATGACAAAAAAGGAGGTCAGCACTGTCCCAGCACAGTGAAAAGTGCTCGGGATCCCTGTTCCACTTGCACTTTTACTGCATCTTTACTCACCATTTGGCGAGCAGCTTAGGCTTTAATTAATTCAGAGGTAATGGGCTGTGGCCCTTGGGACCTCATTAGGCATTTCAATTAGTGAAAAACACACTAGCTCGGTTACAGTTTTTGGTGCCTTTGGAGGGGAAGAGTTATGCCAGAGATGGGCCAATTATGTTGGAGGAGGGGGACTGACATGGACAAACACTGATGTCCCCCTACATCTTTACTTGGATAAGTCTGTAAGATCTAGTGGGCTACATTAAGGCTAGATAACCGGCCTGATAAATATGTTGCCAATGAAAGCACATGCAGGGAAAAATGTTGATGATACAATGAATAATATAGATTATATGTAACCAACTGGTCACAGCTATGCAATCTAATGTCATCCAACAAGGGCATTGTCGAAAAAAATACATGGTTACAAATATATTAATGCACAGTCAGGGAAATATTGAGCGAACAACACGTTGTCGAATTGCACTAAGGAAAGGTGTGTGAAATGTGTTGGTTTCCAACAAGAGTCACGTATACCCTAGAAAAACCTCTAAGTCAGATGACGTAGTTATAGTGCCGTTCCACACTCATGCAAAATAAATCTACATTAATAAACATGTTGCTAAATGAATAGTTCTCTAACAATCCCAATTGTTAATATAAAAGTAGAATTGATAATACATTAAATTGATTGTATTGGCTCGAATTTGTTTCGATGCTCGAATTAGATCCTTATGTGGGTTACAACTGAGTCTGTAAAACAAATCACAACCAAAACTACCAATTCTCTCCATTTACTTTTCGAAAAATACCAAGCTGTAATACATATTCTGAACATGTTTTTTTAAAATATCTTTCATTCAAGGCCAAAACGTGATTCCATGGCAGCTGACCCTATGCTTGTCACTTAAACCTCACAATCCATCACTTAAATCATAGGTAACGAGTCGTCAAAGCAGCCAGCAACTCATGGATCCTGGAGGCTGAGGGAGTGTAGGAAGACAGACGTACCCTTATTATAAAATTATAAGAAGCAACTCTAAATATGCTAGTTATTTCAGGCTACTCATCTGGAATATAACCTTCAAGTTCAAAACATTCGATGCAAGAGATGTATCAACGCATTTGCCTGGACAAAGATAGAAACCCCCAAATCCCATTGCTACAGGTTTGAAGGTTGCAAAAGAGTACCTGGATGTTCCACAGCACTTGTGGCAAACTATTCTGGACAGAACAGAAACAATCAATAGCTGGTTGGGAGGGACACACAAGGCTACAATGGAGACATCACAATGAAAAACTCATTCTAAATGTTTGGGATGTTGGAGGGTGCATCATGGTTTGGGACTGCTTTTGCTACTTCAGGGCCTGGTTACATTGCAACAATCGACAGAAAAATGAAGAGTGTCAAGATACGGAATCTTTCACGAGAAATGAAGCCCACCTTTCTGCATGTTGAAGCTCAACAGGGGATGGGTAATGCAACAGGACAATGATCCAAATGACTGAAGTAAATCAGCAACTGAATGGTTTCACCATGTGAAAATACACCTTCTAAGGTGGCCCAGACCACAACCCCATTACTCTGGCAGGAACTCAAAATAGTGATTCAAACAAGACATTCCAAGAGTATTGCTACACAACAACAGTTTTGTAAAGTGGAAAGGTCCAAAATTCTTCCTGCCTGTGGTGTTTACATGTTGTAAAAACAGAACAAAACAAAACAAACAAACTACTGTATCGGTACCGGGCCTTGGCCCATTTGGGACCAGGCTGCACAGAGACAGAATGCTGGAGCCTATCCCAGGTGTCTTTGGGCAGTCGGCGGGGGACACCCAACCGGTTGTCAGCCAACTGCTGGGCACACAGAGACAAACCACCATCCGCGCTCACACTCACAACTAGGGACAATTTGTGTTCCATTCACCTGCCAAGCATGTTTTTGGAATGTGGGAGGAAACCGGAGTGCCCTGAGAAAACCACACAGGCACGGGGACAACATGCAAACTTCACACGAGGAGGCCAGAGGCGGAATCAAACAGTGCACTGCTGCACTGTAAAAGCAATTTAAAAGCAATGAAAAAAATGGTTGCCGCTCCGCGAACAACATGTACTTGTCTCAACTGGTCCGTGACAAAAAAGGTTGGGGACCACTGGCTTGGATGTCATCACATTTTATATTCAATTTCGACAGAAAGCCAGGTAATTCTTGCATGTACTGTATATAATGTTGGGGATCATGCATTAGGTTTTCAACCAGCATGTCATCATGAAGTCGCAATGCTCCACAATCCATACAGTATACATGCATATAAGAAAGTGTCCATTCGCTGCACTGCTCAGTGTCTGTCATAAAAGCCCACGGTCACATTTAATAGATGTTAATATTGCTCATTGAATTCTTCAAATCTCTCGCCAAGGTTTTTCCTCACTGACTTTGATCACACACCATTGTACCCAGTGGTACTGAGATGTTTGCATAATCATACTAATGTAGGCTTATATCAACTACAACTACTGACAGAGAACTGGCCGATGCACATGAGACTTCCATCGACCTTATGTTCTTGTAAATAACCGGATGCTATGTTTGTATAACGTGGCTTCCCAAAGTGAAATGAACCATTTTTTTCTGAAACAATCTCTGACCTTAGCAAGACTCAGCTGCTGCCTTTGTGACGTTAGCTACATCTGACTGTGAGCTTAAGAACCTTGCTAATGTATTATTCATACCTATTTGACCTTAAAAATGGAAATGCTAATGTTTGTCAAGAAAGAGAGGTATTATTGGACTTTTCAAATGTCAACTGGAACAATTAAGACATATTCATTACAAGACCCAAGGTCCCAGACACCATGCTGAGATGTAAAACACCTTAAATTAACATTAGAAGAGTAACCTTATCTTATCTCTTCCATACATTTATATCATGCCAATATTAATTAGTAGTAATTGTGTTCAGTGGGACACTTGAATCATTTTCAGATGCCATTTTGTGTCACTTAAATATATCTAAAATGTAATTTTAAAATTAAGACACGAACCGCAATACAATATTGAATAAAATGGGCATGTTATGCAGAGTCCCATGAAAACAAGACGGTGAAACGGATCACACGCTGTGCTTTTTCATTTTCTTCTTATCTCTTGACAATAGTGATCACACGCGCCTTATGGTTCAGAGGTTGTGGGTTAAAATCCAGTCTCTGGCCTTCCTGTGTGCATGCTCTCCTCGTGCTTGTATGGGTTTTCTCCGGGTACTCCGGTTTCCTCTCACATTCCAATATGCATGGTAGGTTAGGTGAAGAAAGAATTTTAAATTGTCCATAGGTGTGAATTGCTTCAGGTTGTTTATCTAGATGTGCCCTGTAATTTGTTGGTGAGTAGTCCAGGGTACGCCCTGCCTCTCATCCAGTCAAGTGGGGATAGGCTGCCGCACACCCGCAACCCTCATGGGGATAAGTGTTAAAGAGACATTCAACTTGTTGGACTGATATTGACTGATTAATATAGCATATAATAAATTTAAAAAGCCACAAAATAAAATATGACATATATTTTACATAGTTTATGGACATATTTGTTGGTAAATCTAGGACCTCAAGAGATAGGGTGTATCTGGGAGATATTAAGCAACTGGAGACGGAACCAAAGATAACACATATGCATTCCCTCACACTTGTGTCCCTTACTCCATAAAACCACACAGTCCTTTCACAGAATTGCCATGCAGGATACATTGTTTGAAAATTTCATTAGGAACATTCACTCAATGGAATGAATGAAAACGGCCTTAAGACTGGTTACTCACCTGATCTTCTCCAGATGCTTAGCATGGGATGACACTATCACTGTGCTTGTAAGTCAGTTTAGGGAGTGATTTTGCATTCTCGCACAAGCATTGCTGATCTCTCAAACTGTAAGGCCATCCGCAAAGAAACGGCTCTGGGCAACCATGAAAATATAAAGACAGAAAATAAAATACTGGCTAATCAAGGATCTCTACAGGATAAAGCTGTATTTGAAATTAACTCCTGTGAAAATCGCAGATGGAAATGCATTGTTTTATGCGATATTACGGAAGAGGATTAGGGCCAATGAAGAAAGAAAAAATAAGGTTGGCAAGATTCTCACTTTCTGATTATTATGAGAATTTAAGTCAGAATTCTGAGATTAAAGTGAGAATCTTGCCAACCTTATTTTTTCTTTCTTCATTGGCCCTAATCCTCTTCCGTACGATATTAATGGTAAAGGTGTGGGAAAATGTTTTTTTTTTTTTTTTTTAAAGACACATGGTGATTACTTTTAAGGTTTATTCACACTCAAACAACACACATTGCTTGAAAACATTCCCCGGCCGTAAAACATAAATAGTTGTCTTTTCCCCACGAGGACTCATGAAAAGCCCTACCAAGTTTTCTCTTGAAAAGTGGTGCTGTCCAAAATTGCTATCGCGTGACAGCAGTGACACCTAGCGGCGAATTCAATACCATCGTTGAGATGACTTCTGCCACTCGGCTCTTGATGTCACTGATGAGCATTTTGCGTGCTTGCGTGCGTGCGTGCGGAACAGAGCCCAGAAGAAGAGCCTGGTGCGTACACGGAAGAAGGAGGCAGATTGAGCTGTGACGCTGTTAAAGCTCCACTTTCCACTTCCCGATCATAGTCTGCAACGCGGATTTTAACGTTCGCATTGAGCTCTCAGTTAAGCGTGGTTTGCCTTCCTTTTCGAGCGCTATGAGATTTGTTTTCCTGGCATGTGTTACGGTGGTGTGTTCCTCCGTGGTGATCGGTGAGTGGCTTTTTACATTTAAGCCTCGTCCTAATTAACATCTCTCGTCGATTGAACTGGTTGATGAATGTGTAATCCCCGTCGGCAACGAAACCAAACTAAAATATCAATTTGCTCCATGGAGATCGGTGAGTGGCTTTTTACATTTAACCCTCGTCCTAATTAACATCTCTCGTCGATTGAACTGGTTGATGAATGTGTAATCCCCGTCTCCAACGAAACCAAACTAAAATATCAATTTGTTATGTTCAATATCTTTGAAGAGTATCACAGCGTTGATGAGCACGATAATCACGAGGTCACCCATGAAAGTTGATCATGGAATGACGATAGTAATCGTACAAAAGTAACTAGAAAGATATGGTTATTTGTTAAAGTTGTTAGAAAGTTTGCACAACCAAGGAATTCCTTCAAAGCTGAAATAATTCATGATTTAAGATTTTGTCCGTTGGTCGGGCTACTCTCTACGCCACCCTGAGCATCGTTACAGGTTGTTTTTGCAATGTTTCTTTTTGCCTGTAAACATCGTGTTTCCCTGTCTTTTTGCGCCAAACAAAATATACATTATTTCTAGTCAAAACAGGTGAATTTTCAAGCAATTAAGTGAAATTGGATAATCCCTCCTCTCCATACACTTGATGGCCTTTCAAGGCACATTTGTCTGCCATCCCACACTTGTTGGCAAACAATGTTGGTTTGTACTGGGAGTGAGCATTCAAACAAATAAACTTGATTGGTGAATTGGAAAACTAATTTTCATTGTAATTTGAGGTGGCTGAATGAATTTGAAGAATTATATCTCTCTTACATATTTTTCTTTAAAAAAACGGGGCGGGGAACTAGCAGAATAAAATATACACGATAAATGAACACTGGTTACTCATAGCACTTACGACAATGTGGGCAGCATAGGGGATGATGTAAGTGTAACCTGACTGGATGCAAGTGAGAGTATCTTCTAGATTCCCATGTGACTTTGAATACATACTGTATACTAAAAATCGCACAATCTTTTTAATGCGGTTATTAATTCAATTGTACTATAGCAACTTCCAACTTCAAGAAAATAGCAGGATGAAGCCAGCCAAACAAACAAACAAACAAACAAAACCTAGGATATGACTTGTTGACCTTATTGCTCAGCCCTACTACAGTACGAACCATTCACTTTATTTACTTCAATTTATAATAATAATAATAATAGATTTTATTTATAAGCGCCTTTCAAGACACCCAATTTGAACCCTTTCATGCAATCTGTAACCTGAGAACATGATAAGCTGTCCACTGTAACCGCTGTCCTTGAAAGGGTTAATGTGGCTTGCACGGCACAAGTTCTGGTAATGTGCAGGCGTGATTTAACCCCATTTCGTAACAGGTAATTGCTACAAGTATTAGTATAAGTAAATATAAATATAATGATAAATCAGAACTAAGTTGATAAATAGAGAAAGGTATATAAATATCCATTATGAATACAAGAGAAAATTGACACAAGAGTGTCAGGGTGTGGAAGTATATAATCCCGATACAAACCAAAAGTTGTAAAAATATCACGGTTAAGGGTAAAGTATGAGCCTTAATGGAGACTTCTTTCTTCTTACTTTTTTCTTTTCTGATTGATATAAAAATGATTTATTAGATACAATCACATAACGGGGTAGGACTAGATAAGTTTTTTACTTCTTCCTACTCCCTTGAACATAATAACTGTTGAATGAAGATTGATTTCTTTCTTTTTACTTTTTTTATCTACCTTATTTTCTGTCAAATTATTACTGTATATATGTTTTATGTTCAATAAACAAACAAGTTGTCAAACCAGAACACATTAAATATATCATCAGCCCAAGAAATTCCAGTCGAAGAACTTGTCAACACGCAACAAGTCGTTATCAGTTAGTTGACTGAGTAAAAAAAAAAACCAAAAAAAAAAATTAAAATTGTCTAACAACACAGAGCAAAAAGTAATGAACAAAACAGAAAAAGACTATAAGCCCGAAAACTAGCCTATACTCACAGTCCAAACTTCCACTGAGGCAGCCTCAACACCTAACACTCGCATGTTATTGAGACTGCTGTCCTTATGATTTTTATTTATTTATTTATTTTTACGTCATATATTTCCGTGAAATAAAAGGTTGTCTCCAAGGACAATGAGTAGCCTGCTGGCCTGTTCTAAGAATGTCTCACCGGTGATGGGATATTGTGATTTCCTCGAATTTTGTACATGGTAGAGTTGTTTGGTTTTGAAAGTCAATAATAATTGTATTCATTTTTGTAGGGGCTCCAGCACTTTCGAATGCGGGTGAAGGTGCCTTAGTTTCATCAAGCACTAAAAATGTCACACCTGATCCAAAAGATGTACCAAAAGTTGACCATGATGTAGTCCAGAATCCACCTGAAAAAAAGGCCCAGACAGGCTTAGCCTCAAGGACTCAGGCTAAATCTCAGACACAAGGCCAGAAGCCTAAAGAAGGTCACGGTTTGTCGGAAGAAGCTGGCAAGAGCAAAGCAACTCAGGGGGCTTCAGAGACAACACAGGAAATCACAAAGGACCCAAAATCAGGTGACCCTCCTAACAAGGAAGAATCAGGAGGGCAGCAAGAGGAGGAGACAGAGAAACAATCATCACAAAAGCCTGTAAAGGAGGACAAACCGGAAGGAGAGCTTGGGAAGGACAAATCAGAAAAGCAGCCTGAAAATAAGGACAAATCAGAAGAACAGCCTGCAAAAGAGGACAAATCAGGAGGAGTTCCTGAAAAGGAGGACATACCAAAAGGCGACCCTGCAAAGAAAGATGAATCGAAAGGAGAGGCTGCAAAGGACAAATCAGAGGGAGAACCAAAAAAGGAGCACAAATCAGAAGAACAGACGGAAAAAGAGGACAAATCAGAAGAACAGCCTGAAGATGATGACAAATCAGAAGAACAGACTGAAAAAGAGGACAAATCAGGAGGAGTGCCTGAAAAGGAAGACATACCAAAAGGCGAGCCTGCAAAGAAAGATGAATCGAAAGGAGATGCTGCAAAGGACAAATCAGAGGGAGAGCCAAAAATGGAGCACACATCAGAAGAACAGCCTGAAAAAGATGACAAGTCAGAAGAACAGTCTGAAAAAGAGGACAAATCAAAAGAACAGACTGAAAAAGAGGACAAATCAGGAGGAGTGCCTGAAAAGGAAGACATACCAGAAGGCGAGTCTGCAAAGAAAGACGAATCAAAAGGAGAGGCCGCAAAGGACAAATCAGAAAAACAGTCTGAAAAGGAGAACCTATCAAAAGGCGAGCCTACAAAGAAGGACGAATCAAAAGGAGAGGCTGCAAATGACAAATCAAAAGGAGAGCATGGCAAGAAGTCACAAACGCACGACCCTGCCAATGAGGCAAAATCCGGAGGAGATGAAGCCACTAATAAAAAAATGGGAGGCAACAATCAGTATGGTGGAAGTGACGAAGTCGAAAGTAGTCATTTCTTTGCATACCTGGTCTCTACAGCAGTAATGGTTGCAGTGCTTTACATCGCCTACCACAACAAGCGCAAGGTATGAAGCTTTTGAAACTCTTGATTCTCATTGATGTTGTTTTCATGTTTACTTAGTCGTAACTGCAATTCTCACCTCTTTATCTGGATGCACACGCCTCAAATGGTCGGAAATTGACACACTCGGAGATCAAAGTACATCTTCTTTGGAACTAAATGCTTGCGGTGCCTTCAGTCGCCGGGTTTTTATTGACGTTTTTGGTCATTTAAAGCTGAGTTGGATGCTGAATGAAACAAACTATCGTCTCTCACTCAAGTGTGTTTTGAGCCAGCAATATTACGATTGTGGTTCTGACGTCAGATAGTCTCATAGGCCAGTATCGATGGGGAGAGAGGTTTGTTTGAACATGGTAATCACATCTGTAAAACGTAATTGATTTACGACTGAATAGATATCTTAAAAATGTTGCATATTCACGTTTAAAAATGCACATTTATTTTGATGGATTCAGTAAAATGTTTTTAAAACATTGTCTAAAATATCACCAATGTTTCTAGAGAGAAAAATAGTGTGCTGCTGTGCAGTTTCAATTTAAATACAAAATGTTGATAATCGAAAAATGAAAACCAGTTTGTTGTTCATTATTGAGTGGAAATGTAGATTTTTTTTTTGTGTGTTCTGTATTTACAACCAAGCAAAAACAGGAATGTTTATCAAACAGCCAAAAATATCAAGCACTTGTTCCATGTCAGTCTCCAATCTCTTGCATTTCATCCAATACGAGAGGGTTTTACTTTTCTCCTCCCCCTTCTAGATCATTGCATATGTTTTGGAAGGAAAGAGATCAAGATCTGCTCGTCGACCAAAATCCACAGACTACCAAAAATTGGAACAGCAGGTATTTGATTTATTGGAATCATTTTTGTGCGTTTTCCTTCTTTGATGAGAAAATTCTTTTTTTCTTTTCAGATGTAATCAGATGCTGTATGTAGCCTTGAGACACTGAATCCACTGTGGGACGGTGTGAGATGAAGTGTGCATTTGAACTGACGTGCATTTTGGTTGTATTCTGTAGATGGATGCGGATTGCATGACTATACGGATGACAATGTTGCCTTATTGATAGAGTAAAACGCAGTGCCAGTTAAATATGCATGCGGTTTTTGCACCTATGTCTTTATTCCACTTTGATGATGAGAAATCATGACTCAGGATATTTCAGCAGAAAATGAAAGCTTTATTTGTTTTCCGATGTTATTTACTTGCGTTGTTTGTACAGCTACGATTGCACTGTGAGCCAAATAAGAAACATTTGGGGGGGAAAAAAAAATATACGGTATATATTTTCTTTCATGCAGAGAAGTGTATAGGAAGAGTTGTCGTTCACAAAGTCTGGAAACTAGCAAGACTCCATGATAAAAAGACCCCTAAATGCAATGTTTTATTGAATGAAAATGTTTCATAACTGACAAATGTAGTTACTTTGTTCGTGAGAGTTGATGCGCTGCTCCTTTTTTTTTTTTTTTTAATAAATACAGTTAATATTGAAGTCGGTCATGAGAGAGGAAGCAAGGTGGCTACCATAAAATCCTGAGGATAATGCACTTGTGTATAATATGCCCCCCATCCCCTCCCAATCACCCTTTAAAAGTTTTTTTTTCTCCTTGTCTATAATTCTGTCCCCCTATTTGCTGGCATAATTTCTTATCAAAGTGAATGATATGAATGAATAAAGATTTTTTTTAAATCCCAACAAAGTGTAAATGCTTTTAAATCCAGGTTAAAAACTATGCTCTTTCCCCATACGTATGACGAAGGTATTTTTAACACCATGTTTTCAAAAAAAACTTGTTCTTATACACTCTGCGCCCTTTAAATATTAGAATTTTTTTTTAAGTTCTTTACTTTTATTTTCAATCGGTAACTTTGGAACTGCCTTTAAATGTACCGGTACTTTAAATTGTTCTTTTATTAAAACCCCACTGATAAATATTCTCATATAATATCGAGAGTATTCACAGGATTTTACTGCAGTTCCTTAAATGTTTGAATTGGTTCTGTATTGGATGATGATTAACCACTATCCCGTTGATCACCACATATGTAAATTTGTAAAGAGAGAGGAAGTAAGGTCGCTAGTTCCTGAAATGTTTGAATTGCTTCTGTATTGGATTATGCTTCCAGACTATCCTCTTGTAAATTGCACTGCTTTTCTCCCGATATTCTGACTTGCTTTCAGTCAAAATTGAACTGATTTATTTTCACAAGGAAAATGATCAACAGATACGTTCCTTAAAAGTTGGTGGCACTTTGGGGGAGGAGAGGTGTATGAATGATGGGGATAAAGAATACAAAAGCTAATCAGATTTTCCATGTGTGTGCAAAATGGACAATGGGTTCACTGTATTATATTCAGTTTGATATTATTGTATTGAAAGGAACACCATTTACAAATGGCAGTGGTCATTAGTAATGAAGTAACATAAAACCTGTCTGTTTCTGTAAAGCTATCATTTCAATATACCAGGCTAAAATATTAGGAATATCCTGCTGTCCACAATAAATGTTTTTATGATCTTTAAAGGTGTGATGGCGTTTCCCCCCTGTCCCCACATCATATACATATACAGGAAAGCATGATCATAAAGTAGGTCGTGGTTATTTCCGTTTGAGATTGAGAACACTTGACACAATTATGCACAACATGTTGAACAACTTTGCAAAAACCAAACAGTGCATAACACATCATGTTAAATTGGATCCGATAGTGTCAATTAAAAACGAACACATTTTTTTAAAGCACGTTTTAATGTAGCTCTAAAGTTGTTGTGAATTCTAACTGAAATGCAGATAATGAAGTTTACAATGAGCACACGGTATATTATTATCAGTCACTGATTCATCAAACGGAAAAGTCTCCCACGCACGAGAAGCAGCAGGATGTCAGAGTGGCATCATATTTCTGGCCGCCTCTTCATACACATCAGGTATCTCTCCCATGGAAGACGACACAATCCGGACAGACGTGGACCCACGAAGCTCCTCCTCATACTGGATTAGTTGCTTCCAAAAACCATTATTGGGCCTCGTCATGGGCCGACATGTCTTGACCTGAGCGTGAGCCTCCATCAGAGTCACACCTTGGTGCTTGACGAGAAAAGCCATGCAGAGTGCAGTTGAGCGGCTCACCCCGGCGGTGCAATGCACCAACGTGCGACCACCGCTCTGTGCTACGTGCTGTATTTTATCCGCCACCTCGTCAAAATGGTCCCCAAGTGGGGTGGATGGTGTGTCAGACAAGGGAATGTGGAGGTACTCCACACCGTGAAGAGTGGCACTGCTGCATTTGGTCTCCGTGACGTTTATGATGCATGTTATTTTGTTGGCGCTGACCAGAGAGGCGCGACTCGCCGCTCGGCCGTTACTCACGTAAAGATTTTCGGTGACTCGACACAGGCCAGAAAGACCTGCAACGACCGACGGATGCATCAGAGCATCAGTCAAGATAGGTATATTTGAGTAACTCTTGTATCAACAAAGCAAGACATGTCCAATGAGAAACGCAATAGTACTTGCTACTTCCGGTTATAAGACAGCCAACAGGGGCCAAATCTGTGCACGCTGTCGCCCCCAGCTGGGTGAGACGTCAAATGCACATTTTAAGCACCGCCTCACGTCACTCTTCTTCCTTTTACTCCGGGAGTTCCAGTTCTACACATTGCCTACTTGTGTAACAAATATCCATCCATCCATCCATTTTCCGAACCGCTTGATCCTCACTAGGGTCGCGGGGGGTGCTGGAGCCTATCCCAGCCATCTTCGGGCAGTAGGCGGGGACACCCTGAACCAGTCGCCAGCCAATCGCAGGGCACACAGAGACGAACAACCATTCACGCTCACACTAACACCTAGGGACAATTTAGAGCGTTCAATCAGCCTGCCATGCATGTTTTTGGAATGTGGGAGGAAACCGGAGCACCCGGAGAAAACCCACGCAGGCCCGGGGAGAACATGCAAACTCACACAGGGAGGCCGGAGCTGGAATTGAACCCGGTACCTCTGCACTGTGAAGCCGACGTGCTACTCGAATAAAAATAGAACTGAACACAAAACATTAAGGGAAAGTACAGGCTCTAAAGTTAACCAAATTAAAAAAATAGTTTTGTCAATTATTCTAGTCAATAAATGTTTATTAATAAAAAACCTTTAATCAGTGAGGCAAGCAAGCTTTTCTTGATTTTTTTTTGCGCTCAATCCGAATATGCACTCGTTTCTCCCCCAGCACATTATAATATGATAACAACAATATATGTAATGTAATAGTAATGTATTTAGTAATATGTATTAATTAAGAGTTGGATTGAGCAACAGGTGGATTTTCTTTCTGAAATGTGTAAAATCCATGTTGCACAAGCTTTTTATGGGTCAAACTTAAAAACAAAACATGAAAATACCGTATGTACTGATATGTCACAAAAAAGTGAAGACATCTTTTAAAATAAGTGTCAAAAATACATTTTTTTTGCTGATTAGAATTTGCTGCTGACCAATGTATATACAATGCTCGTTTTGATGAATTGGTCCAAAAAAAACCCCAACCAAACAAAAAGTCAACAGAGCAAAAAATTATAAATTAGCTAATTTAGCAACTGTTTTTTTTTTCTCCAGATTTGACAGACAATTCAGACAGAAGGTGGTGGGGTTTCACAAAATTCTCACATACTATTACTTTGGTCAGATTCAAGTTATTCGTGTGGGTGATTCTTTCATTAAAAGAGGGGCATCAACATTGTGAACACCTCTATGTTTGAAAATATACAAATTAACTGTGTCACAAATGCCTGCTTATACTGCTGTACAATGGTACCAAGAATAGTAGTGTTTCTTGTGGCTGGGTGGGGGGTTGATACTCACAGGTTGCCCAGGAAACAGATGGCGGATGCAGGGCGCACATACAAAAGAGCCCAAACCTGTGGTAGCAGCTGGGGAGCGGCTTCACTGACTTATTCATGTCGGCGTAGCCCCTCACAACCAAGATGGTCCTTTGTTTCGAGACATGTCCACATTATCCAGTGCTCCGAAATGGGTTGCGTGCAGCTGCTCCTGGCACTCCCACTTGGGCTTGCAGCAGCTCCGCAGCTGAACACAGAGCGGCCATCTCCCTCTTTTGCTGCAGGGAACAAGATGGTGCACGTTTGTCATGTTGGACGCTTTCGTGAGCGGTCTAATACAATCATGTCGGCGTTGTGGCAGATGTGCAACCTACAAATGACTGGTAAGAAACAGATCCATGCTATATCGTGATAAATTTGTAAGCAACACTGTATTGCGTGTGGCACAGTCAGCACGGTTCATCTTTTCTTGAATTGAATAACATTCATCAGCGTTCACTGTGACTTCAGAGAAAGAACCCACTGTGCTTCTGTTTGTACTTGTAGGGGGTAATCGTGATTGTTTCCGAGCTACAACGATTTGATTATGTTTTATCGTACCAGCATTTCGCTCAAGCGACTGTGTGTATATCAGTAACTGACTCCAAGGCTTTTTTATTTGCCGAATTAAGTGACCTAAATTCAACACAAGCTTTGCCTGCAGGCTCGTGGGGAAAAAAGACTGCTGAGATAATGAGAGAAAAATACTCATTTTATTTTCTTTTCCTGTGATTTTTAGGAATTAAGGTGCTGAGTTTTAATGGATTCAACCTGAATGGCCTGTTGACAAGGCATCAGTTCTGGCTACTGGAACAACAGCTGGACAGGTTATGTGCTCAAGGCTCAATACTCAAAATAATTCATCCGAGAGAGAGGCTCTTTTTATATCTTGCAATATTAGCCCATTTAAATTAATGTGATCCCGCGAAACATTTGCTGCAGTAGCTACGGATGTCGTTTAATTAATTTATTAATTTGTGGATGGAAAACATCAAGGAGTGGCTTGAGGGACTGCAGGTTTTTGTAGCTTTTGTACAGCTTTGTGTTGTGTGTTCCTGCCAGTTACACGGATCGACACCTGCTTAGGGCTCACTTTGGACACATTATGCTCCTGTGCTGATGACATCGCTTGAATGACTCACCCTGTGCTGCCTCACTGATGGTAAATAATGCATGCCTGTGTAGATTTAAATGAAGAGGATTTTTATTCCCCCGCTCCTTTACATGGATCACTCACGTATACTCTTGTGAGAGTGTGATATGTGCATACAGTATAAAGTGCATACTTTAGACTGGAACAGGACAGCGGTGTCTCCATATGTTCTCTATTATTGTGAGAATTCTAAAATCAATTTATATTTTGCTCACATTTCAAAATGTACAATATTTATTCCATTTTATTGGTTCATTTTCTCCTGCAGGCGGATACTGGAATGACCGAGTTCCTGCTAGCCTGTGCCTTCAAAGGGTGGATCAACATCTAATACTTTTGTGTGTCAGTGAACAATTCATTTGAGAGATCAGATTTCAACCTTTTTATCTGCTAGAAAGAGATGCGATATTAAGCAGGAAGGTGTTCGCATGTGACAATATTATGTCCTTTGTCTTTCAATCAGGCATGCAAATCCTAAACTACCTCTATCAACCACGCTTTGGCACATAAAAAGCCACTGTGGTGAAAAACACTTTTATGTTGTGCTTTGTGCACTCACCTCCCCCTGTTGCCTTGGTTACCTCTCCTCGTAGTTGCTCTCTTTCTCCTGTAAGAATACATCTAAATTCACCAGAAGGCAGTCATTATTGAACAGCTCACAGGTCATAGCTACTATCGATAAAAAGGCCGACACACATATAGTATTTCCCATGCTTTCGACCAAAAATTCTCCCACACTTTTAAAAATGTGTCTCTAATCCAGAATATTCTGTAGCCACCTTTGGGTATTCCTTTATGCCCTACATTAGATACTAAATAATGTGCATTTTTACTAAAGTGTGAGTCTGTGTGAATGCACGTCTGTATGCATGTGCAATATTTCTGTGTCTTTGCGTGTCCATGTGCATGTTTATTCAAAACTTCTCGCTGCTGAATGCACCAGACCCTGGACAAAATATTAATAAACCATTGCTTTGCATTTCGCCCTGGCTACTAAATCAAGCTATACAGTACTAATAGCCTGAATTGAACCTATATGGTAGATCCTTGTGAATAATTGCAAGAATGCCACTAAAGGACAAACTTGTGTCGGATTATAAAAAGAAAATCCATCATATGATTATAACTCTGCAAATTGACTTTTTCAGAGGTCTGGATTATACTAACATTATCTTCCTAACAAGACTACTTTTTGCTAACAGTGTGATGACTACTAACCTCTTCGCTCAGTGCTATTGGCTGGCCTCACAGTCAGTGACTAACCCTCTGCTTTATGGCCACAAACACAGACAAACCCTCTCTCTTGATCCTGCAACCCCTCTTCTGTGAACTATTCAGGCTGATCATTATAGAAGGACATCAAATCTAAACAGAAGCTGAGTGTGTGAAGAAGGGTTTCAAGATTTGGGGAGGAAATTACATGAGCCAGAAGCAGGAACGTGGCTTATCAAACCTGGCTTGACCATAAAGTCCACAAAGATCTTGTGACTGTTACATTGCAGCATTGTGTCACGCTATGGGCTCAAGTTAGAGAATCATAGATGTGTGACTTTGTGTGCACGGTGTGGTCAAGCTTTGCAGGTGAGTGCCTTCGTTGTTGTCCCCAAGGTCAACATTACTAACTCCCTCTGATACTAACAATGGCACGGCTGCCGAGTACTAACATCTCTGCTCTGCTCATTTTTATAATTCATTTTATGCAGTATTGACAAAATCAAATGACTTTTTTTTTTTGTCTTTGTTGATTAACAGACTAGAGCATGGCCTGTGTTAACAAGAATTCTCTTTTGAAATCATAATTAGATCTCATCATTTGTGTAACGGACAAGACGGGTTTCCACAAGCTACTAACATTCTTGGAAATATGACAAATACTAACCAAAAAGCTTTAAATAACTAACAAACTAACCTACTAATTGACTAACAAGGATCCTGAGTCACTTTGAGCTTGATTACTGCATCAGTCAACATGCCATCATATACTACTAGTACAGATGCAGCACATATTGAGCCTGCTGTCAAGGTTGAATGTATTTTAGCTGAACATGTGCACAGACGAGTGAGTGGGTGGGCGCATATGGAGGATGGTTACTGTCTATCTTCCTGATTTGCCATTCGAAAGAATATTTTTAGTGTACTGTGAAAATAGGATGCAAAATGTTGTCACGACTGTCGCAACACTGTGTAGACAATAAGAATGGCTCATTTATTTTAGCAGAGAATCAAAAAACGGGTTGGCTCCATTTCAGTTGCTTAAAGAGCCCATGTAATCATTATTAGTCAACAAACTCTGACAATAAATACAAAAATCATGTAGTTAAGATATTTGAAGCATAGGTTTACTGTCCGTGTACAGTGTCTGTTCAACAAACATTTGGGGGTGACTACATGTGCACAATGATATCATATCACCAATCATCATTATGTCTAGTATGTGCCTGACTAAATGGACTATAAAACAAACACCTTTTATGCACTTAGAATGTTCTTGCATTATGTAATAAACAGATTTACTATGTTTTGTGGCATTAGGTTCATGATTGTACCTTGTGAAAATCATGCAATCCATGTTGCTCACATACAAAAGAACCACCATTTGTAAAACCAAAACTCCTTTGCGGCTGTAGAATCCTGAGCAAAAGCATACATGACAAAGGCACGCAGTGGAGTGCAGACTTCAAATCTCTGCCAATTAGATTTTAGGGACACAACTTTAAAGCGCAATACAGTACAAGGCCTTATTTTATACATTGCCCATGTATGAAAAATACCTCAAGATGCAATTTAAGGGACATCCTCTCCCTGTCAATATGGAGAGTTTATTAGAAAAAAAACACGCCTATGTCCACATCTTTGAAAAAGAAGAAAGAAAGCAAGGCAACGCTACAGCCATCAGTTGCTGTTGCCAGGCAGCGCTCGCTGCTAGCAGTTAGTCGTGAACGCGGGAGACTTGTATTGTATCTTACAATGAGGGCTGAAATAAGGAGCGGTTTCTGTTTCCTTGCTTCCTCAATATGATATGAATTTGATTTCGGGATGGCGTTGTATTGATGTTGGTAGCACTTAGTGAGTGTTGCCAACTCCACATTAAGGAGAGTAGCTATTGGATGTCCTAAAAGTCGCTAAATGACGGCATCACCCAATTTGCACAACTGACCATGTGCATGCTTGTCATGGACGCTGTAGGAGAGACAAAAGCTAAGTAAAAAGAAAACAGCCTAAATATGTTTATAATTACAAGTCAACTTTCTTCTGTCAATTATTGTTTCTTTTATTGTCACCATTGCAACCCTCTTCCTTTGCCCGGGCGTGGGACCGGCAAAAGTGACCCAATCGAGACACTCGTGCTACATTTCGAGAACAATAAGAACAATATGTGCTTTCATATCAGAGTTTCCAGTAACACCAGAAAAAAATCGCTACATTTGTCCCTTGTCACCCCTAGAGCGGTCTGGAAACTCGCAAAATATAGCGAGAAAAACGCTAAGTTGGCAGCACCGCACTGAGTAATGCAACTTGAACTGTCGAGAAGGTAAGTGAAGCGAACCATCTCGACAATAAAATACGAGGGCCTACTTTAAATTAAAAGCACCTTTTTTAAAAGCTTTTATTTTGAAGTTAGCTTTTGGGTTGGAGGCGTGTCGCGTTATGAGTACTGGACATGTATGTTTGCAGCTTTGACAGGCCCAAATGAAAGGAGGCGCATGAGAAGTCCCGATAGAGACTAAAATTGAGAGGGACCGGTACTCCATACCGATGCGCCCCGGCACACTTATAGCACTGCATATAGCACATGCCGTACGTGAAACCCCCACTGTTGAGGAAGACGGAGTACCAACACAATCGCCACACAAGAAGACCCAAGCAACGTAAAGAACACAGAACCTCCCGATGGTGAGGCAAACATGCTTTGTGCACTATTACTTTGTGCTGGCCAAGAACAGTCTTATGCAGATTTAAATTCAGTTTTTTAAAATCCCTTTCTTATCTTTTCTTTTCTTTAACATATCAATGAAGACCTTCTGCAATCACCGTATTCCTACGACCCATGAACCTTTGCGTGAAATAGCTGCGCAGTTTCCGAGATCATAAAACAGACGTTTCGTTTAAATGGAAACTGTGCGTGCGTGTCCACTTCCTACGACAATTACAGCCTTGAACAACGTGGGAACGCCAGGTGTTGCAACCTAAAAAAGGAAACATTTAAACCTGCCGATCTAGCGGGGTAGGAAGATGACGTAAAGAGGCCAGCAACAAGGTACGGTCACGTTTAACTACGTTCCAAATTCTGTCGCTTCAGCCGTGAGGCAATGAGCAATCTCAAAAGGTCTGAGACGTATCAGTCCCGACACAGTCACAGAATTTGTCGCATTTTTAAAAAGAGGTTGGACACAGTCTAATTTAGCTTCCAGCAGCTGTATGAGCTCGCAAAACCTTTTACTTTCCACTGCATGGTGACCACATGCTTGATGTCAACAAGCTTCAAGTTGCTTGATGTCATAAAACTGCAATCAAACCTCACCAACATTTATACTAGCATCTCTACCCATGTGGACTTCCCCCTCTGCAAATATTAGAACAATCGCCCTAATATTTTGGATTTCATGAGTATAACGTATTCCTCTCCGTAGACCCTCACTCCAGTTTAATGACAAAATGACTGTCTATAAATGTCAAAATATTATGGTGACTTTTCGAATAATGTAAGGGATTGCCAAATACTAGTGTGGAGTCTCCCGCACACATGAAAACAATATCTGATGTTAACTTGGCACTTGGTCAATCTAATATCTTATCAGGTGGCTTGTTGCCAAAAATAGAAAATATTTGAAGATGTGAACTTTTGTTCATTCTATGCAGTTTGGGGGCCATGTCGTACTACGCTATAAAGAAACGTGAAATCACACATGACGTGAGGCCATGTCTGGGGTGCCAACAATTCTATTTTCAATGCCCCCTCTCAGCCGTGGGCCCTTGAATCGTCATCATTTTTTCTCCCCCTTGCTGCGCTTGTTATGTGCTCAATGTAGAGTCAACGGGGTATTTTGGAGTGCAAAGTCCTGAAGCACCATTATTCAAAATGACACATCGAGTTCCATGATTGCTGTAATCGTACTGAAGCATGATTACTGCACATGATCACTCTGCTCATTCATACCAGATGATACCGTTCTGAAACAATGTACCAGGAGGGGGCAGCATCATCAAATTATTAGAGGATGATTGTAGGTGCCTGGCGACGTACTTTTGCTTCAACGTCATTCTACATCTCGCCATTGTTTTTGAGCCTTCTTGCACATATAGAGACAAAAGTCACAGCAGCATGCAAATGGAATTATTTGTTATTGTATATTTAACACAAGCACAGCACAGCCAAATAAAACCGTATATTTCGCCTTAAAATAACATCCTTGATATCATTTTCAGCATACCTTTATAAGAGAGAGAATTTAACCTGACATGGTGGCTGGCATAGAGTGACTTACTTTAATGATCTACAAGGTACCACCCTGTGCACCTCTTGTTTTATTGGCAAACAATTTACGCACTTTGCTGCGCACTAAAATGACTGAAGCACGATATTTGATTGTCACCCAAGTTTCTCTGTGTCAGGGGAAAACCATTTTTGCTCTGCAGATTTACTTGTTCAGCTGGGCATAGATATCCTGTGTAATTCATGTTGACATGTTGCGGTATTATGTTCTGCAAGCATCTCCATGCTTAGTTGTGCATGCATACGCATGAGTAGAAGGAACTATATATATATATAATATATAATATAATATAAAATATATAATAAATATACTGTGTATATACAGGTATATATATATATTTTATATTATACTCTTCAACATTTGACTCACTTTAATTTCTCCAAGATTCTAACAATCACCAATACCCCTCGTCAAGCTTCAACAGGTGTAAAGGTGTCTGAAGCCCTCCAGACTTTTGAATCACTGTATATCTGAAGCATTAGAAAACTACCGCCAGTTGATAACCTGAACTAAAATGAAGTAGGCTGCTAGAATTTCTTCCTCTGTCATTTTTAAAACACCCTTGCAGCCGGGCCCAAATTGCTGATAACTTCATGTTTTAGCAGGCACTCTCTTTTAATTTAAAACTCAAAATTGCCCGTTGATGTTGGTTGTTTGTTCTTTTGCAACCTGTGATTGTCTTAAAAGTGACCTTGTGGACCGTTTTTCACAGTGTTTTTAAAAAATGTGTTCTAATCCGCATTTTCAAAGCCTTTGATTTGGTCTTCATGTTTTAAGTTTGTCTGTAGTAATTTTCACTAGTGAATTTATTTAGCACTATACGGATCAAACCATCACATCTCATGTTTTAATTTTAGGTGACTTAAATACAGTATATGAATTTATTGTTCCAAAATACTATTGGCCAACTAATTTTGAAACCTTTTAGGCTCTATTAACTCATTCAGTACCAGCCAATTCTGGGCCTAGTCTGAAAAGACGTTTAAAAACGTCTTTGGGAGTGAATGAGTTAAGATAACATAAGATAAGAAATCCTTTTTTAGTCTCGCAATGGAGAAATTCTTAACATTGCACAGTACATTTCTGGTCCCACACATGAGGGTGGGCACACTGTTGACTTGTTTTTAACGGATGGTGTTAAGTTTTCTCATTTGAATGATGGTGTTATGATCTGTTCAGACCACATGTTTTGTTTTTATTTTCCTACTCTCTGGCTGGATAAAACTAAGTCATGTGCTACTGTGCAATACCGTCATGTTGTATATTCTTCCACTGCTGCTCCCTTCTCGGCTGCACTCAAAGTTCAGCGATTCGCCCAACTGATATGCTGTGCCCTACTGCGGATGCCGGGGCACTATCATTTCGTTTTAACTTAGCTTGTCAGTTCATATTCAACACTGGCATAAGAAATTCAATACCAAGGAGGGCGGAAGTGGAAGAAGGTGTCTTATGAAATGAAATGAAAGGATATTGTAAATATTTTTTGGACCTGGTGATGTCACCACAGTAAACAGTGACCTGGGTGCTCTGACGCAATATTTGAAACCAGCAACCAATCTTGGAGTGAGACTGGATGCAAAGCTAAAAATTTGTTCAATTGCGTCAACTGACCAATACTAAACCGGCCCCCTCTCTGCATCACTTTTTTAAAATTTGCTTTGAAATACCAAAATGGTCTCACCCTACAATATTTCTCTGACCTGCTCCAGCCATATAGCCCAGTGTGTTCCCTTAGGTTGACAGATCTGTTTGTTCATCGGCCCAAATTTGAAGAGAAAACTTAGAGGGGACCATGTTTTCTCAGCTGCTGCCTCGAAATTGTGTAATGAGCTACCACTGCACCAGACAGGCCGACTCAGCACGTCCCATCAACCTGACTTCTCTTTTCTTGCATGCCTGTATTTGTGTGATCCGCTTCTATGTGTCGTGCTACAGAAAGACATGGAACACGGTATAAAATGAATTCCTCTTTGAGCGATCGTAATGGGCATAACAAGCATGACTTTTTAAAAATGACAATGACAAGCTTTGGGTATGAGCGGAAGTGCCGATCCAACTCTTGATTGTGTGCCTTGTTGGAAGTCTTTCTTGACTGCAATGCTATTTATGAAAGCCAGTTTGAATCTAAACTGAACTAATGTCATTATGGTCCCCCGCCCCATTCACTGACCCCAGCACCAGCTTTGCTTGATTCTTCACATGTTTGAGGGTGCACTGCTCCCCCACTCCTAAAATGTGAGTTCGATGCGAACCAGATGACAGAGGTTTCCACAGGTATGGGTAGCGGGGCCCGGGGTCTTCATGGGTCATCCATAATTCACGGCAGCGCTGCAAGCACAGTCCTAACACACACAATACCCCTCAAAGAATACTCCAGCTCCACTTAAAGTCTTAAATATCACACACACTCCAGTTCAAAGGGAGGCAGTCTGGCATGTAAAGCATTAATCGACTTAATGATGTTTTCAGTGAAATGGTTTAACATTTGCCAGTCTATAAAAACATACTCTTTGAGTACATGTATGTGGACGAAGGCAGAAGCAAAAAAGCACTACTTTGAGATCTGTCAAAGTATAATCCTAATGTTACAATGTTTGCAGAAAAATAGGTGTGGTTGGTTTTAGGGGAGCTGGAATTGGCATTACTCTGCAATGCAGTGTTTAAAATAGTAAATTCATTCACAGGTAGCTCAAGGGTGTAAAGTATTGCATGCACTTGCGTATTTAGGTGTTTGTTTCTGCACTCGCAAGTATTTCACTGCAAATTATTTCAACAGTTCCAAGGAACTATAGTTTTTATCTGTGGTTTTAGTTATCGGATATGTGGGAGAGAAAACGGACAGATCAATGTTTCCTTCATTACTGTGGTTCATTGTGAGGCTTTAGATGTATTTGAATTTCCAATGAGGAAGCACAAATTTTGGAAGTTATAACTCACCAGCTTCATACTGTATATGACCTGTGATTGACCGCAACCAGTCCGAGATAGTATCTGCCCATTATCCACACTTAGCTGCCATTAGCTTGTATTCCTAAAATGAATAGACACGGCCGAAAATTGATTGATAGATGTCATAAAAATGTCTATTGATAGTTGTTTTGATTTTGCTTTTATTTTGTTGTAGGGACAATTAAAATGCTCCCCTTGACCAAAAATGCAAATGGTAGGGTTCTGGTAAATTAAAACTTCAGATTACCAAAAATCAATAAAGTATCTTGCATGCCAAGTAAAAAAATGAAAAACAAATACTGGGATCGACAAAGGTTCCTGCAACCCTAAAAAAAAAAGGTACACTGTTGTTTCTTACTTCTTAGAAATGGGGAATTGGCTGCTAACACACAGTATGGGCATACATTGTATTTTCATAATTGCACATAGTTGTATGCACTATGAAGTGATTCACCGATTTCAGAGATTCTGGCTGGCGCTTATGTTATTTTGGGCCCCAAACACACAGTGTAGAAGACCATGAGTTGCAGTTGAGAGCGGCAGAGTTAAGGGTGAGGGGTTGCTGGTCTTGAAATGTACAATAGGGTCTTTAAGAGAGGGGCAGGGGGAGTCTGAGAAAATGGTTTGCAGACTTTTGAAACATTTGAAGGGGAAGAAAATGGCAATGAAAAAAAAAACAGCAATGAAAAGGGCCATCTGTGTCCCAAAGCTGGTATAGATTCCCGAGACCAACAAATCTGCAGAGGATGACATGGCTGAGAGTTTGCTGAACCACAAAACCTAGTATGGTTTAAGTATTTAGGAAAACTTAAAAGCACACAGTTTTTCTGATGACTGTTCATGCAAAATTGCTTGCATGTATCTAGACTGACTTCAAGCTTACTTATTGCCTCTAAACCTTTTAAAATGTATGCGCATTAGAAAGGATGGTTTTGGTCAACCCATCTTCTCCCACCCACCCATGCACGCACGCACACACACACGAGCCCCTTTAATAGTGCGAAAATGGTGATATGAAGCTCTGACTTCATATCACAACAACCTGGCGTTTCCTGAATGTCTTTCTTTCCCCTTCTTGCAGCCAACATTCAGAATCCAGATAAGCGAACAGTCAAAGAAAGCCAATATGTCCTACGAGCTACTGCATGATGGACAGTAATTAAAAGTTAGCTAATAACCTCTTCACACCTGACATTTCAACAGGGAGGTCCTGGACACCATTATCTACATATAGATTAAACAGCGTAATTGGCAGGAAGATAGGGTTAGGAGCAGCGCAAAAGGAAAAAGGGGGGGAAAAAAAAGCCTGGGCCATTGCCAAACCATTAAGCAGAATATCTGAGTGACACTCTGATTTTGTTCCACTTGCTAATGCGACAGGAATTGAGCTGAACTAAAATGCGAAATGAATGAAGCCTATCTCGGTGTGCTTATTACCGGGGCAAACATCAGCCATGGAAAATAGCTTTAATTTCATAATAATTGCTAGATGGACGTGACTCGTTGCAGACGCAGTGCAAGAGGGAGAAAGAGGGGGAGAGAAGGAAGGCAGACATTTGAGAATGAGGAACAGAAAAAAAAAGGGCTTTGTGTGTATTCTGTCAGTTGAGCAGGCAGTGATGGAGGGCTGTGTTCGAAAAGTCTCCAATCTGCATTTATTTATTGTTTTTAAATAGTCTCATTCTTGTTGTATTTAAAAATGTGTGACTTGACTGAAGGGTGGGTGGCCTATGTATAGATGTTTTTTTTAATGCCCATTGTCAAATTAATTGAGGTTTACTTCGGTGTTCAACTGAATGTTCGCAACAGATCTGAACGCTGAACAGCCACAAATATCGCAGAGAGAAAGTCCATCGAATGAATGCATCATTGAATGAGTTAATCTATTTTCTGTACAAATAGTTCAAGGAACGTTAGGTCTGAAGTTGTGATTGATACTGAAATATAAATACCGGTACCTCCAATACACATCTTTATGCTGTAAAATCATTGCTCAAATAAAAAATATTGATACTTTTAATGTTTCGTAATTTGAGGTTTTGTAAATAATAATAATAACAGTGGCAAAGTGGAAGCTTTGGAAGTGGAAGTAGCTAAACTATTGACATCTTATCTTGCAGACTGGTCAGTCAGTCAGTCACTCAGTCCAAGTGTGACTCTGTCGACACAATGCCACTGCGGTAGAGTGAAAACAAAGTCAATCATTCGTGGAGCTCGTGCCACTCCCCAAACAGCCAAGTCGCTGCTTGTGATGCTTGTGGTAAATGGCAAGGAGTCGTGGCGTCACACTAACCTTGTGAAACACCTCAGGTTGAACCACGACACAGAATATGAGGCAGTTATAAGGTGGACAGAAGACTTCACTGAGTTGAATATGAAGACAGAAATACCGTAGATTGTCGAAGCCTGGCTGAGCCACATACAATATGGTCACCGCAAAGACATGGACTTATGTATGAATGGAATAACAATGGTGCTGTCGGGAGAAGTGCAGGTCGTTTTACGGTGCCGCTTGCTTCGTCCACCTCACTTGAAAACATTGATTTCTCCACAGCATGTTTGCAATATTTTCTTTCTCGATGGCAAAAAGGCCACCGTACGGGTATGGCATAGCGTACCAGTAAGTCTGGGAGAAATGCGATGTGCACATTTCATCGGTAAGAATGCAATTTTAAAAAATCCCTTATAAGGTATAGCTGTGCTGTGACTGTGACTCAAAGATTTGTCAGAATCATCAACAACGAAATGAAAGCCTAAATTGACTGTGAAATGTAAACCTAACCTCCGTTCGTCACAATTCATGACATCGAGGCAACTCTGAATGGTCATTACTCCATATAGGGATCCTAGCGTAAAACATACATTTGATAAGTGTTTTCAGCAAAAAAAGAACAGAGGTTGGCAAACAGTGGCAAAGTAAGATGGCTGCCCACTAGCTTGAGCTGTGAGGGGCCTATTGAGAGTCCGTTCATATGTCCGCGGCCGCCATGTCTATGTGTGTAGAGGCCATATTAGATGTGCCAAGTTCCCGTGGTCAATTTGTGTGTATTGCACAAGCACCGACACTCGAGGGTATGTGGCAGCTCGCCCAACAAGTCCACATGTGCTTTGTGGACTTGGAGAAGGCATTCAGCCATGTTCCTCTGGGAGTTCTGTGGTGAGTCCTTTTGGGAGTATGGGGTACCGAACCCCCCGATACGGGTTGTTTGGTCCCTATAACACCAATGTCAGAGTTTGGTTCGCATTGCCGGCAGTAAGTCAGACCCGTGAAGGTTGGACCATGCCAAGGCTGCCCTTTGTCACGGATTCTGTTCATAACCTTTATGGACAGAATTTCTCGGCGCAGGCGATTCCTGCACCGGCAGGAGTCCCCGGGGACGACCCAGGACATGCTGGAGATACTATGTCTCCTGACTGGCCTGGGAACGCCTTGGGATCTCTCGGGAAGAGCGGTAAGAAGTGGCGGAGGAAAGGGAAGTCTGAGCATCCCCGCTAAAGCTGTCGCTCCCGTGACCCGACCCCAGATAAGCAGTAGAGAATAGATGGATGGATGGATGGATGTATTGTGACGTGACATCTATGTGCAGTCGGTACGCTCTGAATTTTTTTTGATCGTGCATTGTCAAAACACAATTTTAACCTTTTATCATATGGTTTAAAATGTTTATGACGTAAATAAGTATTTATTAAGCGGCTTGTATTCCACAGCTTTCCTTTCTATCGTGATGCACCCGTTATTCATTGACAAGACAGAATATGGGCAGGGAAACATTACGTCATGCCGATCAACAAAATGTGGCGGTCATGTGAGTTGCGCATAAAGATGATGACATGCAGATGGAGTGTACAAAAGAACATTTTCAAAGCATACTATATTCTCTTTCATCTGAAAGAATCTTTTTTTCTTTTCTTCTCATGACATTGTTGTCTCATACTACAATAACTCATCACAGCTGACTTTGTGACGTTTGACATCCATAGAAAAAAACCTTTGGACACATTCCCACTTGTTTACTGTATTTCAAATATGTTCACACATGTACCACTAGATGTCCCTCTTGTGTTAGTTACAGTGTGTACGTGAACTACGGTATGTGACCATAACCTTTAATAAATCCATCTTGACCGGAAGTGTGAGTCTCTTCAAAAGCAAACAAACGTTTTTCTTTTCTTGACCTTCTTTTCTTCATCTCTCTCTCTCTCTCTCTCTCTTGTTGTCTGTCTCTTTCGCTGCCTCTGCCCCCCCTGTTTACTTTCTTTGCTGCGGCCTTCTTTTTGGATCATTTTACTGTTTGTACAAGGGGGATTGGTGTTGTTAACAGGTGTAGGGTAAGGAGATCCCCACTAGCAGCCAAGACAGTGAGAGGGTCACACCCCTCCTCTCCTCGAGCCTCACATTCACGCCAGCCGTCCTCTTCTGATGGATTGCACCACCATTCATCTACATTATGTCGCTGGCAATGAGCTATCACTTCAATCTAGCCTAAACCATGCACTGGGTTTGGTTCTGTTGACACTTCTTAAGCACTCACTTCTCCTCCTGATTACCGTCTGTGCCCGTGGGAGTGACAAGGCCTGCTCATGACGTTTGTGTGTATCTCGGTACGAACAGTAAACCGTTGCTTTAGCTGTTGAGCAGTCTTCAAATATGAATTAAATCGCAACAACAACTCAGATATGCAGGAGTTAGACACTTGATGATGGTACATGTTAGACAAGAAGTCAAGTGGTCACACCGCTAGGGTAAAATTACATTTTATGAATGGAATGTACTTTGGATCAGCTTTGAATGGCGTGGCTCAAGAAACCTATGCAATCATTTAATAATACACTCCTGTCATTTTGGATCTGTTTCTTCTTCCTGCTCAAGCATTCTTGCAGCTTTTTCTCATCTTTATATTTAATCCCTCAGTTTCTCTAAGCATCTTCAAGCATTCCTATCAGCTGGTTAGCAGATGTCCTATGGTCTCGTTTTCTTTGGGGGGGGGGGGGTTCTCCTTAAATTGTACTTAGAATATTTCACCCTCATCTGATTTTGGCTAAATGATTTGTCCATAACCAAGTACATACTGTATGTTACTCAAAAGGAAATCTGTGCAAAGAGAGACACATATGTCCTCATATCTCTGATTGAGTGAAATATATTTGATAATTTACGCATAATGACCGCTTTACAAATCTTCTCTTGTCAAAATGAGGTTCGCAATTCACCCTCTCCTAATTTTGTGCCTAAAAACAATACTCACACTTTGGATTGAATTAAGGATGGTATAAACATAAAACAAGCTAAAAAATGAGTGAGAAAAAAGGGAAGAGTGCACTGATTTGTGATTTGCTGTTTAATGAGCCCATTTAACATTTTAACAAGCTAGTTATTTTACATAACCTAATAAGTGTTCACAATTGAGTTGTAAAGTGTAACCAGAGAAACAGGCGATGAGTCTTGTGATCATGCTTCCTCTTTACAGAGATGATTTTAAATTGCTGAAGTAGAACCCATGACCTCTGCACTGTCGGGCGGACGTGCTAATCAGTCGATTACCGTGCTGGCCCCCCCCAAAAAAAAAAAAAAAATATCAATCAAAGAAATTCAATTCTCTTTCTCATGGGCTACTGTGCCATCTCCGAAGAGAATGCCATTTGACATAAGTCACCGTGAAGCCACCACATTGGTTCATATCCATGAAGGTGTAGCAATTACTGACAAATTTTCTTATGGGAACAAATCACCAGCAGGGTGTGAAGAATCTGCCGTGTAGATAGAGTCTCAGGAGCTTTGTTAGATGCAGCTGATCTGAGGCCTGTCTTTGTATTGACTGTCATCTGGGGAAGTTCCCATGGACGGGACACATTTCAACCCCCTCCTTTATGTAAGTCACTGCTGATAGCGGATTGGGAAGAAGGTCGACAGTGACTGGAGGTGTTTTCTTCTGCCGTATAAGGGATTGGAAACGTTCAAGCAAAGAGATTCAGTTGAGCCTCCTAAGTGGAACCCAGTCTGAATGATTTTCAAGTTACGCTCATTTCAACGTATTTTTCTCCCCCATACGAAATGATGAAAAGTTAATTTTGCTACAGGCTCAAATTGTCACCATCACAAAACTTGTACAGGCAATGCTTGTCGTAATATCCAAATATTTGAAACACAAATTGACATTATTTTTGTTTTAATAATTGCCTGCTGCCCGAAAGGATTTCGAGCAGATTCGACTCGCCTTTTTAAAAAAAAAAATTTTTAGGCTTGCTAATAGTAGCTAGCTTTGAGGGGTTGGCCCTATCTTGTGCTGGACTGGTGATTAATATGTCGTGCAACAGGTGGTGTTCTTTTCACAAAGCATCCTGAAGCTTTTCACAAAGGTTCATGAAGCTTTGTATGACTGTGTGAAGCCCATTAAATTTAATTTATGTCTGACATATTTTTCATATATTGATACGTGATAGGTGTATATATTGATGGATGAGCACTCTACACTTGATAAAACTAAAATAATGTCAAAGTGTACACTATTTGAAGTCACCTGACAGAAATATCAGGGACCAGGTGTTTGGAGAGAGATATTGTCAATTAGTAGTGCTTTATAGGTTCAGCTGGAATATTTGTTTCTGTCGGCAGGCAGCATAGGAACACATGTTGGCTTTCAGTTTTCTTTGTTTTTTGGTTATTTGGTATTACGCATTTGACTTTCAGGGTTTAGCATCCAGCCATTGGTGATACTTTGATGGGGGGTAAAATATACAGTACATGAAAAGTATATTTTTGAAAATCATGGAATCTTTTCAGTAAACACTAAAAGCATAGAAAAATATTATTGTGTTATATTATTATAATATTATAAAAGAGTATTTCCAGTCGATGTACACTGATATCAGCGGCGACGATGGTTTATCCTTACAATTTTGTATTTTTACCCATAGGAGCAGTTTTTTTGTTTTATTTTAATTTTTTGCCATATTCCTTCTACTGAAAGATGGCTTTGAACAAGTGCCAGACTGCATACACATAGAAGTGAAGGTTCGCAACAAGTCAATAACTGAAAACAAAGCAAAACAGTGACAGTTATGACGGTGTTGTTTAAATGCAGATGGCTACATGCACGTCTGTCCATGTGCTCTCATGTGCTTGCCTACCCGAGTCTTCTGTAGTCTCTTACAAGGCCCAGGTATTCCTCCTCTACCTCATTAGTGCTGATCTACACCACCGCTAGGTGAAGGCGGCCTGCGCGGACCTCCCACTCCCCTCCACCATTCACATCCTCATACATGCACTGCCCTGGACTCCCCCATCCCTCTTCTTGCTCCCTCTCTCTTGCTCTGCCTCGCTCCTTATTTGCCTGCTGCGCACAGACAATGGGGCCCTGGAGAATACCAGCTTGTGCTGAATTATTCAAATCAGCAGTGGCAGCAAGCTAGAGAGCAAAGGAGAGGGACGAGGAGGTAGAGGAGACTGAGGGTGCAGCAAAGTGAAAGAACCCAGTATGATGGGGAGGGGACGTGGAGGAAGAGAGGAACAGTCAGAGATTGAGTGAGCGAGAGAAAGGCAGATAGCGAAGCGAGGCGTTGGGAAAAAGTGGAGAATCTCTTCGTCTCTGCATGCAAATTGCCTTTTGCTCCCCATCCCCTCCCTTGCTCACCCTCACCATGAGTCACCCCCCTGCCCTTCACTGCTTCATTAATACACATCTGTACCTCCCCCCTCTGCCCCCCCTCTCCAGGAGGAGAGAAACAGGGGGGGTGGGAAGTGGTAGGTGTTCGACAGAAGCGGCATGCACTTGGCAGGAGGAGAATGCGCCGGTAATTAGCTTGCACCGGTATGGATAAAAAAAAAAAAAGAAGGAAAAAAAAGGAAAGACAGAGGAGAGATGAGGAGATGAGAAAGGGGAGAAACGAGCAAAGCTCTGAAAACAAACCTCCTGCCAGGCAGAACTCCCTGGAGGTGAGACCTGGACATGGTGGTGTGCCATCCGGGAACAAAGGGAAAGTGAGGAGAGTCAGGAAAAGTTGGGAGGCTGAAGAGGCCTATGACAGCACCTGCAGGGAGATAGAATATCATTGTGTGCATGCCTGCTGGTATTTTATTATGATTGTGTATGCCACTCAGACCATACCAAGACTGAGACTATACTGTCATCATAGTCATAATCATCTGGTCAAATAACTGTTAGAAAGGAAATGCCAAATATACGTATTTACTTGGTACGTGACTTTCTTTCACCAATCATTTGTAATGCCCATTGTGATTTTAAAACAAGATTATATACTAAGAAGGCAAGCGGTGTCGCTTGAGATCATGACGATATGATTTCCAACAATAATGAAATATGAAAGAGACACTCACTCGCTCAGTGGCAATGAAGGTTAATGAACTTAAGTGTCTCTGTCCTAACTCATTAACAATGAACCACTCAATTTTACACTTGATTTTTTTCCCCTCCTTGCGTGCAGAGCTTCAAAACTGCACTTAAATGGAGACAAAGTCAGCGTGCGTGTGTTTGTGTGAACGAGACAACTTGACCCTTGAGTTCTTTGCTGGCCTCATTAGCAAGAGGACTTGGTTCATTAAATGATGTGAGCAAGCGGTGTAGTCTGAACACAGATCACACACTGATAGGCTCCCTGAGCCTGTTTGTGTTGTCTAAAGTAGTTTGACTCTCTTGCGCGTCTGACTTGGAAAATAAAAACATTGAAGGAAGTTTATTTTCTTTTTAAAGTGGTTTTCAACCCATACATGTTTTCAAAAGATTCTGGGAATATGAATTGAGAAACCTCAAACATGTATTCTATGTATACGCCAAGAGTCTCTGAGCATTCATTGGTTTTGACATCACTTTGGCATTTCAGTAATAAACGTAAAAATCTTGCATTAACTGAGAAATTGAGTCAAGGCTTAGTTTAATTGTGGACTGTTTGTGACAACAATGTTATTGTACTCTCTGCTTGTCATTATGGTCAGTGATATTCAGCAAAATGAATTTCAAGTCTAATTTATTCGTGGGTGATGAGAGACCTGAAATGACAACGTACTTCAATGCTTCTGATTTTAAGTGCTGATCTGGTAACCCTTTCTGGTTGTGTTGTAAACAAACAAAATGTCATTGACGATCAAGTTCTCCTCTGCCAATGTTGACAGATTTGATATCACAAGCATGCGCCCATTGTTGATTATGATTGGTTGTGAAAGGTGACGTTGGGTGACAAGGGTGAACTATTTTCAAATTTGAGGGTGATGAGCATACCTGCAATGAAGTTGCCTGCTGGGTTTTTTATTTTATTTTTTGACTGAAGTCAGTTTTGAACTTGCAACATTAATAGTATTTGACAGCATGACGCGATTGTCGTCTCTTCTCATGAAAATGTAGTTGCCTTTTTTACATGCAGTCGAAACATACTTTGTATACTGTACATCAGTGGCGGCTGCTGGTCATTCAAGGTGGGGAAGCTCATTTTTCCCGACCTACATCATAAATCTGTTTATTTATTTAAATGTAAATTCTACCCTCCGCTCCTTTTCAAGAAAATGATCCATGCAGTAGCATTATCTGCCATGATGTACAGCTTAGTTTAGTTTAGCTTAATGTAGTTTAGTTTAATTTAGTTGCACATGGTATAATCCAGAAAATGCATTTGCGTACAACAGGGGTGCCCATTAGGTCGATCCTGATCTACCGGTAGATCTAAGACAGGTCCCAAGTAGATCCGAGGAATGTCGAGGAGAAAAAAAACAAACAACCATTTGTGTGTCTTTGTACATGTTAGTAATATATTTTTGTGTTAATGTACCCTAATCATCTTATCAGTCTCATTTTCACAAAAAAAATATTTTAAAAATAAAATAAAGCAGGTAAATCTTAAATTTACGGTGGCGTGTGATTACCTCACCGGAAGTTGTTAGCGCTCAGCAGTTTGCAATTGCAGCTTGTGATCAGAGCTGTTGCGCTCTATCGTCATGATTCTCATTCAGAGTTTGCTTCGTGTACAATTCACCGAGGGCACGGGCAAAGAATAGGAATCTAGGAGGGCCCAGGGAAGCACTTTCAAACGGTACATGTGAGCTACAATAGTTAACAGGCTGCAAAAGTGCGTCGCATGCCTCTGTTTCAGATTGTTTCTCATCATGGCGTGCACGCGTGTGTGTGCGTGTGTGTGCGTGCATGTGTCTGCGCGCGCGCATGCGCGGGCCGGTAAGGGTAGATCCCGGGAGGTTAGTTGATCGAAAAGTAGATCTTCGATCCAAAAGGTTTGGGCACCCCTGGCGTACAATATTCAGTACCTAGTAAAAAGAGCCCAAAAGGAGTAGAGTGAAGCAGAAGCCTATTGAGGTCTACCCCACCACATATCTTGCAGTACAGCCAAGGTGTCCAAACTTTTCCGATTGAAAACGGCATATTCACATGAAAAACTAAAATATCACATGCAGTAGAAATAAAAATAAAAATAAGCTTTCATCATTCCTGCAGTACCGCTGTCAGCTACTATGCCATGCGGTTGTAACGTGTAGAATTTGGGTTGGCATTATCTTGCTAAAATAAACAGAGGCGTCCATGCAAAAGACGATGCTTGGGTGGCAGCATATGTTCCTCCAAAACCTGTATGTACCTTTCAGCATTATACTGTAATGCATTCACAGATGCAAACACACCTCTATATAGTCACACATGCAGACTTTTGAACTTTGTGTCCATAACAGTCCGGATGGTTCTTTTTCTCCTTAGACCAAAGGACATGACGTCCACAATTTCCCAAAACAATTTGAAATGTGGACTCGTCAGACCACAGAACACTTTTCCACTTGGGTCACAGGCGTTCAATGTTGATTTTTGGCATTGCCACTCGTAGTCATTTCTCATGGAGGTTATACTACAAGGGCGCAGATTCACTTACGTCACTGCCAATCAGAGAGTGATTCCAATTCAGGCATATTATCCAATCATCTTGCAGAAGCAAAGTGTCACGGCCAGCCCACTGGTCCATAGACGCTGATCTTCTGATTGGTGGGATAGAGCTCAGAATTTTCCCAATGACAGTCCAATTTCACCCATTAGAAGACCCACTCCAAGCTTCCACATTGAGCAATTAGTGGCTCAGGGTCCAAGCGTCATGGTGGTACTGTGGAGCAAATGAGAGGGATGTAATTTCAGTTAACTGTGATAAGTAGTTCATTCTGAGTAAAAGATGAAGATATTGAAATGTTTACACACAGCGGAACATATTTCACCAGTTTTATGAAGGGAGTGGGCGGGGGCATTTTAAAAGGAAAGTGAGCTTCCCTTGAGGTCCCTTGAGTCAGTGCTGGACACATACGTAGTTGTTAAAGAAAGGAAACCCTGCAATGGTCACTAAAATAACTTTAACAAAAGGAACAAAAATTTACTGGAATTTAAACAAAACAAAAAAATGACACATTGCCTTATTTTTGTGGTCAAACAGAATTAAAAAAAATCTCATGGAACTGAGTTGGGGAAACATGACGTATTCTTATGTTGTTTTTCTTTGTTGTTGTTGTTGTTGTTTTTTTGGCAATCACTGCAATTAAATTATTTCGGAAGCTCTCAAAGAGAATTGTACACCCTAGACAAGTGCTTTGGCCCAGTCCTGGTGAGCAACCGGGTCCAACTGTCAGGTTTGATGATGAGATGCCTTTTTCAGACTTTCAGCTGCCATCACAGTGGTTCAATAGGGTAGAGCTTAGGGCTCTTCAGAGTGGTCTAATGTTTTGTTCTTCTTGTCATTCTTGGGCATTTTAAGCTTTATTTTTTGAGTCATTATCCAATTGGAGAACCCATGACCTGCAGCTGAGACTAATCTCTTTGACAATTAGCGGCACAATTTACTTTCTTGATGGTCTTGAGTGCTACATTCTATACAAACAATGTTCACTTCAAAACTTCAAAATGACAACACATTCTGCCTCGTCTTTGTGCAACTTTAAAGTGGTATTTTGGCCTAATCCCAAATTGAACAAGCTTTTGGCTTACAACTTTACAGGTTACTCTTTGTAGAATTGTACACAACTTTTCATTTAATTTCCGACAAATTTATTGCGACAGTAGAACAATATGAAGCACTCACACGAGCATACATTATTGCATTTCACTCCTCTCCAGAGAATGTCCCTTTTTATTCCTTGCACTGGGCAAACATCCAACAACCTCATGGCAAGCAAGCCCACTTCTGATACCATATGTATCAAAGCAGCACCCACGGGATACGAAACCAGCAGACGGACTGAACAGCATGGCAGTCAGCAGAAAATATACCGGTACTCAAATGGAAGACATGAAAATCTGCGTAAAATATAAGGTTAACTTTAAAGAACAACCTTTTTACAGTCACAACCACATTTTATGTTCATTGCAGAAGATGTGACCTCTGCATTTAACCCATAACAGTGATGAACTCAGCAAGCCTTTTAATGGAACAGTGGGCAGCCTTCGAGCAACCTTAGTCATCTATTACCTGTGCAAGTCCGGGAAATCAACTTTCAGTCATAGGCCAAAAATGGTGGGATGCATACCAGGGAGACTAAAGTGCTCTTTTTTTCAACTTCAAATTTATGAACCATTTACAAGGTTGATTTGTTCATTTTCACTGAGACAAAAAGCCAGCAAGCAGGTACAGCAACGCAATACAGAAGAACCTAACTGCCCTTGCCATACGCACCACCGTTACAAGTGGCAAGCCCACTTACTGTTCTTGCCACTTTCGGGTGATGGCTTTGAAGAGAAAACAAACAAGAAATAGATGAACCAAATTTAAAAACACCACGATGAAGATTACCGTATTTTCACGGTCATATGGCCCACTCTATTAAAAGGCGCAGTCACAGTTATGGGTGCTATTTCTGTATTTAACACATACACAAGACGCATTGTATTATTGGACGCAGGCATGGTAAAACGTACGCAAGCTTAAAAAAAATACGGTAGCATGCAGGCACGCTAGCGTATGTTAAAAAAAAAAAAGCCACCGGAGCAAAACTGAGTTCAGTTGTACTTTGTTGAAGTACTTAACGATGTACTCGTTTTATTTTATTGATTAATTCTCATCCTCAAATCCATCAAATTCCTAATCTTCAGTATCCAAAATGAACAGCAGGGCAAGTTCCCAATCAAACACTCCAGGTTCCCTCACGTCATTGTCCGAGTCAGTCTCGTTGCCGTGCAGCTCCTCAGAAATGATGCTGGCACTGCCTCCCAGTCTTAGGAAATACAGTATGTGTTCTCCATCGTTCCCACACCGCTCGCAACTTCACTTTGGCCGTTTCTGTCCATTCCAATGGCAACCAGGCACAGCAGTAAAGGCCGACTTCACGCACCCCGTTGTGTGTATCGCTAACGTACCGGAAACACCGCAAACACGTTTTATATCAGAAAATAGTGAACCCGCACCTCCCGTCCTCCCTTCCTTGTTGCCATTGATGGTGGCCTCTCACCACTTGGCTGCATATCGATTCCACCCCCTGCACTCCAGTGAATCAGGTTTGTGGAGTCCCAAGAGGGACTGGCTGTGGTTTTACATGCTCCATGCTTCTTTACAATACAGAAGCAACAACCAGCCATCCGGCCAGGCCGCCCTTACGCCCTGCCTCTTCACACTCTGGTTGGACTGCCAGATCAGAGTCTTCTACTGGAAGCTGTGCTTGGCAGTGCTTGCGTCTGTGCTCAGATGGACTACTCATGGGGCATTCTGCCCAAAAGCCCCACAAAGAGAGGTAGGAAGGATGAAGGAGGCATGTGTGTTGATGTGCAATGTTGCCCCCACCACACTCACTCAACAGAAGCCTGGACAGCTGCCCCTACTCTTAGGATCTGTCTGTGTGTCACAAAAAGAGATTTCGTAAAATTCTACTTTTACCTGACCCATGATGAAGCTGATTTAAAAAAAAATAAACATTCCATTTTTCCTGCTCAGTATCCAAATTTCCTCAAAACTATACCATTCAAACAGACAGAAGATAATTAACATCAGCACATGTTCCTTCTTTGCTGCATACTTTGTGTGCAAACATAATATACGAAAAAAAAATCTGTAAATTGTCCACGCAATTCAGAATTGTTGTAGCAACAAGGTTGTGCTTACATCGACAAAATGCATTCACAACCTCGGAATTATTCATTCATGAATGAAGAAATTGATTGTTTTCATAACAATAACGACACATGCAATTTAAGAAGTAGTGCAAATATCTAAGCGTTGTAGTACCAGGACATGGGTGTGAATACTTTATTTTGCACTCCTTTTATAGCAGCAGTATCACGGCCCTGTGCTCATGTGCACAGTCTGATGCTCTGGAGAAGGTAGAGGGGTGAATGAAGAGTGAGGTGGAACTAACTCATAATTTAATGCAGGCATGTCCAATGTCCAGCCAGGGGCCAAATTGTGGCCGGTGTTCAAATTCCCTCCAGCCCATAGCCTCTGGCATGAAATTAAAACGGTCAGCATTGTTGACCACAGTAGAAAATACGCATGTACAAAAAAAATATTTTATATTTCATCAGAATATGTCAGCAGGCGTGTGGCCGCACTCTCGGGTGCATTCGAAAATAATCTCCGAGCATGCTCTGCCTCTCCAAACAACTGTCAGAGTGGTGTTTGGCATCGCAGTAAATTTCCGTAGAACGCGCCCCTGAATGACCCTTGTGTGACTCTTTCCAACCCATTTCTAAAATGAGACTGTAACGAAGTAAAAGAAAGTTGACAGAGGGGGCCGCTGCTTCTCGAGCAAGTGCGAATTGACATTTTTTTCATAGAAATACGAAACCATTGTGTCTGCTTAATTTGCCAAGAGACTGTGACTGGTTTTCAAGGAATTCAATATCAAGAGACACAACCAGACAAAACATGCAAACTATAACAAGAAGGCTAGGAACGAACTGTCTGGAAAATTTTAAATAAACTGGCTGAATGGTCAGCCCCAACACATTTTCACCTCACTAAATCTGGCATTCTTTGCAAAATTTTCTCCACCTCTGATGTAACAGTTTACTGTTTTGCAGAATTCCTCACGACTCAAATAACATGCATGTATTATAAAAACACTTTTAACCGAAAACTCTAGATTGTCCATAGGTGTGAAAATGAGGTTTTTATCACACCGCGATTGGCTGGTGAGCATTTTAGTACGCGTTACAGTGTCTGACATTATTTAAACACAGACCGGCTCATAAACTAGTTGAAAAATAATGATATACATCACAAAATACTGTTTGAATTTGTTTATATAGAAGTGGTAACGGGTATGCCATTACCCAAGTTGGAATGTCTCTTATTTGCCGAATCAATTATTTGTTGTCAAAAGATAATAACATTAGTTTAACTGTCAGCATGGTCTGTCATAATGGTACTCATTTGTGTTTGAAATAGAATATTATATGAGTCCTCAGAATTCCTGGTGCAGTATCGGCCTAAATCTTACAGTGAACAAAATGTGAGCAAATGGCTGTTCATCAATTATTCCATAGAGATCTCAAATGTTGAAGACGATTCTTTACTTGCAAGAACATTTTCAGTAAGTTGACCAAATATATTAATTACACTGTGTTCTTCTTTCGGTTGCTTTCAGTAAGTTATTGTTACTTATGTCAATTATTTAATAAGATATCTTTGCTTATCCATTGGCTAGATTTTTGTTAAGGGGTGTTGTGTGATGGGCTCCCTGATCTTTCTTGTCTTGAGCCCCCATAGAGTCTAGAAACGCCTCCGGATGGATGAATGGAATTCTATTATTTTGTTGGAGATTTAAAGTTCTTCTTGGGGCAACTTTACAAATATAACACAAGCACATATATCTCTAAAGAAAAAAAATACAAGTTTTTAGCCTCTGGACATGAAAATCAGTACAAGACAAATACAATGGAACAGCTTGATATAGACAGCTTTTGTTCTGTCTCATTACCTCAGTAAATGTAATCCATAGGGCTTCAAGAGACACATCCTTGGGAGTGCATAGACTCCCTGGGGTGGTCTGTTCACCCTCCTGTTTGCCCAGCTGGATTCCAGCGTCCCCCACACTCCACCAGTGGCAAAGCAGCGACAAAATTCACTAAACGTGGTTGGGACTGGAGCCACGGTTTGCTGATGATAAGGCAATGGTACTATGTGCAGGATAGTTGACTTTTTTTTTTTTTTTTTATGTTGCTGCTGATACTCGGAGGTCATTGACATCGCTGAGGTCTGATTTAAGTTTAAGTCTCATTTAATAATTGAAAAGTTTGGTCATAAACCCTCATTCAATAGTATGAGCAAGTGTGTCAGTATTTAAGACTTGTAGTTGTGTATTTCAAGATAAAATAACAATTGAAAATCATCTACATTTGAAGCATTTTTTATTATTATTGGGTTGCATAATTTTTGGTAAATATTTGTCAGCGGCAAGTGGGGCCTGTGCAACACACCCATCGAGAGGATATTTACTTCGTCTACTGATAGCATTAAAATTATTATGATTTGTTTCATATGTTTGTTTTTTTAAAATTCAGTCTAATTTACAGGCACATTGTCGAATGATCCACGATAAAACTAAAAAAGCAAATATGACTGTATGCTAGACCATGTGGTGAGATGTGGACCAACTGCTCGTCCTCATCGTGAAACAGCCTTGTGGAGGAGCCTACCCTTCGTTGGTGTATTTGCGGATTTAAAAATTTCACATAAGTAATGTGACTCTTTGCGACATATGTAGCTCGACGGTAAATGAAGAGTTCTAAACACAAACACGCATCAAGTCTGCCATTGTTGCTTTTGCTTTTGTCACACTTGCGCATCTCCGGTCTGAAGGATTTGACATGCATGCACTCTGTTTTCAAACGGCAACGGTTTCAATCGAGACAATAACTATCATTTAAAAAAAAAAAACACTTTTCGAACACTGTTTTTAATCATTGTAATGTTTTTTTTTTTAATGATACACATTATAGTGCCTCAGGGGAAAGTTTAACTCACACTCTGTCTCATGTCTTTTGTGTTGCACATCACAAATCTGTACAGTATTTCAATATGGAGCACAACTTGAATGTACTGCAGTTTGACACATTTCATCCATGTCAAATATGCACTGTGGTTCATAACAAATCATGATAAAAAAATCATAGATACAAGACAAAATACAACTCACAAGCAGCATATACCGTAAGCTGTGGCGAGACAGTCAGTTTAAAAAGGAGATGCCATTGCTATGCATGCGGAGCTTCTCCTGTACGGATCGTCTTTTATGGTTTGACCTTTCTCTTAATTGGCTGCTGTGTCTTTACACTTAGATTCTGTTGGTCTCCCAGCCAAGTCATTTCATGTCTTGCTTCTAAATGGTCTTCCTCTGACCCATAAATATGAAGTGCTTTAACCTTTTTTGAGTGCTCTCTTTATGGTGCTCTTTTTATTCTTTTACTATGCAGATGAGATGGGTTTTCGAATTACACAAAGTCTGGTAGCAATCATGACTGCCATTTATGAAATCCCCCTTTTTTTTTTTAATGTTTGTTTTTTTGAAAACCCATTTCAGCACCATTTTGCTGTCTTTGCAACACTGACAGTAATGACGGGAAAAGCTTCGTTAATAGCATTCAAATAATAAATTAGTTGGAACAGATATTGCCAAGAACAAAAGTAATTTCCCTGAATCACCAGAACTCAAATACATGTGCTATCTCTGACAGACTGACCGTCGGTCAAAAATCACTACCGAGTTCACTTATTTCACCCAGTTACCTATAAGAGCCATTGCATGTGCATTAATCAATCAGGCCAAACAATGTTCATAATATATCTGTGAGAGTGTATGTGTGCGCTTGGGCTGTAATAGACTTGATGTATTGATATGTTTATTTCAATTTATTTCAGGACCTCATCCGGTGACTCTGACCCCAAAATCAATACCTTCATTTATGGTCCACCACCTTCAATCAATTCTGCGCCCGTCTCCTTTTTGCGATGAACTGCCTCTGACTGAACACATGTAAGCAGAGCTCCACAGCTCTCCATTTCCGCTGGCGTTTTTCTTATTTTTTTTTTTTTCCTTCTCTGACTATTCATCTGCCACCCTCCACCATGATCACTTCTTGAATGGAAGCTATGTGCGGAGACACGCTTAACAATGTGTATAGCTATTGGCGAAAGGAGAAAAGCACATCTTGGACAAATGCAAATTGACTCGAGGTCTGACATAAGTGCTCCGTCTATGCTGTGAATGTACATCTCTTTGTCCGTTACTGGGGAGGTGTAACAGAGTGCGCTGCCTCTGCGTGGCATATGTGATCTGGCTACCATCCCCAAGAGCCTGCATCTTTGGTCTCCTGATTTTTGCACACGCATTTGTCCTCGTCGACCAAATGCAGGTTAATTCTGCTCCTGTTCAAACATCTGTGACAAAAGATGTGTGGGATGGATCGCTGTGAGCATGTCTTTGGACCTGCAATTGGGGTCAGTTTGTCCCAGTAAGGTTCAGTTCAGGTGAATGCTGTTCAGCTTTGCATTTCCATACCGAGGTGCGTCGGCAGGGTGGTGGTAGCTGTGTCAGCGTATCAAACAAGGAAAATAAGCACATGTGTACGCTGCAGTGTGCTGAACATATCTGCAAACAAAAAGCAAAGCTTTGAATCCAGGGTCAATTTCTATTTCTTTCCCATTTATTAAGTTCAAAGAGGGCCGAGAATTGTATGTTGACCCATCAGCAGACAGTAGTGCGTCGTTAAAATCGACTAATGGCTAATCGCATGTTGTTAGTATCTCATCTTCCAATAGGCCAGTTTATAGAGGACTTTTGTCTCGTCTGTCCGCTTCTGTCGCTGGTGAAAGATAATCTGCGTTAATATAGTGATGTGTAGAGCAGGGTAATTTCGGGCTAACAAAGGGTCACAGCCTTCCCACGTCCGTGCAGTTCAGAGTGTATGAAAAATAAGATGGCTGTGGATGAACATAGTAGTTATCTTCAGGTTGCAAGCTGAGTTTGCCTTCAGCTTCTGCTTGTCACTCGTCTTAAAAGATGAATTCCGGACGGACTGTGGCACCGGAGGCTAGGAAGGGGCGCAGAGGTGCTTCATGTCATGTGAACAAGAACTTTATTCTTCGCAAACCTTTTGTGACACAGCGCGGACCATCATCACATAAAACTCACTCCATGACATTGATGTCAGTGTAGCAGTATGCTAAACGCATGTGGAAATATAAGACCGGTAGCAAAAGATGCAGGTCTATCCTCAAATACAATCATAGAAAAGTGAAAAAGAAACACTCAAACAGAAATATTTTGTTTTCTTTTTTGTCAATTCTGTTTTTATCCTGGCTATGATGTCTCATCTTACAACATGCTGTGCTATGCTATGTAATGCAAGATAGGGCTCGTTGGAATAAAACATCGACAGAGCAATCCTACTATTTACAATGACTACATTCGGTGTAATGAAGAGTTGAAATATTAACCCTTTCATGCACCCTGTAATCTGATAACACGGCAAGCTGTCGACTGTAGTAACCGCCGTCCCTGAAATGGTCGGTATTTCTATGCCAGTCTGTCCAAATTTGTCTTTACAAAAGCTGTTCCGTGGCGCAAAAAAGGTTAGAGCCCGCTGTATTGTACAGAAAAAAATGTCAATGACATCATGGACTAATCCACTGCAATAGGATGACTGTGAACCCAAATTGCAGTATGATGTGATGCGATAGGTGAGTAATACGAGTAAAAGAGACATGCAGCACTTTGGATGTGAAAGTGGTCTTGGCCAGTACTCGGCCAGAGCATGTGTACTATCACAAGGCGCAAATGAACTCAATGCAATTTGTCTGATCAATGACTTTACGGCCCAAGCGCCAACTCCACTAAACTGTGCATGTAAACATACCTAGTTTTCTGCTGGTCTAATGGCTTGCTCTGCACATAACTAATACGACTATTGCGCGACCGTAAACCAAGACTGAAGCTATTTAGCCTGGTTTGAAGAAAAGCATCTGGGAGAGGAAAGACACATTGTCTTTCTTAAAAAGCATGTGTGAACTGGTGGTATAACTCAAACAGGCGCCTCCGCTGGATTTATTAACCAATTTCCACTACCATTGTCTTTCACTTCAATCTCAGAAGTGAGAGCGCAGAATATAGGGTTGCAATCACCCACGTGTGCGGTGACAAAAACTCCCGTGCTTGCACCTGGAACTCAATAGGTATTCATGAACATTCGTGTATTTAGAGAAGGAAATAACTTAATACCATTGCCATTTCCTGCCTGACTTGCAGCCCCTCCGAAAATGAGATTGCGCCGGACGTCATTTTTCTTGTCTGCTGGGTGTTTCCACACCGAGGTCTATGGCTGCGGCTATGCGGCCTGCATGAGCAATGAGCTACAGATATAGATAGGTGGAAGAGCAATGGGAGGGGTCGGTGGAGTGAGACAGAGTGTGACTTTGGGAGATAGGTGGACTTCAAGGACCAGAGATTGAGGAAAGACAAGGAGGCAGAATATCTGTTGTCCGATTTGCCATGAATCTGACAAGTTTAAGAAAATATTAAAACATGGAATGCTTTGCTTCAAAGGAAATCTAAAATGTCACATCCTTATGTTGTTGTTGTTGTTGTTTTTAATGATTGTAAAATACATAACGTGACAGAGGGGATGATCCATCCCAGAGATGGTACTGTGTACACCATGACGAATGTTTCATTCATAGCACGGTCAAAATCGATGACATTGCACATGCAACATTTTCACATTGAGGAAAAAGGGGAAAAGAAAACCAAAGAGTGAGGAAAAAGAAGTTAAAAGAGTGCCCGTCAATGCAAGACTGCACCAGAAGACAAAAGAATCCGCCAAACAATTCCTGACCATTGCTCGAACTGTCGCGTTACCTCGCCACTGATCTTATAAATTAACCATCGCACAGAGGAGGCCAATGCTGCAATCCTTTCTCCTCCACAATTAGGCTTGTGCTTTTTACTGAGCAACCCTTATCTCTTTTCTCTCACATAGGCTTGGACTTGCGTGGACTCATGAAAGCCAATGTCCTCATGTTTTATACATTCAAGTTCATCATATAACAATGTATGGTGCAATGACTATGTTGGATGCACATCTTGGATTTGTTGCACTGCGCAGCAAAGATGGCGCTAACAACCAGATTTCTGTGGCTTTTTGTACCTCTTTATTGAAAGTACTGAATTTCAAACAGGGCTGTCAAACTCGGTGTAGTTCAGGGGCCCCAAACAGCCCCCCCCCCCCCCCCCAAAAATGAATTTGCTTCAGTTAATTATCCACATTTGTTTATCATAATTTACCGTCATGACTGTAAAGGCATGAAACCAACGCATAAGTAGCGTATTTGGAACTGGAAAGTATATGACCGTATTGCACTTTAAAATGAAATCAATTTATGACGGTGTTATTTTCACTACATGTGCATGATTCACCAAACCTAAATTTACTCAGAAACCATACAAATGAAAGCCATAACGATTCTCAATGGGTCAGAACAAAAGTGATCACCTCCGCTGTCAATAAACTTCATACATAAAACATAGATAAAAATACACAATGTTTTATCGCATTACATAAATAACAGGATTCCACCAAACTTTGCCACTTTGTTGTGAAGCTGTCAACAACATCAATCCAAGTATTGGCAGTATCAATAAAGAAGTTGGATTGATGTTGATCGATATTGGTTCCATGGGATCAGTATTTGAGTTTCTGTTTCTCTGCTATATGCACTGCTGCAGTTTTATCCAAGATGTAGCTTCGCTGACTGTGTCTGTGTCGTGACTCGTGACGAGCAACCTGTTGCGTTCATTCTTGTCTAAAAGGGGAAAAACAAACGGACTCAAGGGGATGGGTGTGAAATCACGCTTGGCGTTATCAGGTATGACAACATGAAATCGTGACAAACATTGCCAGCGCACCTCGGCATAAGCAGGAGAGAAAAACTTAGTGAGTAAATTGCTTTTTTTCGGTACTTTTTTGTCTCTGTTGAACATAGACAGGTTGTCCCTTGATAAATGTAAAAAATAAAAGCATATGATGACTTTTTTATTTCGTATTTACAGGTACAAAAGAAAGTAGCTGGGACAGTTTGTTGAAAACAAGTCGGAGGTGATTAGGTAGGATGGTTTGCTTTAATGTATTCCGTCTCTTATACCTCACAGACATGGTCCGTGTGAGCTTGTCACACACCAGGACAGAAACCCGAGCAGATTGCACCACTACTTTGTATTCCAAATTAATTGGCCTCTGAAGATCGCCCTCTGCCCCTCACTTCATGCACACACTCTTGCCTCAATTAGAAGACAGAAACCTACATACTGTCTCGTCCAGTTCTCTCGTTTATTGTGACCTCCAGGTCTAGGTCCAAAACCAAACAGGGCCTTGACATCTGAGTCAAGCAGGTATTTAGGTCTGAAGAATTAGTCTGAGGCTGTATATAATGAGGCAGACTAAAGAAGATGACTGATCCTACTCATGTGGTGGGCATAATGATCCTTAAATGCGATTGAAAAATCGGTTATTTTCCCATATTATTGTGACTGTTTCCCATACTGATGTTACTACTTTTACAAAATACTATTACTAAACTTTTTCATACAGAGTCTTGGCACATTCTCCTTACGTTCAATCAGATCCCACACGAGAAATGAAGCAATATACCCAGTATGTCTTCACAAAGATAACAAACTCAATTTTGACTATATTGTAGGACGGAGATGGGCTACTTCTCTGAAATGATGGAGGGGGACTGCAATTTTTCTTCTGTGCGACTGGGGGGGCCACATAGGACCACACACACTTCTTGTATGACAAAAATGCCATTTTGAATATGGACAAAATACATGCATACGTGCAAAACACATTCCTAGTATATTTCATTTTTCATCATACATTTCTCAATTCTTGTACAGGATATGAAAGATCCATTGTCTGAACCCAACATCCAAGAGTTGCAAACAATAAAATGAACTACAAACTGTGATTTTTTTTTCTTTCTCCAGTGTAAAGGGCTCCTTGGTGTTAAAAAAAAACAAACAAAAACAACAACAACATTGAAGGACTGCCCACAAGCAGGCATAAGGAGAACATGCAAACTCCATACAGAAAGGCCAGGGCCGGATTCAAACCCACCATCTCTGCACTGTGAAGCGGACGAGCTAACCAGACAGTCCATGCTTCAGGCTGATCACACAACAAGTTTTATTACAGAAAAATTCAGAGCTTGGGTCATCCATGCACGAATGAAGAACCTGAGTACAATGAGTTCTGCAACATCTTATACATACCGTTTTTTTGATTGGTCAAACCCCTTTCTTCTGATTGGACAATGGTAAAAATGCTTCACTGTTTATTCCATTTTATTAGCGTCCCAAAGTGTTATACGACCCTTTTTTATTGTTAATATATGGATTTTATGAAACTTCATGCATGATTTCATTACCAATTACGCTTTGTTTTTTAATTCTTTAAGTTACACATGAGGTCATTGTGGTCAGTCAAAACAATCAATTGCAACCTTTGAGCTGAAGAACAGGTACAGTAACTTATCAAATAGAAAATACTGGTCAACATGTTACGGCACAATTTAATCCTCTCAGGCAGGAATGCCCAGGGAAGAGTAGGGTGACTTCCAAATTCAAAAACATGTGAACTAGACCAGTTTCCCAGCATGAAAATTACAATGCCGCCGTACAGACAACTTTCTGTTACCAAATTGTCAGATGAGTCCGGGGTGAGGCAACTCCCTGTACTGGAGCACCCAGAGAGGTGCAACACAGCCCAAAACACACCACACTAGTTCCGCCCATTATTATGCCGAGCGCACGGGCGCCGGTCCACCAAAACAGGGCCCGTGGTCTGTTCGAGTATTCTTTCCCGGGGTCAGAATCTCAACCTGTAATTAAAAAAAGACCATCCTGCTCTCCAACCTTGAATACAGCCATATGAAGAAAACTGAGCTCGAACAAACTGGTGACAACAAAGAGAACATTCGGACTTGTGCAGTGTGGGACAATAAAGGATATCTTAATCTTAATCTTATATCCAAGGCCTGCTTTTGATGCTTTGTACCACAACCTTCCCGTTAAACTTGTGAAAATGTCTTCTGTGTTGAAATAAAAATAGTAAAAGGGTGTTGACAGTTGACATATTTATTTATGAGAGCCAGAAGTTTTGAGGGGAAGTAAAACTATAGAATGAATCTATTTATTGAACAAAGGACAGCAAAACACCATAACAAACACCGGGCGGAAAAAAAACACTCACGATCCAAGATATTTCAGTCATGAGAGATCTGAAAATGTTCTCCAAGGAGAATTACCCCTGCGGACGACAAATGCCAAAACAACTCTGACACACAAAGAATGGAGGAAAATATGAGGGAACAGACGGAACAACAATTATTTATGTAAATAATGCACCATTGCTGCTTATAATTAGTGGGAAAATTAAGCAGAAAATAAAAGCGTGGGGGGGGGGGGGGGGGGGGGACACTACGCATGTCACCCAACTAATTTTTCTCATGCAAATTAACAATTGAAATTGTAAATGGAAATGGGTGTTGTTTGTGTTGGAGAAAGAAGCAGACCAAGGATAGATGCTCCCCCCCCCCCCCCCCCCCCCCCTCGCACGCTCCTCACACTGTTTGGAATTCATTAACTGCCGAGGAAACTGCAGGCAGATGTTGTTTGACACAAAGGGTGAAGACGATATTGTTAGCAGAAGAATGGAAGTTAGGGTTGTTGTTTTGGGCAGCGGAGCTCTTGATAACTTTGATACACAAGAGCAGATGGACAACTCCTCTGTGACTTATTGACCATCCCTCACTCTTATTTGAATACGTCTTTTCCAACATTAGTGCTGAACACCTGCCAGAAGTCGACAGGTGCTGCTCGCTGTCGTCTGCATATATCCTCACCCAAACTCAATGAACACGAATGACGGTCTTAATCGTAAATGATTCATTTTAATCGTATACATTAATCCGGGATAAAACATCAAACACCCTGCATGAGAAATCAAGCGTTGAATTTGATCCATTTTTACACCTCCATGTAACGGTGCAAACCTTACAACTGCAGGAAATGGAAAGACTCAACACGATGTGAGAGCAACGTTGCACAATTGGCCTGCATTGACAGTGGGTGTGGTTCCATGTCAATAACGTGTAAATTGAACAGCTGGAACAGTTGAATAAATCATTTTAAACAGCCAATGTTGACACACGTGCCCACATACATTTACATGCAAGGGTGGCATTTGCTGCTGTTGATAAGAACCAAAGCCCCCCCTGTGCAGTTATAATCTCTAAACACCGTTCTAATATTGTCCAGGCTCTTTGAGCAGTGTGCAGTGTTCTCTTAGCGACATGATAAAACTAAGGTGGAATTCCAGGACACAAAATGAACAAAAAGTGAAAAATGCCACATTGTGTTTGATTGCACTTTTGATGTGTTCCTGTGCGTGTTCTCACCCTCTTGCTGTCAAGAAATGGGAGCGGATTCTATAACATCCTTTTGTGGAAACAAAAAGACCGGCTCACACACTTCTCCAAATAAGATGAGCGGCATGCTTGCTTCACGCTATTTATTGAGCACTTCCAATTTAAGTTAATTTGAAAACTAACACATGAACCCAAAGAGAACAAAATATTGTATCGAAACATCAAAACGTCCAAACAAAGCATTGCAATTTCTTTGGAACGTGGCATGATCGGTTTGCACTTTCTTCCCTATGCGTGTTAACTCTGTCAAAATGAATGTTTTAAAAAAAAAAAAAAAACGCTAACTTTTATTCAGATACTGTTGAGCACAATACAGTACAGATGTTGTGCCAGGTGGACATTTTTTTCGGAGTGCATTAGCGAAGCGGCTTGCGATTCATGTCCTTAAAATACGATATAGGCTTACACACATTGCATGAAAGCGCAAGGTATTTTTCCAACACAATTTTTTCTTTTTTTGCAAGCGCATGTTGACCTTTTCAGTGTCACCTCATGCACTATTATCGGATGTGCTGAAGGGTTGACACGTTTATCAGACACGAGCTCAGTGAGAGCTGGTGCCTGCTATCAAGCGAAAAAGGTGTGATAAGTGCGAATGTGTGACTACACGTGTCTCCTGTTTGCTTGTCTCTCTTCTTCCTCACTTCCCTGCACACGCGCCGCCACCTTTTTCTGCCTCCTCTCTGTCATCGGCAAGTGTTTTTAAAAGAAGGAGGATCAAACAAAGTTAGAAAATGCCTGTCTGGCGTTCATCTGACAGCACTGCATCTGAACCCTTTTAAAAGAGCGTTCTGAGGGAGAGAATGGAGAGAAAATAGGACATGTTTCACACAATTTATGCAGCGTTAATTTTCCAGCCCCCGCACTGACTGTTTACAGAGTCCTGCACATCTCAAACCTCCCTCTTGTTCTCCAACTACAATCTCCCTTTTACTTTTTACTCCCACCCCCCCTGCACTTTTTTTTTTTGTGGCTTATGTTATTCTGATTTTTTCCACGGTCTTTTTTTGTGTCACTAGTGAGGATGCTCTCCCTTGGGGTGGCTAAATTTACATCTCTCCATATGACAAACACAAACAATGAGGCAAATAAATCAAATGTGAAGGAGGCAGTGGGTGGTGGGGGGGGCGTAGAGGCAAACACCAAATGTTTGTCAGTTCCAGCTCATGTATTGAAAATAAATATATCAAAATATCCTTCTCACCCACCTTGTTTATGTATTTTCTAAGCTTACCCATTACAATTCTGGGTGTCAAAGTTCTCTTTTGTGTAACGAAGACTAAAACTGCATTCTAAAGGAATAATTAATAAAATCCGTCATGCGGTTTCAATCTAAACTAATAAAAGGAGTAATAAATGAATTTATATTCTTTAGGCTGGACTCAGGTTCAATTGAGGCCCTGATGGAATACGGTTGTGAAAGGTTCGTCTCGAATGCTGTATGCACAATTGACCAATTCCTTGTTTTTCAAACACAATTAATTTTAGTTTCATAGTTGACATATTAATGTGCGCAAAAATTGTACTATCATGTTTTAAGAGTATGATTTGGCTTCACCTTGTCAAAAAGATTAAGAAAAATATTCGAAGCAAGGCAAGAGTAAGTATGGTGTGATTCTCAACCCCGGCAGACAGCAACTGATTATGAAACATATCATTCAATTAATTACCTCTCAAAACTTTGAACGAAAACACTGTTATTATTCACAGTCAATGTTTGATCATATTAGATGATGCAGGTGTCACGATTGCTTCGGTCAGTTAGTGCAGTGTGCGACGATGTAAATGTATTCTGATGCACATCTTCAGGAGTGCACTAACAAGGTCTTGTAAATATTCAGAGCCCAGAATTGTAGGCTTTAGGTTGGGGGCTCTGTTGTGATGAGGTTTGATGAGTCGCTTCCTAATTGTGTGCGTGGGTCTGTGTATGTGTCTGTGCACGGGCGCGTGTGGTAGGGAGTGCGTTTGTCAGTGATTGTGACAAGCAGAGGAGCCCTGCTGTGCCTCACTGCATCCGCTCTGATACATTATTAATTAGGCAGCGTTTAGAGTAACGAGCGGAGCGTTTGAACCCCCCTTTTTCGCCACCCCCAGTGACATGCTCCCTGGGAATCTGCTGTGTGACTGCAGATCAGGGGAAACAATAATGTAACTCTGGACCAGCACCTTCCCAGAATTCCAGCAAGTCGGACTCCATGGGATATGGAAGATTATTTGTGGATAAAATGCATTGTGGAGATTTAGAGGTCATATAGAATACATGTCCGGACTTGAGAAAGAGTAGATGTGATTCAAATAAATCTTTATTTTTTATTTTTTAAATACAATACATTGGTTGTTGACTCTTTGGATTTTATCGTTTCCTGTATATACAGGGAGCATGAAGGAAAGTCCGCTATGTGCTAAATAATGCTATACCGTGTTGGCACAGCTTTTAAGCAATTGATTTTTTTTCTTCTCTGTTGTGATATACAAGATACATGTTGCATATGGGCAAAAAAATATCGTAATTGACATGCAGTGTGAACATAGCCTTGGTTTCTCCCCGAATCTTAATTCTTCACCAAACCAATTTATTTTGGACAATTGTTTGTTTCCAACACCAACAGCAGTTTGTGGTAGGCCCTTTTCTGTTCCAGCTTGATTGTGGACTCAATTGATTGGTCCACTGTTACGTCCAATAGGATTTTTTTAATGCATATAACATGGATGATGTGGATCCCATTGACGTTGTGTTAATAATAACTTTGTTTTGATTATTTTTATTTGTGTTTAATGTTTTGCCATTTTTCTCCGGGTCCTTTTCATGTCACGTCTACTAGTTAGGTTTTCGTTCCCTCCTGTTCTCATCAGCCCTGTTCTTCGTGTCTACCATTCAGCTCCCTCTTTCCCACTCGTGTCTTGTCCAGGTGTGGCTGTTCGTCTCATAGGTTTGCTTGTATTTATTTCGCCGCTTTCTTTCAGTCTTTGTCAGTTCATCATTGCTGTCATGTGTTGTTTTTAGTCACGTTAACCAAAACATGTTATGCTTCTTGGAGTTTTGAGCTTATTCCCTGAGTTTCTTTGTTACTTTGAACCTTGCTTTTGTTTGTTACATATACAGTTTTATTTCTGTATCAATAGGCAGCGAATCTTTTAATACTTACTTTAAAAAAATATATATATACAGTATATATAAAATTCCTTATAGCACACCACTTTCTCTGATAAATAATGCAAATGCCAACCTTTGCGTTTCATTCAATTGCGGCATTGTTTGCATGATTTTTAGTGGAGGTAATACCCTCTCCCCTCCCCCCCATCGCATGTCCATATTATGCTCATCTCTTTCTGCTATTACTGTCTGACTAATTCAATAATTTTTCTCCCCCCCTTTGTCATCCTTTCAGCTCCCCTCCTTCCTCTCTCTTTTCTGTCTGCCCTTCAAATCTTCTGGGTCTTCCTGAGTCTCCGTTGTCTGCCTCATTACCGACAAATTTGATTTTCAGAAACTGCAGCTGTGCAGCTACACTGAGCCCTTCTCATCCTTATTATTCTACACACACGCACACGTACACACATTTCTTTCTTTTTTAACATGTATTTTTATTTTAATAACATATGCAGCAGCAGCATCAGTGTTGCCTCTCAAATGCCCCAGTACTGGACAGTGTTATAGTGCACCAAAGCCCCATAGTGACAGCCAAGATTTAGGTTTTATTTTTCCAGGGGCACTCAGCAGAAAGTAAAAAGTGCCTCCGTAAAGAAGTGTGTCTTAGAGCGACTACTTGTGATTTCCCGCCTCAGCTGGTGATGACGCCACCATCCCTCTTGGTGACAGATGCACTGTAGCTTCCACAGAACTTTCTGCCCTCATCTGCTTTGGAATTTTGCAAGGAAATACTTGGCTGGTCCCTTTTGGAGTTGTTTCAGTCAAAGGCTGAGTTCTATTCCAGCACAAATGATTCTGAGCAGCAACCTTGATAATAACATACACAATCACATAACACAACAATAACCTTAGTCATAAAGAATAATTGATATAAACAGCATTTGTCTGGTGAGGTACAGTATCATTGACATGCAGCACAATACTTTATTGTAGTACTGTTTTGGACAGGAAATCTCAGTAAAGAAAGGCGTGCGGTTTTTCCCTCGACAAGGGCATGCACTCTGACACAAACGTGAAGGCATACCACACTTCTTATTTTGTCATTACTAGAACCATCCGTTCCCCTAAATCTTTACTATTGAGCTATGATGTTACCGATATGTTTTCGACAATTGGACACAAAATCTGCCCAATTTAAATGACGTACAAAATAAATGAACGATTAAACATCCAACACTAGATGGTCTTTTTCACTTGCCTTGTGACACACAAGTTTTTTTTTATTGTTTCCCTGGTTCTCTGGTTACACTACCAGTGACCCTATCATCAGACCTATTATAAATACAATACATAAACGTATACATACTTTGAAACACAGAGTAGTTGTGGTGCATGTGTATGCCTGCATTCAGTCTATTCATTATATCTCTCCCTACAGCGGTCTAGAGGGGCAAACTGTGTCACGGATACGAGTATCCAAACATGCTTACAGGCTGCAGACTGGATCCAAATAGGCAAAGCACCTGTCCTAGGTGTCAACAGGCCCTCTTTGGCCGTGAGTGTTGGGCTTTCATTCGAAAAGAGGCAGGAGGTGGAAAGCCAAAAGGAGCGCCATCTCATTACTTTCTCCCCGGGGCTGCAATTTGGCACGGGATGGAGAGAGTGAGTGCCATGTCACCTCTGCGGACTGCCCCTGTGAACTGTGGTTAATTGAAACCTGATATATCGGAGTCCTTGTTGGCCTGATAGCATTCTTACAGCAGGCTGCGCTCCATAGGCTACTCTGAGCTACGGAGTTTGTGTTTATTTTGTGATATCTTCAGCATCTCACCATGCCCTCTCCAGTCGTACAGTCTACAGAGTTATTGATTTGTTTGTGTTGTGAACATCAGTGGTTGTGCTTGAGGATGGTAAGCGCTGATCATAGAGCACAGTTTGATTCAAGCTCAGTGTACTGACCTTGGAGGAAGTACACAATGAGGGCATGGTGAAATCCCAGCCTTTCTGAGTGGTGGCTGGCAGGTGGGGATTTAGCGCGGTGAAGACGCGTGCACACAAAGAGCTGTTTAAGTTCCCACAGGGCCTCTGGGTACTCCACCTTTCACTTCATCCTTTTAATATTTCATAGCCCGGCTTTGGACAAACGCCTCAGCCCAGCTTGCTGGAATATGGACGAGAGTACACGTTTAGCCATTTACCTGGATGTCAGTTAGAAGCTGCTCTAAACAACAACAAAAAAAAAGCCTCTTCCCCACTGCAACCTCACCTTGCAGGACCCCGTAGCTGGCTTGTTAGCGAGATGGGTAAAGATTGTGGGCAACAGGAAACAAAGAGATGGAAATCCTCCAAACAGGAGCTCTGGGTTACCGGACGCACATGTACGGTGTATGTCAGCATTATGGAAGAGAGTAGGGACCACAACCCAACGCCAAAAAACCCCCAAAACAAAATCATTAAGTGGAACTTCCAAAGTCAAACAATTTTATTCCATTACCGTGCAACCTAGGATTATGAACGAACCTGTTTAAGAACAATCGGACACAAAATTTTCATTAGAAAATTATGCTTACTACTATTTTGAGTATAAAACCGGTCTTGACATGGATGAGCGAATCTATGCTGCTTTTCTCTACTTGTTATCCTGCCCACACATGGTCCGCCAGCCCCAAGTGTGAAGGGATTTAAGGCAAGGTTAAGAACTACGCTCCCCCCATGCTTATGATTGAGCTCTTAAAATCCAACCAAAAAATTCTTGCACTGTCGTCTTTTAATCATTTTAGTAAGATCTTTTGTTTTCACTGCTATACAAAGGCATTGCTTCCTCTTCTTCTTTTCCATCAGTCTGAACGACCCGCAGGACATTGCATTCTCTCATAGGCCCATCCGTATATATCAGGTCGTGGTTTATTGTGCCAGACTTCTGGTTCGGGGAATGAGGCGCTGATTGTCAGTGGACAGATTAAATGTGTCGTATGCTGTGTTGTTCCAAAAACACATCCCTCTATTCATTTTCCATACCGCTCATCCTCATTAGGGTCTTGAGCAAACTGGAGCCTGTCCCAGACTTTAGGCAAGAGGCGGAGTACACCCTGGCACAAAATAATAATATTCCAGTCAGTATAGATAAAAGAAAACATTCACACCGATGGGCAATGATCCACAGTCACGACTGTCTCAGCTGGATTTTGCAAATGTCCATCCGGTGTTCCAGATTGTGCGTCGGGAAAATCCCAATCCCAGTCCAAATGAAACAGATTGGCTCCAGCCCCTCTGTCCGCGGGAGGTGATAATGTTGCTCTCCTGAAGCAGCTCGCATGCCAATGTTGAAGTGGCTTACTAGGCTGAATCAGTGATTCAGTGTTTGCTTCTTGTGAGGGGAGGAGACCACGGAATGGAGTGTCGATGGGAGGCCAGGAACGGAGCAGCAAGCGGATATCTTCCGCGATAGCAGGGCGCCATATTGGAAAATATGCTATTTGAGAGCGACGGGGTGGTGACATCAGACAAGCGCCTGGAATTGAAGATGAATTGGCTGAGTGATTTCGTGTCATTTTGGTACACCTGTTTGCAAGTAACTCCATGATAAAACGATTCAAGTTTCCGTCAAGCCATTAGTGTTTCTCTGCTGCTCGTATCCTTCTTCTCCGTCTGGTCAGAGCTCTCTTTTGCAACGATGATAAATGCATCTTGTCGGGGTGTGATCAAACCAAAAAAAAAAATCTACAGTAGTTTTTACTAAGCGGCCCGGTAGTCCAGTGGTTAGCACGTCGGCTTCACAGTGCAGAGGTACCGGGTTCGATTCCAGCTCCGGCCTCCCTGTGTGGAGTTTGCATGTTCTCCCCGGGCCTGCGTGGGTTTTCTCCGGGTGCTCCGGTTTCCTCCCACATTCCAAAAAACATGCGTGGCAGGCTCATTGAACACTCTAAATTGTCCCTAGGTGTGAGTGTGAGCGTGGATGGTTGTTCGTCTCTGTGTGCCCTGTGATTGGCTGGCAACCGATTCAGGGTGTCCCCCGCCTACTGCCCGAAGACAGCTGGGATAGGCTCCAGCACCCCCCGCGACCCTAGTGAGGATCAAGCGGGTCGGAAGATGAATGAATAGTTTTTACTATATACTCCCTGGTAGACTGTGACATCAACACTTCCAAATCCGGGCATGCTGGCTACCGTATTGATGCACAACTCTTTCACATTGAGCGAGTACAGTGTCAAAAGAACTTAAGAACATCAACAGTTCTTCAGAACATCGACTTTTGCTGCTATCAACCTTACAGTGCTTCCTTTTGCACTGTTGAGCCACATTTGGCTTAAAGAAGCAAGCAGTGACTTTAGTCCTCAGTTTGGCTTGAAAATGGTGTTCAGTAAGTTTGGACTTGACCTACAATGTATTAATTATTGTCTGCTGGTCAAAAATTGTCTGTCTCTCCACTCACTTTCCTGAACTTGCACTTTGAGCTTTGCACTACAGTTCATCGAGCTGCATTTGAAGCATAGGAGGGACATCTCACACATTGAGGGAGAAAGTGTCGAGACAGATTTTAAGAAACAGTTTGCGTCTTGAAGTCTGCAAAGTTGTGATCAAATTCCTGCATCAACATACTTCTCGCCACTGAATGGTATGAGCTCATCGAAGCTGAGAAATGTCTCGGGAGGTATTCTGAGACAGCTGGGCTTTCCTTAACCCAGAATATGCAGTTATTGCTCTGCCATTGTTACAGGAAGCAGCAACAAACTTCCCATGGCCTTGTAATTTCTTTTTCGAGACATTCTGCTCCCTTGTGATGGTCTGGCGATGAGCAAGTCCTCCATCACTTAATAATTGCGGTCAATACCAGGGACTTTTTATATACTGTATGTGGCCCTTCAAAGTTTGGACACCGTGATTTAAATGAAGACCCTAACTTGTTATTTTAGGATAAGCTCATTTGAACTGATCTACAAATTTATATCAATTAACTTCTCAGTTTCTGATTCCCTTTACTAAGACTTTATCACAGGGTTATTTTTAACCAGTATTAATATCAAGTGAATGTCTAGTTGAGTCATTGTCATATTCATGAAATGAAAGCCAAACTGAAATGATCCATCTGTGGTGAACCAAAAAAAGCCGTCTGCGTGCAGTTGTAGAGAGACTTTTACCCCTCGGAAATCAACCCACAACTGGGAGACATGGCTGTGACGCATAGTTTGAGCAACAAAAACAAAATAAATCCAACATTTTCAAATGATTTAATGTTACAAGACTCTCATAATTGTGAAATGAAGACTTATATGGGGAAAACAAATTAATTTCAAATCACAATTTGACATGAAATACTCATGATTTATGATATTCCAAAATCACAGAAAGCCATGGCAGAAGTATCAAAGAGGCGCATGCGGCTCTGGAACCGCGGGCATACAAAACCCATATGCTTTGTTAGCTGGCTATTTGCATTTTATTTGACCCGCCGTTTAGTTGTCTGATGCTTCAGTGTTGACAATAGTGGCATTTTATTGTTCAACTCATCCGATTAGTAAACTGAAAGCTGATGCTCGGAGCATGAGAGAGTGCCAAACTCGTCAGACACGGCACTCGGTTAACATACATGTCACGCAAACTCCTTTGATCAATATGATCGTATTATCATTGTTGCATTGAGTTGACTCGTCATTTTCTTTAACAATGTTAAGCCACACGTAAGCCAATCTACAGGTCAGCGGACGAGACCGTGAAATGGGAACGGGGAGGAATGCAAACGATTCTGGGAGAATCGGAATGTTAGTCCCGCTTCCAATCAATTCTCAAGACTCGATGACCAACCCTTGTGACCAGGCCCTCTCTCTCTTCTACCCGGGATTTTGCATACTCCTCAGCATGTACGGTTCAGTAACAACATCTGATGTCGAATTCTTCGTGCAAACAATCTCTCTGTGCATATAAGACATTTTGCGGTGCCCCTGTCATCACCAAAAGAGAATTCCGTCTCCCATCTCCTTGTAACTGCCCGTGACAGTTGCCAACATTTGTCTTCACTGTAGGCTGTGAGAAAAACATGACTGTGGCTGGGTTACAGACTATATTTTACTTCCACTCGTCTCTCCGGAATCATATTTCAACCAAGTGATTAACATTGCTAATCCATGTTGGGTAACTCGTCACAACATCAAAAGCTGTCCCGAGCCTGAGCTATATAGTGATTTTGAAAGAAAGAAACAAACACTAAACTTTGACATTAATTAGGGGGCCGCAAAATATAGTCCCATGGGACGGTGCTGTGAGTTTGAGAGCCGTGTCATAGGTGGTCCAGAGGGGGCTGCAAATCACATCCCAGCATGAGAGGCCTCCACTGTGGCAGGTGCCGTTGCTCTGTAATACAACGACGTTGCAGTGTAGCAGAGAGGGGAAGCCCATTTTGATGCGGTCAAACCTCTCCCCAACGGATTTCTATTGTTCAGCAGGAGTACTTTAAGTGACCTCGATGAGAACGCCACTTGGTGCTCAGTCCAATTTTGTAGTTGGGACAATACAGATCACGAGTGTGGGGCTCTGCAGCTCAAAGTGCAAAGAGTATGCCAATGTCCAGGACCCTGAGGGCGTGTCCCGTTTCAGTTGCCGTCGTCCCCAAGGAGTATCGCTGCGATGGGCATGAGGGCTCTGGCAGCCGTCAACATCACCACACCTTTGTCACTTTACGACAGTGACCTAAGTGTCATGTTATTTGTGGCAGCACGACATAAGGCCCTTCGCTACAGTTCCTTCTATTACTGTAGAGCAGGGGTGTCAAAGTCAAATGGACGGAGGGCCAGATAAAAAAATTTGCTGCAAGCCGAGGGCCGGACTGATCGAATGTTCATTGAAAATTTGAAAACTGACCACATATAGTTTATTGAACCAAAGTTAATTGACTGAAAACCTAACAAATACATTCCAATATGATCAGATAAATAAAGCAACATTTTCTTATGGCTCTGTCAGTAAACATTAATTTTCAACAGGCACAAAAAACAAATTTCCTTTGTATAAAAATACCCATAACATGAATGAAAGAAGGCGGTATTATTCAAGGCACCATCAATAGCCCATATTTTCTCTTTTAGCAAAAGTAGGCTAAATTTACTTACAAGAAAATCTAATAATAGCAATTTTCGATCATTTTCTCGAATAAAATATTTTTAAAACATAATTGGATTTAAATACAATAAAATAAAGTGCAAAAATTTATGAACCAAAAACAACACTTCCAGCCAACGTTTAAAAACAGTTGCTTTTTTTCGGGGCAAACTTCGCCACAAACTTTAAGTATACAGTTTTAATGAAAACCGCCACACTTTCTCACACACAGAAGACAGCTACATCCGTGAACATGTACTCCGACTCCCACCTTGTTTGAAACCCCCGGTTCTCAGTGTCCACCTTCCGTTTTGCCATTTTTGATGGATCTGAAAGCTAACGTCACTGCTATGCGAACGACTGCTGCACTAATAAATATTGAAATAAAGCAGCCGACTGCTTGGCGTGTCACCGTTGTTGTGGGAAATGTAGTATTGGTGCGTGTAAAAGATCTGCGGGCTTGCTGCGGTCCGCGGGCCGATTCTAATAATAAATGAATATCATTCCAGGGGCCACTGAAAACATTCTCGCGGGCCGGCACTTTGATATATGTGCTGTTGAGGTTGCAGTGGCATAGCATCACACTCATAGCGCGTTCTCTTTACACAGTATGTCGACATCACGGCAACTCCAATAATTAACATTTTGAAATTGAATGAATTGAAAATTCCTTCCATCAAAATTGAGCATTTTGCCTTTGTAAAGGAAGCGTGTCCATCCGCAGGATGTACTTTCACCTCTTACTTGTTTTTTTCTCTCAACATTTTCATGCATCTACATGCACTAATTGCATACAGAAGCTTGGGCAGCTACCACACAGGCTTCACTTAATGCAATTAGGCACTAGTTTAATTATTCTTTAATATGTGTGGATGACGCCAATGTGTTCCATCGAGTAATTATTGCTAATGACTCTGCAATGGCAGTGAGAGGCGGAAAGTGAGGTTTTGTGCTGAAACAGACCAATGAATTCCTTTTTGTCTAATAGACCTTTTGTTGAATTGCTTCCCTCAGCATGTGATAAGGGTGTTAAAATGAATGATTTATAACTACTGAGCGAGCATTTTAAGTAGGTCGTAATTTATGATAATTTGTCTTCTTTCACAGCGGCACAGTTAATAATTGTTAATTAGCCGTTGATGATGTGTCCTTTGAACAACCGGTATACCCTGATGGCCAATTCTCAGCCTATGAGCAGACAACCTTGTGGGCAGCATTCAAATAGGAGGATGTTTTTAAACACAAGTGAGACGATGGAATATATAAATAATGGAAATAAAACCGCAAACAGCAACATTTCGCATCCATCTGTACAATCTCTTTTTCTGGCACCGTATTTCTTCACTTTACCAGGGTGGCTTTGTGCATCTGCCAAGCGCATCCATCCATCATGCCAAGCTAGCCTAGTGAAAAAGAAGACAGGAACATGCTCCAGGAGAAGTTGTGCCAAGTGGAGACAAGGGGGCAAATGTGGAGAAATTAAAAGCGTCATACCCGCACTTTTATTTGTTGAACAATTTTAAAGCAGCCGGATCGGTGTCCAAAGATGTTTGCTTTACAATATTGACTTCGACCTATGTTTACTTGAAGTGCTTGCAGATTACTGATGTGGATTTTGAACTTTCAGCTATTCAGTGCAGATTGTTTTTTTTGCCATTTGTTCCTAAGAATCTGCAATTTACACACGTGCACACGTCATGATTTACCCAAGTGCAGTCCACACTTAAGACATGGACTTGACTATAACGAAAGTTTTTTTTTTTTTTAATGCAAAGCGAAGAGTTGAGTTGGTAAGGTTAGAGGTTGAATGAATCCAGGAGGCCTGCCGCTTTGTTTTTTTTTCGGTGGATGACTCCACAGATGACAGAGCTGTCAAAAAACTTTGGCGTCGGCTAGATGAAAAGAAGCGAGGTGAAGTCAAGCTAACCCGTTTTAAACCCTGCGAGTGATTTGAACTGTTCATTCATTCCATCAGAATATTCAGGCCTTCAAAGGGCCGTGTCATAAATGCAGATAAGCGTGTTGAAAAGGCTGCGACGATTGGGAAAGTCTGCAGGTGTAAAATATATTTTGGCTCTTTTCACTGTTCTCTTTTTGGTAGATCTACTAATGCATAATACATCTTTAAAATATTACACATGTATTATAAGTAATGACAGGTTGGCTTCATATCTTGAATTTTCAATCCCCTTTATAAAGCACCATCTGCTTTTGATTAAAATAATTCAACAGCCATTTTAAGGCCTACATTACTGTGGCGTGGGGTCCTGGTAAAAATGACTTTGTGTGATTAGTGGCTTGCACAAAGACATTACAAATATCTGAGTAACTTGGCACCCCTTATTCCGCCCTTGGTGAAGAAACATTTCCAACAGTCAAGAGCTTCTTGTTCACTTTTTCTAAAATACATTTACATCCATCCATCCATCCATTTTTTGATAAAAAATATATTTACTCATAATTACCGGTAGCTACATGGAATGCTAAAATAATATACTAGACCACTAGCCAGTGTAAGGTTTATATTACAGCTGCCATAAATTAACAGCATTGGAACATTGCACAAATGTTTTTTATGTCTATAATAGTTCTATGAAGAGGCTCTTGAACTAAACTGACATTGAAATGCTACAATATACAGTAATTATTTCACGGATTAAAATGAACAGCAACCCTTGTGAGGATATATAATGAATGGGTGGGTTATTAATGTATGATTAATCATGCATCCATTCATTTTCTATACTGGTTATCTTGGTCAGGGTTGTGAGAAGCTGGAATCATAACTAGCTGATTTTGGTTGAAAGGCAGTCTACACTTTGGACTGGTCGCCAGTCACTCACAGGGTACATGTCGAGACAGGCAGCCATTCAGACAACCAATCACAGTGTGTCCGAGTGGTCAGTGAACCTTTGATGCTTGAGTGGAAGTCAGGCAAGGGAACTGCTGTACCACCAGTGCCTCTCATTACTAGTTACCTCCAGAAAGTGTTGTTTAGGGGTTGAATGTTATGCTTTTTCAATTTCTAACTACTCAGAATGCCAGTGTGCCAGCTCAATTTTGTGTCAAGAAAGCAGTATTCTGTTTAAAATTCAGAGATAGGGGACTTGAGTCACATGACTTGAGTCAGATTGTCAAATGTTCCTCATTTACCTATGATGAAGCAGCATCAGGCGCAACTGGGGGTTCAGTATCTTGCTCAAGGACACTTTCACAAGGTCGCAATGGCCAGTGATTGAACCCAACCAACCAGCTCACGCGTTGAACCAGGAAACGTTCAGCCATGAATGCAAACCAAACCCAGCACACTGTGTGATGGTTCAGTTGGTTCAATTGCGCGTGTCATTCCGTGTGTGGCAGGCCTAAAACTTATGAAAGACTGACTCAACTTTGACATCATATTCATCACTATGACATTACTGGACTTCAAAAATGATCGTTTACATTTTAAAATGCAGAGATGGGCCGGTGCGTCCTCCGTCTGCAACCAGGGTACTCTTCCGTCATTTGTCCCTCTGTCCTCATTCATATAATAATCATCCTTCGTCCCTGCCGTTTTAAAGCGCTTCCGTCCCAGTGCCCCCCCCCCCCCCCCCCCCTATAATTAATACCCGACAAGATGAGATAACACTTACTTTGCTCCATACATATGTGTAACACTGCTTTTCCCATCTTGAATGGCGCCTTGACTCTGACAAAAGACAAGACACATCAAGTATTTTGTCTGTGTCGTTTTCTGTACAACTTAACGGAACCATCTTGCTGTTGTCACGAAAATCACTTTCCTCTCTTCTATTGGCTGTTGTACAAATTGAACATTTTTCTGCAGCGGGGGAGAGATAGGAAACATCCACCCGAGTTGATGAATCGACAGTGCACTGCGTTTTGCTAAGTGCAGTGTGAAAAGGCCTTTAGACTTAAAGGGATTTCATACCATTTCATACCAAACTTGTTTTCCGCCACGCTCACCGCGGAAGCGGTAGCAGAAAGGACATCGGCCCAGTTCAAGCTTGCCATATTTGTCACTTTTTTCCAACATAACCAAACAGGAAGTAGCCCAGTGCCATTTCCCACGTTTTGGATTTGAAGTATCGGCTGCAAGTTGGCTGTATGGATTTGTCACCGTTACAACTAAACGCACTGGTTTTACTTTTACTGAGGAGGAGGAGACGATGTGCAGCAGCAGGAAAAAGGGAATGTGTTTATCCGATTATAAAGTCACAGCAGGATCACGCTCGGCCGTGAGCTAAAGCTATTTGAAGACCGCTTTGAGGTGTACTTCAGGCTTCCTCAAGTTTGTCCATGCTCTTTTCCCTGTGGCCTACAAGACCACCAAAATGGTTTGCGCTGTTCTCTCTGGCACCATCTCTCCCATTGGGGCCTCTGATGTGTACCGCAGCAGCACACACATAATGAATTGGTTTGATGGCAATGCACTGCCATGTGGGGTGCGAAAAGGCATTGAAACCAAAAGTCCTCTCCTTCCCTTGAATCGTGAAAGTTTTTCTCTTCTGGATTTGTGGTCATGACTTTCTTGAGTTTTTAAATTGTGCAATCTTCAGTGAGGCTGAATGTGGGCGTTCCATCCTAGTAAGACTTCCATCACTCCTAGTTTATCAATCTGTATTGTTGCTCGCAAGCACTGACAAATATATTTCGCAATTCTTCATGAATAGACCTCTCAAGTGACTTTTATTGTGAAACAACAACGATGGCGTGAAAACATTTATGAATGAGAAGCAATGTATCACAAACATCCTGTTTATGCAAAAAAGAATTCAGCTGTAAATGTCCTCAAATTCTCACACCTACTCTAACCACCACACAAACTTGCAGTTGGTCATCATTTTCCCATCCGGCAGTCAACAGGAGCCGGCCACTTTAGATTAAGTTTTAGTCTTAAACCCCTTTCTGACAGACAACACGCAAAAATTTCGTCTGGTTTCGTCTCCGCGAAAACTCACATGCATCATGTCATGTTTTAGTCATCAAAGAGCCACGTTTAGCTCGTCATCGTCTCGTTATCGTCATGAAAAAGGGGTGTTAACGAAATTATTTTGTCATCGCTGACTCGTCAACAGTGGCCTTTTGTGCGGTTGTGCTATTCTCGAAGTCGATTCAAGTCAAGTCGGTGAGAAAGTCCCTACGGTACAGCCCATTGAAATGATCATGTACAGTAATTGTTTTCTCCTCATGATGTAATTTCTCTGGGATTTTCATGTTTATTTATGTGTGGCCAACTTCATTTGACATACATTATATACACCCAACATGTAAAAGATGGCCAACAATTATGTTCAGTATAGAAATTATGCGGTTGACTCTGCTCAACCTCTCTCCCTCACACACACACACACACACACACACAAAAACAGCCACACACACACACACTACAGAAGCATTTTAATTATTCCCTACTTTTCCAAAGAGAGAAAACATCAACTCAGTAACCTCTTGCTGTCTGAGACAGACTTTGAGGCCTGTGGTTAAAACCCTTCTATTTGTGCCTGCTTGTATGGGATGGCATTGTAATTACACTGAATGCGCTCAGTCTTGTCATGTGCACCAGTGACTTAATTCTTGCCTAAAATAAGGATATGGATATTTTTGCCCTTTTGTTGAAAGCCATTCGCATCCTTAGCATATCTGCAAGGCCGTTGCTAATTAAATCAAAATGAGGTAATGACGTGCAATTAAAGACACTTGGGTTCTTAGGTTGGTCCCTACAGGTTTATCCTTATTTGGGGGGCTGGTCTGGTTTCCTCTTCCAGCCCCCCCCCCCCATCCCTGCAGCGACCATTTGGAGAGGAAAAAATCACAGAGCCCTGGAGTTATTTAGCCTCACCCAACGTTGGAGCATACAGATAGATGCTGTTTACTCCCCAAGCGTTGTCCTGCAGTTTGCCATACATTCACTTCTGATTGCTTCCCCCAAACCTGACACATTGTCACTTTTATTTTTAGAATCAGTACATTGGCTTTGTTGAAATACATCAGCGAGTTAGAAGGGTGCTCAGAAGGAAACGAGTGAGGGGATGATGCAACGAGCTTTTAAAACCTCAAAACGCTTGATATGCATATTTAATTTGCATGCGTTATAGCGTTCACACTCTTAGAGGCATCGTATGAATTAGTACGTAATCTCCTATTTTTACATGGCATTAACTTTGTCTACCACTGGATTGAACTCGAGTCAGCAGATGGCACTATTTAGCTTCCACATTCTGCATGCAAAAAGCCCAACAAAACCAAATTAACCGGCCGTTTTTCTCTTATGCACAACTTCACCAGCTGCTTCATGCATGAAGTCAGCAGTCATGCTTGACCTCTACCTGCAGAGGATCATATTCCTCTCTGCTCTCTTTCACTATGAGATGCTGCAAGGAAGGGAAACGCTGCCGAGGAGTCCGTTTTCACCAGCTCCACATCTGTGTCACACTCTCAAACATGAAAAAATGTCAGCGCCTGATCTGAGGTCTGTTACCACTTTCTCAGATATTTACCGCATGAAATGAAGTGAAAAGTCAACAACCATGTTTGTGGGAAGGAAAAAAGAAAAAGCACCGGTACAAAAAAACGGGAATCGTTCCACATCGGGCATCGGGTCTGTCGCCGTGTTTTCCCTTTGGCGTTGAGAGCACTTAGCATTTGCAGCGTAGCGTGTGCTGGCATCTAATGGGCTTTTAAGAGCTGCGCAAAAGGGGACTATTTGTGTACCGTCAGTGGAAGCCTGTGATCGCGACGTGACAACAGTATTTTAAGCGAGCTCCACAGCAGCGTGGGATGACTACCCTGAGCTGTGGAAGTTTTCCCCCGGGGGAGCGTATGCTCCTGAGATCTAACGGCTCAACTTCTCTGCCACTTTCTAACTCGGGTGTCTGTTTGCAACACGACAACTGAAGAGTCTTGATTCAGCCATCTCACCTGAAAAATACATGTTTGTGAAGAACTAGAACACAACTAAACAGGGCGTTTTCCACACCCTTGCTGCGGCATACAGGTGAAGTTTTGATATGTTGAAGGAGATGTTTGGATCTCCCAAGAGACCTAGGAGTCACATTTATTTTATTATTTGCTATTGACTTGCTCATGTTCGAAAATATTTTCTTTTCTACTTCCCCGTCTGTTCAGAGGCATTGGCTCCGAATCTTAACTTGGCATGTTTTGGTGCCAATTTCTACACATACTGTTGCTGGACTAATGATCCAATCCAAGTGCTGAACCCCAAAATTATACTGCTCCCTTCGCAGAGGTATTTTTTACTGTCATGATTGAAGTTTGCAGTAGTGGAGAACAAAAATGACTTCTTGTTATGATGGAGTAAATTGCATTTCCCCCTCTTTATCAATGTGAAATCCACAGCTCTGTTGCAAAAGCGGGATCGCCGCTATCCAAGCTGAATTTGAACTTGATGCATGAAAATGACAAACACTCCGAACCGGAATGATGAATGCTCTCGTTTAATCTTTAAACATATTATAATATGCACCATTTGAAACCAGGTGCTTGGCCTATTTGTCATACTTTGACTCCACGGTACATGAAAAATAATGAACTCGAAGTTCATTGATAATTTAACAGTCTTCATAATTTGCTTCCAGCTAGCATGTGATTTTTGTGCCTTTTATTGATGAAAAATGTCAAGGGTGTGGACACGCAAAACCCCCCCAACAAAGATCAGTTCCTTAATGCTCGTTGAAGGTTTTTGGAGATGAGATGTACTACTCCAATAATAATTCAGAAATGCAATAATTACAGGTTGCTTTTTATGACTATCGCAGGTTTTTAAATTCTCCCTCACAGCATACAGTCGTAGTGGCAGTCCGGGGAGGGAGCCTGAGGACAGCGGAGGTAGATTAGAAATGTTGAAAGTGGGGATATTATCATCTCTGCTCCGAGTGAGACAATATAATTATGATATGGAAATGACATCAAGAGGACAGTATTGCCAATGTGATTGGTGCTTCGCTAACACAAATGTAAATTGTGAGCGTGAGTATAGTCATAATAGTTTAATCATCATTTGTCTGTTCTCTCTGTATGACCAACTTGAAATTAATTTGCTTTACAAAACAAGTGAATTTGATTTCTGTTTGGGAGAGCCAGTAATGTTGCGTGAGTATAACAAGGAGGGAACACTTTGAAATAAGTGAGCAGACGTTCTGGTAGGTTTTCTGTAGAGTTTGTATGGAATAAACATATAATCTCTTGAACAAATACAAGTGAAGTATAAATTCTCTCTTTTCACCCTATAATTTAACACACGCGCACACACACACACACAACCACAAAGGCAAAAGGACACACATGCACACACGTACACAAAATGAATCTGCCATTTAATAATTATGAGGCATAAAATCCTTGCCGACGGCGAGCATACCGAAGGATGTAATTATGACCTCTTTCAGAGAGCCCACGCTCAGTGGCGATGCCTACATTTTCACCCAGAGAGAGAAAAACACTCCCAAGGAATTGACGGGGAAAATGTGCCCTTCATTGCAATTAAGGACAATAATTCTCTGCAATAAAATTGTTTCAATTGCTTTTCAGCCCGGGAGCAAAATGGCATTGATGGAGGTGATGGTTTGAAATGGGGGTGACAGTAGAATGAGGAATGACATTTCAGATGTTCAGAGGAACTGTTGGCTTTGTGTACGTTAACAATTGAACTTGATGACAGGTTGTCGCACAATTAGGAAAACTGCAGGGGACTACTTTGGATTTGCGTCAATATGACACATGACTAGCATCACATTTGATATACAGTATCTCATGATATTATTCACTAATTCAGCTTTCATGTTGAATTTGTCCTTCTTTTTTTTTCTTTTTTTTTGGTCCTGCGGGTGTTATGGAGGTTGTAACATTCAATCTTTTCCTTTCTATAAAATAAATTTAATTTTCAACCATTTTTATAGGAAGGCAGCTCGTTCATATTTCATTTGTGTAGTCAGCGTGTCCATGTAAAAATACTGTTTATTTAAATGACTAACAACACATAATTATTTGCAGGCAGATTGCATTTCATGCCATGGCGCTCTCTTGTTGTTTTTATGCAATCATGGAGATGTAATTTTAACCATTGTTTCTGAAACCGCTTTGAAAAGGTCTCAGGCCAGCTGTTGGTCAATGTGCTGTGACTGACCCTGCACTTTGACCCCGCTGCACAAGTAAAGGGTGATTTTCCATTTCTGATCAATTTCGTATCACATGTTTATTGTTGCTCAAAAGCGAGTCAATTCAATATTGAAAGGGAGATGATCACTAAGTAAGAGTGTCCTTCCTCATCTACAACATGTGAAGCTGTCATGCAAAAAAAAAAATCTGTTTCTATACTCCTGAAGCCAAAATGTACGCGTGCGAAAAAGACGACATCATTTGGTAGAGTTAATGAAACGGCTGTATTGAACATTTTTGATTGACACAATATTTATGAATTAGGGTTAGGTTCAGCAACAGGTGGATTTTTTTTTCTGAAGTGTCTGCTTTAAATTACAACACGTGGTGAAACGTCCGTACCATGCAAGAATTTACAGGTGAAACTTGACCAAAACTGAAAAAGTTTCAAAAATCTAGAAAAAAGTAAGACCTCTGTTTTAACCAGTAACAAAAATACATTTAGGGTCACATGAAGCCATCTCCGAATAAAATTAGTTGTTTCTTTTGATATTACGGTGGATTTTGGATCCGATTTTATTGGCTTTTATTAGATTGTGTGGGATTTAATCTATTATTGTGGCCAGCAAGTGTGACAATTGAAATATTATTAATGATGTTAATATATTTAATGTTTCGTTTAATATCTATGACCTAATAAAACAAAAAATTGTGTCATGGATGACTTCGCCCTTGTCGTTTCGCTGAGTGTGTCTATCCGATTTTGTTTCAATAAACTACGTTACTCATTGTGGCTTTTCTGGAGGAGTTGCTCTGTTTATTACAGGGTTCAATGCACTAAAATATTTCATCACCAGTGTGCCTGAAATACATGAGTGCAGTGTGTTTCATAAAAACTTAGATAACCGTTGATGAAACAAATGTAATGAACACATCTCATCATCAATTGCTTTTGTCTTTCGAAAGGCTAGAAAGACTTTGTGGGCATTTTGTATTTGTCCTTATTGCTAACGCAGCCTGATCGAAAAAAAAAACTTTTATCCAATCTTGAAGTGAAATCAGATGCAATTCTGTTTTGCTTTTTATTATTTTTTTTAAAGAGTGCAATTTCCAATTGAGCATAAAGCCAGACTTCTTGCGAACTTGAAGAGTCTATGATCGGGGCAGGCTGCATGAGGGGGCATCCAGATGTTGTGTTTGTGTAAAAATTGTGTGGTCGAGATTGCATCTGTGGCCACGGATGGAACAAAGGTCTGAATGGGAAGGATTGGTCACTGGGGGAAATGGGAAGCAGCCCTGGAGAAGTGGAGGCATGCACGCACGTGCACTGACTGTTTACACTGGGCCTGGATGCTACACGCCGATGCATTCCAGCGATCATGGTGGCCTCACCAGAATCGGATCCACGTTTTCATGCTTGACTTTTCATCGCCAAAATGCATACATATGTATGTCATTGTCTTCAGTTTATAGTCACGTTCGAGCCCTTCTAATCTGCGTGAGAAGGGTCTGGATATGCTGCACACCGAGTGACATTGTTCACCTCGCGATTGACGCTTTCACCAATACACTGCCCCAAAAAAAAAAAAAAAAAAAAGTACTTGGTTTTCCGTTTCACATGATTAAAATGTGTGACACGAACACATATCATTTGTTTATTATGAGGAAAAAAAGGGAAAATGACACCGGTTTACCACACTTTAATCATGTGCAACCGATGTACACGTTTGAATCAAAGACGGCTGCTTTCGGATCCAGCACGCTTGCCGCCCTCGTGAGGATAAAGCCCCTCTCCCACTGACGGGCGAACAATTGCCACTGTTGGCGATGGTAGAAAACTGCGCGTTCACGTCTGAGTTCGTCAGGGTTCGTTCAAGGTCGCAAATGTTTGTAAAACATTCGGCAGATATTTTCCAACACTTTGAGTGTCTTTTCTTGTCGGAAGGAAATTTTCCACATGTTCGAAATTACCTTGCGACAAAAACAGCACATGTGAACGTCTAGCGACGGTTTAGTGACCATTTGTGACTTTGAATGAACTCTGAAGTGGATGCAACATTCGCTGCCTTCAAAAACACTCGCAATTGTTCGTGGGATAGGAGCTTGGGAGAGAGGGGATGGGGGGGTTCGTGTGATAGGAGATGGCAGTTTTGATTGGCTGTTTCATCTGGAATTTTAGAACACTGTTCACCTGTGAATCACGGTATCTCCAAATCCCGCACAATTCAGTCGCTTTTGGTCGCTCAGCATTCGAAAGTAATCCTTACCGTCCTGGCTTCTTTGTTTCAAATCATTTTCAATCACCTTTCCTCACTCTGAGTGTTGGTGGTCTGACAAGTAGGAGGCCCCCCTGCTACCCACACCGTTTGTCCACATCCCTCCTCTCTCTCTACACCGTTACCGCAGCCTGGCCTCCCCCTCAGAATGCAGAAGGTCCGCTGTCATTACAGCAATCAGAATTTGTGAGAAAATGGAACCCTTTATATGCAAAACAAACAATGCGTGAGAAATAAAACACTCAGGCAAGCTGTCAGGTCCTTTCAAGAATCAATACGAGGCCTTTCATCTGCATCCAGACCTCTTCCTGGTAATTATCCTGCAGAGTTTCTGCCTGCTCACACACAAACGGATCATGTTCCACACACACATGCACACATCACTGCTATGAATGAATCGCGTATAAACAGAATAATGCATACGAACCCATATACACAAACTCCCCGGCCAATATATGAGGTACTCCAGAACTCACGCATTGTTTTGTTATGATTATTAAGGAATGCCACTCTGGTCCAGTGCACAATCAGCCTGCTAAATAAGTCAAAGTAGGTAAAATCAACAATAAAGATTTTGCTCAATCCTCTTCTTTTCCTTTTGGCTTTTCCCTTCAGGGGTCGCCACAACGAATCAGTTGCCTGCACCTAACCCTGTTTTGTGTATCCTCTTCTCTCACACCAGCTACCTTCATGTCCTCTTTCACGACATCCATAAACCTCCTCTTTGGTCTTCCTCTTGACCTCCTCCCTGGCAGTTCAAGACTCTGCATTCTTCTCCCAATATATTCACCGGCTCTTCTCTGGACATGTCCAAACCATCTCAGTCTGGCCTCTCTGACGTTCTCTCCAAAACCTCTACATGAGTTGTCCCTCTGTTGTACTCATTCCTGATCCTATCCAACAATCCAGGTGGAGGTGGGACTTCACCAGGGAATAAAGATTTTGCTCAATAATGCACTATTATCGCCAATCACATGATCAGTAAATTTCCCAAAATATTTGGAACATTTTATATTTGCACAACCAATGATGGCAGGCAGTAACTTTAGAATTGAAAATCCGCAAAATGTGTGCGAGGACCTCTGCCTCTGCAACCCTTATAAAATAGCAATTACTACCCAATGTGAAATGTTACTACATATTTAACATAGTGATACACAGATAGACTAATTTTTAAAATAGTACATACATTACATCACAAACTTTCTTTAGTTTGTACTGTACATTATTATTATTATTACTAGCCATTATTTCTTTTTATATTTAGGGTTTGAACTATTAATATTGTCAATTCTAAATGCTTTTAGGGGAAAGATATCTACTATTTGCAAATGTTCCTTGTCCTTGACCCCCACAAGAAGCAAATACCTACTGTACATGAGTTTGGAATATTGCTTGCAGCCAGTAAAGAGCAAGTGATTTGTGATGAGGAGCTTTTTTCCACACATCGGTAATGTGAACTTGACCTTGTGGCGCGTAGTTTGTTCACTGGGAAAGAGATCAAGAGGGAGACAGCAAGCAGTGGTCGGTGAGATGCCTTGTTCAGCTTTAAGTGTTGTCACTGGCGGAATGACATGCCCTTGAAGAGAATCACCCAAAGTGTCTGGTCATCACTTTCCTGTTTCCCATTACCAGGACCAAGGTGGGGTTGTGGCGGGGCTGGTGGGAGGGGGACCTCTTGGATGACACTTCACTGCGTCTTAGTGACCTGAGGTCTATGTGATGCCACACACAATGTAAAGCTTCTAGATGAATTCTTCCAGGTGCCCTTTTTTTGGGAGGCTAAATATAGAATTGGGGAATACATAGAAGTCACCCTTTTCAAGCCTTAACCACACTTTTATTGTTCAGGAAAAACAAACACTGCAAAAAACATCTACACTGGACCGCCACCAAATTTTTACCCCTTCCAAGATACCTACCGGCTTTGTATTTTAATATAATTGTTTACGATTTGTACATTGTTCTCAGGGTCACTTTCAAGGCGTCAGCAGGAGGTCTGATTTGCTCTCTTGTTTTATTTATTCGTTTCTCTCTCCTTTATTGCATCTTCCTCCCACATTTGCTTTTGACTTGTTTTTTTCTTTTTCCCCTTGTTTGCGATACTTCACCTACAATGGCAAGGTGCTGCCGCCCAGAATGTAACCTGGAGGAGATAGGGAGAGGCATGAGAGCCGGCGCTATGGTAGAGTGAGAGAGAGGACTAAAAGGAACAGGAGATTTGAATCGTTCTTTCTGTTGATCAAAATTGGGAACATGAGGCTACTCGCCACCGGATGAACTAATAGCTGTCAGAGAACTACAATTGCGTGTTTACATTCAACCATGACTGTTGCGGCAGCAGCCAATGTGAGTGACATCATGCGTGCTATGATCATGATATTACAATTTTAGCATCATGGTGCCCTCATTCTGGATAGTGGAGACTTCAATCACTCGCTCATCTACAAACGACATCATACAGCATGGAGACTGTGAAATAACCGTGATTGAAACTCTCAACCCACAGAATAGACTATGCACACAGCAATTCCATGTTTGCGATAAATTGCCATGATAACTTCCGGGCGGCACCACTTTGTTTCAGCTGTATTTTATTATTACTATTTTTTAAAAATAGTATTTTTTAAAAATCTATAAAGTTGAGATGACCCTCAATAACTAAGTAACTTATGAGACCTGGATCCATACTTTTTTGAGAATCTGGATATTTACACAAATTTAATGGCCAGTTTCTTTGCCCTTCACCCATGCCGCCCAAAACCAAGCCCTAAAACAAACACACACGCACAAACAAACAAACAAACAAAAATGTCAAAATATGCCCATGTGGACTGCGATTGTGTGTACCCCGCTGACTGCTCAAAGACAGCTGGGATAGCTTTCATCACGTCCGCGACCCTCGGATAATGGATGAATGCCTCGGATTGGATTACACTCTCACATACAATGTATTGAAAAACAAAAAGCACAAAAAAGGTCAAGGTTTTCTTAATGTTAAGTGTAATTAAACATTGTTTTTGGAAAGGTTCTATTTTTTGGGGCAACAATGACCACTTTTGTTTTATTAAGATATCCCTTCAATAGTACTTGTTAGACAAAGTGAAGTAGGCTACAGTATGCCCCCTCCGCCCCCAAAAAGAAAAAAAAAATCAACAACAAATTGACTGAAGTCTATCTGTTTGGAAAATGTTACAAAGCCGTTCCCACATCTTTGCTACTCCACTAAACCACAGTTAAAGCCATTACCCCGCACGTGGAGAAACCTAGGAACAGTGGTGAACATTCCAAAGAGCCAACCAAAATGACTCCAAGAGTGAAATGAGGACTCATCCAGAGAGTCACAAAAGAACCCAAAACTGCATTCAAGGGACAGCAGGCCTCACTGATCACTGTTCATGACTCAACCTTTAAGAAAGGCACTGGGCAAAAGAGGAATTCATTGGAGAGTTCCAAGGCAAAAACCACTGCTGACACAAAGCCTCATCTCACATTTGCCAGGAAATATCCTGATGGTCCCAACATTTTGGGAGTGATGTTTTGTGGATTGACAGGAGTTAATTTTAACTTCATTGGAATTTGTGTGGCCTTTTGCATCTGGCATCAAAACAAAGCATTTGTGCAAAAGAACATCAGCAGTCAAAAATGACAGTGGAAGTGTGATGGTCTTGGGCTGCTCTGCTACTTCATGACCTGAATGACTTGCTGCATTTTAATGTTACAATGAATTTTGCTGTCTCCCAGAATATTGTGTGGGCAAACGTCCAGGAATCATCTTATGCCCTCAAGCAGAAGTGCTCTTGGGTTACGCAGCAGAACATTACAGTACCATGAAGTCTGTGAATGGATATGAATGAATGCTGTGATATAAGCTTAAATGCACAGGTAATGCTTGAAAAGCCCAAGTTCAAAACTACAGCCCAAATAAAGTGGGCCAAAAGATTCTCCACAGTGATGTGATGTTATGTGTCTCATCAGTTATCCCAAATGCTTGATTTCAGTTTGTGATGACAAGCGATCACAAGCATTTATTCGGTTCACGGCGCAGTTATGTTTTCACATGGGACCGGGTTGGGATATTTTTCCTTTCGTAAATAAAACAGCATTTTATATTTTCTCGGGTCATCATGTTGACATATTCTATACATATAGATATTGGTTTGATGATCTGTGACATTGAAGTGTGGTAAATACGCAGAAAAAAAACTTTTTCACAGCGCTGTGTATAGTATCAGAGGCTTTCAAATCCATGTCATTTATTAAACCATCTATTACTCATCACCATCTGACAAAACACTGAAAAAAAAATCTTGTCCAAGGCTTTTGACCACTGATCGTCGGCCAATGCGGAAAGTGTGTATGCATGTCTGTCTATGTGTATGTGCTTGTGGGCACGGGCCTGTGAGCGTGTGATGGAAGAACTGTAATGAGGCATGGCATAGAATGAAATATTAAAGTTTCTAATTAAATAGAGAGACCTCTTCCACTCCCGTCAAGGTTGTTTGGACCATTATCTCCATGGTCATGTGATCAGCAGTCACCCAGCGCTTTTTGGCATTCGCCTTGTCCCGCTGCACACACACACACACACACACACGCACGCACGCATGCACTTACCTTAACAGAAATCTCCATCCGCCACCGGAGACGACTATATCTACCATTTCAATGCCCCTACTTGTGTCTTTGACAGCCATGTGTGCTGTGAGACCCTCGGTTACAGCTGTGATTGTGATTTATTGATGAAAACATATGTTAATGGAGCAAGGGACTTCATCTCCCTTACAGTCAGAAAGAAAGTAAGAGGCAACAACCCAAACTTGCCACATGAATGCAGGGGCGGCAGCTTGTTTTCTCTGACCTGGTGAAAATGGAAAATAATCCTTGGCTTTCTTTCACCACAAGGCCTGAGGCCCGAGAGACTTGGGGGAGCCTTTTACTTGTACTGTAGAAATTAAGCAGAAGGCTGTTTTATGAGAAATAACATCTTGTTTTATTGAGCACAGTGGGCCTTTTTCCTTGACGCGAAGCTAATGATTAGGCTTGCATGTTGTCTGTGATTATAGCACATTCTGTGGAGGCCAATCTATACCCTGAATGTCTCTCTCTCTTGTACACACACATGCGCAAACACACACACACACACACACAAAATTGGATGCACCATTATATTGATTTCTATCCTATTGCATCGAGGTAAATATCTGGATTTTTAAAGGAAGGTGAAGATTAAGCTTAGTGTGTGTGCTATTGGTGGAGATGAGAGCTAATTTGATGGGATTAAAAAGATACAATGTCATCTGTATCTGATTATCTTTTTAAATTTGTCCTTATTACTAAGGCGTAGAAAAAAAAGTAGTGTGTTTCCGGTAACCCGACCGACCGAGAATTTCTACGTCGAAAAAAAAACTTTACGGTCGGCATTTTTTTCAAACAGCCCTCTACATTTTTGTGTAGAGGGTTTATATCGGGGCAAACTCTTGCGATATTCAAGTTGAGCGCGTGCGTCGTTTGCCCTGTCGTCTGTCAACAACATTGAAACATGGCGGCGGCCGCGATCTGCGACGACAGTTTAAACTGCGTTTTCTGTGTTACTCGCACCGTAATGTTAAGAAAATAGCATCCATTGATGTATCGAAAAAAATCTGAGAACTATTTGATGAACACCACGGGCCGAGTAAACACCGAGGGCGGAGGAGGACGTCGCCGGAGGACGTCCGGAGGACGTAGTCCGGAGCGGGTAGAAAACTAAAAAGGTGGCGGCGGCGCCGGCCGCGGAACGGCGGGTTCAATGTCTTCTTGTTTTATGTTTTATGGTTATTTGTTTAAATTTTTGATGGAAAAAAAAAAGATTAAAAAAAAAAAACTTTGCCCGACCTCCCGACCCTATGCTGAGATTTCATGTTACCGGAAACGCTCTTTTTTGTTTGGCCTAAGCATCGTATTTGCTCACATAATTCACCACATCCTTTGCTCCCTTGTTACACATTTTAACCAAATATGCTGCAGGCAAGAGCTTCTAGTGCCCCTCTCAAATCTGAGAAAAAAAGTCCAATGCTGTAATAACCAGTTCATCCAAATCTATAATTTTACGACTCTTTTTTTCCCATAGAGATATTGCTCTCGAGAGTAAGCAGAAAAAAGACAAATAAACCCCAAAGAGGAAATTATTACCACAATTATTACCTCAAGTAAGACCCAAAACGTTGTGGTACTGCTTTCTTCCAGGCTTCAAAAACAAGCACCTGTTTTTACAAGAATTCAATTTTTTTCCTAAAAGTAATGCAATGCAAACCATAGAAAATCGGTTTTGGCAAGACGTTTATTGTATTTGAGTACTAATACAAAATAAGACGCATTTAAACTGCTGTATTGTAAAAATGTGTGTCGTATATATATATATATATATATATATATATATATATATTGTCCTGGAATTTTTTTTTAATGAAAATGTTATTGTGCTTAGGGCTTTTCCGCAGTCCCTTTGAGAATACTGTATGACACACTGTGGCACTGGAACACTGGAGTTGGATTCTAAATCCTAATGCAGCTGTCACAGTCTGAAGCAAACATCCATCTCCCCGCCACTGCTGGGTGATGTCGGTCCTCGTTGTTTTTGGCTGTAACAAGAAAACATGTCAGTCCTGGAATTTTTATTTTTTATTCTTGTTTTTTTTCACGCTGGGTAAATGCTGGTTTTATAAACGGTATCTTGTTCACGTAGACACTTCATTCATCTGTCTTTCTATTGGTGTTGTTGTTGTTTATTGAACATAAAACATATACAGTAATAATTTGACAGAAAATAAGGTAGGTAAAATAGTAAAAAGAAAGAAATCAGTCTTCATTCAACACAGTTATTATGTTCAAGGGAGTAGGAAGAAGTAAAAAACTTATCTAGTCCTACCCCGTTATGTGTTTATATTTATTCATTCATTTTCCGAACCGCTTGATCCTCACTAGGGTCGCGGGGGGTGCTGGAGCCTATCCCAGCCATCTCCGGGCAGTAGGCGGGGGACACCCTGAATCAGTTGCCAGCCAATCGCAGGGCACACAGAGACGAACAACCATCTACGCCCACACTCACACCTAGGGACAATTTAGAGCGTCCAATCAGCCTGAAATGCATGTTTTTGGAATGTGGGAGGAAACCGGAGCACCCGGAGAAAACCCACGCAGGCCCGGGGAGAACATGCAAACTCCACACAGGGAGGCCGGAGCTGGAATCGAACCCGGAACCTCTGCACTGTGAAGCCGACGTGCTAACCACTGGACTACCGGGCCGCTGTTTATATTTAATAAATCATTTTTATATCAATCAGAAAAGAAAAAAAGTAAGAAGAAAGAAGTCTCCATTAAGGCTCATACTTTACCCTTAACCGTGATATTTTTACAACTTTTGGTTTGTATCGGGATTATATACATCCACACCCTGGCACTCTTGTGTCAATTTTCTCTTGTATTCATAATGGATATTTATATACCTTTCTCTATTTATCAACTTAGTTCTGATTTATCATTATATTTAATGTTTTGAATTTATCATTTTAACTCTGATTGATGTAGGTTGTTTGTACTATTTTTTTGAATTTGTTTTTGAACTCAGCAAGCGATTTACTCATTTTCAGGTCCGTTGCGAGATTATTCCACAGATTAACACCTTTGATAGATACACTTCTTTGCTTGATGTTTGTTCTTGTTTTGAGTTTTTTGAATAAGTTGGTACCTCTTAAATCATAGCTGCTTTCTCGAATTTCGAAAAACTTCTGAATGTTTTGGCAGAGCAGGTTATTGTGTGCTTTGTACATTAATTGGGCGATTTTAAAGTCAACCAGGTCATAAAATTTCATCGTATTTAATTTGATAAATAGTGGATTTGTGGGTTCTGTATATTTTGATCTATTAATAATTCGAATTGCTTTTTTTTGTAGTTTTAGAATAGGGAGTGTGTTTGTTTTGCAGGCATTTCCCCATATTTCCACACAGGAAATATATGGTAATAATAATGAAGTGTATAATGTGTACAAAGATCTCTTATTTAGCACTTCCTTGGTTTTGTAGAGGATCCCTACGGTTTTGGCAATTTTTCTTTTTACGTTATCGATATGTGGCTTCCAACATAGTTTTGAGTCTATTACTAATCCGAGAAACTTGGTTTCATACGCTCTTTCTATCTCAATTGAGTTTACCATAATTTTAGCTTGGTGTTTGATTGGTTTTGTGCCAAAAACAATTAACTTCGATTTTTTCAGGTTAAGTGACAATTTATTTCTGTTGAACCAGTTTTTTAATTTGTTTAATTCGTTTTCTATGGTTGTCAGGAGCTGTTTCAGATTTATTCCAGAACAGTAGAAAGTTGTATCATCAGCAAATAGGACACATTTAAATTGTTTTGAGACCTTGCAGATATCATTTATATATAAGATGAATAGTTTTGGACCAAGCACTGATCCCTGAGGAACTCCATGAGTGATTTTCAGTTGATTCGTTTTTTATTGTTGAGCTGCACGTACTGATATCTGTTTTCTAAATAACTTTTTATGCATTTATAAGCTACACCTCTAATGCCATATCTTTCTAGTTTTTTCAATAATATACTGTGATCTATTGTGTCAAAAGCTTTTTTTAGATCTAGGAAAACCCCAACAGTAAATTCTTTGTTGTCTATATTAGTGGCTATTGCTTCCACAAACTCCATAACTGCCATTGAGGTGGTCCGTTTTTCCCTGAAGCCATATTGATTCTCACTTAACAGCGCATGCTTTTGTATAAAGCTATCAGGTCTGCGAGAAAATAGTTTTTCTAATATTTTTGAAAATTGTAGTAGTAGTGATATTGGTCTATAATTTGTAAACAGATGTTTTTCTCCACTTTTATAGATTGGAATGACTTTAACAATTTTCATTTTTGATGGAAAGATACCAGCTTTGAATGACAGGTTGCATATGTGCGTGAAAGGTCGCACTACATATTCTATAATCTGCTTTATTATTGTCATATCAATATTAAAGCAATCAGTTGACTTTTTATTTTTAAAAGTTTTTATAATATTTGATACTTCTTCTTGTTTTACAGCAGTAAGGAACATCGTGGAGGAGTTTTTTTCTACGTATCTATCTATTTCAAACAGGTTTGTTGGATCAGGAATTTGTTTTGCTAGGTTACTGCCGATGTTGACAAAATACTCATTAAATTCAGTTGCTATTTCTGCAGTTTTTTTCCAAAATAGTATTTTTGCCTTTGATAAAATACTCTGGATAATTTTCCATATTTCTTATGTGTTACTTTTATTCTGCTCTAATAGTGCATGATAATGATCTCTTTTACTGGTTCTTATAATATTTACTAGTTTATTTTTATAGGTCTTATATTTTTTTTCTGCTTCTTCAGTTCTCAATTTTAAAAACAATTTATATAAATTGTTTTTCTTTTTACATGCGTTTTCTATACCTTTCGTTATCCATGGCTTACTTGGGTCTTTATACTTTTTGGAGACTTTAGTTAATGGAAAATGTTTATCATATAAGGAGATTATGGTAGACTGAAATACTTCAAACGCTGTATTTGGGTCTTCGTTTGAGTAGACCTCGGTCCAGTTTTGTTTTTCTAGGTCTTGCTTAAAAGCATCGATGGAGCGTTGGGTTCTTAGTCTTATTTCTGTTATGTGAGTTGTTGACTTAGCTTTTCTATCAAAATAATTATAAAAAACTGCAAAGACAGGTAGGTGGTCACTTATGTCATTAATGAGAAGTCGACTTTCCATTTTATGATCAATCTTATTTATAAATATGTTATCTATTAATGTGGCCGTGTCAACTGTTATTCTGCTAGGTTTCAGGATTACTGGGAAAATTCATTCATCTGTCCTTCTATTCATTCATCTATTGTGAGATACGTACTCCCCTTTATACAGATTCACACACGAGCCATGCAAAGCCCACCAGCATGCGGTACATAGAAATAGACACACTCTATATTAACTTTGTTCTTCTGTTGCTCCCTAATCCTTATTGCACATCTTGCCCTGTTTTCTCCCTGAAGACTTGCACGTGATTGGATTCTAAAAGTGAGCTCCAACACAGAGGTCAAAAGGAGCCTTGAGGATGGTCCCCATCTCTTTGTGCAGTTGTGCATCAGAGGCGATTGCTCTCAGACTGCAAGGGAAGCTCAGCTTCCCCTAAAATGTCAAAAAATAAGTGATCAAATATATGTGTGTACATACAATTGTGTGTGTATATGTCATTGACTAAATATGCGCTACAACGCGCTCAACTTTTGTTCTGAATCAGCTTCTTCAGACTGGTTACGACGTGACTCTCTCCTCATTCATTCCCGCAGTTTCACTGCGCTTTAAACTGTGTGGACGCTGAGCGTCGACCGCACGGACGCTGGGCGTCAAGAGAGTTCAGGGTAGGTTGTCGCAATGCATTGAAACGAGGCGAGTCATTGGATAAATGCTGGTTTTGTCCCGCCCACCGGATGCTCAGCATCTCTGGGAGTCTATGGACAGTGGCATGTATCGGCTGGCCCGGATGCTGAGCTTTTCTGCATGATGATTGGATGATCTGTCTGAGGCTGAATCTCTTTTTGATTGACAGCGAAATGAGCCAATCACCGATCTTTTAGTGTAGGCATCCGTGGGAGCATCTTTCAATTCTCATTCTGTTCTAAGTTGAACTGGAGACTTCTAATCATCTTAGCGACACTCTTTGTTGAAAACGACAAGCGCGGAATTAATCTTTTATTTCTGGTGGGTTTTATTGTAGTTGCTGTAGTTGTAAGACACTAGTTAAGTCCCTGGAAAAGACGCCTATTTGGTATGACAGGGTCAGAGATCATTTTCTTGAAAAGGATTGGAGAGTAGAATTCACGTATAAATAAACGGACACATTTTATGATGCCGGCCAAAATTGAGCTTCCCCTCCTTGACAGCATCCGCCACTGTTGTGCATGTATGCGTGCGCGCGCGTATGTGTTTTACAAGGTGTTGTGAACAACAAGCCTCATGAGTAAAAGTTGTTGCATTTTAGGTCGAAGAGTAGTGACCTTTAATATTGTGGTGAATGTATTTCCGTTCACATGAATCTTAACAGGCATCAGGAATGGTCTAAAAATTCCATGTTGTCATCCATTTGATGAACAATGGGCCTCACTGGAAATGATACCGGGATGTGTTGACATACTGCTACAGTGTCAGCAGCAGAATGAGCTCCGATTATATGCACGCACACATGCATGCATTATTAACCTTTCTTTTACAATGTATCACCGTGGTGCTTTATCACCATGTGATCACCTTATTAATCACAGGACAGTTTCTTTTTTATTTATTTATTTCTTTTGGCTGAGCTGAGGTGGGGAATGATGTCCTCTAGTTGTGCAGCTCTAGGAACACATACAATATCAATAGAGGCTGCCGCGCCTGGGATAAACCCACGCTCAGTCATATAAGCACCGTGAAGTCAATTAATTTCTGGCTGCTTAATGACTTGGAACTGCAGTCGTGCTCTCCTCGCCCCCACGTCTCCGGATTGATTGAGTGGATTTCTTGGACATGTTGTGGCATCCACAGATATGGTGTAGGGATGGAGAGGTGGGGCCGGGGAAATGTTCATGATCAATTTCCATTTGATTCAAATGCTGAAAAGGTATTGTAGCTACATTTAATATAAAACAAAAATGGAAATAGGGCAAAAATATATTTAACTCGATGTCAGAAAGGTGAATTTCAAACATCTATCTTTGGGCAGTGGTGAGCTTTACTGCATATGACATAACTATCTTTGTGCTATGACCAATAAAGTATAATGCACATGATGTGCTGGTATAATGTGAAGGTCACAGTGTACTCTGTGTACATGTGACGTGTGCATGCTGGACTTTTGATATCATCATTCTAACTGCACAGCGCAAGGAGGCGAATAATCACGTCACTCATAAAGCCATCAGTCCTCCACGCTTGGGTCACTTTCTTGTCCTTTTAGAACGCCCCCTCCCCCCACCCGACTACTCCAACAACAACAGCTATGACAGTCTGCCTTTTTTCTTACACGTTTTCCGTATCCTTGAATGTCTGCAACGTCTTCTTGCCCTCTCCCCCTCGGCTGGGTGGAGGAAGCGAGAGAGAGGAAGGACACACGGGAGTGGAGGAAAGGAGGGATGAGGGAGATGGAGGGAGTGAATGCAAAGTGAGGCAAGGTGTGGAGGGCAACTGCTCAATCAGTGGCAACACAGTTGTGCATACTACTTCCGCCAAGGCCTCAGTAACAAAAGGACCCCCTTACTACAAACCTCAGACCCCCTCCCACCTGTTTTTTTTTTCTCTCAGGTCCATTGCACACGGGCGGAAAAGATCATATTTATCACCTGTCAGCATTTGGCAGCCCTGAATTACGCGACGCAGGACAGCATAAAATTATCATACACAGGCATGAAATTACAAAACCGCCCGGGGACCCCACAACAAAATTATTTCATATCACCCCCTCAAATAAAAAATAGGATAGAGGATGTCTGCTTGTGACGTGACAGTGTGACAGGTGAGCAGTGGAAGTGACAGATCTGTGTGTGTGGGGGAGGAGGGGGGTAAAGTGATGTGGGGAAACGATGGAGTAGAGATAACTCGAAGAGGATATTTTGGGAAACTTAATGTGGGATAAACAAAAATGTGGCTCAGGCTAACTGGAAGTGCCAAAACAAACTTCTTGGATGGGTCATTCTGTACACTTTTGCTGCACAGGTGGTCCAATGGTTAGCGCGCCTACCTCACAGTGCAGAGGTACCGTGTTCAATTTCAGCTCCGGCCTGCTTGTGTGGAGTTTAATGTTCTCCCCGGGCCTGTGTGGGTTTTCTCCGGGTACTCCGGTTTCCTCCCACATTCCAAAAACATGCATGGCAGGATAATTGAACACTCAAAATTGTCCTTAGGTGTGAGTGTGAGCGCGGATGGTTGTGTTTGTCTCTGTGTGTCCTGCGATTGGCTGACAACCGGTTCAGGGTGTCCCCCGCCTACTGCCCGAAGACAGCTGGGGTAGGCTCCAGCACACCTCGCAACCCTTGTGAGGATAAAGCGTATCGGAAAATGGATGGAAGGGGGATGATTTCGGTGCATCCTTACAGATGTTGTGCACGAACACAAAAAGTGTGGAGAAATATTTATTCATTATTTTTTCATTTTAGGGTCATTACTCAAATGCACTAAATAGGGAAAAAAATAATCTGCTATGACACATCAATCACTCAATCAATCAAAGTTTGGGCTGGATGACAGCTTTCAACTCGTGGGGTCAGTCTGGAGAAGGAAGCCCCTTTTCAGTTCCAGCATGACCGTGCCCAAAGCATCATCCATATACTTGTTAACAGAAAGCCCAGACCCTAACCCTATCAAACACCTTTGGTTGAATTAAAACAGACATTCACACTTTTTACACTGCATGAATGGACTCAATAATACAACACGTTGCGTGTGTGTGTGTGTGTGTGTGTGTGTGTGTGTGCGCGCGCGTGTGTGAGAGAAGATGTGGATGGCATTCACACTGACCTGCCATATTGCTGTATGTACAGTATACTGCAGTAAATGCCACATTCATGCCACATGCTGGACACGGAGGGTCAATATTGATTGCCTCTGTGCACTATGTAGATCAGGCATCGGCAACTGGAGACCCATGGGTCCCACCGTAGCTCAGTGCGGCCGTGAGTAGTATGTGGATACCATGTAAATCAGGTCCAGTGGTGTTGATCGAGAGGGACGGGGGTCGATTGGAAGACTTTCTGGGGGCCCCAAGCATTTTGGGGGCCCCTGTGAAGCTCCCCTCACTTTGATTGGTAAACATTCGATGACAAATTTTTATAATCGTTAGATTTTATTTTCTCTGAGACACTGCGATGGAGATTTCCTTGTTGACCAACTGGGTTGAGAGGAGGACCCATTTCTCCGAGAGCGTCTTCTTACATCAGCATTTCACCTTATTAAATAGACTCTCACATTTGTCTGACGATCATTGTATAGCGCCATGTTGTGTTAAATTTTGCCCAACTGGCATCCGTTGTAGCCCGGTCCTCGTGGAAGGGGGATTTTCCCCATCTGCTGCCCTTTCTCAAGGTTTGTCAGATGGGGTTTTTGGAGTTTTTCTTCACCCTCCTGTCGGGGTCACATCAGGGGAAGTAATTCATATTTGTCAACTGTGGGCATGTGAAGCCCTTTGAGACATTTCTGTGATTAAGGGCTTTATTCAGAAATTTGACTTGACATGTAGTTGAGGCCAATTTATACGCAGTTGGTTAAATTTTATCTTTGGCATATTTCTCCTCCCATTGCCGTTCTCTCATTTAACCGTAGATTTTCAAGAAGGAAGCGGCTGTCATCTAGAGGTTTCTTGTGCAAGTAGGCCTACCGACTGGTCCAAAATGCAGTTGGTGAATGGGTAGCTTTTTTTTTTTTTAACACATTTTCTGAGGATGTTTATAGTTTGTTTTTTTTTAAAATTGAGCACAATTAAAATCATGACAATTTGGGAGTCTTGTTTTACAGAAAACAACTATTTGGAGAATGTAACATTTTGAAGAATGACATTTTGGAGAAAAAGATACATACTGTATACTGAAAAGTCTCAATTAAATTGCACAAATAGTTTCTTGGACCCCAGTTGTTGCAAAATATTTTTCTAAAAGATGGGAGAAGATGAGCCTCTATGTTGGTGGAGCCACCTGGTAGGGTGAGCGAGCGTGTGTGTGTGTGTGTGTGTGTGTGTGCGCGCGTCTGTGTAAAGGTATTGCCATAATTCCAGTGTGTCGGCATGGCTGTTAGGAGCTCAGGTGGTTGAGCGCTTGCCCCAGCCAGGCCTCATCAATGTGAAGGGCGATCTCATCCTTTCTGCATCTCTCCTCTCTTCTGCTTGATTAATTGGGTTCCAAATACGCAGGCGGAATACATAATGCCGCCCCCCACCTCATAACAGCGCTCCGATACCCACCTGAACCCACCCCCACCCCTGCCTCCAAACCTCATTGCTCTCTTGCACCCCCTCCCTTTCGTGCTGTCTTACCCCCCCGCCCCCCCACTCTTCATCTCTCATCCTCATTCCTATCTCCATGTCTCCAAAACACATTAGCATACGCTTGGGATTCAATGCAGACAAATGGGACACCAAAAAATGAATAAATATGAAAAACAGTTTTACAATAATAACGAGGATGATGATAAAATGAGATGAGAAAATGAAGCGAGAGAGAAAGAGGCCTTGGCGACAGTTGCTCACTTAATTTCAGACGTCGATGGATATCGGGTGGCGTTTGACAAGCGGACACAAAGTGTGTGTGCTACAAGCTTATATGACAGTAAAGCGGGTAGATTGTCGTCTTTCTGTCGGTGTGTGTTCGGCCTCGGTGTTGACGAGTAACGTTCGGTGTGCATAATAGTAGGCCAGCAGGCAAGCCCACCCACCTCTCTGCTTGCTTGAGTGGGCTGCGTGAAAGAAAATACGCACTGGAAACCACATGTATAAACCACGCTGGCTCACAACTCTGCAAACATGATGCACAATGTGAGCCATGTCGCCTCCGTCTATCGAATGTAGATTTTCCGCAGCATGTTTTTATTTCTTAAGTCTTCTGAAACACGCAGCCTCTCCCCGGGGACTGTGATTGACACATCCAGGCTTTGGGGATTGGTGCCAAGCATGAGTGGCTCTCTTGGTGGGGTGGTGGGGGTGTGGAGGCATTTTCAAGTATTTTTCTCCATCACTACATGCTGCATTGATGCGTTTTGTAGCAGAGCTGTCTGCTGCGTTCTTGTAACTCATCATCATTAGGATCAACAGTGAGATCATCTCGGGTGGGGTCTGTTTCAGGCTCCCTGGATCTCATCCTGTCATCATGTGCGTGCCACCCAGGGATGGCGCTAAACCGAGGATAGGAGGGGAGGGGGGCATTTAGCCCCATCAGAAATCTGTGTAGCCACAGTTAAGCCCCTCTAGAATTTTATTTGCCGTTCTAAAATATAAGTCAAAATTATTTTCTCAGCCCCCCTGTTTCTCGGTCAAGCCCCCGTTTAGCCCCTGGAGAGAAAACAAATCCTGGAGCCATCCCCGGTGCCACCCAGTGTTCTTTTTCGAGGTTAACATAAAGGCTTTTCACTCTTAATTTTACTTAAATTTGTATGCTGGAGCAGATTGATAATCATGTCACCGTGAAAATCTTTAAGGTTTAGCATCTCTCCGGGGATCTTTTCATCAGCTTGTGAAAGTGAAGAAAGATGATAGCTGGAGAAGAGAGAGAGCAACAGAGAGTGAGAAAAGTGCGAGAAAGAGAGAGAGAGAGAGAGAGAGAGAGAGAGATAGGCATGAGAGAGTCTTGATAGAAGTGAAAGGGGGCAGAGAGCGCTGGGCGCATTGATTTAATTTGTGGAGGTTTGCGCGACGGTGAGGCATCCCTTTTAACGATCACTAAATTGTTTTCTGACAGAATCCCACCAAGCAATTTCTCCCCCACGACATTTGATTTACATATGATCTTTAAACACCGCGCAAGCAGCGCTAGCTATTTGGTTATCATTCAAATCAGTCTCCTCTGTGTCACACTCCGGGATAGGTCACTCTTCTCATGCCGGCTCCTGAGACGAACTGTCTTGCATGGGGGGGGGGGGGGGGGGAAGGAATGCATAACTAATGAAATAAATTGATTCAGAGGCTAAATCAATTGGTTTTGCGGACTGAAATCAAGACCTTGTGCTTAATTTAGCATGGAAGCAACAAGGCTGAGCATTCGCGGCAGAAAAGGAAGCTGAGCAACTAATTGGCGCTCCACCAAGCAGTGTGCAGTAATAGGCGCCGAGACACTAAGAGGGATTCCCATCTTCTCGCAATTTTTGAGCTCCAATCACCACCTTCTTTGAATGAGCTCAAAGCACACTTCAACTTTGATTCTCCCTAATGCATTTAATAAGCCTGCTTTATTGGAGTGAAGGTAAAAGACAGCGCGAGAATACATTTGCATGTCTTTGAAGAATGCAGGAAGAGTAGAACCTGAGGAGAGAAATTTCAGCACACCAATGCACCGGAAGGATTATTTTTGGAGGGGATGTTTTCTGAATGTATGAAATATTTTGACAAAGGTTCATCAAATAATTCTGCACCTCATTTTCTTCAACATAATAGTATATTTCTAGCAGTGTAACCATGTTAAGGGGCGGGCTTGCGTCATGTAGTTTAAATTGCTTCGAGCAAAAGATCAATCTATGATGTTTTGACTGCTGCTGGCAGAAAGGTTAAGCCTATTAGAATCCCGTTAAGCAAGACCGGGTCCTGCTGCACACTGAGCCAAGTGAGGCTGATCCTCAAGACGAGACAAACTTCTCGTCAAAATGTAGTTGCTTCGAAGCACACTGACAAAATGGCATTAAAACGTCTGCTCGTTACACACCCTGGCTAATGTAAAGTGAGGTTCTGACATTAAGACGAGTCATTTTAAATGTGAGACTGCAGCCTCCAGAGCCGTTTGATTCATGTTGACTTTTAGCATTCATTCTAAATGTTAGCTGGAGAGGAAATAAAAGGAGGACAATGAGAAAATGATGAACCCTTGTGTGATTTCTGCGAGCTGAAAAGTGCACACTGGCACAATTGAAACCTGGTACATCGGTGACCAAGATAAGTTGGGATGGGGGGGGGGCAGGTTCAATAAAATTCATAAGCAATGGAGAAACGGTCATTGATTTTTCACCCCTCTTTTCTCTGTCCTTTATGGATGTCTTCCACCCATCCCTTATATACTCCCAGGACACCCTTTTATAAGACAGGTTTTAGTGACTTGCCATAAAAGCAATAAGGAGCTACTTAAGTGCACAACAGGGACAGACCCCCGTAAAGCTCAATAGCCTTCTTCAGCTCGCTTCTTCTAGAGGGGAGCGTATACAGGCATGGTACAGACGGTTTGTAAATAAAATGGAACGTAATTGTTGAAACAGGTATTTTTGAAATCCTGAATTTTTGTCATTTCTAGACTTTCTGGACAGGGGTGCTCTGCAAAATGATTGTACTTTTCATCTCAGGAAAGATCAAGATGTACATGCGGAAAATATATTCCTGTGGAATTGGAAATATATTCATTCTGGCCTTGCTCCTTCTCTGTTCTGGCTTTTCCGTGTTACTTCGGGAGTTTGTGGAGTTTTTACATCGCTCATCCTGCTCGAGCTTTGTGCCCTGAACAGCACTGCTCACAAACATGCTGCAGTGTTCATGTTGAGTCATGCAGTTAAGTCCAGGCGTATTTGGAAAGCAACAAATATGGTTTTATGGTTTGGCCTTTTTACACCACCACACTGGATTGAGAATAAAAGAGTCAAGAAGTGTATCTGTTCTACTTAACTTCAGAGTTTGGAAAAATTCTGTGCAGTGCCTGCATGTTCAAGGGCTCAGTACCATTTGGGTACTTTACATAAATGTGAACACAACCAATAATTGGAATAGTCATAAATATGCTGCAGTGAAAGCCTGGCAAAGCATCTCCAGGGAGGAAACTCAGAATCAAGCAGTCATTGACCACAAAGGATTTTCACCCAAGTATTAAAAATAATGGTTACAATTACACTTCAGTTGGCTGGCGACCAGTCTGGGGTGTATCCTGTCTCTCTCTCAGTCACCTTGGATAGGTTCCGGCTCGGATAGGGTCCAGCTCACCTGCACCCTAATGAGGGTTGACGGATATAGCTTTAATTACAGTACGCACTGTATGGCAGTTGTACAACAACAAAATCATATTTCATAAAAACCCTCATCGTCCAAGTAGTCATGAATAAATGGGCCTATCAAAATGAACAATTTTTATCCGTAATAAAAAATCCTGAGAGCAAGCTTAACCACAACCTCCGGAATAGATGTGACACGGCTTGGCCACGGAGTCACTACTGGCTAAATTGTGTGAGTGTGCACGTCCCCCAAGGCTCAAACACCTGGGAAATCAGACAAGCATAAATTCATTTTTGTTACTCTATGTTCCCACTTTGTTGTGTTACTATGCACCATTATCTTCATATAGGTCTTAATGTCAACATTTAAGCAACTAACAAAGAAGCAATAACTGTCCCCTTGAAAAAATGCATTGAAAAGCAAACACAACTGACACAAAGTTGCATAGAAACAAAAAGATACAAGCGTGAACAACAACATGCAAAAAAAATACCATAAGAGATTATTTGTGACCCAAGTCACTAGAATGTACTGTAAATCTTCAGTTCTCTATCTCGCTTCATCTTAACAATAAAGAGGTTTTAATACTATACATACGTGTCGACACTGTGAAGGTGATTTGAATGAGTTAGGGAATAAATATGTTGTACTTTCTGTCATCAAAGGATTTGTGTAGCTGATGGGAAGTGCCATTATGCATACACATATTTTATCATGGGTAAAAAGTAATGAAAAAGTGAGCTGGAGTGGGGGGGGGGGGGGGTATAATAAAGGGAGAAGGATGCTACTGAGAGTAGTTTAGAGTGGGGGGCTCTCAAAGTGGCTCCATGCATGTGAATGAGTCTATTGATCTCCGAGCAGATCAATGCTGTATTTATAAGACGGGGAAAGCTGAATCAATGCATACTTAATGTGGAAAGAGGCGGGAATGTTGGGGCAGGGGTGCGGAATGAGGGCAAGAGGTGGGAGGAGACACAGGAGCGCGAGTACGGGAAGGCTTGCTCAATAACCAGCGTTTAGATTTTGTGTTTACTCAGCATGAGCTGACTGGTGTGTTGGCATGTTTTACTGTTTAATGTTTTAGTGCGGCGCTTTTTGTGTATGTCCCTCACGTCAGAGGTTGCTATTCTAATGAAGTGTCATTCAGAACACCACACATTCACCTTCCCGTCGGGTCAGCGATGAAAACTTTACTTCACTAAACAAAGTCTTGACTTTTCACATTCGCATGGCATGACGGCGACACGCAAAGCAGCACACCCAAGATGCAAAAGTGGTCCATGTTGGAGGAAGAAATAAAGGAAGGCCTTGGGTCTTTCCTCTCCACTTGTACCATTAAAAATAAATAAATAAATAAAAAACAATTAGCATTTTAATTGTTTTGTGTTAGCTGCCATTTGTTTCTTTGTCTTCTTCTCTCGCGCTTGGCTGTATGCCTGTGAGCGTGCATAATTACAATAACACACTTCCTTTAAATGATTCAGTTAGAATTTTTAATCAACGTGAATAATAATTTTAGACTTTTAAGATGGTAATTTCAGACTTGACCAAACTATGAAATCTGTTTGCAATAAAATAAGATTTAGGTTGAAAGGAAAGAGATTGAATACACCGAGAGCAGTGGTTCTTAACCTTGTTAGAGGTACTGAACCCTACCAGTTCATATACACGTTCACCGAACATTTACTTTACAGTTACTTGTACTTTTACCTTGAATATAATCTGGTTATTTCATTATTGTTTCTTATTATTGGTTGTAATGGCCCATACATAACCTCTAGGGTTTAGGTTTTACTCATTAAGTTACTTTTTTTTTTTTGTGGTGGTGGTGGTGTCGTAAACCAAGCCCAGGTATTCACTTGGGGTTTCTTGCATGAAGGTCAGTACTTATGCTTATAATCAGTGGCTGTCAGGCGCAACTGCAAGTTACTTATACTTGGCAGTAACTAAACATGTAAGAGTAATTAATACATTATACAGTGTTATTTATAGTCTTTGATAATAACATGGCTGCAGTGTCGGACACGAGGGCCCACCAATTAATTAGCCCGCTCTGTTATGTGGTTCCACACCTGCCACATAACTGAGTGAGGCGGTGCCTTATCGGACAATGCTGGCCCATGACCTAGTGAGCCAGCAGGCAAGTCCACCGACCGGCGTCGTTGTCGTCATCCAATAAGTCGCCACCTCATTCGGTTCTGTGTTGATACACATTATTTAGCCTGTGATTCACACTTCAGACATTTGAGCACATATTGTACGAATGTATTTGAGTGACAAGGTAAGAGTCGAGTGGGGCGTGTTTTCAGAGCATTAGGCGGACACGCTCACAACGTCTGACAAGGATTTTACAGTCTCACTTTATCTACATGGGGATGCTATTATTCATTCAAATTTGGCAGGCTTGTTCACAACTGACTTCTCTGTTGGGTGACAAATTTATGACTTTTTAAAAATTTGTTACTTTACAGGAATTTTAAAACATTGTAAAAAAAGATTTGTTTGTTTGTGTCTTTCGCTTTCGTTCATTTTTGGCCCGTTCCGACTGTTGCTCATCCTGGCGTGCGTGCATATGTGCGCGAGTGCATGGGTGGGCACATGCGTGCGTGCGTGCGTGCGTGCGTGTGTGTGTGTGTGTGTGTATGCTTGCACGTGCGCGATTGGGTCGATTGTGGGAAGTTGGTCGCTTCAAAAGTCTATCTTTGAGCAAAAAAAGTGTGTGTTTGCGTGTGTGCGTGTGTGTGTGTGTGTGTGTGCGCGCGCGCGCCTGCGTGAGGAAGGGTATGATGTGGCTCCTTGCAGTAACACAGTAAAAAAATTGGCTCTTAGTCTCTGACTGGTTGGCCACCCCTGGAATAGGGTGTGAACAAACTGTCATTTGGGTCATTGTCGCTCATTAGGACATGAGTGGAACTGGAGCAGCTCATGTTGTGATAAACTGCTCCCAGAGAAGAAGAACAACATTTTACTGCCTTCCCCCTGCTAACTTGGAAACATTTGGGTTAAATAAATCCCATTGGATAGATTTGGGTTTTGGTCACTCACTACCTGATGAAGATCCATGTGCACTGCTTCGTTTCTTGGCACGGTCATGGCCTGCAATGAAAAAGTCATTAAACGAGTTACGCATTATGTTTAATTGAAGGTTAGGTCCATACAACAAATGACCTCGAAGAAAGTAAAACCGCAACAAAGAGCAATAAGCTTTTATAAAAGGGTTAAGGCTTCACACATGACCAACATAAACATCTGCCTTCGAGGCTGTACATGCAGCACATTTGATGATATTGCTCATCATAAAACAACATGACTCCAGCCTTGACCGGTGCCACTGCAAACCATCAAACCCAAGCAGGGCTGTTGAGTAAAGCATCATGGTTGCTTTACTTTGACTCGGCATCTAAGAGCCACGCTGAGTTGAAGCTGAGGTGAGCAGTCCCACCATCCAGCAGGTGCTGAGCAGGAAAACGATTTTCCAAAGATTTATATGCCCAGAACCCCACAGGGAGGGTTCATGGAATGCTTACAGAGGTCAGCGAGTTCATATATTCATTTTTCTATAGGGTAGCCCTTCATCTTGGAAGCAATGAGATACTCTCCGTAGAAACAGAATATTGTCTTTTTGGGCACTAAATCATATGTTGTTTGCTCGGAGCTTACTTTGTATTGCAAATCGGCATAATTCAATGGGGAAAAAACTGTATTTCCATGTTTTCCTTTTGGTTTCAGTGTGAAATAAAAAAGATTCAAGCATTCATTACATTTGGAATGGACAGGAAAAGCAAAGAAAGAAATATGCAGGAATGGTATTGCTAGCTATTGCCTGCTGACCTGTCCTGAGTGCACTTTTCCTTTTGCTCCAAGTCAGCTGAGATGGAGTTCACGAATAAGATCAGAATTGTGGCAAATGATGGTACAGCCATCTTTTTGATGTGCTCAGATGCTCTGGTTGGCTACTTTTGCAAAGTTATGGGGGAACCTGGCATTGCTTCACAAAGGGAATGTCAAACTACAAGTTGCTTTATAAGTAGGAATGTTTTATACAAGGGTGAAAAAATGGTGTAATAACTTGAGATTGGTTATCTTTTCAGAAGCACGCAGGTCTGTGTTATTTTTCTCTGACCTCATTTCCAAGACTCAGTTCTGGGTATATGGTCTTTATAGCGCTCCCCGCCATTTGACGGTCACATCTAGAAAGCAAACATTTCTCTCGCTGCTCATGCACACCACGGAGGCCCCCAGGACTCCTGCACGAGTTGGCACTGCTCCAATCTCAGCATCTGCTTTCTGCATCCTGAGCCTCCTGCAGCAGCAGGAATCCCTTCCCTGGATGGAATGTTTCCTTTCACGGGAGAACTCGATCGTTACACACTCTGCAGTCGCATTTCCCCTGTAAGAGACCTATAAGAGCTCTCAGAAACATGGGGGCTTTCTGCACTCTCAGCTAAACGTGAGTTGCTAAGCTTAATCGGGCATTGGTGGTTCAGGTAAAAAGGCAGCAAATAAGTTATGAAATCTTAATAATGTCCCATTGAAGGTTGCTGTATGACATGTTCAACGCCACTCAATTTTTATTTTCATCACATTGTCACATATAGTTTTACACGAGCTGTGGGCTGTTACATTCTTGCTGCTGGAGGCTGTAAATTTCCCCAGTGTGGGACAAATAAAGGATATCTTATCTTATCTTATCTTATCTTAAAGGTGCTTTCACAATAGCGCTCTTTGGATCCATTTTAATCAAACTGTACCCTCACTCACCTTTGGTGTGGTTTATTTGGTCAGGTTTCATTACTGAACTGTAATTTCATTTTTGTCCATATCCATATTCAAATTGGTTGTGGCTGCGCTGCCTAAGAGGCGGGGGCACTAACTGAATTGGATACTAGTCAGTCTGAAGTGACATATAGACAAGCATTTATTGAACATTCAAACCGGACAATAAAGAGTTTTTAAGGAAGCTGAAGGATCTAAACAGAAAATCCACTAAAGCATGTCGAAATTATGCAAACTCCATACGGGAAGGCAAGGGGTATTCAAATTGCATTTAAAAAAACTAAACTAAAAAAACGTTTCGTTCAAAAAGATGCAAAGTGTGCACAAATTAATCAATAGGCCAGGCCCTTTCTTGGTAAGCTGCGGCCCGTGTGCTTGGCCTGAATACGGTCGTAATCTCATTTTCGTGCTATCAAGTGTTCGTACGGAGAATGAGGATTCCAAAAGCAGAGACACAGATCAGGTCACAGAAATATTTATTAACAAAAACGCAAGACCAACAAAGTACAATGTAGGATGCTGGTAAGAAAGACTGGTCAAGAAAAAACAAAAAACGCCTGCAAATGGAAAGGAATTATAAAAACAACAATTGCTTGTCAATTTAACGGACAAGAAAATCCAATACACGACAAACAAAAACCGAGAAGACATAACAAGGAAAACACTTAGGAGAACAAAAATACAATGAACTAACAAGACGAGGCTATTAGGCAAAAAAGGCAAGAACGTCTAGAAAATTAGGCACTTGGAGATGGAGTCGTGAGCAAGGCTAATAATCCGACAGTGAGTTGTTGGTGTGGCTTGGCTTATAAAGCAGGCAGGGAAGAAGGCCAGATTCCAGACAGGTGATTTCCAGACACTTGTGATGGACGTTGTGGTATGTCATTCATAAATATGACACCAGCGAGGGAGAAACCCTCTGAATCATTGTATTAATCTCTTCATTGAACAAATTATAATCATTATCATCTTAAGTAGATTTTAATAGCACTATTTCTTTGTGTGTGTGTCACACTCGGCGCACAATCGGGGGTGCAAGGCAACCTCCACCTGCCGATGTCACATGCACGACCGACTACATCATCCGCAAGGGGAGATCGAGTTTATCGGCTGCCAGTGTCAGAAACGGGCCCCAGCGAGTCTATTTCTGTTTCCGCAATGTCAAGCACGGCGTATTCAAGCATACTACGCCTCCGACTGCCCTGCTTTTGATGCAAATGATAAATGCCACGATGATTTCCCGGGAAAATACCACTTCCAACACACAAAGTCGCATAAAGGTACAAATGCCCCATTGCGCGCAGATCTACCTGTGCAAAGTCGAGCAAAATACCAAAAGAAAGAAGATTCCATCCATGCGCATAGTTAGACTACACTTTATGCTAGACATTCAGTTTATAGTTTCAGGGCAGACTGCAGACTTCTTTCCCTCTTTTTTTATTTGAAACATTACCGCATAACAACAATAAACAAGGACAGCATCCTTCCAATCAAAATTCAAGAGGAAAACACAACCAAACCACGCTCAAAAACACACAAAAGCGTCAGCTCGCCTCCTAACTGGAGCACAAAGTGGCTCCAGTGATCACCCGCCTTTAGTTCACTGTCGCGCTAAACATTTTCGAGTTCATTTTAAGATTTTTTTTTGTCTGCAGATCTTTCAATGGTCTCATCCCATTTTACCGCTTTGAGCTCCTCCACCTCCACATCCCTGCCTCAGTTCAGTGGACCAGATGCTACTAAAGGACGAAGGACTCAAAGCGGCACCTCCGAGGGGATCGAGCGATTTCCATTGCCTGTCCCTCCCTTTGGAATGGCCTTCCATTAAACGTTAGGTAAGTTCCCTCTCTGTCCAACTTTAAAATTCCTCTTAAAACACATTTTTATTTGTTCTTTGGCGCTCAACTCAGCATGCCATCCACCATTGTTTCAGCGTCTTATTGTGTTTGCTGTTTTTATGTGTTAATCAAATTATTTTTAACTGCATTTGTTTTTTGGTATCCATCTCAATCTTAATCCGGACCTAAACATTTATTTATAACCTCCCACATTCTTTTATAATTTTTAATTTCATTGTGTGTTTCAGTCACGTTCCCCTTCAATGTTCTATATCACCTCATCTAACTTTTGAAATGTATGTTCAGTAAAAATCTCTTAATAGCTTTAAAGATAAACAGTTTTCCTAATTGCCTAATTAAGTTCCCATTATCACTGTCGTTTATAAAGTCCCCAAGCATCACAGAAGCTCTATCAAGATTTTGGCATGAATCTTGCCAGCATCTCTTCAAAAGGGGGACACATATAACAGGGGTGTCAAACATACGGCCCGCTGGCCGGAACCAGCCCCAAGGAGGTTCGATCAGGCCCGCGGGATAATTTGAAAGTGAAAAAAAAATGCATAAAAGACACGGAATTCATATTTCTAATAAGGTACATTTCACTGAGTATCTGCTAGGGGACACACTGTTTTGATCAGAGTAGAAGACAACAGCAGTCTCAGTCTGTTACTGAGACAGACCCAACACAGCAGACGCTATCAAGGACATGTGAATACTTTATTCTTTACACATTTAATAGCACTCTCCTTAGTTTGTAGGGAGGGATTAAATTTGGATTTTATATGCACATGTTAAATTGTTTTAAAATTCCTTTCTTTATAAATCTCATTTAACCTTAAAGTGCATGACACGATTTTTCAATACCAATTACTTGTTAAAGTTTTGTGCCTTTGTACAATCAGTGGGATCCGTTACAATGCATATTTGTGAATGATAAAAGTAAATTGCACATTTGTCTAAGGAAATCTCAGGTGCTTCATGAAATGTTTTGTAAAATATATGTTCATTAAATTTCAACATTTTCCTAATGTTCTTGTGCTTCTTTAGACCAAAACAAGACATGTTATTTTGGTTATTTATAGCAGACTATGGTTTAATTTCAATGGTCCGGCCGACTTGACATCTACCGAGGCCGTATGTGGCCCACAATGTGAAGTGAGTTTGACACCCCTGACATATAACATGCATACAACAATGCCAAAACAAGTATGTCAAGGACTCTGATTCTTCCAAACAAGAATGACATTTAATCAGACTCATAATCTCCAAATATTTAACATTAGGAGAGACTAGTGCATACTTAGCATCATTAAAATGTCATATTGGACAGGCTGCACAAACAACCAGCATTAGACATATTAATTTCAGCCACTGAGCTGCAGAAGAATATTCACACAAAGGAACCTGCTCTTAATGAACACGTGAGTGTCAACTACAACTGTTGCTCTTTGTAGAATAGTTCAACAATACCTTGCACAAAAATCTTTTTTGATGGTCCTCTCTGATTGTATCATTCAGTTTATTTTTGTAGCACTATGTGCAATAAATCGATATAAATAATGCACCGTCAATATAATGTAGTTCTTAAATTAGTTATTAATTTTACATAAAATTTGGTAATACATTAATTCAGCATTTCAAACAACAACAGCAAAAAAAACTGAGGTGCCATTTGGTATGTAAAAGAGACTCCTCTTTCTAGGGAGCCGAACCTCTGGAACCGGGGTAGGCTCATATTCTTCTGCATGCGCGTATTGTTCTGTTATTTCTACCCATGTATTTTCAAATGTTGACGAGAGAGTTTGTGACTGTCACGTGATAGATGGGCTCCAAAGAGTGACTTGCTTTCTGTAGTTTTTAAGGCTACCCTGACTTTGACCTTTTCACCAAACTAACGCTGGTCTAAAACAAGGCAAAGGAGCTGAACTAACACACACACACACACACACACACACACACACACACACACACACACACACACACACAAGGAGGTGGCTTCTTGACACACAGCATTCCAGCGCCTCTATAACTCAATTCCGCACGGGATGTTAATGAATACGCATTGTGAAAAATGAACGAGCGGTTGCAGATGAAATATGGACGCTCACCGGTACATATATTTGTCTGCATGCTGAATTACTTCATCTAACTGCTCAGAAACCAGAAAATCCTATCACAAGTACATTTTCTTTCTGTGATTAATCCTCCAATGATGGAAAAATATGATTCTTCAATTTCTTTCGTATTTTAAACCAACCATTCAAATTCAAGCAGTAATACTATTCCAAAAGGGCACGGCTAACATAACAGCACTTAACCCGACAGTAAAGTGTTTAATCAGTAAAATTATCTGCACATGTTGATAGTGTGCTTCTACAGTCTATGCCACCAAAGGCAAAAACATACATTAATTAACCAGATGCTGTAGACAATACTCATGAAGAAAAGCTGCAATAACGCTGATATTTCAAGTGGAAATAATTATCTACATTACGTTCATTAAAAATAGCAGGAAGAAAAAAGATGACTCAAAGAGCGATGTGTGACGGAGACAACACAACAATTTCATTTTTAGACATGTTGCATTCCAAAAATATCAGTTTTTGTTTTTTTGGCAGCCAGTTTGTTTGTGGGTGACTGAAGAAACTGCTTTTTTAGTTCAAAGTTGTCAGTCTACAATACGAAGGGAGAAAGGGAGAGGACAAATGAGAGGGGAGTAATTAAGATGGCGCTGGCAGATGGAGAGGTGAGGAAGATAAACGTGTTGAACTCAGACATCAACGGGACACGGAAATAAAACACAAGAGGAAAAAAGGGCATAGTGAATGAGAGTACAGCATTGACAAATGACAACTTGTTACTTGTGTGTACTGTGTAGTGTGTGGGTGTATGTGTGTGTGTGTGTGTGTGTGTGGGTGTATAAGGGGGTGTGGGGGGGTGAGAGAGAATCTTCTCCACATAGTGTATGTCCTCAGATATGTTCACTCATAAAAGCTTTCATATATCATAAAACCTCTCAAATGTGATGTTTTTAACCACGAAGCTTTGATTATTGTTGTCCAAATAAAGATAACCAGCCAATCTTTATTTCCATTTCTTACATCCACATAAGTGTCCCCAACAACATTATTACACTGAATAAAAGAGCAGGTAAGATGGCAAAGAATCTCAACTCAACTCAACTGTATTTATAGAGCACTTTAAAACTTTGAATACAGCATTCGCTGTATTCAAAGTGCTGTACATGGAGCAAATATCATATATACAACAATAAAACAATACATTAATAACAAAGACAGTAGAAAGCACAACATAGTAAAACTAAGATCAAGTCTGAGTCATGCCGAGTCAAATGCCAAAGAATACAAATGAGTTTTGAGACGACTTTTAAAGATGGGCAGTGAGGGAACAACATCTTTGACGCCAATGCAAGTGATCCTCGGTTTATTGTGTAATGCAGGGCTGGGTCACTTCACTTTGTATTGTATTAATTTATCCATTATATGATTTTTTCCCCCCTGTCAGTTGACTATAGTTTTCATTCTCTATAAAATGTAAAAATGAAATATTGCTTCAGTTTTTGTACAATTGGGTTTTAATCAGACTTTTTGGAATGACTTCCATCCATCCATCCATCCATCCATCCATTTTCAGATCCACTTTATCCTCACAAGGGTCGCGGGGGGTGCCGGAGCCTAACCCAGCTGTCTTCGGGCAGTAGGCGGGGGACACCCTGAACCGGTTGCCAGCCTTTAGAATGACTTAATCATGAAAATCAATGTTTCACTCTGTGTCAAACCTCTGGTCTAACTAAAATACTTCTTTGGCTCCATCAACATTATCAATTTAAACTTTGTAAAGGCAAATGAATGTTTGCTGCTTTTTTTTTTTCTGTAAATTGAAAGTATTTTGCAGGCAATTCCTTCCCAACACAGTCATCTGGATGCCACTGATTGTAATCAGAAAAAGTGATGATGTCGGCAGCCATTCCTTGCACTCACTTCAGGGGGCTCTTTCAGTCAGCAGGGGGTTTCAACATTGCAGTCTTTTAGCCAAAAATCAGAGACCTGCTGTGGTGGGTGTATTTGCTTACCACTGATGATTACAAAAACAAGTCACTGACCGACCAAAATTATGTATAATTTATTTAATAAATGACCCAGATTTCCATATTTTCTGATCCTCAAGAAAACGTACTGTATGCATTCATTATGAAGACAAGAAGTAGTATTGAAATATTGTATGTCACAGATGAAACACTTTCAGAAGTCGAATCAATTTGTCATACATACAGTAAGAAAATAATCCTTTGATAGAGTAAACGATTGCTAGTGTCGGTGGCCAGCAGCATAGTGTCAGGATGCTGCTTCTTGAGCGTCCTGGTGTTGCTCGAGAGATTCACCTTTTGAGCGTGGGTGTACCGCTGTCGTCTGTTCTTGTTCTTGGCAGTGGCGGCCGAGCACCAGATGGTGATTGAGGAGGTGTGTCACAGGAAGAACATCCTCTGCTTTTCCATTTTGGCAAAGTGAATCAATGTCCTGACGTGTGATTGTTGCTGGACGGCAGAGAGTTTTGATGGATCTCGAGCCCAGCAATTGCTTGTGGGGTTGAATAAGCGGAGTGAGAGGTCCAATGGCAAGTTTACACAAAAAAGGCCAAAGTTACGGGGGGGGGGGGGGGGGGTTGGTTTCTGTGTGTTTTCATAAACACAATGACAAGTCCACACATGCCGCAGCTGCTTGTTCTTCCTCTCTTTTTCAGGAGTTACTTTCCGCGTATTCATATTGAGAATTTCAGTTATGTATTATGTCTCCTTTGGACTCATTATCTTGATGAGTGCGAGCGCACAGACATGCATGCACACGCAATGCACCCCAATGAATATGCTGGTTAATGTGTTGAGACAGCAATGATAATGTCGTTGTTTCCTAAAATGTCCACTCTACAAAATGCTAGTCATTTAATCGAGTGGCCAAAACAAACACATTTATCATCCGTTTACAATTAAAAAAGGTTTTGCGCAACACCCCTCATTCTCACGTCTGAATTTCATCAAAGGTGTGTGTTTGTATTGTATACTAATGAGCCTATAATAATACGAAAGTGTCCCATCAAAATTTCAAAGAATAAAAGTTTTTACCGATTATTCAAATGCAATGGTGTTAATAATAGAATACTTATACAGTATTTACATTAAGAATTTGTCGATGTATGGCGTGTCAGCCGGACACTTTTTTTCACACATTCGATCATATTAAGGTCAATGATTTGTGTAATTGTGTGTTTGTAAAACTGCCTCCCTTAATTCAAATAGGCAGTTTTTAATACACTTCAAGTGGCTTAAGAAGTATTTGATGCAGCAGCCGTAATGTGATTGGTTGCTATGGAAACATACTGGCATATCCTTTAGTGTGGTGCAATGCGCATTACGATGATTAGCTAAATAAAGTGGGCGGCAAGAGAACATTTAAAAAAAAACAGACTGGGGTTAACTTGTTGACGGTTCAGTCAAAAAGATAACAGAACAATCTGGAAAAGTAAAAACGGACAAGCTGTTGTTTGTTTCCAATTTCATCTTTATTCTTGCAATCCCTTTACACGTTATTGGCCTTGGCCCCCTCTAATGCATGTTGCCTCCACTGCCACAATTTCTCCTGGCTCTGCTCTGACTTTGTATCGATTGATTGTTGCTGTGTATTACACTGAGGGAAGGAGTCAGACCAGGGGAAAGGTGAAAGACAAAGAATGGGTGAGGCAAATGCTTCAACAGCTCCCACACATTTAATGGCAATTAAACTGCAGAGTGTTTATGGGAAGGCTGCTGCTTTTTGTTTTTCTGTCCCCTTGTACAGTCGGTAGTACCACTCAATAGTTTGGAAAGCCGTTCCCAATATTGTGATCTTCTGCATGGGAATATCAGATCCATCCACCCAGCTTTGGGGTTAGTGCACCCAGTGCCCCAATCACCACTGCCGCCACTGTTGTCTTTACCCCTCCACATTTTCTCCAGTTCTTCCTTGGTATATCTCCAGATTTGTGTGTTCCTTTTTGTCATTGTTGCTCTCGCTCAGGATTGTTGATTCTGTCCAGATTGCTGTCTTCTGATGTTAAACCACCATCACTACATCAGGCTAGTTGGTTTTAACCAGTTTGTCAGTCTGGAAGTGGAGGTCCCACAGCAGCTTGACCTTGGTTTCTTGTCAACCACCTTTGGTGGTGTCTGCCGTCTTGATTCTGGGACCTCTAGTCCATATTTAGTACAAATGCTCCAGTATACTATTCCTGCTACCTGGTTATGTCACTCAATGTCTGCCTTGCCCACCAGTATCTTACATCCTGCTATGGTATGCTGCACCGCCTCTCGAGTTTCGTTGCACAGCCTGGACCTGGAATCCTGTCTGATGTGGTAGACCTTCTGTTGATCTTGTGTTTAGGGCCTGTTGCCATGGCTAGTGCCAATGTGATGTCTCTCAGTCCAGCCTTATCCAGCCACTGGTGTCTATTATATGTTTTAACCACATCTTCAATTTGTCAGTGATCGATGCCATGCAGGTGTTTGTCTTTCAGTCCATCTGGCTCCTTCTCCTTATTGGGCGTTTGTTGCATGAGGCCTTCACTGAGGAGGTCATCCCTTGAAGCCACCATATTGATGTATTCTTGGATCCTATGTATATGATCCTGTATGTATTCTTGGATCCTCCTGGATGGTATCCATGATGCTCACTAGTCCATGGCCCCTCTCTTTCTGCTTTGTGTACAGCCTCCAGATGCTAGACTTGGGGTGGAAGCCTCCATGCATTCGAAGGAGCTTTCTCATCTTGAAATCAGTGGCTTGAATGTCTTTCAGTGGCCAGGGCATTATGCCAAAGCATAGATCTGAATGGTATAGATCTTATTATTACGATTCAGCTGACTATTCCGTCTCACTCTCTTTAGGTGTTTGGCCACGGTTGCCCTTCAAGCTTCCTCCTCAAGATTTCTATTTGCCTGTGGAATTCCAAGGTAGCTGTCCTGTTCATTTTTTACGCTTCCTTCAGTTATTTCAATCCCTTTGGTTTTGATCATCTTCCCTTGCCTAGATATCATCCGATCTAGTTGGAATGACTTTCTGATATCATTGCTATCTATCCTTGCGAGGCAGATTAGGGATTCAATGTCACACCCTTTCTTAGCATACAGCTTGATGGGATTCATGGAGAGAAGGTGGCTAATCCACTTCTGAACCAGTACCCGTGGCCATTCTTGGTTACGATCTGACTGGGTGTGTTTAGGTCAAAGCAGAACAGCTGCAGGAACACAGCATCTCCTTGGAATATACCACATTTTACATTCACCGGTGCAACTTGCTTTGAGTTGGCCTCCAGAGTTCTACTCCACAGTCTCATTGAGTTCTTGATGAATTTTCTTCAAATTCCTTTGCTGTTATATAGTTCCAGGCACTCCAGTATCCATGTGCGTGATACTAATTCAGAGGCTTTCTTGTAGTCAAGTGAAGTGGACAATTCTAATAGTTATGTGTTTTGAAGAGTATTGATCAATATGCCTACTTATTTTAGCTGATGATTTACAAGTCTTTCTCAAGGTATATTCAATTTTGAAACATTTGGTGATAGTGATGATGCAACATGTTTCAATAAGGCTGGCACAGGCAAGTTTTTTTCTACCACAAAATTTTTGTCTTTGAGAGAGAGAGAGAGAGAGAGAGAGAGAGAGTCTGATTTCCACATAGCGAGTTTATTAAAGGTGATTTTCTAAACTAAATAATATATTATTTGCTATGCAAAGTGCAAGGAGAACATTTACCTTTTTCCTCACTTTCATTTGGAATCTCTTAGCCACTCTTCATAGCAGTTCTCATGACGGCATCAAACCATCACTGCAATCAAGTGTGGAGAGTTGCTGGCTATGAGTATCACTATGCAGCCCGTAGAAGACAAGGAAATGTGATTCATAGTGGGCCACTCTGCTCTTCATCACTTTAATAAATGGCCCAGGGGGCCAGGACCATTTTTGCCTGCTACAGAAGTAGTGATCAGAATAGGGACATTTAGGCTCTCTGTCTTTGCCATTCCTTTTACCTTGCTCACTTCTTTTGTCTCCTCTCTCTCTCTCTCTTGTTCTCTCTCTCTCTCCCCCTCTCTCTCTCGTTTCCTCTCTCCACCAGCCATGTTGGTCTGTCTGAGTGTCTGGCTTAAACAGGATGGATTCTCTTCGTTCTTTAAAGGATGGCCGCATCCGAGTGCCAGCTGGCCTCACTCCTTCATCAGCGACACTGACCTTCTGCTTGTCACCGCTTAAGCGGCCGTCACATCCACTCCACAGGCTCATCGGCCACTGCCACAGGGAAAAAAAAAGCTAAAGAGCCACCTTAATTTAATACAGCGCCTGAGAGCGACGTAAACAGCCAGTGTTTTATGTGCTGGGTTGGACACACCAGCGAGCAGGGGTGCACGCTTCAAGGAACAAATGGATCTTTTGGCTATAAACCATCATATTAAAGGGCATGGAAATGTACGGATATGAAATGTAGTACCTCCCCCAAAGACATTAGGATTTTGGTAGTTGTTTGATAAAAGTGAAAATGAGCTGCAAAGACTGTTTAGGACAACAGGGAGGGATGGAACTGCGAAGGATGTCCCCAAAATAATTGGGGCTCGATGTGTGCAGATGACTGTTTTCATCAATTTTTCCTCGGACCTGATTTTTTATTGTGTCATGCCTCTGGACTGCATCGATATTACAGATATGTTAAGCTAGCTGTATTGTATTTTGAGAAATGGTATAAAAGCAAATAATCATAACACCATCAAGTCATTTGTCACCTATCCCTCAAGCATATACCTAACTTCAAGCCCATATAAGAAAGTGACAATGCCTTCATAAAACTTTAACCTTATGCAATGTGTGCAATGAAATCTCTTTGAAAAAAGCTGGGGAAAAAAAGATACTGGCTTTTTAACGACACCTTCACTTACAGTGCTGGGGAGCGACCCTGGCTCCCTGACGCTTACTGACCTAAAGATGCAGTGACACAAAAAGCTCAAAGATAATTAAATATTGATTTTTGTTTTCTAATCCTATATAAAAATTGCCCTGAGACTCCCAGTGGTAGTTTTCACCCTCAGTAAAAGAGGGGAAAAAGTCTGGATTGGCGGTTAACCTCTATTTCATGTAGAGGGTGTCTGCATCGGGTGATGGGATTGGTGGGGGCTGTGATGCCGATACATTCTTAGCTCCAGCCTTGAACCTGGCCGAGGCCATTACTCTCCTGCTGCTGATGACACTGATCCCTTCTTTAATCTTTCTCCTGACGCAGACCATGGCAGGTTGCCTCCACCCTGCATGTCCGATTGATATTCTCACCCAGCCTCCCCATTGTTAAATTTACACCCCACCATCCCTCCCAATTCTCTCCTTTTTTTCCTTTTTTTTTTTTAAAGTGCCCCGGCCATGAAGTCCCGCTCCGTCTCCCGCAGAGAGAGTAGAAAACAATAACTTTAAGGTGACAAGATGCTCCCTCAACATAACTCTTGCAAAATGTCCAAAGCACTTAAACTCACTCAGAGGTCACTTGTTTTGGCTGTGCTGCCTTCAGAATTCAAGGAAGTAGATAAAAGGTAATACAATGAATTCATAATATTTGGAGACCTAATGAGGGATGCTTTGAAATTGAAATGAGTCTTAACTACATATGCAGTCAAATGCTTGAACACGCACACACACACACCCACACACACACACACCCACACACACACACACACACACACACACACACACACACACACACACACACACACACACACGCACAGATTTAGGCATACCCTGCAGGGGGCAGCAGTGACCAGCTCGATAGTTACCATTTTATTCGCTGCATCAAACATGCAGACAAACAAACACCCCCTGGGCTAGTGGACCAATAAAAAAAAAGAAAAAAATGATCTTATTAGTCCCAGAGTCACTTCACCATCCCATGTCCTTCTCAGTATGCAACTCAAACTATTACTAACACATCCCACCCACAAACAACTGCTAGCCCGGCACCACCCACCCACTGCTCCCAGATGTGTTCCACTGATCTTCTAGTTCATTAAATAACACTCCAACACTGCCACCATGGCCTTCACTTGCTAAGTGCTGTCTCATTGGCCCTCTTAACCTCCCCCTCCCCTTGTATATCATGCAAAAGTGAAAAAAAGGGCAGATCCAAACCAGAGATTGAGGACTCAGCTCCATCTTAGTAACATAGTCAGAAGGGGAATAAATGAGATTGCATAATTAATTATGAATATACTGGAAAATAGGGTGACTGGGTTCATAAGTCTTTCAGCTTGTTGAGACATAGCATCTTTATGTGCTTTGACATTTTTTTAAAACTCAAGAAGAGCCTCTTGTTTTATTCACATGGAACAAATAAATGCAATTAGCTAATTTGAGACAGCACCAAGGAGACTGGGGATAAGAATGTTGCTTTTAAATTACAGCGGGCATTCTTGTTCTGTATCACTGCCTGTGGAGGGTCCGCCATTAGCGTTTCTTTAGAGGTTGAATAACAAGTCTTGCACATTGATCAGTTTGCTTCTAATTATAACAAAATTTATCATAACAATATCAATTTGTCAGGATGCTTTAGTAGCACTATAAGCTTCCTCACACATGTCATCCAGTATATTTTATGGAGTACTGGAAATTAATTGCTCAGTATTTGAAGTCAACATGTGATACCTTGAGGCTTTTATAAAAACGTATTTTAGAAGTCTTTTTCATCAGCAATGTGATGCCTTTGTTTTATTCAGTTCGAGTCAGACCTGACCCCAGAACTCAGATTTAAGGGTGCACATAGAATGCTTGAGGGGGCCCACTTATTATTGATACCCTACAGACAGCACTTTGCTCCATATCACTGGCATCAGGCGGAATCCGTGTAGCTCCAAAATCATCACCTTTCAGGAGACCCCAAAAATGCCACCAAGGGAAAGATTTGGGATTCTGGATTCTCCCATTTGGGCCGAATATGTATGATACAGATTATTTTTTGTTGTTAGTTTGAATTTTTTAGAACACATTTGGTAATCCAAAATAATTACACATGCTCAAGTTACATTACTTTAATATTATGGTGCTAGGATTACATTACTAAATGCGTATTTGAACAGATAAATAGTAACTGTATTGGAATACATTTCTTAAGTACCGACAACCCTCCCAACCCTTTTCATATGTGAGTCAAGGCATGGGAGTGAATATTTTGGGCAATAGAAACACCATCACATTCATTTGTTTGGTTGCAACTTTGAGAGTGTGTGAGAACGTTTTGTCGTGGTGGATTGACGCGACAAGCCCGAAACATTTGTCATGTGTGGGTGATGTAGCAGCAGTGTTCTACTTTCTCTCAACGTCAGTGCAAAGACCTTGAGTGTATGTGAGGGTGTACACATATTGAAGCGAAAAAGTCTGGCATGATCCAAAATGAATTTGTACATGGCCGTTCTGTCAGACACCTCCTTGTACCAGACAGGCAGACAGGTAGACGGCCGACACGCGTAAGGGCAGAATGGCTGTGAAGGGGGTAGGTGGGTGATATTGATTCCATGTCTGCTGTACTTGGAGTAAGAAGGGGCCGATGGCACTTTTTTTTTTTTTTTAAATACACGGTTGGACCAATTTCATCATACATACTCTCAGGGGACTTAGCCATTTTTTTCTACCTTCTTTTGCCTTTTTTTTCCCTCCCACTCTCTGCTCTTGCTTTTGTTCTGTCTTTCGTTTTTATTCTGTTAAAGGGAAGGAAAAAAAACAAGGTCGACAAAGGTTGTCCTCCCAGCAGTCAAAAGAGGATGGGGGTGGGGGTACAGATAGCTCTTTGGAAGACGGGCCTGAGAGCCGAGATATCCCACAATGCAGCTGATAAGAAAGTGGGCCATATAACCTTTGCTGGCCACGTGACGGGAATACAGACGGTGAATGGCGATGGAGCGGGATGAAGAGGGAAGATGCTGCAGCTGAGGCCGCTGCACTTGAAAGATGAAGTCAAAGTCAGGGAGCGAGGACGAAAAAGGAAGAAGGTGATAAGATGAAGAAGATGTTAGGTGCCAGGGAGAGTGGGAAACACCTGGGAGAAAAAGAGGAGGGATGGGATGTTTATCATTTCTCACAGGAATACCAAAACACCAATTGACGTGCCTTTTGACCAAAAACTCAATGTGGACATTGCCATTCAAACGGTTTAGAAGATACATATGGTGATGTAAAAACAATTTACGAGGCTAAGGAATGGGATAGTTCAAGTTCATCTTAGTCACTCTCAATCAGACATGTAGACCTGATTGTTATTTTTTTCTTGCCAGCATTATATATTATACAGTACTACTGTTGGAGTTTTAGAATAATATACAAATCATTGCATTATTTTTTTCTTGCCAGAATTATATATTATACAGTACTACTGTTGGAGTTTTAGAATAATATACAAATCATTGCATTCATTTGTTGTGGCAATTAAAGTGCCCTCAACTTTGTAACCACCACTACTTACTTATTTATTATATACTTCATTATATTTCATTGTTACATGTTGTACACTGTCTGTCTGTCTCTCTCGATCTTCCTCTCCTTTTATACTTCATCCATCCATCCATTTTCGGATTTGCTTTATCCTGACAAGGTTCGCGGGGGTGGCGGAGCCTATCCCAGTTGTCTTCGGGCAATAGTGGGGTACATCATAAACTAGTTGCCAGCCAATCGCAAGGCACATATAGACAAACAACCGTTCACACTCACAATCACACCTAGGGACAATTTAGAGTGTTCCAGTAACCTACCATGCATATTTTTGGAATGCTGGAGGAAGCTGGAGTACCCACAGAAAACCCACGCAAGTACAGGGGGGAACATGCAAACTCCACACAGGAAGGCCGGAATTAAACCTCTTTTTATTCCTGAAGTACAATAGTTTATCTTAAAGCACATACATCATGGAGCTCCATGGATAGATGTTGGTAGTTATTGTATTAATGGTGGGGGGGGGGGGCATTCATGTCTATTTAGAATATATTGCCCAAATATCAACATTCATTTTAATTTCTGAGTGAAAATTGCAGAATCTTGCAGTCAAAATTCAGGAATATGCAGGATGTGGATATTTGTGAAGGTGTAATGTAATGATTGTTTAGACGCAGGGAAGCCTGTGCTCTACCAGTATGCCTTTCTATTGTCAGGATTACGAAAAAAACAAAACATAAAACAGACTTTGTATAAGTTTGGTGAGTGTAATAAGAAAGAACATGTCACATTTTTGTTCAGCTTTAGATACAGCGGATGTGGGCATGTTTTGACTTTGTTTTTAAGCGGTTTAAAATGCATCATTGTTCATGACAAATACAACAACGGGCATATCACCTTTTTTAAGACTGTGGAGCACTATGCGCGACTAAGGGCCATTCGGTTTTATGTTCATGATGTCTATGCTTCTGCATACAACCTGTATCTATGAAACACATCTGATTCCCTCGGTCACAATTATGCAAACTGGATTCAATCTACACTGTATTTTTATGCTTTCGTCAGTGGGGAACTTTCTGCTACATTCAGCAGCTCCATTCCCAGTTGGATGCTTACACATATCAGTATGATTTACTCTAACGTGTGAATAATTGACCCAGAACAATTATTCCAAAGACTGCTCTCATTTTTCTCCTTCTCAATTTCCCTCATCTGATGCCGAGGATGCTCTCCGTCTCTAAACAGAGCACTTACTGTGGCACAATGGAGCACTGCATGTTGAACAAGGCCCACAAATAAAGTTCTCCTCTCCATCTCTGGAGAGTCCCTTGCCATTTGTTTTCATTATTTTGACAACCCTTTTTAAGGAGCACCCCTCTAGAGCCTCACTTTGCCTGTCTATTTTGATGCTCCTCCTGTGCCCCCATTCTCCCCATTTACTTGGAGCTCATCCCGAGTGAGGTGCAGTGAGGTGTTTCAGTCACAGTTCTCTGCCCAGAAGACACGGGGGGAGGGTGGTGGGTGGGCTTGGCAAGGCATTTCCTCACCAAGTCAAGTAGACTCCTTCCACAGTAGATTTCTGTCGGACATGCTCTGAGGTTTTGGATCAGTTCAGACTCGGTAAAGGCACTTTGAGGTAACTCTTGTTGACGTAGATTAAGGCTGCGGCTCTCTTAGATTTTACCACATGGTAGACATTGAACCATGTGTGGATTCTACATTATTCTGGTGTTTCTAGTGGCCTGAAGTTGATCCAACCCAGTTTTAGGGCCCTATTTTTGAAGACTGGTGCCCGTGCACTCAACATAAAAACGGGCATCATTTTTGTGCCAGGGCAAGGCTAGTTTAGCGTGTTTGGGGCTGCGTTGCACCTATCTGGGTATTCCAACTCATGGAGTTGCCTCACCCCCGAGTCATACGACAATTTTATAAAGGAAGTAATTGGGCACACCGTCATTTTCGTGTTGAGGCAATGGTCTTTTTCAGCATCTTTGCATCCAGCGCATGTACAAATTTGGATACAAAAAGTAGGCAACACTTTAGATTGGCTAAAAGGAGGTTCCTTTTACAGCTCAGGTCGTCGAATGCGATTTTGGTGTATTTGATTGAGCAGGCAATCAGAGAAGCCGCTCCGCAAATGTGTGTGGTGGATGTCACCGGATTTCATTCACCAATATGACACCAATGTGGGGCTTTTCCTCTGAATCATCAGAAATCAACTGAACACATTATAATCATCATCATTTTTAAAATATATATTTTAATGGCATCCGGGCATCCACAGTGCCCACTGTAGATTAATGACAATATATTATTCCATAGATTACTTGAGTAATCTATGTTTGAGCTGAGATGTTTGATACAGGTCTTGTTCTCCCAAATAAAAGCATCCATCCATTATTTGAACCGCTTTATCCTCACGAGGGTTGCAGGCCTGGTGGAGCCTATCCTAGCTACCTTCGGACAGTAGGCAGGGTACACCTGAACTGGTTGCCGGCCAATCGGAGCCCAAATAAATCAAGAATACTTCGATCAGAGAGAGGTTAAGGGAGAGAGAGGCAGGATGGGTAAAGTTTGCCTGCAGCCTTCCTTTGCTCTGCCATGATAGCCAGTGGAGCAGAAAAGTGAATTAGTCTTCTCCTTCAGCACTTCCTAATTTAATATCTCCGATGAGCAGGTTCAGCTCAGAATTGAGGCGAGGTGTGCACGTTCATGCTGCGCCACAAAACATTAGACACTGTCATGACGATTCATTTCTGTATGGTAATTCTGACATAAACCTCACAGTCTGTGCACCAAGGGACATGTCCTCCTGTTTTTTGTAATTTAGGAACTTTACTGGTGGAATTACTACTGCTGCTATATATATATATATATATATTTACTTTGACTAAAGTGTTTCACGGTATGAAGCAAATAGCATCTTATTTAGCCACGTAAAAAGCGCCAAATATTCAACACTTTTATTGTAATTCCTTGCCTCTCATTAGAATGTACAGGTGTGACTCACCATGAGGATAAGGACTGTATGATTGTGGTGACATACCGTACTTTAATTATGAGGTGCTTTGGTCTTCTAAAAATGTGGTAATGTTATGCACGCCAGTAGACTGAAAATATTTTGTTTTGACATAAAAAAATGAATATGGGATGAGAAATCCACTTTCATATATTTATTTTGGTATTAGCCAGAACACCTGTCACCGGGGGAGTTGTGGTCCTTTTCATGTGTGTCACACAGAACCGACGTCATGTAGCTGCAGCACCTAAAAATAACATTTTTGTTCAATTTTCACGACACAATACTTAGTGTTTTTTTTTTAAATATTGCACATAGTTTGTTGCGCGCTTTTTGTAACTTTATATCGTCATACACCAAAGACCACCTGTAATTCTTTTTACTGCCTGTCAGTGACCTACCCCTGGTGGGTCTGAGTGGAGAATCACTGAATCACAGCATATATTTTACCTGATAGCTGGAAATAAAAGCTGAATTGCTTCCTATTCGTCTGTTGATGTCAAATCACAATGTGTTTGGTCGACAGCAAAAAATAATTTTGTCTCACTGTTTCATTACTTTTGGAGAAAATGCTGCTGACTGAAGAAGCTTTAGAGTAGACCACAGATATCAAGCTCTAGGTCCGGTGGGGGCAGATCTGGCTCAGCCACATCATTTTCATGCGGTCCGTTTCTCCATCCATTATTTGTGTGCCGTGTATGTAATAATGAGGAGGCACATTTGTCAGTTATTGTAGCCCTTTGAGAGAAACTGTGCCTCCAATACGGTCTGTGACAAAAAAAAAAAAGAAAAAAATTTCACAGCCAGGTTTTTGACTCCCCATTAGAGTGGTGCGGGATGGAGAGAATCATAGTGAGCGGTGCCTTCCCGGAAGCTGATGCCCAAATGTTGCAGTCTGTACAAGCATGACAGGAGTCCCCACAAGCCATCCCCTCTGCCATCGCAATTGGCAGTCAAACAGCTGCTTGGTCTGAGGGGGATGCATATCAATAGCTCTAATTAATTGGAGTAATGGAGAGGATTCTGGGATTTGGAGAGAGGCTGGAGGAAGCATTTCAGCGGAAGCAGAATTGCCGTCCCAGAGGGCAGGGGGTCACATGGGAGCTGGGATGGGGCACACAGCTGAATATGGATGAGGAAAAATTGAGTTAAAACAGAGGAGACTGCGGCATTCATTAGACCGCCCTCCCTGTGAAGTAGCTGTTTAATATGCACGCTATTACTATGCAAATTAGCAATAATGAAACGCAGAGGATTTTTTTTTTTTTTTTTTAATCAGAGGAAGAACAAGCAGATGTTAGGAGTGCTTGGAAAGTTGTGCCGTGATTGTTTGTATATTTCTGTACATGTCACTGTCTGTATGAGTATGTTAGAGCTGGAGGGTCTTCGAGCCCCGCCATGGGTGGAAAAAAAAAATGCAATCAGTTCCCAAAACGGGCTCCTACTGCAAACTTGGCTGGTGCAGAAACTCTACAGGAACTAGGGGGGCTCACTCAAACTGATTTATCATCACTGCAGGAGTTGCATTAAGAAATCAAAATTAAGAACATGTTATTTATTGAAAGATTTGTGTCGGTACCTCTGGGAGAGATAAAGCTTGATCGACTCATACCCGACCAATCTCAGCACTGCCTACGGTGATATAGTAAATCCCTCCGGCAATCCTGCCCTACTGCAAAGTCAATATTAGGATATACCAGCTGTGCAGAGTGGAACAGTGTCTGTGTATGCGAATGCATGTGTGAAACAAGATATGATACGATGCGTTTGGGCCCTCACATCCAGTCAGTTGGCCCGCATAGAGTTAAAAATGTTCTCATGTTGTGAGTAGCTCTCCATGGCTCTCACTGTCTCATCAAGGTGTATCCCTGTGGACCTTTTAAAGTACTGGACGGGTGGATCAACCCATGCCTGAACCACGTCATACTTAAAAGTTCCTCCCTCTGAGCCTGCACTTCAGATTTCAGCCTGTTTCGGTGTTCCATCATTTCATCGTACAAACTCTTCAGTCAGTTTATCCGTATTGTGAAAGCTTTTTCATGGGGTTGAGTTCAGGTATCTCAGATCCCAGTCTCAAGCATGCGTGCAAATACATTCCTGTAAAGAGTGAAATGCGGAACATTCACAAAGTTCATTCGTGTGGACCAGTGCAGCCAACTTGGGGCCCTGAGCAATGCCCTTTAAAGAAGTGATACATCTCCTTCACCTCCACCCACCCTCAACAACTTGAGTCTTGTTGCATTTGGCTTAATAATCAACCCCACTTATATCTGCCTTGAAAATAATCGATTTATGTCAATGAAGTTGCCCTCATTTGATGGGTTTTAGGAGAGGTAGTACTTTACTGTAGTACTTTACTGAGAAGTAAGCAACAGCTGATGTGGATGACACATGATTTACGTAACCCTGACGTAAAAAGATTAAAAACATAAAGAGGACGTGGACTGTGAGCCGTGCCACTCCAAATGTATAAATGCCGTAGTTTACATCAATGTCCAATTGGTGAGAAGTGATTTGGATTGTCATTTGGATGTTTTTTCTTCCTGTGTGACTAGATATGACATCACCTGAGATATTTACAGTGTGTGCCATTAAAACCAGCATCAAAATGTCACCACCACATCAAGCTTGCGATGTTAATCCATTCAGCAATGAGGACATTGTTGACTGCAACGCTATCTTGCCGTCAGAAACTGTTAAAGTTACTAGTCAAAATTCTCAGTGAGAATTTACGGGACTGTATGTGTATTGCCTTTCATTTTTATTTGCTGTATTTTTCTGGTATACAGCATTCCATTTTTAAATACCCTGCTGGGACTGTTCTTACAGGCTAAGGTCTACAATCACATAGCTGTGTAGGAGCAGCCAAAATAACGAGAGGAAAATGTAGCTCGTGCAGAGCAGAGAGCAGACAGTATTGCCAAAATCACAAGCAAAATACAGGAATGTTTTGAGTCGTCCCAACTACAGCTGCATATGGATGCAGTCAATCGCAGCCAAGCACCGAGGAAAGAAAACCACTCATTCTCACTTTCTATGAGCAAATTCAGAGTTTTCAGTTAACCTGGCATGCTTATTTTGGAATGTGGCAGGAAAACAACAACAGGACAAATTCCACACCGAATTAGAAATGGAAGTCTGAGAGAGAGGCAGATCAGTTGATCAAAGTCTGTTGCTCCATAATGAATTCATTGATTAGGAGACATACTGTATACTTGGCACTCCGCTTACATCCAACAGTATTTTCCTTGAAGTAGACAAAAAGCTACAATCATTTTTGTTAATCATAACCAATAATATGAGACACATGGACAATACAAGCACACAGTGATGCAAACAGTAATAAGAGATGCCTTGAAATTGACATGTGACTATAATGTGCGATGTATGAACACTGGTAAGGTAAAGACCAAAACCCTAGGGGAGAAGAAAGTGTGTAAACAAATCGTCAGCCTTTTACCCGAATAGATTGCTCCTATTAGGTGGAGAATGTCAAGTGAGTCCTTCTTTGTGGGCCATTTTGTAGAAGTGAGTCTCCATCCTCCTGGACTCCCCATGGCACAGTGATAACAACAATCGGATGACACACAATACATCAGGTGTACAGAAATCCCACTAACCCGGAACCCTGCTGAAATTTGATCTCAGCCCCGATAATGACAGGGCTAATGATGATAATGTGGCTGAGTGATGACAATGGTGGCATCCCATGTCAGTCTGTCTCAGTGCTAATTAGGAAGGGAAGCTACAAGGAGGCAGCACATGTGTAGCATAGACACCAAGGTGGGTTTTGCTCATTAGTTAGAAGAAGAATTAGATGTTATTCCTGCCACAAAATCAAATATAAAGGAAGCAACACAAAGAAGCAGAAGTAACAGGCAGGTATAAATACCGGCACATGGTTTTCATATGTCTTTATACAGTACACGCACTAGCCAAAGAGATAGATAGATAGATCAACATGTATGCTTGACCTTGTCAAGTCCACAGTGAGCCAGTGAGCTTCAGGCTCAGAGAAAAAGCCAAATAGTTTTGTTGTTTTCAGCGTCAGTCACATTTTGCAAAAGATACTAGCTCATTGAAGTCACGTCACGCTCTGTACTGTGGAGGTCAAGGAGGAAACATCCTTCTTAGCCCCATAGCTCCACATAGATCTGTCAGAGAGAGAGAGGGAGAGAGAGAGAAGGCATGTTGTGTAACATTTTTTTACCAACGTGGAGGAGAAAAGTGGGTGTTTTCTCGACAAAACCAACATTTTTTGGTCCATTAAAATCATTAATTTAACGTTTACTATCCTAAAAAAAAAAAAAAGTCAAAAAAAAATAAGCTCAATTTGACCAAATCTGCAACTATAATACATTTTTTTAAGGACACAGTTGAGTTATAATAACACAAATTAATTAATTAATAACAACAAAATTGTTGGGAGTATTTTAGAATTAAATGTTTATTTGGACCCTAATACAATTTTTTTTTTTAATGGTTGGTTTCATAAATAGGCTCCATCCAACTGAAGTAATTTTTATATCGTTGAGCTACTCTGCTCCGTTCGATTCTGGCCAGTGACATTTTCTCTTTGTTTACTGTTCCTCATTTAAGTGCAATTAAATGTATTTTATGCAGCCATTCACGAAAACCTAATTAAATTAGTTTTAATCAAGGTTACTGGTAATTAATTAAAAAGCATGTAATGAATTCAATATTTTTTTTTGAAGTCCCATCCCTAATATAGAGATAGTCTACTCGTACTACAATTTTGATCCTTAAGGTGCTATGTATAGCTACAAAGCATGTATGTGCTTTAATGTCAAATCCAGTGAATGCTAATTCAAATCTGTAAAAAAAAATCTGTGTTGGCTACCTCTTTCTTGCTGTATTGTCACTTTGAATAAGACCTACATGCACAAAGTGTCGTGCGAGTTGTGTGATGTGTGTGTTACAGTCCGCAATTTGCATTGCTCACTGATTTTCTGTCACCGGCACATGTGGTGATGCGATCAATGCTAACTTTAGAAGCATGCGATGCAAGGTAATATTTGACACGTTTGATCTCGTGCGTAGTCGAGACAGAGAAGATAACAGTTTACAGAATGCCATCAAATACCACAAAAAGTGAGTGGCCAGTGCCTCGGCGCCACCAGGAGGAACAACATTTGTATGATAAACCGCATCCACTTTGCTCCCGTGAGTCTGTTTTTTTAGGGTATTGTCTCATACTTAAAATGCGTTTGGATGTGTGTCTGTTTGTGCTTGCCTCGCTTCTATTTGTATGCATCTGGCCTTGGCATGAAAGGCCGGGAGGTTTCGGTCAGAGAGGCATCGGCTGATGTCAACTGGCCAGTGGGCATACAGCTAAGTCGCATCGCATTGCGATCACTTTCCATTTTCTTTTTTCTTCTCTGATGTGCTCACACTCACGCTCTCTTACAACACCCTTCTTTTCTTCAAGCAATGATATGTAGTTGTTTTATTTCGACACAACAAAATTCATTGTCAAATTGTATGACTATGGCAGCACTATATTGTCAAATTCAATGGGGTTTTTTTTTTGTTTGTTTTGTTTTGTTTTTTTAATGTTTGGAACAACTAACCAACATTGGTATCCACAAACCGATGTATAATTTAAGCCAGATCCCACGAGGGGCGGACAATTACGAGTGTTGGCGTTAAGTAGCAAATGTTGCCTTCTCGTCAGGGTTTGGTCAAGGTCGCAAATGTTCAACGATACCTTTGATCTCCCAAAGGAATTTGGAAATTTCCTGTCGTATACTGTAAACACTTACTAAAGAAATCCATCCATCCATCCATTTTCCGAACCGCTTGATCCTCACTAGGGTCGCGGGGGGTGCTGGAGCCTATCCCGGCCGTCTTCGGGCAGTAGGCGGTGGACACCCTGAATCAGTTGCCAGCCAATCGCAGGGCACACAGAGACGAACAACCATCCACGCCCACACTCACACCTAGGGACAATTTAGAGCGTCCAATCAGCCTGCCATGCATGTTTTTGGAATGTGGGAGGAAACCGGAGCACCCGGAGAAAACCCACGCAGGCCCGGGGAGAACATGCAAACTCCACTCAGGGAGGCCGGAGCTGGAATCGAACCTGGTACCTCTGCACTGTGAAGCCGACGTGCTAACCACTGGACTACCGGGCCGCCTACTAAAGAAAAGATTGTTCAAATAATCACCCTGTAGCAGGCATTTACTGGTATTTGTATTTGTTTCACTCTTCCTATATGCTTGTGTTTGTAATCTGTATCAGCGTACGGCAACCACCAGACAGGCCAAGGCAGAGAGCACTGATGAATGGATGCAACCAATCCAATCGGATCACTTGTAAATGCTGACATTGGATCTTTGGGGTCCTGTTTGAATCACAAATTGTGTTTTTCTGATGGCCTTAGAAAGTTTTTGTTTCACCAGGCAAGTTCTTCTAAGTAAGTTCAAAGAAGGAAATACTGTAGCCTCTAAGCAACTTTTTAAACAAGCTTCAGCAGTTGACTGAAGTTGAAGTTCAGATGACTTGATTTTGTTGCTGCTCTATTCTTTTCCTTCAGTTGCCCACTGGATCACAGGGATGAGTGTGAGAGGCGGGGCTATTTAAGGCCATGGCGCTGCCTTTTGGCATTGAGGTCCACGTCTGTGCCAGAGGTCCTCATTTTGATTCTAAATCGCCTTGACACCAAAACAAACTCTTCTCACTGCACCAAACAGGCTTGAAATATTATGGGCACGGCTAATTTGTGGTCACCCTATCCAACCTCGCTCCCAGTGACCACAGACACAGTTAATATAAAATGTCGGCGAGTGCAACGTGTGTCTTTGTGCATTGTGTGTTGGGCTTGGTTATGAAAAGAATCTCCTGGAAGAAGCTACCCATCACGCTTGTCGGAAGGTCGGAGCACACCACAATGATTAGCTGTGCTCATCACGTACAATTAAAATTAGCACTCTGTGAGGTGGCATCTGTTGCTAATTGCAGTTGAACAGTTATCAAGCAGGCCATGGGGAGGAAAAAACAAGTCTAACTGGAAATAAATAGACTTGGCTTGTGTGAAATTGGACCTGTGAACCACCTGCAGATTAGATAGGATGATGCCCGCTATCACTTTATATAGAACCAACTGAATTACTCCAGCTAGCATTATTTTACAGCAACATATTTCATCAAAAAATACATAAATAAATGCTGTTAGGCATAAATACAATCAGAAACGTACATTTATGTGTGACAAGATAAAATAATGTTCACACTAAACAAGAAGTGCAACAATTACTCGACAACTAATCAATTATCATCGTAATTCATTATTTTTGATAATAAAATTATTTAAAGACCTTGTTAAATTTAAAACTGTCCACATCTTATGATTTTCAGGCTCTACTCCGTAAATATTCACTGATTTCTGCAGTTCTCCATGAAAGCAGGCTGATTCTTTGCCTTATTTTTTTTTCAAAATAAGAAATTCGCAAACATCTGCCTTTACTTTAGAATGATCCAGATTTTTGCCGATATTTCTTAGGGGGAACCCCCCACCGGAACGGAATCACAGTTTATTTCAAGTTAATATAATGTCCAGTTTTTGAGTTAAGAAATGGAAACGAAAATATATGTACCGGTATATGTATAGTTTTTGTACGATTCAACGATTAATCGACAAAAAAATGAACAGATTCATCCATCTATTATCTGAACCTCTTTATTCTCATTAGAATAGGAATCAGAATTATCTTTATTGGCCAAGTATGTAGAACACACAAGGAATTTGTCTGCGGTAGTACGGGCTACCCGAGTATGATCAATAACAAGCAACTACGATAAACCAGGACATGACAAATAAGTATGGAAAGGCATTCCGTAATGAGGTTCGCAGGTGTGCTGGCACTGACATCGGGCAGGAAGCTGGGTACACCTTGAACTTATTGCCAGCTCAATTATGATAAAAATTGTCAATTGCAGCCCGACACTGATATCCAGTGATTTATTTTGGCTAATTTTAGCTGCGTGTTTAGCTTATGGGCTTACTGGGGCATGAGAAAGCAAGACAAGGGAGGTACATGCAAGACATTAAAACAGAAATGTCATTTTTTTAAAATAAAAATAGTCGGCGGATGTGTCACATGGAAATGAAATCACGAAGATTATTTCTACCTTTCTCTACTGCGCCGCAGCCTGGTTATTGGGGGACCCCTGCTACTGTCTATTCATGGCTACAGATTTAGCTTTGAGGTCTAACATGGGGCATATTATTGATCAATGTAGACATTATTGACCTCCTGGCTAATGTGGAACTTCACAAAGTCTGGTTTGTTTAAGTGGCTTATTTCTTCTTTCAAAAGCTCAACAAGGATTTGGGCCTTGTATTACCACCAGACAAATCCAGACACCAATGAAAAGATTAGATTTCCTTTTCCTCCTGTGACAATGACTTGCTGATCACTTTGTGTGCTTCAAAAATGCGCAAGTTAGCAAGCAACCAAACATGCATAAATCACATTAATTAGCCTTGCAGCTGTGGTCCTTGTGATGCCTCAGTGGCTCCAGCAAGATAAGGAATCTGTACCATACTATAAACATAAACAGAAAACCTAGATTGCACAACAAAGACCAATTAGTGCTTGGGGTTTGCCAATTTAGGCTCACATTTAGATTAATTATTCTCTTGATGATCTGAGAACTACCAGTTGATTTAATCCTTCTTAATCAAAGACCTAATTACCTGAGCAAATGCGCCTCATCCTATTTACTTTATATTTTTGTCTCGTTTGCTTCCTCTGTGAACAAGAGAACTGGTGTCGGTAAAGCCAACAGTTCCTTTTCTGCATTTTTCTGTTGAGTACACTTTAACAGGGGGTAGTTCTTCGTGTAAATAACAAGTAAATGCACATTGCGCAGTCCTATACAGTATATATATATATATATATGACACCGGTTTCAGAAACGTGATGCAATTTTTCACAACTCGAGATACAAAACACAAAACTATTACCACTTGTTTCACAAACTGTCCAATGTTCAAAACATTGCATCATGTTTTCATACCTAAGAAAGCTTGCACTGGAAGAATCATTGGTTAAAAACAAGTAATTTGTCATGAAATACCATTGGGGCATTTCGTTAGATCATCCGCACACAACGTGGACATAGTTTCACTGTTTAGTTGCTCATGCATTAAATATTGCAGTACAAAATATGTGATACATGATTCATGCTACAAATAATGTCACTTTACAAGGAGCAGTCGAGAGAATACCACAGACTCCGAACAAAGCTGAAATTTATTGAGGAATACAAACTAATTGACAAGATAGGTTAACTGGAAACAATAATTCCTGTCACAACTTGACAATGCCTGCGATGATGTTGTGGCAGACCACCATCAGGCCTGGACTCACCATGCGCAACGGTACTTTCCAAGATGTTTGGCAAACAGAAGCATTGTTTGGATGTGGAGGAGAACCTTCCCCTTAACTCTGTCTACCCATATCCTGCTGTCAAAATCACTCACAGGTCGTCCAATATTTCTGGGCCAAATTTTGGTCTCAGTGCGTCCCTGCTAGTCAGTATCTGCTATGGTTAAGGTCGCAGGTTTTTGGGGGGTTCACAGCATTAGGTTTGTTTCAGAAACGTGGCAGTTGTTTGATTGCTCAAACAAGTTGTTTGTGACTGGGGAGTGTTTGTATTTGTTGATGTGACCACGTGTCACAAAATGTTTTTATTGCCTTGGGTGCTTGCTTGTTTTTCAAACTCTGGACTCTAATTCTACGACCAGCTGGTTGCCACAAAACTTGCCAACGAGCGAAGCAGAAGTGGAAACAGCCAAGCGCCACCAGGAATGCACTGGCAAGATCCAGCCCACTGGTTGTCATTCTAGCAAAAGGCTAATAGGACGCTGTGACGGAGTGAGGGAAGCTCAGGATGACTCAGATCCCCCCCGCAATCGAGAATTTAAACCATGATAGGAAATTTTTATAAGAACGCACCACAGACATGTTACTAAGACATGTGGTAACTTTTGAACATGGAATAATATGTCTCCCTAAAAATGCATGTTGGCCTTTAATGCTAGCATAATACTGGTTTGGGTGTCTTAACTTTTCCATCCATGTATTTCCCTGCAATGCTTCTCCTCATTAGGGTTGGGTTGAGGAGGAGCCTATCCCAGTTGACTCTGGACAGCCTGGATTGGTCACAGGCTTGACGTTTTCTATATGGAAATTAATACAGATGAGAACACTTCCTGATGGGGTGCAACTGAAAATTACTGAGAAGCACTAGCTCGAAAATGAGGATCATTGTTTATAGTGGAAGCAGTTGCTTTGGTATGCAGTTGAGGTTTGAGAGGCTGTCAGCTCACTCACTGGTTCCCCACCACCGGGCCCAGCATGATATTACGTGACCTCTGTGACCTATGAGCATATTTATGCGATAGTACACGGCAGAAATTTGCAGGACTGCAGCCGATCACAGTCCAGCTTGTCCTTTTAACTTTGGTTTACAAGTTGGGTTAAAAAGAATAATGAAAGAAGCAGCAGTAAACAGAAAGTAACAGTAACAATGTGCAAATGTGCAGTCAAACGTGCAGCTGATTGGCAGCCATGACTTGGCATAATCTTCATGATCAAGCTATTTTGATGAGAGAAATTCCTTCCCATCGCTTGGGTGGCGGTAGCTCCACAGCAACATGGAGGAGGAAGTTGTTGGACAAGGGATGTCATCAAACATAAGGCAATACAACAAACCTGTTGCATTATTTGAATAAGTAGCACCCAAGTGATGAAGTGGAAAGCGTGAATATGTGAGTGGAGTTCGCGCAGCCTGCCCAAGTTAGCCACTACTCACTAGTTGCCCAGCAATCAATCGTGTCATTTTTTTGCACACGAATATTTGCTAGTAGAAATGATGTTAAGGCTGTATCTAGGATCATAACTAACAAATGATCATTTTACATTTTAATACAACACATCTTTATTTATATATCGGCATATTCAATATTCCTGGGGTTCCAGTTTTTGAAATTCCCTTTATTTTCTCTATTGTTCTAGAGTTGTTTTAAAATGTTTGAAATAAATGAAAACACTTTAAACCTGGCAATTTCAAAGCAATATCAAGTTTATTTTTATAGCCGCCCCTTGTCAGCGAATGGTTACCAGTCCACGAAAAGCATGCACTTGTCTAAAGTGGTCCGCAAAAAGGGTGGTACCCACTGAGCTAACTGACCCTACGTACCTTTGAGCAGAAGCTCTACAGATGTGACATTGTTTTAGTCTAAATGTAAAAGGAGGAAAGAGAGTGCTCTTCATTGTGGACCCCGGGCACCAAAGTGAAAAAAACACATTGACCACTTCTGGTCAGGGCCTCAACCAACTTGGCCACTGAACATTCCCAATGTTTCCTTGAAAATGTTTCCCCCTACATTATGCACAGAAGCATACATTTGTTTAGAAAACATGAAATTATAGAAGAGAGTGACAGAGAAGTTTTTGCTGAAAGCCACACAGTCGGGGTAGAATAGCATGGAACCACGGAACGTCGGTTTAAATGCATTTTACATCGTGTGGTATAAACAACCGCGCTTTTTAAGGTTTTGCCACTCAAGCTTCTTCTAGTATGTTGGTACATTTTTAACAGAAATTGGCCTCACAAAGGGTGCAACTATGTCACATTGGAATAAACAAATGTCTAATTTTAAAATAGAATAAACATCAACTTTTCAACACACACATACACACACACGATCTTAGATTTTTGGTTTTCTGGGAACTCAGCAGATGAATTGCAGCAGGCATATGTGCTACGCACTTCTGTAAAGGCTGATGTGTATTGCTTCATTTATTCCATTCATCCATTTTCTGATCCGCTTTATCCTCACCCACTGGAGTGCAGGAGCCTATCCCAGCTGTCTTCGGGCAGTAGGCGAGGGACACTTTGAACTGGTTGCCAGCCAATCGCAGGGCACACAGAGACGAACTACCATCCGCGCTCACACTCACACCGAGGCACAATTTAGAGTGTTCAATCAGCCTGCCATGCATGTTTTTGGAATGTGGGAGGAAACCGGAGTACCCGGAGAAAACCCACGTAGGCCCGGGTAGAACATGCAAATTCCACACAGGAAGGACGGAATCGAACCCATGACCTCTGCATTGTGAGGTCGACGCGCTAACCACTAGTCCACCAGGCCGCCGAATTTTCTTTTTAGTGTAATTTTATTGAAATAAGTTGTGTATTCATTTGTATTTTGTTGTATAATAGTATTTCTGTAACCCAAAGACATAAAGAAAACAAAATTATTGCACTTACAGTAACTTCCATTTTTATAACCGTAGTTGAAAGTATTCTCTCATGCAAATGAGCCAGTACTTGCCTCACCCTTTTTTCAGCCGGGCCATTGCTAAGTAGGCTATGGCTTTTGTGACCGTCATATCGGAAAGTAGCGCTAAAATCAAATATAATGCCCATCTTGAATTTTCACATCATCAAGATGGAACAAATGATGATTTGATCATCAATTTCTAATTTGGGGTCAACGTTCACCTTCCCAAGACTGATGGATAAACATGCTGCACACACTCAGGTGTTGGACTGGCACGTGTAGGTATGCTGATGTATTCAGACACGTTCCTTTCTAATTTGTATTTGTGGATAATTCATATCCATCTTTCCATGAGCAGTGAGGGAATCTTACACCATTAAAGTATATGCTATAGATATATGTCAGCGTTTCATGATTGAAACACAGAATTGATATTGCGTATTACTAACTGTCAACATCTGGTGGTTATTTTAAGACACTTTCCTGTTAGAATTCCCATCAGTGAGAATAAAAAAAACAAACAGATGCATCATACATGCTTTTATGTGACATAAAACAAACAAACAAACAAACAAAACAAAACAGAAGATCTTTTCACAAAAGAGAAGTGTCTTTTGTAACACAATGACATAGTCGGTATTGCGTTTTCAAAAATGTAGCTGAAAATTGAAACGGAAATCCTTTTAATTTAGTTTTCAGGAAAAACGGCAGCATCTGTTTTCAGCACGTTCTAACCTACAAAGTTTGTGATTCACAATCCTGGGAAAAACCCCAAGTGATCAAAGCGATCTTACAGTTAATGTGAATGTTGTCCTAAACTCAAATGAACAATATGTAAAATGTAATTAAATCTTGTGCTAAATATAGCCTGTAGAATTCTTCAAACTTACCTCTTGAGTTGTACCAACTGTGGTGTCTGTGCTCTAAAAATGTCAGTCACGTTGAAGAGGTTAACCCCTCGGCCAATAAGAAAGCTGGAGGAATCTCACACAAATAGACAGACTGTATCTGATCCCAGCTCAGCATGTTGTAAAACCATCCCGTTCCAATCTTGCCTCCCTCTGTCACCTCATTAAAAATACAAAGCGTCTAGCAAAGGGTCGGTCCTCAGCAATCTCGGTTAAAACTGCCAGTGAATGCGGCAGCGTTAATGTCTTTTAATGCCGTTTCATCTGAAAAGCCACATTAGAGTCAGATTTAGTAATCTGGTTTTGCCTGTGCTCATCTCTATGATGTCATTATGCTAAATTGACCTTTAAAGCCAGATTAGGGCGGGGGGTGGGAATAGAGAGAGCCTTTGGAAAGAAAATTAATACAAAAAGGGAAAAATTGTCTATTTGGCACAAGGATGATGAAGAACTTAGTGGCCTTTTTAATGTACCATCGCCTTCAAATCAGGATGTGAGCAACCATATGTTTCTTTGTGGTATGATCGGTCCATACCAATGTGTTTTAGGTTCATTTTCAGCACTCAGGAATCACTTGTGTTCCAGAATATGATCAAAACTCAGCAGTTGTCCTTCATGGCCTCTACTTTTTCGATATTTTAAACGGTCTTCCATCACCCACTGAAGACCCCTTTACAACAAAAGCAAGAATCTTTCAACCAAAATACCAGATGGTGCAACACACTTGTTCATGAATTGAAATGGAGTATTTTCACTTCAATTGTGTTCAAGCTCAACAGGTCGTACAAATGTTCAAACTCATTTTTCTGAAATTACATTTTTCTATCTATCCGTCCGTCCGTGCATGCGTGCCTCCGTCCCTCCCTCCTTCTTTCCTAACCCTTTTCCAGTCAATCTATCCAAAATATTTATTTTTAGAAGCGCTGGTTTTGGGAAGTATTTCTTCTGTAATAAATGTGGCATTTTCACATCGGCCAACATATAATTACTTGAAGTTGCAATCGTGTTTGGACTTTCTGAAATTCAGAGATGGTTGTTGGTATAAAAACGATGTCATGGTTCAGGTGGTGTTTCACTTTGAGCTGCCATCGGCGACGAGAGCATTTTCCGATACTTCCCCTACATCGAGTGGTTTGATGCAGCAATTATTGAATCTCGAGACATTCTCGACATAGAACACACAGTTCTTTGCTTTCCACACAATCATTAAAGAAATCATTATTATACATTACTAAGTGAAGTTTCATCCTCTAGATTCCACGTTGTTTTCATATAAGTGGTAAATGAAAGAATGATTTTCTGACGTTGGGTTGGAAATTGGAAATTTCACTTGCCACAAAGCTAAAGTGTCATTCATGCAAACGTATGTGAAGCAAAAGCATCTCTACTGAGTGAGCCCCAGGAATTCAATTTTTAAAAACATATATCATGTGATAAAACAGGGGCGGCCCGGTAGTCCAGTGGTTAGCACGTCGGCTTCACAGTGCAGAGGTACCGGGTTCGATTCCAGCTCCGGCCTCCCTGTGTGGAGTTTGCATGTTCTCCCCGGGCCTGCGTGGGTTTTCTCCGGGTACTCCGGTTTCCTCGCACATTCCAAAAAACATGCATGGCAGGCTGATTGGACGCTCTAAATTGTCCCTAGGTGTGAGTGTGGGCGTGGATGGTTGTTCGTCTCTGTGTGCCCTGCGATTGGCTGGCAACTGATTCAGGGTGTCCCCCGCCTACTGCCCGAAGACGGCTGGGATAGGCTCCAGCACCCCCCGCGACCCTAGTGAGGATCAAGCGGTTCGGAAAATGGATGGATGGATGTGATAAAACAGTTACTAGAGTACTTTTCGCTGACAAGGTCATAAAAAAAAAATCTGGTTCATCAGGTTGACTTCATCCTTTGCCGACATGACTGGACTTACTTACGTACTTACTGTACTTTAGATGGGACAGATGCATCTTACACTTCCTTATCGTGTCCTTATCGCAATGTCACAGGATTATCATAATCATTATCATGTTGGCTTCTTCCTGGTTGAGAGTAATTGATGGGCCGGCTAAATGTATCTCTCAGGGAGAGGCTTTGCCTTGTTAGTGTTCCTTGTGGGGGGGGGAGCATTTTTGCGGCACATTGCCGCTGAGGTGTGACTGAGCGCTCAGGGCTGAGAATGTCTGATTGAGGCACTGGGCTGCTAAATACGCCCACTGCTTTGGATAAAATGGCAAAACACAGCAGAGGAACGTAAAAACAAAACAAAACAAAAAAAACTAGATGGAGATTCAAGAATCACAGGTTTTCCTTCAGTCTGAGACTTGGCTGTAAAAAGTGCAGGGTTCATTCAGAATTGGGAAACGGAGCTCCTCCATCTTTTCACAGAACCACTGGGCCTCTTTAACGGTCAATCTCCTCTTCAATTGGCCCTGTCTGGCCTGAGGCAAAACAATTTCTTCAACATACTTTCCATGCACCACGATGCATTTGTCTCTCAGCGCATAATGCATTTAAATGTAAATACAAGCATTTTCCAGGGAAAGAGAGGAAACATGAAAACAGATCAAATCTACAACATACACGCGCGCTTTGGTAGAATACAATGTTGTTTGCCCTTTTGTTGTGTTACCATAAGACCCTTCTACTGTTTGTTTTTCATACTCTCTGACTGTATGCAGCCGATAATGCTGGTATTAAAGTCCAATTCCAATTGAAACCCGATTTCAGATAGGATAAGATTCCATACATACTGTATATGCGAAAAAGTGCTGGGTTGTTTTGCTAACCGTTATTTTGATCCTATTGAGTTACTTTTACCCAATGTTGGGTTCATTTTTTGATCCAGCAGATTGAGTTGAAGATTGGATTTGGGCGGGCTGAAGAGCTCAAGCGGATCGTCCTTTTGGACAGTCTTCTTGTGTCCTGCAGTTGAATTAAATTCCACCCATTTCTTTGTAGCTTAAACTCATCAACGTGTGTCATTCTTACCCCTTGTTGGATCAAAGTCTTGAGACATTATGCTGTGTCAAATCCTCAACCCGATGTGCTGAGTGAGGATTTTCACTCAATTTCGGTTACTTTTTACCAAGCGGTTTTCGGGGAAACAAGGCTTGGCTCATGGGCCATGTCGTGTAAATCCAGCCGCTGTCATCGAAAAGAGTCAATGTTAACTTTTTACACTCACTCCACTCATGCACAGTGCCAGTGTCACACTGTGAGGCAGCAGAGGGAGTGACAGCTTTAAGGACAGGAACACTCCCATGCTCACGGTTTGTGCTCCGTTCCATCATTAGCCAATGAAGCCCTCATAAAAGTGAGTTATGTTCCACAAGAGGGGAGGTTCCATATGGCACAAGTGATCCAGAAAGGTAACATGTCGCTAAGGCCCCCCCCGAGCCCAACAAGTCCGTTGATACAGGCCACCCCCCTTTTCCCGTCATTAATTGATTTTAATAGCCGGCTGCAAGAAGGCAGAATGCTCCCATTCAGTGGTCTGATGGGGCTCTTCCCAGCCCCCCAGTGAACACTGCCACACTTAGGAGCTGTTTGTTTGCTCTGCCTCTGGTGTGTGTGGCTCCCGGACTGGCTGGGTTACTCACTTAGACACACACTCAATGTCCCAGCTATTCACTCACTCGATCACTCAAACATTTGTTCATTTACCAGCTCAATAATTTCTTCTCTCAATCATTGGCTCGGTCATTTACGCGGTCATTTATTCAGTGCTCACCGCTCACTCAACAAGGGCTCTCATACTTGAAAGGAATTTTCATCGGAACATCATGTTGTCATAAAGCAAACGGTAACAAGAATCCGACACATGTATTTCGCTGCAGTATTTTGGGAAGAAAACAATACCAGAACAAGGATTAGACGTTCTTCCTAAAGCTAGGCTTGGATGTAACACGCTTCTATTTTGGAGGAGGGGAGGCTGATTCTTTGATACAGTCTTTGTCTCGCTCATGCTGCAGACTCAAAGTGAAAAAACACCCCATTTTGCATATTTTTACTCTTTACTTTCATTGTTCAGCAGTCTGACTGCTGGGGGCGGGGAGGTGGGTTTGCATGGCGGATGATGAGGAAGGATAGAGAGGGAGCTGGGGCTGTCACAACTGCATAATACACCCATTACTCCTGTGCAGCGGAATTACCATGGATGGAAATGGGATTTTGAAGATATATGGAATGTAATTACTGTATACATATATGCATTGCCATTTTACCCTCAAAAGAATCGTTGGGGTGATACGTGCTGTTGTTTGTGGCTGTTCATGGCCATTTGCATTTGTTTTTAATAGTTAAGGTATATTTCCTTGAACTGTGAATGTTCTGTTGCCACTTGTATGTGTTTATTTTTTTTCCTTCATAAGAGTCCATGCTCAAAGGATGGCTCGATGCCTCAGCGCCTGCACAGCATCTCGCCTCGGGTATGAACTTTGTTTAGAAGTAGGGGGTCCAACAGAAGTCAATGTCTGTACCTTGATCTAAAACCTTTTTTTTTTCCAAATTAGCAATGCGGTTCATAATTTGTGATAGATATAACAATTTTTAATACAGAAAACAGTTAACAGCAGGAAAATGTGTGACATTTTAATGATCAATAAAATTGGTAGCAGCATGGAACACAGAAAAACTGATCAGGGAAACCTTGAAGACTGATGCCAATGGATGTTTTTTTTTAATCCTTGTATCGAGGAAAAGATATACAGTATGTAGGATCCCAAACTTGAAAAGCACAGGCATAAAAAGGTTGAACCCAAAACATGCAACTGTGTACTTTTTCGCTAATATTGTACTGTGCGAACAACTTCGAACACGGTTATCAGAAGCTTTTTCAACAATACTTGGAGTTATCAAATTCAGTCACGCTTAGTAATGCCAAGATAGCTAATTGAGCACACTTGTTACTTGAACGCATAATTCAAGGGAGTACTAGAATTCCTAACTTTTATGCAGCGTATGTTCTTTGCTAAGTCTGTGTGTTATTTGAACGAGTGTGCTGCTGAAGCATGCAAGACGACATGAGGAACATGAACCAAGTACAGTGTGTATGGTGTTCGGTGAGGTGCACCTTAGGCGAGGGGCCTCTGCGGACGGTTTTCTTTGGAAAGCACCTGGGTGTGAAAAGAGGGCCTCCCAGTCTGGCCTGAGAATTTGTGTAAACAGAGGGCCGACCTGCACTGGACTGGACCTCTCCAAAAGGAAACCATGAGTCAGCCCTGGGAACTAATCCACGTTCCTGTTGGGGTGAATGAGCCAAATGCAGGCAGCAAAATGAACATGTGATAGTGTTGGTGCAGGAAACATGATCACGTACGTGCAAGTTGCTATTCTTGGAATTTGTGTGCTGATTTTAGATCCCACTGCACAAACAACTTGTTTGTTGACCATGCTATTTTTGCTTTGAAGAAAAGGTTCCGTAAACAACGAAGACTGTTCAAATGATATTTTGCAGGTGGCTTTATTCTCAATATAAATAGAAACAAATGGTGGCCACTGAATTAAAAGACTGTGTAACTGATTAATCAAAAAAAAAAAAAAGCTAATTTCAGTCATTTTCATGTCAGTGCCTGGTTGAGTGGAAGTTTTTTATTATGACGTTCAGTCAACTGGACTCTGCGGAGAGGGAGGCCTTCCCCTCATCTCCGGTTTGTGTGAGTGGAGACACAAGGGCCTCACACTCCAATGAGGAATATTTATCTTTCCAGCTGGTTAGATGTATTAAATGACCATCCTGCAGAGAAGACATCAGGGAGGGAGGAAAATGAGTGCTGGGGGAGTGGGAGGAGAAAGTTTTGTGGAGAAAATGTGCCACGGGGAAACAGAAAGGGCTGGGACTGGAAAGATGCTTAACATCTCCCACTTAGAGGGAAATAAAACAGCAAGAATGACATTACCTCCCACTGTGGCAAAAATCATTGTGACTTTGTCTCGCATCGGCACACAAACATGCAGGCAGAAAACATGGAGAACTAATTAACTTCCTGACATTTACAGAAATTCATTTTTGAAAACAGAAAGCACATGTTCATGCAAATGCGACAAGAATGCGTTAAATGCTGAATTATCTGAGGCAAATGGACACGACTTTCTCATCCCACAATATCACGTTTGTTCGAGTAGAAAAAAATGTTATTCTTGCTAAGGTCGTATCATAAAAAATATTTGTTCATCTTAAGAAGCAGCCTCTGTCAGTACTTGTCTGGGACTTGACTTGATGACCAGAGTCCTTTGTAAACGCACTCTAAAAGCGCTCGACTCCACATCCGCCATTCAGAAACTCATCGACGTGTTGCGATGTTATTCAGAGTGCAACAAAATAGGAGTGCCAGAGCCTACTCATGCCTCTCTGACTGAGGACACAGAGTGGCCAGAGCGTCAGCCAGGACGAATAGAAACGCCACAAGCAAGATGCAAGGCTTGTGTGCTAACAGGGAGTTTCAAAAACCTAATTCATGTTGGTAAGTTATTACCCTTTTTACTATAGTTGATGGTTGTTTGTTTTTTTCTGAACCAAAAACGTTAACAACGAATGTTTACAGGAGTCTTGCTAGCCACAATACCGCCACCACTACCAACACCATGTGCAAGTGTTTGTCAATACAGTTGAGTTGAGTTGAATAAATCGAAGGGGAGCACTCTCTGCCTCTCGGAACAGTGTGATACCCTACGATGAATTTTTTAACTCACCCTGTATACATTGTAGGTGAGATTTCATTCCGCTTACCAAACGGGTTTGAGATGCATAACGATAGTCTATCTATATCTTAAGTACATTATAAAAAACATATGGTCATAAGCTATTTTCTAAATTGTTTCTGAAAACAAATAAAAGGGCCCGTGACCAGATATATTATGTTTCTGTTTCATTCAGCAATTATCCAATTCATTTCAAAGGACATTACACAGAAAAGCGCCCCTGATGTAAGCATGTAAACCGCAAGCAAAGGGGTGTAATGACATCAAAGACCTGCTCTGTGAAATGCGATGCCGGGGTTCTCAAAAAGGAATGTTGAATGGGTGGCAGCAATGCATGTGATTGTGGTTATGCAAAGTGCAATAAGTGGGGAGCTGAAGTCATGGAAATTTCCCTCTATAAAAGTGAAGCATGACAATGGATTTAGAGCATCAGGGCCGCTGGATTACGGGGATCACATAAATCCCCCCTTGCACCATAATTTTAGCAAACCGCATCAAGCTCCGTGTGAGGGGTTAATAATCTAGTTCACCACCTCTTCCCACTTGTCTTGAACTCAATTTCAAATCCTCCGCATAACCAGCCTTAAGTATAAAAACAGTTGTCTACACTCATTCACTCTTGGTTTGGTGCTTTACATACGTACACACTAACAGTCCTATAAGCATGCACATGCTGCTCTGCATGTCATGTGTCTGTGCACCTGATATCACGGTGATGGTGTAAGCTTTAGCGAGGTGTCATGGAGCAAACTGCCCTCCTCATAAATGCCCCGCCTCTAACTGCCTTACACGTCTCCTTCAGCCACATCGCAACTGCCCCAATCTCCTGCTCTTTGAGCTATAAGAGCAGACGTTCTTGTCAGAGGAGCCAGAAATCAATCGATGGGCTACAACAGGCTCAGCGCCCCCACCTCATCCTCCATTCCAACTTAGTGGTTTCACCACGACAGAGTGTACGTGCACACTTCCTCCTTACAGCCCGCGCCCACTTTAAACACACTAAACCTTCTTATACCGGGCTGAAAAGAGCAGCATGTCACGAGGAGCTCCACAGCCCCTCTATTAGCTGACTGTTGGCGGGAAGGCAGGGATAATGTATAAGCCAACAGGATTTGGAGGCAACAAAACATCGGGCTGAAGAAATCCCTCCCAGTGTCGATGCCCAACCTCAGACCTTCTCTGCTCTTTGGCCGCGACGAGATAAGTGAGCTAAAAGACGCCAAGCGATGCAACATTCAGAGCTCATGCTGCTCTGCAGTACCCTTGTAGTCATTCTATTAGCATCATCAATCACTTTCGCCCCGTCTACCCTAATAATGATTAATGAAGACTATACATCCTACAACGAAGAGGTCAAATCATGTATAGGCAGCCTTATTTTCAGTTTGACAGTCATGATTATAGCACTGGGTCCTCCACCTGAGGGAATGACTTGAAATCTGACAGTCTACATTCACCCAAACACAGTGAGTGTATCCTGTCCATAATTTGCATTTCAAAGGCAGCGGAAGTGCCACGGTCAGGAGTTTGATGGCTGCTGAGCAAGATCCGTGTCTTATATATGCTGTTGAGCAGCAAGTAAAGCAATGTGATTAATCAGGTATGAAGCTAAAACATAATAATAACCCCCTTTATATTAATGTGCAGCTCATAACTTGAACAGCTCAGCAGAACGGCCATTTGTCACCATCTCCCCACCAAGTCACAATTAAGCAGTCGCCAATTACCACACCCGACACCCCCCGACCTCCATTCTCCTGGATACCAACTTTAATCACAGTCCTGTCTCCTCTCTTCTTCGTCTTCTGCCTGCTTCTGGGTGATCATGTCTTGAGGCGGTGACTTTCATTTTGCCATTTGATGAGTGGTATATTAACAGCTGTAGTTTTCCTTTCTGAGGTCAGCTTGTGAGCATGCTCTGAAATGAGATATTTGCCGTTTAAAGTTCATGTGCCATTTCTAACTTGAGAATCATTTGCATGAAAGATTTTAAGTCAGGGAATATATCAGTTATTTTCGAACATTTTAGAGATGAACTTCACTACTCTTTCAAGAGAGAATAATAGGTTTATGCAAAAGGCAAACTGACAGATTGTGTAATTGTTATAGATACCTTATTTGAATTCAGGAGCTTTCTGATATTTTTTTTTCTCCACAAGGGACACTTTAAAAAGCTGTCAAGCATGCCATCCCCAACCAGTGCCCCCCTCCTACTTTTTCCCCCTTCCTCCTTGTTCTCCCTTTTGTGATATCCTTTAATTTTGCCGCAGCCCAGTCAAATTTGTCGCGGCACGTGGGCCCGTTTGATTTCATTAAAGGGAATATTTAAGCAGAAAAATGGTTTAATCGTTTCATGTCATTAGGAGATGGGTGTCATTTTGCATACATTTGCATTCTTCCTCCACAAGTTAAACTAGAAAAATATGCAAATGCAGAGGCCCAGGGTAAGGCGGAGGTGTTTCTTGTCATCACTTTCGGAAATTCCGTACTGCAACGCCTTTGCAGAACTGCTCTGACAGTAACATCTGGATGCCTTAGAGATGCAGGGGAGGAAACGGTGGAGGTGTGGGGAGGAGAGGTGTGACAGGATGCTCCTCACATTTTGCAAACCCCCCCCCCCAAAAAACGGCTACACCACTGAATCTACTTGCATGAAAAGCCGTCATCACACTTACCGGATTCTGTAATTACCAAGCACATCCCCAGTGGTCTGGGTTTTGCTGTTCCGAAATGTATAGTGAGTCAATGAAGACATAAAAGACGGCACTGTTCTTTCAACTGTAGCCTTGGCATGTGTTTTTATCAGCTGTTCCTCTACTGTTGTCCACATGGATAAGCACTACCGCTAATGAGGCGGTAATTAGCAATAGCTCAATGCTTCTTCACCAGTGGCTCTTGCATTTATCCCTCTGCACCGTAATTTTCTCATGCTGCAATTTCAAGCATCACAGCTAAATTAGTTCTAGCACATTTAAAGTAGGGCTGCAAGGATACATATAATCGTGCTTTGTATTTAGTCAAGGTCTCATGCTTATAAATATTTCTGGTTGTTCCACATTTATTTTATGGAAATAATGAACCCCCTGTATATGGGTGAAAATTTGTGGTCAAATATAACATGGACCCTAGCATGTCTATCATAGTTGTGAATGTGTTGCAGCAGGGTTGTCATTAACAACTTTTACACTGATTTAAGATCGGTCTGTATTTGTTCCGCATGGCATCGCTTTGCCAATGTTTGCAGATGCCATTGGAATGCAAAATATGCATACATAAAAGTGACAAAAAAATCACATGATATAAATTGTGAGTACACAACAACAGTAACCTACAATTTTTAAATCCATGTAAGAAAAGGGACTGTGAGCAATGTTTGTGTCTGCATGTGTGTGTTTGACCAGTCAGCATGTTACTGTCCTCCGCAATTACAGAAAAGTGACTTTGAAGGACTGTGACAAACCATTAGCTTCATATGTTAGCGACTGAGCAGCATTTATCTACTATAACAAATTAGACAGCTGGAGCCCAAAACGGGGTCTGGGCTAGAAATGAGGGCCTTGCAGTGACTTTGCAGAGTGGCACAGGCCTGATGACACTCAGGCCCCGTGACAGGGAAGGGGGTAATAAATCATGGGCAGTGGCAGTCAGATAAACGGTGTGCTGGAGCTTAGTGGGAGGAGAAACTATTGTGATGAGTCCGCAATGGCGACCTGTGTGAATAAGGGTCACCACTCCACACAGACGAATCTTAACAGCTCCCTGCGTCTTAATTTACACTGAAAAGCCATTACAGCAACTCAGCTTGCTTCTTCCTGACCCTGGGCTCTCTTGCCCTGCTCTCTTTTACTCAGAGAAGGAACAGTCATTCTTCAGGACCTTGATGGCCCTTTAGCCAAACTCTGAAATGAGCTCGCCAATCAGAACGACGGGTCCACTTCCATTGCGCTGGGAGGCGCTGTCTCAGAAGGCGACACCTACTCTGGCACTTACACAAGTACACTAGTCACAGTGTGTTTGTTGAAAATGTGCACATTTTACTTGACATTTTGCTTTTTTTGACGAGGCTATCCTTCATATGTCTTTTAACTTGCATAAGCGGATTAGAAAATGGATGACTGGATGGATGGATATAATATATACATACATACATCCGTATAAACACACACACACACACACACACACACACACACACATATATATATATATATATATATATATGTAATAACAAGAAATTTTCTGAAACCCTTTATGCACCCTGTAATCTGTTAACATAATAAAATGTCCACTGTGGTCATTGCTTTCCCTGAAAGGGTGAAACACAATTTATCTGTGTGTATATGAGTTTAATTTACTGACTCAAATTATTATACTGAATTTATACAGTATACTCTACAGTGTACCATATTTACAAAGTAGTACCCAGCATAACAGTGACGATAGTATTAATTCTTTAATACTTTTGGTTGTTTTGCTTCTGACTAAATCCAATGATAACTTGCACTATCACGCAAATATTTTGGTGAGTTTGTGTTCTCTAAGGGATTTTCAGCCCTTCATGGAGCGCATTGCTTTCTATTAAGCTTGGGGAATTATTCATTCTGTTTGACTGAAACTGACGCTGGTTAAAGAAAATATTTCACTGGCACTTGAGGTATTATAAAGCAACCTTTGTGAGTCACGGCATCCATGAAAGCCAGAACAAATAGCGATGTTGGTCTGAGAGCGCTGTTGTTCAGCTTGGCAACGTTAATAACACTCTAAAAGAGGAGAAACAGTCATCCCTCTCGATCACTAAAAACCTATTCAAAAGCACTAAATCGCTCTGAAACTTCATTTCGGCATTAAAGCCATGTTTTCTTCTCCAACAATCTCAATTAGCATCAGGTTCAAATAAACTGAAGTCACCTCCTCAAAAGTGGAGCCTCATTTAAAGTTTCTTTTAAAAAAGGCACCTAAGTCAAGACTGAACATTAACGTTTAACGTCCCACTCTGTGATGAAAAAAGTTAAGGACGATCGTTCAACATCCCCGTCTATGATGGAAAAAGTTAAGGACCATCTTAATGAATTTTAATGATGTGCATCACATGAGCAAGAGGGTCAACTGGATATCCTGGACATCTAACGGTGTTGCAATTCATTTTTTGTTGGCTTTCTTCAATTGAACAACTGTGCAAATATTCAGCACAGTATGATGTATGTCTGTATGGCAATGTACTATTCAGTGTCTGGAGAAGTCGAACAGAGAAAAGGCAGCACCTTTCCCCCACCATTGCCAATGCAATATGGCAGTCAATCCTTGTGCACAGCATTGGAGTGATGTCCCTTGAATGACACCTGTCCAGTGACACTATCAGCTGCCTACAGACCATGAACACCCCCTCTGCTCCACCTGTAGCGTCTCTCTATACTCACCCTCTTGCCCCACTTCTCTTTCAGAATGGTTGATGCCAAGGCCTCTTCTCTTTCACATCGTATCATTTCATGCCTCTCCTCTCACCTCATGTCACCATTTTCCTTCATAGCTAAGGTTTTCCTTCCTATATCCTGACTTGTGATTCAATAGCACCACTGTTTGTGCATGACCTCCCACTGGACATTCACACTGTGTGGCTGAGCGGGTGGGGGATGGAAGGGTTCCATTTTCTATTAGAACAAAACATGCCTGTGGGGCCAGCAGGCGTCAACTGGAAATGCAATCTGGCCTTTGAGCTGACACCCTGGGTGGGGTAGAGGTGTGGCAGAGGGAGCCCGGGCAACTGTTGTGTGCTGCGACACGAATGAATGTTATCATTCTCTGGAGATCCCATGCTGTCTCCCCAGGCCCTCTTCCTGCTTCTAACGTGGACACTTTGCGGATAAGGGATCCCAGTGGCTGGGGAGGCAGAGGAATAATTCGGCCCATACCGCTCTAAAGCCCTTCCTATTTACTATCGATGCTCATAATGGACAAAATTCAAACTAATAAGGACCCAACCTATGTACAGGTATACTGTATGATGTTGTTGTCATATCAGAGTGTCACCCTCCAATTCATGGAGGAAAAACAAGGACAAATTGTCCACAAACAGGAAAAAAAAACTACGGACGGTGGGAACATTTACTGTAGGTGGTTGGTCCCTGCAGGGCTGGTGTGAATGCAGATGGGGAGTTCCTGGACATGCATAATTCACCACGTGGGAGATAGAGGAGGAGGGTGGGAAGAAAGGGAATAGATAGATGGGTAAGTGAGAGATGGAGGGAGGCATGGAAGGAGGAAGAGGAAAATGAGCAGTGCGTCTCAGGCAGCGTCAGCGTCTACAGTGAGGAGGTAATTAGGGAGCTGTCACTTGTTCCTGTCAGGCACCACTCCCACTGAAACATCGAATGTGGATGTGCGTGTTCGCTTTAGGTTCTTCTCGTGGGGGAGGGTTGAACGTGTGTGTGCGAATGTGTGTGTGCGTGCGTGTATGTGTGATATAGAGAGAGAGAGAGAGCGTCGAGGTGCTTGTTGAATTCAAATGCGACGGAGAGAAAAGGCAAGCAAAGTAACAGACTCACAGCGGTGGAAATGTCATAATAGCGGATGAATATGAGTCAGAAGTATACTCTTCAAAGTATTAGTGAAGAGGAGACGGAAAGAGGAAAACTCACCATGTATGTTTGGACAGGAATGAGACGGTCCGTATTCACGAGATAATAATGTTTGAAGGAAGAATATTTACCAAGCACAGGGTAGAAGTGGTTTAGAGCGAATGCCTCACAGTCGAGCGGTGTGGGGTTTGGATCTTGGCTCAGGCCCACGTGTGTGGGGCTTGCATGTTGTCCGCTTGCCTGCGTGGGTTTAATTCAGGTACTCTGGCAATCTCCTACATTCCCAAAACACGCATTCTAGGTGAACTGAAGAGGCTCCAAATCGACCAGAAGGGTGAATGGTTGTTTGTCTATATACTTTATGTCAGGGGTATCAAACTCATTTTTGTCATGGGCCACATTTTAGTTACCGTTTCCCTTGGAGGGCCGTGATGACTGAAACCATGTAAAAAAAGTCAATCATAAAGGTTTATTCAGCTGTTGTTTAAGTCACTGTAATGAGCGGTTTGGTAACAAGAAAATGCTGACAATATGTCTCTTACTTATTACGTATGAGAATTTTTAATTTTGGTAGAGATTTTAACAAGCAGCACGGAAGTTGACATGATTGATTTGCTTTCGCGGGCCACATAAAATGATGTTGCGGGCCACATCTGGCCCCCGGGCCTTGAGTTTGACACCTGTGCTGTATGTGCACTGCAGTTTGCTGATAGCTTGTGACCAGTCCACAGCGCAGCCCACCTTCGGCCACCTATCAGCTACCCCTCATTTGTGAGCCTAATGACAAGTGCTATAAAAAAGGGGGCGGAGTAAACATAACTATCATGTATGCTTGCACTTAAATGATATTTAATAGACACCTCTGATACTTCTCCCCCACTCCACCCGAAAAGGTAAGGTAAGAATAGTTATTTTGATTGATGCAGTCAGATTAATATTATTTCCACACTCGACTGGACTCTGCATACCTCTGTTTTTGGCAGTAGAATGGCAACCCAAGATACCGTAATAGCAGAAAAAAAATCTTGAATGGTCTACCAATCACAGGGGAGTATATATCGTATATATAATGTAGATAAACAAATAATCACACTCACATTGTCATCTGTGGATAATCTAGAGTTCAAAATAACCGAACATCCATGTTTTTGAAATCCCACACAAGCACAGGAAGAACATGTAAATTGCACACGGGATAGGCGGAGCATAGATTCTAACCTCAAACCTCACAGTTAATCATATTGTACATATCCTTTGAGAAGATGTCAATTTTATTGGAATCTGTAAATCATAAATGTAGAAGGGTTGCTGACATGCTTCCTACCAATCTTGGAATCCCTTTTTCATCTTTTAACCAAATGTTGTCGTTGTGATCACTCGATCTCAGTTTGATACCGTGTAGTTCTGTACCACTGCAAACTACAACCACAATAATAAACAACAACAACAACAAAAAACATATTGTTAAATGAATGTCACCATGACTGTTAATGTAAACTGAGCTCTTGTATTAGATTCCAGCGAAGAGAGCGTTAATGCGTGTCAAATCAGGATACAGCATACCACCACAGCTGTGTGGTATTTTCTGTTCGACATAATATATGCGCGCATTATTGACACAAGACATCCATAAATATGCTCAGCAGTCAGTGTGTCATTCTCAACCCTGTGCATGCCGATTTAAATCTCCAGCCAAAATAACAATAACCTAATGTTTAAACAATCTAGCTGTCAAATCAGTATGGACAACAAGAATATATTTGGCAGCCTCTTAGGACATAGCAAGTATGAGCACACATATTGCAGGTATCACACACACACACACACACACACACACACACACACACACACACACACACACACACACACACACACACAAACACACAATGCAGGGGTATTTAAAGCTGTGAATGCCTTTATTATCTGCAAGCCCTCAGGAGACAGTAGCACACCATACGAGTGAATCAGTGTGGGCCCGTCTGTGGAGTTTTCATTGTGACAGCGGCACTCATAGCACTCACTGGGTGTTCCAATTAAAAGCCACCCCTGCCAGCAGAGCCTCAGCACTCCAACAATACCAGGCTCTCCCACAACGCACTCCTGTACCATGCGTGTGCACACATACACATGTTGCTGACAGACCACAAACACGATGCGGCTGACGATGATGGATGGTGTGCATAACCTGGCTGGCTGGGCTAAACAGCTCCGGTTTTCACAAGAGGTTTGTCCACAGGCAGGTGGCAGGCTTCTTCCTATCGGGTCCTCCAGGTAATGACCGAACAGAGTTCAGAGTGTGACACATGGAGGAACATTTATTTTTATTTTTTTACTGTGATAAATAGTTGTAGTTCATTATTACACAATGCCAGGTTTCAAAATGACCACAAATCTCCAGGCAGGAGGAGAATGTCGATTCAAGCTCATTCCACTAGAATGGGTGTGATAACAAATTTTACCATCCTTTATACATTGCTTTATAAGCTGCCAACTCTGTGTAAACAAGGCACTGTCAGAGTGAGATGTGCCATTTTCCCTGAGCTGGCCCAGAAAAGACTCATTAGGGTACTTCAGAAGTATTTGCACTGCAAGGCACTGGCATTAAACACATCACAAGGTCTAATAAATGCATTATTTAAAAGCTATGCTCCAATGACTAATTGATTACAGTCGAGCACCTCATCAATAACACAAAAACGGCCCCCTTCAAGTCAAAATATGCATGATTTATACATGAAAGGGGTTTAAAGTGAGAAATTATCTGCTAATAACTAATGAATGTTTTAAATGTGCAAGTTTTTTGGGGGGGAATGTGAATATCTATGTATATGTGGGAAGCAGTTCAGTAAAGAGTTTAAAAATACACACTGGCTGGAAACGAATATCAGTGAGGTAGAAACCCTTCAGTCAAAGTCAATACTTGCATGCGTGTTTGTTTATTTTTTTGTGCGGCCTTCCAACTTTATGGAGTGCTTTTTCTTTTTCCTACAGAACACATCCGTCAGTCTACTCAATAAAACCCGTTAAAAAACTCTTTGGCTGCACCTGGCAGCATGTTGGCTGACAAAATTGCAAATCTGGAAACAAGTTGTGAAACATTTTTACCAACTCCAAACCAAATGAACATTTGAGGAAAAACAAAAAAACCCACCAAATATGCAGACATAAAATACAAATGTTTTAAAATCGAAACAAATTCAAAAACGAACCGGAAATGAAAGTAGCGAAACCAAGAAATGTTTTATCACACCAAGTCAGACAACGGGCATCTCTACTGGCTGACAGAAATGGCAATGAGAACAAGTACAGTACTTGATTATGTTAGCCAAGACAAGCAAAGACACACAGATTGCGAGAGAGGAAAACCGATCCCTGTCGCTTTCTGTTAATGAACATTGGCTTATTTTAAGCATACAGGATATTGAGGAGGGGTCACCAACTTGGTGCCCGCGGGTACCAAGGTAGCCACAAAGGCCTCTTCTACATTGCAAACATCGCTCACCAGTGATGGGACATTATTTTCTCGGAATGGCATGTATGGGATCATTTGAAAATGTAAACCGGTATTTATGTTTCCACAGAACTCATGAATGTGATCGGTATCTTCATAAAAATGAATGCCATTTATTATTAATAATAACATAGGGGCTTATTTGAGCACATTAGTTATTTCAGAGGTGTGTCTCAAACTGGTAGCCCTTCGCGTGAATCGGTACCCCAGAAGTAGCTCTCAGTTTCCAAAAAGGGCCTTTTTAAAAGGCGGTGGGTGACCCCTGATGAAGAGTGTTGAGGAAGCTGATTGAATGTCTTCCAACTAAACCATAATTTGGAGTAAAAATCAATGGAACTAATTGTGATGCGGGATGAAGTGGGAATGAATGATCATAACAAGATGTTAACTGCGATGATACTTTGGAAGAGGGGAAGACAGAAGTAGAGGAATGTGTCGATGAAGCCTATTCTTAGAGCGGCTTTTGCTGAGTTCGTCATGCCACGGGGGGTTGTCACTTTCCAATGAAGCGACAGGCCGCGCATATGATGGAATCTCCCAGCAGCCACTGCAGTGCCCCGTGGAAGCTAATGCTAATCACTGCCACTGGTGTTGCTTCGCACCCTATAGCCCTCTCGCTCGTAAATTGTCAGCTCATGAGCAGGCTCCGCGTCACCATTGCAGGGAGCCACACGCACGCCGCGCCAAAATACACTCTGTCCGTGAGTGCTGCAGTGGGAGGCGGTGGATGGAGGTTAATTCCTGTCCAGTTGAGATGAACACACATTGGCTGGCGTGCCCAATCCTCTCTCTCTTTCTCTCTCTCTCTCTCTCTCTGTGAATGTGTGTGTAGATGGGGTGGACGCACAACTTTGTTTCATGCACACGCCTCTCTGTATGCAGATGACTGTACATACATCCACGTTTTATGATGACACTAATGTGTGATGCTTCTTTAAATATAGGCATATCGTTCACCTCTTAATGAGTAGTGGGAGATGAGCCTGTTGAATATGGTAATTTGCTGCCATATTAACCTTCACAAGATCACTTAGAATGCTGGAAACTCCTCGTTTGTGTATGCGTGTGCATGTCTGTTTTAGGTAGATGTGTATTTACTTTAGTTCTTGTGTCTTTCTCAATTTTAATGCTCTCCTGTGTTACAGGGGAAAAATGGATTAGCTTTGTGTTGTCCGTATTTATTTAGGATGATCCGCTACCAACAAATGCCTGAATGGCTCTTGGTGTTTGATTTTCCATACTTACATCCTCCTGTAGTCTGCGTTTCAACATAGTGAAGTGACAGGTGCTCTGGTGCAGCCAGCACAAACTGAACTTACCTAAGCAGGGAGATCGATCCCCAAACCTTTGCGTGACTTTGGTCCCTTTACTATTGACACTTTGCTATCATTTTGCCCTGTTTTATTGTGGTGTTATTGTCGCATTGATCATTGTAGCATTTTAACTTGGCGTTATTTTCCATCCTTCTACCGTTGATCAGTAGTACTACATTATTGCATTTTTATTTCAAATGACATTCTGGACTTTGCACAATTGTATGTGTATCCTAATTGTAAATTTCATAATGGATGATGGTTTTGCTATGGTACTAGAGTTACACCAACTACTGGCAACAAATGCGTTCATTGTTTTTAACATACTTTGCCCAAGGAAGATTGTTCCAATTCTAATCTGCTGCAAAGTATTGCAAATAGTGAGCATTCTTTAGATATTTACATCACTTCTTGCCATGTCAATTAGCTCATTTCTTCTATTGTGACATTTTTACGTGCGAGTAGTACATGTAATTGTTCATATGCATTTTATTATTTGTGCTGTATACAGGTCAAAAATTAGTGAGGCAGAAAACAAATTAACGATTGATTATGAAGAAGCATTGTTTATAGGAGCACAGTGAAAAAAATTGTTGCAAACACCCTTTTCAGGAATAAATACAACAGTGGTATTATATCTATTGCAAGAGTAAAGTCATAATTGAAACCTGACATATTTTAAACAGGTAATATTTTTTACCATATGTAAATAAAACCGGCAATTTGAGTCTACAGTAAGGATCAATATCACGTGTACTTTTCTTGGAAAAGGACCTTGTCTAGAGGTTGTACCCCCAGAGGGTGAATTCTGTGGATGATATACTTGAGTAGAATGGTGTCCTTGTCGGCAACACGTCGCCATTGCTGGTGGTTCATATGGATGAGGAGTGACAGGGTCAGGAAGTGAGGAGGTGCCTGTCATATAAGGCTATGCCTTTGACCTCATGTTCTCATAATAAGGGGTAAGGACTCTGCTCTGTCACTCCCAGGTCAGGTGACAACACAGCAGGCAAACAACGAGACAGCAGCTCATGTTGCAGGACCAAAAAAAAAGAATTAAAAAAAGGCACCCGAAGCATGTATAATATATCGCGAATAACATACAGTCATTTGTAAAAACACTGACATGTGTTCATTTATTTTTACACCCTTACGTCTGCAATTGGGATAGGCTCCAGCATGCCAGTGACCCTTGTGAGAATAAGCGGATTTGAAAATGGATGGATGGATGTTTATCATTAGGACAAGAAACTTTCCTGTCCAAATCAGGTACTCGTGCAAACGACAACGCTTTCTTGTTCTTATTAGAACATTTCTTGTGCTAACGAGAAACTTTGTTATTAGAGAAAGTAGTATGCATGCATGGCATACCCCATAACTACTTTTTGGTTTCTGTTGTTTCATTTTTGTTTTGAGGAATGAGTGTTAAGTACGCCTCGGCTGCTTTTGTCTCGAGGGAGAGCTTTGTCTCAAAATGATTCACACAAATACTTCCACGATTTTGAAGAGTGTCCACATATAAAAAATGTGATTTTCAAGTGTTTTTCGTGGTGCGTGTGCTTTATGCACGTGGATTGTCGAATGTGTGTTTGTGGATCAACACATTTATTTTTGACCCAAACCTCACACCTCAACATTCATGTGTTGAAAGGCCATCCCACCTGCGTCCACTGAACAAGAACAAGCGATCTCCCATTTTTCTGGAACTGGAGGAACAGAAGACAAGCCTTCTTCTGAGCTTTTATTAAATGTTTATTTAAAACAAGTTAGGAAACAAAATAAGACTGTGATTTGTTCCCCTCGAGCTTGTTTTGCCTTGACACAAAATATGTTCTGCTGCTGCTACCTTTTCTTCTTCTACGCTCGTGCAGTAGCGGACAAAGTCACTTTAGGGGCTCCCGACAACTCAATTTTATTTTGAGAGAAACTTCAAATAACCATCGTTGCATTCAAAGTGCTGTCCGTGCAGAAAAAATCTGTCATACAATAACAAAGACTGTAACCCCGCCCAAAAATTAATAACACGCACACAGCAGACACCATAAAGCACTAAAACAATGCCGAGTGACATACTGAATATAACGTTTTCGGAAAAACTTGTTTTAAGATGAGTTTTAAAGATGGGCAGATGCCAAACATTTAGCGGGTGGTCATTCCAAAGACAGGCACTGCCAACGGAAAAGGCATGATCCCCTCAAAGCTTCCGCTTAGTGCTCGATACCTCCAGTAGCGTCTGGTCCGCTGACCTGAGACACTGAGCAGGTGTGAAGCGTTGGAGAAGCTCAGAGAGTAAAAGTCGGGTGAAGCCATTTGAAGATTTGAAAAGAAATTAAAGAATATTCAAATGAATTCTGAAGTGTACAGGCGGCCAGGGACGAGAGGCCAGAGTTGGAATTATGAGGTCACTCCTATGAACACAAGTTAGGAGGCGAGCCAAAGTGTTTTGCACCAACCGGCGATGCTTGAGGCAGGACTGGCTAACTCCAAAAAGAAGGGATTACTGTTGCTAAGAGCTGATGAGAAAGGAGAGGCTTGACCGTAGCCAGCTACCTAAGATGAAAAAACTGGGTTGAACAACAGCACCAACTTGCCGGTCCAATTTAAAATCACTGTTGAATTTAAAACCCAAGCTCGATAAGATGCCAGAGGGCCCAACTCAACAGTGTGGGATATACAAGGAAGGCCCACTGAGACCAAATACAATCACTTCTGCTTTCTTTTCATTGAATTAAGAAAAAAAAAATCAGTGCCTTCCATGCCTTGATTTCCTCCAGACAGGACAAAAGATGCCTTAATGAGAACGCTCACTCACATTTTAGGGCAAGCATGCGGACAGTATGCAAATTCTTGACAAAAGGTCCAAGTCCAAGCCTTTGTTTATTAAGAGAAATTAAAAAGATGGTGCTCCAACCGGAAAGAGCATAAAAACTCTCCTGATAATCTTCTACAGTGTCAATCAAAACCGAAGCGGCTCATACTGTGGTGCAGACAAACATGTAGGCTGCACTTTGAATGACTGAATTCGGCAAGTTGTGTTCCCCTAATCCTCTCATGCAAGAGCCCAAAGACATATTTAGCCCCCTCTCTTCTCTTCTTTCCCGCTACTAAGTCCTCTTAATATTCCTATTGGCACACATTAAAGTGGAGGCTGAAAAATGGAGGGATGCCATGCAGCCAAAAGTAGCATTAGTCATCGGGGTCATGATTCACCGCGCAAAACACAATCGCTCATACATCATATTAACCGCCACTCAATGACATTTACAATTGAGATGGCGAGGAATAGAAGAGAGCTATTTAATTTAACGTCCAATTATTACAAGTTAGCACCCCATGATCAGTGTGATAAAACTCACAATCAACGTTGCATGTGACACAAGAGTTGGGGGGGGGGGTGGCCTCGCATCCGCTCGGAGGGGCGGGAGGGGATGCTGCGTATCGAGAAAGTCTATTGTAGGAGGGGATAAATATACATCCCAAATCTTCTCATATGAGTCACCCGACACGCTCACGTTTTATTGCTGTGGGAAGGGTGTAATGCAAAATAACAACAGCCTTTATTAGTTAGTGCAGTCTCTTTGTGTTTCCGGCTGCATCAGTGTGTGGCTACATCATCCTCGAAAGGTTAAACAGACTACAAGCTCATGATATGCAGCCTGTCATTTTGAAGGCGGCAAAGACTTTCGCATCCACGGTAGATCAATTCACAACAGGGCTGCCACGGCATCCCAGCATCCATGCTATTGATTATCAGTGCCACAACAATAAAGCAATATGACATGTCGCCAAGTTTGTTGCGCCACAGGAAAATTAGTCATAAAACCGATGCCAGGGCCGATTAATTGTGCTGTTTACAAGGTAGGGGAGCTGAAGATTATTCCGCCGCTAAAAGGGTTTGGCGCAGGCATGCATGTGGCTGCATTGCATTAAAGAGGGGGACATATTTTCGGAGGATCATCTTTACATTAACCACTGTCGCTAATGAGGCAAATTACAGCGCCCATGAAGACAATCACGGCTGCAGTAATCGTGAAGATGAAGGGAAAGTGTGGGATCATCTTCTTTTGTTCAGCAGAAAGAAAAAAAAACACGAGAAAGCAGCCAAACTCCACCAAAGTTTATTCTCTGGCATTAACTGGAGGATGTGACTTAATAAGCCGCTCTGAATATAAACGAAAACAAACATGCTCAGTTTGTGTGGCAGAGCATTGCAAAGTGGAGTGAAATCCACTTAGTAATTAACTAAATCTGCATATCACCATTAGCCACTATTAGCATAGTGTGTTAATGTTCAAGACAACATTCTATTCAGCATGATCAGAGGTTGCAGTCATAGTGGAATAATCAAAACGAGGCCTTAAAGCGGTTAAAGCCTAATTCAAATATATATGCTAATTCATCTGGATTAATATATAATCTATGTAAATTATGCATCTCCTTTTAGAGTTGCGTCTGATGTTGTTTTTCCTTTTTCTTTTTTTTTTGTCATGGATCGTTGAGCAGCCGATTCACAGCACTTAGAACTGTGAGATGGTAAATGTTCATACTTCTGTCACCGCAACCCCAAATTCTTTTGTCTTGTTTTTCTCTTCTTTTAAGAATCTTCTTTACCAATCTTCTTTTCCTGATCCTTGACGATGATTTTATCTCTCGGTTTTGCACTCTGAGCTCAGTGGCTAGTTGTTTTCGCATTTTAAACGGCCCTAAAAATAACCATGTTTTTATTATTTTTTTTGGGGGGGGGGCGGAAGGGTCGTATTTCTTCACATTGGTGTTTCCAGAATGCAGCCAGCCACTCGGAGCACGGGCAGACTGGAGGTTGCTCCATGATCTCACGCACGAGCACACGGCGCTGTCTGACTTGTCATCGTCACACAAACCTCACCTTCCTTATCCTTGAATCTTCAAAAATATTTGGTACAGAGTTTTTGAGAGGCTAAATTTCCCATAAAAAATATAAATGCGTTGATGGCATTTTATTAACACTTACCCTTATGGTGTCGGTCATAACTCCTGACTTTTTTTCCCTCTCCTCCCGGTGAAGTTATTTGCTCTGTTCATTTAGTTGATGGCTCGAGTGCACATCGTGTACTGCATGTTGCAAATCCACTGATCCATTTACACTTATTAAGAAGATAAATCGATCTCCCATGTGGACATACATTACTTTATTGCCACGTTCCACTGCCGAGCATGCTTTAATTTCCATATGGCTGTGGCACTTAATTCCCTATTGGCAATAATGTGATTCTTCCCCAGAAAAAGATGAAAGATCAATATGCTCTCAGGCCTGTGAGTTGAGAGGAAAAAGAGGAGGAAAAAAGGCCATCCACTTCAACCCTGGTGATATATGTCACTGGAAGATGGTGTTGGGATAATGAAATAGTTGAAAACGTACATTTTATGTGTCAATGAGTTAGTTTCTATAAGGTGTCCACCATATTCCCTACGGGCCATTGTCAAAGCGAAACTATGAGTGCCTTCTGTCTGTGACATTAACCTTTCTACACAGACTTACCAATATCTCATCACAGCGCTTAGTCTTGCTGACCCACACATCTCAGTATTGCGCCTTCTCCAGGATGGCCATCTCCAAGGCTTTTTAAAATGTATCCATGGATGAGAAAAATGATCAAAGACAAAGTCCATCACTGGATGCATTTTGTGCCAAACTGGCAATCTCAGTAATGACCAGCGTTACCCACCTGTCTCCAGGGTAGAGGTAAGATCGGGCCGCCTGAGCCCGAGCCCGACTTTCGGGTCCGGTCGGGCCTTAAAATGTCAATCATTGGTTCGGGTTCGGGTTCGGGTTCGGGTCGGGTTTCTCTCTCGCTGACTTTTTTTTTTTTTTTCGAGGCCGTCAATAGTTTTGGCCACGAGAGACCGTGGTTCGCAAAAAAACAGAAGTCGCCTCATCACAACACGTACTGTACTAAACTCTTGCAATGACAATTCAAAGAACTCCTTCCTGTCTCTGTCTATGATCCACCCATCATTATTCTTTTTTGTCTCTCTGCTTCTCTCTCATATAGTGCCGCGCTAGATTCTTAAGGACGTACTGCTGCGGTGGTTTACGGCCCAATTTTCAACCCGTCAAAATGACGGACGGCCTTAAATTTTCCCCGTCCACTCTTAAAAAAAATCCGTCAATGATAGAAAATTGTCGGTTAATGTATCCTCTTCAGAAACAGAAATATAAAAGATGTAAATGTTTATACAGTCTTGTTTAACTTAGATTTCGTTCCAAAAGAAAGGCTTTGTTATCAGAAATCACCCCTCCTCCTCCCGAGTCCTCACAAATAAAATATGAAATGTCGGGTTTGCTTCGGGCTCGGGCCTGCAAATCAAGCTAAGTGATCGGGCTCGGGCCGGGTCGGGCTTAAATACCCTCGGGCCGGTTCGGGTCAGGCTCGATTTTTTAGGGCCGATCTTAGCTCTACTCCAGGGGCACCAAGGATGTCGGAGTGCTTTCTGCTCTTGAATTACATGCATTTGATCCACGCCGCCGTGGAGAGAAGGTCAGCTCTTACGTTTCGGTTAGATGCTTGGAGGAGGAGCCGAATGCTCAGTGGAACAATAGATTCCCATCAGATGATGCCCAAGCCCGCTACAGCCATTTGAGCATGAAGAAAGTCCTTCCTAGAAACGGTATAACAACAACAATGGTGAATTAAAAAGTTCACTTACACATGTGAATATCAGAAATTAAAAAAGAATACCGATTTGAAATAAATAAATATCACTGCCGCATGTAAATGCTGAACATGTTGTTTCATCTTACAAAAAAGCCAAAAGCTGCAACAAAGTGAAGTAACACCTCCATTAAAAAAAAAAAAAAAACAGCACCAATTGTCTATTTTGTATGTACAAGTATTGAAGTTATTTTGTGGTTTATCTTTTTGCAATATGCGTCGTTCATTTTGCCATCATCGGTATTGTGTGGGTGTGGTTTACATGCTAGTAGAATCTTCGTGTTGTTGATGTCAGGAGGTTGATTGTTGTGGTGGTACCCGTGGCTGCAGGCCTCCCTAATGAAGGTGTGCGTAATAAAATCAGTGCAGCGGTGTCCTCGTCTGTGTCCCGCCTCTCTCAAACTCCATCTGATTGAAAATGGAACAGCTGTGATGATTTAATTTACATGTTAATAACCAACGGGCCTCCAGAAAATCGTCCAATAAATGCCTTTTTATTACCGGCTGTATCTCCTGCGACGCAGGGGAATGTGTGTGAGAGGGTGTTACTGCGGGGTGTGAAGAAGAGGTGTGAAGGGGGGATGTAATTAATTGTTTTAAGCGATTCTATTAAAACAAAAATGATCTGGTGCTGGTGTGCTATGGGCTAGTTGGCAGAGAGCGGCATGTGTGAGATGCAGTGATGGGGTCCAACAGTGATTTGGAGGTGGTGTTTTGGCAGGGGTCTTTCCTTCTTCACCTTGAATTGCACATTTCCGCGAGCTTGTACTCGTTTGGCTTTTCTTGATGTCCTCCTTTTGTTTTTGCTGTGGGGTATGTCGAATAAATGTAATCATGTGAGCATGTTTGTTCCCTGAAACAACGCGTTTGTGATTTCTCGCAGCAGGGTGCTTGTTTTTTTTCTTCTGACACTTTGCCTGATGACACAATAACTTGGGACTGGAATCGTTTAACTGCAAGTTATTAGCATCAGCAATCTCATTTTTTATTATGATCATCATCATTATTGCGGTCTTTACTACCCTCTTCATTGGGGAGCTCAGAGTTCAATCATTCAGTGGCAGCCATATTGTTGTTTACGCAGCGGCAATGTTTGGTGGGAAAGAAGACTTGGACCACCACATAGGGTTTGTGGCATTTCTTTTGGGGGGGGGTGTATTTTTCAGTGCAACACAGTAGTTGGTTTATTTATTTATTTTTGGGTGAAATGTGTGTAGGCGGCATGGTGATCGACTGGTGAGCACCACTGCCTCACAGTGCAGAGGTCATGGGTTCGATTCCGGGCCTCGACCTTCCTGTGTGGAGTTGACTTGTTCACCCCCTGCCTTCGTGGGTTTTCTCCGGGTACTCCGGTCATCTCCCACATTCCAGAAACATGCTTGCTAGGTTAATTGGTCATTCTAGATTGTCACTACGTTTGATTCTTAGTGTGAATGGTTATTTGTTGATGTGTGATTTGCTGGCGAACAGGTCATGTGTATGGATGGTGGACGGACAATGGATGATTTTTATTTTACTTGAAAATGTGTAACATTCACTAAATAATTAAAAAAACAAGGATGGGGTACTACTGTGGTGATATTGATATTTCAGGGGCTGCAGTAGCAGTTTTCTCTTGAACACGGATAAGCGTTATAATTCAAGTATTGAAACTGAGGCACACCAACCTCATTTCAAATGGTCCATTGTCAATACAACACACTGAAATTAAGTGGCAGGCTAAACACATATGAAAAACATGTCTGACAAATTTCATCACGTGCACTGAAAACAAATCACTTGAATTTCACTTATTTATTTTTGAAGAAAATACGGGAAAATTACATCAGACTGCCACATTTTAATCATGTGCAACTGATGTACATGTATTTTTCAGTGCGGCTAATGCTTTAACCTTGTTGAGAACTGTAATAGTTGATCCTTTTGTGTGCCTGTCGTCTTCTGTGATTTAAACTCAGCTTCCCTCCCCTGCCTTCATCCTACCTTCCACTCGAAAACCACCCAGGGTAGGATTCCTCCCCAAATCATTGAGAATAGAGAGTGAAATAAGGGCTGAACTCAGGCTCCCTGTGCTCATCTTTCCCACCCCTTTTCATTCTCTGCATCTTTTCTCCTCCTCTTCCTCCCCCTCCTCCTCCTTCACCTCCACACTCCTTCCCCCTGCTCCCCCCAAGTATGCTCGTCCTCAGAGAGGTGGCCCTGCCACCACGGCCATTCATGTCATTGTCAGTGAGGCCACATGGCCGCGTCTCCCTTCTTCTCTTGGGACAAGGGGGGGGGGGGGCAGAGAGACAGGGCCCACACCGGGTGGGAAGAGCAATTAAAGAATAGAGGCAAACATATAAAGGGAAAAGAACAAAAGGTAAATGAACAAAAGGAATAACAGATTAGGAAGGGAGGCGAGAAGGAGAAAGTTTAAGGTCCGTGAAACTCATTAGGGAATATTCCCAAGAAGTATACGGTGCCGGGATCTTTTAATGATCCAAATACCTCCGAGCTGTTCTACTACCAAACACGTAGAATGCTGCAGGCGAAGAGATGCGCACGAAACATTTTCATCCGTTTGCTGTGCTGTTTTGTGGAGTAAGTCGGAATTTCATCCAGCATCCTTGTCAGCGCTTTGATCAGCAGGTGTTCATTTTATTGACTTGGCTTACTGCTGGTGTGTGACATTAGACAACACAAGTTGACTGGGGTCCTTCCCGCCCTGAGAGAATTGACGCAGTCAGAGGCGCAATGCATTTTGGTGCCCTAAGGCCCTGTCACGCCATGAAGGCAAGTCAACACACAAACAACACCTAAAGCTGTTTACCTTTCACTGGTAAAGGCAAAAGAGATCTGACTGTGTCATTGCATAAAGACAGAAATACATAACCAAATTCATGCAAATAGTATATTGTTTTGTGGGCTGTTTCAAAAAAAAAAAAAAAAACATTCCTGAGCTATGTCATGTTCACAGCTGGGACTGCCAGAGGGAGCGGGGATGCCGACAGATATAGTGAAGAAAAAAAAATCAGACATGGTAGGGGAGAGAAGGAAGGTAAAGAGAGAGATTGTGCCTACATGTCACAAATTCCAATAAAGACCGCAGAAAAGTTCTGGGGTGGTTCCTGGGAACCGCCAACTTTGAAGCGGTAAAAGGCCACTGTAACCGGACAATGAGGGGAGCTCAGCGTCTGTTTATGGGGAGGGGCCGGCGCCTTTGTGGGAAGGGCGCGGAGTGGCTCTTAATGCCAGTCATAGTTGTGTAGTATTTGCATGGGCTGCCAATCACCCCAGAAAGGAATGCAGTCGGGTCAGAAGGGTCAGGCAGGCGGAGTCGGGCCTGAGAGTGAACACAGCAAGTCCTGACGCATCACCGATGTGAGCGCTGTGTGACTCTTACTGCTGCAGGGAGCCTCGTGTAGAACATAACCAAGGCACATGGATTTATTGTCCGACACATTGGGTAAACCTGAACCCTCTAAGACATATTAAGATCAAGCATAAAAAATTCTAAACCTAAAACAACATGGAGATCGACTACGAGCAGAATGACTTCAAAATCAAAGTGCAGGAAAGTGGAGCGTAAATGGAGAAGAACTAAACTCAAAGTTTATTGTGACCTCTACAATATCTTTATAAATTCAACAAAGGGTTCGAAAAAGCTAGACATTTTTTCTGAAATCAATAGTTAGCACCTCCACAATACATGCACACTATTTCCTGTGGTTGACAAACTCACAAATCCCCCGTATCAAATGGCACCATAATTCAAATTTGCTTGCTATTTTAGTGAAAAATTATAAAGTACAATCCATCAGGTTAGACATTGTCAGAAACCAGCAAAATCTGAAATTATATTAGCAAATTATAGACTCATCTCTGACCTTCCCTTCATAACCAAGAGTGTCTAGAAAGTGTTTTCAATCAACTCAGCAAATTGTTGAACTCAAATGAACTTTTTGATAAGTTTCATTCAGGTTTCCGACCTCATCACTGTGCAGAAACAGCTCTTATTAAACTACTAAATGATATAATATTGAACACTTCTGCAGGGAAGGTCTCAGTGCTAGTCTTATTAGATCTCAGTGCTGAGTTTGATACAGTTGATCATAATAGATTTTTGGACAGGTTGTAAACGTGGGTGCAATTATGGAATGGTCCTAAAATGGTTCCGGTCCTACTTGGAGCAAATGAGTTATTTTCTGACAATTGGAAGTTTCATCTCTGATCAAATGAGGTCCTTCAAGGGTCAGTCTTTGCACCCCTTTTGTTCAGTCCTTGTATGTTACAAATGCTTCTGAACACCAGTGTTATTATGGCTATGCAAATGACACAATGCTACTGTATAGTTATCATTGTCACCAAATGACAGCAGTTTAATTAACGTGTCGTGTCACTGTCTACCGCAAATTAACAACCAGATGAACCAGAGTGTGCTTCAGCTAAACCAGAACAAAACCGAGGCTATTGATTTTAGCAATGAAGAACAGAGGATTGCTGTTGGAAAACACCTGGGGTCACTTTCTTTAGAAACCAAAGATCAAGTCTGAAATCTTGGGGTGCTGATAGACTCTGACCTGATTTTAGGCAATCATATCCAATCAATCACTAAAACAGCATGTTACCACCTGACAAACATGTCCAGACTGAAGGGTTGCATGCTCGAAGCAGATGGGGAAAAATGTATCCATGCTTTTCTCTCCAGCAGACATGAATTGTGCAACGGTCTTCAGAGGGGAATCCTTCAAATGTATTATTTAGAACACTGTATGTTGATTCTGACAAAACCAAAGAGATCGGAACACGTTGCTCCAGTTCTAAGGGCTTTAGACTGGCTCCCAGTTAGCTTTAGAGTAGATTTTAAAATGTTGCTACCGGTTTGAGTCCTGAATACAAATGCTGAATTGATATAAACCCTGTAGGGGCCTGAGGTCTGCAGCCTTGGGTCAATTAATGGAGCCCAAAAAAAAACATGTAACATGAATTCTATAGATTGCTTTTTCATTCTAATTGTCTGATTCACTGAGTATTAGACAAAAGTGAAATAAAAACATTGATTTGGGCATTCCTTAGACCAAGAGGGGCCAATGTTTTTTGACCTCAGATCTACTTTTCGATCAGCCAACTCCCCGTGATCGGTCGATCACAGGGGGTTGGCATAACCGAGCATGCGTGAAAACCCGCGCATGCCATAATGAGCAACAGTCATAAAGGCAAAAGCCCTAAGATGAACGAGACAGAAAAATAAAGGAGGCACAAGAGTAGATGAGTTTGTGAAAAGGATTTCCTGCCTACCGTAGTGGGAGACCTGACGCGGATGCATGCGACACACTTTTGCAGCCTGTTAACTATCATTGGTGAAATACAAATGAGACAAACTCTGAATGAGAATAATAATAACAATAAAAGATATAGTGCAACAGCCCTGATCCAAGCTGCAATTGTATACTGCTGAGCGCTAACAACTTCCGGTGACGCAGGTCACGTGCCATCGTAGGTTAAAGGTGCCTTCCTTTTTCTTTTCTTTTTTAAATACTTTTTGGGTGAAAATGAAACTGATTGGATGATTAAGGTGCAGTGTATTAGATAAAACGTATATTTCTAACATGCACTGAGATACACAAATGTTTTGCAATTAAAAAAAAAAATTATATCCTCTACACCCCTTACGATCATTCAACGCACTATTCGTGCGTTGAATGAACATAACGGATATATGTTTAAAAAAAACAACTATTTTTAAAGTTATTAAATGTACATAAAAAATAATGACGTCATTATTTCATAAATTATCGACGATGTCAATGCAAATGTTGTGCATATGTGAAGTATCGCTTCGATGCCTTATTTCAAGTAGATCCTTGGATGTGTATTAAATATTTGTATCGAATGCTACCATCTTTAAAAAAATGTAAACAATTTAAACAATGTAGCAGCTTGAGGACAAAACTGAAATCAGTCACATTGTGCGAGCAGTTCTTCCACTTTTGTGGCCTGGGTGAAGTGAACACACGGAGGAGTGCAAAGGGTGCAGCAGTCAAGGCCGGCAGTTTGCGCCACAGACAGAACTGTGCATCGTTCCCTCCAGCTATCTGCTGCAAGTCGCTCATGTGTTGGCAGGCCGTTGCAGTTCAGCACAGCAAAGGCAGCGTCTGTTCATGTGTGAAAAACTAGAGCTGAACAGCAGGTGGAGGTATGGCCTGTTTCCCCTCTTAGCAGTACTGCCGTTGAAGCGTTTGGAATCAATGTGACATTAATGCAAGTGATACCTTGGCCAAAAATTTACAACATTAATTAATGAGCAAGATCATTTGGTATACACGCTGAGGTTCATGTATGCTCCTGAAAATTAAATAAACCAACACTGCAATTACTTAAGTAATAATCTTACCTCATATTTAATCAAACATCTTAATGTGTCCTCTTTAGTTTGTGGTGACATAAGTTGAACACCCCCGCTCCCCCCCTGCCAAGAGCCTATGTTGCTACTGCACCTTTTTTGCCAACCACAAAGTGGAAACGTTGGCTCCCCCCTGCTTCAAAATGTCATCCTTTTTAAATTAAATCTACAAAACAACCCTGAACCCTTGCGCTTGAAAAATATACAGACATGTTATCCTTTACATTGAAAAATACACACCCTATCAGCGAATGTTTGGAAAGAGAGGTGAGCGACGGAGAAAGAAAGAAAGGGAGCAGACTGTCTCTTGTTGACTCAGCGGGCGCTGCGCCACGCAATTAGTCCCAACTACGAGGAGAGGCAGAGGTGGGGGATGAGGGGGAGAGAGTGAGATAACCCAAAAAATAAAAAGCTGTCTGTGGAAAATTTGGAGCACTTCCCAAAATACACAAACTTTCCCGACGAGCACATTTCTTAGGTATGTTGTAATCTCATATGGCTGGCCTTTTTGGAGCCCCTCCGCGAGACTTCTCTCCACTCAGCTTTCCAATCTCCCCAGACCTCACCAGTCTACTTGAATCTGGCCTCGTCTCAGGCCCCAAGCCCTTGCCTCCACAAAATCCCCTTCCAAAACCCACTGTCCACACATGGCAGTCATTAGGCAACGCTCATACAAAGCAACATTATACCACCAATTGCAGCCTTGCATGAAATTTTGATCACTTAAAACCATCTTAAAGAGGCAGCCTCCACTTTTCTACTCAAAAACCTTTTCTTGCTCTTTGAGAATGGGAATCAACTTATCTCTTCCACACCTGCACCGCTTCATTGGACTGGGATAGCAAAGCTAAACATAGATCAGCAGTCATTTAAAAAAAAAAAAGATAATAATAATAATTCTTTAAATAAACCCACAGTGAAAGAAGCTATACGACATTCTTGATTGAGGAGGTGTCCAGGCAATATATTGGTTAATTTAACATTTAAGTCTTCCGTGGCTTATTTGTAGCCCCTCTAAACTCGGTGTAAAATAGTGGCTGCGTGTTTACAACTGAATCTCATTCAAATAACTGACAAAAGATTAACAAAAGGAGGCGGGCTTATTAAAACATCTGAATCCGGGCTACCAAAGATGGTGTGAAGTGGAGAGCAAAAGCCAACAACCGAGCTCACAGCAAAAAAAATGAAGGCACCTCAAACGTTGGCATTCCTACTTTTTTTTTTTTTACCACTCACCTCGCACTACCGGCTAATTAAGGAGCCTTTTACTTTTACGGCTGACTTGAAAGTCATAAAATTAACACATTTTGTTAAACAGCAGAACCAAGCTCAAAACCTGGTGAGAGTTTAACAAGCTCCTCCTGGGAGAACCGTTTGTTTTGCATGGAGGAAAGCATGCGTCGTCTCAACAGGCTGCTGATTGCCGTTTGCAGGACAGGGTGGGGGCGGGGGGTGAGGGTGAGGGGGAAGAATATATGCTTGGTTATGAGGGAAGACAAAAAGTGTGGCAAAGGAAAGGAAAGATTAGTGTTCCACGTGGAGCTGTTTATCCTAAGGAGCACAGGGAGCGGAGATAAAGCACCGAAGGGCCCCACGCGGCCTCAGACAGAGACCCTGTGCCAAGGGAACTGCTTTCCCTGCCTTGTGCCCACCAGATGAATAGGATTTAAGCAAAGTAGAAGATTTTGCCCCGCCTGTTCCCTTCCATTCATCCTTCCACCAACACTGTCGGATGGACTTGAGAGAGGAAAATAGCTCAACTGGCGTGTTTGAAAACGCATTAAATAGAAAATATAGTCCTTCGTTCTCATGTGAGGGTAGTGAATATAATTATGCTTTCGTTCTTAACATCACTGTGGTGGAATCAAAATTCACTCAAATCTAATTACCACACTAAATAGCTCTGAGGCTTTTACAAATAAACATTGTAACTTTTTTGGGGGGCATAATAAGAAGGGATTTTAAAATGATAAATAAGAACAGTGACATTTAATCATCGCATATTTACATTAGAATTAACATCCGGCTTATCTGTCTTTAACCTGCTTGCAGAAGATTGGACCCCAGCCCTCCGTATTGAATCAAATATTCAGCCATCGCTTGGCCTGTTTTCCCCACTTTTTTTCTTCTTCTCGTGTAGCTGCCTATTAAAAGGCACGGCGTCGTTTGGAATGCTGGTTTCTATTTTTGAAATGTTCTGAAACGATGTTTGCATACATTTGCATAGCCAAGTGCAAATTGAGCCATGAATATGCAAATGCGGAGATGATGTCTGTGGCAGCCTCCGCTGTGCCAGGTTTATAGAAGGACTCACACGCGTGCACACATGCATACACATCCATATGGATTCTCACCCCGTTCATCCATGTTATGCTTTTAGGGGATAACTCATTGAAAATCTGATTCTAAAAATCATTTGTTTTTTTGTAATGCCATATTAGGTGCTTTATTTTATTTTTTTCGAGCCTTCCATTGCTTCATCAATTTGATATAAGATACATTGTCGTATCAAGGTCCTCCAACTGACACTGGGCCCAGACACCAGCTCATGCTCTGTGCAGCTGACCCCTCAAAATAAAGGCTGACTTAATTTGTTTACTATATCGCGGACATTCACTCTGGCTCCCACCCCTAACCCCTCCCATCCCTCACTCTCCTTCTTTTTTAACCTCCAAGCCATTAAAAGCATTTGACATGTGAGTTTTAAATAGGATTGTTGTGAGCATTAAGTCAGTTTCCTGCACTTGGGGCGGGTGCTGGCAGTTCTAAAGGGGAAAGGATAATGCTTCATACTGTAAGTCATATTAGCCCCTCAGGGCCGATAGAGTTGTTGATTCTGAGCCACTTTATTTGCTGCCAAAAGTATTTACACGTATTGCCTTTTACAACGCTGAGGCCATCGTTCATTTTCAAGCTGGCAGGTAGCATTTAATCAAGCATAACGGCACCAAGCAATATGTTCAATATGTTTAACATCAGTGATTAAATTAACTAATTTGCTCATTTCGAACCTTTTGCTGCAAAATTATACACTTAGTGTGCACGTTTCATGAAACATTTCCTCCACATGGTTGGATTCTCACTGGTGGACTTCGGATTAGATTAGACATTTGTAATCCTGTATAGTGCAGTAGCTCACTTAATGTCTTAAATCACAGTTTCTAGCTCAGTGCTGTTATGCCTACACTCTCTATTGGATAAAATCTGAAACAACAGGTCAATTAGCGTGGGAGAGAACATGCATTTAAAATTTTAATTAAGGCTATTAGGGACAAACAAATGAACAATACAAGCTGTGTTGTTGGCAACATTCGTCTTTACTGGTTCGCTGAGGCTACTGTGACACCTCGAAGGTTTTTCTCATAATTCCGTGCCTCCGTTTCAGATCTCAGTGGGGATCCCAAATAAAGCCGAGTAAATCTGCACATGTACTCCAGAGAAATTATGCAAATCAAGGCGAAAACAAAAAAAGAGCCTTATCATAACGTTCCATTCCCCTGAGCCCCAGATTAAAAACTCATTCATTTGTTAAATATTTGACACATCTATGCTTTAGATTTACGCCTCGGGATTTCATACCAACTTGTGTGGGAGAAATGCCCCCCACTGATGCTGGCACAGTCAACCTGGCACATTTACACAAGGCCAGAGGAGTGTATGTGTGTGCGTAGAAAGACAGATTTTTACAATAGTGCTTTGCACTGCTTGAATGAAGGGTTGGACGTTAAGAGTAGGCACGATCGAGATTTTAATCTCATTATTCAAACAAATCCAATTCACGTATCAGTGTCAAGTTGCTGAACATGCAAAATAAACAGCCCATTGTGTGGCACGTGCAAGGCAGTCTGCAAGGTTTCTCACAATGTTATGATTCTTTGTGATACAATCCAGGATAAAGTCTCTATGTTGACGCTAGCACAGACAAAAAATCCAATGAAACTAACAGATAAAACAAAACACTGGACATGTTTAGGCTACTCTTTGTAAATAACAGACTTCTAATTGGAGTGGTTGGTGCACCAATTTCTATGTGAGGTCAATTTTAAGCTCTTTCAAAGACACATGATACACTGTAGACTAAATCATTGAGACACAAGGCCAAACCTAAAGGAACTGGAAAGAGAAATCTAACACATCCTCAAACCCACCTCCACCCTTTGACGCTGTATTAGTTTAGGCTCTTTCGGCAAGAATTGGTGTTTGTGAGAATGTTAGTCCACGATTCAGAATTTGCATCGTCAGAGGACCCTGCTGTTCGATGACTGATTATCTCTGTTTTTGTTCATCCCAAAAGTGTTTGATGGGGTTTAGAATAGTGCACTCAAGTTGTTTCACGTCACACTCATAGCGCGGTGCTGAGCACATTTGCCAAACTGTTATGAGGTTTGGGGTTAGAATCTCGGCTTTGGCCTTTCAGTGTGGCGTTTGCATGGTCTCCTCGTGTTTTCTCCAGAGATTCCGGCTTCCTCTCACAAAACACTGTGATTGCCCGGTGACCAGTGTTGGGCGTTACCCTGCCTCTCGACCAAAGTCAGCTTCGATAGGCTCCGGCTCATCTGCAACCCAAATGAGGATAAGCGCTACAGAAAATGGATGGATGGATTTGTGCGCTGGCCGTCTGTCAATCTGGAGCAAAAACAGACATTCCCCAAACTGTTCCAAGAATGTTGGAAGCATCGTATTGTCCAAAAAACTGTACCTTAGTAGAAGAGATTAGGATTCAGTGGGAGCTAAGGTGGTAAACCTACAGCGGATTGATAAATGATTTGATTAATAGGTGTGTGTCAAAACCTTTGTCCAGATGGCTTGTGATGATGAAAGACTCAGAGGAGGTAATTCTACCTCTGATTTCAAAGAAGAGAACTTAGTGATATTGAATAAGAAAGCAGCATATATTTTGGGATGTTAGGAAAAGATTTTTCCTTCAGTCCCGACTGAAGTTGAATACACATTGGAAAGATGTTCAAGGGTGCTTTGTGCCTTTTATGTGCAATAGGTGTTCGATGCTGAGACAAACCACTGCTATTTGACAAACTGGAACCGATTCAGAAAGGATGTGAGGAAACACATGAGAAGTAATGCAGCAAGGCGCAAAGCCATTATGTCTACCCTGAAAATAATTCACATGGGACAAAGCAGCTTTACAGCTTCATTCCTGGATAACACTAAAAGAAAGGGTTAGCTTTGTGGGGGAAATCATGGAAGAGGAGGGGGCAACATAATTAGATGATCACAAACTGTACCCGCAGCTCAGTTTTCACTCTGTGGTCCAAATTATAAACCGTCATATTTTTAAAGTCACACTGACATTCTTTCGTCCCCAGCAGCTGCCAAAAACAACCAAGGCCAGGCTTGTCTTGGCGCAGGATCAAAAAGAAGGACCTCGCTGCAGTCACACAGCAACTGAAAACATTTACACAGCTGGGACCCTCGAACCATGAGGCTGCCCTACCCTGCTGCAAGGAACGACTCAAAGACAGAGCTAGACATGGGGCGGGGGTTGTGGGGGGTTAGGGCTACAGGTGGTGCAAGAGGTTAATGATGGAGCACAGGATAATAACCCAATGACCCCTTTTTCCCAAACCCGGTGATTACATTCAGTATGACTGAAAGACAAAATCCACACAAACATAAATACACTCTTCACCAAGGAACCACATTCAGACACAGTTTTTGGACCAATATGAAATGTTGTTCATAAGCGTAGGAATAGCAGAGAAAAGACTTCACGGCCGTAGCCAGGAGTGTCATTGTTGTTTAAGTGTTAAGTGTTAAAGTGAATTCAACAAAATGTAGTATAATAAGCCTCTGAATGTATTATTTTAAATAATTTTGTTGGAATACTCACCATTAATGTGAATGGTTTTCCGTTCCTCACGATTGCTAGCGAAGCTAGCGGAATTATAGTCAGCTTGCCGGATCCATAGGCAGAGTTGCTGCTGGCTAGCTTCCGCCCTGCTCAGTAGCTTGCATGCTTCCTTTCTGCTGTCTCTCGCAGGCTATTTTGATGCGAACGTAACATTGCGCGTGTCAAAGTGCCGCTTTACATTCAACCGATTCATCGATGGTATTTCTCAAATTAGACACACCGCAGAACCTGTTCCCTCCACAAAGACGAATCCTTCGGTCTATTCGAGCAGTGAAAAGTCGATGGATGGATTAAACAAGCAACAATATTTTGTTTTATCTGCGAGCCAGATGCAATCATCAAAAGAGCCATATCTGGCTCGCGAGCCTTAGGTTCCCGACCCCTGTTCTATTCTATGCACCTTATAATGCGGTGCGCCCTGCGTATGAAAACAGTTTTTAAAGAGGCCTTTCATTGAAGGTGCGCCTTATACTCCGAAGTGCCTTATAGTGCGGAAAATACAGTAGTCTTCAGTTGCAAACGTATAAAAATATGATAAATTCATGTGATTTTCCCAACTTTTCCTAAAAAATAATCAAATAATACATTTTCAAATGAAGTTCAACCTATCCAAATCTTTCTCAATGTGTCCACTGTGTGACATCTTTTACGCGAGCAAAGCCAAAGTAGGTGCTGCCATCAAATCTCCCCTTACTTGAAACTGCAGTTTTAGCAACTCCTGGTTGAGTCGAAGTAAAAGACGGTGTTTATGGAAAATTCGTTGCTAGGTTGTCATGGTTACATTAATAACAGAACCTAAAAACAAACATTTGACTCAACTTGGTCTCAGTCGTGACGAAAATGATATCACAACAAAATTGTGTGTGGTAGAGAACATTTTCACGACATAAACAGCATCAGTGTTCCATTGCGACCGTGACTCACAAACCTTCTTTATGATGGCATTTGCAATCGGGATCTTAACGACTTTTTCCTGTGGTCTTAAAATCCTACTGTCAGAGGTGATTTATGCCATCCATTAATTAAACCAAGTATTTAGTTGCGGGGGCCTGATGACGCAACTGTCACTTATATGTTGACGGAGGACAATTTGGGCGCTCACATTTGTCAATGTATTCTGCCATTTAATTCCAGATGGAAAATACTTAATGCCCCTACAGCTTGATAATAGTACTATCGTACAATACTGTGTATATAGTGCTCATAATGAGACCACAACATACTTTACACTGGATTTTAGGGACCAGACAACGCTTAACACGAACTGTGCAAGGAATATCTCTGAACTAAATGTAAATAACAGATGAGTTTGTCTGTTGTTCATAGACATGCCAGGTGTTTGCTTTAATTCCATTTACGGAGCGGTTCAACTCCCTCACTTCATGTTTTTCTACATATTTGGAAACCATTAGAATGAAATAGAATATTGTTTTACTCTGGTCAACAGTGGCGGCGGTGAATGCTCATACACCTGCTAGGATCAGCACTCAATGTCATGCAGCTCCAGACAGAAAGTTCCTGCAAAGCAAAACTGTACTCTTTTGGTTAAAGGATATTGTAGATGTGTGATTGCTTTAGCATATGGAACATAATCTCTAAGGTCAAGCAAGAGGGGATATCAGGATATATAAGTGGATTTAGACATGCCTGGAAGCATGCTTGCTTTTACCTGCTGTCTACAGGACCTAACATGATGTGCTATGTTGATGTTAAAGTCTTAGTTGCAAATTCCAAACCCTTTCCAGGTGTATGGGACGTGGGGGTGAGGGTGGACCTCTATATAAGAAACCAATAATGAAGGAGTTTGGTGTTTTAACTGATGTTGGTCGAGCAGCGGGAGGCAGGGCAGCACAGCGAATGCAAGCTTGAGTTGATATTGTACCACTTTTCCCAGTAACTTTAAGAATGCAGAGGAGCATTGATCTATCTCTCTCTCAGTCCAGGAGAGGGAATCAAAGCAATGCAGAATTGGACCATCACTGCATAAAACACACACACACAAAACTATTAAACTTCATTTCCAAAGTGTGTATGACCATTTACAGCCATGGAAACTAGAGAAGAAGTGGGTGGGATCTTCTTCTAAGTAGAACCAGATTTGATTTTCAGCACACCCTTTCATTTATGCCCAATGTTCCTCTTGAAAGCTGCTCCTGTAAAAACCATTGCTCAGTGAAAGGTAGACAGACATATGGACTGACACTACCGTGACCTATTGCTCTAAATACCTCATCATTCCCCCCCCCCCCCACCCATACCATTGTTGCCACAGTTGATCTTGTTAAATCATGAACATGTGAACTTGTGACTTATAATTGGAGAAAGTAATGCAACAGTGATACACCACCATAGCCAAGCAAACAGCAGGAAGAAGTGACGCATCTTTGAGCGAGACTCTTCATTCGAATGTGGAAGGAAATGGCAACTTTTATTGAGCTTTTATTTCAACAAGACCAATTGTGAAGATAGAGCAGAGAATATTTTGTTCTAAAATGTCATACATCAGAACCTAATGGTTTCGAAATTAGTCCAACATGTGAAGGAAACATGTTGCTTAAATTCGAACCACCCTCATGGACAATGTTAGGCGAGACATCAGAATATTGCGGGGAGCTATTAGGGCCCTAAGAACATGAGAAGAAAAAGAATATGTAGCACACGAGGAGTTACTTGAAAGTTACAGGCACAGCTGGGACACAAATCACCTTTGCATTATGCCTAAGGTCCGATGTTTGTATTGCTTTACATGCTGATTTTACTGATAATTAACTTTTTTTTTGGTATGACAGTTAAGAATGTTACTTAAAAAAAATTCTTGTAAGTTAATGTGTGGCATTATTTCTATTGTTTTCTGACTTAAAATCCTTTTTGTAATCCAAACAAATCAGAGGTCTACCAGTATTTTGGATTGTGCTTGACCTCAAAGGTTCCATTGAGCATGGCATTGGCCTATGGCATGTGAATGCAAATGACACCCTCAACATTGAGGTGATATGCTTTCCACTATAGACAAGTAAATTCATGCACGGCTGTGTAACTATCCATCCATTTTCTAATTCACTTATCCTCACGAGGTTCGCGGGCGTGCTGGAGCCTATGCCAGCTGTCTTTGGGCAGGAGGAGGCAGGGTACACCCATACACACATAGGCAAACGACCATTTGCACACAAAGACAAGCACACCTAAGGACGACTGTTCCGTTAACCTGTCATGCATGTTTCTTGGAATGTGGGAGGAAACCGGAGTACCCGGAGAAAAGGGCACAGGGAGAACATGCAAACCCTACACAGGAAGGCCGAAGCCAGAATCGAACTCTCTGCCTTTGCACTGTGAGGTGCACAGTTGACCACCGTGCACGACTGTGTAGCAAATTCGATCCATGCCATGATTTTAGAACAAGCCCTCCATTTTAACACCATTCTCTTTACATCCTCCAGTTCACCTTTGGTAGAGATGGTGCAGGACTAAAATGAAGACATTTGGGAAGGCCAACAATGTAATAGTGCTAAGTATCTGATGGATACAATAGTCCTTTACAATGTAGTGGGTAATAAAGCAACAGTACATTTAGCTCCAAATCACGCAGAAGAGACATGCTGAGCTGTCTGACACTGGCAGAAAGGACTGCTCAATTAGGAACAGATTTAAGATGAGAGCGTTGATTCCCCAGCCCAATTAATTAGCACTCGAAGAGACGCGAGGCAGCCAGAGAGCAAAGGGGAGATTTGGCTAGAAAAAGCTCATCAGGGACTCGATCTCCCACTTGTGCCTTCTGGCCCCCTCTCTGTTCTATACTCTTACTTCCCTGTTTATTGGCATCTTCGTTTTCTCTAAGATTAGGCTCATTCGACTCCCTATTCACCTTATGCTCATCCCTCACTCCCAAGTTTTTTTTATCCTCCATGTACTATAGACTCTGTTTTTCATAACACAACTCTGCAATCTGGGTTAGGGCTAAGATTGATGAATTGTAATTGCAGTTCTGAATGTAAAGCAAAGCTACAGTTTGTGGCACAGTTATATTAACCCATATTCCGATATGTGACCTTTGCTTGTGTAGTTGTTGGCATAGCAGATTTTCTTGCAGCGGATGCGGGGGCAATTCCCAGTGGATACCTCATCCACAATCACGTTGAACATTCAAACGTTGAATCGAATGCCCAAAGTGCTTACTTAGATTTATAGGTACACTGCATTCAGTGTGCAGAAAAATATTATTTCAAGAAAATGTCTGGAATATCTGAATGGGAGACTTTTCTATTCCATACATGAGAAATGTTCAAAGATTTTTAAGCATTCTGTATGTGATGGTAGTAGTAGTAACAGTGAGATAAGAGACATGCTATTAATTTTACCTTCACTCTTAAAAAGATTTTTTTTAAATAATTGAATTGTCCAGGTTATAGGTAACATTAATGCTGGGCTTTTTTTTTAAAGTAATTGTTCATGGTCTCATTTCTTTTAAAATTACAAACACCTGCCATTTTGAACCATTTCAAAAGGGGATTTTTATTTTTGTATTTTTTTTTATATCCACTGTATATCAAATGAGTTAGTCATGTATGATTTCTTCTCTTTATTGACCCTAATTTCCCCATGCAATGTATTTTATGTCTTGCAGTAGTGAGTGATGAGATGAAGGTGTACTTTTACTGAATAGACTGTACAAAACATGACACTCATTTTAAAATGCATATGTTATATGAAAGTTATCACTGTATAGGAACATGTAAAATTTAAACAATTATGCTAATGCTGATACGGTATCCAACAACGCTATATACACTATAGAGACACAAATTACAGATGCAACTACAGAAGTGGGCCCGTCAGTAAATTTTGCTGGTCTGTCATTCGTCCTTTGCCAGCAGCCAGGCCACCCGTCCTTCATCATAAAATGCCCAAAGGTTTTACTTTAAAGTTTAAAATGGCTTTCTTTAACCAGGGTTCCGCTTCGCATTGTGACCAATGGTAGAAGCCAATCCTTCACACTGGCAGACATCAGCGGCATCCTAAAACTGAAGGGATGATGGCTCAAGGGCAAACTGCTTTCATTTTTAGCCATGCCTGAGAGCCTGAGAGAGAGAGAAGCTAACAACAAAGGTTTCACTTCACTTCATTGAGATGGACTTTATTGACTGTACTGCTGAACAGTGTATTTAAAGCTCATTAGCTGGATAACTTACGATTTACGATTTACATTCACAAACATCTGCTTACGGGTGCCCACTTCAGTGTTATCAGCTTGATGAACCAGTTTCCCACCACACGATACATGCGCACTCCCCCACATTGCTAAGTCACATTCATTGGGCTCTCCATTAAAGGACCAGTACATGCAACACAACGTTTCGTGCATACCGCCACGTACTGTACAGGAACCACAAAACGTTTCTATATTCTGTAGTCAATGCAGTCTGCTTGAAGTAAGCCTTGTGTTTTTTCACCTCCGTGAACAAACACGCGAGAGAGAGGCGGTGTGCGTTTTTTGTCAGTCATCAGCGAAACAGGAGTCCGTCAGTGACAGACTGAGAAAGTCCGTCACTGAAAAAACCAAAAGCGAGACAAACCAAAAGCGCTTGCAACAGGCAAGGAGCAAGAAAAACGTAAATTGCTTGCCAACTCAAAAGACAAGACAATGCAATACACCAAGAACATAAACCGAGACTACAATACAATACATCCTGATCTATATCGTGCTTTCCCAACAGCTGCAGCTGTAACAAAGCGCCTTAACAAAACAAAGTAAAAGAATAAACACAACACATAACATAAAAGACGGACAGTCGTGCAATCTTAACCACTTTCCCCTCATATGCTTTCTTGTTTGAAGCAGTTCTAGATGAAAGAGGAGAGAATCAAAGTGTCCTTTCTCCAGTGGATCAGAGACATCATGCTCAAAATGTGTTCATGTTGGCTACAAGCTAAGTTTGAAAGTAAACAAGAAGCTGTAGCGTCCATCCGCTACATAACATACTACAAGAATACTTACAGAACAAAAATACAATGAGTTATTAGGCAAAGGCTGTGAGGAATAAAATACCAAGAATGTCTCGAGAATTGAAGCACTTGTGGACACAGTCATGAGCAAGGTTTTATAATTCGACAGCAAGTGGTGTGGCATGGCTTTTAAAGGAGAGAAGTAATGAGGCCAGATTCGGGATAAGTGCAACTCGTGAGTGAAGGCCTACTCTTCAGCTGGAGACTGAAAAAAACGAAACAAACAAGAAAGGAGAAGCATGACAGGTACTGACCCGGTTTGTAATGATTACATTGACACACAAAAATCTACTTCCGTCAGTGCTTAGTCTGTCAGTTTTTCGAAGCTTCCCGTCATTCGTCAGTAAAACAGGCATCCGTTACTGACGGTTTGATGGACCTTATATCAGTACTGATGGAAGGTGCATCTCTGCTAAAAAAATGTATTGATCATTATTAAAATATTAATATTAAGGTTTGTGAAGTTAGCCTTTTAAGCCTGCATTTAACCGAAGTTGTGGGGCAATACAAGTAATAGTTCAAATATGTCAAAACCTACATCAGGTTGACAGTACTGGTCATTAAAACATATTTTACATTGAGATGATCTTAGACTGGGAAAACTGTGAGTGCAAATGCATTTTATTTTTAATATTGAATCTCGTAGAAGAAAAAAAGAAAGAAAAACACATTTTAACATGTCTGTAATTTAATAAATAAGTTATCTTTCGAATGTTCCAACAAACAATCTAACTGCTCACAGAGAAATCATTCTGCACATTTCCAAAAGAAAGTCTTTTGCAACCATTGACATGGTGGTGACTCGTGAATTAAACTTGCCTTTCATGCGAGAAACAATGGAGTGAAAAAAAATCAACTGGGGAAGATTGAGGCATTCATTCCCTGGATGTCACAGTATGACATTAAAAGAGGCTATGGAAAAGGTCAATGTTCCATAGTTACAACAACAAAAGATCATGTATTAATATATATGCTACTGACATTATGATACCAATTGTACTATGCAATACTGTACTTCAAGTAATATGGCATGAAAAAAGTTGCAGCGGTCTTAGCGCCTTCCCTGGAAGGCTGGAGATGTTAAGATGGTAGCTCATCAGTATGATGCAACCCAATTTGTATTTGGCGGCTCAAATGAGGCATATCTCCAGTGGTTTGTAAATAAGCGAGGGGTGTGAATATATATATACCGGTGATGTCTGAGTCCCTGACCCTGTCGGCTTTAATGTAATACATCGCCATTACTGCGGCATCACACAGGTCATCTATAAAAACACAACAAAACTTCAGTACCACAGGCTCAAGCCAAAGCTCGTCAAATTACTTTGGTCGGAGGGAGGAAACCAAAAAGCAATCAATAGAGGGGAGGGCCATCCCTCACTGGGCTGTATGAATTTTTGATGCCTGTGCTGCTTTAGCTCCAGACTATCAATTATGAGATAAACAGGGTCTAGGTGATTGTTGTCATGGTGTGCAGGGCTTCTATCCAATTAGATCTCGCACCGACTAATGTGTTAATATCTTACATAATTGGAGTTCGGGGCTATTTTTCCCTCTCTCAAATGTCAGGCAGACTACACCATTAGCACAATCTTATCTAGGCAGGCAAACTAATATAGATTAAATGTATGGGGTGATTTGAGTTTGTATAATACAGAATTCCATCCAGGTAGCTTAGAGGGCGATTGTATGTTTGTAACTTTTAACATTAGCCTAATGGCGAGTCAATCATTCATATGCACATTATACTGTGGCCATATATCAACCAGGTTTTGGGAATTTTTGCCTATAGTTTCCCATATACAGTATATGCCAAAACACTGCCCTTAAGTTGATTGTCAAAAAAAAATTGTAATTACTGTATTTGGGAAACTTTCCTGAGGTTTTTCTGGTGAAACTTAAATGGCACCCAAAAAAAGTGTTATCTCGAAGAAAAGATACAGTAAATATGATGGAGAGATACTGATAAACACAATATATTCTTTGACAGTTGAACCTAATTATTGTGTATTTGCAATAATGTTATTTTTCCAATGAATTACATGCCAATACTTGTTTCAGTGTCAAAAATGATTTTCTACGATGGCATAAATGTTATTTTTGTTCTGAATCCATGGAATGTGTATGGAAATAAGCAAAGCGAAAGTAACTAATGAAACAATGGAGGCAAAAAAAAAAAGGGATGGGCTAGCAAGAAAAAGAGAAGACCGCCAGAGCAGCAAGGGATGAGACGGCTGCCTGGAAAGACGATTAGTATTCATGTGGTGTGGTGCTCCAGAGAGGATTAATGGACTCTGATGCCTAATATCCTGGAGAACAATTAATTTGCCCACAGTTTTGTCATGGTTGAAAGTCAAATGCTGGAACAGATCGATGCGCACAGCCGCCAGTGAAATCGCGGCAGCCCCTTCTGCCGGGCGCAGAATTTTAATTTCATCATCATCATTTTAGCCGGCTGCCACCCTCCACGAAGCTGTCCCTGACATGGCTGAGAGGTTCGCCTCATCCCGACAAGCGTGGCACACACACACACACACACACACACACACACACACACACACACACACACACACACACACACACACACACTCACTTGCACGCTTCAGTGCACTGAGGCCTCCAAATAGCATGCAGTGACTGAGAATAAACTTAAAGCAATTATGGTTATTTGTGTTATAAACTCACTTTACTAGGTACACAGGCAATTTTATGAACCAATACAGACCATTGTCAAAATAAGGCTTTAAAAATTAAATGCTGTTTGGATTGCCAGTGTTTGCAGGCTAGCAGGGTAGAACTCCACTGGATTGCATTGACTGACATTTTGTTTACCACATGTAGCTATATGAGTGTATCAGAAACGTTAACACCCCCCACCCCATGATGCATTATTTTAAAACACAACCACAGCACTTAAATGTATTATAAACCCAACTTAGTTGTCGTTGTTGAACATGTTACATTCACTTATTGTACTTTTTTATTTTACGATTTTAGATTATGTCATGAGAAGTGAGTTAATTTCAGTGAGTGACAGTTTCAGAAATTTCTTACATCCGCTAGTTTTGATGGTTTATTTCCATTCCCCCCTCCCAACTCTGCATTATCTACCACTCCTATGATCACATCTGACAGCACACATGCATGCAGTGCATCCAGAAAGTTTTGCCAGCGGTTCACATTTTCCACGTTAAAAAAAAAAAAAAAATTACAGCCTCATCCACGCGTTGTCTTCATTTTATATTTTTAATACATTTGCAAAATTAAAACATACTTTTTCACATTGTCATAATAGGGTATTGTGTGTAGAATTGTAAGGAAAAATGCATTCACTCTATTTTGGGATGAGGCTGTAACAAGTGTTGTGATTACTTTCCGTAAACTGCTCACACTGTGTGACAGCTGTTTTTCATGAATATTTTCTTTTTCTGCACAGGTGGAATAATCAACAACCAATCAACTTATTCTTACTGAGCGGCCAAACATTACTCAACATTATCAAGCACGATGATTGCACACATTCTCACTAATTATGCTGTTTTTCCCAAATGCCGTATGTTGTAAATGATACATTAATCACATTAAGGCCACACTTACACAATTTGAAACAGAGTTTAAATTCCATCTTGCCTTAAAGAAAATGACCGTAACATGCCTGATTCATTGCTGCCAGTGAATGGCTCGTCCTCACTTTTACTCCCTGTAGGCATGGACACAAAAATGATTTCGCCATATGCTATTCATGTGAGAGCCTGAATAGGTATTAATAGTAACCGGCATAGACTCGACGCCAATAACATCAGGAACACAATCACATGCCAACATCACCATCGGCAACACAGCGGTGATTGCCACGCATCACTACACCATCATCAGTGGCGGTAAATATTTCATTAGGGATGCAGATGTGTCAATTAAAGATACGTAGAGACAAAGATGGGTCCCTCATCTGGGTGCCTGCTTTATTAGACACTTATTTTCTCCTCCCCTGCTCGAGGATATTCTTATTAGCACATTAATGCAACACAAGTGTGAGAGACACAGGACACCAGACTGGAACCCAAATGGGAAAAAAACAACGATGTGCTTTTGACAGACTTGCCTTATAACATGTGAGTGAGTAGATCTGACCTAAATTCATTAGTTTGTTAAAATCAGGGTGAGATGAAATAATAGCATTTACGTGAAAAATCTCGAAATAAAAAAAGAGATCTATTTTATATTTTGGATCACGCACACACACACACACACACAACCCATTCTGCCGAGTTTAATCTTAAGTGTCTTGCTATTAAACTCATGCCTTTGTCGAAGTTAGCCACAGCAGGGGAGGGAAAAAAAAACTAGACATCATTCTATGAATTATTAAAGACGCTGGCACTAATTTATTTAATGAATTAAGAAGAGTCCAGTGGGGGGTATTTCAATAATGGCACACTGTTAGTAGTGTTTTAATAAGGATGGCACACACTGATTGGGTAATTACATCTCAGCTCTCCCCACGCTGCCTCACTCTGGGACCAAAAGAGGCGGAAGCATTGTGACAATAGTGTCCTACTACGCTATATTCATCATCAAATACACACATAACATGACGTGAACCCCGTCTCATTGCCTTTCTGTTACATACAGAATTAGCTTTTGTCTCATCATAAATTGATGTGTCCAAAGAACTCCTAGTTATTGTTGTGTACCAAAAAATAAATAAAAATTCTACGTAATGCATGCATTCAAAATTCTAAATAGATTATTCAAGTATCTGTATATTTATTTAGAAAGACACTCTTGTCAACTCTCTTACAATATGTTTGAATGTGAGATTAACACCCTCAGATCGATCATCAGGCATGAAGGACTGATGCCTCTGTAAAGAAAATAGATCCATACTGGAGCTCTCTGAAGAATGTGCAGCTCACTGCTTTATCAAAAACCATAGAGGAAGGCCACAAGTTTATAATCTCCTACTGAATGTGCAAGCTAATCAATAGAGTTCAAGATAGAGTTTAAAATATGTCACTTAAAAATGAGAGGACTGTCAGGACAAGAACCGAGGAAATAATCCCCCTACAGCAAAATGTCAGACATGATGAGGACTTTTTTTAGCTCGCAGTAAAGCCCACACGCTTTGTCCAGCTCAGTCATACTGTTCATACATCTAAAGGCTTCATTCAGAAACACAGATGGTAAAAAACAAAACAAAACAACTGAGAGCAGGAGAGAGTGAGAGAGATAGAGAGAGAGAGAAGCAGCAAAGCTTGTAATGGGACTGGATCCCAATCAATAGAGACACTCCTCGGGCCATTCGTAGGCGTAATGACTTTAGGTTTCTCAATAATTAAGATATTGTCACTGTGCTGACTGCAGGGTCAGCCAATCATTAACCCTATGTTAAATATGCCTTTGTTTTAATTGCTTTGCTTTAGCTCCTCCAGATATACAAGGATGAAAATTAAAGAGACAGCAACCTTTTTTTTCCCAAATGCATGTATGAGTCAGAGAGAGAGAGAGAGAGAGCACGATAGCCGCCCCCAGGCGTACTTGTATGTGTGCACATCGGCATTCACCATGTAACTGACCCATTAATTGTTCTATCAGCTTTGCTGAACAGTCTTTCCTTAAACAAACGTGTCACATTTGCTCTCCCTTTAAAGTCTGGACCTTTGGAGGTGACATGAGAAGAAAAAAAACTTTTCCCGAATTTTCATCCCCATCGAGCAAACAAGTGAGGAAAAATATGTCACAATGCAGTTTGACGTCTTCAAATAGAGGCGGAACCTAGAGCCAAAGGTGATAAAATAGCAGTGCTCATCATTGCTCATCCAACAACATTTCTAGTCCACTTCCCCCATCCCAGCGATCAGCACTATGGCCAGTCCTGCCCCAGCCGACTGATGAAAACAATGAATTTAGATTCAACACGCTGCCATTTTTTTGCCTCTACTACCCATACAGGCTCACGTGCCTTCCTCTCTTCCCTCAGCAGCCCTGCCATTGGCTGCCGGTAAATGGACTAAAGCGCCACTCAATAGGCCGATGCACTCCGTCAAGGCGAGGGGGCTTGACCTTTCCTGGCGTAGGGAAACGCAATTCATATCGGCCCCAGACCAGCTGCCCGCTAAACGAACATCTCATCCAATTTCCAGGCGCTTGCAACACAAAAAACAGAAGTGGGGGGCGGGCGTGTGTTGTGAGGAGTGTTGGGGGAGAGCGGCTTGTGGGCAGGGAAGTCCTGATGGATTTTAGATTGGTTTCTCAATTTCTCTTCACTCGGGAGAGGCTGGCGGAGACGAGACAAAGAGGAAAAACAAACACCAAATGCTGAACGAATACACACGTGGTGGACAACCACACGCGCGCGCACACACACACACGCGCACACACACGGTCTGTAAAAGGTTGTTTTAACTGACCTCTTGATTTACGTTTTTTTTCCCCCATCTTCGAAGTGTGTATTATGACTTGCTAAATGATTTTATAGCCTTTCACATGATGTATCTGACTGCTTTCTTTTTTACAAGGAGTTTAAATCACCAGGACCAGACAGACTATTAATGATGGACCACCTAAAGAGACAATTACTGTGGGGACCACATTCACATCGGATCTACTTATGATGAACACACAAACAAGTGCATCAACACACAAAAACAATCACATTAAACTGAGCATAGGGTACACTCAATGCAAGCTTGCATACACCTTATGAGAATGCATGCAATCGGTCATTCACTTGTATTCAATGGATGATCAGAGGCGGGATGACCGTCGGCCGATGCATTCCCGGGCCAGTCGTGGGCATTTCAATGTTAATATAGGTCTGCAATTGGCTGGCGACCAGTCCGGCGTGCACCCCGCGTCTTGCCAAAACTCACCGGTGGCCTTAATAAGGAAGAGCGGTTCTGAAAGTGGATGGATGGATATATAGGTTAGCAATATTTTACACGGAAAATCCTTCTGGATCCCCCGCACCCTGCCCACCACCTTTTCCAGCTACTCCCCTCAGGCAGGCGCTACAGATCCATGCGCACCAAATCCAGTAGACACTTAAACAGCTTCTTCCCTCTAGCCATTAACTCCCTAAACAGTCACTGACGTAGTCACTCTTCTTGTGCTACAAATACTGCTACTGGTCACTCTAAAATGGTTCAATGATTTTCTGCACCAACTGTACAAACTGTCATCGTATTGTATTCTACCACTGATCACTTTAGCTCTGCTTGATACTTTGCACATTGTCTCACTTACATTACGAAATGTCCTTGCTTACCTATTTGTCATGTCCTTGTTTACGATGATACTAATGCAGCGTGTTATACCGGAGACATGTCTCTTATCAAATTTGGAAAGACTGCTGGCGTAACTACCAGCTCACAGTAAAAGAGGCCAAAAGAGAATATCTGTCGGACCTTATTCAAGCTAACCGTCACAACCCACGCGCACTATTTAAAACAATAGATTCTGTACTCAAACCCCCTCTGCCTACTTGCTCGGATTCTTCACCCGAGATGTGCAACAGATTCCTTCAGTTTTTCATTGATAAGGTCTCTACAGCTAGGACTCCGGTCTCAAATACCGCATCTGACCCCTCTGTCCATGTTCCATGTTCAGCTGTGCTAAATTCTTTTGAAACTGTGTCCTTGGCGCTTTTGGAGGATGTAGTTCGCCAGACAAAGCCATCTGGCTCCCCTTGCGACTCTCTTCCCCCGCACTTCTTTCAGGAGGTTCTCCCGAGTGTTGGCGCATCAGTCTTGGATATCATCAACAGCAGCCTCTCTTCTGGTGTAGTTCCCCAACAGTTTAAACATGCTGTGGTCCAACCCTTGATCAAGAAAGCTGGCCTTGATCCAGATGTGCTGTCAAGTTTCAGGCCCATTTCCAAGCTGCCTTTCATTTCCAAAATTCTGGAAAAAGTGGTGCACATGCAGTTGAAAATTTTCTTGGATGAACATAACATCTTGGAGGTCTTCCAGTCAGGTTTCAAGACGATGCATAGCACGGAGTCAGCCCTGTTACGCGTTTCTAATGACATCCTCCTGGCAAATGACTCTGGAGACCACGTGTGTCTAGTTTTATTGGACTTAACTGCAGCATTTGATACAGTGGATCACAGTATTCTGCTGTCTCGTTTGCAGCACTTGGTGGGCATTGGCGGCAGTGCTCTTGAGTGGTTTAGGTCCTATTTAGCTGACAGAACCTTCTGTGTCAGCCTTGGCTGCTCTGAGTCACGCACTGCTCCCCTGTCATGTGGTGTTCCACAGGGCTCAATTCTGGGGCCTCTGCTGTTCTCGCTGTATCTGCTCCCATTGGGTTCCATCTTAAGGAAACATGGTATTCCCTTCCACTGCTATGCAGATGACTGCCAGATCTATGTCCCACTGAGCAAGAAAGACGCCTTCTCATTAAGGCCACTCCTATCCTGTCTGGAAGAAATCAAAACCTGGATGGCACAAAATTTCTTGAGATTCAATGAAAAGAAGACAGAGGTGATATTGTTTGGTCCCAGTGGCCCTTGTACATTCCATCCTGTAGACTTGGGCCCCCTGTCTCCTTATCTTAAGTCAACAGTCTCAAACTTGGGCCTTAAACTGGACAGTGATTTCAAACTCGACCGGCAAATTGGTGCCGTTGTTAAATCCAGCTTCTTTCACCTTAGACAGCTGGCCAAAATAAAACCTCTCCTCTCACATGAACACTTTGAGACAGTAATTCATGCCTTTGTCACATCCCGGCTCGATTACTGCAATGCCCTTTACTTTGGAGTCAGCCAGTCCTCCATTAAGCGCCTTCAGCTGGTCCAGAATGCCGCCGCTCGCCTCTTGACTGGTACTCGTAAGAGGGAGCACATAACTCCTACTCTGGCATCCCTTCACTGGCTCCCCATTCATTTTAGAGTTATTTTCAAGATCCTCTTATTTGTTTTCAAATCTCTGAATAATCTCGCGCCACCTTACCTCTCTGAGCTCATCCGCCCCTACACACCTGCCCGGCGCCTCAGGTCTGTGGACCAGACTTTATTAGAAGTACCAAGAACTAAACTGAGGCTCAGAGGGGATCGAGCCTTTTCTGTTGCTGGTCCCTCTCTCTGGAATGACCTCCCACTAAACATTCGGCAAGCCTCCTCGCTGCCCATCTTCAAAACCCTCGTCAAAACTCACTTGTATTCTTTGGCATTCGACTCAGCATGACTTAGATTTGTTCTTGGTTTTACTGTTTGGTGCTTTCTACCGCCTTTATTACCGATTTGTCTTACTGTTTATTGTGCATGTTAAATTGCTCCATGTACAGCACTTTGTATGCAGCGATGGCTGTTTGAAAGTGCTCTATAAATACTGTTGACTTGACTTGACTTGACTTGACAAATTCCTTGTGTGTTCTACATACTTGGCCAATAAAGATGATTCTGATTCTGATTCTGATTCTGATTAAGAAGCAGGGAGCAGCACAGGCCTCTGCGGCTGAGTTGGAAAGGGCTGCGGCAAAGATACCTATACTGAAGCATGCCGACGTGTGCATGCTAATGAATAAAAAAGAGACATAAACAAAACCCGCACAGGCGCACGGAGGTAAACAAGTCCCACTTTGAGAGGGTGAGTTATGCCTCAGGCAACAAACTAATCATAGCTGTGCTGTATGGGCATGTTTTAGATAAACAACTGGCTTCGGTAATTTGGAAGCACTCCTATGGACGAAGCCATGTGCAAGCAGTACCAAATGAGCAGTTCAGCTGCAACAGCAGCACCAAGATGCAGGAAGAGTATGTGGTTCAGGTCTCCGGGGTGCTCAGCTTTTCCCTGCAGTCCCGTCTGTCTTGGCAAAGGCTGCTATGGTGTTGTCAGGCCTGGCCCAATTATTTGTTTGTTTGTTTGTTTGTTTGTTTATTGAACATAAAACATATATACAGTAATAATTTGACAGAAAATAAGGTAGATTAAAAAAAGTAAAAAGAAAGAAATCAATCTTCATTCAACACAGTTATTATGTTCAAGGGAGTAGGAAGAAGTAAAAAACTTATCTAGTCCTACCCCGTTATGTGATTGTATCTAATAAATCATTTTTATATCAATCAGAAAAGTAAGAAGAAAGAAGTCTCCATTAAGGCTCATACTTTACCCTTAACCGTGATATTTTTACAACTTTTGGTTTGTATCGGGATTATATACTTCCACACCCTGACACTCTTGTGTCAATTTTCTCTTAAATTCATAATGGATATTTATATACCTTTCTCTATTTATCAACTTAGTTCTGATTTATCATTATATTTAATGTTTTGAATTTATCATTTTAACTCTGATTGATGTAGGTTGTTTGTACTATTTTTTTGAATTTGTTTTTTAACTCAGCAAGCGATTTACTCATTTTCAGGTCCGTTTCGAGATTATTCCACAGATTAACACCTTTGATAGATACACTTCTTTGCTTGATGTTTGTTCTTGTTTTGAGTTTTTTGAATAAGTTGGTACCTCTTAAATCATAGCTGCTTTCTCGAATTTCGAAAAACTTCTGAATGTTTTGGCAGAGCAGGTTATTGTGTGCTTTGTACATTAATTGGGCGATTTTAAAGTCAACCAGGTCATAAAATTTCATCGTATTTAATTTGATAAATAGTGGATTTGTGGGTTCCGTATATTTTGATCTATTAATAATTCGAATTGCTTTTTTTTGTAGGTTGAGAATAGGGAGTGTGTTTGTTTTGCAGGCATTTCCCCATATTTCCACACAGTAGGTCATATATGGTAATAATAATGAAGTGTACAATGTGTACAAAGATCTCTTATTTAGCACTTCCTTGGTTTTGTAGAGGATCCCTACGGTTTTGGCTATTTTTCTTTTTACGTTATCGATATGTGGCTTCCAACATAGTTTTGAGTCTATTACTAATCCGAGAAACTTGGTTTCATACGCTCTTTCTATCTCAATTGAGTTTACCATAATTTTAGCTTGGTGTTTGATTGGTCTTGTGCCAAAAACAATTAACTTCGATTTTTTCAGGTTAAGTGACAATTTATTTCTGTCGAACCAGTTTTTTAATTTGTTTAATTCGTTTTCTACGGTTGTCAGGAGCTGTTTCAGATTTATTCCAGAACAGTAGAAAGTTGTATCATCAGCAAATAGGACACATTTAAATTGTTTTGAGACCTTGCAGATATCATTTATATATAAGATGAATAGTTTTGGACCAAGCACTGACCCCTGAGGAACTCCGTGAGTGATTTTTAGTTGATTAGTTTTTTTATTGTTGAGTTGCACGTACTGATATCTGTTTTCTAAATAACTTTTTATCCATTTATAAGCTACACCTCTAATGCCATATCGTTCTAGTTTTTTCAATAATATACTGTGATCTATTGTGTCAAAAGCTTTTTTTAGATCTAGGAAAACCCCAACAGTAAATTCTTTGTTGTCTATATTAGTGGCTATTGCTTCCACAAACTCCATAACTGCCATTGAGGTGGTCCGCTTTTCCCTGAAGCCATATTGATTCTCACTTAACAGCGCATGCTTTTGTATAAAGCTATCAAGTCTGCGAGAAAATAGTTTTTCTAATATTTTTGAAAATTGTGGTAGTAGTGATATTGGTCTATAATTTGTAAACCGATGTCTTTCTCCACTTTTATAGATTGGAATAACTTTAGCAATTTTCATTTTTGATGGAAAGATACCAGCTTTGAATGACAGGTTGCATATGTGCGTGAAAGGTCGCACTACATATTCTATAATCTGCTTTATTATTGTCATGTCAATATTAAAGCAATCAGTTGACTTTTTATTTTTAAAAGTTTTTATAATATTTGATACTTCTTCTTGTTTTACAGCAGTAAGGAACATCGTGGAGGAGTTTTTTTCTACATATCTATCTATTTCAAACAAGTTTGTTGGATCAGGAATTTGTTTTGCTAGGTTACTGCCGATGTTGACAAAATACTCATTAAATTCAGTTGCTATTTCTGCAGTTTTTTCCAAAATAGTATTTTTGCCTTTGATAAAATACTCTGGATAATCCATTTTTTTAGGACTATTTCTGATTACTTGGTTAAGTATCTTCCATATTTCTTGTGTGTTACTTTTATTCTGCTCTAATAGTGCATGATAATGATCTCTTTTACTGGTTCTTATAATATTTACTAGTTTATTTTTATAGGTCTTATATTTTTTTTCTGCTTCTTCAGTTCTCAATTTTAAAAACAATTTATATAAATTGTTTTTCTTTTTACATGCGTTTTCTATGCCTTTCGTTATCCATGGCTTACTTGGGTCTTTATACTTTTTGGAGACTTTAGTTAATGGAAAATGTTTATCATATAAGGAGATTATGGTAGACTGAAATACTTCAAACGCTGTATTTGGGTCTTCGTTTGAATAGACCTCGGTCCAGTTTTGTTTTTCTAGGTCTTGCTTAAAGGCGTCGGTGGAGCGTTGGGTTCTTAGTCTTATTTCTGTTATGCGAGTTGTTGACTTGGCTTTTCTATCAAAATAATTATGAAAAACTGCAAAAACAGGTAGGTGGTCACTTATGTCATTAATGAGAAGTCCACTTTCCATTTTATGGTCAATCTTATTTATAAATATGTTATCTATTAATGTGGCCGTGTCAACTGTTATTCTGCTAGGTTTCAGGATTACTGGGAAAAAGCTGTTGCTGTACATAGTATTTATGAAGTCGGTTGTTTTTTTGTGTCCATTTGGGTTTAATAAGTCAATGTTAAAGTCACCACATATTATTCGTGTTTTCTTATCGTTGTTGTAACTGAGCATATCTGTTAGTTTTTTATTGAATGTGTCAATACATGATCCTGGTGTCCTATAGATGCAACTTATGATGATATTTGATGCCTTTTTATTATGTATTTCAATGGTTAGACATTCCATTAGGTTTTCTATTGTGTTTGTCAATCTCTCGATTTTACTGCATTTAAGTGCTTTGTCTACATATATTGCAACCCCCCCTCCTTTTTTGTTTTCCCTATTAGTTGCAAACATTTCATAACCTTCTATTTCCATTTCAGTTGTTTTATCTTCATCAAGCCAAGTTTCTGATATGGCAATTATTTTGAATTTATTGAATTTAGTCAGGTATTCTTTGATTTTTGTGAAGTTTTTATAGAGACTTCTACTGTTTAAGTGTATTACTGAAAGTGCATTTTCCAATTTTATATTAGTGTTGAATTGTTCATCCAGGTAATAGTCAGAGTTTGTTACCCTTTGTTTGTTCTGGAAGAAGTTGTTGTCTGGGTCCAAATTGTTCTCGGGATCGAATGGCTTATAGTCAATATCTTCAAAGGGTTGGAAGTCCATGTTTTTGGGATGTGAATTTCCCGCTCCCACGCGGTCGTCGCTGGCTCCCTCGCGGTCGTCGTTGGTTCTCTCGCTGTCGTCGCTCGCTCTCTCGCCGTCATCACTGGCTCCCTCGCGGTTGCTGGCTGGACGTCTCCTGGGTCCCTCGTGGTCGCTGGCTCCCTTGCGGTCGTCGCCGACTCCCTCACGCTCGCTGGCTGGCTGCCTCCTGGCTCTCTCACGCGCGCTGGCTGGTTGTCTCCCGGCTCCCTCAGGCTCGCTGTCTCCCGGCTCCCTCGCGGTCACTGGCTCCCCTGCTGTCGTCGCTGGTTTCCTCTCGGTCGTCTCTGGCTCCCTCGCGGTGGTCGCTGGCTGGTTGTCTCCCGGCTTCCTCGCGGTCGCTGGCTTCCCTGCAGTCGTCGCTGGCTTCCTCGCGGTCATCACTGGCCCCCTCACGGTCGGTCGTCGCTGGCTCCCTCGCGGTCGGTCGGTCTTGAAAAAGTTATTGTCCGGGTCCAAGTTGTTCTCAGGGTCAAATGTCTTGTGGTCAGTAGGGTTGGAAGTCATCAAAGGGTTGGAAGGGTCATCAAAGGGTTCGAAGTCCATGTTTTTGGTATGTGAATTTCCTGCTTCAGTAGGGTCAGAGTTTTTATCTTCGGGTGGTGAATAATTCTCAGTATGCTGCTTGATGGTGTTGAACTCGAGCCTGTTGTGTTGGAGTACTGGTGCGGGGGTGGACGATAAGTTTGTCATGTCTTAAGTAGGCAGTTTCCCCTCTGTCACGTGCAGCTTTTAATTTTGGGAGGAGCTCTTTTCTTTTTTGTCGTACGGCATCTGTAAAGTCTTCGTTGATGTAGATGTTGGAGCCTTTTAAGTATTTTGCTTTTTGTAGGATCCTTGATCTGTCCTTGTATTTGAGAAATTTCACCACAACTGGCCTCGGACGAGGTCTTCCAGGTTCTTGTCTTCCTGTGCGGTGAGCTCTCTCCACCTCAATTTGCCCCTGTATCAGCAGCTTCTCCTTGAGGATTTTTTGAACTTTTTCCTCTGTTTCAGTCCACGTTTCTCCCGGTTTTTCCTCAATTCCATCAATTACCAAGTTGTTTCTTCTTGACTGTCCTTCCAAGTAGTCCATCTTGTCTGTTAATACAAGCATGCCGTCACATATTTTGTAGAATTCTGTTTGCATGTCTTTGGAATGGCCAGTTTGACAGATTAGATTTTTTTTAATGTCGTCTACCTCTTTTTGGGTAAAGTTGATGCTGGTTTTTATTTCTTGGACTTCCCTGGTAAAAGTGTCAAGTCGTGAGTTTGTTGAGTCTATTATCATCTTGACAAATCCTTTGAAGTTTTCCTGTTGTTGTTGCAAGAGCGCCGTAAAAAGCTCTTTTTGTTGCTGGAGTAATTCGTTTACTTGAGTGAGGGTCAGGAAATCCTCATCCTGCTTTGTGTCTTGCTTCTGTTTGGGTGGCATTTTGTCGGGTCTCGTTGCTAGCCAGTTGTATGCTAGTTTGTGACGTGTCCAGTGGGCTTGCTGCTGGGTGTTTCTAACGTGGCAAGTGGGGTTGCCGGCTCCCTCACGCTCGCTGGCGTTCGGCTGGTTGGTCTCTGGTGGTGGGTTCCAGCTGCGTAGCGACTTTTCGCAATTAGCTTCCGTGCTAACGTCCGCGGTTAGCTTCCGTGCTAACGAGCTAGCGTTATATTAGTTATGATACGCCCGTTTAGCCATCACTGGCTGCAGATGATCACATGACATTGCCTGTCCAATCAGTTCAATTAAACCTATTTAGAGAGACTTCAACCTTTGCCTCACAAGGGACTCGGCTCGTCATCTCTGTATGCTCGGCCGTGTTGCATTCCTGTTGGTCAAAAGAAAAGAAAAGAAAAAAGTAAGACCCGTATTGTATGATGATGTAACGTAACAGTTTAGCCAAAAACACATATTTCAGGTTTGGTATTCTTATTTTTAAGCTATCAGTGATCACTCTTTAGGACCGCTGTTTCTTTCTCTCTTCATAGTGATGTAATGGTGCCTGGAGAAGTTGGTGTTCTTTCAGATTTTACCTTAAAAAACTAATCATAAATACTAGTACTACGACTAATTCTAATATGAATAATAATAAGTAGTAGTACACTAGTCCCGAAAAATGCCCTGTTTTATAAACAGTGGCATGAAAGAAAAATGTGTCATTTCTACTTTTTCACAACATTATCATGACTTGTTGAGGAGCAGCAATAGAATGGCAATAAAATAACACCACACATGAATTCTTTAATTATTACAAAAGAAATCATCATTCAAAATGAGGCATAATGTGTAGTCAATCACTTTTTGTCATAGTGCGAGGCTTCACCTTTTAATGTAGTGGGAATGCAATTTACTGCCCGTGTATTCTCTGACCTGGTTGGTGCTAGTCTGGTTCCTTGTCTCTGCTCACAGTGACGTGCCAGTCTAGCACCCGGTTGGGAGCTGTCAGGGCTGCTGGTTGGGTTTGCTGCATTGTTATCTGCCCCTATACAAAATAAACAGTTTGGTTTGACTTCAGTATTGTTTTAGGCCGAATCTTAAAAATGCATCACTATCTGTCACCATTCTTGTGTTTTAACATACTTAAAAATCAACTAGCAGCCGAGCGACTGTAAGATTAAACTACTGTACATCATGTTCGTTCGGGCTCAGTAACTTGACTAATGTTATAATATAGAGTTAGTTGGCTGGATGGATGGCTGCTGAAGTTGAGGATGAGGAGAGAGGAGCGTTGGCGCAGAGCGCCGATGCGTATTTGGAACTGAGAGTCGCCGCTTGGAATTGAAATGGATTTCCATGGGACAGGAGAAGTGAACCAATCTCTTTTTTCGTCAATGGATGCTACAGCTTCTTGTTGACTTTGAAACTTAGCTTGTAGCCGACGTGTGCACATTTTGAGCATGACGTCTCTGATCCACTGGTTAAAGGACACTTTGATTCTCTCCTCTTTCATCTCAAACTGCTTCAAACAACAAAGCGTGTGGCGGAAAAGTGGTTAGGACTGCACGACTGTCCGTGTTTTATGTTATGTGTTGTGTTTATTATTTTACTTTATGTTAACTGTTTTGTGAAGCGCTTTGTTACAGCTGTCGCTGTTGTGAAAGCGCTATATAAATCAGCATGTATTGTATTGTATTGTATAGTTATAATTTAAAAGACACAAGCTTCAAAGACATTGAGATCATCTCTGGCCATTTACCTTTCATCTAACATGACAGTCGAGCGAGTTTAAGGAAAACAATGGGAAAACGTTTCGTAACAGTTCAATTATTACGGACAAAATCTCTCGAAATGATTTATTTGGAAATCACCTTAAAACCTCCCTGAAAATCATGTCTTCACTGGATGTTCCCTGGATACGTGCCATTCGCTCGAAAGACGTTTATTTTGCCTTCTCACATTTCCAAAAATCGTGCAACTTTCAAAGAGTGCCATGTCAATCAACTGGGGTGGCACTGGCATGTGTTAGCAATATTTTCCTTGGCATGAACCGCCCCGCATTGCGTCTGTTTGGCTCATCAGTCCTCATGCCGAAAGTTAACCAATCGAATCGATGAAGGCAGCGAGTACCAATTAGAGGCAGCGGAGGGTGGGTCATGATTTCACCAATCAGGCTCACGGATATTACTGGACGGTGCACATCAGGGCAGATTTAGAAGTGGATATATACAATGCTGACTGAAAAATAAGTAGGTACACGCCGTATACCCACGTATACCCCTGGAGTACACCACTGCCTCTTCCTGCTAGGTGGTTATGGCTGATGGGATGTGGGATGTGGGTTGGCTACATGGATGCAGATCAGATTTCGTGCACCCCACAAAAGCAAACAAAGCTAGTCGACAGTGTATGCCGTGCATCCCCGGAGTCCAACTGCTGCTCTGAAACCAATTTAGCAGCCCAGGCTGGAAAGAGTAAACGTCTGCTACCTCTGTTTTCTTCTGCCGCAGCTACGTTCTTCTCTCTTGAAGCATTATTCTTTGGAAGACACAGTTAGGCCAGTGGGAGGGAATCTGGGCATGAGAAAGTGGAAAAGAGAGGAAAGGGATCCCTTCTTTCTGAAATTATGCTCTGGATCAGTCTGGAGAGGCCTAGTGTGTTTGGATTGGCATGGCCGTTGGCAGACGCCAGGGGGAGGAGGAGCTGCAGGAGAGTTATAAATAAACATTTGAACAGGGCTAGGGAGAGGTGTCAGCAGACCCCGAGCTGCAGACCTGCCATGGGCTCATTGGCGTCCCTCCAGGTCACATTACATGAGTGAAGTGACGTACTGTGTGTGTGTGTGTGTGTGTTTGCGTGTGCGTGTGTGTGCGTGTGCGTGTGTTGAGAAGGTGGAATGTGTGACTCAATGAAGGCCTCTCTGTGCCATCCTCAGTGAACTGAGACAATTAGCATATTATTACATAAGGACAGAATGTTCCATTCACACCTCCTCTGCTGAATATGTGCTGTCGGTCCCAGGGTTCCATTTCTTATCGATTCACATACATTAAATATTAACATAAGAGGAAATGATGTACGCAGGTGCCCAGTAGAATGAATAAAACAATAAAATTCTCGTTATTCTACATTACCTGCCTTGCATGAACCTGTTCTTCCTGGTGAGTGTGATGCTCCCAGAGGTTTAAGAACTCTACTTTTTTTTCTTTTTTTTTGCTTTGTCTCTCATTTCAGTGACTGCATTTTATTTAGTACGAAGATAACTAATCCACTTTAATTAGGGCCACTAGTTAACACATCCGCCTCACAGGTCAGAGGTGCAGGGTTCGATTCCTGCTCAGGCCTTATGGGATTTTCATCTTCTCTCTGTGCCTGCATGGGTTTTCTCTGGGTACTCCGGTTTCCTCCCACATTCCCAAAACATGCATGGCAGGTTAATGGAACACTCTAAATGGTCCCTGAGGTGTGATTGTGAGAGCGGACGGTTGTTCGTCTATGTGTGCACTGCGATCAGCTGGCAACCAGTTCAGGGTGTACCACCCAAAGACAGCTGGAATAGGCTCCAGCATGACAGCACGTAAGCGGATTAGAAAAGGGATGAATGGATGGATGGATGCATAGATAGCTAGATATCTACAGTAAATTTGCCTTCTTAAACTAATACAAACATATTTCCGTGCCTTAGCTGAAAAACATGTCACCATCAGTGGAGAGTGGAACAAGTATAAGTTAATAACTGATTGCGCCTCCTTTGGCAGTAACAACCTCAACCAAACATTTCCCGTATTGCAGATCAGACCTGCACAATGGTCAGAAGGAAATTTGCTCTGTATAAAACTGTTTCGGTTCTGAAATTTCCTTTAGGATGTCTTGTGTGAATCACTCTTTTGAGGTTGTGCCACAGCATTTCATTTGGGCTGGAGTCAGGAATTTGACTAGGCCACTCCAAAAGATGTATTTCCTCTGTTGAAGCCATTCAGTTCCTTTGTGCAAGTTGTCGTTCACATTGGGAAATGCTTCTTCAGAGTAGAAAATTCCAAACGACTGCATTTTTTTTACAAGGAACGGCAGCGTAACCAATACAGTATACCCATTCTCGTCACATATCCAGACTTCTTTGTGTAACTCAGGTTATAAAAAAGGGAAGTAGTCAATATCTTCCAAGGCCTTAACAGTTTGTCCCAGGTAAGCTTCCTCTACGAAAATGTTTTAGCAACTAATGTTGGGCCTTTTGAACTCAATAATCCACAAAATGTTACAACTTCAGATAATGAGCAACGAACACAACGGACAGCTAAAATAAATTTGCCATTTGCCTCGTACTACTATCAATGAAAAACACCACAGGCTACAAGCAACACCGCATGGAAAAACAGAACAACAGTCTGAGAAATATAAATGATTTATTTCCATCACTTTTTAAGTAACATGGAGAGAAAAAGAAGGGAGGAAAAGCAATACAATTGCACTATCATTCACCAAATTAGCCCACTTTAAGAAATGGACTATTGGTACAGTTATTTACCTTTCGGAAAATAAATCGAAATGAAAATTTAGTTCACAGAAACACTAAAATGTTTAGTTCCAATACATGGGAAACATGGATTATGAATCAAGGTCATTTGCCTGGAAAGGAAGAAGCAAGATGTACTTAAAAATGTGAAAAAATGTTTGTGTATAGTTTGTGTACTTGATGAGCAAACCCAGTAAAAACAAACATGACAGAATGAGTTTTGTTCAAATTTCAACCAACACGACTGAGCGCACAGTCGTAGTATAAGATGTAGCATAATATCTATAGTATGCACATTTGCAAATCTGTCTTGTAAGGGTTCTGTGAAGTACACAAATATCATAAAAGAAGAGGTGAGGAGCAGGAACTCGCCCCAGCCCACCCCGTCGAAACCCCCATTCCCACTTGAGCTCACAGCGCTCTCCAGCACAACCTCCTGTGCTGGCAGCAGGCTGCTCCCCTGGCCAAGCACGAATGAGGCCTTAAGAAAACAAACTGGTTCTGATTGTGAAAATAGTGCCGTAAGGCCCACCTGGTGCCTGTCGCTTATCTCAGACAAGGCAAGCTTTGTGCCGCACGGGGGCTCGTGACTGGCCCTGTATCACCCCACCAGGTGGAGAATTGCAGGGCCAGAGTCTCCTCTGCCATCTGGCCTTTCTGTCCATCACTTTCTCCAAGTGCCTCCATCCAGACTGCACTGAGGTCTCTGTGTATATTTTGAGAGTGCAGCATCAGGAAACAAATCACTATGTAGACCCCACACAGATCTGTGGGTCAGAACAATTGGAGATGGTAAGACCAGCAGTTCCCACAATGGCATTCCAAACTTTTTACCCCCGCGCTTTTCACCGACAGTGGAGAACAGTTCTGAGCATTTCTCAAAGAGAATCACTGAAAATATTGTCCATTCTCTACATTTAAAACTAAAACTAATACTAATCTATAGTATTTTGAAAACAATCGAAATGCAATACAATTCATGATTTCACTTTCTATCTGAAATAATATTCTTTAAAATCTGTTGTATGGGCCAAATTTGTGTAAACATTACAATTTGGAACAAAAAGTTAAGGGTATCATTTTTGCATTGTTACTTTTCATTTGAGTGCAAAAATGTGTTGTCTCCTTTTGCAGCCAACTATTTGTCTTTGTGTTGATAATGAGTTGCTTCTGCTCGTCTCTCCCTGCTTTGAGTTTTATTTGAGTCCTGGATTCTTGCTCAAGTTTCTGACCATATTTGGTCAGCAACCTTGCCCTTGACTATTTCAGTTCTCAGGACGTACCGTGAATATACAAATAAATTATTTTTAAAAAAAATCAATCTTGCAAATTCATCTGAATCTATTAGACGACTACAACAGGTAATAGTGCACGTCTGTAATACACTCTTCTTTGTTGTTTACTACCCCAAGAGGCTAAATCCTGTTTACCGTGGCAAGACTGTCACTTCATAAAAATGAGTTTTCATGACATTCCAGCAGATATTCCTGAGGATGTCATCTAATAACTATGAGCTGCTTTCGTGCTAGCAAGTCATTTTCACTTTCATAAATCTTAGCATCTACTTGATGAAATGGTAGAGACATTCTTGCCTCCCAGTTGATGCACTGTACAGTATTCTATCTTATTAATTTCCTCTCGTAAATAAGCAGTGAGTAATCTACACTGACAATGCAATAAACAAATGAAGACATTTGGAAAATAGGCAATAATTTCACAAGCAACAGAATGGTCAATGTCTCCGACACGTTTCATGATCAGTAGTTTTTCATCTTTTTTTTCCCCATCTTAACATCACACTAAGTGGAACATTGGGTCATAAAACAGGAAGAACTAGAGGGCAAACTGGAGAACACAGAACCCACCCATTTTTAACAGTACCCGTAACTAAAAACGCAAGGATGGCAAAAAAGGAAACAATAGCACATTGTAACTGTGACAAAATACTCAAGTGTATGTCTTCCTTGTGTCAAATAGCGGATCATTTGCGTGTAATTCGATTAATAACCGTAATCCATTAAAAAACCAAATTTATTGTAATTTGGCCAGAGCTTTCTTGATAGAATCCATGAACAGACCAAATGGTAGTTGCCCAATGAAATACACTTCTTGCATAAAGACAAAAAGCTTTGACACAACCCTGTGAGCGGCACAGTTTCCATGTGAGCTACTAATTTTTTAAACTTTAAATCTGAAAAATGTTCCATAACTATAACACTGGAAGGTAGAGCAGTCTTTATATGTTTTTAAATATGTATTCATTTCTGTGTTTGTGTGTGTGTGTGTGTGTGTGTGTGTGTGTGTGTGTGTGTGTGTGTTTTTACAAGATTCAATGTAATCTTTGCACAAAAAATGCATGTTTACATTGTAAGCACAGAATAAAGATGATGATCAGAATCAGAATCAGAATCATCTTTATTGGCCAAGTATGTAGAACACACAAGGAATTTGTCTCCGGTATAACACGCTGCATTGGTATCATCGTAAACAAATCATTGAACCATTTTAGAGTAACCAGTAGCAGTATTTGTAGTACAAGAAGAGTGACTACGTCAGTGACTGTTTAAGGAGTTAATGGCTAGAGGGAAGAAGCTGTTTAAGTGTCTACTGGATTTGGTGTGCATGGATCTGTAGCGTCTGCCTGAGGGGAGTAGCTGGAAAAGGTGGTGGGCAGGGTGCGGGGGATCCAGGAGGATTTTCCGTGCCCTTGTCTTGATTCTTGCAGTGTGCAAGTCCTCAAGAGTGGGTAGGGCGGTGCCAACGATTTTTTCCGCCGTCCTAACTGTCCGTTGAAGTCGGATTTTGTCCTTTTTTGTGGCGGCCCCAAACCAAACCGTGATGGAAGAACACAGGATTGATTCGATGACTGCCGTGTAGAACTGTCGTAGCACCTCCTGTGGCAGGCCATGCTTCCTCAGCAGCCTCAGGAAGTACATCCTCTGCCGGGCCCTTTTCAGGATGGAGATGGTGTTGACTTCCCACTTCATGTCCTGGGAGACTGTGATTCCCAGGAACTTGAAGGTCTCGACGGTTGACACAGGGCAGTTGGATAGTGTGAGGGGCAACTGTGGAGAAGAGTGTTTCCTGAAGTCCGATCATCTCTACAGTCTTGAGCGTGTTCAGCCCGAGGTTGTGTCGGCTGCACCAGAGCTCCAGCTGCTCCACTTGTTGGCGGTACGCAGACTCGTCGCCGTCTTTGATGAGACCGATGACCGTGGTGTCGTCTGCGAACTTTATGAGTTTGACAGCTGGATCTGTTGAGGTGCAATCGTTTGTGTAGAGAGAGAAGAGCAGTGGAGAGAGGACACATCCCTGTGGGGCTCCAGTGCTGGTGGTGCGTATTGATGATGTTGATGCTCCCAGTCTCACCTGTTGTGTCCGTCCCGTCAGGAAGCTGAGGATCCACTGGCAGATCGTAGGGGACACACCGAGGTGGAGAAGTTTGGGGGTGAGGAGTTCCGGGATGATGGTGTTGAACGCAGAGCTGAAATCCACAAACAGAATCCTTGCATAGGTCCCTGTGCTGTCGAGGTGCTCGAGGATGTAGTGCAGACCTATGTTGACTGCGTCTTCCACAGACCTGTTTGCCCGGTAGGCAAACTGGAGAGGGTCCAGCAGGGGTCCGGTGACGTTCTTTAGGTGGTTCAGCACAAGGCGTTCAAAGGACTTCATGACCACAGACGTCAGGGCGACAGGCCTATAGTCATTCAGTTCCGATGTTGCTGATTTCTTGGGAACTGGGATGATGGTAGACTGTTTGAAGCAGGATGGGACCTCACACAGCTCCAGAGATCTGTTGAAGATTTGTGTGAAGACCGGAGCCAGCTGGTCAGCGCAGACTTTCAGGCAGGAGGGGGACACTTTGTCGGGCCCCGCAGCTTTCTTGATCTTCTGCTGCTTGAAGAGCCGTCTCACGTCCTGTTCGTGGATCTATAGTGGAGAAAAAGAGGATGGGGGGGTAGATAGAGTAGTTTCTGGTAGAGGTGGGTGTGTGTGGGAAATGGGGGTGTCCTTTTCAAATCGGCAGAAAAACATGTTTAGTTCATTAGCAAGACCCTTATTGTTCACTGTTTGGGGGTGTGGCATTCTATAGTTAGTGATTGCTTTCAGGCCATTCCATACAGATTCAGAGTCGTTAGCAGAGAACTGGTTTTTCAGCCTCTCTGCATAGCTTCTCTTAGCGATGTTAATTTCCTTTGTCAATTGGTTTCGGGCGTGTTTGTACAGTGCCCGATCGCCACTTCTAAATGCGGCCTCTTTCTCTTTCCTGAGTTGCCTGAGTTTGGGAGTAAACCATGGCTTGTTATTGTTGAAGGAGCGGAAGGACTTCGTTGGTACACACATGTCCTCACAGAAACTGATGTATGATGTTACAGTGTCTGTGTATTCATCCAGTGTGCCCGTTGAAGTTTCAAAGACGCCCCAATTAGTGCAGTCTAAGCATTCTTGTAGAGCTAGCTTTGCTTCATCTGTCCATTTTTTCACAGTCTTAACAACCGGTTTAGCACATTTGAGTTTCTGTCTGTATGTAGGTATTAAGTGGATTAAATTGTGGTCAGAAAGACCCAATGCTGCACGGGCGACCGATCGGTATGAATTTTTGATTGTTGTATAGCAGTGGTCTAGAATGTTGCCTTCTCTGGTGAAACAGTCGATGTGCTGCTTATATCTGGGAAGTTCACGGTTAAGATGTGCTCTATTAAATCGCCCAAAATTATCAGGGGTGACTCTGGGTATTTTAGTTCGAGTTTGTTTACTTGTTCGGCTAGCGTTTGTATCGCCGTGTTAGCGTTAGCTTGTGGCGCAATGTAAACACCGACTAGTAAAAAGGAGGTGAACTCACGTGGCGAGTAGAATGGCTTGCAGTTTAAAGACAGCGACTCCAGGTCCGGGCTGCAGTGTGCGTCGAGCTTCGTGACATCAGTGCACCATTCTTTGTTGATATAGAAGCAAATCCCGCCACCTTTCGATTTCCCTGATAGCTCTGTGTCGCGGTCGGCTCGGAGAAGGCGGAAGCCGGGTAGATGTAGCGCGGAATCCGGGTGGCGGTCACTGAGCCAGGTTTCAGTGAAGCAGAGCGCAGCAGAACGTGCAAAGGTTTTGTTGGTCTTTGTGAGGAGAAGAAGTTCATCCATCTTGTTTGGCAGAGATCGTAGATTAGCAAGATGGATCGATGGGAGCGGGGTTCGAAATCCGCGCCGTCGATGAAGTGGTGCAGCATTATAACAATTAAAATGAATTATAACGATTCCTTTTTTTTTTGTACAAACACAAGTTTCATATGCATTATATTTTCAAAATGGAGAAGAAATGTGTAAACTCCGAGCAGACTACCAGTCTCGTTCTTCTGGTGGCGTTACACTACCCTTTTAGGCGAGATTGTGAACATTCTTCATCAAGCAGCACAGAGATGAGCGCACCATTTAGGAGAAAAATGAAAGTGATCATTGAGTTAGTCAAATAGCCGTGATTTAGCTGTGTTACCACTGTGTAAACAACTATAAAGCGTGCACCTTTACTGATGATCCACTGCAGTTCAAAAAGAGGGGACTTAAACACTGTATTGAAAAAAAAAAAAACAATGACAACGATGAAGGCATTAGTGCCTACTTAGGGATTTATGCTGGGAAGCTAAGAATCAAAAGCAATTAGGCCCACATTGTCTTTCAACTTGAATTAAATGCAATCACATTAACATCTACCATATGGAATATGAAATGGCTGAGCTGAAAAGTTGTGTCTGATGAACATGCTCTTGCACCAGGCATTGTTCAGTTGGAATTCATTAAGACATTTGGGCAACATATTCTTCTTATGGAAACTATAAGAATTGAGAAATGTGGATGAGGCTACTTTTTCCAGGGTCCTTGGTGAATGTTGTCAGTGATCTGAGACAATTGGAGTGGTGTCTGGGTGAGCCTGACTTTGGATCAGGACCCCGCATCTGGGCCACATGTGCAGTCAAAAAAACAAAAAAAGTGGGTGGGGGGACAAACAGAGCGGGATTTTAAGGCCAATCGTTTGTTTCTTCCTTCTTTGTCTACTTTTTGACTTTCTTTTCTTACATCTGCAAGCTTCCCCCAAAACACTACGGGCTATGATCATGGTGATTCGCATCAAATTCCAAGCATGTTTAACGGTAACAAAAATCTGTGGTTTCGTGCCTGAGTGGGTTTGATAGAGTCCCTTTACAGTCTCCTGGCATCTCTCTGACCAGCCCTCCATTAGCAGCATCAGGAGGCCCTGGGCGGCCGGCAGGAGTGTGACCAGAGATTATTGTCCAGTCTGCTTGTTTGGGTTAAGGCTTTAGATGGGGAAATGGGATTAGGGTAGGCCCGGCTGGAAAGACATACACTAATGGGAAGCAGAGGAGCACTTGCCTGATCCTCCTTCACTCACAGAGAGCAACCCTGTTATCCCACCAGATTGGATTAGCCCCCTGTTAAATGTGCTATGATAAGGGAGGACCACTGCTGAGGCTCTCTTCGGTGCTGCTGGGGAGGAAACACACAGATACAGCACATGGATCAAATAGATTCCAACACGCTGGTTTTAAAAGGATTTCATGTTAACAGATTGGACTGTGACGTCACATGAACACTCTCAGAATAGGTACGGCTTTCTTTGCCTCATGTTACATCGATCACGCTACATTAATGAAGCCCATCAGGATAAAATTACATTAAACAGTTTGTACGCCTTTTTTGGACGGAAAGCAGAACAATAGTCAGAAGCCGTGAGAGCTAAATGTCAAAGATACACCAGGCGTAGCTTTGGGTAAGCTCAGCCAAATATGCTCACAAAAACATGTCAACATAGTCTATTATTGATTGGATATATTACATGGATATACTGTATGTGTGGTCCAGGGTTGAAGTCCTGCCAGTGTTGTGGCTTTGGGACATTAGGGACATATGGCTTCAACATGATGAGAAATATCAATGTTTGAATCCCGCAAATGACAAAAGGAGAAGCAAGTATGCCAGTCTGCTTTTACCCTTGCGCAAGCCTCCATAAAATCCCAAATTCAGATCAGGGGTCGAGAGAATAGTGTAGATAATATGTAAATTAATGTTTGGTGACCAGGTAACATTATTGATGCAGGCTTTTATTGATGCAGAATAATCGAGGATGACTCCAAAGAGTGGATTTACGGAGAACCCCAATAACGAACAGATCATGTCCAATGTAATGCTTGTGGTTATGTTACGTGTGAGCTACTGAGCGTGCAATTATTTACATACATCAAAAATAGATGAATTAATGACGCATTTTAGGGTGCCAAATTGCATGTTCACTCATTCTAAACATCCATCCATCCATTTTCCGAACCGCTTGATCCTCACTAGGGTCGCGGGGGGTGCTGGAGCCTATCCCAGCCATCTCCGGGCAGTAGGCGGGGGACACCCTGAATCAGTTGCCAGCCAATCGCAGGGCACACAGAGACGAACAACCATCCACGCCCACACTCACACCTAGGGACAATTTAGAGTGTCCAATCAGCCTGACATGCATGTTTTTGGAATGTGGGAGGAAACCGGAGCACCCGGAGAAAACCCACGCAGGCCCGGGGAGAACATGCAAACTCCACACAGGGAGGCCGGAGCTGGAATCGAACCCGGTACCTCTGCACTGTGAAGCCGACGTGCTAACTCATTCTAAACAATTTAGTGCAATGTTGGCAACAGATGTAGAAGTGTTGGAGACTGTCGTATCTAAAAGATTTTAGGAAGTTCTGATGGTTTTCAAAACTTAGAACACAAAATTACGTTTAAAGTGATAGAATTGGAAGTGTTAGTGGAAGACAATAAAAACATGTCACAGAGTTACAGAGAAGAAAATCTGTCGGTCCCTCCAGTAGTTTTGGCGAATATAGAAACCACATGAAAGCCATGCTTTAACTTGCCCCGAGTGTGTGGCAATTGTACAGGCACAGTGTGTTACAATCCTGTGTACGATTGTGTCTAAAACTTGGGACAGCTCACCCAGAAAAGAGGGAGAGGCGAGCACCATTTGTCACCATGCCTTGCCTCAGATGGAAGGAAATGCAGAGTTGAAAAAAGTTTTGTCATTGGTGATTGGCTCCAAGTCAGCCCTGAAATCTCTCAGAAGCGCCAACATTGCATTGCTGAAAATATGATGTCACAATAATTTTTGTTTCTGGTATTGGAAAATATGCACAATTACAGGAACATTCACCCCGAGCAGCCCTAATTTTGCCTGTGCTTTGATGAGCGCCGTTGTGCCTGTCGATTTGTACCTTGCCTTTCAGATGCAGTATTTCAAGATGCCAAATCAGCCATCTCATTTTGTCCCACATTTTATAAATCACATTGTGTGTGCGAAATGAATTTATTTGCATACATTCCTTCCCGAAAGAGCAAAATGAATTGCCGGAAATATTATGCATTTGACAGTTGTAATCCTGGGTACACACAGTTCGGAAATTCAACATCACTTTGCCTGAGCAACCATTTTACATTCAGTAAATCTAGTCCGAAGACTCTTAATGTCCCTGTAAAGTGAGAGTGAATTTGATGCGCGACAGAAAAGAGTGTTGTAAAAAAAGTCTGCCAAGTTTTAAGGATGTGGGCTTGAAAAGCATGTCTATATAGTTTGGCTCGCGGGCTAACACGCTTCCAGACACCATGGACCAGCGGTGGAACTATTCATAACGCCACGGTGACGCTTGGTGTGTGGGTCCACAGAAAAGAGACAATTCAGGGAAATGTAACTGTTCATTTAAAAAAATGGCACACATTGTTACTCATTCTGTGGGTCACATGAAGACGTTTGAGCATAGACTTAATGTTAGCTACACACCACAGAATACACTAGTTTGCTTTTCCACATATTGTGGTAGCCTAAATAACATGAAATACATAACACTTGAGTACTGTATTTAAATAACAACATCAAGCTGTTCTGTAAATTGTGGCATCCAAGCAAAGATTACATTTTTCGGTTGTCAACATACTAGCTTGCTAGCTAACGACACATTCGTGGTAGCAATGGGCCAAATAATTATAACTAAGCAACTCGCAAGTGCGCCGGATATCCACTAATGGCACTCATGGGGATGGGACGACTCTTGCCGCTAGCCCAAGAATGTCACTGGGCACTATTTTAGGCACACCCGCAAAAATCTGGGAAACTGAAATGGTGAAAAACTGCTTCACGCTAGTTTGTATCTCCACAATTAAATACTAAACAATTCCTAATCTGCACGTTTTCGGCAATGTCTTCAAGTGTGTATCGTGTCTTTCCAAAATTGAATTCACTTTTCAGGGTCTGTAAACTGGAGGGGAAGAGGAAACAGAGGAGTGGTCAATGACAAGAGAAAAATTCACAGAAAGTGGATTTGTCATCACTAAGTAATATTTTATGTTTGTGTTTAGTTTGAGCAAGTGGACTGAAAAATAAAATTATATCCTTCCACAGAGCAAGGTGGACAGAAGGACAGAATTTGGTTTGATACGAAAGTAGAGCTAACAGTGAAAATTGATTATTTGTATGAGATGTAGAAAATTATTGGAATTGAAAGATTAGAGATTTATGAAGTGGGTGTGGTCACACAGAACGTTGTAAACTATTGAAGAGGCACATTTGTGATTCCAGCAGATGTAAACCTGTCACTGAGAATAGTGGGGGAGATTATTATGCCCGAAAGGCATCTTCTAGACTTGGGCAATGACAATTAAATGTTTTCAGCAACTGATGTTTTAATTCAGTTTAAGTTATGATTAATGACTGGTTTCCAGACTGCCGTTGTCTTCCAAAGTCTGAGCACTTCATTTGCACCATGGGATGAACTGCTGGAAAATGGCATCCTGTGGCAAAACTGGGGGATTATGACGGTTTGCACGTTTGAATGTGCACATGTCAATCTATGTTCCTGCCTATACCGTAGACATACGCTGTGTGGCACATTTTGGGAAAATGTGGTGAGGGGTGTATTGCATTTAACGTGTAGGAAAGTCTGCACACATTCTGTGTACACATCAAGAAACATAATATTGCTGCACAATCCTCAATTTACCCGCAGCATGAGGCCGAAAGGACTCCCCTGTGACCTCCCTGCCAACTCAGTCGTCTCCTGTGTGATTGATTAACATTTTATTCATGTTTCCTTTTGCCACCGGTCCAGGTGACACATATTGCCCATAGTGGGTGATGATTGGATTCAAAGGTTACCAATCCCATAATGGTTTTTAAATTACACTCTGTGTGATCGTGTCATTAATGGAATGATCCGCATCATGCTATTGTTACCTCAGTGGATCTTTGTCTATTAAGTCTCGATATAGTGACGTGTCAGACTGATCATCAAGCATTCATAAATTGGTCAGAGAAAAAAAAAAACAGTTTGGGGAAAAAAAAAAACTTGTTCATCACAAAGCAGAAAAGAGGCCACTGCCACTCGTCTTATCAATGTAATTTCACCCACCTGATGATATTTTTCTAGCAGAGACAGCCTAAATAATTTACAAACAATAAATGAGATCAAACGCGCCATAAGTCCAGTTGACAACCACTTAAGGGATTCATCCTTGGTTAACAAATCACTGTTGGCTAATTAACCAAATTGTGTGTAAATGTGCGCTGCACAAAGGTTACTGCTATTTAATGGGCAATCAGAGTCCATTGGCAAGAAATGTTAAAAGCCTATCTAGTATATTGTGTGATTATGAAAGGAATGGCTTCATATAAATGTGTATCATATGAGCGGTTGAATGTTTGTTACAAATCTTTGTGTCTAGTAGTTGTTGTTTGTTTGTTTTTTGTAAATAGATTTGGTGAGACTGTTTTTGTCATTTTGTACCTTTACACTACACATGGGTATTTGGGATTTTATTGAGAAAGATCAAAGAATTTATTTTGAAAATGTGTCCCCAAAAAAGAATAAATAAATACAGGAAAAAAACTGCTTAATAATTCATCATCATTTGCAATGTGTGGCTCTATCACATTTTGAAGTTATGATCAGAAAGTAAAATCTGAATTAATTTACCATCATACTTTTTTTTTTACCCCCCACACAAAGAAATGAATTGGATGAACTGATTGTTCTTTTTTTATTACTGTATTTATATTATTGAGCATTTAAATGATGATTCTAAGGGCATGTAATAATGAATCATAATAAACAATAATGACTCGATGCACGAATAATAAATACAATGGAACTGATGTAGAACTTCAGATTCTGCATGAGGCCTAGCATTAATACGTTAGGAATTCTCACACAACTTAAACTATGCTGACACAGTCAAAGGAAGGCAGTAATGTGCTCTCTTTACTCCATTACATTTACTCGAGTAACTTTTTGGGAAAATCGAACTTGTCAGAGTAGCATGACTGCAACAAACTTTTTACTTCTACTCAAGCATTTTTATTACAGAACGCTATTGTTACACTGTTGCATTGCATTGCATGTTGACCGAGTTTGGATAAGGTGTGTGTGTTATGCAACCAATAATCAGAGGCAAGTCACTAAGAACTAAAAGAACATTTACCATGAAACAGGTAATTGCGTAAATCGGTTGACAATTGCTGCAAGTTATGGTGGCAAGTCAGACTCAATGGCCAAATCTTATTTCTTTAACTGCAATCTCGTCAGTCCTCCCCTGTTTGCATGTTTGCGCCTCGGTATTAAATACTGTACTGCACGAATTAAAACAGACTCAAAAAAATATGTCAATTTAAACTAAACAATCCAGGAATGACAAAAGGAAATGATTAACTATTGAATTGTATTTCCTGCTCCGTTTGCGATACTGTTAAGAAGCTCAAAGACTTGGTGGTGTTTAATAAGTGTAAACCAACAAAGTAAAATTAAGATTGTTGCATTTAAATTTGCCTTCATTTAATTTATGCGGATTTTTAATATAATGTATAATTACTATAATATTGACAGAGATATGACTGGTAGTAGATTTTTCACGAAGGACTTATTTGGAGGACTATTTTTTCTCACTCTCACTTGTGTACAGTTTTTGGCAACAATCTCCAGCATCTCTTTCCACCGTGTACAGTTAATCACACATTTGAGTACCCAATTATATATTCATGTTGTTTAGTACGTCCTTGTTCTTGTATTTTCTTTGCCATTTGTTTTATGTGCATTCACATTGTATGCTTGCGTTCAATGCGTCTTTAGGGTCATGTGTGTTCTTGTGTTCGGCGTGTTGATGTGTGTTCGTGGACATGACTGTGGGTCTTTCTCATCTAGCGTTGAGAAACTTAATGGCTTGCACATGTGGAGGATTTTCAAGTGTTTAGAATAAAGTTAGTTTCCAGAAGAGTAAAAAAAAAAGTATAAAAGGGGGAAAGGAGGGGTGTAATGGAGGAGTCGGCGGCCAAAGCAGTCTCAAGCTGAAGACAGCCCGCCTGAGCCCCTCCCTCTACTGAAACCAATGCCTTTCTCTTTCTCTACTCGCAGAGTTAAAGGTCAGGGGTCACGGGGGAAGAGCCTTTTGATTGGGTACCAAAAGGGGAGGATGCATTAAACCTGCAGTGTGTAACGTGACACTCCCTTAAATCTGATCAGAACGATAAAATAAATGAAAACACCGCAGTCGAGCAGATACCTCAAAGTGTAGTGAGCGAAGTACAAAGCAAATGAGGCAAAAAGAAAAGTCTGGCAAAACACCAGCCTTCATCTTACCCCTCCTTTCAGCCCTCAGTCCTTCTTAGGGAGAGATAAAGTGTTCCAGGGACCAAGAACTAAGCACAATTTCAAAGATGTATCAGAGAGTAAAATGGAAAAGTGCTTTTAATCTTGTGTAACCCTATAGGGCTCCAAATTGGAGGGACTTCAGAGAAGGAATCCTTTAAAGAGGACATATAATCCTAATTAAAACACAGAACAGAGCTACCACTTGATCTGAGGGGGCCTCATCTTAAGCTCAACCATCATCCAGTTCAGGATTTCTTATTATTGCTCTAGCCACACAATTAAATAACATTTCCACTTGAAGGGAGCAAAGCCACAGATGATACCGACGATCGTATGCTGTATTAGGATACTTCTTCGTTATTCCCCAACTTCAAGAATGTGCAGCATTTATAGATTACACATTTGGGGCTTACAACATGCTCATTGCGGTAACCGTGAAGCATGCGGTGCCAACAAGCTGGAGTTAGAAGTTTTGAGCTGAATAAGACAGTTCTCGTCTAACCTTGCTTACTTTAGCCTCACCCCGCACCGCTAACCCCCTCCTTTCAATTGATCAGGGTAATTGAGAACAGCTATGTCCCCCCCCCCCCCCCCCCCACTTCTCTCCCGTGCTCTCACGCCGCCCCTCCCAGTCTCTTGAAAGCCCAGACATCTGGTCCACATACACCCCACGTCTTCATCCCCCAGTCACCTCCGAGCCCCTGTCTTTCCAAATGGGTTCCCTAGATATTTGGGAGGCTGAACAACACAAAGATGTAGAGGAAGAAAAACAGAAAGGTGAAGAAGACATGAGGAAAGCAGTCAAAATGATGCTGTGTAAACACTATATGAGAACAAGCCAGACCACCGGACTCTGGACCAGTGCATCGCCACACAGAGACTGAACAAAATTTCATCAAGTAAATCAATTTTCTGGTCTTGATAAACGGTCGTTTACATGTTTGTTTGTTTTCAACCATCATCACACACACACACACACTAGGGGTGGACCAGCTCTTGAAAAACGTTTAAACGGCTTGATTCGACTGTTTCAGTTTGGTTCGCAAGTGTCCCATTGGTTCAGAGGCACGTGCAACTCTTTTTCTCATTTATTTGAGGCACAGCTGTCTTCAGTAGCGCTAATCGTAACCACTGAGCACGAATGCTAGCCAGCGTTACCGTGCACATTGGCATCTATCCTCTTTGGTGCTCTTTTTTGTACAATTTTAATGCTTGTTTATGCATGAGCCATCCTCCACGAACTAAAGAGACTGCCACCAAATAGGCTTTTTGAATGTTCTGCGAACATTGACTACTCCCGCCAGGAACATAAACAGAGTGGCGACCGGCACCAGATATCTGTTTCAAGTATCAGAATTGACAGCAACACCAGCGTGCCGAGTCTGTATCCCTCAAATGCAAGATTTCTGGTGCATCGAGATCTTGCGATGGAGAGATTACAGCTTGCTTGAAAATTGCTTACACAAACACGTCAGTCTATGTGCAAGACATATTTAATAACTTTTATTTCAGAGAGTAAATGCTATATCAGTGTTTTCCAAACTTGTTGAGCCAAGTAACCTCTTTTACATTTGAAAAATCTCACAGGTAATCTGCACTATGTACAGTATATATTTATATATATGTCCATTTTCCGAACCGCTTATCCTCATGAGGGTCACAGGCGTGCTGGAGCCTATTCCAACCGTCTTCAGGCAGTATGCGGGGTACACCTGAACAGGTTGCCATACAATCGCAGGGCACACACAAACAAACAACCATTCACACCTAGGGACAAAAGAGAATGTCAAGTTATCCTACAATGCATGTTTTGAGAACGTGGGAGAACATGCAAACTTCACCCAGGAAGGCCCCTAGATTTGAAACTACAACCTCTGCACTGTGAGGGGAACGTGCTAACCAGTCGACCACTGCGTTGCTATATAGCCCAGCAGTCTTCTTGCAGTTTAATTATATTTAATCATTTGTCTTTGCCGCCCCTCCATCAAATGAGGTCTTTAGTTGAAACCGGTCAGTGGCCCAAAAAAGGTTGGGGACTGCTGGTCTATGTAATTAAGTCCAAAATACTTTTGCAAAATGCTATTGATATTTGATGAGTTAATAAAACATCATCTTTTCAGGAGAAGTCAAGCCCAAAATTAATGCTCTATGTGCTCCACTAATCTGATGAATATTGTGTTTGTGGAAGATGAATTAAGAAGCAAAATCAGGCCATTTTTAGCCATCGCAGGGCTCGGTCATTTGGTCACTTGCTGTCAACTTGTAGTCGCTCAGGGCTCAGGTAACGACCAATTGTACATTAAGGCTCTGGTTTCTGGCTTTGGTCATGTGACGTATGCAAACATATGGTATTATTAGAAAGATTTTTCCCCTTTTAATCTTTTGCCACCTTCTCTTTGATTTTCAGTTAGAGGAATAAAAAAAAAAGACATTTGTTCTCATTGCTGACTTCCTCATCGTCCACCAATCACGCTTGACTTAAATGGAAACACTATTTCTATTCTTAATGCCCAGCTGAATAAAGATAATTCAGTTACATCAGAAAATGATAAAAATTTTACAAATTGCGATTGTTTGGAAAACATTCAACTCTGTGTCAAGGTCATTTTAGAGTTTTATTACAGATTGCTCAATTCAGGGGAAGAATACACGGCCAGGTCCATATATCCAAACACACACACACACACACGCGCACACACACACACACAGGCGCGCATGCACACACACATGCGCACACACACGCACACACACACACACACACACACACACACACACACACACACACACACACACACACACACACACACACACACACGTGCACCTACCTCTGTTCTTGTATACACTTTGAGATCCTTTAGAATGGTGCAAATGATTCAATTTCCCTCAAAATTGTCAGAGATCTGAATAACTATATAAAGGTAAATATTTTTTTCCATTTTTCTGCACATATTCTTAAAGTATTTTGCCATCTTCCTATGTAGTTTCTTGTCAGATCATAAACATCCATCAATAGAAATTCAATACATAGCGTGACAAATTTATATTTACAAAAATTGGATTTGGCTGCTGTGTGTTGTGTTTTTTTTTTCATGTTAATGTTCAGTTTTAATGATATCCTGGATTATCAAGTAGAGGAAGAGAAAACAACATGCACTCTCTTAGGACTCGGAGGCCACACTATGGCACGGATCAATCGCCTTTGTCCACGGACAGTGGATGGAAAGTGAAGGTATTAGATATTATATCATGTAAAATGTTAAGATTACAGCCGTCAGTGTCAGTGTCACCCATGTGGAAAAGTATTCTACCTGTGTTGCCTGCACACGAGGAAATGTTTCCTTTCCTGTCTGCAATAGCTGATGGGATGATAGAAAGAGAAAACGGGGGTATGAAGATTTATGTTTGTGTGTGAGTGCATGTGTGTGCGTGTGTGCGTGTGCGCAAGTGCGTGTTCATTCGGTGGCAGCAGAAGCAGTGGCGGTGTAGGTTACGTGTTACAGATAGGGATCAGGAAGGGACAGATTTAATTAACAGATATCTCTGCTTAATGTAGATTCTTTTCACTGCTTCTGATACCCCCCCCCCCCCCCACCTCTCGTGCTTATCCAGCCAGAAATAACTTATTTTGGCTCTGCACCAGTTGTAATGTATTTCTCGCAACATTTAAGGGAACAGGCTTTCAGCAGCGAGCCTACATTGCCATGTTTACTCACAGACAACAGCAGTTGAAGAAACATTTAATATCTGCAAATCATTATCTTTCAGGCACATTTTCTGTCATATGCAACATGGAGAGACTGCTGCTCTTGGTCCGTGTGTTATGATTGCCATCCTTTGTTTGCACTTGTGTGACGATTAAGCGTGGCAATATGTTTGTCGTGTAATACACAGGTATGTGTCAGTGGTAGGATTACTCATGTCTTCAAAGTAGGTGACACATTGATTAGAAGTCAGGGAAACTACATAGAAGAAATAACTAATGCCATTTAAATAAGAGCGCTGCATGGGGCAGAGATATTTCAAAATAAAAAGCGGTGGGAAAGAAACTTCAGTAATATCAGCAAAACATTCATCCTACATCAGGCTAATGAGCCTGGCTCAATAAAGTAGATCATGAAATAAAGTTTAATGCTTATGGATTATGTGAATTGCACAGTAAGTACATTACTATAGTTGCCATGGCTCAGTGATCTGAAAAGAGTCAATGGGATGGAAGAGGCGAAATTAAAGTAATTTTAAAAATGAATGTGAGCGTGAGTTCGTCTTGCTGCAGTACTTGAAGAAATCTCAGATGACATTATGTTCCTGTTGAAAGGTGTCAAATATTCCAGTGTGTGTGTGTGTGTGTGTGTGTCTGTCCGTATATTTCATTTCCACACACATCTGTCTCTGTTTGCATATACATATTTTCATCCGTTTTTTTTTATGCATGTGAATGTGTCGCTCTGACTCCCGCGAGTTATTGTTCATACCTTGAACACCTCGCAGCTTAAACTATATTAAAAGCCTCTTTTACAGAAATATCAATCGTTCTCACAAGCACCAGCTTATGTGAATTCATAGTCATCATACAAAAATGTGTCAGTAATAACATTTTGAATTAGCCGCTGTGCGGATCAGACTGTTCCGTGAACATTAATGCAACACCGTTGGTGCCTCCGTGACATGCGTAAAATTATTTTTACACCTTTCTGTCTCTGTGACATTGAACAGCCCAACGAGGTGCAACATCAGCATTGCGGTTGTGGCTCGTGTGAATGGTGGTTTGTTCCTTAACAAGTGACTCAATAGATTTATACTCGACCTTTTGGATTACCCATCATGCAGGTGGAATGTAAGGGCCCATTTAAGCATCCATGTTTGCCATAGATGTCTTTTAATTTAGCAGCTTCTAGTGAATTTGTCATGCAGATGATTGAATACCAATGCCCTTGAATGACAGAACCCCCTCACAGACACACACATCATTAAAGACCGGATCATGCCCCTAAGAATATTAAGAGCTCAGAGGTATTTGATGAACTGATATTTTCCCATTAACACATAAATTATTTTTCGATACCATAAATTGCAGACATTATCCGCAAAGGCGGTTTTACAGGATGGCAAGGGGTAGAAGCTGCCCCTCTCACTCCCATTTGCCATTCTGTTGGCAATGAATACTGAATTCAACATTTTATTATAAATGTTTCTCCATATTGTGTAGAAAAAGTGTCCTTAGAATATACTACCACTCTGACCACCTTCTTTCGAAAAGAGATGGTTGCATCTGACATGGCATCAATAGCATTCCGGCTACCATGTGACTGATCCCCGCGTGCATCTATTATATATGCAGCCATGCTGGCAGAATACCAGCTGAAGGATATACAATAGAGTGCAGTGATAAAACTCGCGGTTGTCAGTTAATATTCTGTCCAAATGAAAGAACATAATGAGATGCAAAGTACATGTGCAGGCTGGACAAGTTGGGTGATTATTTATAAATATCGCAATGGCAGATGGGGAAAACTACAATGGTCCTTGCGATCATATAAAGCAGGTGTGTCAAATTCATTTTTGTCACGGGCCACCTTGGAATTGCGTCTTCGCGGGCCACATAAAATGATGTGGTGGGGCTGATCTGGTCCCCGGACGTTGAGTTTGACACCTGTGATATAAAGGTTTGGAAGGTTACAAGTGTAGGTTCTCCCCATCCCTGCGTGGCTTTTCTCCAGGTACTCTGGTTTCCTCCCCTATTCCAAAAACATGCGTGGCAGGTTAATGGAACACTAAATTGTTCCAAGGTGTGATTGTGAGCATGAGTGGTTGTTTGTCTACGTGTGCCCTGCGATTGGCTGGCAACCAGTTCAGGATGTACCCCGCCTACTGCCCGAAGACAGCTGGGATAGGCTCTAGCACGCCCGCGACCCTTGTGAGGATAAAGCGGATCAGAAAATGGATAGATGGATGGAATTATTACTTGTCATTAAACGCATGTGGGGTGGATTTGTTGTGATCATACAGCATTTATTTTTTAACTGAGACCAAGCAGAACATGTTGACTGCTGGATCAACATATACATTTAAAAATTGAAGATAAGACTAGCTTCAATGAAACAACCTTTGGTCTTTTTTCCCTAAAAACTTGATCATTCATAACACACCACCTGTCCCTGTGGTATACCCTGTGTGAGCCCCCCCTTCTCCCATGAGTATGTGTCATGTAAACCTTGGATCTAGCTTTCCCGGGTGGTGATTTAAAATAACAATTGCATGCGTATCAGGTTGCAGGCCTCTTGAATATATGTGAAATGAGGTAATGTGATCAGTCTGCAGTACCATCCAAAGTTGTTTTTGACCAGCTCCTTCAACACATGTGCATGTATGTGCTTCTCCCCTTTAATTATTTTGTGAGTGTTCTTGTTTGGATAAAATACAGATTCCCATTCTCACAGGTTGAATGTGGATTGTAACAAATTTAAAAAAAATTAAAAAAGCACTGTGAACAAAAAGTGTACGTCACACTGAACATGCGACAAGCTTGGGAAGCTAAGTGCCTGTTTTCAATTAGATCCTGAGTTAAAATGGCATTAAACTGTTACATGGTTTCATTGAGTCAAAATTACAACTCAATTAATACCCCATAAAATGGTCACAGAGTTAACGATTGTGCAAGGAGACAGAGCTATAACGTTAACCATAACATTAAACTCAGAAGTCAGGGTTGCAGAGCCTCGCTGCACATGGACACGTGTGGGCAGACTAAGTGCCAGTGGGTAAACACTATAATAAGTTCCATAAAGCCACTCATGTGGTACTGTGGGCCAGGCCTGTGGGGACCATTAAAAATGTTGGCGCTTAGGGCACCCTTTGCAGCATCTGGGGAGAAATGTGGTTTGTGTGACACAGGAGGATGGAAGCACGGTGAGGTGATAAGTATCAGGAGGACAACACGGCAAGCAATGAGAGGACAGGGTAAAAATAGCCATTAAACTAGAAAAGTAAGTTGGATGTTCTGACATGAAGCAGTACAGTGATTTTTAGAATTCCGGAAGAACTGTTTATTCTGGCATGACGCACACTTGAGCTGACGTAAACAATGTCTACTAAGGCTTGAATACAATACAGTGAACCCATCACTATATTGCCGTTCATCTTTTGAATGCCTTCTATATCGCAGATGTTAAGCAATTGGTTATTTATGGCCGTTAAGTGTTTAAAGGCATTTTATTTGTAGAGCGCCGAATCACTTCAAAAGTCTCAAGGCAAATTACAAACGGAGCAGGTCTAAAATTGCACTCCTTTTTTACAAGCCTGGATTTTCTGCACTCATATTCTCAATCTGTTTGAGTATGTAGTAGACTGATTGAAGATATACATTTTTCTGTGACTGTTTGAGATTTGTTTGTTGTTGTTGTTTTTTTGTGAATCACATTTATCTTGTGATCGCAATGTTATTAATCACATAAATATGGAACCCAGGAGATGATGTAAACAAGATACAATATGCACACATAGTTTGTAAATTGCATAATAGATATCAATCACACTGGGAGGGTGTAGCCCATAGAACAGAATGTCGTTTCCGATCACGATACACATGTACGTTAAGATTGAAATGCATTGTACATGGTCTCCAAATATTATTAGCCCCTACTTCACAGAGAAGTTCCAGTGTGATCTAGCGGAAGGCGGACGAGGAGGAAGATTTGTGTGTTTCAGTCAAGCTCGCCCATATTGCACCACATGACGTATCTCGTGTGCACAAGTTGCTTCAGGCATGGGTGTGACATATAACACACACAATCTTACACTATTTAATACATGTGTTCTATGATGTGTAAACCTGGAAGAGCAATCTCAATGGAATAAAAAAATGAAATAAATCAAATGGTGGGAGCAAGCATACTGTTCTGTTGTGGGGCTAAAGATGAAACTATGAAAGTTTCTTCACTCACTTCATTTATGACCTAAATAATCATAAGCGTCAGCATAAGCAGCTCACAAAAGAAAAGTAAACAATACAAATCACATACACATGCACCGGAAGCGTTGCTACGCGTTTTATTTTGACTACAAAAAGCATCACATTAATAACTGTACTTTTTGACATTGGAAATTGCAAACAGCAACAACCAAAATGAACTTTCTCGCATGCCTAACTTAAAAGGACTCAGATGACCATGAAATGTTCATGTAACTGATTATTAATCAAATACTGTACAAATATCACACAGTGCAATTGTTAACGCCCACCCGCGCTGTTTGTTGCGTGCAAGGGATACTGAGGACATATGTGCGACTTATTGAGTTGCTTATTTTGCAATACCTCCGCTCGGTTCTCCCGAGATCTCATCTCCCGAGTTCTGTGCATATCGACATGGCAAATCCTCCTAAGTTAAATCTTAACCTTACAATTCAACAGCCATGCAGACTGAATGAAAAGAACTGCCTAAATTATTTCGTGTGGTTACAGCACTGTTTTGCATGGCCACTTGTTGTCAGGCAAAGTTCACAGGGCTCAATGAAAAATTGGCATGGGTACATGACACCCACTCGGTTGTTGGAGTGGTAAATTAGGATGACGTGGCTGAACACCCTGAATGAATCATTACAAGAATAATGTTCTCATTTATGCACATTATTTTCCTAATTAAATGCAGCACACGACTGAACATTCCAAAACGAAAAGGCCGCGATACCAAATGCATTCGTGTAAATTTGGTCACCTCCAAGCACTGTTCATAGACAAATTAATAAAAGTGTCAAATGTGGAAACAAAACCACGATCCCCATAATTTTATGTGAAAGAATTTCGGGAAAATTACACTGCAGTTACGCCGACTGACAACAAAGGGCAATTAAAAACAGAACTCGACGTAAGAAAAACAACACATGCAAGGATTTGCCACAAACAGCATAAACAACATAATGCAGACTCATCTGACATACAAAGCTTTTTGCCTTGTCTATACTAAACTCCCTGCCCAGCACTAATGCTACTATACATTGACACCCATCCCACCCCGCGCATGAATTTAATAAGTATGCACTCCGACAGTATGCAGTCCTACAGTTTGATTTTGCACTCAGATGTTGGTCTCGCGATAAAGACAAGGAGACAATCAGTCACGCCGGGCCTCCCGTCATACGTGCGCTCTTCAATGACAATACTTTTCAATCGGTCATCATTGCCTAAGCGGCCGGCTCCCACTTCTGACCCTGTCGAAGGCCGTTCATGTACTTGTAGGTATGGCTGCTCATGGGGCAAAGCACACAGCTTCTGTTGGAGGAGAAGCCTCTTATCAGTAAGCCGCAGCCACTATCGCTCCCCAAACTGGCTTCTCTTTAGCATCTTGCCTTTTTTCTCCTCACCTACTTTCTCTTTGCCAGTGTTCCAACCTGCTCTCTTGCCAGCTCCGAGTTATTATTTTGACATTTAATATAAATAGAGAAAAACGAAACTCCTCTTTGCACCATTTGTTCATGTGAGGATGCTTTCTCTTTTCGTGATTGTTACACTCGCTCTGTTTTCTCAGCCAGCCATGCCTACCCAGAGGTTTTCATCCTTTTAGTGTGTAATTAAAGAGCAATCTCCTCCGCTGATCCCCTCACAATCCCACATGTGGTCGAGTGGTGAAGCTGTTTAGAGAGAGAAGTGTTAACCTCCTCTCCAAACCGCAGGGAGAAGGGCCGCATTCCTCTCCGAGTACTCAACGTGCTGTTTATCTGCATCCATGCACTCTGTAACCACGGCAACGCTAACCAAATACACTGGGCTGTTCAATTTTGTGTCATTTTTTCCTCCCTTTTTTATATTTCATCATAGGGCTCCCATGCTCACTCTCACTAAGATAAATAGAGATGGAGCCCATGCTCAGCCAAGCCTGTGCAAGTTTATTTTGAGTCTCTGCCCGGTTCGGTCCATGACGCTGTTTCGCCATCCCGCTCACTTTTCACAGCTTGGAAATGTGAAAATGCTCCGTGTTTTCGAGGCAGAGACGACTGGTTCTTCGGTTTAAATTGGCTTTGTTCATCTGAGACCTAACACCCAAATAGTTTGAAAGCAGCGTCTTTTATTGTATGGCTTATGGTATGTCCTTTTCGGAGAAGAGCCAGCCTAAACCGTTGCGCCCTCTGGGCGCAGTACAGAGTCATTATTTATATGTGCAGATGCTGTCGCCACCATGCAAAAGTAAATAAATCTCTTTCTCATTCAGGCAAATGGGGAATCACAAACAAGCCTGTCATCTTTGGAAAATCTGAAAATGCCAGTGAGATGAAACTTCACATCCGCTTTAACGGACTCGTCTGTAAGTTGACACTTTCTTCTCTTAATTAGCACTTCTCCTCCATTCAACTGGTGTTCCAATGGTTGACTATTCCGTTATTAGGCAGAATTCCATCCCCGGCTTTCCAATAGGCACTTAACTCCTGCCTAATGGAGGATTTTCCCACACTTCCCTGACAAGCCATTCAACTGAGAAGAGTTAATTTGTTTTTAATGCTTGGCTAATGGAGGATTTTGATGGCGTGAATCGAGTGCCGGATTTTGGGGGGATTGACTTTCTCACCACATCCACTTCTGAAAAATTACATACAATGGGACTTCTTCCCTAACGTCACGGTGGGAATCATTTAACCTACATGTCAGAAAAAGCTATAAGAGAGACGGCAAAATGGAAAAGTTGAGGCTAAGTCTCAGCCACTTCAAACTGAAGAGATGAATTGAGTATGAGACCCCCAATCAGAGGACACCGTTTTGCACCTCAGAAGAGACACTCCCATATAACAGTGCATATATTGTTGCATTTTATCATGCTTTTTTACCCCCCCCCCCCCCCCCCCCCCCCCCCCACTGCGAATGACAGGCAGATACTCTGTGGGACTATCTCAGGCCTGCAGTGGCCAGTCAGTTAGCATGTGAGTGACAGCCTGTGGCACTATCAGCTGTCCTGCTGCAAAGCAGCAGTGTCAGCTGGGGGTGAGGGTGACCATGAAAGGGGAGCTATGCCAGGGGAAGGGGATGAGGCTCACCAAGGGCTATCTGGAAATAGCACCGTGGCCCAAATATGGCTCTTCTAAGCCATCTAATTCCGTCTGCGCCCTCTTGCCTTCTCTCTCAGACGTTTCACTGCATCCAGATAACCTTATCTTAACCTGCCACATCCTTTACAATTAGCGGTCTCTTTATAGACACACAATAGTACACAGCAGTGTGTGCAAAAAAAACTCTCAAGTTTGCAAACAAAGTCACAAATCTTATGTTTTAATGACTAATTAAGTACAGCCTACAACTGTTTATCTAATAAAGGGATTTTGGCCTTTTTCTGAAATGCAAACTTGATGGGATTGTGTGTAAAAATCCTTGAATACTTTATTGGACATATATAAGAAGTCCTTGACAAACTCCTGACTTTTGAATTGAGAGTATTCAGGCTTTTATTAACTGTAGTCAAATACTTAATCAGTGCAAAATTCCAAATCAGTTTATTCAGCGTGCATCAGTCAACACATACAGTGCTCCTCACTCCGTAAATGAATAGAGCCCAGAACGATTGTCAGGAAACCTTGAATTTTATTTATGGAACATGTTCTACAATACTCTTTATTACAAAAGCTGGGCCTGTGGTTTTAAATGCAATGTGCACGCATGAAAAATGTTTGCAATGAACTCAGGTCATGGCCAAAATAGAAAACACCACTGAAAGTCTTGCAAAGCAATGTTCTAGATTGCGAACTTTATAATTTACCGGAATTCAACTTCATGTGAGTCTCACCATCTTTCTTGTCATCACTGAGAAAAGGTTAAGAAGCTCCTTTGCAAATGCATTGTTCTCATTTTTGTTCAGTACTTAATCAAATCAGCAAATGATAATATGCTTACTTTTATAGGCTACTCTTCCTTATTTATGTAGTCAGCTTCAGTACAACACCGCATGCAATATAGCAAGTTATTGTATCGACCATTTTTAGCTACACGACAGAATTCAACTACAAATTACAAGTCACTCAAAACTGAGCAATGTGATCACATTTGACACAGCTATGTACTGTAGAATTTACTGTGGTGGCATGCTTTACTTGCAATGTGAAATATGATAATGGGGATGATGCATTCTGGCAACAGCTATGAATTGGAAAAGAAAAAAATTTGCAAGATTAAAAAAAAAACACTGAACCAAACAATCCTGAACCTTGTCTTGAAACACCACTGTGTGGGCGGGGGGTGCTTAAGGCTCCTGTTGTGTCACTGAACATCTCACAGACTGCAGGTAGGACTTGGAGTTTGAGGATGTTACTCTAACGACTTAATGTTCAACACGATATTGGATCATCTACTGATTGCACAGGAAATCATCCATTCCCAAATGGAGATGAGGGTAGCAACACAAAACGATCAAAGCAAAGTGGCCAGGAAGGAATATGTTTATGTGTGATCATCAGCATAGCGACAAGGGATTTCGTGTGTGTGTGTGTGTATATTGTTCCATTGCAGACATACTCAGTCTTATCATGTGGAAATTTGTGTCATTATCTCTACAAATCAAGACTTGACTTGATTTGTAGAAGCAGAATCTCCTAATTTTTATTTGCAAAGCACTCTTTGACATCAGTATCTAATACATGCTCCATTCATACTTTAATTCAACATGCTTTTTGGCTATTGGTGTGACAGACTGACACAGTGTTGATAGTGTTGCTATATTTATTGACCTGACGCCTTTACTACTTTCAAACTTTTTTTTGGTTTTGTTTTTCAAGCGTATAGAAACAAATCTATCACTTCTTTGGGCCAACCACACACAAGAAATAAAGTTGCCATTGCATAAAACATCAACAAAAAACAATCAATGAAATAGGGTGGCACAGTGATCGGCTGCTTCGCACGTTGGCCTCACAGCGCAGAGGTGCAGGGTTCGATTCCGGCCCGGCCTTCCTGTGTGGAATTTGCATGTTCTCCCCGTGCCTGCGTGGGTTTTCTGCAGGTACTCCGGTTTCCTCCCACATTCCAAAACGTGGATGGCAGGCAGATCGAACACTCTAAATTGTCCCTCGGTGTGAGTGTGAGCGTGGATGGTTGTTTGTCTCTGTGTGCCCTGCGATTGGCTGGCAACTGGTTCAGGGTGTCTCCCGCTTACTGCCCGAAGACAGCTGGGATAGGCTCCAGCATGGCCCGCGACCCATGCGAGGATAAGCGGATCAGAAAATGGTTGGATGGATGGATAAATGAAATTATTAGTTTGAGTGTTTGCCTTTCTAATGAGAAAACTTGCTTGATTTTCATTGTCACACCCAGGTGGCATGATTATCATATTCAAAATATATCTATACATCATAGATTCAATATCTATATATCACATACACACGCACACACACACACACACACGCACACACACACACACACGGAAAGAAGATTTAAATAATTGATCAATTTACTCTGGGGCCAAAATGATCGATGCGATACATTATTAAAAGAAGGGTATCGATCAGGATGGAGGCAAGCCGAGTAAAATGTTTACCACAGCAGAGAGGCAGAGATCAATTGTGTGGTCAATGCAGTTGAATAGAGCCCCACATGGATCAATGTGTGATGGAGCAACAGGGCTTATAGATCTGTCGACTACCCACTGTCCCTTTGTAACATACAGAGAATAAAAGACTGTTTCCCATACAGCGAAGGAAGTACGGTCTGTACTCTGCCATTTTGGTCACTGTATTAGTATTTAGATACCTGGCCATTACACATCCAGGATGGGAAAATGGAAGTCAATCGCTCATCAATTTGCAGCTGGAACAGCTTCCACACACTTTTGGAAAGACTTTCAGGCTTTTTTGAGAACGCAAGCGAGAACATTTGTAAGGTTAGCCAAAGCCGTTAGACGCAATTTCCGTTCATGCCAAAGGTGCTTGATGGGCTTGAGGCCCAAGCACTCAACTTCTTTCATGTACAACTCACCCAACCTTCCCTTAACGGCCCTTACTTTGTGCACCGCTGCACAGTCAAGCCGGAACCAAAATGGGGGTACTCCAAGTGTCATCAGATTGTAGATGATTTGAAGTTTGAAGAGAAAGGGGTCATCTGTGTATTTTGCTGTCCCCTTTTTTCCCTCTTTAATTTTGATCGAAGTAATTAGTCATGCACATAAACAGCAGCATTTGTATTACATAGCTTTTGCATTATATTTTCTGGCAGTTTTTCTCAAATGAGAAAAGGTGGTTATTGATTAACGATCAAATGAAATGAAGAACCACTCTTAAGAGAAAAAATACCGTTCCAAATATCTGCGAGTAAAACAAATATACATGGTTTCCGTGTAAATTGTAATGTCGTGTAATATTCAGTTGCTTTTCCAGCAGTGCAACGTAAATGTTTCTTTGCGCAAGGTGCTACCCCAAAGCGGTATCGTCGATACACTGAAATCCACCTGCAGTCAATGTAAATGTAGCGAATGAATACTCTGTTGGACCACATGCATTACGGTTGACCAACCGTCATCGGACTACTTTACCTTTTTAGCAGGTCCATCATTGCCAAAGTCAATTTATGTTTTACTTGCCTGATTGTGACTTGTGTGCAATGCTGAGAGACAGCGAGCATGTCAAAGACCGGGAACTCATTTACTTCCACGCCACGTATCCAGCTGGAAGTGTTTAATCTGGATAGTATGCACCATATAATTTCATCGCAAGAGTTGTCCTGAGTCAACTGGTAATTTATTTGAATGAACTGAAGCCATACTTTAGTTTGTCCAGCGCATGCGTGCACACACTTCCTTTTCGTTAGTTCAGCTGCGCCTTCTCCACATGTCTATCGCGATACATATTGATATTGAATTATTACCCGGCCCTGGAGCTCTGAGATCAAGTGCTGACTCCATGGGGAAAATATAATCAATGCTGTCGTTGTGGGGGCTCAGACTCAGTCGGGATGATAACGAAATCCGTACTTGTCATTGGCCCGTTGGAATTTGTGAGCGCTCGCTTGCTTATATTGCTCATATGACACAGGACTTCCCCTTCAAAACTAGCTCATTGAAACACAATTTGAAAAGAAAGGGACAAATTTACTGTAATTTATTATCCTTGGGATCTGTTTGGATATTTTTGGATTTGTGATTTGAAAACGAATAAAATGCACGTATGTAATCTTTAATTGCCACCTTGGTAGTGGCAATTAAAGTAGAATTACAGGTTGACCTCAGAGAAATACCTGTTCATACAGCAAGTACATAAATAAATGTTTATTCAACATCAGAGCAACTTTATTTTATTTGTGACCTCACTCCAAGAAGATATACTCAGACACTACTGTGTAATTAATATTATACACTTCTACTTTCCATGTTTGCATAAGTAAGTGGTGATGGCGAACTGAAACCTTCCTGCCTAAAGAAATCCACTCCGGACAACTTTCTGTGAGCCATTATTTCAATGAGCTAGTTTCCACATAAAGGAAAGCTTTCAGGAAAGAACAGGGCATTAAAAAAAACATTTGAAAGTGTGCTAAGAAAAGCAGACTCAAGACTCTCCTCTTGCTTCTCTTTTCTGGCATCTTTCTTTGCAGCTTACACTGAGGAACAGAACGATTGGGGGGTGCAATAGGCAGAGGGGTGTGGGAAGGGAGGGTTTCTGAATAGACTACAACACTTTTGCAGCCTTTCTCTCCCCACCATGGAGGACATCTGACCTTTGAGGGAGGAGTATGACGGAGAGAGGAGCAAGAGATAAAGAGGGAGGAATCGTTGGGAAAGAGAGCAGGGAAATCATAATGACAAGTGGTGATTCCTTAAGAGAGAGAGAGAGAGAGAGTGTCTAAGGGCCAGTAATGAGATTGTCTGACATGTGGGTTGCATAGCAACCACAGCAATTGTACTATACACTACATACTATGAATGAGAGAAGACTCATTGTTATTGTTGTCACAAATGGATAGGTCAAAGTGGGGAAGAAATACTACTAAAAGAGCTTCCTTTCAGTGTTAAAGGGGTTAGGTATTACATGTTATTAGAAAAAAATGAATCGTTTTTAGGAGCATGTTATAAAGACACAGCCATTACTTGGCACTATCAACTGTAATCAACTTTAAAAATGCTTGCATGTTGATCATTTCTTTAGACAGTGTAGTCTCCTTCATTTGAAGTGTGCAAAAGTGTAAATTGTACTCTAAAACTGCATAGAGAACAATTTGAAAACATTTTTTGTTGTATTCGGCGGCCCGATGGTAGGCAAGTTTTTTTTTTGTTTGTTTTTTTAATCCACAGTTTACCCTCCAGATAAGCAAAACTGCATTGATTAGTGGTCGTAAAACTGTAGAAGAGCTGATCACAATTGGACTCATCCACAGCGTTGTGGCGATGTGTTTGTGCAGTCACAATTGAGACAGTGCGGTGAGAGGTGTATGCAGCTCCCAATAGGGCCGTACTACTAATATCTGCAAACAAAAAACTAGCATAATAGGAATTAAGATGATTCGTGATGGCTTTTCTCTTAACCTTGTCACCATGGGCATAACATTTTAAGTTCTATTTCGTTTGATGGTGGGTTTTTTTTTAGATTTCAAAGGTTGTAACTATTCCAATTTAGTCTTTTATTTACATACATTCACATTTATTTCATAATCGTCTTCTGAAAACAGGGATCCTTTTGCTCAAAAATCTGATCTGATACAGAAAAACAGACCAGTTTCTGATTCCGCACCCAAAAATGTGTTTAAAACATTAACTGAACTCAACCAAAATGGTGTTCCCCGGTGTAATTGGCCTGTCAATTAGATAATCCAGAGGGGGCAGTTGGTCCTGTAAAGTTTCTATGCTGGACTCACCTAGTTCCTCATTGAGCCTCTTTACAAAATCCACTTCCAGCTCCCACCCTCACTTGACACTGGAGCCTCTGATAAACTATCATCAGTGCATATTGAGATAAATGATCTCCCTGGTAGGAGCACCACTCAACTGCTGTGCATGTGTTGGTGTGCATGACGGAGCGAGAGAATGTGCAGGGAGATGGATTGAGGAGCTATCAGGAGGTGAGGTGCCTGCCAAAGTGGATTACTTTTTGTGGGACGCTGTGAGGCTGCTTCATTTGGATTCCTTGGTGAGAGTTCAATGACATCCAGGGAGAGCGGGCAAAAGTCCCAAACTTGCTCTTTTTGGTCTCGACAGGCTTGTCGTGTGACAGCGGCCTGTGGGTAATGAACGTTTCCTTCCTTGAAGGAAGCCCTGGTTCATGTGAGCCCCGGAGACAGGAGGCGGTGTGGGTCAGCGATAATCACATTGAATGGACAATGCAGCAGATAGGTGTGGGCGAGCTCGCATGCATGCGTTTGACCGGGAGGGTCCGCAGGAACTGGCCGTGAATACAAACACATGCAATGAGGTCAACAACAAAACAAAATAGGCTGATAATAAGCACAGATATTTCATTTCGTTGTTTTCACTTCTGGGTACGGAGATGTGCTTTGAAGAAATAACACCCGCAATTCCTGTAAGTTGAAATGCATGTGTATCAAGGAAGAGGTTGCACATTCTACTGATGCTGTCACCGGTTCCATTGAGCTTTAAAATTAGATTCTGCCTAGACAGTAGTTTCATCTCTCTACCATTAACACGCTACGGTACCTTGAAAACGCTTTTAGGAAAATCACACTCATTCACCAAATTTGTGCTTATGTCCATTTCATATTGTGGTCAATGAAATAACATGAAATTATTACTATTTAGCACATACCTTTTGCCTTTTTTTCTTTTTCCTTTCAATCAACTTACAGTACTAAAAATGGCATCACTAAATATCACAGGGGGCCAAAAAGCTTCAGACTGTATATTGTTGGTACTGTAAATTAAAGAACAGAAAAAAGTTATGTATGAAAAACGCTATGACTTACTCGAGGAAGGTAAAGGTCTAAACTACAGACATGAAATGTAGCATTTAAAATGATATACTGGCAAATGTTCAAAATCCTCAACAAACATTGATATTCACCAACCAAAACAAATGTCTAAATATTCAATAATCCATCCATCTATTCCTTTTCTATTCCACTTGTCCTCATTTGCACGTCAGTTGAATCCGATCCGAGCTGACTTCCGGTCAGAGGTGAGGTACACCACGGATTGTCAAGCGCTGTAATATTCAAAAGGACTAAAGAATATGATGCCAGCTGTGCCGGAAAAAAAAAAAGACATGTATTCTGGCCACCTTCTTACTGTTACTTTTTCAGAGTGATACATTTCACACCACAAAAGAGCCACATTTTTTCTTCTCCATTTGCCTACTTCCACTGGACACCTGTCAGCAGGAAAAGCAGCCGGATTGAAGAAATGTTCAAGAAAAAGTATGAATATGAAAGAGGACATTTTGTGTTGGGTTTCATTTCTGCCGGACAGGATGGAGAAATTAAATTTGTTTCCCAATCAATTGCAAGTGTTTGCTTGCAAGTCCCAGAAACCGACAAGACAAACTTGGAGACGGTTGGCCACCTGACCTAACGCTGGAACAAATGCCGAAATGAAATCAGTATCCAAGGCAACATCAGGATGTTTTGTTTTTCCCAAAAGTCAAAAATGCCATTTCTATCTCTGTTCTTATCAGGCTTAGACCGGAGGACACAGGCTGCCCTTCCCTGTGACTGCAGACTCTTTTAGGAATCTGGGGCCAGCGCTTACCATTGTGCTGTCCTACAGGAAGTATGGTTCACCGCTCACTCCCAGCATTCACTGGGTTTCCTGTGTCAGGCTACCATGTCCTGTGTTTATTTTCTTTGCTTTTTGTCTGCATCCACCCTCCAGCATTTTTCTCACATCCAGCCAACCACACAAAGGGGATGGCACTAGCGTTGGAATGAGTGTTTAACAGTGACAAATGCAGCTTTATCTCTTGGCGGGCAAACTCTTCTCGCACCATCAAAGGTGACCTGTCTCTTAAATTCCCCAGAAAAGACTTTGCCCCCACGTTAACCAACGGGGTAAGTCTCAATCAATTTCAAATTAAGCGGTTCTTTCAATGAACATTGTCTTTGACAAATAAGTCTGCTCTAGCTCGAGAAAAGGCTAAAGGAAAGACGATAAAACAATCTCTTCAAAGTAATTATTGCTCCGCTTGGACTTTTTCTGGTCCTCAAAAGCAAACTGCTTTGGAAAACTTTGCAAGGTGTGATTGATAGAGATCATGAATGATGTATAAAGTCTATTTTGCCCAAATCAATACTGAATTTAATTAAGGTACACCTTGCTTGTGCACACGCGCAATCTTTTCTGAGCGGCGTTTTCAAGCAGCAATCTAACTGTAGGTGAAAATCAGGACAAGTAGGCACCTGTTTTCATTCCATATCAGCACCTTGAAACAAGGTGCCCCGTTTAATGCTGACTCTGACACTTCCCTTCAAGTTGTCTTGATATGGTTTGGTGTTCGACAAAGGGATCACTTGCATGCTAAACAATGACCTCCGAGCCAAAGCGCTGCGGCCCCTCTCCATTTTAGCCCGATGATATCCTCAGAGGGATAGATCACCTCCATTGTCCTTTGTCCCACTCCTCCGTATGTCTGCAGTGGTGACCATCCTGCTCTCGCATTCAAATCCAGCTTCCACCCTGATGACGACTATCCACCTTGACAGGGAGAGTGGCACCTGAAACTTTTATATGTATGTCTTTGTTCCCTCACTTAAATGTGTAGAAAAATGCAGAGGGTGGTGGAGAGAGAGGGGGGGGGGGGGGGGTGACTAAACAATTAGGACAGAGAAGAAAAGGTCCGGAAGTAATTTCCTACTTGGTCCTACATGGCTTTCAGAGACAGCATGGCGTAGAGCTTGATACATGCTGGCTTGGCACACCAGACACAAACTAGAAAGAAATTTTTATTTTTATTTTTTATAATACAGTGACTACTTATCTGTGCAATAGCTGTATCCCTTTTAAGACTACGAATGCAACTATATAACGGCAAGAAAGAAACACACACTTAGAAAGAAAAAAAATCTTCGCAATTTTCGATGTTTATCCAATAAAATGGTAACTAGGATGTTAGCACCAATTGTATCCGTTTCAAGAAAACTCGAGTTTGTTTGTTCATCTTTAAGTGTGTGGAGAGCAACTGTGGTCAACAGTCAGTACAGTACGAAAGCTGCACATGAGTGGAGCAGATTTGTTTGTCCCTAAAATGTTGTAGCTGACTCCTCTTTTGCATGCTTGGCTAATTTTGGAATTTCGTTTATTTATTTATTTATTATAATGCAGGAAAGCACAAAAACATTTTATATTGAAAGAAACAACAAAGGAGAGGAAAGCAATGTCTCTTGTACTCATTTACTTGTAGAAATGTGGTTGGTGGTTGCCGTAACGAGACTAATTTTATTGAGAGCAGACAGCAAAGTGGAAACTGTGGAGAATAATACTGGCGCGCCCAAAAAAATGTGGCACAGCAAATGAGGAAGGTAACATTGGCATCGGAGGTGGGTAATTTAATTTTAATTCGTTACAAACTTTTGGGATAAATTGTCAGAGTGGTTTTCATACAACATACTGTATTTCTGACGGAAGCAATGTTATTTTTACTTCATTATGCTGAGGGGGTATCTATCTGTGACGTGTGGTGACGTTCATGATTGGTGGGGCACCACCTCTGTGGAGTCAGATATAAAAATCGGAAGCCAAAATAAAACATTAGTCTATCTATGTTTTTCCAAATGAGGTCAAAATTGAATTTCTCAATACTTATTTTCAAATCTTTTCATTATGTTTCAATTGATACAACACTGTTTAATAATGTGACAACAAAAATAAAGGGATATTTAATACAAGGTCAAGTTCATTGTTTTTTTTTTTTATATAGATAATTTTAAGTCAAAAGAGCATTTGATCTTCCCTTAAAATTGAATATGTTATGCAAGCTCCAATGATAAAATTACCCACTGGTAGTTGACTGACATCATAACTGCATGTCTGATGTTTTTAATAACCCAATCCATGTCAAAATCGGTAAAGAATTTGATGAGTTATTAATTTATTGGAGCCAAATAGTTACCTCAGCACAAGTGAATGGAAAAGATCATCAGGGATTTCAAAATGGAGACAAAGTCTGCTCGTCCCCAACCAGTCGAGGCTTGCTCTTGTGCGTATCGATGTCAATTGGCTTCTTCTTCCCATCGTGGCAATGGAGCGCAACACTGCAACATGCTGGCTGTGTCACTGTGCAGTTTAACTCGCTTTTCTGGTCGTAAGATTGATTAAATATGTCACACTCACTCATGAAAAATATCCCAGAGACCGTTGAATTCCATCATGTGCGGTACATGTGTGAGAAAACTTTTATTGGCCAGAGAAAGAGTAACAGCAACATCGCTTGTGTAAGTGTATGCGCAGACTGCCTGAGTCGGCAATGGTAAGCTGAGACTCCAAGCCTGCGGTGCTTCGCTTCACTTCCTGCTCATCCTCCGTAGGAAATACGCACATCCAGCTATTTTAATGGAGAAATGATTGATTGTTATTGGATTGAAAAAGAAAATCAATGGAAAGCACAGACGATAGAACTAAAATTGAACGTAATTACATTTTACCTCCCATTTTTTCGTGACTCTTCACATACAGAGAACGTCCAAAAGATGGTGCTCGTGAGGCTTTGCCTCAGTTTCCGCTCTTGCTATCTATTATTGTTGACACATTCTATTTGCTTTGGTTCATCGGAATGACTTGCAGGCTGCCATGTGAGTCGGTTTTGCCACTCTAATGTAACCATGAGAGTTTGACTCCATTTTACAATCAAACAGAGTCAGAATGTCACTTGACCTCACACAAAAGTCTCAGTGGGCCAACATAGAAGCTTATGTTTTCCAAGTGACTAATTTTATCTGTACTGAATAGCACTACTGGTCACTATACTGTTTATTGGTGGACAACTCTCTAAATCATTTGAACAGCTGTCATTGTTCGGTATCCTTCATTAATTAGCGACTCTCTGTACCTATGTGTTATGTCCTAAAAGCACATTTTGTTTTCAGTCAACCGCTGCTATTTGCAGGGGTTAGAGACTCAAACGGCCCATGAATAGTGAAAATGAATCATGATAAAAAGCCTGTAATGGGCAGCATTTTTCACAGCCCTGTTTGGTTCCGCGGAAATGTCGGTGCTTTTGGACAGTCTGCGGCTGAATGGATGGATGGCTTGTGGAGCCGACGATGAGAAGAAAGGAGCGTCAGCGCAGATGCGTATGTGGAACTGGGAGTCGCCGCTTGGAATTGAAGCGGATTTACATGGGACAGGAGATGTGAGCCAATCTCTTTTTTCATCAATGGACGCTATAGCTTCTTGTTTGCTTTCAAATTTAGCGTGTATCAAACGTGTGCACATTTTCATCATGACATCTCTGATCCACTGGTGAAAGGACACTTTGTTGTTTGAAGCACTTATAGATGAAAGAGGAGAGAATCACAGTGTGTGCAGAAAAAGTGGTTAGGATTGCATGACTGTTGTCTTATGTGTTGTGTGGTATTATTTTGTCATTTTATGTTAACTGTTGTGTTGATTGCGGCGCGGGAACCCGCAGCGGCTCCTCTCTCTCCTGTGGATGCATTGTGGTTGAGAGGGAAAAAAAATCTTCTGTGCTGTATGTTGCACATAGAGCATATTTGACAATAAAGACTTGACTTGGTAACAATAATAATTAAAACAAAGTATCATTTGTGCCGGGCGGCCCAGTGGTCGACTGGTTATCGCGTCGGCATCACAGTGCACAAGTGCAGGGTTTGATTCCGGCTCTGGCCTTCCAGTGTGGAGTTTGCATGTTCTCGCCGCGCCTGCATGTGGTTTCCTCCATCATTCCAAAAACATGCATGGCAGGTGAATGGAACTCTCCAAATGGTTCCGAGGTGCGAGTGTGAGCGCAGATGGTTTTTCGTCAATGTGTGCCCTGCGATTGGCTGGCAACCAGTTCGGGGTACTCGACCTACTGCCTGCAGACAGCTGGGATTGGCTCCGGTATCCCCTGCGACCCTTTTGAGGATAAGTGGATCAGAAAATGGATGGATGGATGGATAATTTATGGCCATTCAAATGCGATGGAAAAAAAATCCCACAAACCCCTCCAAATTATTTCCTAAAATGCTGATTCACATTCTATGGACATTTTCCATGAACATCAATGGTAAATGGGTGATGAAGGGGCAGGGGGTGTGGGGGGAATTACGGAAAAAGTTAGAGAGCAGCTATATCCTCCTCACCTTCCCAAGGTGCGGCAGGCCTTTAGGGCCCTGGGGAGACTATCAATAGTAGAGGGAGCCTGTGGCCTTCCATTTTGTCCCCTCCGAGCTACTGGGTGGGTGCTGATTTTGTTTTTACGAGTGTTGTTTTATGTTCGCAACTCCTGCATTTTAATAACAATGCAGATACATACCCCTTTTATTGTGTGAACCAGAAACCCAATACCCTGGTAAAAGTTTGGAGTTTTGTGTACATACACTGCCTACCTGATATCATGTTTTTTGGCTTGTCTTTGTGGTTCTGGCTGCAGCCCTGAAGTGCACTGTGTGATTTGTTATCACTAGTAATGGTTTCAGGTATGGGGAACATGTTTGAATTTTATACATGGTTGCTCCATTCAAGTCCATCTGGTTCATTCAAACATTTACTATTCCTATAGCTTCCAGTTACCCTGTCAGTCTATCCAGTCTCCAGTACTCGCTAGTAAGCCTGGTTTTTAAAAGGCATTGAACTTTATTTTGAACATGTATATTTTCAGATGTTGTAATGTATATTTCTGATGTATTTGTTGAATTGTGTTGCTTTTTACTAATCCTGCCCACAGGGAGGAGTGCAAGATAAGGTGCACTATTTATCACTGTTTTTCCCATTGTGACTTGTGCCACACCCCCCTCAAAAAAAAAAAAGACGCATTGTATTTCTTTGGGCCATTTGCAATAGTGTGAGAGTTGTCGGCATACAGGCTTTAGCCTACATCTGATTGGTTGCATCTTTGATCTCTGGTTTGTTTTATTTGAATTCACTACGCCCGTACCTATCGTTTGATTATTTGGTTTTTGCATTATTAGTTTGTGTGTTGTGGACTAAGGAATGTATTGCGTGCCTCCTACAAGCCTTAAGCCTCTTGACTAGGCCCGGCCATCAGTAGCTCACCCCGGGTAGCCCTATCACTACTAGGCTTTGCCCGTTGTCCTGCACTGCAGCCTATCAAACTTTATGTGGTAAATCCTCTACAGCAGACTCCTCCTGTGGTAGCTTTTATTATTGAATTAATAAACTTGTTTCTTTGATTTGTACATCAGCCTCTGTCGTCCTGGTCATTCTGGACAGTTTATTTGGGGATATTGCCCTTTCCTAGGTGTCAGTAATTTGCTGTAGGTTTTCCCCTCATCCTTTCAATTGAGGCTGGAGTTGTCTTCTAGAATATGGTGTACTCCACTGAGGTCACACTTCTCTTTCATAAATGTGGGAATGAAGTTTTGTTGAAAACAAATTAATAAATAAAAAATATCTTGCCTAGCTTGGATCTCAGCACCCTTAAACCACGGATTCTAGAAGCCCTATGTGCTTATGGGTTTCATTTATAGCTGCATATTCTCAAATGAGCAACAGGCAGTGGTTTACGTCACCTATCTGCATTGCGGGGGAAGCAAGTTCTTGATTATCAGCTGCATATGATTAAAATGTGTTCAACTAACACATCATTTGTTTATATTTGAGGAAAACATGGGAAACTGTTGGAATTAAGTAAATCCACAGGACTCTTTTCCCACTGTGGTATTGACTTAGCCAGTGGCGCACTGTGTTACGGGCGTGCTGGAGCCTCTTCCAGCTGTCTTTGGACAGCAGGCGGGGTACACCTTGATCTGGTTGCCAGCCGGCAGGGGACACATAGACAAACAACCATTCCTACTCACAATGACACAGAGGGACGATTTGGAGCATTCAATCAACCGACCATGCATGTTTTTGGAATGTGGGAGGAAACGGGAGCACCTGCAGAAAACCCACACAGGCACGGGGAGTACATGTCGACTCACACAGGAAGGCTGGGGCTGGATTCAAACCTACGACCTATGTACTGTGAGGTGGACGTGCTTACCAGTCGACCACCGTGCCACCCGCCTGAACACAATTTCATTGAACAAATCTTGGAAAATAGCCTGTAAATATAGGTCAATGCTTATGACATTGTTTAGGTCACACAAAGCCTTGCTGGCTCGGGGCGGCCACAGCTGGGCTTGTTGCGGCTTGGAACCCGAGGCTGTGATATAGTACCCTATGGTGGTATTCAGTTTTGCAGAACCGCTTTACTAGTGGGTAGAATCGTGAGTACAGTTGCAAAGGGTAAAACATCATCAAATGCATTCAGGGACTATATTGTCACTCCCCAAATCCGCACATGGCTACACTATGCGCAATTTGCAGTGGTATGCATCATTCTTTGCATTTTATGACAGAGGTCAATTATCGTGCCCCTCTATTGACCTGGCAGGCAGTGCCATGATGTTCTATCATCACATTTCTATGAGGATTGTCAAAAGAGCTTTGTGTCAGGGTGGCGGTGTCCTCTTGGATAGCGGGACCGGGGTGTGTCTAACTGATGTTAATAGAAAATGATGTAATTTTTACTTCAGACATCTCGAATTTGGGAGAAATGTGTTTAACATGTGCCACCATCAAAGCTGGAGACAATTCAAGTTCTATTTTTAGCTTTTGTCAAGTTCCATATTTCACTCTCTTCTCTGAGTGACATACTCTGCAGATAAAGTAAAAAGCAACAACTACTCCAGGGATGTGTAGCTACATTCTGGATTTCAGTCATCGCGAACAATTTGAAAAGTACCCACATTTGGCTATGTCAGTTGAGAAAAAAATTTCAGAGGGGCACCTCAGCGGTTTGATACATCAAATGTTTTTCCCAAGTCAGTTTCCAAATCCATATCTTGTTATGCGTTATCACGCGCGGAAGCCATAATCATAATCCGAAACTAGAGAAGGCATAGGACAGTTTGGATTTACTCATGCACACTCTAAAATCTGCTGCTCCACTTGAACTTTTTAAACCACTGAACCTCTTCATTTTTCTGGGAGTTAAATTCAACATGTAAAATATGCGGTCCAAATGCCTCTGGACCCCCAAGAAATAGTGGCAGTTACCATGCCGACCTTGAATAACCGAAGTGCACAATAATGTTCTGATGGACAGCACACTCCGAGAGGCCAGCGCAGATGCTATTTTCTTACAAAACACAAAGGCTAAAAAGAAAAAAAGGCAATACAAAAGCTGAATCATTGAAAATATCAAACATCATATGGAGGCGTACTGCTAGTATGTTTTGAAACTCAAAAGCTCGGTACAGTATAAAATGAACTACAATATCTATTTAATTTTTGTTTGGCTTGTGATTTTCATACTAGCATTCAGTTGGATTATTCCATGTTTGAATTTAGTACAGTATATTGTTCCAGTCCCATGAAACCTGTTTATGTCACATGTTTTACTCTTTCATAAAGGCACAAATGATTGCTATTGGCGATTGACTACTACTCGATGAGTCCATTTTACTAGTCTGCATTAATGTGTAGACTAATCTCTCACCACGTTTTATGCATCTTGTCTTCCAACTGACCAATTTTTTCGACCTTCACACCTGCTACTATCATTCTAGTGAATGATGATCCACCAGACTATAATGCTTTGTGGAGCAGGAAAATGGGATTGGTGGCTATGCACAAAAGGAAGGAGCGCAGAGCGAATCTCCATCTTCGTCACCAAAATGTTATGTCCCGTAATAGTAGAGAGGTTTTGCGACTTTTGACTTCAATTCATGATGCAAATTTCCTCTTTAAACTGGAAGTACCTTCGGGTCATACAAATAAATATATACTAAGTGAGATAGCTCGTACCTAAAATGCACCTTTTTAAAAATGGCCGCCCAGACTACCTTAGCGGCCCATATCTTTGCTTCTCTTATTGTGAAAATGACAAATTTGGTGTCAAAGAATAGATATTTGGGGTCAAAAATCGAATAAAATGAGTTTCAAGCGAAGAAAACAACATTTTTTACATCATTTTAGCAAACTAAACAATTTATTTTTTTAAAAATGCATGCCAAAGACTCTTCCGCTTATCCAGGGTGGGTCGTGGGTGCAGCAGCTATAGCTAGGAAGCCTGGACTTTCCTGACCCCAGTCACTTCCTGCTCTTCTGGGCAGATCCCAAGGCATTCCCTGGCAAACCAGGAGACAGTCTTTCCAGTGTATCTTGGGTGGTCCCTGTGGCTTCCTCCCAGTAGAACATGTCTGAAAACCTCCCCAGGAGGCATCCTAACCAGACTGCTGAGCCAGCTCATATGGCTCTTCTCAATGTACACAATATTGGAGAACAGTGACTGCATTCAGATTCCCTCCTGGATGCCGAAGCTTCTCATCCTATCTATAAGGAAGAGCCCAGACACCCTGCGGAGGAAATTGATTAAGGCCACTTGAATCATTGATCTTGTTCTTTCAGTCATAACCCACAGCTCGTGACAATAGGTCAGGGGAGGACCATAGATCGACTACCAATTTGGTAGCTTCATCGTTCGGCTCAGCACTTTCTTCACCAGTCCAACACAGTGTCCATTGCATTGATCTGCCTGTTCACCCCTCGCTTCATTCTTCCCATATTATTCCAAGAAACCTGAGCTCCTCCACTCAGGGAAGGGTCCGAGCCCAAACTTGGAGACAAAAGGCAGCTTTGGTGGACTCCAAATCTGACGTGAAACAAATCTGACTAGGCAATACGGACCAAACTCTCTCCACAAGAGCCCACGGGGGACATGGTAGAGCACATTCTTTAAAATTCACAAAGCACATGTGGACAAGTTAGGCAAACTCCCATACACCCTCGAGGACCCTGCAGCGGGTGTAGAGCTGGTCCACTGTTCCACACATAGGATGAAAATAACACTGCTCTTCCAAAATCTGAGACTTGATTTACGAATGGATCCTCCCCTTCAGACCCCCTGAAGAGACATTACCAGGGAGGCCGAGGAGTATGATCCCCCTGTAGTTGGAACATACCCTTGAGGCCTAGCCCTTCCAGAGGCACAGACATCCACACATTGTTGCAGAGGAATGTCAACCAGGACATCCCACCAACATCCAGAACCTTTAGAAAACTCCAGGCAGATCGCATTCATCAATTGGGCCTTGCCACGGACGACATTTTTTAATTACCTCGTTGACTTCAACCCCAGAGATATGAGGGCCCGCATCAGAGTCTCCAGACTCCAGATGCATTATCTATCAGTGTGTCTACATCGTACGATGACTTTCCAAAGAGCTTCACACACACACACACACACACACACACACACACACACACACACACACACACACACACACACACACACTCACACACATCGACTCCTATACATTTCACATACACGTATTTGCCTTATTGCATCTTTTGAACTGGTGGCTACCTGCATCTGTTTTAATCCCTCACAATATGTTATGCAATGGCACACATAAGTTAAGAGGTAGCTCATGAAAGGAACATGTTAAGGGCTCCCACTAATTACAACAAAAACATTCAATTTAATGGTGAGTTGTATTTTTAATCGCGTAATTTGTTTTTATTTGTGTCTGTGCCAATCGGCCAAAATATGTCACAGGTCCATGACGCAAAAAAAGTTTGTGGGCCCTTGCACTGTACCAAAAAAATTATCCTGACATCATGGACTAATTGCCTGCGACCAAATTCCATTTTTCAGACTTTTGAAAAATAAAGATCAAATTGTGGCTTGCAGCCTACAAATACATTCTTGTGGAAAGATGGATTTTTTATTTTTTTTCCTTTTTTCAAATGTCACGTGCGAATCAAAATAATGTTTACCCCAAAAGCAGGGGGAATCGTTTTCAGAAATACCTCTATGCATGTGGACATTGCCTTACTCTAAAAAGATTACCTTCAGTGAGTCCCTCGCACAGAGAATCCTGAGTACGAAATTGAGTCATCTTTGGCAAACTATGTAGTGAAAACCAGTTTTGGAAGGCTAACACACATATGAATCAAACTTATGTATGTGGAGGGACTGCCAGGACCTAATGTGTTGCACATTGCTGGAGCATGCACACTACAGCATCCTCGCCCACACACACGCATAGAGACACGCTGCACATTCAAACTGCTACACATATTTTTTCTCTGAAATAGACACGCCAGTGTTGCTACAACAGAAGGACACAACTACGAAACAGCCAAGAGTATCATTTTACAAAAGTACAACTTTAAGTTTCTATGGCATAGCAAACTGGAAAATATTTGCATTTTTTTTTCTCTTAGAGGACCCCAATTTTCGGTGGATAGCCACAAGTTTGCCCCCTGAAAGAATAAATTGAAAACTTCAAGGTGGGGTTAGTGATTGTCAAATCCAGCACATATCTTCTCATCAGATCAGTTGGATCTCTGAGTTGGTTATGGAGAAGTCACCGGGGAATGGGAACTAATCAATACTCATTTTACATTTTTCTTCACTGAAGAAAAAAAAAATTATGTATAGTCATGAAAAAACAGTGAAAGCTTTGTGATCCTTGTGATGTGCCGATGATGGCTGTGGTTGCATATTAACCAATCATTAACACCAAAATACAATTCTGCTATGGTGGAGTTGAAGTTTGAAACTTGGGGTTTACTCATTACTTTCCATTTGCTGCCATCAGTAGGTGCATCCATTCAGCCAAAGGTCAAGACTGAGAAAGATGGCGAGACAAGCCTGATATAAATCCTTTACAATTTATCAAAGAAAGTAAAATGCTCTGACAAATTTTACAATTCTAACGGCAGTAACAGGATTAAAAATCAATGCTATTACTGAAGTTTCTTATCAGGCGTACATACGATCTGTGTTAACCGCTCGGCTAACTGGTTGAGAACATACTTGGCTACACAATTTAAAATAAATAAATAAAACATTTGATATGCATGTCTTTTGTCTGATAATATGAGTAACGGGTTGCATTGGTTTGACTTTTTTTTCTCTCCTGCATGATGGCTACAAGGGTTTTAGTAAAAGGGTTGGTTGTATGTTGAGAGAAACAACTTCAAAGCATAATTACTATTATTTAAAATACTGTATGTCTGAGGTAAAAAAAATGATTTCAAGGTAAACTGCAACAAAAAGCTAAAAATCCATCTTTGTGACCTCTTTCTTTGCAAATATAGTCTCCCGTGTTATAATGTGGAAACCCGCAGCTCATATGAAGCGGACAGTATATGTGCAAATTTGGTGTGCTGGCTAAAATTAACTGCTACGGCTCTTAATCGAGTGTGCTCTGTAGTCCAGAAATAACTTTAATTGTCGCTACAGTTACATTGTATCTGAGGACAATTATACTGTTTATTATTTACATCAAGCACATGTTTCTATATTTTGTGCATGGATTATTTAAAATTTCATGGTGAGGTTTGGCCACAAAACATGATCTCCAATTCTAGAAAGACTCATATAATCTATGGTACATGAGGGGCCATGTGAAAGTGTGTTCATCTGTCTTTAAATTGTAGGGCTTCAAGACTTTATGATTTTAATTGAGTGACATTACATGTCTGAATAAAACATGCTGTAATGAAAATATTATGTCTGTGTTTTTTGTACACAGCATATAACCTCTATTATTGTATTCACTGCACCTCGACATGAAGTGAATTGAAGCATGCTATCACTCATTTCAGATGGCACGGTGGTTGACTGGTTAGTACGTCTGTCTCACAGTGCAGAGGTGCAAGGGTTTGATTCTGGCGCTGGCTTTCTTGTGTGGAGTTTGCATATTCTCCATGTGCCTGCGTGGCTTTTCTCCAGCTACTCCAGTTTCCTCCCACATTCCAAAACTATGAATGGAACACTCTAAATTGTCCCTAGGTGTGAGTGTGAGTGAATTGGCTGGCAACCAGTTCAGGGTGTCCCCCGCCTACTGCCTGAAGACAGCTGGGATAGGTTCGAGCACGCCCGCGACCCTTGTGAGGATAAGCAGATTAGAAACTGGATGGATGGATGGATTACTCATTTCAGTTGTAAATGGTGCGACAGAAGCATACCATACTGGACACTTTGGATGTCACCTTGCTCAAATTGTCCAGTCAAAGCAGGGTTCTCTCACAATACAGCAGTGAGGAGACAGCAAAAGACGAGTAGGTAATGGGATTGCCGCATCGTGTTTGGCTTGATTGCCATGAGAGCTCTGAACTGTGGGACAGCACATTGAGATGTGTCTGGAGAACATCACTTGGATGCTGGAACTGCTCAACCTGTAAAAACTCATGTAAAGAAGAACAAAAATACCAATGCACATGCCCGCAGTAGTGACCCCTGTAATTATATTAATCTGCACGGTGGCGATTTAAAAAATATCAAGAGGAAGTCGTGTTGCTTTTTCAGCTCGCAAACTAAGACTGTTCCCATTTGCTGTTTAGAGAACTGTTATGCACAAAATTTAAGATGGCACCAACAGACACTCTCATAAACAATATTGACGTGTGAAGTCAGGGGTCACAGGTGTTGTATGGCACCTTCTTGAAAAAAATCTTTTCATCTCATAGTTTTTTTTTTTTTTTTAATGGGGTGGAGGCTTTACAACATTCCATCCAATTCTTGGAATTTTTTCCGAAATTCCCAGCAAACAGTTTTGGTGCTGAGGCACATGCCAGAAAGTTAACTTTTATGGACGATGTGTCTCAGCACTTAACGACCCTGCGCTGTAACTTATGTAGCACGCCACTTCTTGACTGTGTTACTTTGGTTCCGAGGAATACCACATACAGATGGTCATAGAATAATTAAATTGATGAACAGACACTCTTAAAATGGTTGTTAAGGTACATTTAAAGATAAAGGAGACATATTTGTCTTTTTCTTTTTCTTTTTCCTCTTTACCGCCCTCAACCACTACAAATATTTAGGAAGAGGTGTGGTGAAGCACATCATTTTTTTAAAGCTTGGGTAAACCAGTGTGCCCTGTGAAGACATGGTGAGCTGTGTGGAATAGTCACAGACCTATTGTGCAAGTATTAGATTTGTATTTGAATGATGATTTTCGAGTATTGAAACCATGTTAGTCTATCCCTGATATCACACTTTCTCGAAGGTGATAAATCGAGCAGCTCCTCCATGTTAACTTTATAGGGGGCGGGGCGGGCACAATCCATTTTCCAAATCCCTTCATGATCCATGGCCTATAGGTTATCTCTCTATACTAGACATAATCCTAGACCATCCATCTGACAAAAACAGAGAGACAGAGAAAAAAGTGTGTAAAGAAAAAAAGCAGAGCGCCACAGAGGGTGGACTAGGACAGTCGGACAGACAAGGAGCGAAAGAGAAACAGAGAGGAGGTAGCTCAAGGAGGAAGCAATGCTGTTAAGTCAATGCAGTAACAAGAAAACGTAAACACGTTCCTTCATGCAACGGTCTTCAGAGGGGAGGGCGCAGACCTGTCAGCGATTGTTAACACATGCGTCCAGGCTTCCTCTAGGTCGTTTACTTGGAGACCGAAGGAGGCTCAGCACCAAAGATTTATGGCTCCTGGGGAACAAGTGGAAGTGTGTTATTGATAAGTTACTGAGAGAAGGCAAGGGGCACCCACTGCACTAATTAGAGGATGAACTTGCAGCCAATTGATTGAATGGAGCCCTGGACAGACACACGGCCTTCTCACACACTATCATGGTCAAAGTCTGACCTCCATATGGACAAGCAACCCCACCGAGAGGATTACGGAGTCAGGTGTGACGTATCTACTGAGTGTGATCAACAGTCGTTCTACAACCACTGTTTGTGTGTCCGTGTGTGAGCAGTGTGTCACTGTGGGAGGAGGTAGAAAATTTGCTACTTGTATAGCACACCCAACATTCACCAATGTTTCCAGTGACCGCAGTTCTGGAGGCCAGCCCAGTCCTTCTAGACTATCCTTAGCAATGGGACTCACCATTGTTTGATTTGGCTACACATTCCTGTGTTTTCATTATTGCCTAAAAGTGGTGGGGAGGTGTGAAACCTTTTGGAAGGAAAAGAGAAAAGCCTTCTTTCTGTTTCTTTCTGCCCATTGTTCCTAGAATTGTTTTGGGGGGAAAATGCAGATCCACAGTCAGACAGTGAGATATTTTCCTCCGTTAAGTATGCAAGACTACTTATTGTATTTACTTATTATATCCACCATCCATTATCTGAGCTGCAGATCCTCATGAGAGTCAGAGACATGCTGGAGCCTATCGCAGCTGTCTTTGGACTGTAGGCGGGGTGTACCCCCTGAACTGGTTGATTATTATGTCATTTATATACATTAAATTATAATTAAATTACATTTACCGGTAAGTATTACATGTATTAAACTAATATTTATCTTTTGTTTGTTTTCAAGGAAAACACTGGATAATTACATCAGTTTACCAGATTTTAATAATGTACAACTGGTGTAAATGTTCAAAGTAAATCCAAAGGATGCCCCCCCCCCTCCAGTGTATAATGTTGAATTTTGGGGTTGTTTACCCGTTTGAAGTTGCCCCAAAAAGCCATCATACATGAGTTCCCTCAAAAAGATCAGCAAGTGTTGTGAAAACTCAGTGTATTCCACCCGACTTAGTTCAGTGAGCGTTATTTATGTTATCGAATGTGAAGTGATTCACCTCCTTGCAGTGAGGTAGATCTACTAACCACATGCTAACAACTGTGCTGTTCCCTACATAAGTATTGATTGTGAGATTCTTTTGGAGCTGTTGAATCATAAATTATTCAGCTAAAATAGATTACTTTTTGTATTAAGCATGGTCGCTTCAAGAAATATTTCTCACACATTTCATTGTACACACTGGTGAAATGTCCCACAGTCAGGACGTAGTAGTAATAGTTAATCCAACACATAAAAACAGTACAGGACACCAGGATACCAACACACTAGAATCCTGTCTATACATTGCATAACTCCAAAATGTAGCCAAGACCAATCCAAACATCTCCATCTCAATAATAGTTGATGCTCTCCATCCAGGTGCGCAGATGCCAGAATAATCCTCTTGTGGGTTTGTATCATTCTAAAATATTCCACCCAATGAGGCACTGGTTCTGCCTCTCTGGCTCTTTGGCACATCAACATGCGGAGAGTTTCACTCACAGAGGGACATTCAGACTCCATGGTAACTTTTGTCTTTTCGTACCTTCCTCCAAACTCAATCTGTTTCTGAATAGACATCTTCACATGGGGTAAAACCTGGATGAATTCGATGGATTTCATTAACAGCAGTAAGTCGAAAATGCTCCCAACATCCCCCATGCTCCGCAGCCCCCTCCCACATCTGCCTCTCCCTCCTCCTGTGCCCAGGTGAGTGTTGACGGCACTGCAGCAGCGATGGAATTACGCAGGCAAGGCGAAGAAAGCGGACAATTATCTTCAATATCTGTCAGACACATGACAGCAACACCTCCCGCCCCTGCACCTTCCCCACGCACGCACACACACACACACACACACACACACACACACACACACACACACGGATACAAACAAACCAAAGAAAAGTACAAAGAATGAGGGAGTGTTGCTCTTTTGATTGTTCAGAGCATAGAAATCATCTCTCTCCCTCTCCCCCCACTTCCTCAATGCCTTTTTCTGCTCATTAACCACCACATTTGCATGCAGGCTGCCAAAGAGCAAGCAGGATGGGGATGGAAATAAAATAAAAGGGTTAGAACAATGGTAATCTTGTGTGTGTGTGCGTGTGTGTGTGTGTGTGTGTGTGTGTGTGTGTGTGTGTGTGTGTGTGTGTGTGTGTGTGTGTGTGTGTGTGTGTGTACGCAGGCATGCATCCAGGCACATCTTCTATAGTGACAGAAAGTGAAGTACAAGCCTTCATGCCTTTAAGATTGATATTAAGATTATTTCATTAAAACAAACCTTATTTTTAAAAATATTTTTCAGCGAAAGAAATTCATATGTCGGTAGTTAGTCAATTTTTGTTTTGGAGCTGTTTTGCAACTTATATATAAAAACATGAAATTCTAATTCAATGAGCAAATCAAAAGTTGGGAACGACCTTAGACTGAATATTAAAAAGGTACACTGAAAAAAAATGGTGTGTTGATTTCACTCAATTTGTTTAATAGCATGATGTGAATCCAAATGCAATTTTTTAAATAGATGTAAATCTACTTTAAGTAGATGAATAGTCTACTCCAAAAATGTATCTGAATCCAGATGATTTTATTTCGTGCAACCACTTGAAGAAATAACGTTGAATACATCAACCCAAACTTTTTTCACTGTAGTGTGCCTGCTCTTTCCACTGAAGTAACTTTGACCTTGGGATTGTACCTTCTAGGAATGCCAGCCAATGCCCTCTAGTCTCATGTCCATAACCATATCCAGACAGGACCTAATGGAGCGCAACCATATCAGGAGGCTAGAGGGTTGCTGAGGATGGGCTATATCACAGGACTGGGACAGACCATAGGAAAGACTGTTTCCAAACAGGGAAGGTCGATGAAAGACCCCCATGGGCCACAGAATGGATTATGTCTCCTCCGCACTCAGCGCACTGATAACCACATCAGCTTCAAGGACCCCCTCAGGGCCATTACAGGTGAGGCTAGCTATCTCTCTCAGTTATAGTCATGAATCCTTGATGCATTAAATGTGCCTCGAATGCATGCGCGTAGACCAGTCTGCACTTAAATGAACAGATGGGAATAAGGAAAGGAATGCGTAGGAAGTAGAAACAAGTAGAGAACAATCAGCAGAAGCACAGCAAAGCTGGGCAATGCTAACCTTTGAGGAACTAGCAGTGAGAAAGAGGAGGGTGAGTGGGGATTTGTGATAATAGCATATACTTGATCATGCCATTACCTCGAATTAGGGTTAATTAGCCTTGGTAAACTGGGCTCGAGACACGCCTGTGATGTTGAGCCCAGAAGGCGTGCTGCGGTACCTTTTACAGCCCGCTGGTTGATTTTGGGCTCACACGACCGCAGCACACAACACGGCAAGGAGGCGATAGAGAGAGCTGGCCCGGCTGGCCGCTAGCAAACTGGGAGTAATTATCAAAGAGAGCTTATAATCAAACATCCGAATCGCAAACACTGACTATAAAACCCCGTTGGCTTCCATCCAGGAGTCGTTTTATCCAATTAGGTAAATGGCTGTAATGGTGGGGATTGAAAGGAGTTGAGGGGAGTGTGGGAGCTAAGGTATCAAATGAATGGAGCTCTACTATCATGCGTCGCACCGGGGTACTTGCCAGTACTTTGGGCTGCTAATGACTACCCAAAACACGCCGCGACCAAGGAATGGAAACCTGTTTGATAGGATCCTGTCACTTCAATCCTGTTAGAAAGCAGCAGTAGCCTTTGACATAATGTGCCCCTTCCAATTAGTGATTCTCATTAATTACCTAATGTTACCAGGTTGGACAGCTTGGTTTGTTTTCGAGAAATCTTGGCATTGTACAGAATTGGATTCGGCTACGTCTCATCAAAACTGCTGGGAACTGGATGATCCAACTAGCCTCACACTCTGCTGCCAAACGGCATCTAATTAAATGCTAGCTAAATGTACACCCTCTACCATGAGAGCGGCTGAGAGATAAACCAGTGACTTCAGCTCTCATTATATACAAGTCCTGGTGGTTTTGATGTAGTATGACCCTTCGCCATTGCTTTTAAAAATCTGCATTTAAACAGTGATTGCGACAGCTCTCACTTTAAAGAGCTCTTGTCTCACTTAGCTCTCTCTCAACGAGTTAATTGGAAGCAGAATTGTTCAGTGGTGATGAAATCCAGATACAACCCAGGGTGTGTTTGTTCCGCTGACAACCTCTGCCATAATCTGCAGAAATGTACCAGGCGCGGTAAGAAAGAAGCAATTCTAAACTAGTGCCCTTCATTGCTCTTTAAACCTGAAAGTCAAATTCCACATTGTCCCGACGGTTCAGTGGGCCACGAAGCAATCTGTCATTCCATTTTTTTGTGACTGACAGGCTATGTGACTGTGGGTTATTGCCATGCACTTGTTAACCCAGGTACTCTTCCCATCTGCCATTCAAGCGGTGCCTGACACTGCACCAAGACTATGTTGAGAGCTATGCAAATATCAATGTCACACACCACAGGCAAGAGTGGGGTATTTAAGGAGAAGCTTCCACGTCTCCTGGAAAAATATGTTTAACAGAATGACATCATTACAGGTAAATTGTTAAGTCTGCTTGGGTTTCAAGGCCTAAATAAAAATGTACTGTCGGAATGTAGCTGATGTGATGTCACATTTTCTTTTCCCATCCATTCATGCATTTTTATATAGCATTTGTCCTCCTTTGCTTATCCCAGCTTACTCGGGGCGTGAGGTGGAATACACCCAATGACTTGTTACCAGCAAATAATATTTTAGAATACTTTTCTAAACATAAAAAGCCTTAGGTCTGACTTTCTAGTACACTCATACAGATCAATTATTTTATATAAATTACTGTAATTTACAAATGCATCTAATTAAAAGCGGCAACAGATAAATTTAGCCCTAAAAACCCATTTGTACAAACAAATCAAACCACTTTGTATAGATAGCTGTGGGTCTCCACATAATAACTTCTAATGTTTGCAAAGAAAGAGGTCACGCAGAGATCTTTTTTTTTCAATACTTAAGCACCAGTAGATGCTCTTTTTTTTCCACAAACAACGCCGAAAAAAGCTAGTTACACGGTGGCATCCCAGAAGCTTTGTGAGTCACTCTTGAGTGAATTGAGGTCAATTAAAGACTTTGGAAAGCCGTTTGTTTCGTGTTTGGAAGGTGATGTCAGTCCATGGCCAGAAATGCTGTCTTTCGTGGCTAGCCGTTAGCACTCGTGGACAGTTGCCATTGATGGTAGAAGTCAGTCACCAAAAAAATAGTGAGACAGCGGTTGCACTGCAGAGATGGCTGGATTTATGGCACTCGTTCCCTATGCTCATTAAACTCAAGATGCTGATTTTTCCGCTACTATCTACAATGTCCTCTATATTCCCTCCTACAGAGCCGCGTAAAGGTACACATACAGATCTTTGCAATTCAAGCAGCCAGCATGCAGACTCCAACAACAAATGGCTGATGAATATTCAGTATGAGGGAAGACTCGGGACCGTTTCATTGGTCCACTGTGACATTTTCGGTAATTTCATTGGTCAGATGTGGCTATGAGTATATCTATTGATGGCTTGGAAGCTAGTCAGTAAAAATTCATAAATAAACTGCATCACATTAAAGCCGCAAAGTTTAAAGCGGGGTAAAAACATAGTGGTTTAGAATCCGGAAAATACGGCACTGTAAAAATAAATAAATAAATACTTTTTTAAAAAAACAATATAATTAAACCCAAATTAACAAACCAATGCTAAATGTTGGACATCACAAGAAGTAGATTTTGCGTGACAGTATGCTGGTGATTGATGTGTACAAATAGAGACGTTCTAATGAGCAATGATAGCAACGGTGAGTCTTTTTTTTCAGTGCTTGTTCCTTTCATATTTGTGTTCTTTTGCAGTGATTCCTGTCACACATCCACCAACGTACAACAGCCCATTTAAATGTTTAAGAAGCTCGGTTGGCCAATGCGTCAAAAGAGCCGCTTGACTCTTTCACTTATAAAGTCAAATACCTGTTGAACACTCTTACTGCCAAATGGGTGACTTTAAAACCATTTCCTGCCTGATTTACAGGCAGCAGCCAGTAACCTTCCCAGTGCAGGGCCCACCAACAGGCTCAGTCAGGCATGAGACAGTGGCTGCTGGCTGTGCATGCATGTCCAAGGGCATGTTGTACATGAGCAGACACATACAGAGCTCCTCGATTGTGTCGTGGCCTCCATCCCTGTGGGGCCTGAAAAGACAAACACAACACTAGCCAGGGTGATATTTTCTGCAAACATCTTATTGTTAAAGTGCATGTCATACAGGAGACCTCACATCATAAAAATATGGTTCACATTTGTCAGCATACAAAGTAACTTTACATAAATAGACTATTCAAGCGCTTCGTGATTGTCAACACAGATGGTTGTTGGTAGTGTTTGCTCTTCTTCGGTACAATAACATTCAACTTGTTCATGGTTATCCAAATACATTTGGATCTTTTTAATGAAACACATATTATTTGTTCAGATGACGAGGGACCCGAGTAATGGCTACTGTGAATTTTAGCGTGACTCCAGAATGAGTCATTAGAATCACTTCCTCTAACACGGGTTGAAATCCTGTGAGAGTACAACTTCTGTTGTATGGCTGCCTTAAACTCTCAAAGCGATTTTGGGTACTAATGATGCATAGTAATTGTGTTTACTCTTACTTTCTAGAGGTAGCCAGTGCAGTCACGTTAAATTAGTATGTTGCACTTTTTTTGGGGTGGGGGGGATAAGCTGCTTTGGGCGAGTATTCAAGAATGCAAACTGTGCATGATGTTAGATTCCACTAGCACCAATTACAGAAAAAGCAATGGGAATGAATGAGTGAAGGAGCTCATCTCGGGTGCCCCCACGAGTGAGGAAATTAATTCCCTCAACTACCGGGGCACTGAAAGCTGCCCCAGTGCTACAGGATGTCACAAATTCTGCTGGGTTGGAGTGAAACATCATGTACTTTTTCAAGCATTAAATGCGTGTTAAAAATGTGGTCTTCATTAATCGAGGATTGATTGTTGTTGACTTTTCATTTACAGCAGCCAGCCAAGTTCCATGACTTAAGATTCTGATACGCTGCAAGATAGCATCACTGCTGTCAAACACAACACATTATTCCCTACAAGCAATTTAATGTCCTCAGAAGGAAGTAGCCATAGAATGTGTATGCCAGAGCCACTCAGCAGCCACACCATTACACCTGCACAATGAAGAATGAGATCCAGTGAGAACTATACTAGAACTTTGTGATGTTGGGTGTGTGCGGGTCACCAGTTCAGTTAAATTTTACATTACAAACTCTTTTAAGTCACTGTTACGTTCAGACAAGTCTGACTCAGTCTGAGTCGGACTCAGAACACACTCTGAGTCAGAGTGTGTTCTGAGCAGAGTACAGCTCAACGAAGTTGTGGGCACAGGTTGCACTAACCGTTGAATAGCAGGTGGGTACGAGTATATCGCATGCATGAGTCGCATCGTGTATCTGTCTGCCCCTTCACATACAACATCTGAATGACATTGGAAAATAATTACAGAGGTCCAGACCTCAGAGAGCTCAAGGCTGGCTTTGGGCATGCAACTGATAAAATGGCAAATTTAATCTGTATGAGGTCAAACAAACATTGCATGTCCTGCTTCTTTCACGCACGTGTTTAAATGCATACTTCAGACTTAAATACTGTGTGTGCGTGTGTCTGTATGCGTGGATGTGTGCGCATGCGTGACACTTGTCAAATCAACCAGCTCATCCTTCAGTCAGGTAGGCAATGAAAGATGCTTTTGGCTCTGCTTCAGTACAGAAAGTCACGTTATGATTCAGTCATCGCTCCTGCCGAGGTGTCCGCCAATCTATGGTTGGTGGGAGTGAGCGAATCAGGATTGTTGCCACACCCACACATTGACGCCGAAAATGTGTCTTTGGATTTGAAGGTGTTGGGTTGGGTGCTGAAGCTCAAATCGGTCCAAACTATTTATGTGATATGCGCTGAACATGAATATAACACATTTTGAGGAAACATGACTAGATGACCTCATATTTTATCTCGTAACAAGACCAACTGTTTCTGGTATATGGCACATCCAACTCTCTAAAATGCAACTAGTCGACCTTGGCTTTGAATGATCGAGCTTTGCCTGCACCCAAGATTCTGCCACACTATTATTCATGAATATGTGCTTTATTAATCAATGACAATGACTTGGTTTTTAGAGCATGTTAAAACTCATTCAGCCTGCATGGATGGTACAGATCTATCTTCAATTAATAGAATTTTTTTCAGTGTAGTTTCTAGAGGCACACCAAACTTAAGTGTTCAGCCTTGGTGAGTAGCATAACAACTAATAATATATTGTGCAGGTATGATTTGGAAGAGAAGATTTGTGTTCAGACCGATGCACTGTATTTGGCTGTTCTGTCAAAGAACTTTTTGTTTGTCAAAACTGGTCATGTTAGAAATGTTACGGCACACCTTTGTTTCTAACAAACAGTTCAGTTTGGTATAATGAATAATTTTCATTCTTTTAAAGGTGCTAAAGGGTACAGTAACTGCTCAACTGTATGACTGTAAGGCCAAGTATTGTTTGGCTACCAAACACAGGGGTATGGTACATATGGAGAACTGTCTCTTCTGTGTGGTATTCGAGATGGAATGGGAGGAATGTTAAAAAAACAACAAAAAGCAACCTTTTCCCCCCTGTAAGGTATAGCCAAATTCCTCATATTGTTACTCTTGATCTATTGTATCACATTCCTCTTTGTAGAATTAAGTTTCCTTCCACTGGTACAGTATGTGCTGCTATTGTGTGACTTTGTTCTGATAGCCGAGGCAACTACTAGCATGCTGCCTAAACAGTCTTTGTTGGAAACACAAGTCTGATCTAGTTGAGTATTGTACCAACCTGAGGTGAGGAGAACTAATTTGAAGGGTGTTTGGTGGAGCCGTATAGGTGACAAGTGATGGCTGGCAGATAAGCTTCGATAGCATGGCTGATCTATTGAGAGGTGCATTGGTGTGAATGCAGCCATGACCCTGATCAATACCGCGATTCTTTTTTGTCCATAAACCAGGGCACCATTGTGTATTGTCTCTTTTCGTCCCTCGCATTTAGGGACGGATGATAAAAAGCTGTGAGCAAGAAGGGGGAGAACAAAAAGAAAGTTGAAGACAGTTGACGTTTCATTTTATTTGTGGTGAGGACTACCATATCAATATAAAACAGTCCCAATCCACAATGCCAGATCAAGTGTCAAAGAGTGACTACAGATGGACATGCTTAAGTAAATGATTTCTGCAGGCCATTCTTCAATCCTAAATTGGATTAACATGAGCACTGCTTTGCAAAATAAATTAGTACCACATAACAGTGTTTTCTCTCACGGACTGTAACACCAACCCAGGGCTTCAATTACATCCTCCTTTATGTTGTGCATTTCACGGAGTCTTTTTGCCTTTGCCCGAGGCCCGTGTCTAACGAAAACTCGTTCCTTCGAAGCTATTCACATGTTCTTGACTTGGCCTTTCAAGGCTGTTTCATGTCACAACAATACGCCATGGGACAAACCGCATTATAACAATAATCATAAAAATGTGATATGTGGGGTTCTTAAGGAGCATGAAAAATTTCTCTTTGAAAAATGGAAAAACACCAACCTGATACCAGATGATTTGAGGTACACCTGTCCAGTCCATGATATCCAATTCAAACTTTACATGATGGTGGAACGTAGCATCCTGTCAGTCAGTCACCGTTTCATGCCACGGGATGCCACAGCTGGGAGATGACAGTTGGTGAACTTTAGAAACGACATGCTGAAATTCGAACCAGGCCCACATTAGGGTCGCATACAGAAAAACAGGTGCCAGTGATGATGGTGGTGGGGGGCGCTTCAAAATCAACATGAAGCATCCACTCTGTGCTCTTGGCCATGACCCCTCAGGAATCACAACTATTTTTCCACCGCAATGTTCAAACAGCGTATCTTACTTGAGTCCAAACAAGGAACATTTTAGGAGCATCATAGAAGCAATATTTTACGTGCATGTCACCCATCATTGTCGCCCATCCATTTTCCATACAGCTTAGTCGGATGATGGCATCAGTTAGTTCAAGGTCAGCTGCCCTGGGGTACACACTCAACTGATCACCTGGGAGCCAAAGGGACATAAAACGCAACCATTCATGTTGGCAGTCAAGTTCCTCACCTCAAACCTTTCGGGGACAGCGGTTACCTCAGTGGACAATCTATCATGTTATCAGGTTACAGGTTATCATTATTGGTCAAGTCAAGTCAAGTCAAGTCAAGTCAAATCGGTAATAAAGGTGCATGAAAGGGTTAACCTAGCATATGTGTTTTTGGACCGCGGGCCATACATTGAGCACATAAACAAGAGTGAAAACTTGTAAACCTGCCACACATCCGATCCATATCTTTGCACCAGATGTGCTAACCGCATGCACCACTGTGGCCTCATGTGTTAACATGAATAAATCAAAGGAAACGCCAGGTTGAAAGAGTACAACAATGTGCTGTAAATTCCCTCTGTTGTTTTCTGCGCTCCGATAGAGAAGACAAATCAAAGTTCAGTTGCTGGGCACACACAGGAGTCTGTCTGACCTCCGCACACATGGCCTCTCACCTCATCCGCGTCACACCAACACAAACAGCACACAAGCTTGCTGAAACATTTAGTGGCTCTGTGAGAACTATTTCTGAGAATGATGAGGAGCATCTATTATTGGCATCGTGGTTTGACCTTGCACCTGTTTGCTGGGCCATTCAGGGGATGCGGTGCAGCCGAGTGGGAACGGTGGACTTGTGCATGTCAGTACTTTGCTGTGCACCGTTATGATTCTCACCGTTTCATTATCGTGTTTATCACACCGCTGCCTATTGACGTGGTAATTATACCGTAAGTGCACCCATGTGGTCTGTATGTTTTTATATCCGTGTGTAAGACATCAGTGTCTACTTACTTATGTGCTTGAGTGTGTGGGCCTGTCAAAGAAGTGTGTTTGTGACCGTGTTGCCTCTGTGTGTGGCACTCCCCTATTGGTAAATCTCCCCCTCCCCAACAGGGACAATGCAATCAGACGTAACCACAGGAACCTGATATAATGATCACTGCAGAATATGCTAATTAACACTGAATGGAGCTTAAAAGCATGGCCCCTTCACCAACAAATCAGGCAACAGAAGGGCACGCAGGCAGGTGCCAGTGACCCACACACAGTCAGGGTCACAGACTGCACAAAAATCCGGTTTATGCCAAGTACGGACACATTTGCAGCACGTTGACTAGAGCTGCTCCTTTATTATGGGTGTAAATGACATGACAAAGTACAGGACTTTGAGGGAACCGTGTCCTTATGCGAGTGCCCTCAGGTTGTTTTCACTCCCCGCTGCAGTAAACAGTATCATTATTTATATCACTATGAGGGTGTGAGGGTACATAGTGAATACACAACAGCCGCCATTTTCCATCCAGTAGATTTCAGACACACACTGATTCTTACACAACCAGCGGTCTCATTGGAGATATCAGCGATCTGCTCACGGTTTGGTGGAGCCATTATTTAGAAGGGTGCGTATACTTTAATACGGTGGAGGGGGGGTGGGGGGGGGGGGGTTGTAAACAGCATGAATTTTTAATCCAGCCCAAGATTCTGGGCTGGTAATGAATGTGTCTTGCCAGCTAACCTCTCGAGGGAAGGAGGCCCCTGGCTCCTGTTGCTAAGTTTCGGCAACGCTTGAGTTCTGCAGGAATCTGCCAGTTACAGCCCACCAGTCTGGCACGGATGCAAATATACTATAGATGTAAGTAAATTCATACTGTATACAAATAGTGCAATTGCAGAAAATGGGGACAAACACATTAAGCAATTTATATTAATATAATTTAGCGTCATACATAATTATGCATTATGCTGTACTACACAAAAAAAACCCCTGGAATTAACAAGGATGCAACAACACTTTTTTAAACACACTCCATTTTTTATTGAGTCTATTGCTTTGATCAAACTCATTTGAAGAGTTCTTTTATGTGTTCGATTTCTCTAGCTGACCTTTTTCTCTTCCGAGAATCCATACAATTGATTCTGCGGCCAGAAGTTGTCACGATTTTATTTTATTTTTTTTCAGATAAGGCTTGCTTGTTCAATAGTGTCAATTCGAAGACTCGGACATTGACCGAAAATCGTTCCTCTTCAGCATGCGCCACATCTACGTTTTCCGAGCACACAAATGTTCCTGCAATTGAGCAAATGTACGTATGTATTTTGCCTTATGCATCGACGTGTTGTTGTAAACACTATGATATGAGATGTAAGTCATTTCAAATGTATATGTAAAATGACCATTAAAAAAATACATAAATATGTCTATACCTAAATAGATATACAGTAGATATATAGACTGACACACATTCAAAATTAGGTACTTAGACCTGCTGTGTAAATCAAGCCAAAGAGTGTGCAAAAAAACAAGAGTTGTATGATCTTGAGACTGAAAATAGATCTGATCCCATGGGAGCATTTCTCCTCAGAAAGAAACGTTTCAATAAAACGGAGAAGTGGTTACTACAGTATATGTCAAAATGTTAAATCAAGGCGTTGCTTTATTGCTTTATTTTCCAGTCAAGAAAGCTGCAGAATTCTCCCCTGCCTTTTGTTTTTATGTCACCCTCTCCAGAAGTGATTAAATTGCTGATTGATTTTGGATCTCAGCTCAATTCCTCAGTCCTCGTCTCTTGCCATTGATCCTCACAAGGCTGCTGACTTTAAAGTCAGCAGGCCCATCCTCTCTGGCCTCCGGAAATGAACTTGTTAGATGGGTTCTGCGATTTATTGCTCGTGCAGCGGAGGTGTGTGTGTGTGTGTGTGTGTGTGTGTGTGTGTGTGTGTGTGTGTGTGTGTGTGTGTGTGTGTGTGTGTGTGTGTGTGCGTGTGCGTGTGCGTGTGCGTGTGTGTGTGTGCGTGTGCGTGTGCGTGTGTGTGTGTGTGTGTGTGTAATGTCGCTTTCACTGAGATGGAAATATATTACATGTCTGAATTTAACTGTACCGGTACACGTGGGCATGCATAAATCCATGTGAGAGAACAATACACTTAATTTACATGTGTCTGCATGTGCATTGGCGTACTATCTACATAAAACTATGAGGATGGTGACAGTGTAAAATTTGCATTTTTCACTTTTTCTATTTTTGCTCTGGGTCAAAAAAAAACAAAACAATTATGGAACTGTGTATGGCCATTAAGGAAAAAGTATTGGCCTCAATGATTGCCTTCTTTTCTGTCAATGCAGTTCTCAAGAGGAATCAAAGCCTGTGCTGCTTTAAAATGGCCAATAGGTTTTTTTTCTTTCTAATTCAACCAGGATCCCCTTTCATGCCTATACTGTGACTAACTGTCTTTTCCAAGGTCATATTGAAAATGAATAAAAAGTGGAGACTGACATTTAAAAAAAAAAAAAAAAACAATGTGGAAATGCTCACGAGGCAAGGAATAATCGTAATTTTCGTACTTTTCATGCAATCTTTTTGCATCCATCAGAGTCACCTCCTGCAGGCCATCAGAAAGAAAACAAGCATCCCATTTCAGACCTTTTTTTAAAAAAAATTGTCCTTCCTTTCCCTTCTCTGCATCACTGATTATGTAAGATAGCCTACAGATCATCCTCCAAGAACCTGAAAACAGTAACACTTGTCTGGTTGGTGTTGTATTTTACCTGACAGTATATCATTCACAACACACAAGAGTTTTTTTTTTTAACTGAGGAAATGAGAGTTCCTCCTTGTATATACCAGTGAGCCTCTCACTGATCTGCTCATGTGCGGCGTCAGACACAGCCTTGTCCTCTACTGCGGTCTCCCCTGACATATTGATTGGGTTCCATTTAAAAGCCCTGTTCTCTCACCATTATTTACTTCAATAGTAAATCTTTACAATGCTGTAAAAGACTGTTTTACACACTCAGGTTATACATTCTTCCGACTGCGGCAGCCAAACAGGCATGTGTCAGGGAACAGAAGGAGAGGAGGTCTTAAACAATGTCTTGTATTGTATTGTACATTGTATTGTAATTGTATTTTCAATGGAGAATCAGAAAAAGTGTGTGAAACGGTAAATGATAGGAGAATATTGTATGAATTAAATCAACAACAAAAATCTATTTTTAAAAATGTAGGCGAAATCATATTGAACACCACTTCTTCTGGTTTACAATTCAGAAATGAATCTAAAAGTACAATGTAATGAAAACTTCTTTCAAAATTAATTAAACGATTTCATCTAGACTGCTCAGGCGTCACCTTTGGATGAGAACAATCTAATAAAGCAAGCATTTTTGTTTGCATGCATTTTTGAAAACGTTTCACAAACAGATGATAATATTGTTAAAATGCTCCCTTCCAGCAGAGAAATGAATGGAAATGTTGCCTTCGAAAGTTGCTTTTCCTTTCCAGGTCTTCCCTGTTATCACACTATGTTAGGCAACGTATATTATATGCAACAACAGCACTGTGTTCCACTGTTGTTGTTTTAAATGTTACTGTATGTATTAGCGCAAGTGCGGGTCCTCAGAGTGTGTTACCACAGACAAACATATTTCTATTTTCATCAGCAAGGGGAAGCATAATGCAATCATCAAAAAAAATAAAATAAAATAAAATTGAGACCGCTTGCAAACTGAGGTTTCAACAGTATGTACGTTCTTTACTCAAGTAGACGTATAGCTATTGGGATTTTAAAAAATTAAGTAGAGCATCAATTACAGATTTTAAAAGTATGAGGGAATGGTTTTAAATGTACTCTAAGTATAAAAGTAAAAGTAAAGCAATAAGAAAAATATGCACTGAAGTCAAGTCAAACATTTTCTTTTCCATATGATCTATATATCCTGATAGTATAAACATGGTTTTCTGAATAATCTTGCGTTCATGGAATAATTAATAACATGAATCCACCCCACCCTTGAAAGCAAAAGCTTGGACCGCATCACACGGGTTTTTTACCTCCCCCCAAAATCATTTTTATAAAGGGCAGGCCCATAGTGATTAGGATGTTGTATAAGATTGAAGAATCCCTGTTTCATCTGCATATATGCCCATTAAAAAAAAACAAAAAACAATCACACTTCATAGGGCTACAAGGCAAATACATTTAAGTGCCAGGTGTGCTACTTGGCATGAGCGTGTTTTTCATGGGGCGGAAAATATAATGACTACCGGCAGTAGTTCAGTATTGCAATGATCCGCAAAGTCTAACTTTGATGGCGTGTCGTCACTAACCTTTATCAGTAGGTAAATGTGCATCCAAACTTGGGATGTGTGAGGACCACAGATGTTAGATGACAAAACTGTCCAAATGTACTTTGTGTTACGAATATTGCATAAAGTGCGACAAGTGACAATAGCAGATATTTATAAATTCAGATTTGGTGTGTGTCAAATTTCAAACATCACATACAGCCCACCAAACACGCTTGCAATGAATCACAGCCTGGTGCTAGCCAGCAAACCATGGCAGATCTTGCAAAGTACCCAGCCAGAGCAAACACAGTACATGTGGCACTAGTACATTATTAGGTACCACATATCGAAATCAACTCATAATATTGGTCTGAAATCGAATCACACCGTTGATACCCCTTGATATGCTTTCTCAAATTTGAGGGCAAATTTTTGAAAGCCAAAATTCGGTGGCACTTGGGTTCGTAAAATTTGCAGCACATTTTGAATTTGTTATTTTAGAATAACTCTTCCAAGTACGACCAGGGATGTGCGATGGTTGCCTGGCTTTTTTTTTTTTTTTTTTTTTTACTACGATCCTCCTCATGGCCGGTACTCAACTGGGACACGGATAACTTACCAGCAAAGCGATACGTCTGCACTTGTGTGAGTGTGGCGAGTTGTCATTGATTTGGTGATTTGTGTCACATGCAGGTGCGATGCCTCGTAAACAAACCAACACAGTGTTTTGTGCTTATACTTCTCTTCCAACCACAATCAAAATCACTCGATCTAGACCAGGGGTGTCAAACATACGGCCCGCGGGCCGGAACCGGCCCCCGAGGGGGGTCGATCAGGCCCACGGGATAATTTAAAAATGAAAAAAAAGCATAAAAGACACAAAATGAATATTTTTATTAAGATGCAATTCATCTATTAACCGCTAGTCATTGTTTTCTCTTTCGTTTGTAAAGTGTAGGTGGGGGTTACATTTAGATTTCATATGCACGTGTGTAAATGGTTTTAAAAAATCCTTTCTTTATAAATCTTGTTTAATCTTAAAATGCATGACTATATTTTTAAATACTAATTGTTCAAGTTTTGTGCCTTTGTACAATCAGTGGGATCAGTTGCACTGCATATATGTGAATGATAAAATTAAATTGCACATTTGTCAAAGGAAATCTAAGGTGTTTTATGAAATGTTTGGTAAATGAAATGTGGGTACATTTCAACATTTTCCTCATGTACTTGTGCTTCGCTATATCAAAACAAAGGAGAGACATATTTTGGTTATTTATAGCAGAGTATGGTATAATTTTAATGGTCTGGCCCACTTGACATCGACCGAGGCCGTATGCGGCCCACAATATGAAATGAGTTTGACACCCCTGATCTAGACCCTAGTGATTACCTCGAAAATGGCTGGATGGCTGGATGGCTGGATGGCTGACTGGATGGATCTACACTTGTTGACCGATGAATGCTCTGAGGTCCCTCAGCATCAGTGTAAATCATTCAGCTTAGACATACTCAAGGTCTTGACTTCATTAGAGGACATATGCTCCACTTGTTCCCCATTGCCTACGCTCGTTGCTGACCTCAGGCTTGCAGCCTTGCCCAGGCGCAGTGTTGCTACAGTGCACATGACCAAGTCACGCCAGGGGTAATAATTACTTTATTTAGGAGCGGGGAGGCGGACCATGCTTTGGCATTTATTGGTGTTGACGCGAGAGGACTTCAAAAAGCGGCAAAACACATAATTTATTTCTCTCCCTGGACCTGATGTGTTTCTTAGAAAAAGAGTGAGCAAGGTAGAGTATGAGAGAGGAAGAGTCTGCGTTTGTGTGTGTGTGTCTCTTTAAGTTGATGTTTGATACTGTTTGGCTTTAGACTTTGGTGTACTTTTTCTTTGATGTCAGTAACATGATCATCAAGGATTTGTTTCCCCCCAACCCCTGTCATGAAATCATCCATGTTGGCTATCCAAAATCTTATGCTACTGGTTTTATTCACAAGGGATACCCAACTGAAAATGTAAACTCACACGAAAGATCATTTGGAATAAACAATAAATAATTGATCAGAGTGGTTAAATAAGTAATAGTGTGATATCTATTTCTTTGGTTGCGCTATTGCCATGCTTTATTTATTGATGGCCATAATAGGCACAGTGTCTCGCCAGAAAGGAAAGTCTAAAAAAAAGAAATCCTTGAAGAGAATACTTTCAGGGAAGAGAAAGTTCAACTTCATCTATCTCTTGTGCTGTTTTGTCTGTCTCTATGAGGTGGAGGGACACGGAGTTCAGTCTAGACTTTTTATTTGGAGGGGTGGGAGGGTGCTGGGGCAGAGGGTCAAGGAGTGACATGAAGCAGCTGTGGAATCCTGATTATAAAGACTCCCCCACCTCAATTTAACATCACGTGGGCAGAACCATATTCCCATCGTCAGGTCTTCTGTAATGGTCATCCATACGCTCTCCTCCATGTCATCCACAGGAGGATATGCGGCTTCCCCCTGAGAGATAGAATGTCTCCAGCGAGCATGACCACAAATTAAGTGAAGGCATCTGTGAAATCTCCCCAACTTAACTCCTCACTCCAGAAAGCACCAGTATGTGAGTGAACGCTTTAACATCAAGTCACAATTAAGGGCTCAACAGCAATAAACAGCTCCACCAAGTATTTTAAGACACACAGCTTTGACACACCAATTTGGGATAAGAACCCTGGGAAGTATCCAGCTCACCATGGAGTACAGCTGAGGAGATTGTCCAGAAAACTCAGCTCTGTGGGTACATCAACGTAGCCTTTACTGCACCAGCAAGTATATTCCCCTTCAAGGTAGCTTCCTGTATGACAGGTACTCTTTTCTGTTATTTTGAAGACTCTTCTGATGACAAATGATACTGTTGTACCTAATGAAGTGAATATAGAAAATAATTTTCCTGAACACGATTATGTGGCATCTCCAACCAATAATATCTTCAGTCCATGCAAATCTGAAGCAGACCTTTGAAGTCATTGCATATGTGTACAAGTTCATAAGTACATAGTGTGTGCCTAGATGCACATTATGCACACATTTGTGCACACTCAACATGCAAGCGGTCTCCAGTGAGATTGCAAAGGATGACGAGAAGATGGCAAAACATAGGCAGGCGTGCTCTGTCTGGCCTGTGGCTGTTGGGAGAAGAGAATGTCTCTCACCTCCCATTTCCCCAGTCCACAGGAGGCCCATCTCCACACATCCACTGACCCATCTGTCCCGCACGGCTCACTGGGCTCCTGTGTATTCATCACGGCAGAGGAACACGGTGGGGGAAGGTGGGGTGAGGAGGGTCCACAACATCTGGGAACCATCAAGCCAAAAGAGCCTTAGATCCTGAGATTCCAGTCTCCGACCTCTCTACTCTCTTCACCTCCCCCATTGCCTCTACTCAACCCCTCCACCGCCACCTTTCTTCCCCATCTGTCTCTCTTCCCCTATTCTACATTTCTCCCCCAACCAAGTCCTCTCCTCCCTTCGTCCTGGCTGCCCATCATTTCCATGTGTCTTCGGCAATGGGCCTAATCCAAACAGATTGTAACTGTTTCAAAAACATACTCCCCTTCTTACCCCCTCCACTCCTCATCTCAGTCCTGTGTTCATTGCAGGGAACAGATAATCTCTTTCATGGAGGAGGAGGTACCGGTGTCAGCCAGGTCTGGGTTAACAGGTTAGTGCCACACAGAACCATTTCAGGAATAATGAGCAGGTCAGGCCCCGAAGTAATCTGGCAGATGCCTGTTCAAGACTCAGACGTGACACAAAACACACCATCCAACCTTTTCCTCTTGCTACACTCCCATGAGGTCCGCATTGGAATGGCCGCAGCTGGTCGCATACTGTGCAGTGCGAAGCCCATTGTCCCAGCCACGATCTGGCGACTGCTATGTTAGGCAGAGCGTATGGGGTAAGCAGTCCAGTAGGGGGCTTGAGAGCTGGAGGGTATCCCAGGAGACCACCAGGCCGCCTCAGAACGCCCCCCCCCCCTCAAGCCCATCACTACCTGCTGAACTCCTGCCTTCTGTGCTTTGTTTAGATGGAAGCACTGTCCTTATTTACGATAACAGAAATAAAAGGATTAGCACAGTACTGGTGTTTCTCACATATTTTCCATGATTCATCCTAATTTTCATGTAATTCATCCTGGTGTTTCTCAAAAATGAGAAATTTGATGAACATGCTGAGAATATTGTGTTGCAATTTTTTATGAATTAACAAGCTCACAGTTCAAACGTGAAATTTCGTTTTTATATTCAGTTCTGGGGCCACGTAACCCAATAGATAAATAGGGACACGAACTTTGTTGATTTTAGCTTATCGGTGATGCTGCTGTCTTATTTGGATTGCGCCTGAGGGTCAGAGAATGGTGGCCTGCAGATCAGAGGCTGGATTAATTGTTGACACTCTTCCAGTCCAAACAGAACCCTGACCAACATCCACACACCCCTCCCCTCAACCACACACATATACATACACACACACACACGCACACACACACACACACACACACACACACACATGCACATCCACCCTCCCGCCCCCACCAACTACACTGAAGTCTTGACAGACACTTTGATTTATGTCCAGCCACCAACAAAAAAAGAGACCAAAATCAATTGGCTATTACCGCACTTAGCACTGGGCTGTCACCACCTGGGAGTAGGGTGTTGAAAATAAAAGACAGAGTCCATACAACACTTCCATACCACTCCATATACCCATTCCCGCTGGGGAAAAACAGATCAGTGCTCAATCTCCATATACACAGCTAGTCTCTGAACTGAGTGGCTGTAACACTTGTAGTCAGGGGTGGTGGCAGTGGCCCAGAGGTCACAGGAGCCGGCTTGTGAGTGAAGTGTCGATGGGTGGAATTGTCAGAGTAGCTGAAAACTGTAGGTGGAGAAAGCAGCAGTCACTGCTACTATCGTAATCAAGAAGGCTCCACATTTCACCTGGTTTATAGAAGAGTACAGAAGTCATGTTTTGATGCTTTGATGCTTGAATCAAATATGAGGGGCCATGTTGCAGCACTGTACATAATTGTCAAGGTTTCCCACTTTGGCACAAGGTATCACAATTAGTGTTCCGTACCATTTAAGTGTGGGTACTTTTCACATCTGAGTCAACATCTTCCATTGACACCCCTTGTTTACTGTGTCATGTCTCTTATCCATGGCTCGGTATTTGTGTCAGGCACAGTTATTGTAATTTAAAAGAGACAAGTGAATTTTCATGACTAACTCACAGCAACTAATGCAGTCCAAAAGCACGTGTTTATTGAGTTCTCTAAATTGGCCGTAGGTGTGAATGAGCATGCAAAGAATGCAACCATCATCATTATGCCAAGACTTGTCAACGGAAACACCACCAGATTTGGGTCCAGTCCATACGGTACTGTGCCAAACAGAATTGGGAGTAAATGAAACTATAGTCCCCAAAAATATCGCTAGAAGAGATTCTGGTTCTATTGCGCTTGTAAAAAAGTAAATAAAAATCTCACATTACAGTCCCATTTCTCATCTCCATATAGGGCTGTGCCAAATGGAGTGCAGTTGTCTGTGGTAAAATGTAGCGCAACAACCCCCCCATCGAACCCCTCACTCACCCACCCCTTCATATCGTCTCGTCCCTCGCCATACAGAAACCATCTCTGACCCGACAACTGTGTGTCTGCCAACTGGAATGCAAGTCAGGGTGAGTGGTGGGGGCCTCATGGCCTCCTAGGGACTATTCTGAGAGCAGAGGCTCATCTCTTTTCTAACCTTATACTGGCGTCTTGTGACTGCGGTTAAAAATGGCCCGATGCGTGCTTATGCCTGTAAAACACAATCACTCTCCCACACATGCGTGTGCGTGCACACACACACACACACACACACACACAAGGCAATCCTGCGAAGTTGTACACTGTAAATCAAAGGATCTGTAACCTCACGATTAACCACAAATTCTCAACGGTGAACTTATTTAGCAATTGTGCACCGTTAGTCACATTCCAACGTGCACCATGGCCAATGAGTAAAGTAGCAATTAGGAATAAAGTTGTAGGTAAGGCATGTTTGTACAACTTGCTCACATTGGAAAGGTGCGGTTAACCCAGCAATGCAAAAGATACATGCGGATACACCCGCGCGTGCCAGTGCACAAACGCACTATTGCAGTCCTAAAAAGAAATCATTCTCATTATGTATTACGCTACAGAACAAACTCCAGCAAATCATCGCAATGCTGTTCCAAGTTCCAACCTACTGACCATAGACTGTAATCACTGTGTATTTAGCGTTATCTTTAGAGAGCTGGTCTGCGTGAGTCCTTTTTACGAGACTGTAAACTTTTATTGCTTGGGTCTTAGTGTTGAAACTCCGGTCCAGCCACCCGAGGGAACCAGGGAGCTTACTGAGAGAGCTTACGGGATTGAAGGGGAGAAGGCCCGCTGGTGTCCATCTCAGCAGTAGCAGCAGTAGCAATACAACAGCCCACAGACGGCTGTTGTGAAATTGCTACGTAGCCATTAAGATCAGTAACCTGGCAACATGCCTTAATCAATGACATTCAACAAGTTTCCCAAGATACATTCGATAGGTGTACATTGCATTTTGTTTTGCTAACATTGGAGCTGCCAAGGCAATGCACGGCAATTAAAAAAAGGCAAATCGTTTATGCTGCTTTGAAGCAGGGCCTGAAGCTGAATTACGAAATACACATTGAAAAGACACTTGTATTTGAACCATGAATTATTTTTAGAATTATTAAATGAAGTCCCACTGACATTTTAGTGAGAATAATCCACAACATTGTTTTATATATTCGTCACTACTCTGAGGGAACTACCTGCATGTAAACAAAATAATTTAGTTCATGAAAAAAATATTAAGGCAGCCATTATAGTATAATGTAATTGTATAGTATAATATAATTGCATAGTATAATATAATTGTACCTGATATTTAATGACCAATAATGAGTATACACAATAACATGTTGTGCAGACAAACACCTGTTGTGGCATTCTGCCATTGATCTAAAATAGTCTGCAATGTCTGGGTGCTCGCTCACGTGAGCTCTGCGGAGTCGAGACAGAGCAACAACTCGACTGAAATGCAAACGGGACTTTTATAGGCATGTTAACAAGCACATCGATGTTGTACCCCATTTTGGGATGGGCTGAGCTTAGAGTGTCACGCTGGCCGGGTAGGAGCAGGCAAGGTTTGATTGTCAGGCAGGACACTGCAACAAAGTCTGAGTGTCTGGGTCACCTGGCATGGCCTCTGCACACTGTGGTTTCAGCTCAGATTGTTGTTTCATGTGAACTCTACTGCAGGAAGACCTTAATAACATTGCTTCTCTGTGAATAGTAAGAGTCAGCGCACACGTGTACTTGTTTGGTGTGTAGTTAGGGCTCATGAATGAAGCTGCACGCGAATAAAGGTTAAAAAAAACGTTTGCATTCCAAATGTTGCATTTATAATGCTTGAAATGGTGCATTGATGTTACACTAGTTTTTGCCATAAGTTTAACAACTGTATGAGTTCCTACACACATTGCTTAGTTGTTTTTTTTTCCAGAGCCATGATGAAGGCTAGATGAGCCCCTGACCCTGCGGGCTGAAGAATCATTATGGACTCATAAAGGGCCCCGAGCCAGGCCTCCACTCAATAAGGCTGGATCCACATGAAGCCAATGCAGCTGATTAATTAGTCAAGCAATCAATGGGCTTTGCCTTCCATGTACTGATTTCCTTTCGTATTTTGCCCAGGTACTGTAGCAATTACGACAAACGTACACACACAAAGCAGACACACACGTTTACACTGTCCCTTTCCGTTTTGAAAGGGGATTAAGATACAGCAACAAAGGACAACGATTTGATTTGGTGATGAGGTTGGAAAACTGTGCGAAGAAGTACAAAAGTTCACACCTTGGAAGACGGTGAGAGCAGGCTCGCTGTCAGTCAGTAGAGAGCGGTGCCATTTGAAGGATCAGTCATCCTTGACAGTGCTGTCGTGGAGAGCCTTAATTAGCCAGGATTACTTCCTCACTTAATGAAGCATGCACGTCTTCGTCTCGGCCCGTATACCACCACTCTCCCCATTCCCTGTTTTCCCTCCCTCAGGTTTTTTTTCCATCCTCAATCCATCTCGCTCATTCTCACTGGCCCTTTTGTGATTGTTTATTTTTCTCTCCAGACAGGCCGCTCAAATCGCACTTGATATTGGAGACTTTTCACATCCACTATTAAAGATCTTCTGTCACTTGCATTATCCAAGTGGGAGTGTGCTCTCTCCCCACCCACCAACGCCTTGTTTTCTCTTCTGGCATGTGCCGTCAGCGGCTTTTTCAACTGCAGAAATTTTACAGAAACAACTTTCAAGCATTGTTGCCGGACAAAATGTTTACTGGTGTGGTCTTGTGATGGATGGGACATATTCAGAAAATAACAGCAACATGGTGAGAGAATGTGTGGCCCCTATCTTTGATCATTGCAATTCGAGGGAGGTGTAAAGTCATGAACTTTCACTAGAAGCGACTACAGTTGAGAATTGGTATTTTACAAAATGATGTATTCTCCCTCTTATCTTCTCACAGCTTTTTCTAATGAAGTATCAATACTCAAAATAAAACACAATATTCTCATGTCATGTAAGCAAAGTCTTTTTGAAGTACCAGAGCTGAGGATGGATGGAAAGAAGAAGGCAGTGGTGATGTGGTGGAAAGGAGTTGGGGGGCGGGCGATAAAGAGAAGCGACTAATAAAGTGGTGAGAATATATAGGCAGTAGTATGACGAGAAGGAGGAGAGAGGAGAAGTGAAGGAGAGGTATAGACTCGCAGAGGCAAGGAGAGCAATTTGCCGCCACAGCGCACACAATGTCCCCTCCATGCCTGCGGGCCATATGAAGACTGCTCCTTCAATTACACTTCACACAGGCCAAAGAAAAAGGAGTGAGACAGTGGAGGTGGAGATGCAGGAAAGGACAGACAGAAATATAGCCGCACAGAGGTCACATTGGTGTAGATACAAAATAAAGGCTTTGGATACAAATTTCAAATATGATGAAGCTGTTTATGTTTTATTTATTTTTTAATTATTGGTAAATGCTACACCAAAGTGCTATTGAAGGATTAAACCCATATGTTAACTGTTGTTCACTCGTCACTGTCTTTTGAGCCAATTTTCTTTAGAATTTTATACTAAAGTTGTGCGCATGGTAGAGAAGTGATACGTGTGCACACCTGACACACAGTTCTGAGCTTGCAGTTACCCTGGCTTCCTTCTGCATTCCAAAAACACATGACAGTTATTGAATATTTTAAACTGCCATCGCCAAACAACACTATTGTGGTAGGAGCACTGTCCTTTGGTGCTCAAGGTGTAATGATGCTCGGACAGGTAGAGACCAGCTTTCTGCTATCATCGAATATGACCGCAAAACGGCCATTGTCTCAAGGCTCCATTGAAATTCCACATGTGCATGCCAAGTTAAAAAGTTGGTCTGGCACTATATTTATGGCACTGTCAAGTGTCAGATCTTTTGCTGTTGGAGGCCAAGGGAGCTTGGGGTGACATTTTTGCTGTGTTCCGTATGATGTCTGAGTGTGAGAGGTGCATGATATTTTATCATGTTGCCTGTGACATGTCCTTGCTGTGTCTGCTTGATTGCCCTCAGTTTCTCTGTTGGGTGAGTGAGGCGAAGAAGAGGAGTAGGAGGAAATGGCAGCAGTGGCGGCAAGTTCAAGGAGGACTCCTCACGTGCCCTTTTTCCAGTTTTTGTTTCTTTGGGGTTTTTTTCTCATTACGTTAGGAGGCCACCCTTAGGAGGCCCGGTGGTCCAGTGGTTAGCGCGTCGACCTCACAGTGCGGAGGTACCGGGTTCGAGTCCAGCTCCGGCCTTCCTGTGTGGATTTTGCATGTTCTCCTTGTGCCTGCGTGGGTTTTCTCCGGGCACTCCGGTTTCCTCCCACATTCCAAAAACATGCATGGCAGGCTGATTGAACACTCTAAATTGTCTCGAGGTGTGAGTGTGAGCGCGGAGGGTTGTTGGTCTCTGTGTGCCCTGCGACTGGCTGGCAAACGGTCCAGCGTGTCCCCCGCCTATTGCCCGAAGACAGCTGGGATAGGCTCCAGCATGCCTTGCGACCCTTGTGAGGATAAAGCGGTTCAGAAAATGGATGGATGGATGGTTGAAGTTCCACACGTTGTGCAGTAAATGCATCTTTCAGACCTCATTTTCTGCGGACGCGGCATTGATATTTGGGAGTGCTGACGTAGCAGCCAACCAGGAAGTAAAAAAGTGAGCCTTTGCACTGGCTTAGATGAGAAGCCCGCACCTCGACAAAATGCAACTTTATGAAAGAAAGCCCAGTATTTGCTCATTTTAAGAAGAAGCTAAAGGAAACAATACATGCACTGTATTTGTCAAGACTCCATCCATTGTCCTCATGCCATTACCTGTAAATAAGTTGTTAAAAATGGCAGCAAGTAGCTCGCCAGCCCCTCTTCTGTTGGGAAAGCTTTCTGAGGTCACGTTGGCAATGCTACACAATAGTATCTAATTTAATCGCTTCACTGCAAGTTCAGAGTGAAAAGGGCTTTAAGAGTCTCATGAAACTTGGCAAAGGCCCGCATGGGGTTTGCGGGCCACATGTTGGGTTGGTCAGTTCTAGTATGACAACAAACCTTGGTTTTAAGGTTTAATCCCTCCACTGCCTTTTCTGACACCGTAATCTTTCTGGCTTCTCAAAGAAACACAGCTTTTGCGAATCGCCTCCATCCTGTCACATATTCAAACCAAAGTGTCATGAAGCATCTCAGTTTTAAATAAAGCAAAGCAGGCCCCACCCAAAATCTTCATTCGCGTATCGCGAGTGCATTCAGAACTACTTTCTCCTGGTAAATGACTTGAGCTGCGAGCTAGCTTCCGCAAAGGGACTGCTTTACCAACCCCGCTGAATCCACCAAGGCTTTTAGGTTTAGGTGTTAAGAAAAGTGTAATACAAAAGTGGATTTATTATTTGAAATTTATTTAGTATTATCATTATCATCATGTTTTATTCTTAATTTATTGTTATGATGATGATGATGATTATTATTATTATTATTATCACCATTATTGGAGTAGTTTTCGCTAAACAAATTAAATTACCCTCTTTCAACAGATACACAAATTTAGCCTTCCAAATAACATTATCGTTAGCAGTTTTCACTTTCTTTGTGGCCATATTTAGGGCTAATTTAAAGCAAAACAAACAAAGATACGTTCAATTTGTGGTGCTAAGAGACAATGATGTGTGCAAGGCCTGAAAAACAAGTCCATCCAACCAAGCCTTCTGTGGCCATGACTGTAATGCACTTTACTTTGGAGCCAGCGAACCCTTCATTAAGCGTCTCCAGTTGATCCAGAATGCTGCTGCCCGCCTCTTGACCGGCACTCGTAAGAAGGAGCATATAAATCCTACTCTGGCATCCCTTCACTGGTTCCCTATACATTTTAGAGTTCTTTTTAAGTTCCTATTATTTGTTTTCAAATCTTTAAATGTTCTGGCCCCACCTTAACCTCTCTGAGCTCCTCTGCCCCTACGCACCTGCCCGGTGCCTCGGGTCTGTGGACCAGACTCTATTAGAGGCACCAAGAACTAAGCGGAGGCTCAGAGGGAAACAAGCCTTTTCCGTTGCTGGTCTCTCTCTTTGGAGTGACCTCCCACTGAATGTTCGGCAAGCCCCCTCGCTGCCCATCATTTTTATTCTTTGGCTTTTGACTCAGCATGACACTTGATTTTGAGTTTTACTTTTTTGTGCTTACTACTATCTTTGTTATTAAATTATTTCTTGTTGTTTTATTAATTCTCTTTGCCCAGTCTTTGGTGTATAGTGGTTGTTGTTTTTAAAGTGCTCTATAAATACAGTTGAGTCGAGTTGAGTTTGGGAACAGAGGTAATTGAACCAGTTCATATGTAAAGTGGGGTTCCATTGTATCCGTGTTTTTTTTTAATGTTTTTTTTTTACGTTTGACGGGGACACGAGAATTTGAATGTGATGGGATGTATGCCAATGGTACAGGATGCCTTTACATAATCACCTAATCACAAAAAATGATGGCAGTGAGTAAGTCCACAATGAATAAGACAGCCGGCACAGACAGACCTCCAGCTGATTGCTGGCAGAAGGCCAGATGAAGAGATGGAGCAGTCATAGTCTTGTATAGCGAACACGGCTAACTCATATGTAGCCAACGCAGTGGCTGAGTGAGGGTGACAGGAAGGCATGCACTAATACAGGCCACAGTCAAGATGGAGGACGGCTCCCCATTCCCACCCCTCCTTAATTCGTCTCCTCTCAAACATGCCCACCAGGCATGGGCCAGCTGCTGTAGCGGGCGGGGTGGAGGGAGGGTGGGTATGAGCGTGCCGGGATGGAGGCGTGGGGTGTCTGCATCAATCCATCACAGACTGACAGCTGACTCCTGCGCCCGCCGTGGCCACAGGCTACTGACCAGAACCAGGCCAGAGCTGGCCAGCATTCAGTATACTGTGCTCGTGTGCACGCATGAGAGTGTGCGCATATCATCTCTGCAACAATAAATACACATACAACAATAGCCAGCTTCTCCTCCATTGCCTTGTCTTTCCGCCTCTCCTTACTTCCCCCGCCTGTCCGTGACATCTTGCAAGTCAATCAATCAGTTGCAGCTTGCTGGCATTGGAGCACCACATTTATCCAGAGTGCAACCTGCCTGTCATACTTGCTGAAGTATTTTTATTTAAACTGACCTTCAAACCAATGCTTTTTTTTTTCATCTCTCTGTAGTGCCTCGGGTAAGTGCAACAACTGAGAGAGGCTTCAGAGAGAATACAGTGGCAGAGGGGAGGCTGAGAACAACATCTGGTGTCTTTCAGTTGCACCCTTAGTAGCTTTTACCTGGCCTTCTGGTATTTGAAAGGCCCCCTTGTACGCTCCGAGAAAAAAAAAAAAGCATTGTTTCGTCTGTATCCATTTGCATGTGTGGCAGCTCCTTTGTGTGCACCAGGGATCACTTGCATGCAGTACAAATAATGGAATACAATTGTTGGCACAGTGCTCGTGCAGCATTATGCAATATTGCAATTTAATTATGCAACCAGCATGTAATTAATCGTCACCACTGCTCCTGATCTCATGGTACAAATGTGGAAAAGTCCAACATAGTCCCGCTTCTGAGACTTTTGCACTCCGTATGATTCCCCATACACGTGCACCCATTTGTCCCTGCTTCTCCTAAGTGCGACATTGAATTTAGGGCAAGCTTGTGCTCCTTAACTGTGATATCGGAGACTGATTTCGCCCCCGCCGCTTCCTTATCCCCATTCTTGAACAAATCTCATCCCCCTAGCCTCCCCTTATCGTGCCCCCCCATAAAGCCTCCCTTCCTCCGCCACCACCCCCTCCGGCTCCTGACAGAACCTCAGCAGGAGAGCGCAGCACTGATGGATGCCACAGATGGGCTTTCCCTCGGAGCTGCAAGCCTCAACGCAGTGTGTGATCGGCAGGGTCAGAAGCCAGGCCTCCCCATGAAATGCATGTTGTAGCAGGAAACAAAAGATGGGCCCTCATTTCTACTAAAACCCTCTGCACCCTCTTTAGCCTCCCTCTCATCCCAGAAGTAAGGGAGACGCCTTGGAGCTAGGAGGGGTGAGCAAAACTGTGGAGAGCTTGAGGGTTAAAAGTCAGTGTGACTCAGAGTGCGTCTGCATGCGCGAGTGCATGTGCAGGGGGTCAGGAAAGAAGGAGCACCCTTTGTTGCACGTAAATGTGTCCCAGTGTCTGTGTGGGTGGAGAGCATTCACACTGACGCACATGGTTGTGTCTTTATAATTGCAACTTTGCAAGGCTCACGTGTACATGTGCGCGACTGTTGTTTGTTTCAGCGGCTTACAGTTGTCGCTGTGCTTAACGTCCACCCACACTGTCCTCACTTTCCCAAAAACATGTCACCATGCTGAAAACCAACTTGACTTTCACAGGAAAGCTGAGGAAAAAAGTATGGAAGGAAACTTGACTGAATTTTGAATGTAAATCAATCCTATTTAATGTGGTCAATATGTAGAGTATATCGTTGTTTCATTTTGTTTTGACCTTTTTTTTTATGTCAGGCTGCCGGGTTTGGCTCATAAATGTGTCAATCTGACTCTAATGTCAGTGCCTCACCAGCCATGACCAGACGTCGCTGGCGCTAACTGTCTTTTCTTTTGTTCCATGGCATGCATGTATCTAATGCCTTGGAAATTCTTTTGTACCTTTCAATCGACTGATACCTTTGCGCAAGTGGACCAGTGCTACGGACCATTGCTTGAGCTGTAAGGTGTGACGATAGAATTGTCAGAAAAAGCCTGCTAGAAGATCAGAACTTTATTTGAGGGTTTAATGGTGGCTGTTTATAATTTAACATCCTCAGAATTATATGAATTTTTGTTATCCTCAATGAAAGTAGACTGATGATCTTTCTTTTCAATCAAAATAAGACATTTGCAAACATTTGCTTTTACTTTGGAAAACAATGCTCAATGTTTTTGCCTGTTTTCTGAAATGGTTTTTTTTCTGATTCATGCATTAATACTAATTGACAGATAAATTGATTTTGAAAATACTCGTTCATCGCAACCCTCATTTGTCATGGATTGCATGAGGTGTGTGGACTTTGTCACTATTGATGGACTCTCTGTTTTGTTAAGTGTTTGTGATGTGAGACTGCTCAAATATTGCAATGTTGTGTGCTAAAAGTGTTGCTCCCATCACTGCCATGTGTGCTGTGCCTCAGGTCAGCTACGGCCATGAGGCAGGTGCGAGGTGGTAAATTGTTTTTTTTCCTGTTGCCATAGAAGCACATACAGTAGGACCTGTTTTACTAAAGGTTTGAGTGTGCAGAAAAGGGTGCAAATTTGATTGCTCGTGGTGGAAGCTGATCTACCCGGCAGGCAGACCCAGAATTCCACCTGCCAAATGTGCTAAATTGCTGCGAACCTGCAGTTCATTTTGCACATTGTGGGAGGGATAGGTGCATATACTGTACATTTATTTGGCACAACCGATGTGATTTAGCACATTTTAGAGAAATTGCGATGCGCTGATTATGCACATTTAAAAACTGCACCTGAAAGGCAGGTGCAAAGAGGCACCGCTGTGAATAACCATCATGAGAAGAGATGAAACTTAACCTCTCGTGAACATTTTAAAATGCTATAAACAAAGATTATTGTGACGTACTTCTCATGGTCTCACCACCCGTGGGAGGGGTCAAAGGGGTCGGGTGCAATGCGAGCTGGGCGGCAGCCAAAGGCGGGGACCCTGGCGGTCCGATCCTCGGCTGCAGAAGCTAGCTCTTGGGACATGGAATGTCACCTCTCTGGCAGGGAAGGAGCCCGAGCTGGTGTGTGAGGTAGAGAAGTTCCGACTGGATATAGTCGGACTTGCCTCCACACACAGCCTGGGTTCTGGTACTAGTTCTCTCGAGAGAGGTTGGACTCTCTTCCACTCTGGAGTTGCTCATGGTGAGAGGCACAGAGCAGGTGTGGGCATGCTCATTGCCCCCCGGCTCAGTGCCTGTACATTGGGGTTCACACCGGTAGACGAGAGGGTTGCCTCCCTCCGCCTTCGGGTGGGTGGACGGGTCCTGACTGTTGTTTGTGCATATGCACCAAACAGCAGCTCAGCATACCCACCCTTTTTGGAGTCCTTGGAGGGTGTGCTGGAGAGTACTCCTGCTGGGGACTCCCTTGTTCTGCTGGGGGACTTCAATGCTCACGTGGGCAATGACAGTGAGACCTGGAGGGGCGTGATTGGGAGGAACGGCCCCCCTGATCAGAACTCGAGTGGTGTTTTGTTATTGGACTTCTGTGCTCGCCACGGATTGTCCATAACGAACACCTTGTTCAAACATAAGGGTGTCCATATGTGCACTTGGCACCAGGACACCCTAGGCCGCAGTTCGATGATCGACTTTGTAGTTGTATCATCGGATTTGCGGCCGCATGTTCTGGACACTCGGGTGAAGAGAGGGGCGGAGCTGTCAACTGATCACCACCTGGTGGTGAGTAGGCTCCGCTGGTGGGGGAAGATGCCGGTCCGTCCTGGCAGACCCAAACGTATTGCGAGGGTTTGTTGGGAGCGTCTGGCGGAATCCCCTGTCAGAAGGAGTTTCAACTCCCACCTCCGACAGAGCTTTTCCCACGTTCCGGGGGAGGCGGGGGACATTGAGCCCGAGTGGACCATGTTCCGTGCCTCTATTGTTGAGGCGGCCAATCTGAGTTGTGGCCGTAAGGTGGTTGGTGCCTGTCGTGGCGGCAACCCCCGTACTCGCTGGTGGACACCAGCAGTAAGGGATGCCGTCAAGCTGAAGAAGGAGTCCTATCGAGCCTTTATGGCCTGTGGGACCCCAGAGGCAGCTGACGGGTATCGACTGGCCAAGCGGAACGCAGCTTCGGTGGTCGCCGAGGCAAAAACCCGAGCGTGGGAAGAGTTCGGTGAGGCCATGGAAGCCGACTTCCGGACGGCTTCGAGGAAATTCTGGTCCACCATCCGACGTCTCAGGAGGGGGAAGCAGTGCACCACTAACACTGTGTACAGTGGGGATGGGGCACTGCTGACTTCGACTCGGGACGTTGTGAACCGGTGGGCAGAGTACTTCGAAGACCTCCTCAACTCCACCAACACGTCTTCCTTGGAGGAAGCAGAGTCTGAGGACCCTGAGGTGGGCTCTCCTATCTCTGTGGTTGAAGTCACCGATGTGGTTAAAAAGCTCCTCGGTGGCAAGGCCCCAGGAGTGGATGAGATCCGCCCGGAGTTCCTCAAGGCTCTGGATGTTGTGGGGCTGTCCTGGTTGACACGCCTCTGCAACATCGCGTGGTCAACGGGGAGAGTGCCTCTGGATTGGCAGACCGGGGTGGTAGTCCCTCTTTTTAAAAAGGGGGACCGGAGGGTGTGTTCCAACTACAGAGGGATCACACTCCTCAGCCTCCCTGGTAAGGTCTATTCAGGGGTGCTGGAGAGGAGGGTCCGTCAGGAAGTCGAGCCTCAGATTGAGGAGGAGCAGTGTGGTTTTCGTCCCGGCCGTGGAACAGTGGACCAGCTCTACACCCTTAGCAGGGTCCTCGAGGGTATGTGGGAATTCGCCCAACCAGTCTACATGTGTTTTGTGGACTTGGAGAAGGCGTTTGACCGTGTCCCTCGGGGAGTTCTGTGGGGGGTGCTTCGTGGGTATGGGGTACCGAACCCCCTGATACGGGCTATTCGGTCACTATACCACCGATGTCAGAGTTTGGTTCGCATTGCCGGCAGTAAGTCGGAATCGTTTCCAATGAGGGTAGGACTCCGCCAAGGCAGCCCTTTGTCGCCGATTCTGTTCATAATCTTTATGGACAGAATTTCTAGGCGCAGCCGAAGCGTTGAGGGCGTCCGTTTTGGTGGCCTCAGTATTGCATCCCTGCTTTTTGCAGATGATGTGGTGCTGTTAGCTCCTTCAAACAGGGCTCTCCAACTCTCACTGGAGCGTTTCGCAGCCGAGTGTGAAGCGGTTGGGATGAAAATCAGCACCTCCAAATCTGAAATCATGGTCCTCAGTCGGAAAAGGGTGGAGTGCCCCCTCCAGGTCGGGGGAGAGATCTTGCCCCAAGTGGAGGAGTTTAAGTATCTTGGGGTCTTGTTCACGAGTGAGGGCAGGAGGGAGCGAGAGATCGACAGGCGGATCGGTGCAGCGTCTGCTGTGATGCGGACGTTGTATCGGTCTGTCGTGGTGAAGAAGGAGCTGAGCCAAAGGGCGAAGCTCTCAATTTACCGGTCGATCTACGTTCCAACCCTCATCTATGGTCACGAGCTATGGGTCGTGACCGAAAGAACGAGATCCCGGATACAAGCAGCCGAAATGAGTTTTCTCCGCAGGGTGTCCGGGCCCTCCCTTAGAGATAAGATGAGAAGCTCGGTCATCCGGGAGGGGCTCAGAGTCGAGCCGCTTCTCCTCCACATCGAGAGGAGCCAGATGAGGTGGCTTGGGCATCTGATTCGGATGCCTCCTGAACGCCTCCCTGGTGAGGTGTTCCGGGCATGTCCCACCGGGAGGAGACCCCGAGGAAGACCCAGGACACGCTGGAGTGACTGTCACCCAGCTGGCCTGGGAACGCCTCGGGATCCCCCGGGGAGAGCTGGAAGAAGTAGCTAGAGAGAGGGAAGTCTGGGCTTCCCTGCTAAAGCTGTTGCCCCCGCGACCCGGCCCCGGATAAGCGGTAGAAGATGGATGGATGGATGGATGGATATTGTGACGTATTGTGTATTATTAAATTTTTCAGCTTCTGAATGATAGATCTATAACATGTCCTGGATGGAGCCAGCCATCTCTAACCAAACATCTTTCATCTCTGCATTTCCTTGCGTCTGGGTCATTTCAGCAGACCGCGTATGACAAATTCTGCTGGCTTCGTGAGCAGTTTTTTGGGTGTGTTGTCCCAGGTTTTAAATGCAAAATACACAGGACGATTTAAACCAAAGAAAATGTGGCCTTTAAGTGGTTACAGTCTTCACCAATATTCTTGAAGCCAAATATTTTTTTTTGTGTAACTCGGTATGTTTGTCGTCCACTAACACTTCAAATTGCATAACTTCATTTTGCGCTTGTGGCGCTCTCCAAAATATTTCGTGGTGACAACCATCAGCGCGACATAAAGCGCAAAACTTGTCATAAACACGATCTGAGTAAGTATTCATGCCATTTGGCACCTACTATTCGAGGTCTTAATAAATCGGGCACACGGCGTGCTGCATTTCGAGATGACTCAAAGTTCAGTCAATGGGCTGGTAATAGTTGAATGTACTTTCGATGTGTCTTTTTGTCTCTGTGATAATGCTGAGTTCCATGCATGTCATGTTGAACTAATGGGCATTTCTACTGCATGGCCTTTTAGCCTTGAATCATTTAATCTTATTTTCACTCTGTTCTCTTCTTCCTTTTTGTTCGCCGAGTCAAAGTTCATTACTACCATCGAGGAAAAAAAAACACCATCAGAATTCTCTGGCACGACTGCAGTGTGTGTGTGTGTGTGTGTGCGTGTGTTTGTGTGTGTGTGCGTGTGTGTCTGAGTGATTGCGTGCGCGCGTGCGTGTGTGTGGCTGCATTAAGTTTAGCTTAGCTGATCCTAGTTAGATTCCAGTCTGTTGGAGCTGAGAGTCACACGAGGCAGCACAGGCCGCCTCTGGCTATCCACTAAATTAAAGGCCTAATGCACAATCCTTCGTGCAGGCTGACAAACTAATGAAATGGAGAAGTAGGGGCCCTCGGGAGGATTGGACGGCAGATGAAGATGCCTCCAATGAGGGTTTCAACTGAGGGATAACATCCCCACCTTACCAATTTGCCGAATGTCGCGATTCATAAAATTGTGCCGTAATCGATTAGAAACAAAATAGTTTATTTTTTTTAAATAAAATGAGAGAGAACGACACTGAATGATTGTAGTTGATGCGTTATTTAGCAAGGGTTCACAAAATGTTCATGAAACTTTTAGTGGTGTGGCAAATGTCCCAGGAAGAACCCATTGAGTGTCCTGCTTCTATACTGTATGGGAAGGCAAACAAGAACACACTCGTTGGAGTGTGTTGGCGTGATGACGGGTGTACGCACGTGGCGCTTCTGCGGGCGCTGCGTTGCTCATGTTGCCAAAATGATCACTGTTTAATCAAAGATGTAGTGCTGAACTTTTGGTGAGGTTCCTTCTGTGTTCATGACTTCTCTTGTCTCTCACGTCACGTCGATGTGTGGGAAATGCTGCAATACCTTCCGAAAGCACTTCCACAAATAGAAGCACTTTCATTATGTATTTGTACATGTGGTTATATGACTCCAGAGGGATAGGAAGGTGGGGCAGCTTTTTTGGCAGCAGTCTGTTTGTCACCACTAAACGTGACGGTCCCCGCAGAGGACTGAGCAGATTTAACCCACTAACCTTGAAAGAGGTGCGTTTCTATAAATAACCCACAGCAATTAAAGCTGTTTTCTGTGTCTTCTCCACTGAGCCAGGCACCTTGAGTCCCTGACGACTCATCTCTGGAACTCCACAGCACAGGAGCCACCACCCTGTTAATTAGAGTTGCTATCGTTCACCTGCCCCCGTCTCGCTGCTTGGCCCGACAACCACACGCACACGCACACGCACACGCGTCTACAGTAATGTACTGTCGATGCAAAAAGACTATATTAATTGACAAAAATGCTGATAAGTAGTTTAAGCTGCCACACGGAGATGACTGGTCATTTAGATATTTGTTCACTGGTTCTTGAGGTGTCAAAATGAATCGATTTATCAACCAAAAAATCGATTGCCAAATGAATCTACATCTATTTGAATGTTCAGCTAATTGTTTCGAGGCATCGTTTGACTTAAAATTGTCCAACTCCTCTGATTTCAGCGCCTTGTTCTCTGATTTCTGTCGTCGTTTGTGAAGACATTTGCTAACATCCTCTTTTACTTTGGAAAATAATGACAGAACCAGTTACTGAATCAGGTTGGTGAGTACTGTACAACCTCAATCCCTCTCGTGTCCTATTGCTTAATTTTGTCTCATTATTTTTAAATCACTAAACAAAACCAAATAAACAACAAAAATAGTTGTAAGGGGGGGTGTAATACACTTTAATGCAAAATAATATTTTATCGAATTATTCCATTAATCGATGGAATAATGGATAGAATCATTGATTTTAAAAATATTCGATGGTGACAGCCCTAAGTGGTTCATCTATGAAAGTTGTCATCAACAAGTACAAGTGCTGTTCATGACTGAGAAAAGGAAAGAAATAAGCGAGGCAAGATGGAGAAAGCGCTTGAGTGAATGTGACCGAAATGGACTTAAATTGCCATTTTTAATCATAAGAAGTCTTGGAAATGTGCTGCAGTGTGCGTCTTTCACACGCTTTCTCCCTCTGGTTTGTCATGTGATAACATCTTAATTGCCGCCTGGTCTGCTTTGCCATGTTATGGTAGCCAGAGTGTGTTAATAACCATTTCGCTGACATCAGTGGAATAGTGAAGTGGGATCAATACCGTTAGCACAAACAACAAAATAGATAAATGGAAAAAATTGTTGCTATCTTTCTGAAAACTAACTTTAAAAAAAAGACAGTGGTTACTGAAAGAACTTGAAACTGACAAAGTTGTAATCAATAGTGAAAATTGAGCCTGCATACAGATGGCAAAGTTTGGTGTAAGGCAGCATGTTAATTAACGTCCATCAGCATTGTGACAACATGAGAAATGTGTTTAAACTCAAAACAGAGTTGACGATGAATACAGCAACGTGCCAGCAAAAGCAATCTATCTCCTCCTCTTTGAAAAGCAAAACACTTTTTATTGACGCTCCAACCTCGAATAGTACTGGCACTAAACTATTGAATACAGTATACCAAACCTCAGGTTGTCGCCCTTTGACCAGCAAAGGACATTTACGTATTACTCAGATAGCATCAAATAACTCGTAGCATATTGACAGGAGAAATGGGCATGCCATTCGACATTTCCATCCCAAATGCTGAATACTCTGTCGTGCAAAAGGTCCATTGACAAATGAAAATCAGACACTGCTTTATTTTTGTGGTCCAAATGACTTGAAGAAAAGCCACAAAACTTGTCTGGACAAAAAAATGATCCTAAGCGTAATGTTTTGTTCCAGAAACTTTAGAGCAGGGGTGTCCAAAATTGGTCCTCAAGGGCTGCTGTCCTGCCTGTTGACCAGCTCTCCCAGGAGCAACACACCTAATTCAAATCATCAGGATGGTTCTAACTTGTTAAGATTGCATGACTGTATGTGTCTTATGTGTTGTGTTGTATTATTTTGTTATTTTGACTTCAAGCTGACGCCGCGAGAGTGGCTACATTTACAGCAGCTCCTATATTATGTTCTTCTACTTCTTCCTTTCATAACTTTGCTGCTGTGAATTGGGAATTTCTCCATTGTGAGACTAATAACGGTTTTCTTATCTTATCTTATTAATGCTGCTTCAGAGCTGGCCGATGAGCTGACCATCTGAAGCAAGTGTGTTGCAGCCGGGAGAGATGGAAAACAGACAGAATGGTGGCCCTCCAGGCCCGGAGCTGGACATGCCTGCTTTCGAGGCAATCAGCGCAATAAAAGAATGGCTGTAATACTCTGTGACACTAAGTATCCGTATGCCGTGGCTGTGATGGGGTTTTTTTCTGTATGAACGTGTAGTCCCCATAGATGGCGGGAATATTTTCCAAAGCAAATCATTACTTGCCGACATCGGCATTTTAAACGCTCCCGCCTCCGGTCCTCTTTGGAAACACTCGGCAAACATCGGCTTATACCCGGAGGTGTCTGCTCGTCTTCGGGTTTGTCAGATCACATGTAATCACTCGAATGCCTGACTCAGAGGACTGAATTCTAGTCTGGTGCTGGAGTAATTTTGTGTGTGTGGCGTTCTGTGTTGAGATTAACAGAGCACACCACACGCAACAGGATCAAAAAACTTAAATGCCTGATTTTCTATCCTTATGTGTGAGGTCTGTTAAAAATAAATACATAAATAAATAAAGACTTCTTTGTGTATCAGTACTTACACACATTATCTTATTTTGGCCAACCCCTCGTGATCTAACTCCTCCAGCTGCCTTGGGTTTGAAGGGTGTCATGTTTCAGCTCCTTCCACGAATGTTCCATAAGATGTAGATCAGGTCTGTTCAGGGTAGGATAATGTTTCCTTCTTTGGTACTCTCCGATATTTTTGGCTGCGTGTTTTGGATAATTATCCAGGTGGAGAACCTAGGACTTGCAGCTGAGTCCAAAATTTTGAGCAGCACATTTCACTCCAAGGATAACTTGACATGTGATTGTCCACGACTCAGATTCAAGACTCCCGGTGGCAGATGCAAACAAGCAGCACCCAGAACACAGCCTCCTGCGTGTTTGGCAGTCGGTGTGTGTTTCTTTGTTTGCTGCATTTCGATGCCATTGCAAAAAGCTTCTGTTTCATCTGTCCAAAGGACCTTCTGAGAGTTGCTTTTATGGCTCGTTAGTATGCATTTTGGCAAATTATAGTCTCGTCAGTTTCAAGTTACTTTGGTGGCTATGCGTTTTTTTTTCTTTCATTTCCGATGGGTCCCCACAATATTCTCCGTGCGTGTATTCCATCCGTAAACATTTGGAGTGTATCACACATTTAAAATAAATACATCAGGAAAAAAAAAACGTCATACATTGAATGCCTTTTGCGGCTTCCGTTGCCTTTGTGTTTTTCATTGTCACGGCGATGAAATTAGTCGGTCAGATGTTGATGATGAAGTGGCTGCAATGTAATGAATTCTATCTGGACTATAAGTGGTTGCCCTCGGGTTGATCAGAGGTTAACACCACTTCACCCCAAAGACAGGTCCCATTAGCAATTATAGTGTGCATGAAAAGTCACCGTATAGTTTGTGTATCGCCTTTCTTGTTGTTGTTGTGTTCTGGAGTGCCATTTATGTGGGAATGTTATCACTGCAGTCCTTTTCCACAAGAAGGAAACTGGCTTCGTGATTGAGCCCACGCATAAAGAATTGCTGGTGTATCTTTGGCACTCCCCGACAGGCCACAGCCGGAGCCTGTCATTCAAACTCTATCTGTCTATCAGCCTCTACGAAGCAGCCTGCAGTGGGATGTGTTGTGCTAAATGACATTTTTACACATTAATGCATCTGATTACACTAAGGGATGAAACAGGAGGGATGCATCAGTGACACAAGTTACCCCAAAACACAATGACCACACACACACTTGCACTAACAACCCTGGCTTTGACATTTGAAGTAACATTAATGTAGGGCTTATTTGGAACAAAGAGGCCCCAGGCAGCAGACTTTTTCATCAGGTAAGCCGCGGTTGCTTGAGGTTGGAGGGTCAGCTAGGGTAGGGGGACGGGAAGCATGGTGAGGTGGAAAGACGCCACGCGTCACTGCCTGTGGGTTTGACATTCACACTGCATCAGACAACAGGGACGGATGCTGTGCCGCATTCCATCTTTGTGCGCACGGCGGAATGTTCCGTTGCCCATGTATTCAAATCCGAACACGTGACCTTTGAAGAAAACCGCGGTTAACTTCACAGGGTTCATTTTGGTCTGTTGCTACAGCGCTGACTCCAAGCGTGGAACCGCGATATCATTTCTTGTTGATTTATGAAGACTTTTCGCTTCAAGAAAGACAAGCTTTGAGACGAAGTCAAGTCTGGGCTTTTTGGTTCTGCACAACAATTGCTGTTCTAGTGAATTGTGACAAAAAAACAACAACGCATTCCTCTCCAAAACTTTAGCATTTGAGGTGCGTGCAAGGACGTGTGTTTGTACTACATAAACAGACTTTCTGTTTGTTTGTTTGTAGACAAATGTATTGTGTGTGTGTGTGTGTGTGTGTGTGTGTGTGTGTGTGTGCGTGTTTGCTCTTGTGCAGGTGTGTGTGTGTGCATGCGCGCAGGATAGATGGGGCTCACAGGGTCAAAAGATGCTGCGGGGCTCTGCTGACGGCTGCAGGAAACCAATCAACCTTGTCTGTGTATTCCCCGACCTGTCGTTTTCTTAATGACCTGCCCTGACAGGCCCGCTACAGCCCGGGCCAAACCTCCCTGTACCGCTCAATGGATGACCGACCCCCATCAGCAACATGCTAATGATCCAAGGAGAGAGAAAGGCGGAGCGATAGAAGGAGAGCGATTCAACTACTGTATGTCGAAAAGAAGAGACAAAATTACGGTTGCAGTAAGCATTATAAAGAACGGTGCATTGGTTGACTGAAAAAAAAAATCTTAGTGTTTCCAAGACTAAATAATGAGCAGACTTGGGCAAAACCACAGTGGTACTGTTACGTTTGATGAGCCACAGAGGTGTAATACAATTAGGAATCTGTCCAAAAATTACAGGATAAAATATACCCAAATAACAGGTGGGTCAAACAGACAAAAAAAAAAAGGTACCGGTCGTCTGTAGTATAAATTCACAGCAGGAACATACTCCAGTGTGGGTGGCTTTAATGTGCAGTTGCAGACCAAAAGTTGTTTGCAAACTGCCAATAACTAGCAAAAGAAGAAGGGAGAAGAATCCAGAAAAGAAAGTCCTAAATAATTTTATTTGAACTATTTCTTACAGGATGAGAAAAACGTTTTGAAGAAATTACATGTCACCTGTTTTCATGAAGGTACCACTTCACTTGGTCTGTGACATTGGCATTAGTTATGCTTGTGCTGTTCTATCCGTTTATTTGCTTGTTGTCAGTTTTACTCTACAACTCCTGAACCCAAAAACAAAAACAGGTCAACCAGGAACCCGTCACATTTTGGTTTTCATGTGGAAAAAGCCGACTTCAGTTCACCCGACCGAGCCTTTTTCACTCACTATTCAATGCAAGTGAATAATGCCTGAAACATTCAGACACACGCAAGAAGTGGGCATCGATGAAGAAGCATTCTTTTGTGCTCACATCACTTTTGTAGCCTTGCCTGAGTATTTTCCAAAGTATTTGTAATTATTGAGTGTCTACCTTGCACCGCTTACTATTATATTCTTATTTGCATTGACATTAATATTTGATGATTCAATTATCATCAATGTGAATTCTCATTTTTAGAAACGTCTTTGCATCATTGCGCAACTATTTGATAAAGGCAAACATATTTTTAACAACACAAGCGGAGCCGTGGTTGCCTTTATTTTAGCCCAGAATAAATTCCTCTCTTATGTACCAGTTAATATTCAGCAGGCAGACAACCCAGTGAGTAAAGCGATTGACAACTATGTAACTGAGAGCAACAAACAAAATCCCTCAATAAATCACTTCTTTCCCTGACTTCCAGGTTGTTGTTGCGCAATTAAGCAACATGTCAGCACAATGACATGAGGTCGGATTCACCAACACTTGAGGCGTACACGAGAGGCTCTGTGAGAGCTTTGTCTTCACAAAGACAACTTTTCAGCTTACAATTGAATTGTACGTGCCAACAATTTTGAGCAGGAAATTCATCTTTTTGATTCCCACATTTGTGACAGCTTATGAAAAGTTGAATTCAGGATTAAATGCCTCACTCTTGAATCCTCAAATCCTTTTCCGCACTTTTTGTAGCGTGGTAGTATTGCGTTTGTCATTTGTTATATTTATTTTTTGACTGGTACAAGTGTTATGTAAAACGGAATGCTTATTCCAATATCCCCTCAATCACACATTCAGATGCGCATATGGACCAGTTAAAAGCGGAGACAGGAGTTTGAGAAGCTCCGCCTTGGAAACGATAAATTATAAATCCGAATGAACGTTTATCTCCTTTTAGCTACTAAGATCTGGGTGAGAAATAAACTAATCTTTCCTCAGTCTTTTTGCAGGAAAATAATTTATTCCTTTCTCTTGTCAAACTGCACTGTGAAATTATCAACCCCTGTTTTTGAACTTCCGACCCTTACTCGTACAAATCAAAAGAGTGTTTTGGTGAGACCTGCCTTAAGCAGACGGCTAGAATCCATCCGTCAATATGTCCTTCCATCTGTCCGTCATCCCGTCCAGACGTCCCAGCAGCCAGCCAATGAACAAATTGTGCTGGTGTTCATTTCTCCTGCACGTTCATCCCTGCTATGTGCTGCTGTCTGGTCATTGGGGTCATTGACCTGAAATGTGATAGCAGCCAATGAGCTTACCAAATGAGCCACCTAATATCTGAATCTTGCTGCAAGCACAGACGCGATCAAAAAGTCAGTTTCCATTCACAGCATTAACTTGGCGAAGGAGAATGGGTGGACGGAGAGGGGAGTGCAAGCGGCACGATGTTGATGAAAGAAAATAAAACTAAAACTTATCATTGAAAACTAAGATTGCATTTTTTTTTTACATTTGTAGTAGGGGATTCATCTGTGTGTGCAATTCATCATATTTTATTTTGAAGATGTACGGAGATGCATAAAACCGAGTATGATTAAATATGCCTCTTGAATAACAACATTTTTCAGTCCTCGTTATTCTGCCGCTGCCAGAATCTTCTGGCAGGCGGACGGAGGTTGCGGACTTTTAAGGCGTTTGTTTCATCTCGTGTATTAACCCCAATTTTATACCTGTGCAGTGTGATAATCACGCTTTCAAGCTGTTTGTGTTTTCTCCACTCATCAAATCTGCACACTGGTAATCCCTGGAAACTAATTACGATTTTTATAATCACCTTTTTTTCCCCCTCCTGCTTTGTTACGTCAGTCCGGGTTTGTCTGTGTGCAAGAGTCTGTGGGTGGGGGTGGGGGTTGGTGGACCTGAATGCCGGGTAAGCTTTCTTTATGTGTGTTTGGAAGCATCATGCTGTTTTGGGGTGTGATGGAGGATTACCTTCTCAACCGTCTACCGCGCACACACACCCGCACTCACACAGACAGACACACACGCACACACACTCCCCTGTCAGACCCTGGAAATACCTCACATTCCTTCCACTTCACTGACTGCTTTCCAGTTAAGAGGAGATAACAAAGGAATGGGCAGGCATTGAATACCAGCCCGCAGTGCAGATTCTGAAACTTTTTTTCATATTCTTTTTGAAACACATAGGTACCACATTATGGAATAATCAGAAAGATGGCCTCATTTGCTCTGGTGATTTGCGGGGCAGCTTAGTATCCCAAAAAAGGTGAGCAACCACAGGGCTCAACTATTTATTGAAGTGAAACCTCATCCGATTGTCTTCTGTCTTTCACATGGGTCCGAGTCATCCGTACTAGCCCCCGCATTCTCCCCTGGGATGAGGTTTTCTCTTTCTCTTGGGTTCAGGTTGCCAGCTCAGGTATCTGGATTCTAATAACATTTCCCTTCCTGTAATGTGCCTGCGTTTCTTTTGCCTGCTCAGGTCATGAATACTGTTCTCCACTTGAGTCTTCATCAAGAGCACAAAGATTGATTTCAAACAGATGTATCATCCCTTATTCACCTGTGTATGTTTTGGTCAACTGATAAACAATCAAGATGAAATGATACTGCTCGAACAGGAGGAAAGGAGATTGGTTTCCAGTGGCTGTTCATTACAGTGTAAGGTGAGAGCTTCACAGTCAGGTGATGTTCCACTTGAAGTCTCTCAAAAGCTCTGCTGGATGCTGGCAGCAAGACGCAACTGACAGCCTCTCCACGAGACTGGCAGGTAGATATATACTCTGACCTCACCATCACGACTCGCCTCAAACTGTCTCTCATTCACACTTCACGGTCCCGCTGCTTTCCATTCCACCTGGTCATGAATCTATGCATCAAAATAATCGGCTAGAAATCACTTTCTTGGAAATATGGAGCAACTATGTGACCATGTTTCCGTAGCTTCAACATCGGTTGACCATGAAAGTTAATACTCAATTCAAATGTTATGTACTGCAATTTTAAACAACAAACAAATCCAAATTACAATGTAAAAGGGCAGCACTGTCAGATAGGCAGTCGTGCTAACTGCCTCGCAATTGGGAGATTCTGGCTTTGAATCTCTGCTTTCTACACTTGCCTCATGTAAGGAAAATTGGAGATTCTAAATCGTCCCAAAGTGTAAACGTGAATACCGGTAGTTGTTTTTCTGCATGTGCCCCTGGCTGCATTACTTCAGTGCATTAAATACATACTGGCACCTCTCCAACGACCACATGCCATTTTTTTTACCACTCTCATTCAAACAGTGACCCTCAGTTTCCAAAGCCTTACAGATAAGATGCTGCATCCTCTATAGTATATTTAATATTCTTAATTAGAATGATAATAACTACAGAGATCGGAGATTGTAGCGCAACTGCCTCGCAGTCTGAGGTTTGTCTCTTGCACAAAATGACGTTCACATTGTATGCACTGAATTTCAGAGACAGATCTTGAATTGGTTCTAAGAACGTGAATGTCTACTTCATGTTGTGGCAGGTGAGTGTATGAGGGTTTTCTATTACTAAGGTAGGTGCTAATTTAGTCAGATAGCCTATTGAAGGCTTTTGAAAATGATTTCATTCGAATTTCACAGGCACTGTTGTGGAAAATAATTAAATGTTCTGTCCAGTAAGTGGGGGGGGGACAACAACCAGTAAGTAATCTGACAATTTTCTTTGTGTTTGTGAAACTGTCAATTTCCCCAAACGTATTCAAAAAAATCGAATAATACGAGGTGACGGACAGAGAGGAGGAGTCACTCCGATTTGGGTGAATTTTGAGAGGGGTGTGAAAAATTTGGGAGGGGGTTTTGGATCATGTTTTGGAGTACGGGGAATTGATGTGTGAACTCAGCAGGAGGTCGAATGTCCCTGGGGACAGGTCTCAGATCGTGGCACAACCCAGAGGCAAGACCAAGACAACAAGCCACTTGGACCTAACATGACGCTAACAGCGGACGGCGTCTGCATCGCCTCTTCTCTTTGCCTTTCCCTTGTTGAAATGACACATTTTTGGGCACGTTGGTAATGTTTTTTTTTTTCTTCTTCTTCTTTTTGGAGAGAATGGCTGGGCTGTGTGGTTTAATCCAGTGTAATCCCACATGGCACAGACAGACAAAAGCCCCAGGTGTTTTTTTCTTTTTCTTTTTTTTTTTTAGGGGAGCAGTGGCAGCTCTGTGTCATGGCTTGCCAGGGCTGATGTGTCAGCTGGGTGTTTCCCTAAATAAGCCCCATCCTACACCAGGGCAGCCTTCAACCGCAGTGCACTGCTCAAGATGACATACGCTGAGGGCAGCGACAGTCTCCCTCTATATTTGTGTCTGTGTGTAATTTGCGTCTTCAGTCACAAATACACAACTATACACACCCGCATGACTCCTCCTTTTTTTTTCCTCATGTACATACTTTTGTATTCACATAGATGTGGTGAGGCGTCAGGCTGCCTTCCTGTCAGTGCATGTTTGAATGCATACAGTGCACATGTATGAATGGGTCTGGCTGTGTATGGATCCAGTATGACGATGACAGTGGTCCCATTGATGTTAATGCAGTCCAGGCACCTTAATTTAAAACCGATGTGGGAAAAGTAGCCTCTTAAGCCCTCACCTCCACAAACCTCTGCGGTTTAAACCAGCGTGAGATGGCAAGTCTGAGTTTTCACAGCAATTTGATCAGAGCTTATTAGAGTTGAAAAATTCCGAAAGTGTGAATGTGAGTGTGAAGGAGGTTTGACAATCTGTGCCCACTGACTGGCTGGCAACCAGTCCAGTCCTCTCGCCCAAAGTCACCTGGAATAAACTACAGCTCGCGCCCAATGAAAATGGATGGGCCACTGGATAAAAATAGACCACTTAGCTCCCCTCTGCATGTTAATTCTTCATCTTTTCATGACATTTTGGACTCAAGGGCAGTTTATGCAAGACCCTGTACTGTTCCAACTTAACTGTGCCCCAGTGCACGAAACAAGGTACGGAAAGGAAACCTTGGATGAGTTTGCTGTGGAAGCAATTGAGCCTTGACCTCAACCCCAGCAAACACCTTCCCTACAATAGAGAATGTAAGTCTGTGACCTCCTCCCAGATTCACACAATCCAAAATGTTGCACAGTCTGAAGAGTGGAAGCTATTGGAAGTGCAAAAGGAAGGCAAACTCCATATCTGCCACCACATTCAATTCCTGTAGATGCCTCTGTAATTTTGAATACCAGTAAAGGAGCTTCGGCGTTATGTTGAACACAGCAGATATCAGAAGAGGAATCAGTGGACGGTTGACACCAAACAGCTCCAGATCCTCTCTATGCAGGCTTGCTCCTCTTTTGACAGAACTACTGCTGATCATGCCGCCTCAGGCCTGTTGTGGCTGGATGCTGCCGTCCAAGCGTGCATGTCAGCGCAAGACAGGCTCTCCCTGACCTCTCTTGTGCTGGGGGGGAATGAGGGGTGGGAGGAAAGCTCCAAGGAGGGCCCCCCGTTCCATCACATCCCTTCCAATTACTGACATCCTGCCGCCTTTGAACACACAGGAATCATAGTGAAGAATAGCAGAGGTCAAATTGCAGATGGAAAAGGGTGGAAACAGCAGAGTATAAGTAAGGAGGGAAAGAAAGAAAAGTGGGGAAAAGAGTGGAAAGCTATTTGTGTCATTGATGCTTCCACGGCCCCTCCGCCAACCCTCTGTCCTTTTCTCAAGGCTTCTTACTGAACCCTAATCAGGAGCAACTGTTTAAACAACAAAGAAATCGGAGGAATTTAGAGTTAAAATGGCACCAGTGAGCTGTTAAAACAAAGCAAGGAAAGCAGGAATATTCCTTGTGCCTCCTTAAAAGGCAAAGGGTGTCACTGGTTCAGAATATCTCACGTCTCGAAAAGTATGAGGATTAAGATATTTTCGTTTGCTGTCTGGCATTTAATTTGACATTCGGGGGAGCATTTTTAAAATGGATAGAACAGCAACGCATAATGAGGTATCAAGCAAAATAAATGGTTAATTGCAAGGTATCCGAGGTAATGAGCCGTTCAATGAGGCTGTGAATAGGCTGTAAAGTGTGTCCCATCACTAAATTCACTGATGAATGCATGGCCGTGCTGAAGAGGGGAATGACAGTGAGGCTGGTTTCATTTTAGTACACGTGTTGATGGAGATGGTGGCATATGAGACGGGTTGGTGCGCCTGGCAAGGGCCGAGTGCCCTTAAACCCAAATTAGCCTTTCACAACCCATATCCCCCCCCGGCACAATGAAAAATACAACATGCACACGAAAGCCCGCACGCACACTTACAAAGACACACAGGCACATAAACACTCATACTGTACATAATGAAGAAAAACACTCCCATGACCTCACTTTTCCAAACTGGGCTGAATACTGCCCCGCCAGAAATCCCTCTAAGGCCTCCCTTTCAGACTGTGAGCACTGTGCTGCTGACAGTGTTGTGTCCAAGGACCGGCAACCCGAGGCCAAGGCCAAGGCCAAGGACTTGACTCCGAGGCCAAGGCCAAGGCCAAGGACTTGGAAAACTTTCCGAGGCAAGGCCAAGGCTAAGGACCTGAGAAATTTTCCGAGGCCAAGGCCAAGGACCAAGGACTTCCCTCCAAGGCCAGGGACCAAGGACTGATTTTGTAGCTGAGGCCTAGCCGAGGACATGTATAAAACAATGCTATCATACCACTTGGCAGGTCTTCATGATTTGCAACACCCCTCCATCATAACCCCTTGCACTCCCTAACGCTTGAATGAAGTGTTTTTATTCAAAGAGTAGAACAGTCAGGGTACGTGTTATTTATACTGACAAAAACAAAAAAGCATATGATATACTGTACATTTATGAATTAATGTTTTAGTGCAGTAGTTTCTTAATGTGAAGTAAATCAACACTCAACAGGCATGACATGGCACGGAAGACAAGTTGAGAAATGACTTTGCATAGAAGTAAATCACTGAGTGCAGAAAAAGCGGTAATCTCTGCAGTGAAAATTTTACAGTTTACCAGCAGCGAGTCCCAGGGCAGCGAGTCGAATGAACAGTAAGGCGTTTTTAGCCCCAAAAAAACGACCATGTATACTACGGCGTTTTTAGCCGAAAAAAACCACGATGTATAGTAAGGCATTTTTAGCCCCCAAAAAAATACCATGTATAGTAAGGCGTTTTTGGCCGGGAAAAAAACGACCATGTATAGTAAGGTGTTTTTAGCCGAAAAAAACGACCATGTATAGTAAGGCGTTTTTGGCCGGAAAAAAAACGACCATGTATAGTAAGGTGTTTTTAGCCGAAAAAAACGACCGTGTATAGCACGGTGTTCTTAGCCGAAAAAAAAAACGACCATGTATAGTAAGGCGTTTTTAGCCGAAAAAAAAGGACCACGTATCGTAAGGCGCTTTTAGCAAAAAAAAAAAAGGCCATGTATATAAGCTGATATTAGCCGAAAAAAATGACCATGTATAGCAAGGCGTTTTTAGCCGAAAAAAACTACCATGTATATAGTCAGCCATTTTTAGCCAAAAAACATGACCATTTGTAGTAAGGCGTTTTTAGCCGAAAAAAACGACCATGTTTAGTAAGCCGTTTTTAGCCGGAAAAAAAACGACCATGGATAGTAAGGCGTTTGAACCCCAAAAAACGACCGTGTATAGTAAGGCGTTTTTCAACGAAAAAAAAATCCATGTATAGTAAGGCGTTTTTTGCCGAAAAAAACGACCATGTATAGTAAGGCATCTTGAGCCGAAAAAAATGACCATGTATCGTAAGCCGTTTTTAGCCGAAAAAAAAGACCGTGTACAGCACGGCGTTTTTAGCCGAAAAAAGATGACCATGTATAGTAAGGCGTTTTTAGTCGAAAAAAACGACCATGTACAGTAAGGCATTTTTGGCCGAAAAAAAATGACCGTGGATAGTAAGGCGTTTTTAGCCGAAAAAAAAATGACCATGTATAGTAAGGCGTTTTGAGCCGAAAAAAACGACCATGTATAGTCAGGCGTTTTTAGCCGAAAAAAAACGACCATGTATAGCACGGCGTTTTTGGCCAAAAAAAACGACCATGTATAATAAGGCGTTTTTAGCCCAAAAAAATGACCATGTATAGTAAGGCATTTTTGGCAGAAAAAAAATGACCATGGATAGTAAGGCGTTTTTAGCCGAAAAAAAAAGACCATGTATAGCACGGCGTTTTTAGCCGAAAAAAAAGACCATGTACAGCACGGCGTTTTTAGCCGAAAAAAACGACAATGTATAGTAAGGCGTTTTTAGCAAAAAAAAGCGACCATGTATAGTAAGGCATTTTTAGCCCAAAAAAAAGACCATGTATAGCTCGGTGTTTTTAGCCGGAAAAAAAATTACCATGTATAGTAAGTCGTTTTTAGCCGGAAAAACGACCATGTATAGTTAGGCGTTTTTAGCCGAAAAAAATGACCATGTACTGTATAGTAAGGCGATTTTGGCCGAAAAAAAATGACCATGGATACTAAGGCGTTTTTAGCCGAAAAAAAAGACCATGTATAGCACGGCGTTTTTAAGCCGAAAAAAAATGACCATGTATAGTAAGGCCTTTTGAGCCGAAAAAAACCACCATGTATAGTAAGGCATTTTAACCCCCCCAAAAAACGACCATGTATAGTAAGGCGTTTTTAGCCCAAAATAAACGACCATGTATACTACGGCGTTTTTAGCCGAAAAAACGACCATGTATAGTTAGGCGTTTTTAGCCGAAAAAAATGACCATGTATGTATAGTAAGGCGATTTTGGCCGAAAAAAAATGACCATGGATACTAAGGCGTTTTTAGCCGAAAAAAAGACCATGTATAGCACGGCGTTTTTAGCCGAAAAAAAATGACCATGTATAGTAAGGCCTTTTGAGCCGAAAAAAACCACCATGTATAGTAAGGCATTTTAACCCCCCCAAAAAACGACCATGTATAGTAAGGCGTTTTTAGCAAAAAAAAGCGACCATGTATAGTAAGGCGATTTTGGACGGGAAAAAAATGACCATGGATAGTAAGGCATTTTTAGCCCAAAAAAAAGACCATGTATAGCTCGGTTTTTTTAGCCGGAAAAAAAATGACCATGTATAGTAAGTCGTTTTTAGCCGAAAAAACGACCATGTATAGTTAGGCGTTTTTAGCCGAAAAAAATGACCATGTACTGTATAGTAAGGCGATTTTGGCCGAAAAAAAATGACCATGGATACTAAGGCGCTTTTAGCTGAAAAAAAAGACCATGTATAGCACGGCGTTTTTAGCCGAAAAAAAATGACCATGTATAGTAAGGCCTTTTGAGCCGAAAAAAACCACCATGTATAGTAAGGCATTTTAACCCCCCCCAAAAAACGACCATGTATAGTAAGGCGTTTTTAGCCCAAAATAAACGACCATGTATACTACGGCGTTTTTAGCTGAAAAAAAATGACCATGTATAGTAAGGCATTTTTAGCCCCCAAAAAACGACCATGTATAGTAAGGAATTTTTAGCGTCAAAAACGACCATGTGTAGTACGGCATTTTTGGCCGAAAAAAAACGACCATGTATAGCTCGGTGTTTTTAGCCGGAAAAAAAATTACCATGTATAGTAAGTCGTTTTTAGCCGGAAAAAACGACCATGTATAGTTAGGCGTTTTTAGCCGAAAAAAACGACCATGTACTGTATAGTAAGGCGATTTTGGCCGAAAAAAAATGACCATGGATACTAAGGCGTTTTTAGCCGAAAAAAAAGACCATGTATAGCACGGCGTTTTTAGCCGAAAAAAAATGACCATGTACAGTAAGGCCTTTTGAGCCGAAAAAAACGACCATGTATAGCACGGCGTTTTTGGCCAAAAAAAACGACCATGTAGAGTAAGACATTTTTAGCCCCAAAAAAACGACCATGTATAGTAAGGCATTTTTAGCCCCAAAAAAACGACCATGTAGATAGTAAGGCATTTTTGGCTGAAAAAAAAAAGACCATGTATAGTAAGACATTTTTAGCCCCAAAAAAACGACCATGTATAGGAAGGTGTTTTAAGCCGAAAAAAAAAACGACCATGTATAGGAAGGCATTTTTGGCCAAAAAAAAAAACGACCATATATAGTAAGACGTTTTTAGCCCAAAAAAACCACCATGTATAGGAAGGCATTTTTAGCCCCCAAAAAACGACCATGTATAATAAGGAATGTTTAGCCGAAAAAAAAGACCATGTACAGCACGGCGTTTTTAGCCGAAAAAAAAAGACCATGTATATATAGTAAGGCGATTTTGGCCGAAAAAAAAAAATTACCATGGATAGTAAGGCGTTTTTAGCCGAAAAAAAAGACCATGGCAGGGCGTTTTTAGCCGGAAAAAAATGACCATGTAAAGTAAGGCGTTTTTAGCCGAAAAAACGACCATGTACTGTATAGTAAGGCGATTTTTTCCGAAAAAAAATGACCATGGATACTAAGGCGTTTTTAGCCGAAAAAAAAGACCAGGTATAGCACGGCGTTTTTAGCCGAAAAAAACGACCATGTATATAGTAAGGCATTTTTGGCCGAAAAAACCCACCATGTATCGTAAGCCGTTTTTAGCCGAAAAAAAACGGTGCAAATGGTTTTCTTGATTGGCTGTCAGCCGGGTGAGGGTGCCCCTTCCCCTCTGCTGATGGCCCGAAGACAGCCGGGGGAGGCTCCAGCACACCCCCCGACCCCGACCCTTGTGAGTACAAGGGGATGAGAAAATGGATGGGAGGGTGGACGGACAGCACCCATGCCAGCAAGAAGAGAACACGCAAGAGCGACAGGTCGGAGCTGGATTTGAACCCTGGACCTCTGCATTCGCACTCCAACGGACGAACCAGTGGGCCACGGAGCCAGCCCAGCGCTACACTCATATGTATAAATGAAGCATAAAACACTTTTTTTTTTTTTAATTAAAAAAAAATTAAAGATCAACACAACACATTAAAAGTCATGATATTCTTAATTCTCTCTGTGTTGTCATTTCTTGCTCTTGTGCAGCTTTCTTGGCTTCGATCTTCTCCACCTGTTCCTGTCGGAGAAAGGGGATATGTCATCTGACCATATCAATCACAACAGGACATTTCCTGAAATGTCATCAGCCATCGAAGTCACAACAGGATTTTTGCGTTTTTGGCCAAAAAAAACAACCATAGATAATAAGTCGTTTTTCGCCGACAAAAAAAGACGACCATGTACAGGAAGGCATTTTTGGCCCAAAAAAAACGACCATGTATAGTAAGGCGTTTTTAGCCGAAACAAAACGACCATGTATAGTAAGGCGTTTTTGGCCGAAAAAAAAAAACTACCATGTATAGTAAGGAATGTTTAGAGTCAAAAACGACCATGTATAGTCAGGCATTGTTAGCCTAAAAAAAACGAGCATGTATAGTAAGGCATTTTTAGCCCCAAAAAAACGACCATGTATATAGTAAGGCGTTTTTGGCTGAAAAAAAACGACCATGTATAGTAAGGCGTTTTTAGACGAAAAAAACGACCATGTATAGGAAGGTGTTTTTAGCCGAAAAAAACCCAACCATGTATAGGAAGGCATTTTTGGCCAAAAAAAAACGACCATGTATAGTAAGACGTTTCTAGCCCAAAAAAACCACCATGTATAGTAAGGCATTTTTAGCCCCCAAAAAACGACCATGTATAGTAAAGAATGTTTAGAGTCAAAAACGACAAATTTTCAGGCATTTTTAGCCTAAAAAAAATGACCATGTATAGTAAGGCATTTTTGGCTGAAAAAAAAGACCATGTATAGTAAGGCGTTTTTAGACGAAAAAAACGACCATGTATAGGAAGCCGTTTTCAGCCGAAAAAAACGACCATGTATAGTAAGGCGTTTTTAGCCGAAAAGAACGACCATGTATAGTAAAGCGTTTTTGGCCGGAAAAAAAACGACCATGTATAGTAAGGCGTTTTTAGCCCAAAAAAATGACCATGTATAGTAAGGCATTTTTGGCAGAAAAAAAGGCCATGTATATTAAGGCGCTTTTAGCCGAAAAAAAACGACCATGTATAGCACGGCGTTTTTATCCCAAAAAAAATGACCATGGGTATTACGTCGTTTTTAGCCGAAAAAAACGACCATGTATAGTAAGGCATTTTTAGCCCCCAAAAAACGACCGTGTATAGTAAGGAATTTTTAGTGTCAAAAACGACCATGTATAGTCAGGCATTTTTGGCCGAAAAAAAACGACCATTTATGGTAAGGCATTTTTAGCCCCCAAAAAACGACCATGTATAGTAAGGCGTTTTTAGCCGAAAAAAACGACCATGTATAGTTAGGCGTTTTTAGCCAAAACAAAACGACGATGTATAGTAAGGCATTTTTAGCCCCCAAGAAACGACCATGTATAGTAAGGAATGTTTAGAGTCAAAAACGACCATGTATAGTCAGGCATTTTTAGCCTAAAAAAAAACGACCATGTATAGTAAGGCATTTTTAGCCCCAAAAAAACGACCAAGTATATAGTAAGGCGTTTGAACCCCAAAAAACGACCATGTATAGTAAGGCGTTTTAAAACGAAAAAAAATGACCATGTATAGCACAGCGTTTTTAGCCGAAAAAACAACCATGTATAGTTAGCTGTTTTTAGCCGAAAAAAACGACCATGTACTGTATAGTAAGGCGATTTTGGCCGAAAAAAAGATGACCATGGATAGTAAGGCGTTTTTAGCCGAAAATAAAGACCATGTATAGCACGGCGTTTTTAGCCGAAAAAAAATGACCATGTATAGTAAGGCGTTTTAAGATGAAAAAAACGACCATGTACTGTATAGCACGGCGTTTTTGGCCGAAAAAAACGACCATGTATAGTAAGGCGTTTTTAGCCGAAAAAAAAGACCATGTATAGCACGGCGTTTTTAGCCGAAAAAAAATGACCATGTATAGTAAGGCATTTTTAGCCCAAAAACCCGACCAGGTATATAGTAAGGCATTTTGGCGGAAAAAAAACGACCATGTAAGGCGTTTTTAGCCGAAAGAAAACGGTGCAAATGGTTTTCTTGATTGGCTGTCAGCCGGGTGAGGGTGCCCCCTCCCCTCTGCCGATGGCCCGAAGACAGCCGGGGAGGCTCCAGCACAGCCCCCCGACCCCGACCCTTGTGAGTACAAGGGGATGAGAAAATGGATGGGAGGGTGGACGGACAGCACCCATGCCAGCAAGAAGAGAACACGCAAGAGCGACAGGCCGGAGGATTTGTCCCTGGACCTCTGCGTTCACACTCCAACGCACGAACCAGTGGGCCTAGGAGCCAGCCAAACTTCACACTCAAATGTATAAATGAAAGCATAAAACACTTTTTTTTCCTTTTTTTTTTGTTTTAATAAAAACAATAAAAAATCAACACAACACATTAAAAGTCATCCATCCATCCAATTTCCGAACCGCTTGATCCTCACTAGGGTCGCGGGGGGTGCTGGAGCCTATCCCAGCCATCTCCGGGCAGTAGGCGGGGGACACCCTGAATCAGTTGCCAGCCAATCGCAGGGCACACAGAGACGAACAACCATCCACGCCCACACTCACACCTAGGGAGAATTTAGAGCGTCCAATCAGCCTGACATGCATGTTTTTGGAATGTGGGAGGAAACCGGAGCACCCGGAGAAAACCCACGCAGGCCCGGGGAGAACATGCAAACTCCACACAGGGAGGCCGGAGCTGGAATCGAACCCGGTGCCTCTGCACTGTGAAGCCGACGTGCTAACCACTGGACTACCGGGCCGCCCATTAAAAGTCATGATACTCTTAATTCTCTCTGTGTTGTCATTTCTTGCTCTTGTGCAGCTTTCTTGGCTTCGATCTTCTCCACCTGTTCCTGTCGGAGAAAGGGGATATGTCATCTGACCATCTCAATCACAACAGGACATTTCCTGAAATGTCATCAGCCATCTAAGTCACAACAGGATTTTTGCGTTTTTGGCCCAAAAAAAAGACCATGTATCGTAAGGCGTTTTTAGCCGAAAAAAAAACGACCATGGATAGTAAGTCGTTTTTAGCCGAAAAAAAACCGACCATGTATAGGAAGGCATTTTTGGCCAAAAAAAAAACGACCATGTATAGTAAGGCGTTTTTAGCCGAAAAAAACGACCATGTATAGTAAGGCATTTTTAGCCCCCAAAAAACGACCATGTATATTAGTAAGGAATGTTTAGAGTCAAAAACGACCATGTATAGTCAGGCATTTATAGCCTAAAAAAAAAAAACGACCATGTATAGTAAGGCGTTTTAGCCGAAAAAAACGACCATGTATAGTTAGGCGTTTTTAGCCGGAAATAACGACCATGTATAGTAAGGCGTTTTTAGCCAAAAAAAACGACCATGTATAGTAAGGCATTTTTAGCCCCCAAAAAACTACCATGTATAGTGAGGAATTTTTAGCGTGAAAAAATGACCATGTATAGTAAGCCATTTTTAGCCGAAAAAAATGACCATGTATAGTTAGCCGTTTTTGGCCGAAAAAAACGACCAAGTATAGTAAGGCATTTTTAGCCGAAAAAAACGACTGTGTATAGGAAGGCATTTTTGGCCAAAAAAACCCCGACCATGTATAGTAAGGCGTTTTTAGCCGAAAAAAACGACCATGTATAGTAAGGCATTTTTAGCCCCCAAAAAACGACCATGTATAGTAAGGAATGTTTAGAGTCAAAAACGACCATGTATAGTCAGGCATTTATAGCCTAAAAAAAAAACCCGACCATGTATAGTAAGGCGTTTTAGCCGAAAAAAACGACCATGTATAGTTAGGCGTTTTTAGCCGGAAATAACGACCATGTATAGTAAGGCGTTTTTAGCCCAAAAAAACGACCATGTATAGTAAGGCATTTTTAGCCCCCAAAAACGACCATGTATAGTGAGGAATTTTTAGCGTCAAAAAATGACCATGTATAGTAAGCCGTTTTTAGCCGAAAAAAATGACCATGGATAGTTAGCCGTTTTTGGCCGAAAAAAACGACTAAGTATAGTAAGGCATTTTTAGCCGAAAAAAACGACCGTGTATAGTAAGTCGTTTTTAGCCGAAAAAAAATACCATATATAGCACGGCGTTTTTAGCCGAAAAAAAACGACCATGTACAGTAAGAAGTTTTTAGCCCAAAAAAAACGAACATGTATAGTAAGGCATTTTTAGCCCCCAAAAAACGACCATGTATAGTCAGGAATTTTTAGCGTCAAAAATGACCATGTGTAGTAAGGCGTTTTTAGCCGAAAAAAAACGATCATGTATAGTTAGGCGTTTTTAGCCGAAAAAAACGACCATGTATAGTAAGGCGTTTTTAGCCGAAAAAAAACAATCATGTATACTAAGGCGTTTTTAGCCGAAAAAAATGACCATGTATAGTAAGGCGTTTTTAGCCGAAAAAAACGACCATGTATAGTAAGGCATTTTTAGCCCAAAAAAAACGACCATGTATAGTAAGACGTTTCTAGCCCAAAAAAAATGACCATGTATCGTAAGGCGTTTTTGGACGAAAAAAAAAAGACCATGTACGCCATGGTCGTTTTTTTTGGGGCTAAAAATGCCTTACATGCTCTTTTTTTTTTTTCGGCTAAGAACGCCTTGCTATACATGGTCGGTTTTTTCGGCTAAAAACGCCTTACTATACATGGTCGTTTTTTTTTCGGCCAAACACGCCTTACTATACATGGTCGTTTTTTTGGGCTAAAAATGCCTTACGATACATGGTCGTTTTTTTCCGGCTAAAAACGCCGTGCTATATATGGTCGTTTTTTTCGCCTAAAAATGCCTTACTATACATGGTCGTTTTTTTGGGCTAAAAACGCCTTACTATACATGGTCGTTTTTTCCGGCTAAAAACGCCTATAACTATACATGGTCGTTTTTTTTCGGCTAAAAACGCCTTAATATACATGGTTGTTTTTTTCGGCTAAAAACGCCTTACTATACATGGTCAATTTTTTTCTGGCCAAAAACGCCTTACTATACATGGTCTTTTTTTTTAGGCTAAAAATGCCTGACTATACATGGTCGTTTTTGAAGCTAAAAGCGCCTTACTATACATGGTCGTTTTTTTTCTGCCAAAAATGCCTTACTATACATGGTCGTTTTTTTTGGGCTAAAAACGCCTTACTATACATGGTCGTTTTTTCGGCCAAAAATGCCTTACTATACATGGTCGTTTTTTTATGCTAAAAATTCCTTACTATACATGGTCGTTTTTTGGGGGCTAAAAATGCCTTACTATACATTGTCGTTTTTTTCGGCTAAAAACGCCGTAGTATACATGGTCGTTTTTTTTTTGGGCTAAAAACGCCTTACTATACATGGTCTTTTTTTACCGGCTAAAAACGCCTTACTATACATGGTCGTTTTTTTTTGCTAAAAACGCCTTACTATACATGGTCATTTTTTTCGGCTAAAAACGCCTTACTATACATTGTCGTTTTTTTGGCCAAAAACGCCGTGCTATACATGGTCGTTTTTTTTCGGCTAAAAACGCCTTACTGTACATGGTCTTTTTTTTTTCGGGCTAAAAATGCCTTACTATACATGGTCGTTTTTTTCGGCCTATAATGCCTCACTATACATGGTCGTTTTTGACGCTAAAAATTCCTTACTATACATGGTCGTTTTTTGGGGGCTAAAAATGCCTTACTATATACATGGTCGGGTTTTTTTCGGCCAAAAATGCCTTACTATACATGGTCTTTTTTTTTCGGGTCAAAACGCCTTGCTATACATTGTCGTTTTTTTCGGCTAAAATCTGCTTATATACATGGTCGTTTTTTGGGGGCCAAAAATGCCTTACTATACATGGTGGTTTTTTTGGGGCTAAAAATGCCTTTCTATACATGGTCATTTTTTACACCAAAAATTCCTTACTATACATGGTCGTTTTTTGGGGGCTAAAAATGCCTTACTATACATGGTCGTTTTTTTGGGGCTAAAAATGCCCTACTATATATACAAGGTCGTTTTTTTCTGGCCAAAAATGCCTTACTATACATGGTCGTTTTTTTCGTTGAAAAACGCCTTACTATACATGGTCGTTTTTTGGGGTTCAAACACCTTACTATCCATGGTCGGGTTTTTTTCGGCCAAAAACGCCTTACTATACATGGTCGTTTTTTTTGGGGCCAAAAATGCCTTACATGCTCTTTTTTTTTTTTTCGGCTAAGAACGCCGTGCTATACATGGTCGGTTTTTTCGGCTAAAAACGCCTTACTATACATGGTCCTTTTTTTTTCGGCCAAACACGCCTTACTATACATGGTCGTTTTTTTGGGCTAAAAATGCCTTACTATACATGGTCGTTTTTTCCGGCTAAAAACGCCTATAACTATACATGGTCGTTTTTTTTCGGCTAAAAACGCCTTAATATACATGGTCGTTTTTTTCGGCTAAAAACGCCTTACTATACATGGTCAATTTTTTTCTGGCTAAAAACGCCTTACTATACATGGTCTTTTTTTTTAGGCTAAAAATGCCTGACTATACATGGTCGTTTTTGAAGCTAAAAGCGCCTTACTATACATGGTCGGTTTTTTTCTGCCAAAAATGCCTTACTATACATGGTCGTTTTTTTTGGGCTAAAAACGCCTTACTATACATGGTCGTTTTTTCGGCCAAAAATGCCTTACTATACATGGTCGTTTTTTTTTCGGCCAAAAACGCCTTACTATCCATGGTCATTTTTTTTCGGCCAAAATCGCCTTACTATACATGGTCGTTTCTTTTTTTTTTTGCTAAAAACGCCTTACTATACATGGTCATTTTTTTCAGCTAAAAACGCCTTACTATACATGGTCATTTTTTTCGGCTAAAAACACCGTGCTATACATGGTCGTTTTTTTGGCCAAAAACGCCGTGCTATACATGGTCGTTTTTTTTTCGGCTAAAAACGCCTTACGCCTTATGGTCTTTTTTTTTTCGGGCTAAAAATGCCTTACTATACATGGTCGTTTTTTTTCGGCCTATAATGCCTCACTATACATGGTCGTTTTTGACGCTAAAAATTCCTTACTATACATGGTCGTTTTTTGGGGGCTAAAAATGCCTTACTATATACATGGTCGTTTTTTTTCGGCCAAAAATGCCTTACTATACATGGTTGTTTTTTTTCGGGTCAAAACGCCTTGCTATACATTGTCGTTTTTTTCGGCTAAAATCAGCTTATATACATGGTCGTTTTTTGGTGGCCAAAAATGCCTTACTATACATGGTCGTTTTTTACCCTAAAAATTCCTTACTATACATGGTCGTTTTTTACGCTAAAAATGCCTTACTATACATGGTCGTTTTTTTGGGGCTAAAAATGCCCTACTATATATACAAGGTCGTTATTTTTCTGGCCAAAAATGCCTTACTATACATGGTCGTTTTTTTCGTTGAAAAACGCCTTACTATACATGGTCGTTTTTTGGGGTTCAAACACCTTACTATCCATGGTCGGGTTTTTTTCGGCCAAAAACGCCTTACTATACATGGTCGTTTTTTTCGGCTAAAAACGCCTTACTATACATGGTTGTTATACATGGTCATTTTTTTTCGGCTAAAAATGCCTTACTATACATGTTCGGGTTTTTTTCGGCCAAAAATGCCTTACTATACATGGTCGTTTTTTTATGCTAAAAATTCCTTACTATACATGGTCGTTTTTTGGGGGCTAAAAATGCCTTACTATAGATCGTCGTTTTTTTCGGCTAAAAACGCCGTAGTATACATGGTCACAAACCGTGATTGAAACTAACTGTGATGCCACTCTTTATACGTTGCACTAACTGTTACCTGTCAGTGGCAGACCCGCCCCTCTTAAAGCGTCAGAGTTCAACCATCAATATGGGTTTCCTTGGATTCGTTTATTTTTATTTATTTTTTTCTATTTATTAGATTCGTTCGTAATTTTTGCGGTCCTTATACAAGTGTTTCGAGGCTCTAATCCCTCATTGTGTCCGAGGACCGGCAATCCGAGGCCAAGGCCAAGGCCAAGGACTTGACTCCCGAGGCCAAGGCCAAGGACCAAGGACTTGACTCCGAGGCCAAGGCCGAGGACCAAGGACCGCCCCTCGGTCCTCGAGCCGGTCCTCGAGGCCAAGGACCGGCTCGAGGAACACATCTCTGGCTGCTGAGTAGTCATATCAAGGGTTATTTAAGGGTCACAGTGGGCTGCTATTAGATACCAGCAAATCCCTGCAATTCAAGCATAGAAAATGTGCATCGCATTTGTTGTAACAGTATTACATCAGGTTTTTGGGGGGTTTTTTGACCAAACGCTGTGTATGGAAAGCATCTTCACTTGAACGATGGTGTTTGTGACTTTCCCAAATAACTTGGAAAAAGCTTTTCAAGTCAATCTGAACATCTAGAATGTGGCTTTGCACGTGCCTGCGTGGACATGATTGGGAACCATGGAGCTTTGAAAGCTGTTGAAAACTGTTAGCTTGCTGCACACGGGCAGTGAGCCCGGACTGACTGATGAATTATTGAAGTGGCTCTTCGGTGTGAATGAAGTGTTGAAAACGTCCATTGCCGTGGAGTACGCTGCTACATTCCTGCTCCAGCAGAGTGTTAAAATGCATGACTTGGTTCAGACTGCTACTGTTCCCCCACCTCTTCTATTGGAGCCATCAACAACATTCAGAAAAGCTGGTGGCTTTGCACCATTTTTTTTTCAATCTGTGTTTCCCTTTTTTCTTGACAAAACATTTCACTTCCTTCTGTTCTGGTTCCACCCACTCTTTCTTTCTTTCTTTTTTAATTCATTCTATCTCATCCCTGGACCACCTCCAATAGGATTCTCTTGTTAGAGCACCTCCACTGATCAGTTGTTGTGATCCCACCCTTTCAAGTTCTCCCTGTTTCAAATAGCCACTGCCTTTGGGGGTGAGGGTAAATAGGAATCTGAACCGATGCTTTTTGACAGCAAGGCCTCGGCTGCACGTAACCTCCCTGCAGCACCAGCGGACAAGGGTGGAGGCAAAAGGGAAGGAGGACCGGGAGGGTTGGGAAGGCGGGGGGGCTTTCAAATACACATCACACATGAATGTAACCTCACTCCAACTGGGAGAAATCACGGGTCCAGACAGAAAGGTAACAGCCCGCCGCAGGCTCAGGGGGAGTTGCTAGGATACAAGGGAGCAGTGTACAGTGGACTGGGTGAACGTAGGGCTGGTGCATTCGCTCAAATGGAGCTCACTGACATACACCATGACAATATGACGTGTTAAATGTAAACACTGTGACAAGAGGGGGGAATACATATTCATTACCATAAAGCCAGTCAAGTCAGCACATTTGTATTTTCCCAAACTGTGCAGCAGCACGGCAAACAGGACAACATCCACAATGTAATGCGCACTAATATAAGATCTCGGTCAAACAATTTTGATCCTCAAAGTGATTATGTTGTAACAATCTATCGCACTGGAGTACAGCTGGTGTGCAGCGGATTACTCGCGTGCACAGCATTGCTCAGCACTGACCTAATAGATGCATGGATGCACACAAGCAGTCGGTCCTTTCCTTCAGGATGCGTTTTACGATTGTGGATGATAAGATGGCTGCTGGCCTCTCTCCTTGACCCACTGTTGAACCTGCCACAGTTGACGCGACTTCACAAGAAGTTTGGGAAATGGAGAACCAAGTGACAACCTGACCGTGTTCAGTCGACAAGAAAACTCCTGACTTGTTCATCCTCTTCATTTCAATCTCGACCAGAATTTATTTTCCCCTCCAAGCGTCATAGTAAGCATTCTGGGGATTAAGTGTGACATGATGTGTTTCCAATGATAGTACCATTACTATGTGGTGGGGGATACATTATGACATTATGGTATGACCCCGCCTGCCCTATAGATAGGGGGTTGGATGGAGCAAGTGGGGAGTGGAACTTAGCTTATCTCAAGTATTTCTTGGGAGGACATATGCCTTCCCCTCCATTATCTCATTAAATAAACACAAGGCTCTGCTACAGGTTGAAAGGGTGTAATTCATAAATCGGCAGTGAACATGCCTAAGACAGTCTGTCTTGGTCAAGGCGTGTTTACATCATTGGAAGAAATCAATCTGTTTCGTTGGACCACTTTTGTCAAATATATTAGCTCAAGCAAGGCCATGACACCATTACAAAAGGGAGTGTAAATGAACATGCTTCCAGCTGATACTGTTGATTTCCATGTGGCTCTTTCATTTGTTTGCGCCTCGTCCATATTTCCATTGCGCCTCAGCCAGGAGATGTGAGTTTCAATCTTAGTGCGGCATTTTCGCAGGTTACTCCAGTTTTTACCCACATCCTAAAAAGATGCCTCTTAGGTTCATTGAAAGCTCTAAATTGTCGAGTGTTGTGAATGTGAATAGGAATGGTTGTTTGTCTACGTGTCCTGCAATTGACTGGCAAGCGGTGCAGCCTGAATTAAACAGAAATAGGTTGCAGTTTGCCACCACCCAAATGGAGACAAGTGGTATATTTTTTTTTTAAATGATAGATGGTCAGTCGATCAGTTAAGATTGATATACTGCAAAATCCTGTGAATCTCCCATATTTTACAAAAAAATAATAATAATCCAAAATTGAAGGGTGACATTATGCAGAGGGCTCAATAATATAAGGAAAAAATAAGATATTGTTTAGATGTCTACCAGCACCTAGACAGTATCTAGGAGTTAAAATAATTTTTGGGACACATTTCATTCAACACGTAACTCAATATTCTTCACATACTGTCATTAAAATACATCTAATAGCAGTTACAAACAGGAGTAAAGAGATTTAAAGGCATATAAATAACAAATAGCTGACGAAGATATCTAAAACTCCATCCAGTGGAAGAGCAAGATTTTTGAAAATATGATTTTAAAAATGCTTTGCGAGATCTTTATCATAGGTATGGGAAAAGAGCATATCGGTCGTGATTAACCTGGATTTAAAAGCATTTAGACTTTATTGGTATGTTTTACATTGTTATTCATTCATAATTCTCTGATAATAAACACTGATAAAAAAAAATATATATATACAAGTATATACCAGCAAATCCAAATTATACCCCAATACAAAGAAAAAAAAGTGTTTTTACATGTTATTCACAGGATTTACCGTGTGGTTTTTTTTTCATTGATGTGTTCATTTTTGTTTGAATGATGTGTCATCTTTGTACCTGCTGCTGTGAGTCTAAATGTATACTACAACCGCTTTTGACCACATATACTGTACTGTATCTGACACATTTTGCAAATGACATTTCACCCCCCTCCCCCCCTCAAAGGAGGCTTGAAATTATCTCCAACCAATTCATTTCAACCTCAACAAGGCACAATAACAAGGGGTCTATTCAAATTAAATCAGTAATGGCCTTGTCCATATTGCGGACAGGTCATGCATTTTTATTTATTCAAAGAATGAAGACAGGTTGGTTCCACTCACAATTATCTCTTTCATTAAAGAATGAATGTGCGTGTCAGGGCTCCTTTTAGTCTTTTTCTTTCGATTTGAAGTGCCCCCACCTCGCCTTCCCCATCCTTGTTGCCCTCGCCATCACTGAGCGACAGTAGAGGTCGTTAGTGGAAGAGGGATGATGCCAAACTTGACTGGAGTCGAGCCTTATCTCTATTCTTTACACTCTCGCTTTTGTTTGAAGGGCTTTGTTTACACACGCCACATTAATCACCTTCTGCCTCCCCACAATCCCACAGCATTTAAAGTGGGTGCTCAGCCCGGGTACAATGCGCAGCGCGGTGTAAATCTCTTTCTTATACGCTTAAAGGAAAGAAATGAAAACATTTACCGAATTCCGGTTAGACTTTCTTCACACGTCTCGCTCTCGTATCTCTTCTTACCCCTCCCTTGGCCTTGATCATAATCCTGACATATCACTCCAAACCTGATCCCAGAGGCTTTTGATGATCAAACATTCAAATACTGCTAAAAAATGCAGATCAGTGACTGACCCTCATACCTGCATACATGCATACATACATACATACCATCGTGTCTTGACAGCAAAAAGTGAGAGTAGAGTAGGCAGACCGGATGTTGTTGGGCAAACATTAATCACACCACAGGAAGTTACTGACACAGAGATAGATGGAGGAGATGGCTAAAACCACCCACCAAAGGCTCAAAGCACTGCAAGGTCACCACTGTATGTTTTACTGTGAACCCAATACAAACACTTCTCCAACCAAGATCCGCCGTTCACTAATTATGGATTTAATTGGTACCGGTAAATCATTATTTCCAATGTGTTTCCACATTCATTCAACAGAGTCTATGATTTTTCCAAAATGTCCAGCTTTGGATCTGACCGCCCAATCACAGTAACACATGTTGATGACGTCTGGCCTCCGTACATACTGTTTAGTATGACAGAAATGCCCAAACTGTATGGTCAGCCCCAAAAGAAAGTGGAAAAAGACCTCCATGAAGTGAAGGATGTTTATACTAGGCACTTCATTTTTCTATTCTCAGACATTGGAACAGTCTGGGTTTAACGTTTGTAATGTGTATGTATTGGTAGCATGTTCTTTTTGTTTTCTGTTTGCTGAGAATTGTATTCTGACTTGTTCAATAAAGTTAAAGAAAAAAAAAGTTGTGATCTTATTGTGTGTCACACAGAAGCGACATCAAGCAGCAGCCAATAAAAAAGAGCCACCAAGTGACACCACTCCGAGGCAACAAGTTTGCATGTTTGACTTTTGGCTCCAATGGGTCCCCTGCTTTTTTCATTTTAGTTAGCTTGAAATGTAACGCTGGGTAATGAAAAATGCTTTCCTTTTTTGGTTCATACAAAGTACAGTATATGAAAGAAAAAAATTATATATGTACAGTGTATATAAAAAAAAAAATTTAAAAAATTCCTCGTCTCACACCCCCTCGGGTGGTGTCCGTCCCTCATTCAGCTCGGGTCCTCTACCAGAGGCCAGGAAGCTTGAGGGTTCTGCGCCGTATCCTTGCTGTTCCCAGCACTGCACATTTCTGGACTGAGATGTCCGATGTTGTTCCCGGGATCTGTTGCCACCACTCATCTAGTTTGGGAGTCACTGCCCCGAGTGCTCCGACCACCACAGGCACGACTGTCATCTTTACCTTCCAGGCTCTCTCCAGCTCCTCTCGGAGCCCTTGGTATTTCTCGAGTTTCTCGTGTTCCTTCTTTCTGATGTTCCCATCACTTGGCACCGCTACATCCACTACAACGGCTTTCCTCTGCCCTTTATCTATGATCACGATATCTGGTTGGTTCGCCATTACCATCTTGTCAGTCTGGATCTGGAAGTCCCACAGGATCTTCGCTCTGTCATTCTCCACCACCTTCGGAGGTGTTTCCCATTTTGACCTTGGGGTTTCCAGTCCATACTCCGCACAGATGTTTCGGTAGACTATGCCAGCCACCTGGTTATGGCGTTCCATGTAGGCTTTCCCTGCCATCATCTTACACCCTGCAGTTATGTGTTGGATCGTCTCAGGTGCCTCTTTGCACAACCTACACCTTGGGTCTTGTCTGGTGTGGTATATCTGGGCCTCAATGGCTCTGGTGCTCAGGGCCTGCTCCTGAGCAGCCAGGATGAGTGCCTCTGTGCTGTCCTTCAGGCCAGCCCTCTCTAGCCACTGATGGGACTTCTTGAGATCGGCCACTTCAGTTATGGTCCAGTGGTACATCCCGTGTAGGGGCTTGTCCTCCCATGATGGTCCCTCTTCCAGCGCCTCATCTTCTGTTCCCCATTGTCTGAGACATTCTCTGAGTACGTCATCCGTTGGAGCCTTCTCCTTGATGTATTCATGGAGCTTGGATGTTTCATCCTGGACAGTGGCTCTCACACTCACTAGTCCCCGGCCTCCTTCCTTTCGGCTTGCGTACAGTCTCAGGGTGCTGGATTTGGGATGGAACCCTCCGTGCATGGTTAGGAGCTTTCGGATCTTAACGTCCGTGGTCTGAATCCACCTTATTATTCCTGCAGGGTATCTGATCACTGGCAGGGCATAGCTGTTTATTGCCCGGGTCTTATTCTTGCCATTGAGCTGGCTTCTTAGGACTTGCCCTCAGTGCTGCATTCACAGACTTTCAGGTGGTACTTCACAGAGCCGTTGTAATCGGTTTCTAGGTTGCCCAGCTTTCATTCTCGCCATGATCTTAGCTTTCAGGTCAGTTGCTGCCTCGCTCAGCATTTCATTCATTGGAAATGACTCAGCCGGCATGTCATTCATTTTACTGTCTCTCATCATTGTATGAGGTAGGCATTAGCGTGAAGGATCTTGCCCAAGGACCCACACTGGATGGTGTTATGTGCTCATTTTTTGCCCCAGCCGGGATTCGAACCACCGTCTCCCGTATGCCAAAACCGATGCCTTACCAACTGAGCTATATATATATTATGCTGTGTGTGTGTGTGTGTGTATATATATATATATCCAAAAAAAATAAAAACCTGATTTAATATTTCTCAACAGAAATTTAAGCAACGAATACACTTTAGAAGCTGGTAACTCGGCAAATGAGGCATCCTCGCTTTACTTAACTAGGGTTGTGCTGCATCTAACTTTGGAAGGGATATTATGCACTGCACTTATTGTAATTCAAATTTTGTGGACTGTTGTACACTACTTGGAATTGATTTATGGATCCAAAAATAACCTAAAAAAATGTTGAATACTAAAACTAAAACTAACAAAAACTAAACCCTAACCAAGCGGTTTTGAATAAAAACTAAAGAAGACCGTGGTGGCACACATTGTGACATGGGCTAGGCAGAGCTGCCCTCCCATGTGTGTGTGTGTGTGTGTGTGTGTGTGTGTATAGATATACAGTACATACATATATATTTATTCATTCATTCATTCAATTTCCGAACCGCTTTCATCCTCACTAGGGTCGCGGGGGGTGCTGGAGCCTATCCCAGCTGTCTTCGGGCAGTAGGCGGTGGACACCCTGAATCGGTTGCCAGCCAATCGCAGGGTACACAGAGACGAACAACCATCCGCGCTCACATTCACACCGAGGGACAATTTTGAGTGTTCAATCAGCCTGCCATGCATGACTTTGGAATGTGGGAGGAAACCGGAGTACCCGGAGAAAACCCACGCAAGCTCGGGGAGAACATGCAAACTCCACACAGGGAGGCCGGAGCCACGACCTCTGCACTATGAGGTCGACGCGCTAACCACTGGACCACTGGGCCGCCCCATACACATTTTGTATGTGTATACTGTATATATATATATATATATATATATATATATACAGTACTGTATACACATACAAAATTCCTCGTCTCACCCCTCGGGTGGTGTCCGTCCTCCATTCAGCTCGGGTCCTCTACCAGAGGCCAGGAAGCTTGAGGGTTCTGCGCAGTATCCTTGCTGTTCCCAGCACTGCGCTTTTCTGGACTGAGAACCACTCATCTAGTTTGGGGGTCACTGCTATACATTATATATATATATATATATACATAGATACACAGTATCTATATATATAGAGAGAGAGAGAGAGATAGTGTTTAGCTTGTCCAACTCCCTTGTCATTTACCTGGTCTATAGTTATTGCAAGGTTCTGAGTTTTGTTCTCAACTGGACTCCTGCATCGTGGGCCGACTCAGACAACAATTTGTATCTTATTTTAAAACGTGCTGTGCCACGTAATTGCAATGGAATTTGTAAAAACTGCTTCCCATACCAAAGTGGGCAGAACAGTACTGCTTGGTGGAGACTGGACTAATACAACTGTATTTAAGTTTGCACTCAGAAGAGGGCCATGAACGGGCCAAAGTAAGTGAGAACAGGCAATTGGTTTTCACCTTGTGACTCTGCAAAAACATTGTTCAAAGCGAGTACGCGTTAGGGTGAAGTGCATGTCGGGGAGTTTGCCGGGAGAGGTTTAATGCAATGCCCTGTTTAATTGTATCGTCAATGCATTCGTCATTCAGAATGCAGAGCCTGGCTCAAATGAATTGAATTATCTGGTCAGGAGAACAAAGAGATGTACAATCAGTCTGTGTGAAATTTATTGTTGCAGAGTGAAGCAAGCAACACAGACTCGAAGAATTAGAGACAAGAGGGGAAGATAGAGTCAGAGAAGGACAGGAGGAGAAAAAAGAGAAAAGGGGGAGCTGCGGAATGAGAGCCCTCAATGAGGGAGGGAGAAGATGGAGAGGTCTGCGGGAGGAGTGAATGGATGCAGGGAGCGAGAGGGTGAGAGAAATGAGTAAAGGACAGAGAAGATAGGAAGGCCAAGAGGAGTCATGGAGGAGGAAAGCGAGGAAGCCAAGGAGAATGAGAAGAGATAATAGTGAAGGATGCAGGATGAAGAACAGTAGTTGAAGGGAATATGATGGAAGTCTGTGTGTAGAGCTGTAGATAGGCCAGTGGCAGAACTAACACATTTCTCCGAATTCCCAAGTGGATCACACATGAGAGATATGTGCATATGTGCCTGCATGTGGGTGAGCCTATAAGTCACACGTCTGCACAGGTATGGAATTTTAGAAGAAGAAAAAAATCTTTCTCGGAAACGTCTTCTGTTGATAAAGATGTGAATGCGGACTGGGCATTGCACACCTTTCTCAGGTTAAACACCTGGAGGCATACACAACCACTTAAAATGAATCAGACGCCTTCACGTGCTTGCACTTTTACACGGATGGATTCCGATTTTCTCTGCCTACATTTTTCTCCGTTGACTGTGAAGTAATGAGTGAGTATTGAAGAGAAAGCTTGCGGAGGAAGGAGGGGGAGGGAGGCGTCTAAGGAAAATCTATTTCCCAATACTATCTAACAGCAGATTTCCTCCAATGGACTTGCATTCCTGGTACTGGATGTTTGGCATTGATTCTTTCCCAACATCATCTCAAAATCCATGAGCATAAAGGGCAGCTATGCAAAGTACAACATGATGTTCTTTTTGGCCATTATCAGGAGAAAAATCGGACTTTCCCTTTCTCTATCCCCCTTGGTCTACATTGTCCTCTGTACATCCTTGCATTAGTTCCATTCCAGGACTTAAATAATGGGCGACAGGAAGGAAAGAGGAAGTCTGAAAAGGGGATGAGATTTAAATGAGGGGAGGGACATTGGCTGAGCAGTTTTGCTGAATGAAGCAATGCAATGCAGGTCCACAATATGTCTACTTCCTTCATATGATGGTGGGTTTAAGTACTTAGTTAAAATAAGTCTCCGACTGTCCTTTATCGTGTCTCACCAACCCCTGTTCTTAGGGCAGATGGCAGCTTCTGTCCTTTTTTAGATATGTCATGACCAAAGGCCCTTAGATTATGTAGCATCGTGGCACGGGTACAACATTCCTTAAACTATTCCATGTCCACTGGATACTCTATGTCCAATCCTGTCCCACAAACATTAAGATGGAGTCTGTGCCAAAAAGCTCAGTGTTTGGATTGCAGAAGCACTTCCTCCGACAACAACTGCTTGGCAGGGATTTACATTTAGACTGTAAAAATCTACACTTTGCACTGTATGGTTGCGAGCTGTGGCTTATCGGAAGTGCAACAATGTCTTGAGGCAAATGTTCAATACGGAGATGGGGGCCGAGGCGACGAGTGTGACAGAGCATACTGAACATTTATGGACAGTTGTCAGTCCTGAGAAAGTGTTTCATGGGCTTGAAAAACAATGACGTGCCAGTCAACTCGCAGTTATCCATGGCCATCTAATAAAGGTTATTTCTTGACTGTAGGCTCCCTCCGAGGCGAAAAACGGGGAGTAAATATGAATACACAGACCTCATATCGCCTACTCACAAGTAAGGCATAGAAGATAGGGATATGTCAACAATGGTTTTATTTGGTTTCACCTCAAGCCAAGATCGCTATCAAATCTGCTATCTTATTAGATCGTCCACATGAACAAAGGTATTGGGACACTTGCATCCACAGAAGAGTGAGGGGAAAAGTTTGGCGCAGTGTTACCCTCTGCGGCTACAGACACATTGACGTTTAGATGCCGTCAATATTTGGCTCTTTTTGAAATAACCAGTACAAATGCAAAAATAATACAAAAACATTACAAATGCAAACCCCCCTATAGTTGACAGGGTAAAAGTTGAGATTCCAACACAAAGTTCAGAGTAATTGTTTCATCTCTTTCATTCTCCCCGGATACTGCAGTTTCCTCCCACATTCCCAAAACATGCATGGCAGGTTGATTGAACACTAAAAAAATTGTTTCCTAGGTGTGAGTGTGAGCGCGGATGGTTGTTCGTCTCTGTGTGCCCTGCGATTGGTTGGCAACCGGTTCAGGGTGTCCCCCGCCTACTGCCCGGAGACAGCTGGGATAGGCTCCAGCACCCCCCGCGACCCTTGTGAGGATGAAGCGGATCGGAAAATAAATGAAGGAATGAATGTTATGTAGAGCGCTTTGTTACAGCTGTTGAGAAAGGGCTTTTAAAATAAATTTGTATTGCACTGTATTTTATTGTTTGCATGCCAACTCAGACAGCTGGAACCAAGGTGTCTGACAGCAAAGGGAACAAATCAGTGTGAGTGACTGCTGATGACGTATGGACAGAAACACACAGGTAAATTACCATTAATCAAATGTTGGGGAAATAAAATGTGTCAATTTTATTCATCAAGCGATAAGTCTACTAATTGTGGTGACAGGTCTTACGTTGTATATTCATTCTATCCTGGAGAGAGAGAAAAAAATACCGGTAGTTCAAATTAACTACTCAAAGCCCCAAATTAAGACATTTATGCACATTAAGTGTGTATGCAATGCCCGACTATTAACTTTTTATACTATACTATATATCATTGGTAATCAGTAGCTAATTATCTTGGATTTAAAATTTCACGTAGATCACAACGTGATGACCATGTGAGGATAACGTTTTGTTCTGGTTTTATTTTTACTTTTTACATAAATTGTGCAAAACCAGCATTGACTAAATCATCATCAACGATCAGGGAGAATTATATTGATACAAGAAACAGTGTAGACATACTGCGTCACATTCCTTCGCTCAAGAGAAATCCGACCTCATCACAACAGGAAATAGAATGACTTCCACTCACCGACCCAGAGGCAACAAGTCATTTGATCATCAACAAGATTAGGATGCATGAGAGATGAACACCACACCTCAGGCTGACAGGGCAGAGTTCATCGGTAACACAGGTGTCAATGAGTCACTGTGGGCAGCATTCAAGTAAGGTCACATTCCCCTGGACCACAGGAAACCTCCCCACCTCCATGCCTTAGGCAGCCAGCATCAACTTAACACATCTCGCAATGATGAGAGGGCATCATTTCATGCCGATGTAGGTGTTCATTTGTGGCATGCTGTGCTGTTGGAATATGTCTTGCTTGTACTGCATATCACCTGTTGTCTGACTAGTCTAACTCTTCATCTCAGAGGCACTCCCTGTAGCCACGTGACTACGTAGCACTGAATACCCTTGCACCTTGTTCATGCCACGTCAAATACCACTGCGATCTACTTCTGAAATTTTACATGCCAGAGTGAAACCGTGACATAATATAATGCGACACACCCAACATGCCCAGAAAATAACTCTCATGCCTGATGGAATTGTCCGTTGCTCAGCTTCACAAATGGGAACAGAGACAAACACCAACAAACTGCCCAGTGGTCAGCAAGCGAGCATGGAGCCGCAGCTGTGGCCCTTGCAGATATCTCCACTGGTGGCCTGAAAGACAACAATTGCATGTCAAAAAAATGACAAAGGAGTGTGGTGGTGTGGCGACAAGTGGGCAAACTGGAGAATCATTAAAGACAATGAAAGCTGGAGAACAGGGAGGAAATGATAGAGATGGAGAGAACACCGGCTTTAGAATTTGTCTAATTCCTAGCGACATAATTCTTACTGTACTATTGTGAAAACACAGAAAAGAAAGGAACAGGGGTGGAGCTACATGGTGGCTAAAGGTGGCCACGGCCACCCTTTGTCTTTCTCTGGCCAGACCTCTGAAAACACCTAGGGGGAAATTTTAATATCTGTGACTTTTCTGCCATTTTAACACGGATGCACTATCATTTGACCCCTTCATACTCTGCCACCATTTATTTATATTAACGTCATAGTTCAAGAAAAAACATAGCATTGATCTAAACGCAAACTCTCATAAAAGAATCTGTCTTAAAGGGGAAGCCAACCCAAAAACGTTCTTGAGAATTACATTTCTATGTGCCTTAACTCATCTAAACACGCAATTCTGATTCATATTGCGTTTGCGGAATATGAGTTAAGCAGCAAAATCTACCTATCTACACGGCCACCACTTGCAAATCCTCCCTGAGGCATGATGTCACCATTGCCACCCCTCTGAATAAAGAGACATTTTAAATTAAAATAATAACAATAACAACAATATTGTTATTGTAATTTCCCCATTGCGGGACAAATAAAAGATATCTTAATCTTAATAATAATGATTCTGGCTACGAGCCCGAGGAGAAAAGAGATGGGGACAGTTTCAGACACAGAAAAAGGCTGAGTCCTTTCTAAGAAGATGCAGGGATTTTGGCGAGGGTGAAGTACAGCAAGGACTGCATCCAAAAAGAGAATACTGGTTGCTGCCTCTTGATACAGTATACACACTAAGCAGTCTTTGCAGCAGATTTCAGAGACAGGCCCTTGTCTTTGTTCAGCTAATAGGCAGACTGCTCTAAATGGGCTGTTTTTCAACCCTCTGACACAAAGCCACTATTTCATGACTCCCACCTCAGTGCCATCTTTTCCTTGCTCCTCTTCTTCAGATATCAGGAACAGAGAGGTCTCTGTGTCTTAATGTGCCAATCCCACAACATAGGAGCTGTGAGAAAAGTCCATTCTCTGCATTGGTCGAACTCGCATCACCCCTGCGATGAAATGGTCATCGATACAAAGACCCAGATCCGCCAGAGCTTACTATTTTTTGTTGTTTGGTAAATTACTGTCACACACACACACACACACACACACACACACACACACACACACACACACACATACACACTCTTTCATAAATTTTTTAAAAAATGTTCATCTGTATCTGATAAAGGGGTTGCCAAGAAAAAAAAAATTTAGTCAGACCGCCATGAAATGCCAGTAAAAGCTCGAGGCTGTTTGCTACCTGCTGCATGCAAACAAGAACATGGTACCATGCTAATATGTCCAATTATACGGCAGACAGTCCGGTCCTGCAGAGCTTTGTCTGCTCATCAGTGTCTTGAGACGAACACCAATGTGTCCTCTTTTTGATACGATTCCTATTTCATGTCATACAACAAAGTTGGTATATAAAATATAAATACTACATTCAAATGACTTAAATTTAAATCAGTGACAGCTGAAATACAACGCATTTCAGAGACATTTTTGGCTGATTGTGATGTCTGCCAAAATCGCCGCCATTTTATTGGTTAAACCACAAAACCAGAGCCCACAGGCGTGCGGCGTGAACACTCACCTGCCGTGATGTCCTGTATCAGCTATACACAATAGCACCATTTGCAGCCAGAAAGTAGGTTTCAGAAATTTTGGCTGCAAAGACTTCACTTCATGTGACTTGAATCAATTCAGAATCTCTTGAAAGCACAAAAGTATGGCAAATAGAAATCGAATAATGTAGTGGCGATAATGGCCTCCATTTTGATGGTAGGATCAATGGTAACCTAAAAGAGCATCTCTTGCATTTTGTGCATCACTGTCCATAGAAATTCTGGATATCCACGTGTGGGTTTTTTTCATGACTTTGGCATCAAATGTCACACAGGTTGTCTGTAGACTTTGATGGATCAATCTCTCTCCCACCAGCCGTCCCTGAGGCTTTCATGTGCTTATCTCTGACCACTGTCTGTCTGCCTGACCGCCTCACTGCTCATTCACACTTGGAGGCATCACACAGCCCTGCAGCTCTCACCCCCACCAAAAATAAATAAAAATAAACCCCTCCACACATACCAAACTCAGTGGCCAGAACCATTAATGGAGCCAGGTTTGCAACACAAAAATCCACTTTTCTGTCTCTTCAGTCTTTTAATGGGGGAGAGATTCAGTCTGAGGGTGTGAATGTGAGTTCTACGACCCCTCTCAAGCTAATTTGTGTCTTCAGTTCAATTCCTACTGTACAATTGTTTTTTTTACGGATGCATTCGAGTCCCTCGTCAGTGTGTGGTTCATAGACACGCATGCATTTGAGTGGCATCTTTGTGATCTTTAGTTTAAATCTTCAATTTCATGCAGCAAGTTTGCCTAATACTTATTCCTCGCTCTGGTGAGACGCTGAAAACGTAAGGCTCTCACTCAAACACTCATCTTTGTCTTCAGTCTTTCACACTTTTTATAGACATTCTCACATGGGTGTATTTGCATATGCTACAGAGGCATATTCTAAAAGTGACTGCTGGGGGCTTTCTATCCCTCTGCAGAGGGTCTTTTCAGCCTCAGGGCCGCGACCGTGATGGGATTAAGAAAGGCCTGGAGCGTGTCCACGTTTGGTCCCGAAAAGGACCATGCTGTGAGGACCCACCAACTTCGGTGCCATTGTCCCGCTTTTCAGCGACCCACTCCAGGTGCCAGGCAATGGTGAAGATGCTCCAAACTTTCCCAGGAATGAGGACGACTGCCTGAAATAGTTTCATTTAACACCACAACCTCCGCCACTCATCAAACTCGAGGCCGAAGGGTTGTCTTTCGTGCGCTTTTTCTTCTCTTGTGCCCTCACTCTTTTAAATCTAAATTCACCCTTTTTTGGAAGCGTTTGGGGCCCAGTGGGAGGACAGTTGTTTTGTCCCCCTCCTTTGGCTGATTTACATCTCCACAGCTTCCCTATCAAAGTGGCCATTGTCAGTTCTGACCTATGAAAATTACAGAGGACACTGGGGGGCTTTCTCCTTTGACGGGCCAGCTACCACACAGACGAGCGTGCACACACAAAAATATACATAAACAGTATAAACACACACCCACAGGATACACCCTGTGCTTTTTGTTTATTCAGATTTTACGCAGATTCTGAGCCAATAGCCCTCTGCTCCACTGTGCTGTCCTTTCTACATGTCCCAGAGACTCAAGGAGGAGGGAGGGAATGAGGGGGAGGAGCAAGTCAACTAGGAATAAGAAGAGGCATCCATTTGCGCCCCAATTGTTTTTCCTTCTCTCTGGGCCAGGGAAAAGAGAAAGACTACCTCTCTCCCTCTGAGACCGCCATCCCTCCTCCACCTCCTGCTCCTTCTCCTCCCTACTGACCCCCCTCCACTGTGAAAGCAGCGTGAATGGAGAGCTACATTCATTGGGGATGAATGGGATGGGGTGGAAATGGGTAGGGGGTCATTCTGACCACCGCAGCCCTCCCAAGCCCGAGCCACATGTGCAGCATATTAACATATGAAGCCTTGTCACAGCTATGTCCTCCCTCCCAAATGACCCCGTTCACACACACATACAAATACACACACACACACACACACACACACACACACACACACACACACACACACACACACACACTAAGGCTTTGAGTCAGGTGCAATGACATTTTATCACCGGAATTCTCTGATCATTTTCAAGGGATTGTGCATAAACAGTAGGTTGGGTGAACTTGTGGGAAATAAGGACATCTGAGTGGCAGCAGGTGAGTGGGGCCAGCAAAAGTTCAAATGGGACTCATGCCAAATAAGTAAAAAAAAAAAAAAAAAACACAATAGGAAGAAAAGACAGAGTTTCCAGCACCGGAATTGAAAGCGGAACCATTGAGCAATCAGCAAATTCAAAAACCATTGAGCTGGAGTTAAGAAAACTGGAAAAACGTGCAAAATATGTGAGTAAAGGGCCAAAGAAAACGTACCTTGGACCCTCGCTGCACAGGGACCTTTTTAGACTGCCTTTCCTGTTAGACTTTCCCTAATCGAGACGGTGCGTCACACGCAGCGAGTCTCCAAATTCAACACGTTAACCCCTCGCAAGCCAAACAGCAGCACTCCACAGGGCCTGTTAATGTACAATATTTGGACAGAGCCACTAACCACTCCACTGTACTCCCTGCAGGCTGTAATCTGTTTTACAGCACAGAGAATTTAATGATAATATCACAGCTTTCCCCTCACGGATGTGCCTGTCTACTGTTTGAAACCAAAACAGGTTTGGTCTCTCTCCAACTGGCATATTTGGATTCTTTTATAAGAAAACATCAAAATGTGCAAAAAGCTGCACCGCTCATCTCCGAGTCCAAGTTCCAACACAATATGTGTCTGAGTGAGAGGGGATGCACGGGTAGGGTGCATAGTTATTAATCACTGCCTGGGAGCCGACATCAGGCAGCCAGTAAACGTTAATTAGGACCACCCAATGACCAGGCCAGTGTCATTAGCTAATTGAGTTTGTTTATGTGTTTGTGCTCGCAGGGCCAGAATGAAAAAAGAGGGAGAGTGTGTGCAGGGGGGGAGGAAAACAATGGAGTTTGGAGGGAGCAAAAGAGAGATGTGGGCTTGTCTTATCCAGCGCCCTGTTGTGGTGACATGTCCTTCAGCTCATTCCACAGGGAGAAAGAGAGACATGGAGTAATGGAGCAGTGGCGCAGCCGCACTAGCATGTACACCACAAACTCTCTTCACAGGCGAATCATGGAAAGAAAGACATAAAGCTGCAATTCTTCCACATGCGTTGGGTTCTACCATCCCGCAACCACCGATCCACCCACACTTAGCTTGAACACTCTCGGAACCTCTCGGCCATGAGGTCAGAAAGTGAGAGCTGCCTATGTATAGTGAGACAGTGAGCACCATTGTGTTGCATTCACAGTGGAACTGTTAATGTCAAACATCCCTGTGGTCGTACTCTGCGTAATTTGGCCTAGATTCTCTCAGAACTCCACTCCACCCATCAGGTATGACATCATTCGAGACCTCGGCATATTGCGCAGGACCACAGTGTACCTCACCCCCAGATGTGACTTACCTTTGCATCGGTCAGTAAATTTAAGTCTGAGTTGCTCTTGTTACTATTAACTGTGCTTATGCAGTATTTATACACAATTGTCTTGCGGTTGTTTCCGACGGAACAAATCCAAGCAAATGGTTAGGTTGTGTCTTTGACCTTGAAGGTTCCACTGCACTGTTAATAAGAAATCACCAAGTTTCCAAGTATAGCATGCATCCCCCAAGTGATGCCATTTTTAAAATGTAAACTTGGGCAAAAATGTGTTTTCTGTTTTGTTCTGTTATTTTTTTTCGTTTGGGGTTGTGATCATATTTTTGAAATGAGAATGTGCGCGCCAAATCACGTGGTAACATGCAGCAGTCTCAAATATATGTCCATATTTGGCAGCGAGGAAACGTGCCGTATACACACACTCATCTTACGCTTATATGCACATACAGTAGGTCCAAGTATTCAAGCGCACACACGTGAGCGTAGCGCGCCCCTGGTTTGTGTTTTACCTCACCGGCTTCCCTGAGGTGTTTGGGAGGGAGGCAGTGTGTTGAAATGGTCTCCGTGCATGGTCTCAGATGGCCTGGTGTGGCTGGCTGTGGTTACGCCTGTTGAGTCTGCCTGACCACCACATGATGAATCACATCCCCACTCCATCCAAAATCTCACACACACACACATATATATATATATATATATACAGAGAGAGAGAGAGAGAGAGATACATACATACATACAGTATATATAAACACACACACACACACACACACACGCACACAGGCAGTCCGAGCCGCCATTTTTTCACACATTTCAGAGTGGCCAAAACAAAAGAAACAACTGTCATCTTGCCTCGGCTTGCATGGAGATTAATGTTAACAAGCGCAGTCAGAGCTTTCAACAGAAGTGCAGAGAGCAGGAAAGGCAGAAAAAACTAGCAAGCAGCAAAAGGGGGGGAAGGGAGGCGTCAGAAATCTGAACCTCAGACCTCTGCTGTCAGGGTTTCGCTTCTCTGATGTGTGCCCATGGCCAGGTCCAATCCATGTCCCACAGATAGCGCTGCTTATGCCCCAGTAGGCATATTGGAGCAGTTGAATGAATGCCGAGGCTTCGGCCTAAAAGCTACAACAAGAGAGCAAATCCGGATGGACAGACAAAAAGTTATGTTGCCCAGTTTGTTTTGTAACTTGTCGCTGGTCCTCTCAAAAGGCAACACGCACAGTGACCACAGAGATCATTGTTTAATGCTGGCAAAACCCTTCCGGTTTCACATCCAGTCGGTTAAAAAAAAAAAAAAAAAAACTAAAGATCAGCGATAGCATAAAGGAAGTGAATTCAAGGAAAGCATAAATTTGTTCCTTCCACTCAGCTTTGAGTGGAATGGCCTTTCTCTGCAAGTCAAATCAAATAGAACAATAAAATATTCGACAGTACATGAATTGCATGGCACCGCTTTGTTTTTGGATCACAATTTTAGACCAGAGGAAATGTCAATAAGTTATAAATCAAAACGTGAAGAAACTTTGGGGCTAAAAAATAACCGTGTCATTTGGTCTCACGGTCAATTGAGAATATTCATCTATTGTGGCTCGTTATTTTGCATCTATCTGCCTGTGCAGTTGCTTCAGCTCTTTTGAGAGACAGCTGCCTCAAACAATATTCATCGCACTATTTGGTGTCTAACTGCTAAATGCCCACCTGGGACCGCACTTAACCAATCCCCTCACTGCGCAGAGTGAGGAACATGGCTCCTCCATTGAACAGGGTAAAACAGAAAAGAACAAACACATCTCTGAATAAAAATCATCCATCAGTGAGACTCCCGTTACCATAGCACCTGTGCACCACCTTCCCTCAAGTCTTCCACATCCTTTTGTCAGGTCCCAGAGGGATGCTGGATCCGTATGTGGGGGATGCAACCATGAGCGATGTTTCTCAGCAAGGCAGGGGTGTGGAGACACCTCCAGCTGGATCCAGGGATCCAGGGGAAGAAGCGCTAAAATTAGCCCGAGCGTCTTGCAAGATTGTGGGAGCAAGTGTGAAAGAACAGCAGCGTACGAGTGGGAGAATGAGGGTGGTGATAGACAGCAGCCATCTACCGAGACGCCTCTGCTCACATTCGCTCGGCTGGAGCAAATTAGGATGCCTGAAACTCATCAATGCACAAGCATACACATCTTCCCACAAATTCGTGTTCATTGAGAGCATCATACCCGATTGGACTCCACAAAGAACTTGAAGACCAAACGAACGTGGATCTGACGAGCGGGCTTCAGCTCCCTGCACGGACCTGTGTCATCAGGCATCTGTGGCCCCATTCCCCACTTAGTCCCCTGCCAAGGAGTCCAGCCTGCTCCTCAGTATGGGAGAGCAGAGGGCAGATGGGTCGAGTCCGATTATAGAGTTGTCTGGCCCGTCTCACAGGCGGCTCACTGTGTTCCATGCTCAGGGCCAGCACAGAAAAGAGTCGTTGTTTGTTGTTGGTATTAGGAGCTAAACGGCTTAACTGTTAGCGGAGGGTCGAGAACGTGGTTTTGACTCGCTGCCAGATTCACAGACCCAAGGCAATTCAAGGACAGTTGATTAGGCCCAAAGGAGAGCGAAGGAAGTGAGACGGACTCAAGAGGTGCAGGTGGTTGTCAAAGGAATTATTTACTTCGCTGGGGAAGCACCTCTTTTTGACCACAATATTAGGAACAGGTACACTTGCACAATGTAGCAAACAACTCTCTTTCCATCGAGGTGCAACAATTAACTGAAAACCAATCCATTACGTTTACGATTACTTTTGACCTTGTTTAATCTAAATTTGTCCTAATCCTCGTAATTTCTTGACTGATTATCTTTGTGCTTCATCAAAATGAGCCAATTGCAGACATTTAGCTTTTCCTTTGGAAAACAATGAGAAACATGTTTGCACCATTGTTTCTGACATGTTATGGACCAAACCACTAACTGAATCGTAATCACCTTACACTTCTGAATTTTCTGCACTCTCAGTTTGAAATAATGTCCGGTTTTTGGAATCAAAACATGTTTGTCTTTTATCCGGTTGATCAGCAAAACAAATCAACAGATTAATTAATTCTAAAAATAATCATGAGATGCAGCTCTACATAATCATAACGCTCTGGTTTAACTGACAGATATATCACTTTTAGGGCCTGTCTTATTTTGACTCTCATGTCGGAAAACGCAAATATTAGAGAAGGCTCTCACTTTGGTGCCAGTGCAGAACTGTACCCTAACCTCTTAAGTTTAAGGCAATGCGTTCTGCAAGTCAACCTCAGATACTTGTGTGTGTTTCTTTTTTTTTTCTATTACCAAACCATTTTTCCCCAGAGTAAATAATGGAAAAAAAATAGAATCTATTCATGCATTAAACTGATGTCAATGTATAAACTTTATAAACATTGTAACATTCCGAATTTGAATAACACAGGTGTCCAAGACCAAACCACATTTGGCCTTAAAAAAATTAAAACAACAAAAATATTTACAGTGCCTTAACTTTTACTCTCAATGACAACCCTTATGGTGATGCTGGAGTCTTCCTGCTTCGATATTTAATTGTACAGTTCCATTTCCACTGAACTACTGGACAGAGCATTAATACAGTATCTGGATAGACTGGTGGATTTATTGATACAACTCTTGTACTTATTCTCGTTAGGCTGTGCAAGTTTACCTAAAGAAGGGGCTGTTGACTGTGTTTGACAAACTATTTGCTCTCACGTAGGATATCCTGATATTCGATGCAGTGTACACAACCTTTCAAGTCTGTTAGTCATTGTGGTCATGCATGGAAGTTGTTTAAACATAGGTGATACGTTGTGCATTCCTCACAATGAAAAGCAGAAAGAAGAACCGAAACCGTCCTTCAATTCCTTTTTAAGTGCTGATCTCCACTTCCTATCCTTGTTTGATGTCTTCTAATAAAGACAACATACGGCTCAACTGAGACAACACGTGACGTCGAACAAAAGCGGCGAGAATATTTCCTTCTCGGGTACCACGATTGCAATTATTCACACGTTTGAGTGTTGCGCATGTAAACGAAGAGTCCCTGAAGCTGGAGATGAAGCCGACAAATTGTGTTATTCTTGGGGATTTTGCTACAGTTAAGTACCATGGCTAACATATGTACACAAATTAAAAAAGCAAACTGCACTTAGATTAAGTTGAAGTACTGCTGACAGACTGTGTCAACTGTGTACGCAGCGCCAGATGAAAAGGGCTACAGTAATCCCCTCTAGCCTGTCGATTTCCCTAATCTCCTGCTTTTGTTGTTCGCGGAGCCCGGAGGAGGGTGTGACAGGGTCAGGGGTGAAATTTAAGAGCCTTCAAGGATGGCGGCGGGGACAGATGAGGTTTCACGCTCTGATTAGGCTTCATACATACTAATGCACTTTTATTGAGAAGGTGAACCTCTGTAAAAAGGAACAATCTGCATCTAAATTAACATTTGAAGATACATTTGCAGATCTGAATGGAACTGGTCTGAAATTGAACCATACATGCAACGGCACTCTCCAGAAACTTCATTAAGTACACACACATATGCCACTGTAAAAAATAAATAAATACTGATGTAAATGCGCTGCAGTGAAAATACTGTACCCACCTGTCCTGATAATATTTTTTTTGTTAATGGTATTTCACACAAGTGCAAGTTATTTTTTTGTTACGAAAATCACTACCTCTGAGTTGTAAACATCGTTTTTGTAGCGTTGAAACACCTCCCACCTGCCGCCGGATATCCAGAATTTGTGCGGTGATCTGTGATGTGGTGGCCTTTCAGTTTATATTTCACAGAGGAAAGGTTACAAACCACATAATCATGGTCCATTTTACCAAATAAAAGGTCCGCAAATAAACATGAGAAGATGTTGATTGCCATAAAATGTCTTCATGTTATAGACGTCAGTTTGGTGTCAATTCACATGACTACACACGCGCGATAAGCAAATGTGTCAGAGTCATTAGATTTCGTCCAGAAATAAATTGTGGAACTTGGGAACTGTGGTCAACATGGGAAATGCAGCCTTCAGGTAACTTGAAACATGAAAATGTGTTCATGTGCCCTAAGCTTGAGCTTTTACTTCCTGCAAATCTCAGATAAGAGAAAGGAGGAGGTCTCTTTTGGAAACATAAACAAGACTTGCAAAGTTGAAGGGTCAAAGGGTGAACTCCCGGCAGTGGGGGGCCTATCTCTCGTTTACATCTCACCCAACATGCATTGCTGCATATTAGATGACCGTATTGTCGTCTAAAATACATTGCGCTCTCGACTTTGAAAAGTGTAGTTAAAGTGAGCCTACAACGGTGTCGACAATTCGGCTTCATAGAAACATCTCCCGAATGCAGATCAACAAGTTTCAACAGCAAAAAATAGCGAGTGACTAAGACAAAGACGTCATCCTGGCTCCCAAACCCGCAAGCGCGCTCACACTCTTTTTGCCATTTTGATGGAGGTGTGAAGGTCCCAGCCTGCAGCAAAATACCTGTGGGATTATTAGCACACAGCCCAAAGCTCTGGTGGCCACAGGACCTGCCCACCATCTGGTTAAAAACAACATTCGAGTCGAGGCGCTCGAGAAATCCCCAGCCTTTATGTATGAGAGGCGAGTGGAGGAGATGAGGTTGCACCAGCATGTCTTCTCCTCTGTAACCTCGGGGGGTGATAGGTTTAGAACAGTGGCTCGCATTGTTTGGCCGCACTAACCCCCTTCTCCTCCACCACCCTGCCTCCTCTTCACCCTTGCACCCCGCCCAGCTGAAGATCGAGTTAACTCTTGCCTGCAGTCAATCCACCTCACAGGAACCCAATCCCCTTCTCTCTTTCTTTCCGAGGTCAACCAACAGCAAGTTAAAGCTTCAGCCCCTTTATCATCCATTGCCACCAGGATCTGAAGTGAGGCCAGTCATGAGAGCTACTGCGCCACTGTGGGCAGACATCAGTCCCCCACTTATGTATTTTGATGAAGATCAATTTGAAAACGGCTCCTCGGGAACTGGAAAGCTACCCACTGCTTGTATTTTTGGGAAGGAACAATTAATTAAAAATACAAGCGCGGCGGCCAATATACCTTACGACCTGTAAGAAAGCCAACTTTGGCGATGGTTTTGCAGAAGTCTGCATAAGAAGTCACCATTACATGTACTGTATTTACCCTTTATTTGTCCCGAGGGCTGTCCAATTCCAAATTCTTTATAACTAATCGGCGTTCAATAATCCAGAAAAGAGAGCTGTGTGCTGCAGCCAGGACTGGCAGACTGAATGCGTGTGAAAGTGTGTGTGCATGGCGTGCATTGAAAAATTACACATTACTTGGTATTGACTTCTGTCTCTACAGTGTCTGGTTGGCAAGTTTTGTGCGTCATTACAAATTTAAAAATGACAATCAAAAATCTCATTATAGGCATATAATGGGGAGAGAGAGCGATGATTTTCAACTCTCAAGTCATACGAACAGTTTTAACGTATAGTTGGCTAGATAACAACATTGAGTATAAGCATCTACTTTCCTTTAACATGTGACGTGTAAACTAATTATTTGGCTTGTGTTCAGGCTACCTTGTTTTTGTTGTCAAATTCACAAATTTTGCACCTTCACTATGCAAAGATCCTATGTGGGTGGTGTTGTGTTTGAAGAGATGAGCTACCTTTGTCTTGTTAAGGAGCAGAGCAAGGGTGCAGTGCTGGGCTAGCGTCTCATAAATCACAGCCGAGGAAAGAAGGTAACAGCTCAAATTAAGATAACCCCGCCTTAATTATCAGCTAAAAGCGTAATGTGCCCTCTGTGTCTGGTGTACCTGTCACCCAGCAAGAACGCCCCCTCAGCATGGGATGGAATTTACTGCCCCTTACACAAACACAGTGGCACTTTTACCAGTAAGTAAACACATTACTTTGCATCACTTCCGTCCCTACAAAACAACTAAATAAATTCTTGTCCCAAGAATCTAAACCAGTCAAGTCAATGAGTGACACTCAGACCACCTTTTGACACGTGGCTGTCAATCAAATTACCTTGTAACATATCACCTCCTTGCAACTGCTAAACAGTCCCCTCCCACAGACCTCCCTTCATTTTCTCTCTGTGCTTATTCACTTCACCAATGATCATTAGCCTAATGTCTTCTCAATAGCCTTTAGTAATGCCTGCTTCAAAGGCTATCTCTTACCTCACCCCACCAGCCCCCTCAATTTGTGTCCCAATCAGATGTGCTGACATCTGTGCATGCTTGCAGTGACACGTTGTGAAGAACAGCAAGGCCTACTCAGAAGTTGCAGAGAGAAGCCGGAGCACACGTGGTCAGTGTGTAGAGAATGTGTGTGTGCTCCCAGTTCCCATGTGGAATAAATGGATTTAAAAAAGGGAGAAATAAGAACAGACCCAGAAGCTCAATGTTGGCATTTGCACCATTTGAATGCTCTTTTTTCTCCCACCGAGTCCTATTTTTTTTTCCAGCCTCACTTCTCTTCCAAGCAGAGTATTGATTTTATATTAGGCATGAGCTACCATCTGGCTGCTTTTCATTCCTTTGTTATTGCAAAGCATGCAGAGCAAAGAGTGACAGAGAAAGAGAGGGAGAGAGAGACCAGCCCCCCCCTGCACCCCCAAAAATCATTATGCATTAAATAAAGACAGAAGAGAATGGTCAGCATACTGAGCTATGGCTGCTATGTGTATATTCACGCGTAAGCGCATATGTGTGTGTGTGTGTGTGTGTGTGTGTATTGGGGGGCGTCAAGTAAATGCGCAAAAATAATCTGGTGCCACTGTAGGCATTTGTAACAATCCAATGTATTATATCCATGCACATATGCAAAAAAGAAAAAAAAAGCAAACAAGACGATGTCTGTGTCCTTTGATACTGCCCCGCCTCTAAGTCCACTCATCATTTTGCTCACAATTCCATCTACAAAACGTACAGCACCCAGGAGAGAAACCGCTCTACCCCTTGTGAGCCACAAATCTGAATCTCTCTCCTTGTGTCTTTCTTATCTCCGCTCTTATCCCGAGGAAGTGGATACACGAGCATGCCGTCCTGTCTCATTCTGGCCAATCATTCATTGATTTCTTTCATCAATGCGTGATCGTCTGATGACAAATATTGAACATCCTGCCACGGTAGTGATCGGGAAACTCTGAGTGGGACGCTAAATGAGGGAGCGTTTTCCCACAGGAGGTCAGGATCATATTTGCCCTGTGTGAACGGTGCATTTGCAGAAATGAGAAATGGGGTGGCAGTAGCTCATCTGTTTAGGCTTGGGAGCTTGGGTCCTGCGGTGGACAAAAATGTGAAAATGGCGGCTCGTTGCTGGAGAGAAGATCGTCTACTTGCTGGCTACTGTCAAGGTGCCCTTGAGCAAGGCACAGTCCCCAGAATGTTTAAGTCCTGTAAAACTCTCTGCACGCCTCTTTCACTCTGAATCTTTCCCTGCATGCTGCCTTGTCCTTTTTTTGTGGTGTGCAATACTGTACATTAGATAGAGAGAGCGATAATTCATGACAGTAAATTCATTAAATGGCTGCAAGATGGGAAGCATACTGCCTCGACACTAGGATTCAAAACTTCATTGCACAACCCACATTACTTATTTTAGCCAATTTACAGCAAAAGAATTTGATGCAAGAGCCTGCAGTAAATATGCAATGATGAAATTCAAGACATTCCGTTACATTTCTATGAACAAAAAAAAAATCATTTTTCATCAGTGACACAAATCAAAAAACGCACAAGCTTCCATTGATGGTGTTCCGAGTTGAACACTATGAATATTTATGGGTCACAGCGTCACTCCGGATTATGGAAATTATTTGGCTGTTGCATTGAAAAAGGATGCTCCAGTATAACCTCCAAATCGCACTCCTCCTCAAAAGAAAAACAAAATGCTGTTATAATGTTAAAATAATGTCAACATAATTATTTCATCATAGCATTTGCTTGCAGTCCATCACAACACTTACACACACATTGGTTGTAATCGGAGGTGTCAAATGCAGGTCAAGAACTCGTGGTTTAAACATGTGTTTAAACCAGCTCACGGGAAGCTCGTTTGCCTGCCACATGAGAAGAAGCACCTGTGGCAGGATTTTTACTTTCCGGAACTGGATTTGACATCTCTGCTTAGAGCATTAGGTAGAGTCTGCATGACGAGGGTGATAGCAGTGGTGGGAGTAAGTCACATAAGTGCAAGTTACGAGTCTCAAGTCATAACCTTCAAGTTTCAAGCAAGTCCCAAGTCACTGTAGTTGAGAGGGGGGGGGGGGGGGGGGCGTGACAGCAAGCAAGTCAAGTCAAAGTGCCACCAAATTTCAAGCAAGTCAAGTCAACATTCTGCTAGACTGAGATCCAGGACTGTTGGTGATTAATGATAAGGGACGCGCCCCACTAATTGTTGCCCCTGACACAGGCACACGTCCCCATACAAAGCAGGACAGGGTCGGAGCAGGGTACCATGCTCAATCACCTTCCAACAGAAAGCCCCCCATGCGAGTCCCGAGAGTGACGGGATCAGAGAAAAGAGGTCACAAGATACCAAGAGATGGCAAAGGAGTCAGACACAGAAAACCACATGTGGCGAGCTAGTGGACCATACGGTGACGTTGGGGATTTACTTGAGAATAACCCACAAGACCAAGTAGCAGAAACTACGGTAGACTGTCCTGACATGGAGAGCGGGAGATTTACTAGGCCTTACTTATCCTTCCTCAAAGGATTATCCTCATTGAATTTGAATGTAAGTCTGCTTCTGGTCCGCGTAACTACTTGCACCTGTTGCCGCAATGATGTATAATTGTGAACAGAAATTGTTAAATAAACCTGCTAATAAAAATGACTAGTTTAAAGGGGTCATAAAACGGATAATTAACTTTCTAACGTTTGTATCCAAAGAGTTGGGGCGCTGGCGTGCTTGCCCACCCATCAAAGGTGTAATTTAACAACCAATATAATTACCGTACCAACTTGGTTATCTGCCTACCAATGAAAATAAGTCCATGAAAAAGCTGTTTTGCACACAACTAATGAGCATAATAACCATTCCAAGTTTCTTAGCCAATAACATAATTGGGGAGGCTGGTCAAGTTCCGGAGTGGAAGAGCCACTTGGACGTGCCTGCCGAAGGACTGTCATGGCAACCGCAAAAGCTAAGCAGAGCTGCAGTGTTAGCACAGATTAGTAATATTAGCTTCCGATAATAACATTGTTAGATTGCCGTCATGCGCCACACTGCCGCACAAATGGTATTTCAGTGACTTGCTGTCTTCATAAGCGCTAATGAATCTGTGAGTACAAAGAAAATATATATAACACCAAAAGAATTACAAACTAATTAAGGACAGTAGGATGGGGATTGACAAAGCTTTCTTTCTGTCATGTCGTCGTGATTCATTTTGGTTTAAGTGTAACAATGAATTGCTTTTCATATCACTGATGCAATGCATGAAACAGATCTGCCCCATAAAACGAGCCAATTTCCCCCTGGCAAGAAATATGCTGCAAAAAGATATCTCTCTTTCTTAATCTTTGAGGTATGCTTGCTAAAATATGCCATAGACATGTTGGTAACTCTTTTAAAGTGTGAAAAAATATGCGACTGAGCAAAAAATGTGACATGATTTTATTATTTATTTCTACTTTCACTACTGGTTTAAAACTCCACAAGGAAAAAGAGCTAACATTAGTGAGTGACAGGCCACCATAGACTGTATAAATGTAAATGGGCCCGACATGCAAATGCATGGGCTTCTTTTCCACCTGCCAGCTTCCCTGCCAGAAAGAAAGCGAGAGGGGAGAGGACAGATGGAAGTCATGAATTGACTTCAGTGAAACACTCCAGACATTCAGCTCAATCAGGAAATCCCTTTATAGAGGCCTGGAGTCCGGCTGTTTTCATATTGTTTCTATCAGCTAAGAGCGCCCAACAATGAGCCAATCATCTGGGGGGGATACAAGTCCACACAACCCTTGTGCTCTCAATTGGCCTTAACTTCATTAACTTAATTAAGCACACTCAAATAGCGTCTACCGCCGTTGTGATTGTGAACTCGGAAACACTTACTTCTCAATGGATGTTCCTGCTCCTGTCCACTAGTTTTGCAAGCAATTGTGCGGAACCAAGATCCTAAGGCTACAGATCCTTAATGATACCTTTCCGAAACCCTGTTGTCCTAGCTCAGAGTCATTCAACTATAGAGGCCCCCTCCATCCCTCTGTGGCCCCGACCGGCCCCTGTGAGCTGCTCACAAAAAAAAAAAGTCCACAATGCTATTCAAACAATAAGCCAAGGGACAAAGCGTACATTTACACAAGTGAGCTTTCTTTGAAAGCAAAAAGGCAATGTTTGGAAGATTTCCAAACCTCCCACTCCCCCCAAAAACCTGAGCCCCTTTTTGCCCCTCCGCACGACACCCCACCTAGTTCATAAAAAAGTGATGGAGACGTGGGAGACAAATATACTGCAGCAAGTCCGATCCCACCCGCCAATCCACAAGCACCCCCAATTTAGCCAAGCCCCCTTTTTTACAGGACAAAAGCCCTTTAGATGCCGAGTGTATGTGAGGGCTCTGGTGGGTACCATAGTAGCTTAAAGACCGTGGAGGCCCCCAAAAGACACTTATTTTACTCCCAATCTCTTTCCATTTCCCTGTCCTTCTCTTGCTCTCTCTTTTGCTCACCGTTCTCGTCTCAAAAGTTGAACAACGGCTCGAAAGTGTTGGAGGGAGAACGTGGGGTAGAGGGAGGGCGGTAGGGGTGTGTGGAGGGTGCTCCTATGTCAACATTGTGGTATTTTCCCAAAGATGCATATCGCCTCTCTATACAAATAGGAGATGTATTTATAGGAGTACACAGAAAGCTGCATGAGAGCAAAGTGTTTGGCCCAGCTTTCTGGACACGACCCCCACGGCTCCATGGACGGTCTTCATGGCGAGTGAAATTGTTATTCTTTGGATGTGCGTTGGCTGGGAAACACACAAATTCTCAAGCAACCGCACCGTGTCCACCAACAACCCCACCCCCATCCCCATCCTTCGGGCCTGGCTGCCATGCAGAGGAGCCCATTGAAGGAAAAGATCCAGCACCATACATCTTGACCGGAGCCAATATCCCAAGGACTCTTTGTCACCACGTCTTGCATGTCTGAGGCTAATCAGCAAGCATGTTCACAAAAAGGGGGTATCGCTTCTCCCGGTACGCAGCAGACGACAAACTTTCATCATCTCAAATGGCGTTAAGGTGTGCAAGCGCCGACACGTACAACAAAACAGCAACCTGCATTTGATCAAGCGTGTCGTTGAAACCTGTGAGCACATGCCCATCCTTCCAGGAAAGAGGTTGGTCAAACCAGACAGACAGGTAGGGCGTCACTTTCAGGACACACTTCTACGGTGAGCTGATTGTACAAGCAAATGTAGCAGAATTTGTTTGTGCAAGATATTCTTTCAACCACAAAGGATGGAACAAAGTGGTATTATATATATATATATATATATATATATATATATGGTCATTTCTCAGACTCCAAAAAAAAATCATAACATGAAATCGCTTTCCATTTTGAAGCTTCCACTCTTGAGTAAAGACTTTCTACAAGATGTTGGCAAAGTATCTCTGAGATGTAATCATCCAGATGAACAGTTCAGAGAAAAACGATGAAAAGTGAAATCAGGCCTGACTCACAATCTCTTGCTCTACTTTGTCCCAAAACTGTGTGACCGGGTTTAAGTCAGACATCTTCCCTGTGAAACTGATCTTTATGGACCTTGCTTCTGGCACTGAGGTACAGTCATGCTGGAACAGAAAATGGCCTGCTGCAAACACAAAGATTACAAGTACAAAAAGTATATGATTAAAAGAATTACAAATGAATACTCTGAATAAAGGAGTCTATTCCAACAAAGATTTAACTGATATACATTCAGTGTAGACTAAGTTGCAGCACCAGGTTTCAGTCAAAGAAATTATCTTCAATCCTGTCCATGTAAATAATCTACTGCCCAAAGCCACAATTCGAAAATAAACCAGAATTTCAGAAAATTGGCCATTTGATAATAAGTGCAACTTCTTCCCACCATACTGCACACATCAGCAATCCCAGGTCATGATCAATATTCAACAATTCTAATCTTTTGTTTCTGCTCTAATTTTTCTGCACATTACCACTTGTATTATTTTCCTCTTGAATTCTCTCGTTCTCTCCATACTACACAGCCTTTGAATTGTGTCATTCCTCCATTTTCACCAACTCACCTCTGTGATTCTTTGATCACTTCTCCACTTCCTGTTCCTTTGTTGGGATACTGAGCCGCACCTGAAACAAATTGGCGCATTAGCTCAACATTCAAACCACAAAATACTTTTGCCATTTGGCTGGAACACTCGGCAGATAATACCGAATTGCACCCCCCAAAAATGCGCACACTCAAAACCATAAAGTGTCACTTGAAAAAAAAAAATCATTTATTCAGAAATCAAAACATTTTCTTCTCCCATTTTCCCTCCCACGTGATGCCAGTCACATAGCCTGTTTTGTCTGCTGTTTGTCGACGTTGAGGTTCTCTGGGCATCATTTCTACACTGCAGGCTCCTGCTATAGTGTCAAGCAAACCCAAATAACCGAGCCGAGGTTACGATGTGTGTTTGTGAAAGCAAGACAGCAGCGATGCAGGCTGGTCGTGAGCCCCGCTAGGTAGCGTTGACGTATCCACCTCAGAGATACGACATGGGGTTCATTGATTGGCAGTAAGTATTCATGCAGATAGCAAATAGTCAAGATAGCTGGGGGAAGGAAGGGGCGACTGGATACTTGTATGGCATTGTTTGTAAATGCATATTTCAATAATTCATTAGCCAAAGCATGAGGTACTCGTGCAGTCTATTGAGAGGAAATAGTGTGGCTCTTTGACTTGAATATTTTTACTATCATGGTTGCAAACTGAACTGCATCATACTGTTCCCATATTTGGCTACATGAGAGGGTGCCCATTTGAAACATTTTCTTTTGACTGTTGACGCCACTATCTTGGTTAGGGAAGAGTTATATCGTATATTATAGGTTGTAAGTGATTGCAGAATATTTTACAATTTACAGGGGTTTCCTACAACACTGAATTTAGTCAGTCAGAACAGAGCCTGTTATTAGCGTATTCTCAAGCAGTAGTAAAATCGAAATTGCAAGAAATACGTGTATGGCAAACACTTGTAGGCTGGATATATAAAGTAATCAAATGAAAAAAAAAAGTAATGAAAAATGTGAATTTCTTACCTTCACTCCTGTGGTTGGCTTCAATTTCAGAAAGGGACAAAGCATTTTTCTGTGTGCCATTCGTAACAATGAAATGTCATAAAGCGACCAAGACCTCCATATCTGGAAAAGAACAAGAGACTGTCATATAGTCTTAAATTATTAATAATAATAATCTTAAATAAAAAATGCATTTGTTTCATCGCACTTTGAAATTAAGGAAATTCTAGACAGTCCACAAGCATCTGCAAATCCATCAATTTTCTACACTACTTGTCCTCAGTAGGGTCAAGGGTGAGCTGCTTCCCAGCTGACTTCAGGCTGGGTCACCTGTCAATCAGACAAGCCAACCATTCATACACACGCCAACGGGAAATTCGCAATCTTCAATTAACGTGTATTTAACATCATAAAGCTTTGTTTATGGTATGTGGGAGGAAAGTGGAGTACTGCAAACATGTCAACGTCTCAAAGGACTTCTGGATCTCCTGAGGCAGAGGTGTTTACCACTATTCTACCACGTTGCCTTCACCTTAAAATACCCATTTGAATATTTCTCTGGGCTAATTATGGAATCTTGCAAAAAGCCTATTTCTCGGATGGCAACAGTTTTTTTTTAACGTTCCGATTTATTACAAGTTGCGTGAGTTGAGCAGGACTGTCGTTAAAGATGTGAGGATGAAATGAGACAAGCGTTGTGAACGAGTGTACGCAGAATGAATCATCTTAGAGTCTTAATCCATTAAGATGCGCATTGCACAGCATCGCTTATTTGCCACGTCTCGTCTTTATATTTTACAAGAACCTGCATTGCTGTCACTTGGTGCGCTTCAGTTCACAACTTCCTTGTCATAGCTGTCATTTGAAATACACGACAGACAATTTGCATTGGCTCATGGTTCTCAACGTAAACATTGTAGGGTATGGAAACATTGCAATTTTATTTGCTGTAAAAAAAAAAATTAAAGGCAAATACATAGACGGGTAGCAAAGTTCCACCTTTAACATCATATTTATTGTTATTTAGTTACTCAATAAAACATATACAGATATATACAATATGCAGGAAAACAGACGACTGCACTTTACTTATCCTTTAAAAAGTAAACAAAAAATCAGTTCATAAATTGCTGTCACAGTCCTCCATCTATTGTTTCAGAAATTCAAATTCAACAGAAGCTTTATTTAAAGATTACAAGATTGCCCAACACACAGCATTTTTTTTAAATCTTATTATACATGTGCAATACCAATAGCCATTTTTTTTCAATTCAACAATGCAAATGCCTCCATTTCAGTTCCCATTGGCTGAATTGTATACAAGGTTGAGCTCATGAATATGAGAGGAGAAGTTTCTTACAACATACTGTAAATGAACAGCAGCAGTAAAAAAAAAAAGTTGCTTGGAATATGGAGGCAAATAGTTGTATTTGCACAGAAAAAATCAACAAAAAAATTATACATTCATGCATTTAGTCCGCTCATTTGAAAAAGGACAAAAATGATCAAAATAAGTGAAAGTCAGATGAAATTTTTGGGGCAAAGAGTTGCTTACAATGGGTTCATATATATTTATATACATTAGAGCTCTACGTGCACGTGAGGAGAGCAAAAAGGCCATATTTACTAACATCAGAAAAAAAAATCCCTCAGCCTGCCAAGTACATCACGTGTCAACACTGCTACACAATTACAGCCAGTGGCAACTGAATATATCTGCATTTGCTATCTCATAATCATTGTTTGACAAGTTTATATTTTTTCATTAAAACAAAACAAATAAGCAAAACAAAACCAAAAAAAAAAAAAAGAAAAAATATACATGTAGATTTGAGGTTTTCCAGATCGGGCATCGTTAAGTAGAGCCCACACTGTGATGTCCAGCAGTGTCTGAGCGAGTGACTGCATGTTTTTGACAATAAAATGGTATTTGTATGCGCGTGTGTATATGTGGGTGTGTGTGCGTGTGTTTTTGTGTGTGTGCGCGCACATGTTTGTATGTGTGTGTGTGTGTGTGTGTGTGTGTGTGTGTGTTTGCCATTTATACGTGAAAGTCATTCTCTCCCTGAACAGGCAAGAGATGCCCGCACTTTCCAAATTTTATCATCATCATTCTTTGTCATTTGTCTCTGATCTTAGTTTGTCCTCTTCTTTTGTGGTGGGACAGCTTTTCATTCAAGTCAGTGCCGCCACAAATGTCCCAAATCGGTTGGAAATATCAGAGTGGAGCGAGCGCCACGAAGAAACGGGCCCTCCTCTGCCCTTACTGTCCCCCAGCTCGTCTGTGCAGTGGACGGACAGGCACTGAAGGTGGTTTCCTCCTCCTCCCCCGCCTCCTCCTCCTCCGCTGGCCCCGGGGGTCCCGACTGCAGCCTTACTCTGGGACAGCTCAGAGTCTGCAGGCAAGTGGAGAAAGAGAAAGGTTAATTACATCTGCGCAAAATGAGCAACATTTAGCGACTGGCGGATGAATCATTTAAATACAATTTTAATGAAACCGGTGTCATTTACACATCCCACTCGAAATCTGCACTGTGATATTAATTGAACAGTGTTCCGCCACTTCTACCTTCTCTGGTCTGAGTGCCTCTCACGAGCAAAACTGCGCTGACCCTTGATGTGGGGTCAAGGGACACTGACAAAACTGGCCTTTAACCCTGCTTGACCCAATTTATTGGTGTAATGACCGTGCCGCCGTATCGACCCGGTGTCACAGAGATGTGGAGGCTCATATTAAACGGCTGCGTCGAGCTTCCCGAAAAATCTATACACAGGTTGATTATACATCATATGAAAAAATCTGCTGTGCCAGAGAGTTAATGCTGACGCCCGCGGTGCACGTTGCACATATGGAGAAAAATCACTCTGAGTCGTGTAATGAAAAACTTAGTCAAGGGGAAGATTGACGAGGACAGCAAGTGCTTTCTAAACGATATATCATCTGCCAATATGCTGCGGACTGCGGGGCAGGGAGGAAGCGAAGCTCGGAAGGGAGGAGAGACACATCGCAACTTGGACAGAGGTAATGGAGGGACGGCGTGCTTTGGATTTTTCCTTTGAGCCAAGAGCACAGGGGAAGTGTGTGAAGACATCCAGTCTGATTGCTCTTCCATCTCCTTTGCCCAAACACACACGCTAACCTATACTTTAGCACCGTGTGGCTGGTTGAAACACATCAGTGTCATGCACAAAGACAACATCGGGGACGAGACGAGTGTAGAAGCGGAGAGAAGGCAGCCCGAACGGGCTGAGTTTACGTGCCTCACACAGGCTGAGATACGCGACGCAAGCTGCACCGCCCTAACCACTGACACGGCGGTTCTGATCACCACGTACAGTTTGGAAGCACAAAAGGGCTGTAGGATCATAATGGCTGTAAAAACGGTGGTATCATGGCAGTACGACACAAACTAATACATTCAACACCAAAGAAGAAAGGAACAGTACACAAAAGAAAACAAAGAAGGGCATCTGGAATTTTGTGATCTTTTTTTTTCATTTTTATATCCAAGATGAGTTTTTTTTTAACAGAAAAAAACATTTCCGTTGTCACATGTTGGTGACGACTGTGAAGTGACATTGTATCTACTTCCACGATGTAGGTAAAATACTCCAGCGACTAGTCCAATAACAACAGAATGGATTTTTTATATCCTTTAGTCTTGACGGTGGAAAAGAGCATGCTCACGTGAACTGGACTTTCTGGTGGGTAGGGGCTTTTGTTGACCATTTTTATCTCTCACCTCCTTGCCAAATCCTAGCCTGGCCATACAGCAAGGACAACCAAGAGATGCAGACACACAGGCTTGCCCCCCCCCCCCCCCCCCCAGCCTGTCTGGACTGTGACCACTGGATTGGAAAAGTGGAGGATTTGGTAAAAGGTCAGGCAGCCAAGCCTCCCGTTGTTTCGTTTGACTCTGCGAGAGGATTTTGTCAAAATTCTCTTTCCCAAAGAAGCAAGATGTTAAGTGGGCGGACGCGGCGAGGGAGAAATGAGGATTTAAAGCGGCGTCGGAGGTGCGACTGATGAGACCCAACATTTGCCAGGGGGTCCGGTTATACACCTCAGCGTGGCAAAGCCCCCCACCCCGCCCCCTCGACTCGGGCATATTGCCTCCCTCCGCCCACTCTCACTCCCTTGTCTCAGCGCCCTCCAGCAGCCGCCGGCAGCTCATGCTAGCTGGGCACAGCGGGGTCCACACCGGCCTGAATAGGCAGCCAAGCGTTCCCCTGGCTCACTGCTGACACACAGCAAACTGACAACACGTTCGGCCAAACACACACAACACGGCAACCGCTGCCGCCGCTGCCATACCCGCATCAGCCAATAGCCGTTGCTCCACATAAATGTGTATATTTCTATGGCACTAAAATTGGGAATTCATAGATCACCTCATAAAAACAGGACAAATGCAGTACGATTAGCGCATAATTCAGATGCATCTGAGTTAACACTTTAGGCCTAAAAATATCAAATTAAAAATCCCAGCGAGCCCAAACAGGATAAGATGTGTCAAAAATGGATTTATGAATAGATGGCATCCCCCAAAAATATGACATGACATGGTTAAATGGCAGGATTTTTCATGAAGGAGAACCCCCCCCCCAAAAAAAAACCATCGCCACACGTAAATGAAACACATTATCCTTGGCAGTGAGTGTACTTGGTCAAAACTGGAAATGATGGTGTGAATTTGTACATCACAATGTAACAGGGCCATTAAAAAAATTGGAAATACTTACTCTACTGCATTATAATTACGCCAAATCTGTAAAATGATAAATATCTGACGTGTTCTTTTACTATATCCTCCATTATTAAAGGGTGAAACAAAAATTTGTATGTGTTCCCCTACTTCAATTATGAATGCGGCAGTGCCTCTTTTAAGTTGAACTCACGCCTTTCTCTCTTGATTTCCATGGGGAGGGCTACGCTGTATCAGTATAACAAACGAGGAGGACATTGTTTTCGGCTATTTTCATCGGGCTTTGTGATGGAGACCATTAAACGCAAGCAACACAAGAAATCCTGCTGTGCGTCATCAATATTCGCAAACACAACGCAGTCGGACACCACCGGTTACACTTGGTCAAAACTGGAAACGATGGCGTGAAATTTTTACATCACACAGGTCCAAATCCCAAATCACCGTGACGTTTTACACACAGGGAAATCTCAGCTCCCAATAAGATCTCTGTGGTTATGGCTGCTCACCGGCTAACACAGATTTCATTTTCACGGTAATATCAATCAGAGCCCATTAATCTGCGGGGAACTATAGCTCAGCATCAAGAAGCAACAAAGAAAAGGAGAAAATGTTCAGCCCGAGGAGACAAACACACCTAAATTGTCTTTAAACACATCCCAGACAGACAAGATTACCAAAGCAATGTGCTATTACACAAATACAAAATTCAATGTGTCGCTTTGACTTCAATTGTGACATAGTTATTTAGTGTGTGATGAGTCTCTCTCTCTTTCTCTCTTCTCTCTCTCTCTCTCACACACACACACTTTTTTCTTCTTCTTTCTGCCTACATTCTTGCTGCTGGAGGCTGTAAATTTCCCCAGTGTGGGACAAATAAAGGATATCTTATCTTATCTTATCTTATCTCACACACACACACACACACACACACACACACACACACACAGCGTGTACATGACATGAGTGTGTGTGTCTGGGATCCGACGAGCTGACGCAGCTTCGCATGTCACTACACAATCAACAAGCAATGTGAAAGGAAGAGGCAAACGATAATTCTCCCATTATTTTTGCGCTGAATGTTTGCTTACGTTTAAAAATAACTGCAGCAGTCTTTGAAGTTAATATGTAAAACGAGTAGATGCAATGAATTGTCGCTTTGAAATAACAAAAAAGATGGCAGGAGGAGACAAAGTGCGCGCAAGAGAGTTAAGATTTTCACAAGGCTTCTTTTTTTGGCGCGAGCTCCTCACGGCCGTCACGTTGATTTCCCAGGCTCCGGGATCTCAAGCGGCTTGGCTCTGCCCTTTCTATCCCAAGCTCTACTTCCATGACGACACTTCACCTTTGACCTTGCGTTCCTGGGGGCGCGACCCTATCTTCTCTGAAACGCCACGCGGTCCAATCAGACCGCTCCGCTCGCTGACAAAAACACCCAAAGGCCTCTGCTCCTATGACACTGTGTGACATCAGGTCAGATTCCTTTAGCATAACAACTGGAGCCATGGATGGCCTGGTGTGAGAATTCTGTCTTAGTCAGCACAAAGAATTCGTCACCATCCATGAAGAAAAAAAAAAAAAAATCACGGCGAGCAAAATCTTTTTTAAAGTGCTTTTGCCACTGACATGTCAGATCCGCGGGACTCCAACTTTACACATTCGATAAAACCCGCCTAAAAGGGAGAACAAAATGTACTAAATGAACATCTCGAAAAGTAAACCTTGAGGTTATCAAAAGAGGGCATATGCAACCCCCCCCCAAAAAAAAACTCTGCCCGACTCCCAAACTATGACCTTTGCCTCAGAAGAGGGAGGATCGCCACAAAGACTCGGGGAGAAGGGGGTGGGCAGCGCATTTCTCCAACAAGACCGGAGAAGTTATTTTGGTTTGAATTTCCTTTCTGTTCTCCGGCCTGCAACTTAAAGGGAGCCTAAAAAGAGAAGCTTGTCCAGACACGCATTGCCCTCAGCGTTGGTTACCTTCTCTCATATAAACACATACATACGTAAGCACAAATACACACTCACACACTCACTCACCTCTCCGGCCACAAGTAGCGCTTAGGAAAGCAGACACAAAGCAGAACATGGGAAGTGATTTAGAGGGCCCTTCATAACTCACAAGCGTGTCTATGACCTGTCCAGTGTGTCATCCAAGCCGGTGACATATTGATCGACATCGCTGTCTCTATTTTGTCTCGGCACACTGCGGAAAACCCCTTTTTTCAAAGTTGCCAATTTTTTTAACTCGTCAAACCCTGGTATATCCAGATAGCAGCATCTATTTTCAAGAGTGCTCCAAATGTTTTCAAATACAACACAGAAATCCCACATATGATGCAAGAATGCAATGCATGATTTATACAGTCAACTTATTTTTTTTGCTCTGTTTTTATTGTTACGAGTAAAACAGCACTTCGCTTTCCCTTGAGGGAGCGAGACACTTTTTATCTGCCACTATCACTCGGTTCTTTTTCTCTCAATCAGCTTTCACTTTTCTCTCCAAGGAGAAAGAGCTCAGGTGTCATAAGTCATTTGTCAATTCCTCAATACAAATTAAAGATGCCTGACAACAAGCTGTACGCCAAACAACATAACCACTGCTGGCAGTGTGACAACACTGACACCTCAAGAGAGCTGAGAACACATACACCCCTTTTTCCAAGCACAGACATATAAGCCCAACACCTTTCAGTGGCTTTGTACTAAACTGGTTCTCTCTCTCTCTCTCTCTCTCTCTCTTTTTTTTTTTTTTAACCGCCACAGTTGTATGGCAAGCAGTCAACAAGAAACATTTGGATGAATGTCACATACATTGGCAATCACTGATTTTTAACTTCAATTTGTGCAACTCCGGGATAAATGCATCCCACTCACTGATCCTACAAGAACATTTACCACACTCTGAAACTTTTTTTTTCTTCATCCAAACACCTCTCCTCTGGGAAAACAACATGCTGGATGAGCTTCTCCTTCTTCAAAGCGTGTGACGGAAAAGTGGTTAGGACTGCACGACTGTCCGTGTTTTATGTTATGTGTTGTGTTTATTATTTTACTTTATGTTAACTGTTTTGTGAAGCGCTTTGTTACAGCTGTCGCTGTTGTGAAAGCGCTATATAAATCAGCATGTATTGTATTGTATTGTATTCTTTTTAATTTTATTTATTTTTTAATCCAACAAGTAAACAGCCTGACACCATGTGCCGTCTTCAACGGGGGCTCGGTGCACTGGAAATTGTTTTATTTATAAATGAAAATGTCTTCAAAACACTTCATATGTAACATATGCTCCCCCCCCCCCCCCCCCCCCAATTGTGATCTATATATAAATCAAGAAAACACTTTTTTTCCTTTGGCCACACTCGAATAATGTTAACACATTCCACCAGGCCAAGGAAGAGGGAATTTGGAGGGCTGGCAGGTCGATGGGGTGGAGTTGTAAGTTTGACACAGTCTAAATAAATCAAACTTTATGTCTGCAGCTGACACATCCACACTATCAAGTGGCGCTGTCTACATACCCGTATGCGCGCACACACACACACGTGTGCGCGCCCACACACAGACGTAGACATGCAAACACACATGCAAATTCAAAAGGAAAAATATCAGAAAACGTCAGATGCATAACTCATCTAACCGTAGAATCACACAACACAATTCCAGTTTAAAAAAAAGATCAAAATAAAAAGTGTTGGGCTTTTTCTTCACAACAGGGACACCGTTGCTTCAATGCAATCCTAGTCCTGAAATTCGCTGCAGAGAAACACAAGCAATTCTACTCCTAATGAACTTGTCAATAACCAGGTCAAATTGCAGGAGTTGCCTGCAGATGAATTATGTATTTTGGAAACAATACTAGCAAAGCTAATTGCTATGATTATCATAATGATTATCGCTACTCCAGGAGAGAGAAGTGTGCGTGAGGCTTTGCAACGTGTGTTCTTGAAAAAGGCAATATGAAAGACGGTGTAATGACAGGCAAAGCACATAGCACTGCCCCAAGCTGTTCCCTCCCCCCCCCCCCCCCCCCACATGCAAGCAAGTGCCAATCACTTTATTGTGGGATTTTTTTTTCTGTTTCAAAACAGGAAATACAAATTACTGGCCCAGTTTGCTGAGGTGTTGTTGTACTGAAATGTCAAAAGAGAGAGTCCCAAAGGATCATTCTCAATGCTGAAATATCAATACAACTTTTTTGTGTGTGGATTAAAGCCGATTCTGGTGGTATTGTAACATGCAAGCTGTTCCTTTGTCGAATCTGTCAAAGTCAGAGCGACGGAGATTTGATCATAATCTGAGCTCTTTAAAAGACTTATTACTGTGAGTGAAGAGTAGAACTGTTCAATAAGGTCAGCTGTGAAGTATTTTAAATGTGTTGAACAGAAAAAAAAAAGTGAAACGTGAAAAAAGCGAGAAGGAAAAACAAAAATAGCTCATTGACTTCCTCCATCCCATTTCTGGTTGCGTGTTATCAAGACTGCACACATCACAAAATGTGCTCAAAACGGTACACATCATATGAGGAAGACTTTTTGGTGCCTGACGTTTAATTCAAGCTTATGAAGGTGAGCTCAACAGGAACATCGTTCAAACTTAAATACACAAGAAGTCACAGAAGGAGGAGGCCCAAAAAAAAAAAGACCTGCACAGTGGATTGTGAAGGCAGCACGCATCCTTCTTGAACATGTGCATCAGTGTCAGCTGGGATAGAGCAAGGCAAAGAAAAGCACCTCTTTTAAACTTCCGTTCTTTATAATGTAAGCATTAGAATTTGTTTATTATATGTATTGCTCCGTTGTAGTGCCCACAGCTGTAAACAACTACTTGGGAGGGAATAAATAGTTTTAAAAAAGTTTGAAAAAAAAAAAACGGAAAATAGACCGAATCTTTCACGCTCTCCAGAGTTAAACTCGTCCTAAACCTAATTTAGCGTGCACACAATGTGCCTTTTCAATCGAATAAATTGTAATTACATTTTTAAATGTGACACTGAAGAAACCTAAGGGAAATAAAGTACGAAAACAAATGCAGGCATGTATTACAAACTGCCGAAAAAAAAATAATGGGTATGTTTTACTCAACCTAAAATAAATACAAAAACACGATCAGAGGGTTAATCCGTTCTTCCATAATCCGTTCTTGACAAAGCCACTTTCAGGTTATGGTAAAGACGTGCAGACTAGAGGAGCAGACTTAAAACTGAACCGACTGGTTGAGGTGGATAGTTTTTGTATTGACAAAAGCATGTTGGACGTTGCCTCTTAAGGAACTGCAACATGCGCACCGACTTATCTTAAATGAATACGTTATATTGCTCCTTCCAAAGTTAACCCAACATCAGATTCAATCTTCAAATTGCCCGTTCCCTCCCAAATGTACCGACACCATTTTTTTTTTCCATCTTTGCTGTCTGAAGCACTCAAATGAAAAACTGTCAGGAGCCGTGATTTGTGCTAACTCGCTATCGATCGCTCCCGGAGCCGCATGCCTCTTGTCCATGCAGGGAGGGTGGCGGGAGGAAGAAAGGAGGAGAGAAGAGGAGAGGAGAAAAGACTATTCTTCTTCGACTGATTTGTGTGCGCATGCAACAGGGCGCGGAAGCCAGCCTGACAAATAGTGCTGGGTCTCTCTGTCAAAGGCAAATCCATCAGTATATCTAAATACCTCCAAACGGGCATCTATAATATATGCCTTGCATCACACGTATACGCACACTCCTCCGGCACTGTTGTTTTCACTGAGGTTTGCATAAATTAGCGGAGCTTGTGCACCTTTTAAGACCACATCAATAAATCAGGAGAATTAAAAGGCTCGAGTCGCTGTTCATTAAAGTGAGTGGTAAACAACTAGTTCCAAGCAAAACAAATAGCAGAAGGGGCTCGTATGATAATGTAGGCTAATATAATTTGATGAAGTCATTTTAGGCCTCTGGTTGGTTACAAGTTATTGCGTTAGTGTTACCAGCCGCCATCCAGTCCCACAGAAACAATGTACGATATCCCCCAAATCCAGACCCAGCTTGCTGTGCGCCCCCCCCCCCCCCACCTCTCGCTACGCCTGCAGTGAACAGAACAAAGAGGCGCTGAAGACACGGTTGATAGAGGCTAATACAATTACATGACTATATATTCCCATTATTATTATAGAAACATCGCAACCAAAAGCCTGTCAGTGCTTACAGTTAATGGTGGTTAACAGCCTTTTAAATGTCGTACGACAATGGCATAAGCAGTCTGATTTATTAGGGGGGAAAGAAAGCATGTGTAAAAAATTAAAAAAAGCAAAAGCATATTTTATATATATATATATATATATAAACCTATAGTACAACTATATAAGGTAATTCAACAGAAGCAATTCTAGCAAATGTCTACTTTTATAATTATATAATTATAAGAAGCATAATTGTAAAAACAATCATACGCTGCAAATACAAATATCAATTGTTCTATGAACAGTATGTTTATTGGAAATTTGCATAGTGTATTGTTATTGTGGTCTAGAATAAAGTAGTGTGATATAACGAATTGTGTCTTAACTAAGAGAGCCATATGAAAGCACCAAACTCTACAATTAAAACTTGAAATAATTAATTGCAAATTAAAATACTTTTGGGTGTTTTGACGACATTTAAGTGAGACTTGAAACTGCATCTTGTGCCACAAAGTTTTGCATGGCTGTATTTTCAGTACTAGTTTTACACAATAAGAAAAATAAAACCACAATTCATAATAGAAGTCATCTCATATGTGTATGTTCTTTTGGTTATGTTACGTGTTCCAGCTGCTATAATACAGCATAGTTGGGTTTTAGATTTAAATTACGAAAACCTGAATCAAATTAAAATGAAACTAATTGGAACATTAATTCGGGAAAATTCTCTCCATACAATTTTCAATCCAATTGCATTTCGGCAGCTCTGTTTTATCCCAAGGCAATAACATAAACAAACACGTAACAAGGCGAGGGAAACCCCACCGCCGAGACGCACATCCTCCAAAAGCTATTAATCTTCTCAATGCAGTTGTTCACCCTGAAAACTGAGATAAAGAGCCACGGGAAATGTTTACTTTTCTTGAGGTGTTTTTTTTCCAAGTGTCACTACAATGAGGAAATCTATTAAAAAATAAATAAAAAATTGACCGCAGGGGGAGAAATGCAAAAGTCTTTGTGGTGTCAAAGGGATTTTTAGACCGCTCTAATACGTTATTACATATTTTTGTCAATTAACATATACATAGGACAAACTGATTATTTTTTTCCTCTCATTGGGAGTGACATTTTCCAACCGGCATATTATTTAAAATGCATGTAGGGGTTTTAAAACGGAGAAATTATTCATCTTGTCCTCTTTCACCGCAACATGAACATGCAGATTATTCAAATTACTGAAAGAAACGTTCTCCTGAAATGCGGGATGCAAGACAAAAGGAAGTTTAATTTTTAAAAAAAGTTCTTACCTTCTTTGTTGTTGTTTTGGCTCTTGTTTTTTTCCCAGAGTCCCATGGACTTGTCATCCTCGGACCCGTCCATCATGGCCTTGTCACTGGGCACGTACCAGGTGGCGTGCTGCTCTGCCATTAGTGTGTCAAGGTCAATAGTGCCCATTGAACCCTTCCCAGCGACAGGGCTGCAGCTTGCCAGATCGTTGTCTCCGTTCTGAGAGGGACAATCGCCGTTCTTTTTGCCGTTTTTCATGGCCAGAGGCTGGTCTTCCGAGATGCTGAACTGCTGCCTTTGCAGCTGGATCTGGGCCTGTAGAATCTCCAGAGGATGGATTTCGTCCTGACCGGAGGTGCTGGATGGGGTGCGTACCTGCTCCACCCCTGGCGTACCTGGATGGCTCACTCCACTGCCGCCCGTTGCAGCACTCAGTCCATAGCTGTCCGCTGTCGAGGTAGTGTGATTGTTAATGCCCAAGCCTAAAGTTTTCTGTCCATTCATTTGCATTTTAGGTGAGCCGCCGATCATGGGACTGCGGTTGGACTTATTGGCTGAGGATCCACCTGCATCTGAGCTGGAGGACACCTCATCCTCGTTGCCAAAGTGGGCGCTGACATCATCGGCAAAGTCCACACGGGGCGAGCTGCCGTCAGACTTGGCGACACTTTGAATGCCACTGTCCAGAGAAGACATCAGGTCAGCCTGGTCCCCCAACATTAGGTCACCTCCTTTCCCCCAAGAGGGTGATTGCAGGTGTTTCTCATGGGGCGTGCCCCCACCCCTCTCCCCAACACCAGCTGCAGGGGTTTGCTGGCCTGGACTCACAACAGGGTTTCCATTTTCAGAGGAAAAAAAAATTCCAGGGCTCACATGTCCACTGTCTCTTTTTCTCCTCCCTCTCCCTCTCCCACTCCCTGTTGTCGCCTTCCCCTCACTGCACGGGGTAGCGTCCATGTTGTAATTTGGGGAGAGGGCACTGGCTTCCCCCTGCACCGTCTGGTTTTGACTTGCAGGCTTAGCGTTGCTATTCCCAGTGCCAGGCAGCTGGTTGTTCTGAGAAGTGCTGCTCTGAAAATATTCAGGCCCAGCACTGCCAGTCCCGTTAGATGTGCTGCTATTAATGTCCTGCTCGGTCTGACTCAGTTTTCGCTTGCCCTCGTTTTGGTTCTTCTTGTTGAATGTTACGTTGAGGTTGGGAGCCCCGAGGCTCGCGATCATGTTCTGGCACGCCGTGGAAAGGGCCGCCAGGCAGCTCTGGCCAAAAACGCTGTCTTTAGCACTGGTTTTGTTAAAATTCCCAAGAGAGAGAGCACCAAGCTTGCTAACAGACGACCGCTGGCCTGAGGGGAACTCGGACGGAGGAGGGTAGCTCCCTGGTGAGGTGTTCACCCCCTGGGGGACGTTGTGAGCTGGCCCTTGACGGTTTGCCCCTCCGTAGGGGAATGGTGCTTGTGCCCCCATTGGAGGAGCGGGGAAATCGGGTGCTCGCCTCTCTGCCGGTGCATTCGGATGCCCCGTTCCTCCTCCCGCTCCTGGCGACTGCATCTGGGAGATGTTGCCCATGTTGCTGCTGAACTGGGAGTGCAAGCCAGGGGAATGGAGAGCCTGTACATGTCCATCTCCGGGTAATCTCATGGGTTCCTGCATGCCCATACCTGGCCTGAACATCATCCCGGGCCCATTCTGCTGGAGACCCATGTCATGGGGCCCGGAGTCATTGCCTGCCCCTCCTCCCATACGCCGTGACATCATCTCCCCAGGAGGGTGGGACCCTTGGAACCAGGAGTTGTCCTGGTTTACATGCGGATTTTGCCCATCAACGTTGGCCATCCTGCCTCCGTTTTCCCTGTCAAAGTTGGGCTGAGGCATGCCCCCCACTGGGCCTCCATGACCCAGGGGGCCCGGTGGCACATCACCGTGGTGACCGAGTTGCTGCAGACTGGGCTGCCTCATCCTCTGCTGCTGGTTGCGAGAAGCCATCTGTTTTATCATCATGGCTGCGTTCTGTCGCTGCTGTAAAGACTGCTGCTCAGGCCCCGTGTGCTGCAGTGGACCCGGTGGGAAACCTTCATTCACAGGTGGGGTGAACTCACCTGGCAGTCCTGGATAGGAAGAGGGAGAGAGGTGATTTTCCATGCCACCGCACCAGCCGTCACTGCTGTGCGCGTTAGGAAAGTCAAATCTAGGCCTTTTTGCCATGTTCATATAAGGAGCGTCAAAGTGTTGTAGTCTCTGATTTGGGGGCTGTTGGGAGGGAAGGGGAGCTGGCTGTTGCATATTAAACATGGGGTCCCCGTAGGGATGCAGGCCCCTATTTTCCAGTCTGTGAATGGGATATTCAAACTGATTGTGTTGGCCACTCATCATGACCCCTCCGTCCAGAATGTTCGGATTACTGGAGCCAGACTCAGCCTGAGGGGGTCGGGGGAGGGCAGGGGGGCATGAGTTCTGTCTAGCTATCAAGCCAGCCTGTTGTTGCTGTTGCATGAGAGGATGTCTCGCATTGACCCCCGGGTCCATTCCCACGGGCACCTTCCGGCCATTACCAAATCGCTCAAAAAAGATTCCGTGTTGAGGCTGCTGAGGCGGTGGAGGTTGGTGTCCCTTGGAGATGCCCTGCATGCCCGGCGCTCGAGGCATGCCAGGGTTTCCTGGAAAATTCCCACTGGGAACTGGCCTACCGGGGCCAAAATGTGGTAACTGTGATTCGGACTCGGACGGGGAAAATACGGGTACGTCGAAATGTCCAGACGGGGGATCACTGGGGAAGTTATACTCTAAGCCCTCCACAGCTCCCTGGTTGGGCAGCCGTCTATTCTCCAAGCTATGAGAATCGGAGGAGGATGAGGAGGACGATGGCAGACCGTGGAAAGAGGCTGCCCTGTTAGGTGACTGGTCTAGGGGGAGGCAGGGAGCAGGAACAGCGTGGCTGCCACTGGGAGGACCGTGATGTTGGAAATCAGGCATGTTACCGGGCCGCTGCTGCTGCTGTGGGAAGCCATCCCCCGCCTGTCCCTCAGCGAGAGGATCAAATCCTTCTCCAAAGCCCTGCTGCGGTCCCATGGCATTGTTATTGTAGCCCATTAGCCTGGCACCATGCAGGCATGATGACCCTGGCTCTGGGCCTCCAAAATTCCCGCTGAAGTGAGGATGATGTTGGTGCGGGTGAGGTTGATGGCCGTGAGGATGTCCTTGATGAGGTTGCTGGTTGTTAAAAAATCCATGCATGGGTCCTTGCTGCTGCTGAAGTCCACTGCTTGCATGCATGTCGGCGTGACCCCGGGAGTGAAAACCTCCATACTGGTCGCCGTTCATGTTCATGTTGAGTCCGAGCATCTGCGGGTCACTCATCGGGCCCATGCTGGGCTCCACAGCACCAGGTGGACCACCAGTGTGAAAACTGGTACTTTTATAATGGGAGCCCATGTTCAGTCTCGGTTGGTTTTTCTGTCTTTCTGACTGGCCAGGGTTTCTGCTATTTATCTGAGAACCAAACTTTTCCAGCCTAAACATACTACGCTGTCTTTAATCCCACATAATAGTAAGATTGCAAGTTATTGGGCAGACCGTAAAGCAGTCTGGTCCCAAAAGCAGAGTCAACTAAAAATTCAATTTGCTTTCAAAGTGTGAATTAATCAACAATGTTCTCTTTTTTTAATTCTTAAAAATAGCGGGGAAACTGTCTAAATATGCTTAAACGGCATCCCTGCTGTTCTTATGCCCGCATTATAAAGTGTTTGATCAAGAAAATGCATTTAGAATAATTGTATTTACCTTGCCGCCCGGCTGTCTCACGACACGCCAAAGTTTCGTGTGCGCATTTGTACGGCGTAATCATGGCACAAAGACATGTCTCTACGAAAGTGAGAGGAGCGCACTTAAGAAATAAAATGACTAAATATGATAAATCAAAAATTGAGCCCTATCACTCATTAATCCAATCAGGTGTCAAAGTACCCACGGCTCCTTTTCTGTATAAAGTCCCATAACGGCATCAAGAAAAAGTCCTCTTTCGACCGTATTGTTAAAATTGTCTTTGTAGATTCGATGAAAAAAAAATGTTTTGTCCATCAGAATGCCATTATTTGCTCTGCAGGCGCAAACAAAGTCGTCCGGCTTAATGTTAAGTCCACCTTCCAAATCAAATCTCCTGCCAAAGCGCAGGAGCGACGCGTTCCCGGTTCCGGTCCTGCTCCCAGGGCTGCGAGGCGTGCACTACCCGCACTCCACAAGCACCGAACGGCGTGACAGCATCCTCCACTTTGCTGGTGGAGGTTCGCTCTGCGATGAAGCGGGGGCACCTCTTGGCTCCTTGCTCCCCTCCAAAACGTACGTGACCCTCCGATACTGGCGCGTGTGTTGAAGTGTGCGCGCTCGAAGGACACTGACTGGAACACACACTCGGTTTAGCCGCTTTTGGCTGTGTGCGGAACCAACGCGTCCGCAGGAGCCAGCAACAAGTTTTGCATTTCCAGCAGCACTTCCATGCATGACTCCTCAGCCAATCAGAGGGCCTGAAGACGGGATGGGGGCGGGACAAACACTTTTAAGGTGGTCTTCCATAGCAGATGACATTTGTAAACCTTTATGTGTCAATCAGTATTCGGGGGGTGACTTTCACAATTTGTTTTTGTTTGAGCATATGCAATTGCTATTTATTGCCACAATTGTATTTATCTTTTAATGTGACGCCTTAAAATATATAGGACATTAAAACGAGGGTCTGAGTGAGTTGCAGTGGGCAAATTAGAGGGAAAATGGGTTATGTTCTAATAATGCATAAATCAAAATTCATTCTATTTCTTCAATTGTCGTAATAATACAGGCACATTTAGCAGAAACATTTCACTGTCCACATGAGTCTGTATATACTTACTCAGATGACAACTGTCTTAAAAAAACATCAACAATAAAACAAGTCCTGATCTATTCAGAAAGAAAAAACAACTCGACATTTTTCAAAATTAGTTCTGATCGATTGATTGATTCTGATCGCATCAGGATTACAATGTGATTAAGTCACGTGATTTTGACAGCCTACCACTTCCAAAAAACAAAACAAAAACAAAACGTTAGTGTAGATATTATAAAGTGTGGCACATTCCCAAGAGACCAATCAAATTCGCACCTGCCATTGACACGAAGGAGAACCAATCATCCTTCCAATATGTTGCCCTTTGGTTTATGTCGATCCACCTTTGTGTGCATCGGATTTAAATTTTAATGCAAAATGATTAATCGTTTTAAATTAGTTATATAAAATGGTCGGATGCCTCAAATCAAATAATCATGAGACATTTTGATGCATTTTCGTGTTTCAAAAAAAAAAGATGGAATCATTTGCAATTATTCTGAATTGTTTTGATTGTAGGCTTTTAATTTGTTTTTTCTAACTCGATGGGTTGGCAAATGTAGTAGTCTAGTCTTGATAGCTGTGTCCGTTGTGCCTCTTGAAAATATATATTTTTTAAGTTTAAAAAACGCAGGCGTCTGGCTTTATATTGAATTTTGGTAATGGAGTCATTTTCAGGATTGTCTAATCTGGTGATTTAACAATTTTCCAAAATATACCAGAAACGATTCACCAGATGAATTCAACATTGTGTTGCCTTTTTTCATATACAAGGTTTGTATATTATTGTATATGTTTCGATTAAACAACTTCTAGAAAAAATATTGATTTTATTTACTAACATGTGTATTGTATTTTGTTAAATGTGGACACTATATTAAGGTTATTTATTTCCACCATTGTGGACCGAGAGCTTTCAGACACTTGGGTGTCCAGCTGCCTTTTTGTGTTGAGAGAGAAACTCGGGAGGCATTTCACCGAACAGACACAGTGCCACCCAGTGGCTGTTTTCACAGAGCCGGCAGTAGCACGTGCGTCCTTGCCTGGTGATCAGCTTGACAATTATTTTTTTTTGTTCCAATTTAAAACACAGTATAGCTTTCTCCTGTAAGAGGAGGAATTCCGTTGTGTTTAATTACAAATTACATTTTCACTTGTTTAAAAAAAAGTCTCAATTTATTTTTGTGGTGAAAAGAAAACTGGATAAATGGTAATTAAGCTTTATTAATTGTCTAGTTTATCATCAAATCATTTTATTCTTTGACCCTGCCCCATGCATTGCTTGGAAAATTTTAGATTCAATAGTGAAGAATTCATCTGCACTTTCTTGCCTGAAAAATCAGTCACATGGTCACGTTTTGGGGGAAGAAGTTGAGGAGGTGAGATTTCAAAGCTAACCATAGGCTGGTAATGGAAGCAATACACAGTTGTGTGCCTAAGTGTCTGTATATTTGGACTTTTGGAGAAGGGGAAGAGGGGTACAGGGGTTGGGGTGAAGAACATGCTTAGCATCACTTCCTGCTGAAGGACAGAAACTGAGATTGAGAAGACAGGGACTTTGTTTTTAAGGGGACCTGGGTCCAAGTGTCTGTCTTCTCCAGAAAGAAGAGGTACTCGTGTGTGTGTGTGTGTTGAGGAGAGAAGTAAAAAAAAAAAAAAAGCTTGCTGTTTTTTTTTTGTCAGTAGGCCACTGGAGAACCGCCTCCATATCTAAAGCCAAGCTGGATTTAGCATCATTATTTTTACCTAGACAGACAGAGACACACACACACACACACACACACACACACACACACACACACACACACACACACACACACACACGCTTTTGCATATCAAAACACTTTAAGACATGTCTGCCATCACTGTTGCAGAGCCCCCTTCGAAACACATTTCATGTTCATTTTCCAGCTGATAAAAGCTTTGTGTATAACAAAACCCCATTAACAATACAAGAAACAAGTATACTCTGCAGGAAAGCGAGGGGGAAATCAACATAATGAATATGGCATTGTTCCCACTGTAGTTCTAATGCTCTTGCACATAATCCTCCGTGAGCTCCATCTTCAGTGTTTTAAAATGGAGACAGACAAGTTAAGTATGACAAACCGATGGCAAGGTCTCGTCCCCCTTGATTGAGCCTCCAGTGATGACAAATGAAGCTGCAGGGCCGTCGCTTAGGCGACGTCACAACAACGGACAGTCTGTAGGCTTTCACGCTCTGCCACACGAAGACTCCACTCAGCTGTGATTTAGCACTCAATTTGTCTCAATATTTTACTCAATGGGACAAGATAGCACAAGTGGGTGTCCTTTTCTGGTCCTAATTCAGGGTGGTGAGCACTTGCTCAGATCGACATATATTATCACAGGGGGGTTGCCCAAAGAGACAGTTCCTTTCCACGTTGGTGGACGGTGTCCTGTGTAGTGTGGCAAGTGTGGAGTGGAGCTTGTGTGTGTCCTCTTTGGGCCTGTCATTCAGCTGCAACATCACAGCTCGGCGGGTCAGAGCAGGTTAAGCAGCATCTGTCATCAGAGAGGCACTATTGTATTGTACAGAGGGGAGGGATGCGACAGTGAACCTTTCCCCACCACCAACCTCCTCCTCATCTATAGGCTCCGCACCACCCAGAACAACAGGAAAGACTCGTGAGAATCGCTGAGGCTAAACTTGACCCAAGCTGAGGAAGTACTTTTGACATCACAGTCAATGTGCGGTAAACCCAAAATAAATTTCCTTGCCAAGGAAAACCTGCAAAACCCTGGCAAAAGTGGTCCCAGAGGCAGTTCATGTGCAACAACATGGCTAAACTGTGAATGGAATCTTCACTGCGACACTTCCTCCAATACTCATGTAACAGGATATACATTCACGTGGTCTAACAATGCAGTTGATCATAATAAACATGTTATGCTCTAGTGTTAAAAATGCTTTCCAATCATAAACACAATGTGGAAATTGGGCACCATTTGGTGAAGATATGTCAATTGAAAGATTAGGAATAAAGTACCTGCAAATTTTTATTTTTTTTTGTTCATTTGATATATTTATATATGAATCCGGGCGGCCCGGTAGGCGAGTGGTTAGCACGTCGACTTCACAGTGCAGAGGTACCGGGTTCAATTCCAGCTCCGGCCTTCCTGTGTGGAGTTTGCATGTTCTCCCCGTGCTTGCGTGGGTTTTCAGTCCCCCACCTACTGCCCGAAGACATCTGGGATAGGCTCTAGCACCCCGTGCGACCCTTGTGAGGATAAAGCGGTTCGAAAAATGAATGAATGAATATATGAATTCAATTTATCCCAGGATGTGTTGTATGAATTTTAAACTGGGCAAGTGCAAATTAATTCTGACCGATCAGAAGTGGCCTTTTAGAGTTAGCCTAGCAACAAGAAACAAGAATATTTTGAACACCACCAGATTTTGTTCCTGCATGTAATGACAAAATATTTCAATTAAATTTGTTGATACCAGACATGGTATTCCTTGTCCTGTCCAGCAAAAGCTGATTAGTTTCTGACTTTTGCCATGGAGATACCGCTATACCAAGGGTGGCCAACCAGCGGCTCACGAGCCGCATGCGGCTCTTTGGCTGGTTCAATGCGGCTCTCGGGCTTTCACACAGTTGTGGAAAACGCCTCGGCGATGCCATTCAAACAACAGTGCTTAATACACAGAACGTACTACGTCAGCCAATCAGCAATCCCGTTATTTGATTGACATAGAGGGCAACCAATCAGATAACTGAATCACCGCTCATCCGCAGACAACGGCGCTAAGTGCTAAGCTAGTCAACGAATTACCTCTGTTTTTAAGGCAGGGGTGCCCAATACGTCGATCGCAATCGACCAAGAGCCAGCCGCCTGGTCCCAAGTCGACCGCAAGCGGTGAGAGGAAGAAATGCGGGAAAAAAAGATGTGTTTTTCTCACTTTTGGTTTCATTTATGTTCGGGCACTCCGGCTCTTGTTCATCGTGGCGTGCATGCAAATGTGCGCAAGTGCACGGTCATGCGTGTGCACGTGTGTGTGTGTGCGTTCATATGCTTGTACGTGAGCGATCGGATTGATAGTGGGAGGTTGGTCGCTCCAAAAGTCGATCTTTGGGCAAAAAAGTGTGTGTGTGTGTGTGCGCATGTGGCTCTTTGCAGTAACATTATAAAAAATTTGGCTCTTAGGCTCTGACTGGTTGGCCACCCCTGCGCTATACCCTTTCAGTAAAAGGTTTTGGGTTTTTTTTGGCTATAAGAACTCCACATAAATTCCAACTGGGAAGGTGTCTTTTTTTGAAGGTTAAACAGCTTTTTGGGCTCGAGCTCCAACTTCCCATCGGTTTTGTGCTGGAGGGTCACATTCCAAATGCAAAACTAGCCATTCTAGCTAGCAAGAATCCGTCATGGTTTGTTGCCATTTATTTAAACAAGACAGGTTTACTTGTGCCATATTCCTTCATGTGCTTCACATGGGTGGATGGATAATTGCCTACAGTAGAATATTGTGAGATGCCACTTAGCAGGTGGTGCGTGGGCAAGTGCACCCATCTCCGCTTTTAGAAACAACACGATTAGCTTGTTCTAGGTCAGCAATAAGTGGTTTCCTTTCACAAGAACAAGACTGTTCTTCTAAACAATGACAAAGGGCAATATCACAGCTGGCAGACGGGCAATCCTTCCTGCGATTTAAAAAGCAACTCGTACTTTTTGCCACTCGAACCTGCGGGCAACTTCAAGTTTAGGTCGATCTTTAAAATCCGTAAACATTTCCAGAAGTGTTTTTATTCGTACCAACAACAAACAAACAAACAAAAATTCAATGAGGAACGTGATGAAAAAAGTGCTACTGTACAAGAGCTGAAAAACAAGACCTTGTGATTCCCAACCTATTTCTGCACTGTATGAGGGGGAGAAATGAGATTAATGGCAGGCAGCATAACTGAATGACAAACTCGTGTACTTAGTTTTTTTTTCTCAAAATTTATTTGATATACAGATCACATATTTCATATAACGCTTGAGGATTTAAAGGCAGAAACGGCACAACACCTACATTGAATCCCATGTTCTCAAAAACATCTGAAATCAAGCGGTTCTGATTATTTTTACAGTTACAGATTTTATAATTTAGGATCAGACAGTATAGTTGTTCCACTAAAAAATGTCCTGCCTTTATCAGTGTTATGACTGATCATTAAGCTCAAATGAATAATTTTAGCCAGTGGGTCTTCTGCCAGACTCGCAGCTGGAGTCAGAAGCGACAAAAAGATGTATGCTTTATGTATTGTTGACAGGAAGGCTTCTCTGAGACATTTGGCTAGAATGAGAACAACAGCTCATCTCTCATATGTACAATCCTCAAAAGGCGCAAGCTCTCCAACACACCATTTTGCACAAACCTGAAAATGTAATACTCAATTTCCATTGAAAGCATAGAGGAAAAACAGGAACAGGTGTTCATGGAACATCAAAATATAAAATATACATTTGGATACAAATTTTCAACGTTGCTTCCTTGTCCTGTTTTGTCAGCTCATTACTGCTGAATACCGGTAAATGTAAACAAAAGCAGTGACTTTCTTTGGATATGAAATGATCAGACTGACCTCAGTATCAGAAGAGAAACAAAAAAAATCTGGAATACAATACAAATGTCTCTAGTCTTTATAATTACAAATGCACAAACAAACTCCACGGAGGAATCAATCCGTAAGTGTATGTTAGGCCAGTATTGATTCAAAAAAAGAGCCATAAACACATAATTACAAGGGCCATACGGAAAGTACACGGTGGAGTTGGAAAAACAAACAAACTCAGGACTCATTAATATGGCATGTCCATCAAACAGTGGAAATTCAGAAAATTAACACACATTCAACCAAATTACATTTGACAAATAAGAGCAATAAAGCCCTGCAATCACTGACTTCAAACAGTACAGTAGCTGCTACAGCAATAGCAAGTGTTGACCTTTCAGCCCCTATTCTCAAGGAGCGGCTAATGTTTGCGTGTATGTGCGCAGGTAGTGTTTTTTGTGGTTTGTTCAATGTTGCGAAGAGTTGCAAAGATGTTTGCCAGAAATTCCCAAAACTGTTTTCTTGTCCCTATCAAATTTTGAACACGTTCAACATTTATTTGCAACAAGAACAACTGTTTTGGAGCATTGTAATTATTGCCAAATTTGTTTGCGGCTTTGGACGAAATAACATTTGCACACACTTGCAAACATTCGCCGCTCAGTGAGATACAGCCTTTAGGTGTCTGTGAAATGGTCAGCCAGAAACAAAGGAGGTAGCTAAAGCGAGCAGCTGCTTGCAGAGGTACAGCAGGTATGATTAGGCCCAAAAGCTTCAGAGGTTAAGGCAAGCTGTGGGGAGCGCTGATTTTAACTGGGCGAAGCACTCATGTAAACACAGTGAGGACCGAGACGAACACAGTCAGCTCGAGCAGCAGAACAAGGCAGGCGGGCTTCTGGGACGGACAAATTAAAGGTGGGCTGAGCAGCACCATGCTCGATTGGACTAGCACCATCGGGGGTTGTTTTTGGAGACCGAGTACTGTAAATGCAAAGTGACTCATAAATTGGTGTCTTCAGAATAGGGAGCCTATTGGACATGCGAACGAAGGGGAAAAACACATCCGCTAAATTAACGTCACCTGTCTGATCGAGCCTGCATGGATCCGCCTAGGTTCGTTAAGAGGATCAGTCACTGCAAAGGCATTTGCACCTGTGAGGGTGTGCATGCCCGTTTGTGATGAGTATAGATGAGCCGTCCATATGCGTGTGTGCGTGCGTTGAGTGAGTGCGAAGACCTGCACAGGCATGATTGTCAGTGTTGAGATGCAGTGCTTTGGGTTAGGTAGGCTGTTGATGGGAGGATTATAATGGGCGGAGGTGCAAAGGGCGATAGTAATCTCTTAATGGAGGTTGTGGAGGAACAGGAAAAGAAAAATGACACACACACATACTCATACTGAGGAATGCAAATCGCTGAACCAGTGTGTACAGCTAAAACTGTGAAAAAGACAGACCTAGAAATCATCTGGGGAGGTTTTGGGGCTAAAAACAAAACAGCAGGTAAGATTAGGTCCAACACATGCCAATCCGAGTTCACGAGGGTGAATTTGCTCCTGTGGAACACAACTTGAGCAAAAAAACGTTTTTTCTCATTTTCACGGAGAGGGCCGCAAAATCAAAAGGAAGTCAGTGAAGATTGTGTTGGTTGGTAGAAATCAATTCCTTTGTGGATTTATGATTATTGATTGTATGAGGACCCCCCCCCCCCAACACCTCATCCACAGCCTGAATGTTTGAAGACAAGAAGTAAAAAGTCCACAGAAGGAGCCCTGTTAGCAGCCACCTTTGCTGCTGTTATTTTGGCAGTTGTAGATCCTTTGCTGCGTTATTTGTCTGCAGCACTTGTTCCTCTTACTTCACCTTTTTTGCGGAGCTACGGGGGTAGAGAGAGAGAGCTTGTTAAGGAATGGATGTTCAAATGGAAGGCGGAAGTGGAAGGTAAGTGGATATGAGCAACTTCAAATAAATTGATGAATTTGTTTCAGGTGGAACTTTTTCCAATAAGGCACAACTTCAGTTGTAATTTTTTCCATTCTACACTCGCCACAAAAAAGGCCAGTCATAAAAAATAAAAATAAAAATTTAATCCTTATCTTGTTTATGAGGTAGGTTAGGGGGAAAAAAAATCAAAATAATATTCAGATTCTCCCCCCCACAGGCTGATCGCATTAGGAAGCCAATTAGTGTTCGAATCTGATAGCTGAAGACATTAAAAAAACAGTTCAAATCAACTGTTGCTCTGAGGACTGGACAGACGAGATGAAACGACATCAGGATTACTCTCCTGCTTCAGCCACCATCCCACCCCGTGCACATTCACCCAATCAACACAGAGACTCCTTCTCAAAGGCAGAATTCCATTTGTATGTTAATGAAGGAAGAGGAGCCATTTTGAAGGTAACCGCTTCTTTGGCCCTTCCTTCTTGACCATCTCCTTCCTCTACTCTGACAGAACCATTTCCAGTGTGCACCAAATGACTGTTTTGTTCAGGAGGCCCCATCCGTTCGGGCTTGAGGTTGTCCTTCACCCTTTGCAATCAAGACATTGCATGTTGCGGAGTCCATGGGCTAGCATCACAGGCAACTATCATTCTGTCCAGCAACCGTAACCAATGTTTACTGACCCAAAGAGAAAATAGAAAACACATGCTGGTAGATAGCAGGGGATGTTTGAGCCTGTCCCTCTTAGGCCACGCCAGTATAGCCTAAGCCTGGATTCTTCCATTTTCTCCTTGTATGGCCAAAAGCTCTCAGATATTTAAAGGAGTCCCAAAGGAAAAAATCAGTGGGTAACGTTTCTGGGAATTACAGAAATAAAACACCTTCTCTGACTTTGCATTTTTTGCTGTGGATCATGGGTGCCACGATCGAGGGTTCTGTTCGTAACTCATGCTCAACAAAGCGACTGCTTACAATACAGTATGCGCATGTGTTTGTGGAGGTAAAAATGTATGCAGATGTATAAACCCATCTGGAGGAGGAACACACAAACACCACTAGAGTGAACAAAACATCATTTGACAACACCCAAAAGAGTGAATGCAGCAACCGTGAACCCAGAGGTAAATATATGCGACTGGCCTCTACCTGGCCTGGCTACTGCTCTGCAGCCTTTGTGCCACACACTGCTCCCTGCTTGCGCATCTAGACAGTAATGAAAAGTAGAGTAAATTGGGAAAACCCGTAAGGCAGCCTGGATATGCCAAAGTTTATTAAAGTGTCGAGTTTGTCAAGTGTCAAGCAAATGAAGTGGATTATGAATTATTATTATTGAATCAGGCGACTGCCCTAACTCAGCTGTCCCCAACCCTTTTCACATAGCGAATGGGTTTGAGGGAAAGAAATACTTTGACGGACTGGTTTAGAAACAAGAAAAACAAATAATTAAAAATACAAATCAATATTTTATAGAATTTAGCTTTGTAATTAGTAGGAACCCCACGTTTGTTTATCTTCAATGAGCTGCTGCCAACTTGGGGCAATCGCTTTTCTTTCCACAAAGTCTAAGGCTTGTTTTTGTCAGCCTTTGAGATTGCTTTTTCCGCATACACCCTCGTGCATGAGATGGGCGTTTTGATGGAGCAATAAGGTGAAAGGATTCACCTGATTTTTTAAAAAACAACTCTTTCTGCAGACTCTGAAACTCAATAAAATATATGTTTTGCTCAGTCTTTGTGTACCAAATGGCCTGCTTTGAGAAACAAGTGACCTGGCTGAGTTTCTGCAAGATACGAGCCGTTGGTGGACCGATTTATTTATTTATTTTTGTGCTTTGACTTGTGAAATCAAACATGAGATACGTGCAGTTTGGCAGTGAACTGGACACACTTGCCAATAAGCAGCAGTTTGGCAAATTGTGAACAATTTAACCAAAAAAAGCATCAAGTTCAAGTTTACTCTCAAATCCAATAGAACAGAATAACATCTGGTGTAGTTTAGCTCACGTAGAACGCATAACACTGCATGTGACTTTCTCCAACTTTGGCTACACATGTGAAAACAGGTTATAGGGCAGCACTGGAAGTACATAAAACTGAGTTAACCGTTTAAAAAAAATATATATATATATGAATACTACTTGTCCACCCCCATTTTTAAGTTTAACATGCTCTGTGCACTCACCTCATCCAGCTCCTTCTGAGTCTCTGCCTCCATCTGTCGAATGTCATCCATTGTTAGCTCCACCCATTTGTCAATCCAGCAGAAAAGTTGGCGGTGAAAGTTGGTGAAGATCCTCTTTTCTTGCTGAAAGAGGGTATTGGGCAAGTTAGGGCTGGGAGATGTGTTGCAGTTTTTAAAATTTATAGATACTGCAATTCAAAGAAATCCAGGCAATCTATCAAATTGGAGACTTGAACAAAAATCAAAGTAAATATAGGGGACATCCATCAAAATTTTCAATTTTACAAAATCTCTACAGTAATCAACAGAGTCTGAATTCATGTCAAAACGTCAGCAATGTATTGAGTGTCAATTGTGCACAATGGTCACACTAACCTCATGGATAAAATTCTCGACTTTAGTCTGCAGGCCAAACCATTTAAACTTAACTGTGACCAGTTTGTAGGCACACATTCTAGGGCAGTCAGTCTTGGCACCCAGCTCTTTCTAGTGAGAGAAAAAACGAAACCAAAAAGAAACCTCAAGAACTAATTCAATCCATCCACCCATCGATCTTGAGGGGCCCAACAGGATAAATAATGTAACCATATGTTGTACATAAGAAAATGATCATAAAGACAGCCGAGAGAATAACATTTAGGACCAATCTTGGCAGCGTTTAGAGCTAATAAAAAAAAAGTCATTAATACATAAAGCTCTGTGCGTGGAGCTTAGTGAAATAATTATCAATATGAAGATGTGCCGCGCACAGATAAAAGTGCCTTAATGTATAACGCACTTTCTGAAACCATTCTGCACTCCGTGCTGTCCTCTGAAGAGAAGAAGGGAAAAGGGGGGAGGCGGCTGCAGACCAAAGTGGATAAAGGGACCAGTTCTCTGCCTCCGCCCCGACAGTGACACCGTTCCCGACAGACATGCCTTTGTGGCCAGGGAAGGCAGATAAAACGGAAGCGGAGATGCGATAAGGGCGGCGCAAAGCCGGTTACATTATTAACACCGAGGACTTGCTCGCCCCCAGAACACTCCCAGAGAAGCCTCAGAGAACACCTGTTTAATTAATCACTTCATTCTGGCTCACTATTCCAGGAGAAAATGCCACAGACCTGCCTCAGTCACCCCCATCCCGCTGCTGTTTGATGCTGCCATCATGGAGAAAAGCGAGAGAAGTGAAATGAGAAACATTTCTAAATTTGCAGTGGGTTTAGAAAAGTTGTCATGGCAAAAGGAGAACTTCACATGAAACGCATTCTACATCAAAACACTTAGGGTGACATTTCTTCTCCCCCTCTCTGTGCCCCACTCAAAGGAGAGGAAGTTTTGAGAAATACAAAGGGAAGTGATATGCAAGCATGTGTGCATGCAGAGATAGACAAGAGTTTTATTGCTCCGTGAGCCTTGCAGAAAATTGTCCCTCTGTTGTCACAGTATTCTTTTCAGACTCTTTCAGTGTCCACTGTGGCTGGGAAAACGATCTAATTAAAAACACAAATGAAAAGTTGTGTTTCTTTATTCAGTTTTAAAGCCGTTTGGCAGCCTGTGTTCTGCAGAATTTCTGGTGGCAAAGGAAAGTTCCCTATGTTTAAAGACTAAGGGAGCGGGAGCAGGGCAGAAATGATAAAGCTGTTTATTTAAAAAAGGACTCTTGGAAGGCTGCAGGTAACCGCAGAATTTAAGGATTCAGAGGGGAGTAACAATCCTCCGGTCAAAGTTTTTGCACTTATGTCTATCGGTCGTGATCATCTCTCTCTACTGGCAGACAAACTGAGCGTGAGGACAGAGCCGAGAGAAGAAAGCCATTATCTGCCCTGGCAACTTGAAATTTCTATTAGAGGCAATTAGAATAGAGAAAGTGGTGATTTATCTTCATCAGCCTCGCATTCTTACAGCCCCACTCCTGCTCAGTGTTGTCCTGATAAATACAGACAGACACTAGTTCTCGGGTGCAAAACAGCTTATCAGGCCAATAAAGTGTGCTACAATTTTACTTACTTACTTAGAACCTATATTTTTAAGTCTTTTAAAACAAACGCTGCTCAGTCTTCTTGATCAAGATTGATTTAGTCATGGATGTTTTGACTTTTTTTACCCAACTATTACACAATTGATTGCATATAATTACCGGTACTCTGTGGTTAAGTTTCCCCACTTGTTTATTATTAATATTAATACATATTAAGAAGAAATGGAAGCCAAAGAAGAAATGGAAGAACGTGTTACAGCTATAAAATTCAAAGTTAATGGTTATTTGCTAAAAATATTTACATTTTGTCATTTTGAACATTAAATATCTTGTTTTTGTATTGTATTCAGGTAAATATAAGTTGAAAATGATTTGTAAATCATTGGACAGGTTTTCTGTTGATCACAACTTCATCGGAATTGGGTTTGTACAACAATGACAAAACTCACAAAACAAATTTTCACAAAACATATCGTAGCTTTGAACAAATACACTTGGGTTGTCTGTCTGATATTTACATTTGTTTGATGATCTTAAACATGAAAGTGAGGAAAATATAAATTAAACGTGAAATCAAGAAAAGTCCATAAAGGCATGCTTGGGTGAGTTTGGTGAGGAAGAACTTCCACAGAAGCCCAAATTCAAACCCATCCAATACCCTTGGGATGAAATACAAAGCCAAGTGGAATGCTCGAGAAATACCTTCCAAAGAGGCCCAAGTGGTCCTCTTCCCGTCTTAATTGACTTGAACTTGGCGGGGTCCTCATCCTGCTTGTAGTCCTATGGTGACAACAACTGACACAGTATGATAAACAGCACATCTTGTTTAATGGTATAATATAGCATAGTGCAGTACAGTATAGTATAATGCACTCCAAGCATGACTCTAAACCTTACAACATCATATACTCATAGAAATATCACCTTAACGGGCATGAGAGGATGGACATGGATTGAATTCAAAAGACAAAAGCACCATCAGCTATTCAGAAAATGAGTTGGCAAATACATTTTGGTAGCAACACACGAATAATGAAATGTATGCATTAATATATCCATATGAACATACACTTACAGTAATTGCATCTTACAGGGTATATAAATCACCCAGAAAAACGAACGATCTGTCAGCCATGCATGCCATTTTAATTCCTGATCGTAAAAAGGCCACAAGCGCACGCCTTAGTAGCAGTGACTGGTATCGGCTGCCATCGTGAGAAGCAGATACATTGAAATAAGGCTGGTATCGGGCTGACGTATTCGCCAAAACCTATTTTGTATCATTGGTGACATGATTTAATTTGGTGATGGAATTATTGCAGCTGTAATGAGAAGTGAGGTTAAACTTACAGGATGAGCAAAAAGAAAAAAAATACTGAATACCCAGCAATTTTAAATAAATCATGATGTGCCAGCAGCTAAAAGCTATTTTTCAGGGCGATCAGTCAACAGGAGGGTGCAAACCTCAGTGGGAAATATACGCACGTTAATTTGACTGTTTTAATGCTGAGAGCTCGATCCCCATAACAATGCAGTGTGCAGCACTAATGAGGTCTGTGAATCAATGTGCCGTGGCAGACAAAAAGGGAGAAACTCCACCACTAAACCAGAGTGTGTTAGTGTGACCTGTGTGCATCGTGTGCGTTTGTCGAATGCTGCCATACGAAGAACTGTGAGCTGTAATTACACTAACAAACTCATCGGTGTAGGCGGTATGTCCCAGGGCCTGCAGCCATGCCCGAGGCTGAGGGTTGATAGGGCCCTTAGACACAACACACTCCTCCAGAAAGACAAACATGTCCGCCTCGTTAACTTCCCAGAGCAAACAGACATTTATGTGCATGCACATGCGCATGTGCACACACGCGCGCACACACGCGCGCACACACACGCAGAAATGAGGCAATGTGAAGTTAAATAACAGCAATATGTAGCCACCTAAAATCTTCAGATATATATTTTTTTTTCTGAAGTGAGGCAATCATAGAAAAATAGTCAATATAAGGACCTTCCAACCATCTTCTATTCCAGAGGTGGGCAAACTACGGCCCGCGGGCCGGATCCGGCCCGTTGGTCTTTTTAATCAGGCCCGCCGAAGATTGGTGCACAATTAAGGTTTGATTGCATTCATTTCGTTTGGACTTGTAATGACAGGTATTTCAACACCAGGTGGCGCAGTTACTTCAAGTTGCAGAGCACAGGGAGGGAGGGGAAGACGAAGAAAGAGGGAGAGAGTAATAACCATGGAAGGGAAAGTGATATGTATCTGATTAAACCAAGCGGGTAACAAAGTACGAAACATTCAGGAGACGCCTGGAGTCGGAAAGACTCAAATCTACGAGACTTTGAAAAACAAGGAAGCGATTCTTACTCAGTCCGATTCTGGTAATTTCCATGCTCAGAGTGAATTGCTTGTGGCTCGAGTAAATGAACATTTCCTAGAATGGTTTGATTGTTATCATGTTAAAAACTTTCCGCAAACTGGACCGCTAATAAGAGTCGGAGAGCAGTCAAATGTGTAGAGCGTGAACAACAGGGGGCTCAGTACACATCCTTGAGGAGAACCGGTGCCGAGTGTGATGGTGGAGGAGAATGTTACATTATTACTGGCATACAAAGACATTGTGCTATCTTCTTTATTTTCTATTTCTAACTTTTGGCCCGGCCCTCCACAATATTTTCTGCTTCTCATTTGGCCCCCCCGGGAAAATAATTGCCCACCCCTGTTCTATTCTATACCTCAGGCGTCAAAGTCAAGGCCTGGGGGCCACACTATTTTATGTGGCCCGCGTAAGCAATCCAAGCATGTCAAGTTCCATGATGTTTGCTGAAGTCTGAATCAAATTTTAAATTTTCATATATAAAGTAATAATTCCAATGTTTAAACAATGCATTATTCTTGGCTTCTGATGTCAAAACTAGTTATCCATCTATTTGTTGCTCGCTGTTTATGTAATATGTGGTTCAACATTTATATGCTTTCACAGAATTCACAGTCATAACGGCCCTCCAAGGGAAATCATAACTACAATGTGGCCCGCGACAAAAGTGAGTTTGACACCCATAGAGCATGGCTCAATACTGTTCGTCATCTTTGGGGTAACAACTGTTTTTGGGAGAGTGGCAGGGTACAGTACACCCTGACTAATTGCTAGTCAATCGCAGGGCACGTACTGTATAAATATATACAGACGCACACACACACACACAGAAATTCGCTCACATAGGCATCTTAGATTCTTCAGTTAACTCCCGCACAACCGATGCCAGCATGGGTAGCACATGGAGGCGTGAGCCAAGATTTCAAACCAGAACCTCTCAACTGTGAGGCATGCATGTCAATCCCTGTGCCATGCTAAGTTAATAAAGTCTTATTTGAATCAGATTGGTTCCATTGTTAAAATATCTTCATAGATTGGTGTTGAGTGGTGAGAAAAGCTTCTAGCAGAGCTGACTAAAAAAAAAAATATGCTTAATGACTTCCACAATGCATTTTCTAAAAAGTTATTTTTCTTCATTTTTGGTTTGAAAATGAATGGTCTCTTGGCGCATAGATGCAACTTCATATCTGTTTCGCAGAATTGGGTTTGACCCATCCTCAGTTTTACAATACAATACATGCTGATTGTGCAATATAACAGTCAGCAAACAATACCTTGAACATTCTTCTGGTCAAATGTGCATAACGGTGCTTAGAATAATAATTTAGCAAAATTGGAAAAGACTGAAGCAATTTCAGCAACAAGAGAGATTACCGTATTTTCACGACTATAAGGCGCCATTAAAAGTCTAAAATTTTCTCCAAAATGGACAGGACGCCTTATGATGCGGAGCGTCTTGTCTATGCGCTGAGTTCCAAAACCTGACTGACAGCCGACACGCTGTTTATATAGAGAAAAGGCGGAAGTGACTGTGGACAGGCATGCGGCAAAGAAGTCGGCCAATCAGTGAAGGGTGGGCGTGTATATATACATTTATGGAGAGAAAGAGAGAGAAAAGGCAGACGTGAGTGACAGGCATGCGGGGAAGCAGGCCGCCAATGAGTGAAGGGTGGGCGTGTAAGTGGATGCTAAAGTGACGCTACAAGCAGGTACCAACACCTGTATAGAGTGTGGCTATGTGCATTGTTGCAAAACAACTTCGGTTTTGGTTTCTAAGAACCCCCGAAAATAAATTCTACAAAGAGACACGCCTACGAAGCTCAGTTCAAACTTCAAGCCATCGGTTATGCTTTTGGCATGCGTGCCCATCACACAGCAGCGGTGAAAAACCAAGTCAAGCAAATGAACTCTGAGCTTGCCGTTATTACCGGAGGCTTGACTAAAGAACTCCAACCGCTGGACATCGGCATCAACCGGGCGTTCAAAGTAAAGTTGCGAGCGGCATGGGAACAATGAATGATCGATGGCAAACACAACTTTACAAAGAGTGAGAGGCAGCGCCGGGCGAGTTACGCCACAATTTGCGAATGGATTGTGGCTGCTTGGACGAACGTGTCTGCTTGCACTGTTGTTCGAGTTTTTGGCAAAGCCGGCATCATTTCTGTGGAGCCACATGGCAATGAGAGTGACTGACAACGAGAGGGAACACGGCGTTTTTGATGGATTACCGGTACTTGCACAATTGTTCAATTCTGATACAGAGGATGAGGACTTTGATGGATTTCTGGGTGATGATTGATCGAAAAACGTGAGTACATTGTACGATGGCTAAATAAAATACAACGGAACTCCGTTTTGCTTCGTTGCCTTTTTAAAAACGTGTTTTTAGCTTGTATCTGTATGTCTTGGCATGCTACCGTATGCTACAAGCTAACGTGTTTTTAGCGTGCGCGCATGCATGCCGTATGTTTAAGCTGCCGTATGTTTTACCACTTTAAAATCGCGCCCAATAATACAGTGCGTTTTGTCTATGTGTAAAATACAGAAATAGCACCCATTAATGAGACTGCGCCCAACCATACGGTGCGTCGAATGGTCGTGAAAATACGGTATGTGCAAAGAGTACATTGGCATGAGATAAATCTTTCCAAAGAAATTGGTGGCCATGTAATAACCAAGCGTGTCCACAAGAAAGTGCTAAACAGTGCTTTTATGGTATTAATTTTTACTTACAGAAGCTGAAACTTGACTTCTGTCAGCAATGTCAATGGGCACAACAGCAACTTGTTGCCAAGTTGAACGATCTAGTTTGTGCACCTAAAGCAAAAACATTAAAATAAATTGAGGCATACAACAATGCTATAAATTATTTTAGTGTAATTTCCTCACATTTTCTTGGTTTCCAAGATCCGGTTTATGCCACGTCTCAATCTTGATCAAAAAATTATCTTTCATATACTCATTCTACAAGGAATGCAAAAATTGATATGGAGCAGTGTAGTGTTAACTATAATGCATCATTCTACAAAAACCACCAAACATTCAGCCATCAAAGGAGACCTACCGTCACTTCTGACCAAGTCGCGGTAGGGGTGGGGGGAAGAAACATGACATTAGCAACAAAGAAAAATTCAGACAATCACTCAGAAAACAGTAGAAGGCATAGTGGAAAGGGCCAAAAACCACTGGAAGACGCGACTCACCAGTTCGGCAGTAGGGGTAGGCGTTCCAGGCTTTTTCATGAAAAACAAAGGCACTTTCTGGTGCCAAGAGCTGAATGAATGCTGGAACTTTACTGTGGATTGATGTGGAAGAAGGGGCAATAGATGGATAAGGTGAAAGGAAAAGATAACGTTTAAAATAATGGTTTACATAGTGTACATATAGGTACTGTTGTTTACAGTAACAGTCAAGTACATACGTTTTCTCATTCAATAGCACTTGTGTGTCCCAAAAAAGTTATACAATGCTGCCATCAGCTGGCCAAATACTACAATTACTGTAAAATGGAGCAAAACAATCCAATATTAAGTTTGACAAACCTCTTCAGGCGGTAGATTTTGTGAGTATACTGTCCTTTCTCGCCATGTTCCTCATAGGGCTCATTTTTCAGTACTTCAATCCCTTCTCCACCGCCGGTTTCATTTTTACTTGCTTCAGCCACAGAAAACAACTGCCCGACTTGGTACTGCAACGCAAATATGACAATATTTCCACAATACAAACACATGTGGAGTCGCAAGCATTTGGCTGGACTCTTTGCAAAGGTTATTTTCAAAAAGATGAATCCAGGGATGACTTCACATAGGCTGTCATCACACTTCATGAGAACTCTAAAGACGAACTATGTGCATGCAACACGCTTTCAGGACAACAAATTGTATGTATGCACCATCATGAAGCTTCTCTGTGGATTATGGCAAAATGCAAACCTCGTTCAATACTTTTTCAAATGCACTTTATTTGTATATTTCCTCCCAATCATCTCAATTTAGTTAGTAGTTACTTGAACGCTGTATGTGCCCTAAATCAGCAGTCCCCAACCCGGTACCGGTCCGCGGGTCATTTGGTGCCGGGCCGCACAGAAAGACTACAACTCACATTACTTCCGTTTTATTCATTTTGGAATCTGAAAAATGTTTTATTTTGAGAAATTACCGGATTCTCTGTTATATCCATCGACAGTATGTCACTCGACGCAGGTGAAGGCGGCGCTTCTCGTCATGTGATGGGTTTCATTTTAGCGGTAACCTAAGAGCTAGCAAAATGAGTAAAAAAAACAACCGTCTTCGGAAAGTTCCTTTGGGAAGGGGAAAAGGCCCAGCCAGGAGACAGAAGAAGAACCTACGACTTCCAAGAAAATGAAGGCTACATTTAATAAGACAATATCAGGAGTCCGACTTAAGATACAGATTTATTTCAACGGGAGACTCCCACAGACCAAGCCCGCTCTGCATAATATGCGGCCATGGTGAGTCGTATTTTTCATGCACTTTTTATTTGCGGTGTATCTTATTTTGAAGACACATTTAAACGTTACCATAGCGAGCAGAGTGTGTTGCGGCAGATCGAACGTTCCTGGTGTCATGATTCGTGTTTATTATTATGTTACGAAAAGACCACAGTTTTCATGCAGATCATATCAGATTATTTTGTTGTACTTATCCAGCACTAAAGGACGGTCGCTGAAAATATTGTCTGACATTAAACCGGTCCGTGAGGCAAAAAAGGTTGGGGACCGCTGCCCTAAATCATGAGCTGAATAAGATAAGACTTGTGTCAGTTGTTTTCAGATATCCAGTGGAAAGAAAAGTAGTCAAACTTAGCGGACTCACATTTTACAGCAGTAAAACTTCAGCTATATCTCGATATTTTCCCCATTGCGAACATGTACATCACTTGCTGACCAAGGTGAGGTGGAATTACATTTCCATATATCTTCTGCGGTCAACTTCTTTTTACAGACACATGAAGAGAGTTTTTAAGATGTTTCTGAGATGCAGCTAACTTTCCTTTCATGTCTTTGTCAAAGTTACAAGAGGGTTTTGCTTTTATTTCTTAGTTTTAACAGGTTTTAATGTATGTTGATATGGTATGAAAGTTGGACCCTCATGAGGATAAGCGGCTCGGATAATGGATGGATGAATGAATCTCCAAAAACCATGAGTCAAGTAGAACTAATTGACCATGGAAATTATTAATTGCTAAGTACCATATTTCTTGTAAGAAAATATTTTGGAGAAAAAGAAGAAGGTTCCATTTTTAATAGTGAATGTAGGGGCACATTATAAATGACCACGATAATTGTTTTGATAAATTATACGTTTACTTTTATTGTTTGGGAAAATAAACCATTTTAAGAGAAATAGTTCAGAGGTATATTTAGGTCACTGGGCCAGTCCAAAATTAAAAGGAATGCAGTACATACATTTGAACATCACAAGATACTTTTGCCAATTACACAATAGGAAAAATATTACTCACCTCCTCAACACTACAGGGTAAAACCACACGGCTAACAAAGACACAGAGAGAGATGAGTATCAGGAGGTGAAACATAATGTAAGTACATGTACTACATCCATTTAAATACCGGTAAATGAACAAACAGAGCATAAGCTCGATTGAACAGACTTGGAACCGACGGACTCTGGATTGACATGCTAACAGGACCTTAGCATGGACTTCGGGGTAATATTCCTTCAAATAACGAAGATTCACACACAAACGCTGTGGAAACCCATCCACAAAAACAAGTTATATTTATAGACTTTTGTCATGCACTTCATCTATATACGGCACCACACTGCCCCTAAAAGGCCAAAAACACACAAGAAACAGCTGGTGTTTGTTGTAGGTGTTTTATTTTAAATTCTTATTTGACTTTCTTACAAATTTCTTTTTTCAGTGTCCTTTCAAATTAGATTTAAAGTTGAGCTTTCAAGGAAGATGTTTAAAAATATTTGCTGGTATGACTGATTTATGGGAGTTATAACCACTGCAGTGTGTTTGGTTATAATCAAGTTTTCTCATTGGATTGTTTAATTTTCATTTATAACCATTGCCATTCATCCAACAGACATGTAATGGCTCCCTGCAAATATATTAGCTTTCTGTTCGTTTAAACAAGTCCAGATATCACACAAGTACATTGTGACCGCAGATTTTTAAGCAATCATTTTTTAAGGGCTTTTACAGTGGCGGTTTATAGTTTTGAACATATGATAATGTCCATATCAGTCAAAATATTTTTCAAACGCTCCCACAAGTCTGAATTTTGAATTGCACACCTTCAGTGTAGTGCCACATTGATGAATTCAATACCTGTTAAGACTTTTTATTGATTCACGGAAACGCAGATACAACAAAGGCATTTTATGAAAAAATACTGTATTTGCAACTCAAAAATTGTGTTTTGAAAATGTTCATTTTTTTAGAAATACATTCGATTCCATCGAATGCAAGTGGTTATTTATTGCACAAGGCATATGCCTGATATCGTTCCTTATTTTGGAGAATTTAAGCTGTTGTCAGAAATTCTCATTTGATACTTGTTTAGATATTCGGCGTTGCAAATATAGTAAACTGCAAAAAATGCAGGGTGTTAACAGGCTGTATCGTGTTGCTTTCGAGATTTGGAACAAAAAAATGTCAGTGTGACTCTTCAAAATTCGTTCAAAATAGAGTGTGTAACAGAGTCATGCTAGGACTATGGAGTACAACGTGACAAATGTGCGAATCTGTAGGAAAGCATTCAGTGTTCAACTGACACATCTGCTTGGGCAGCGGAAGTCCTTAGTCCTACTTATCGACAACCAAATAGTGATCTGAAAGCATTATAAATTAAAAGTATGATTTGAGATTGTTGAGTTCCTTGGGCTTGATGTTCGTACAGGCATCGTTTACTCCAGTTTTAAGGCTCGGGGCTATTTGCTAACGGTTTTAACACTAATCGAAGTAGTACAGCTAGCTAAATACAGGACACGGTAAGGTTTAGTTAACACAACATGGGCGCACACACGAGTTCTCAGAGGTGTATGGAAATATATTTCTGAAAAGGTAGCACTGTCATCGTATCAAGTCCTACTTAAATTGAGATAACTTCAAAAGCCTCTGTCGATTGGCCACCCTAATTACTAAATATGATTTCTGTTCGCTTTTTTTAAGCTAATATACTGTTTGCGTCAAGTTCAACTACTTAACAAAAGAGAAGCAACACTCTTTTTACAAAGAACCGCACGGCAGCCATTAACTGGGCTGTTAATAATTAAGTTACTTTACGGATATGTGGCAAACAGTCAGATTGCAGCAGCTGCCGACGCCGGTAGGCCACAAAGTAGTTGTTGGGCAATGCCACCACCCTTCCCTCGTGTGAATGTCAGTCGCACTGATGATGAAAAGTTTCCTAGTCGCTAGTGTCCAGTCCGCGAACCCCTGCCACACCCGATCTAAACCTCTTATTAAACCGTATCTAGTTGTAAAATAAGTCTCAAAAGAAAGACTTAGCAACAGTATGACACTTACTACTCCTTGATGAGGACCATCGTTTCGAGCTCGGAGACCAAAACGTCGTACCACTGTAGCGACCGCTGATTGCCGTCGACGTCATCAGCTGTGTGGGGAAAAAAACTATACTTAGCCCCGCCCATTGCATTCGGTGATTGGCCGAATGGCTAACTCATCATATGCGTTAGCCAGTGAAACCACAAATCAGTCTCACGTTGCTGAAAAGGCCACTTTTTTTGGTAAACATTTAACAGTTGGATTTCATTTTATGGCCCAAAAACAGAGGGGTCAAAAGATCCCTCAGTAGTTTCTACAATTCTAAAGCACAGGCATTTGTGTTAAAAACAGACTCTGGTAAAGTTAAAATGATTTATCTTCTTTAGTGAGGGGAAACCAAAAAACATAAATAATCAAGTAGATACCTGAAAAAAATCTACTTAAGTACAGTAACAAAGTAAATAATCAAGTACAGATACCTGAAAAAAATCTACTTAAGTACAGTAACAGAGTCTTCGTACTTAGTTACCACAAGTAAATCCATGAATATGCACAACAAATAACATATGTGGCCCAATTGAATGAATGATTATGAAATAATCCTACTGAGGAGATGTGGTAAATGACGAGACGAAAGCAAGTCATGTCTCTTTACTCTCCACACAGAACTGACTGGTTACACAACAAGCTACTCTCGTTCAACCCTTTGAACGACATACTGTACATGAATGGGCTACTAATAGACCAGAGGGCAGCCATCTTATTTTGCAACTGTTACTGAAAACTTCAATTTTTTTAGTTTTTGGGCTGCGTGTTTTACGCTATGATCCCTCTCTATGAGCTATGAGCCTCTCAAAGAACAGACTTCGCGCAAACATTAAGAGTATATTATCTCAGTATCATGATTTGTGACTGACCGAGTTTAGGTTTAAATTTCACTGTGAATTTTGTCCAGATGGGCTTTATCAAGTTAAGTATCAAGTACAACTTTATTGTCAAATGTTTAGTTTCATTTCATTGTTCATGTTTCTGACAATCTGACAGACAAATCTTTGAGTAGCACTCAGAGTTGTACCTTTTAAGAGAAACTTTAAAATCACCCTCTTATTTTATCTAATCTTTTTTTGTTAACTTTTCTTTTGATAGTGGCGCGGACACCCGCAGCGGCTCCTCTTGTTTTATGTTGAGAGGGAAGAAATTTAATCTGTGCTGTATGTTACACATACAGTACATTTGACAATAAAGTTTATCCAATCCAATCCAATTTAATGTGCATGTTGTGCTTCTCCCAGACTTATTGGTACAACCGTATGCCACCAGAATTTGGGTTTTGATCCCTTCATATGCAACTTTTGTTTCAGCTTTTGTGAGCAACAACCAATATTTTTACCAGAATACTCAGTGTGCAGCATTTGCACAGTTTACTACAGTACAGTACAGCCCATTTTGTACTTCAAATAAGGGGAGCACAGTCAACAAGTGGTTAGCCGGTGTGCCTCACAGTTCTGAAGATCAGGATTCAAATCCCGGCTCTGGGTTTAAAATGTGGAATTTGCATGTGCTCACAAGTTTAATCTTTGGGTACTACAAGTTCCAACCAGTCCGGGAGGTACCCCGCCCAATGCCCAAAGCCAGGTGAGCAACCAGCTCACCCACGAACCACACGAGGAGAAGCACTACAGAAAATGGAAAAGTAAACATTCTCTAAGCATTAGGTAGACTTGCACAATCTGATAAAGCAGACAAATCCTGGCTTTACCTAGATAATGTTCAGCTTTGAATATTGTCAAAGAAAAAAAAATTTAAAAAAGTTTTCAATATGTAGTGGGTCTACAATGTCTGCATATTGTAAAAACACATTTGAGACAGCTATTGTACTGGTTTATTACACTGAACCAAGTCCAGTGAGTGTATATATCCTCATTTTGTTTGTTTGTTCACCCAGAGAGCGTTATCATCCAGGTAGTAGAAGAGTAGCAGCAGATTAAAAGATCCAAAGAAGAAAGGTGAGTTTTTTTTGTTTTTGTTTTTTTTATTGAAACAGTTTACTGATAAATGACAGGTGGTTGTCATGAAACCGTGATGTTAAATCTAAAAAAAAATTTAAAAAAATCATGGGCTAAAAATTCATACATCATACTTAACATTGAATAGCAAAGGAATCCATGCTTCAGAGCAGACACTCAATTCACAAAGAAATCAGGCAAAATGCCTTTTTGACTTCAATTAAAAATATTAAATCTTTTCTTCCACTGTATCCATCTTTACACGGTACATGTTTTTTTTAACAATATAAAAATGCTTAATACTGATTGTGAAACACTGGAATTAATTTACAAACATAACAATAATATTAATAACAATAACAAATAATAATAATAATAATAATAATAATAATAATATTAACAATTACCATTATTTTTTTAAACAAAAATTAAATGGAAGAAGTCAGTCATGGTTGTGGCATCTTGGTCCGCATACACAATGTATTGTGGGGAAAGACCAAATCGCATTTACATTTACCTGACACACAGTTACGCACAAACACAGTATCAGGTCATTGAGTGTTTCCCATTGCCATTTACAGAGTTTTGGGCACACATACAAAATTGCAAGCATGTGCCTCACACCCCCAAATCAATAATTGTTCTCACTGTCTGTAAAGCTTGGCTGGTCAATTGCGGCCCTCAAAAACTGACCGACTTTTTCACCACATACAGAGCGGGATGTCTCAGCACTTAGAAGAAGGAAAAAATCTTCCAGACGACAAGAATTTGTATCCATTCCCAGCAGGTAGCCTGATCGAACGAGCACCAGGACTACTGCTTGTAGAAATGGTAGGTGATGCAGCCCCTTTCTTGGGACTGGAGCAGTGAATCCCATTGGAGTTCTTACCCCCCCTCTCCACTGACTGGAGTCCCAGCTCCCGCAGCTCCAGGCTGTCTTGGGTCTCACTGGGGGAGCAATGTCGTGGAGACAGGTTCAGAAGGCTCAGGACATCTCTACTGGCAGATGCCAGAGGACTAGGGGAGCTATGAACAGCTTTGACTGGTCCGAGATGTTGCTGAGCAGCAGCATTCGCCCAAAAGGTCTTCAGATTGTGGATGGCTTGGACTTTTTCATCAATAACCCCTCTTCTTAATCGGTCAAGATCTGGTACATCAGCCGACGTGGCGGAGCCTGTAGAGGAGTAGGATAGAGCAGGAGAGGGGGCACTCCCAACAGGGGATTGGTGCCCAGAACTGGGAGACACATTACTGGGGGAACGTGAGATGTGGCCACTGTATGGGGAACTTGGGTACTTCAGCTTGAACTGTGCATGGCTGTCCGAAATAGGCGAAGCGTGGCTGCCGTCTTTTTGTGAAGACTCTGAGACAGCCGGACTATTGTAGCCAGAGCTTATTTTCTGTAGAGACGATGAGCGGGAGGGCGGTTTGGGTTTTGGTGAAGACTGAGCTCTGCCGCTAGCGCTGCTGTTCGGACGGCTGAATGCACTCGTTTCAGAGGAGCGGAAGGTGCTACTCCGTGGTGAATTTCCTCTTGAAGTTCCACCCTCCGCCCTGGCTCGCTGCAGACTACCGACTGCCTGTAAATGACTGTGTGTCTCCTCCAGAATCTTCTGCGCCAGCTCCTGAGGATCTAGAGGGGGACTGTTTTCCTCCTGAGACTTCACAGTACTGTCTGTCTCTGTACTGGATTGATCCGATTCTCCCGTGTCTGAGCTGTTCACCTTACCGACTTTCTGAAACGGTGAGTTTGGACTGGGAACTAGGGATGTTTTGACTGGGGAGGTGGGGGTGCTGACACTGCCTCTTGACGACACTGACACAGAGTAACCTCTTCCAGACCCGCTGCTTAACCTAGTAACAACTCCTCTACCTCCTCTGTGGTGGCGCTGGCTATGGCCTGGTGGTAAAGGTAAAGAGTCACAATGGCTCCCGAGTGGTTCACTACTGATAATAGAGAAGCCCTCATATTCCTCCTCCTCCCCTCGGGCTGCTGACATAGCAGTCGCTGCTCCATGAGGAGAAGAGCGGCTCCGGGGAACATGAGGGTGCTTGTGGGCCGCATAATGTGCTGCTGTACCACTCCGGTGCCGATGGCTGAGGATGTCACAATCGGATTTGGAAGCAAAGCTCATTGAGGAGGCCACAGAGCTGAGGCTATAGACCGAGATGGCATCTGATGCCTGATTGTCCAGGCAATGTGGAGAAAAGGGAAGGCTCGAATAACCCATTGGCAGAGGGTTGGAAACAGACTGCGCTGAGGCCAAAGACTCAAGGGAAGATGAGCTGTCTAGACTCAGACGCTTTGGCAGTTCTGTGGAATCTGTAAGAGATGATTAAGACAAAATATGAGACAAGAACTGGCACAACTTAGCAAGTATGGCACAAAAACAATAAGACAAATGTCATACCTCTCAACTCATACGGTTTAGCCATAGTTCATACAGATTTTGTGGTGAATCTTACGTATATGGCCGTATCGCACAAATCATACGGATTCTGAAAATTTCCGTTTTTTTTTTCACCAACTCCAAATGATTTGGAGTTGGTGAAAAAAGTAATGCAGGAATACAACTCTGAACACAGTAATGCCACTAAGTAGAATGATGATTAGACATTAACCAGACATTGTATTATGGAGATCTACAATAAATATCATTGAAAACTTCGGGGGGGGGGGGGGGTTCTGCCGTTATTTTGACATAAAATGCTTTGGTATGTTATGAGGATTTTTTGCTCTTTATAAGGATTTTTTTGGTAGTTTATACAGGTTGGCGCTCCGAAAAGTTGACAGGTATGAAATGTATACAAACCAAATAATGAATACAAACCAAATAGTGCCAGCAGAGACTGCAGAGCAAAGTGCAATGTGCGGCGGTTGGCTAGCTTGCCCGTTTTTAGCACCACTTCTTCCTGGCCTACCTCACACAGGTCAAATCCTGCATGTTCATGCAACGATAAATACATGTCATATCTGTAAGTTATTGGATACGATGTGGGAACCTTGACGTGGGAACAAGTTCACTCACCAAGGGCTGCCAAAAACTCATGGCATCCTGGAAGTCTCCAAAGTTGCACACTAATGGACACCTGAATCGGCAGGAGAGAGAAGTCCTGTTCCTTCTCGCCCGTCTGGAGCTGCACTAGCACCTGGTGGAGCTGGGGTAGATGAAGAAAAAGACAGAGAGCAAAAAAGGTGAAGCTTTAAAATGATTAGTCTAATTCTCTTGGCTGTTTTGTAGGACAGGGTTTTGATACATTTCTATATATTTGTTTGAACCACAAAATTAGTAAAGTCAGATCATTTTTACCAACAAATAGCTCGATTTCACGTTCATTACGTCCATAAAATGCACACAAATGTACCACTACTGTATTTACAGGCAGGTGTTAATCTGTTTCTATCAGCTATGAATAGGCTTTAACGGCAAGAGAACATTTAGCAGAGCACATGTGCCCTTGCCTGTTTTGTTTGGGGATTAGCTGAGAACAGAGACACCTTTGTCAACCTGATGTAACTGTTTGAGCAGTATACACATGCCTCTTTCCTCACTTAACTTTTTACATCATAGCTTTATTGCTTCTATCGTCTTGATCAATTTCTCTGACCAGCAATGACCCAACAATGCAAAATACCCTGAATGCATGTTTACAATGGGAAAAGTTGTTGATATGTTACATTCCATGCGTATTAATTAATACAATAAAAACTGTCATGCAGTTACTCCCATACTACGATGGTGTTACAAAAGGTTTGGTGGAATGGATTGCAGGTTGGTGAAGGCACACTTACCATTGCCACCACATTTTTAACAGCCTTCAGATTGCACAGCAGAGGAAGGGGAGAGAGAATAGCATTTTTATTGCATGCACACAAGCCAGCTCACAAGGGTTCAGGTCAATAAGGACAACATTGGCCAAGAAACAGTAGTGTTTAAAATCATATCCTGGAAAAATATTTTGGAGGTTGAGACACTGACACATAATATCAAATACACAAAAAAACATTACTTGAAAACTTGAAAGCTTGAAGTCACTGGTAGTAGAGCGGCACACATACTGCAGCTGATTTCACTTGCACAACCAGCGCGTGATCGATCATTGCTCAGTGAGTGTGGGTGTGAGTGTGAATGTTCCGTCTCCATGTGTGCCATGTGATTGGCTGGTAACATATTCAGGGTGTAGAATAGCACTTGCCCACATAGAGCTGGGATGGGCTCCAGCTTCTGCCCGAAAATATCTTATTGTTGTACTGTATCACACAGAGAGCTGTTTCTAATACGTGAGGGTTTATTATGAGTTTGTTGTTTGTCAGCTTATTGCCACAAGTGGGTAGCCATTTACCGTCTTAAAACAAGTTCTTACCTCACGTTCCGCAAAAATGCGGATAAAGATTATTCTCTGGTGTCACATGTTTGGCTGCAAGATAAGTAGACTTCACATAAAACCTGCACTTGAAGTAAAGCTAGAAGGGCTTTACTAGCACATTTCAATAGAGATTAAACTGACGCTTGTGGTTCTTGTGCAATGGTGTGTATCCAGTACTGATATCACCTTGACGAATATATAATCTATAAATTGTGTGATGCCGACCAAAAATATGTTGAGCATAGTGTAGATGGGTCCATACCCGATTGATGAGCTGCTCCCCTGCCTCTGAAGCGGTGATGAGTTTGCACAAAGCCTGGAGCGCTTGGGGTGGCAGACCTGAGGAGCAGGATCACAGTTTTTGTCAACATCGTAGATTCCTTAATTAGGGACAGGCTGCAGCCTGGAATTTAAGGTTTCATCTATGCTAAATTTCACTTGCTGGAAATTGTGCATTGTGCACACCTAATTACATCGGAATAAAGTTGTTTTCATGTAGTATACACGCCACAGAGATTTGATCAATATTTTTTTTTTTGCTGACATATTAGTCTTGCATAATTTACAACAAAAACCCATTTTGATTTGAATCTTATGGTTGTCTGATACTGACTTTGTCCGGGGTGCTTACCTAGAAGCGATTGTAAAGTGGTACTGCACTGTTGGAGTCTGTCTCCCGGGTCAGCAGTGGGAAAGAAAACTGCTGCGGGGATGCCGGTGCCTGCAGAGTCAAGGCGGAAGCCCACGGCAGTTAACAAAGCCTGCCACCCAGGGACTCCCCCAACTTTATTCTCCACACTTTGCTGGGATGTGTACATTGAGTTCCGTTGACCATTCTGGATCCTTTGAAGAGACTTTTCCACCTGCAAGCAGTACAGCAGTAGAATCAGTAACATGGCTTTCCTTATTAAATCCTTGACTGTGTGAGTCCATGTCTAACCAGGTGGAGTAAAACCCTTAGGGCATCACGTGCACGATCTGGATACTGCAGAATCTCGGCTAAAGCTTGTCCAATCAGGGAGGAGGGACTGTTAAGTTTCACATCACTGCCGATCAGCATGTAACCTGGACAGAAAATAACACTTTAATGAGACCATATTAGGTATTTAGATGTTTAGTTATTTTCCTTCATTAGTTATTGTCATTTTCATTTTTACAACTAACCTGCCCAGTTGGAGGGGTGTGAGTACTGCTTGCTGCTCTGTACAGTTTTCATGGCATCTGCCAGTGCAGCACTAGCCTTGGTCCCATTCAGAAGGGCGGTGTAGAAGGCATGAACAAAAACCTTTGATGCTGCCACAGGGACAGGCCACAAGGACACAAGAACACACTGTGCCCCTGCAGCCAGGAAGGACCGTGTCAAGCCAACAACACCGTCGGCTGTCACCTTGCTGCTGGACTCGAGGTAGGAGCTTATGACAAAGAATCAAAAGAGAAGTTGGATTAAAAAGCAATAGAAGAACTTGAACCATTTCTTTTAACTCTCTATAATGGAATACAATGTCCTTTTCGATGTTAGGCAAGGTCAATTACCATATTTTCATCTTAAAACAATTTATAGTGATGCCTCGCCACTTTGCGTTTCAAGTTTTGCAGCTTAAGTGTTTTGCGTCCTTTCCCTTGTCTCGCATACTGTAGCTTAGTGTTGTGTTCATGATAACTTTTTTTTGTTTAAATGCGCTCTAACCCCTTGCCGCCACCGAAGCAATGGGTATGTGGGAGCATGTTCATCCCTCCACGGAGATGGCACCATCAACAGGGACACATGGCTTCAATGGCGGTGGCGGCGTGTTGCGGGGAGCCTTATTTTGAAGGTTTCCCCACCGGTCACCTCATTTTTTAGACAGGTCACAAGGAAGAAGTGACGACAGCTCAGGCAAAAAAACGACAAAAAAAAAGACCATCGTCTGATAAAAAATAAACCTTAAACCTATTAAGATGACAAGATGAATGTCATCGTGTTTATTTTATTTTATTTTATGTTAACTGTTCTGTGAAGCGCTGAGTCACATATGCAGCTGTTGTGAAAACGCGATATAAATAAAGGTGTATCTTTTTATTGTTGATTTAAAAACCTGGGCTGGGGGGGGGGGGGATCCGGTCCCCATTAACCACAAAAAACGGGGGATTACTGTAGACTATCACTATTTACATTTCTTGCGCTGAGTACTTCACCTACCCAAGAACCACCAGCTTGACAGGTAGCCTAAGGTCCAATATATCCGCAGCTGTCAAGAGAAACTCCTGTAAGGGTGGACTGTCACAAATACTGTCCACATCACTGCTGTCATCTTGTGTGTGGTGAGACTCTGGGTTGGTGTAGCCACTTCCAACTGATCCCTTCCTGCCTCGACCGCTGCTTCCTCTCCTTATCCCAGTACCTCTGCCGATAGTTCCCCCTCCCACGTTAGCGCTTGCTGCACCGGGCGCGTTTTCTGGGTTTGGGGTGAGCACCAGAGCAGCCAATTTCCATGATATGTGAGTAGCAAAGTGGGCACACTCCGCCTGTGTGAGAGCACTCATGACTCTCTCTTTTGTCGCTGCAGTGCCAGAAAGTGGATGGCATCCTAACAGCTCAGCTACCATGAGAGCTTCCTCTTCTGCAGAGGGCATTGGTCCCCACAGCCAGCGGTCCATCACCGGTGATGGCAACCGAGGGTTTCCCACCACAGCTGCCATTGACACCCCACCACAAGAAGCTGGTCCAGGACGTCGGTAGTGAACCTAAAGTGAGGAAATGACAAAAAGGTTGACTTCTTAGTTTTTCGGACAATGGCATATGCCATTAAATGCAGACAATGAATGTCAATTGTGACTTTCTGGATAAAAAGCAAAACCTTTGCACAGGAACCGAGGCCTTGGATTGAGGGAACAGCAATGAGGCTAAAACGCTCATATAGATACTCATTGGATGAACTTCCTTTTAGCAGAGCAAAGGGGATAAGATAAAGTTCTCCCTCTAGCACCATGACAAGTTGTCTGTGTCTGCCCACCGGACCACTGGAGTGCATCAAACCCTATTGGACAAAATGATAAGCGTACAGATCGGCAGTTAGAAAAATAAATATTGGATGTGTGTTGGCTCCTCCATGCCTCAGAGCTCCTAAACGCAGAAAGGTAACACTCACCCCTTCCATAGGTGCAATGAGCAAATCATAAAGTGCTCTGAGAGGAGGTTTCCCCAGGTTGCTGGCGCGATGAGGCAGGGAAGAACAGCCGTCTTTGGCAGGTGACATGGTGTTACTGAACAGGCTGGTCATGCTCTGGCAGCTCCTACCAAAGCACAACATGTCAGATTATACATTATCATTCTTGCTGTGTATCCAATTATGTTAAGTAACTTAATTACCTAATATTTAATCACTAGGTGACCTTGTTCTTGTAATTTTCACAATTTTAAGACAAAAGATACTGTGAGCTCAAGCATCGAAATTTAGTTTTAAATGTGAACTGATAACGTTGATGGAATGACAATAAAGCAAATCTAAGTCTATACTGCATTAAGTCAACTGAATTAAACAGTGCATTTAAATTAAAAATGCATCCATTTGAGCAAAGATTATTCCATATACAGTAAAAATAAATGACAGCATATGACGCAGCCGCACGAAGAACAAGAAAACTATGAATGTTGTATATCTGCATTCTTTAATATTTTATACAGTTGTCAATTGACGTGTCTTCCCCACTGACAGCAGCCATATGCCTCAGCACCATTTGCTGTGTCGAGATATGGCTTCCACTGCAGTTTATGGGGATTTTTGTGTTTTTGTGTGTCAAGAGTTGCACAACACACTGTTCCCGAAATATATTCAAATCCACAAGGTGGCAGGATTGCGCTTTGGTAGTCTGCAACAGTGTTCTTCCTTTACATTCCACTCGCGGTGATTTTTTTTTTTGGAGGAAGAGTAGACTGTCCTCACATTTGTCCATTGAAAATAGTCTCCAAAAGCAGAGCAGCATAGCTCGACCAATGACTAATTCGATTAATTTTCACAGAAGGTGTGTTTTACTTCGGCTCCCCGTGTCATCAAGAAAACTCAACACACCGGGAAGTTGCTAATGATGGCCATAGGGGGAAAAAGCCTTTGGTGCAGCAGGAGCACAGGGCCAAGTTTTATTGCCACACTTGTCACAAGCCTCCATCTGCTCTTTCTTCCAAGGTCCAGCCAAAAATCATCGAGTCAGCCGTTCTGGGAGCCTGGAGCCACTGTAGTTTCCCAAAGGCATCACTCACTCACTCACTCACTCACTCACTCACTCACTCACTCACTCACTCACTCACTCACTCACTCACTCACTCACTCACTCACTCACTCTTTCAGCCCTGGGCAAAAGGCTCGATGGAAAGCAAACAATCGTTTGTTAGGCTGACAGGATGGAAGAATGAGAGAAGAGGAAAGGGATAATCTGAGAAGATGTGTGTCAAGTGTGAGAGAAACAGTGAAGAGAAAAGACAGAGCATGCTGAGGATGGCTTACTTGTAAGGGTACCTAATTTGGGGAAAAAACATCTTTAAAAAAGTGAAACTGGAGCTTAAAAAAAATCATAAAAGTAAACTAGCACCCAAAGTAAGCATTTGTAACGACCCAAATCAACAACACTTTTTTTTTTTTTGCATAATTAATTTCTCATCTCAAAGACCAGTGAGCAAGCTCAATTCCGGATTCAATTTGACATTTCACATTCCTGTTTGATTTGATAAGATGTTAAGAGCTCCTTGGGATATCAAATGGTCTCTTTTCGTTTTTATGACATGTGGTCTATTAAGTGCCCCCCGCCCCCTCAAAAAATAAGAACATTGTATAATAATACACTAACCCTATTGGGGAGAAGACAGCTTTTCCCATCCTATATATCAATGCCTGTCAGGAGTTAGTTCCGAAGGTATTTACACATTTGATTGGCTCTGACTAAAATAATTTATAAACCTTTCTCTGAATTATGGGTTAATGTTGTCTGTCGATAGCCTTCATTCCAACAAAAGGAGTGCACGTGCAGTTCATAATGACCCAGAGAAGGGCTCTTTGTCTTTTGCTGAGAACAATTTTAGGCTCCACAGCACAAGGGTCTTCATATTCCCTGGCTTTTATTTTTTTTTGAAGCACCCAAGAATGAGTGGATTATTACTGGGAGCCCATTAAAGGGGCTTAATGAGCACCAAGACTCAATTAAAGATGGAATTATCCTCTCATCAAAGAAAAGCTCAATAGAGTACGAGGACAGGGAAATCTGACCCAGTCAGACACACATTCACTCATGTCCATAATATGTTAGCGTACACTACTATTCAGCACCAGTGTGAATGAGTGCCTTGCTTAGCATCGATAAAACAATGCTTTGAGCAAACTACCATACAGTGAACACAGTGGAATCTACACATTCAAAAATGTGTACCAAAATACAGAGAGGGCAGTTAAATACGTAGACACACTGGTGTCAATATCTGGCATGCGCAGTATATAGGCACACGGACCCAACCGATCAGAACAGACAGATGATAGAAGCTTTAGAGGTTTGGCTCTACTCAGTCTATTTAATGAAGGGATTCGCATGCTGCCTCCGCATAAACTGAACAAATAAGAAATGACTCCTTCCACAGATGAATCAGTGAATTCTGAACTAAAGCAGCATTCCTCTTTTCTTTACTCGGTTGAAGTCTGCTGACTTTCCATCTACAGTACTCTCAATGGCACACATGTCCAAATATGTTTGCAACATTCTCCTACCTGTTGAAAAGATTGTTTCTGGACACCATGCGCAAGAAGCCTGTAGGATCAGTGACGGAGTTAAGCTTGTTGTTTAACTCCTCAAATTGTTGGTCCAATAAATCTCCTGCTTCACTCTCCGTTTCGCTGCTTGAACACCCTCTAAAAAACAAAAACAAAAGAGACATGAAACAGTCCTTGTCACTGCAGTCTTGGCAAAAGAACCGTACTTCCGCTAAGTAGACAGGATAAAGACATGCATTGTTCCGCTGTGGATATTTGAAAAAAATTATTCTTATATGCCGTAAAAATGTGGACAGTTCACCCCACACATACAGTAGATGGCCTAAATTCACTTGGCTTCGTGCAAAAACCCTGCTGGGGTGTACGTTCATAACAATGCTGATGATGTTGATCCAGCCAGTGAGTCAACCACCCCCCACCCGCTATCTCGCCATTAATTATGGCCATCTGAAAAAAAAAACATCCCTGTGTGACTCTATATCATTTTACTCCTATGACTGTATCTCAGAATAATTATGATATGACATGAGATTTACCTACATGAGCTGCTCATACTGCAAAACCAAATACCACCGACACACATTTAGAGGCCTAACCTAGTTTTATTGATTTTGGTTTTTACAAATATAATAATGTTGGGATTTGCTTGACACTGTGAGGCAAATATTCCTTGAACAGTATAGCATATATAACTTTATATTGTAGTATTGTGTAGGATTTGTCTAAATATTGTGAACTATCAGGAAAAATATGGCAAACATATTAGAAATAGCTTGCAGTATTGTGCAAAACAGATTTACAGCACTGCAACCACAATAAGTATGAAATGAGTACCTTTCTGACGGTGTCAATCAAAATAATCCATCCATCCATTTCAAATTTACAAGGGTTGAGGGTGTGCTGGAGCCTATCCCATGCAGCTGTCTTTGAACAGTAGGCGCGGAACACCCTGAACTGGTTTCCAGCCAATCACAGGGCACACATAGACAAACAACCATTCACGCTCACAATCACAACTCGGTACAATTTAGAGTATAAAATTAAGCTACCGTGTGGAAACCGGAGTACCCAGAGAAAACCCATGCAGGCATAGGGAGAACATGCAAACACCACACAGGGATGCCAGGGCCTGGAATTGAACCCATCACCTTCTGCACCCTGAGGCCGACATCTTCACCAGACGTCCACCAAGCCGCCTCAAAACAGATCAATTTTATAATTCCATGGGATGGGTTTTGAAACAGCTCTTGTATTGAATATCAGAATGTTCAGGAGTTTCGGCACGTGAGTTTACATATTCCAACATATGAATAACAAGTGTGTTTTCAGCAACATCCTTTCCTCTCAATACACTTTTGCACACATCCTCTATCAAGTCTTCATCCCATTCATGATGTGGTTTCACTGAGGGCGCTGCTGATCTTTTGCTCTACCATGGAGGATGAATGGGCTCAAAAGTGTTGCCATATTGTGCCCATTCAAGCGCATGTTGGGATTGCTTCCCATCGGAGGGATAAATGAGCTGGTAATGGGGGAGGAGGCCCCCAGCCTGTTGTTGAGTGGAGAGGCAGGTGTCAGGCAGGCCACCTGGTCAGTGCAGTTCAAACAGCAATTGCAGGAAATGTGACTTAAGTCAAAAGCAGTACAGACCCATGGATCGAAGAGGTCAAAACTACACTCTATAGTGACTGTACCTTGCCACATTTACCACACTCCTTGCAAGAAAACCCTGTTGTCTGTTTGGGCTTTGACTGCCTTATTGATTTTTGCTTTTCCTTTTGAGAATTCTTCTTCTTTGTAAATGTGTCGGCTTCGCTGTGTTGTGTGTTGTGAAGAGAGTGGCCAATGAAAGAGCCATCATTCCATCTCACTCGAAAGACGGTATTCGACCAAAGCTAGGAGTGGAGACGTCTAATCGCAGTGAGCAATGGGGTGGAATAACACACTTTCCACACCCCACACATTTCCTATAACTCAATGGAGGAAATCCTCTTGTTGAATTGTACAGTTTTTATACGATACATTTGATGACAATATCTGTCAATGACCTTAAAGTAAGCTCACCTGCTGTAGTATGATTCAACTCCAAGGGCCTCTCGTGCACTGGCAATGTGCTGCTCCAATGATGAGGCACTGACCACGCCTCCACCACCGCCACCTCCCTCCTGGAAGTCAGACCCTATGTCTGATATGCCTTCACCCAAGTACACCTCATGGAACTTCAAGATGCCTATGGAAACAACATTTTATGTAGGTACATAAAAGCTGTCGCTTTCACCAACCACAAACTGAGAGTTAGTGTTAGACAGAGAGTTACCCTTTAATAGCAACAAAACAAATTTGCAAATAGCGGAAGCTGTGGTTGCCAACAAACGCAGGGTTTAGGAAATCTACTCCAAATCCGCTCGAGCCATCAATGGTGAATAATCAATTAATGAACCAGTAAATGTATTCATGTTAAAACATAATAATAATAATAATAATAATAATAATAATGATAATAATAAATAACCCTGGACATTTGCTATGCAAAACAGTCCTCATTTTTGAAAAGTTCATTGGCTAATACCAAGAAAATAAATAGATTCAACCAACGTTCAACCCTCAAATATTTTTTTCTCATAAAACAAAGAAAAATTGAATCTGCAGCAAATATGTGCAGTAGGGCATCTGCGGAGATAAATGAATAAAACACATTCCATTCAATAAAATATAAGTGTAAGCTGTCTTTGCCATCTGGCCCACACTGTGACAGCTCTTCCTATCTTTTGAGGAGTAATGTAGGGTGGAGCAGCACACGATGGGAACTGGAGTACAAAGCCGTTTTTTTGTCAATGCGGGTGTTTCGTTTCACATGACACTAGTACACTTTCATTTACATGTCCATTCAGGCTATGATGATGTGATTTACAGCGTAATTACAACATTTGTAACCCTTTTTTGTGAGTGCAGCCCCTTCAGATAGCGCCATGTTTGTGTACCAGCTGGTTACCAGGGAATGCCAGGAAGTGAACAGACAGCCGATTAACGAGCAAGTGGTTCCCTATTAACTTGGGGCAGCATAATGTGCTTTGGTGATCTCTGTTGTCCCTGAAGCGTTACCTTCATTTGTATCAATAATGCTATGGTTCAAAATTCATCGGGTTGCCTCTGAGCTGGATTTGATCAAATGTTAAAGCTTGGTGGAATGGGACACGGGTCACGGCTTTTATTTCCCCCTTTTTGCACCAAGGATCAGTAGCAAAGAGCTGAATGTGACATGCACTAATTATGCTCATAGAAAATGGGACCGCTTAAGACGCTGGAATTTCACGACTCATAAAAGATCAGACATCTTAGTGCCACTGCCTGAGTCGGTGTGACCCGGTAGTCGACAAGAGATGAGAATGCATTGCAGAAAAAAGTGTTCAAAAACTGAGGGAACGAAAAGCAGGGTGAGGAAAAAAACAACAACCAAGAGATGAAAATAGATTCAACAGAGATGTGTTTAGCTTTTGTCAGGTGGGAAGATATTGCCAGTGTTGTTTGGCTCTGTCGCTAACAATTAGCATGGTTCACAGGCAGAAGCCCTGAGGGGTGGGGAGGCAAATCCCAACAGTGAAGTGGCAGGTGGTGCTGTTGCATGGTGTGAAGATTGGCCTCCACTAACCCATTGCTCAAAATAACACTAGAAAATTAGAAAGGGCAAATAAACCACTTGATTTCAAACTTGAGTTACCGGTACTTTTGGTCCAACTGATTTCTCCATTTTGTGCATGGTGAACACATCTCACCTGAGATTGAATATTATCAAAAAATAAATGGTATATTGCCAGGATCAATGCAAATATAAACCAGTTGCGAAATGTGGCCGTTAACCCTTTCATGCAACCTGTCACCTGATAACATGATAAGCCGTCCACTGTAGCAACTGCTGTCCCTCAAAGGGTTAAAAAATAGACTGAATAGACGTCGAGCAAACATACTCCAAAGCCAAGTCAGTTCTTACCTGCTCCTGGGGCTAGTAGCCAGCTGTACAGGTAACCAGCAGCCATGGAAAAATAAAGTACCAATGCCCTCTGACTGTTGACGGTGTCCAAAATGTGCTCCACTGTTACTGGGGTGTAGGGATCGGAGTCCTGTTGACCCGTCTGCCTTTCTACCAAAAGGTCAGCGAAAGCTCGTGTACGTCCTCGCTCGGCCACAGCCAGAGCCTCATCATGGTGGCCTGTAGTGCGCAGACATTGGTACTCAGAAAAAAATACATCGAAAACATTGCAGTCTTAAATTATTGACAGGAATTCAAAGTTGGGAGGAAACGTACCTAGGCTCACAAGGACCCTTTGGAGAGCCTGGTAGCAAGAAGTTTGCAGGTCAAACAGGGAAAGTTTGTAGTCTGTGCTGTGCTGTGCTTCATGTCTGATAGTCTCGAATAGTGCAGATGCCCTGTAAAGCTGAAACAACGATAGCAATAACTGTAATCCACATTCCATTGCATGAGCTATCAAATCACATGAACTAAAACTGGTTGTGAGTCACTGAGTGTGTTTTCACCTTGGTGTGTAATTTACCCATGTTTTGATCAAGTTTCAGGGCTCACGGCTTATCCAAGGTAAAATGAACTTTCGAGGTCCATTTTAAACTGTACATTTCTATACAAATATGAGCATACTAAAATGATGATACATCATTTAAAAAGATGGTAAGACTGCAGAGGGGCACGAAGATCTTTTTATCAGAATTATTTGCTAGTTCCTAATTCAGACATTTTCAGCACTGCCAAGCTGCCAGAGGAATCATGAAATGTGGGAGCAGTAAGTTTCTGTCGACCATAACAGTGTGTTAATAAAAACATGTGAACTGATTAAAAAAAGTATTCTTCCACTAGGTGGTAGCATCACACCTACTCGATCTGGCATGCTCTCCAGCTTTCTAAAACAAGGACGCCACTTGAATTTGTTGATGAATTGCCATGCAACTCAAGTGAGCATCTCCGCAGTTCTGATTTGAATTGACAAGGAAGAGGACAAACTATTATCTTGGCCTTTTAAGGTGAGCAGGATCCACACACTGCTTGGTATCCCTGTGGTTACTAGATGACTTTATTTGGTGTCAAATGCTGTATTTAGAAGAACAGAGAGATGATGGAAAGGCATTGTGCTGGGGACTATTGCACCTTGCCCAACAAAGCTGGCTAGGAGTGCCGATTCATTGAAGCCTTTATTGATTTCCTATTCCTGCGCCAATGGTCATGCTGGAGGATGACTGAGAGCGCTACAGAGCCACTCTCCAGGAGTCCCCACCGACACGAAGGCTTTTAAAGCACTCTTCTCACACTGCTTGATCACAGTCACACAAGACAAACAACTGCAGTAAATAAAGGGTTGCAGCTCAAGGTGAAATCATTTGTATCAACAGTGTTTTAATTTGAGAGGGAGGGGGAGGATAGAGAGAGAGAGAGAGAGAGAGAGAGAGAGAGAGAGAGAGAGAGAGATACATTCTTATTAGCACACATGTAAAGAATGTGGCTCATCTGGAATATCCCAAGGTCATGCTGCAAAGTCTCTCAGATGGAGTGGGGAGTAGAGATCAGTTGAGAATCTATTCGCTCTGCTGCGTTAGTGCTAGAAGAAGCGGTGAGTCCCTTGGTGATTCTGCTGATATGGCTCTGGGCCGATGACTGCAGTGCTAGTTCCATTTTTAAGATTTTGCAGACACCCCTTTAAAAATGAAACTCATTTCTCAAAACATCGCGGCTGCCAATTCCAGATGTGTTTTGTCTATGGTGAACTATCGGGCTGTGGTCCAGACAACAAGGACGCAAACCCAAAATGTCACCGACTCCAACGTGGCTATTTTGGACATGTGATGTAAATGTCAGTGACATACGGAATCAATGATGCGAGTTGGATGCACACGCTCTTCTTGTCATTTCTGTAAATGACCTCCTGCCCCCGGGAAACGTCCCTCTCAGACAAATAACATCAACGGGAAGCAAAATGTTTCATCTGCAGAAAAGCACTGAAATTTAAGTAACCGTCAATTTATTGATTTTCATTGCTCTTCTAACACATGGATGTTAAGTGGTTGTCAGAGTAGTATTGTTGTACTGATTAAAATGATCACAGTTTAATCCGGGTGTCACAGTGAACAACAAGTCCACACCTATGATTTTACATATAGGATGAAGAATGTGAGGTCAAGTGCTTTCATTCTTCACATATGCTATATGAATATCAATTATAAGTCAGGGTCATGGGATTTATCGAGGCTAACACATTCAAGAACAATCACCGAATCCAAATTAGAAGACAACTTCGACTTGGAAACGTTATCCTTGCTGCTGCATACGGCAAAATTAATTGCATACGATGACTTTGATCAACACCCTTTTTGAGGCCAATACAAAGCTATTCCAAATTTAAACCCACGCGCTAATTTACCTGACTATGAAGAAGAAATCAGATCTGATGTGGCAGTATATGGATGAGAGACATTTGATACTCGAGAGACTCCTGATTCCCATGGTTTGAGTCAATTGTTAGATTCATTTTCTTGCCGAACACCAAATATTTGTTTAAACCTTGAAGACTATTCAAATACAATGCATGCACATGACTCCAAGGCCAGGTTAACGCTGCATGACTAGATCTGATCTTTTTATGTACTTGTTCACATTACAAAAAAAAAGTGACTACTAATGTGAACATAACGTGTCCGTGATATGACACGCATGTGCACAAAGCACAACGTCGAGTTACAGACGCAAAAAAAATAAATAAATATATATATATATATATGTCACGAGGAACAAATGCCCACTTTAGAGCTTCATGTTTCAAGTGGGATTAAAAGAAAGTCAAACATAAAAGTGACACTGTTCCTCTGAATGACTTTGCACAGACTTTTGTTAGTCATTGTCGCTTTGGCCCATCTGTGCGGAATGCATTGTGGGCATTTGATGAAATACAGGTCGGATATGTGAGGATGAGCGCCTGCTCAAGCTGTGTTACTGGCTACTCCAGTTGTCGTTTTCTTCTCCAGAACATTCCAATTGCATTGCATTGTTGTAGTGGCCATGGCCAATGCTAGTGAAATGGTTCTGATTGGTTTTGGATGATCTCTCAGCTTCACAACTGTTTATTTTCCATACACAGCTCTCTGGCTTTCATGATGATTAAAATAATATCTTCACAGGCTAAATTCAAGTATGTAACTGAGCATAGACACTCTGTGCAATTTACTCTATGAATAAACAATGTAATGGGACAGATGCATATAAAAATGCATGTTCATGTTCTAATATGTTTGCTTAAGAAATAAAAGAGTAGGTTCAAACAAAACGTGATATATTCAAAATTGTGTCATCCGATCCAGATGTGAATACCTGGAAATAAATGCTGCAATGTTGCAGTCATGTACCAGATTTATCTTTTGATTTCAAACCCAACATTTTCAGTCAATAGTAAATATATTGGAATTGCTATTCATGTTACTACTTCTGTAAAAGGAAACAAAAGTTAAACTAATACTTTTGGAAGGGAGCATAATAGCATACATTTGTTTTGTTGGACTAGATTCTTTGAGGAAAAATCTGGCACGTATCCACAATTACAATATAATTGGTTAGCAAAAGATGACAGTTTGTCCAATCATGTTGCACCTGCTTGTTGTATGAGTAAACTTGGGCAAAGCACTCTATCGACCAGGCTGTAGTTAAAGGTCACTTTTCAATTGTGAAGCAAACATGTGAAAGGAAATCTGTAGTTAGGATAACGTTTGCTGTAGTTGAAAAAAAAAATGGCCTGAATGAATCAAGAACACGGATCCTGTTGTCACTAGCTCGCTTTGGTTTTGGAGAAAATCGAAAACAGTCACACTGCAGAATGTAAAACACATCTTGGGATACATACATGTGCATATTTTTAGGTATTATGAGAAATAAGATTTGGACAAAACTGATTTTGAACATGAAAGCAGCTCAACAACATCCCCGTAGTCACTTATGGAAAAAAAAATCAATAAAATAGAACCGTAGCATGTGGACAGACTGCAGCAAGAGATGTTAAATGTATATTTCATGCCTGGCAGGTGGGCAGTGGGTTTAACAGCGGAGTGTAGGTCTGATGCGTGTATGTGTGATGTGGGCCGCTCTTCCCACCTCCCGGGAGCCCGCACAGAGGGAACGGCGGCAAGCAACAGCAGCGTGGCCACTCTAATGATTTCTTTTTTAATACTCCTAATAATCTGAATGTGTGACAGGCGGAACATGTTTGCATTCTCTCAGTGATTCCGTAACAATTGGCAGCTCTGTGTTTTGCCACATAAAAATTGACCCAGTATTGCGGTCCAAAGCGCTTGTTTGAAATGCTACTGTATGATTCGCAGAGTCTAAGGTGCATATGGTGCATAAGGGGATGATGGTTCAGATACAGGGTAGTTGAAGGAATAACCATTCGTTAAATCACCTGATGTTGGGCTTCCTCCAGATTCCCACTGGCCCAAAGAGACAGCCCCAGACGATGGCGGATCTTTGCCTCCTCTTCACGCCGAGCTAACTGCTCTGCAAGCCGCAAGCCTGCCAAAGAAGGAAGGAAGCGTGAGAGGACAAGCGTCAGAGGAGGCAGGTAAAAATTATTCCGAACAGGCGTGTTCGTTCGAAAGAACAGATGTGAGCGTGGCGTGGCGCTGATGTTCAGCACGTGAACAGGTTGAAGTATTTGGCCTCGTTTCTAAGCTGCAACTCACAGTGGGACAAGAACATTCAAAGGCACACATTGACAGAGGAAGGCTGTCCACCAATCAATGCACAGGATCAACTGACTCAGCAAACACAAACACACACCTAATGCTTAAACAACAAAGCACATCGCTTCATGATCACATCAACAAATGTTTACAAACCATCAATATCTAATAATGGACCCTGAGCAAAGTATACCATTTCACAATTGGTGTTCCTCAAACATAATGTTTGATTTAAAAAAACAGCTAATACGAAGATTTAATCTATTAGGGAAACAAACTATCGCTATCTATGCTAGTACTGTAAAGTTAAAGACATCGTAATCCTCAGAATTTACGACCACCATTCATAGCAATCAACAGATAAAAACAGTGGAACTCAAGCAAAACTTGTAATTTTGGAAGTTGTGGGTCACACTTTTATTTATTAATGAATTATAGCAGTTTATATTAAGTCTTAACTGATAAAAAAAAATGCTCAGTGCCGATTTCGTACTCTTTTATAAGGACCCACTTATCGTAAAGGGGTACTATATAAGTACTTTGTGATATTTTGTTCGACTGCAAGAGCTCATGAAGCTGACAGCCATCAGCATACACGCAAATAAATGGAGTATGTGCTCAGCGTGCAAGGTGACTATGCGTCATCAGTAACTATGGCAAATCACCCGCAAGCCTGCAGTTTGCCTTTCACTTCCTGTAGCTCAAGCAGTGATGTGTATGTCACATCTTTGCATGTGTCCTTAGCCTGCCTGCCGGATACCTGGTTCTGCCCAATTATTCATTCATTCATCTTCCGAACCGCTTGATCCTCACTAAGGTCGCGGGGGGTGCTGGAGCCTATCCCAGCTGTCTCCGGGCAGTAGGCGGGGGACACCCTGAATCGGTCGCCATCCAAACGCAGGGCACACAGAGACGAACAACCATCCACGCTCACACTCACACCTAGGGACAATTTAGAGTGTTCAATCAGCCTGCCACGCATGTTTTTGGAATGTGGGAGGAAACCGGAGTACCCGGAGAAAACCCACGCAGGCCCGGGGAGAACATGCAAACTCCACACAGGGAGGCCGGAGCTGGAATCGAACCCGGTACCTCTGCACTGTGAAGCCGACGTGCTAACCACTGGACTACCGGGCCGCCGTCTGCCCAATTACTTAGGAGAAAATGCTATCACACAGAGAACAATGACGCCAGGTGGAAGGAGGTTTGTTGGGCCACACATCACACCAAGGTGTTAAATGTATGGCACACAGTCAGCAGAATGCAATAAGCTATTGCTTTTTGGGAAGTCACTTCAACACACTTATAAGTGTATTCTTTCGGCTTGCTTATGCGATGGCATAGTCTAGACATGCTTTTGGTCAGAGCTGGCAAAAAATGGGCCAAGCCACACTCGTGCTGCGTTTTCCCGGCAATACTGGAAAACCGTCTGTGGCCGGAGAAGATAAGCCAAGAACAGAGAGCATGACCTGAAACTATTCCACAAACCTCACCAACACAGCACGTAACTGTAGACTTCATGGCTCCTCTACGGCCACGCTCGCCGGCAGCCTTTGAAGCCTGATTCAGTCCACCAACAAGCCTCTACCCCCACTCTCCTTATCTTTCCACACAACCTCGACCGCCCTCTTTCTCCTATGCATCAGCTGTGCTCTTCCTTCCCTCTACTGCCACGACTCATTTTCTCATCTCTGTGCCTCCCCTCTACCTGTTTCATCTCGACTGGGGCGGCAGTGCTCACAGGGCCTCGGCACTGTTTAGGGCTCATTAAGCGCTGGAACAAGAGAAAGGAAACAGATCTAAATTATCCTCTTCATTCTCTGACAGGCTCACCCCTCATTCATCCCAACTGTAGCGCTGAGCCTTTCATCTGCCTAGACACACACACACACACACACACGCACATGCACACACACACACACACACACACACACACGCACACACACACAAGCACACACTGTTATAGTTATTTTATGATCAAGCCGGAATGTCAACCAACTCCGTTTTCTTTAGTCTCCATTTGACAGGCAAATAATACATGTGAATCATGACTCATGCCCATCTCTGATTCGCCTCTCTGCCCGCCTGACATCTTTCTTTTCTCTTACTCCTAGTCTCTCTCTTTCCTTCCAAACGCTCTTGTTCCCTCTGTTCTCCTTCTCTGTATCATTCAGTGTCTGTCACTGTCACCAAGCAAGCCTTCGGTGTGCCCCGCAGGCACAGTCACGTTGCAGTGGCTGACACCAAGATGTGGCTGTGCCTGGCTACCCCTATTGAGCAACCACAGAACGTGTTAAAGGCGGCTTGACAGATGGATGAGAGAATCTCTGCAGCCCCCAAGGACCACACACATCCGCCTTTCGAAACAGCTTTTATGTGCAAATATCATTTCCAACTACATGGGAAAAGGCCGTGGAATTTCATGCGTGCACAACAAATGTCGGCGGTACAAAAGCCTGTGGGGGCAGCATTATTTCGTAGAATTGTGGTCCCCAATATTTTTGCCACCAGGGACCAGTTCATGGTAAGATAGATTTTTCGTAACCTGGCGACCAATTCAGGGTGACCTCTGCCTACCGCCCGAAGACAGCTGGGACAGCTATGGCAGCTATGATTGTTTTTCAATCTATGTGTGTGGCCCAGTACCAAACGAACCAGTGCTTGGGGACCATGCTGAAGTTTGAATCCATAAACTTCAGTTTTAAATGTACAAGGACTACATGCAGTAAACAATTACATGGCTGCTATGGCTATTATTTGGGTGAACTTAGGCTCCACTTGTCTTTAAAATAAAATTAGTGCGATAGGGCCACATTACGGTTTGATTATGTGTTGTTCTATTAATGAAACATGGAAAGACTGTGCCACGACTCACTCCAGCACATGGCAGCACATGGCTGGAGTGAGTCATTGACGTTGTTCCGCATCAGTTGCTGAGTCACTGTGGAAAAGCACAGACGGTTGTCCTGAATGGATAATGTGTAAAAGACAAAGGCAGCCTACAGCTGAACATTCTGTTGTTTCTGAAGCAGCTATGTTATGACATCTCTGTGTTGAAGAGGCTATAGATCCAAGGGGAACTGAGCCTGAAACTCTGATTGATGAATTCATTGCTTTAGAGTTATGTGTCCATTTTGTTCATAAGATATAAGACACGAAAGATGAGACCAGGTGTTTTCCGAGCTGAACTCAAACGGCATGTCTTCGATTGACAAGACCGCAACAGTGAGTGAATACAGTATCAGGCACTGATTATGTATACAAACTAACTTGGGACGTTACATTGTACAAACAGTGCTTGCTGTAGTTAATATTTTTTGCTTGTAATTGATATTTTTGGGGAAACTAACAAGTACATTGTAGTGCAGAACTTTAAACTAGCAATACTAGTATGTAAACACACATACGCACAACCCAGACTTTGTGGTCAGGGTAGGTTGGCTAGAAATAATTGGCTATGAAGTACTGTATAGTGAAGGCAGAGTTCGTTTCCACAGCCAGACTGAGGAACAATACGAGGACAGCATTGGGGGCACCTGGAGGACAGAGTGGAGATAGAACGGGCTGTCGCTTTTGTTTTCATTAAGTTTCAAAAAGCAGGGTCTCCGAGGGGCTGTGGGGTTGCTAAGACCCAAATAATACAAATAATGCCGATTTCTGGCTGCTGGAGATGTAGTCTGGTTTCCTTGCATTCACTCCCTGCAGGGTGAGCTATGACTTGCCCCACATAGGAGCTGCAATTTTCTTGGATTCAAACAGGGCTTGGCCCATAAAACGGTGGGTGTACCTGAGCAAGAGGTCTTTTAATAGTCATGTGCAAAAGCTAGAGAAGCGGATATTTAGCGCACATAAATGGGGCGCTACAACCTCTGCACTGACTGAGATAATCATTTTTTGAGAGGCCAAACTGGGAGTTTTCTTTTCATTATAATCTGACACATGAAATGTGTCACAGTGGGAAAATATTTTTTACCAACTCGCTGCAAAGAACTCTCTGTGAAAAGTACAAAGGTGGGTAGAACAATCGGCAGTAAACAGGAAAAAGGCTTTGGCACGCATCCACATAGGTTTGCGCAGACACAAACGCTGGAATACCGATACGACAAGAGAGGCAGGGGCAGATGCATAAAACGCACCCTGAATCCCCCGTGCGCTCATAATCAGAAAAGCACAAAGACACATATACAGCCACACAAACGTGCACATCCTAATAAAAATGTAGCAAAGGCTTAGCAGCAAATAGGCTGTGAATTTCATATTCATGAATTCACAAAACTCTAAGCCCATCAGCTCAGGCAACAAAGGCAATGCTCAGTGCTGTTCTCGCTGCCTCACTCACCTTCCTGCAGGTACATGACAGCTTGTGAATAGTTCTGCAGTGCGTGGTGTGTTCTCCCCAGGCTGCCATAGGCTAGCGTCTTGGCAGCCAAGTCATTAGTCTGCGCTGCCACACTGAGATGCTGCTCTTGGAACACAACCGCCCTCTCGTAGTTTCCCAGAGACTCATATGTAAGGCCCAGGTTCCCATAGGCACGAGCCTGGCGCGTGGTGCTTCCAGCTTCCTCCGCAATCTCAAGGTCACTCTGGTGGCATCGCAGCGCTGTCTCATATTCTCCCATCGCTTGGTATACGGCTCCTAGACCACAGCTGGCGTCGCCCTCCAGTAGTCGATCTTGGGTGTCGCGAGCAATGACCAGCTGACGCTCCAGACAAGAGATGGCCTGCTCATAATTGCCTAACTGGCTGTGCAGCGCGCCCAGTTCACCATAGGCCTGAGCCTTGACTCCACACTCTCCCAGCTCATGAGCCACCACTAGCCGCTTCTCAAAGCACACCAGCGACTGCTGGAGGTTTCCCATTGCCCTAACGAGAGAAACAGAAAGTGTCAGAAAGAGCCTCGCGCACACAAACAGACCAATAGGAAGGTGCAGATGCATACTATAAGAATGCAATACACAATAACAAACATAGTACAATATGAAGACACTCAAGTGTATCAAATTAAGTGTCGATAGAGTATTTTACTTTTGGGGACACTTGCCTCACACAAAAAAATCTTGAGAAATGCGGTATTTGTATAACTGGATATGGAATTAAGATTACCGTTGTGTGCCTGTTTTCCCTCTGGATTGTGTTAAGTGTGTGTAGACAGAAGTGTATTTATCCCCTTCTAAACCTTTAGCTGGCTTCCACAGGCTTCAAACATTTACTGTGCTATCACAGTTTCAGGAATGTCAGCAATTGTTTAATGCCAATTCAAAGGGTATGGGAAGGTACAAGAATTAAGATCTTCAGAGTCAATAATGTTGTGTTATAAGTATTTGACAGAAGACTGGTGGAAGATGAGAGGGATTTATGAGTGATGATTATTCATTCCCTCTGAACTCGCGCATTCCTGATACCACCAAGTGTGATTGCAGAGTCGCTGACAACGCAAATGAAGAAAACAATCTGCCAGGTGAGAAAAAAAATAGCAAGCATTTTTGCAAATATATTTTCATTGTAGACTCCTTGGTTGTGAGCTTTGGCAGATAAAGGTTAAAAAAAGCACAGGTGTCAGATTACTTGAAATCAGTAAGCTACGCGATGTCAAAACTTCTTAATTTGCAGATAACATCAGCTGCTGAGACAGCTGGCACTCGTCTAGCACAAAAGCTTTGCTTTCTAAAATAAATAATATCCAAACAATGAGTCCTATAATTCTTCAATATATTCAGTAAATACAATTATCTACAGCGGAAACAACAACAAAAGCAGATACATACCTCAAAGGTATGTTTGCAGATTTTTTTGTTTATTTTGTTCCAGAATATAATTTTGTGTTGCATTGGAATGACTCGGCACGCAGGGAAAATTGTCTTCAATATCGGCGGGAGGGATCTCTGAGAGCGAACAACGGTAGTTGCCCCGATGATCACACACTCTCCCATTCTCCGCCAGTTTGAACTTTTATTATAACATACAAGAAAAACACTGCCCCTGATAATTGTTTAATTCGTTTTCTACGGTTGTCAGGAGCTGTTTCAGATTTATTCCAGAACAGTAGAAAGTTGTATCATCAGCAAATAGGACACATTTAAATTGTTTTGAGACCTTGCAGATACCATTTATATTTCACGTGTTAAAACATGCTTTTTCATGTTTTAACACGTGAAATATAAATTGGGTGTCCTTTTAACATATCTTGTGAGTGCACCTTATTAAGTCATACCTATACCTTGCAAATCTCGAGTAAATATAAAACACTGACTTGTTCCAGGTTATGTACACTTCCATTTGTTTGATGATGTTCAACTAATTTATGGACTATATGGAAGCCTGATCCTCAAAATGAAAAGAAATGATCCACACCTTTTTTAATTGAAGCAGACTCACCTGTGTCCATTTCCCAAGCCTCTGTACGCCTTCTCCTGATCCTGCATACGGTTGAGACTCTGAGCTACTGCCAAATACTGGTCGTAGTACTTGATGGCTTCCTCAAAGTCACCGAGAGCCTCATAACAGTCTCCGAGGTTTCCGTAGGCCCTGCCCCTGTCCATGATGGCCTCATTACCACTCAGTTGCTGTAAAGTAGCAAGCTGTTGCTCCAGGTACCCTATAGCTTCCTCCATCACGCCAACATTCATTTTTGTTATGCCCATATTTCCATACACCTGTGCCTCCACAACAGGATCCTTCAACCTCTGCCCCAGTTCCAACTGCTCCTCATAGCTCTTGAAGGCCATGGCGTACTTCCCCAAGGCCATGTAGACTGCTGCCAAGTGACCGTGAGCTTTGCACTCTCCGGACATGTCCGCAAGTTCTTGGTAGACCTCCAGCTCTTGAGTGTGGTAACCCAGAGCCTTGTCATATTTATGCACAAGCCTGTAGGTGGCCCCGAGGGCAGCATAGGCGCAGGCCTCCATCCTGCGCTCCTTTACCTGCAACCGGACAAAAAAAGAGCATATGAAAACCATTACAATTACACTGAAAGCATTTGCTGAATTATTTGACAATTTACAAAATGCGTCTCTATTTAATACCTGATGAGCTAAGGCCAACTGTTGCTCATAAAACTGAATGGCTCCAGCCACGTCTTTTTTACAGACAAATATGTCCCCCAGGTTGCCAAGAGCTCTAAAGCGAGCTTGTGAATTATTCAAGGACTGAGCAAGCGACAGCAGGTATTTCTGACACTCCTCTGCCTTAGCAAAGTCCCCCAGGGCCTTGAAGGCCAAACCCAGATTACAGTATGCCTTGGCTTGACTTAGTTTGTCATGAAGATCCTTGGCCAAAGCGAGGTCCTGCTCGTAGTATTTGACAGCATCCTGGAAGTTGCCTAAGCAGTAGTGGGCATAGCCCAAATTGTGACAAACTTTTCCTTCACTTTCCATGTCTTGGAGGTCAGGGGACAAGCGCAGGTACTGCTCATAATAGGGCACGGCCTGAGGGAATTCGCCACGTGAGCAGTGGAAGTTTCCAAGGTTACCCAGGGCTCGCGCCTCACTCTGTACGTCTCGGAGCTCGCGAGCGATGTTGAGATGGTTCTGGTAATGCTGCAAAGCCCGATCATGTGCTCCCAAAGATTGGTACGCTACAGCCAAATTTCCATGAGTGGATGCTTGCGAGGCCCGGTCATTGACCTCCATGGAGATCTGCAGTTCCTGGCGGTGGTAGCGAACAGCATGGTCAAAGACTCCGAGGGCATTGTAGGCATTACCCATGTTTCCATAAGCCCTCCCCTGTGCGGCATAGTCGTTGAGCTCCTGAGCAATGGCCAGATGTGTTTTGTGGAGTTTAAGTGCAGTTTCATAGTCTCCTTTCATTTGGTGAATAATGCCTGTGAAGAGAGAATATTAAGTTTAAAGACTCCAAAGGGGTAAAATTACAGTAGAGAAAATGCAAGTGCCTTGTCAGCAAGGACAAAACAAGCCATTTGGTTGTAAAATATGCTCTCTGTGCCATCTGGTCTCTGCTTACGCTTCACCCTTACGTACAATTACAGCCATTATAAATGTAGTACAATCAAAAGCTGCCTTTTGTGTCTTTACAGTATTGTTTTTATCTATTTATTTTGTTTAAATTAGCGGCTTTTTCGCAGGAGTTTGAGATGATTCTGGTGAAGAATAACATAAGAGTGGCTGAAGTTGATGAAAAGCTCAGCAAACAACTTTCAATTGAGATAAATATGAAAAAATAATAATAATCATTGAGAAGCCAGTGCCGCATGTATTATCTCTGATAAAATATGATCCTATGAAAAATAACAGCCATCTGCCGCAAACACACATAACCAAACACGTGCACACATTCCCCCGGAGATCCACTAGCCGATGCACAACATCATTCTCACAGGATTGTAAAAACACATTACAGCATATCTAATGAACCTGGGCTCCTCTTCTCTGACTTGCCTTCCATTGTCATTGTCAACCAGAATTCAGTGAGAGTACAATAAAACATAGCACTAGTAGAAGTGATACTATTCAAGGAGAAACTCTAAACTCTCCAGGAAAGAGAAGACACCTGCACAACAAATATTTTTGGGCCAGCACATTGTTTGATCACGGCTGTGCTGTATCAGCACTGTGATCGGCTGAGAGGCTACAAGAGTACGAGGGAGTCCAGACACCAACTGGATATCAGAGATCAAAATCATTTGGAAACATGGAGGGGGGCCGTGGTGGTGTGACGAACGATGGAAAGGGGCTCAGCAGTTGGTGGTGACGAGGAAAGTACCACTGAGATTAGCTTGTGTGTTTTCACATTTATTTCATTATAACCCTGCCACATGAAGGACCTCAACACATGGTACACAAACACCCCCTTGTTTGATGTTTTGCAATTTGCAATTAAATATGTAAATATGTTAAACATGTTTGGGAGTTGGAAATTAAAGTTAATAGTAAGGTTTTAACAAAAGTTGTACAATAGTACAGTGTGCCTATATATATATATATATAGATATAGATATAGATATAGATATAGATAGATATATATATACATACACACACACGCACACACACACACACATATATATACAGTATATATACTGTACATACAAAGAACTATAAAAAATAGAGGGAAGGAAGACTGATAGAAGTGAGACAATTCAATTGCAAAAATAAAGTATTTTATTTATCGTGCATGTGTGTGTGTGTGTGTGTTTTTGAAAATATTTCTCTTATTTCTCACACATACAATAATACCCTCCCTTTTGCTTGTGAAGCATGTTAAGATTTACTGTGCAGGCAGCTTTGAGGAACACTGACAGCTGTCAAAGTCACTCCCAAGGTTAGGGTGTCCTCAACACTGAGTGAACAAACGGAGAATATAATGCCTCCTGATACATTACCAGCAAAAATGCTCCATGCAGCCGGCTGAAAACGAATCTTGTACGCAGCAATGGAGAGTGTGGTTGTGGAGATGGTCAGGGCAGATGCAGGGGGTGCGGCCCCCTGCATGATAAGGGGATTACAGTAAATAAAACCATACCTCTACCAGACATTGCCTCCACAGTATGCTGTCACAATCAATATGATGCCTTTACAATGTCTGGGTTTTAAATTCATCTTCAAAATTGGTAAACCGGAGTGTATGAAACATACTTGGCTGTAATACAAAATGGTTCTTCCACATTTCTGCACAATTTGAGTAAAAACTGAGTCAAGAAAAAAAGAAAAAAAATACATCAACATTTCTACATGCCACCCAATCCATTCTGAGCCCTATACATTCTCCCTAATGCAGAGACAAGCATGGCGATGTGTTGTCACTTTCTATTACACAGATGGCCGTACATTGGGGAAATGCTGCAGTGAGGACTTTGAGAGATGGTGCTGCGTTTTCTGAGTAAATCACTGTCTTTCTTTCGGCAGCTATAAAGGTCCACTGCACTGCAGCCTACACTGTGTTAAGAGGATTTTAAAGAATGGTGCTGGTAAACAACATATTGGGGAGTGTGTGGGGGGGGGGGTGCTGTATGGGGATCAACACAGACAGTGTTACGATTGTGTCATGCCATACATTTCCAAAATGGGGTGGATGCAAAAAAAAAAAGTTTGGGAACCAGTGATATGAGGTATTTAGCAGAGGCATTGCTTTATTCATTTACGTTCAAAAGGCAGGATGTTGGAATTGTGGCAGTGTTGGTTGTTATTGTCGGTCAGAGAGTGAATGTGTCAAGTATTTTATCTAATAATTCCAAATAATAGTTTTGACTTCTCAGGAATCCTTCACTTGTGAAGGGATGAACAGGAATTAAAATATTTACTGTATGAAAGAGCACATATATATACATACACATATATATATATACACATATATACATATATATTATTGTATGAAGTGATCTGTGGGGGGAGGTAGTGAGCTGAGGATGCCAGAGCCTGAAGAGGTCTGCGATAGAGAGGAAGGGGTGGAGTTGTGTTCTGGTTTTAAGACACCAAATCCGTAGTCTCAGAAAGACACAGTCTGACTGACAGAGAAAAGGGGATAAGGGAGATTTTTGAAAACGACAGGTACAGTTAGACGGATGGAAAGTGGCTTGGGTGACTGTGCCTTACGCACCATATTTTCGCCGCTGACTGAGTTCCTATTTAAAAGATGAACTGGCTATCCATGACAACACTACGACATTGAGGAACTGATTGGCATCCGACTGGACAACTGCATCAGGGAGAGGCCCCGGGAAAGCAGAGTGGAGCAGTCCCATCAGGTGGTCCGTGGAAAAAATGTTCATTATGCCCGCAAGGTCGACACCAGGAGTCTTAGGCTAGAGTTGGCTCCAGAGTCACAATTGCATGGAACCATTCAACCAATGAAAACTGGAGTCCATTTTGCTTCTGTCATTGTTTATAGCCTGCTACCAGAGAGGGTGAATGTAGAGTCAGCTCAGTAATTTGTTGAAAGAAAGTGCCCGAGGAATACCATTATCTGAGCCATGTTTTTTAGCAAAGACCATGCTCAATCTTTGCCTCCACACCCTCCGTACGATTGTGCTAAAGACCTTATTCACAGAGCATCTCTACTTTCGTCTAGACTGCACCAGGTATCTCGGCTGGAACAGGAAGCACTGCAAGAATATATTACTGTTTCCCTCGCTACTGGTTTAATCAGGCCATCTAAATCTCCCTTGGGGGAAAAAAATCTTTTATATCAAAAAGAAAGTCATTGCGCCCGTGTGTTGATTACAGAGGTCTAAACAAAATCACAATTGAAAACAAAAACCCGCAACCTCTTTTAGACTCCGCTTTTGTGACCTTACAATCTGTGACCATTTTTTCAAAGTTGGATCTTTGTAGTGCTAACCCCCAGGTAAGAATTTGTGAGGGGGATGAGTGGAAGATGGTCTTCAAGACTCCATAAGGAAAATTTGAGTACAGTACCTTGTAATGCCATTTGGACTAGCTAACGCCCCTACAGATTTTCAAAACCTCATTAATGATGAAATCCAGGATCCACTGAATGCATGTTGTCTTGTATATCTTGATGAAATTTTTTCCAAAGATCTTAAAAGAACACCAACAACATATTCGAACCAACAAGCATGTTTACCGTCTCCCTGCCTTTTGCAAGCGCTCTTGGTTCTCGTTGTTACCCTGGTTATTGTGCCAGCGTCATTACTTGTACTTTGTGCATATATTTTTGGACATCGATCAGAGTCTGCGTTTATAGAGTCCGATTCTGTCCGGAACCTTCTGGACATCTTGACAAACAATGCATCTATCTTCACTTCAGTGTCAAGGACCAGGGAAACATTTTGTGTTTTTGGGTCTTTAGTTATATTTGCAGAACAGAAAAGAAGTTCCATGTATGTATTTTTCAAAAACAGAAGTGAAACAACGCCTGCTGGAATAGGCTTCAGCCTGTGACCCTGTGATTAATATTGCAGTAAACGGAGGAGACCATCCTCTAAGAACACCATCATGTCTCCACCAAAGGAAAGGTTGCTAATATTGACATAGATCCCAATAAAAAGCTGAGGATCTTGTCAATCCCAGACAAATGCATTTTAGGTGTATTTGGTTAGCTCCTTTTTGCCTTCAATTTATCCTGTCTGAGCCAATAGGCTGGACAAATTCCATTGTAAAGTCTTCTATTTCTCCTAGTCAAACTAATAATGCATTGACTTCCAAAGGCTTAGGCCCCAAAATGAGTAATCTCTACACCTCAGTGCTCCAGGCAAGTCTAGGTGTTCGTGTATTTGGTCCCATCTTTGAACAGTCTTAAAATAGTTACGTACATGCATTTGCACCGATATGCTGAAAACCATTTTAGTGTATTCGATAATGCGGGTTTTACTGTGGATTGATATTTAAAGTTGAATTCAGTGAAGGAGAGCATAAACATATTCCTCATGCATTTTAATAATTCATTAGCATAACCACTCAGTCAATGGAACATCACAGCCAACATATAAAATCTAAATCACGGTGCTTTAGCAGATAAAAATATTCTGCTACATAATTGGGTGAGTGGACATCAGAGCCCAATTTTCAAGGGCAAAATGAATTAGTGTTCTCACTACAAGGTACATGGCAAAATGTCTCAAGGTAATTCAGTACAGACATTACTCCTGTTATGCCCTGTTTATCAGTGCAAATTTTTTTGAGGTGTGAACTCTTCCTGTTATTTTGTTCATGTTTGTTGCTTTTTGATTGTGAATAAAACAAACAGGAAACCCTCAGGAATCTGGAGTGGAGGGGAAAGGGGAAAAAGGTTGATTTGCTGCACGACTGGAAGGCGCAAGGTGGTCTCCAACTGCACGTCACACACACATATTCCAAAAGGTGAGATATTATAGTTCATGTGCCAATGTCATGCACAAACTCCAACGAGTCTAATTTCTGTTTTGCCAATGTTCAAGCACGGCATACTCAGGCATGTCCTCCGTACCGTCCTAATTTTCATGCGGACGAATGTGCGGGCGGATGGACAGACAGACTGTGTTTTAGTGCTTTTTGCACATCTTGCTGTTCTCGACCAAGGGCTGAATGACAAAGCCCACAAAAGGTGTTTGATCCATAAATCAGCCAATACATTTGTACTCTACGAAATCATGAGGACAGCCAACATTTTATGAATAGTGCATCCCCATGACAAGGCTGCTCTAGAGGGAAGCAGCCACTGAGCTTAGAGTGTCGTAATTTGTCATCACAGGGTCGCAATTGGCTACAGAGACACTGGCAGAGGCACAGATAAGTGTAGAAGTCAACATCCTTGGAAAACAATCTTTCAATACTAAAACAATGAACAGTTGAGCATGTGCGTTTAAAAGTTTAGAGATGGTCAAATAAAGTTCACAAGTAAAGGTTATAGTGCAGTTCATGTTAATTGTGAAATTTAACCCGAAAACCCAATATTACAAATATGTTGTGATTAGTGTAGGATTGTGACCACTTTCAAGGTTCTGTATAAAGATAGCATAGCAGGATGGAATGAAAATCAATCAAAATGAGAATACACAACACGTTTACGTGTTTGAAGAAAAATGGCTTTCTCCTGAAGTTAAAAATGGAAGAGGATGGTGATAAAATTTAGATTCTGCAGATTGATAGCATCAACTCGATGGCAACCTGCTACTTCAGTCCCATCACAGAAATGAGATACTGCTGACTCGTGGGTAAGCCGTCCAATTATTCAATAATATATGGGACTGGAATGCAAAATGTTCATATGCTTTATAGGTCAGAGTGTGCTGAGCTAGGTCTGCTGGTACCGCTGGGCATCGTGGTTGGATATTAAAGGATGGCAATCTCGACACAAGTGTGCCTCAGAGCCAAGTCAGGCACTGCACAACCCATACCACAGCCAACTCCAAAAACAAGCTGAGAGGGCAAATAAAAGTGCCCATTTTGCAGTTTTGTTTTTTTTCTTTCCACTTCTAAAACTTCTGTTTTGTTTTGAATGCTGCTTGTTAATTGATTCGATCATTCCAGTCTTCTAAGCAAACTGAGTAAAAGAAAAAAGGTTTTCAAGTGTTCCGAGCGAGCTTGTGGGCATTCACGATGGAATAACAACAACACGCTGCCTCAAAACAACAACACAACAATTAGACAGACAAAAGCTTCACAACCTCGACTTCATTCTCGGTTATCTTCATTATTCAGCTCCACTTGAATCAGCTATTAAAGGTAATTAAGCGATTCATCAAGTCAGTTTCAATTACTAGTGGCTTGACAGCTCCAGATTACGATCAGCGGGGGTGAGGCGGGAGACGAAGACAATGAAAGGCAGAGGCATCAAAAAGTGAAGAGAGGAATGAGACAGAAACGTGCCAAGTGGTATCAACAGATTGGCTGCATGGACGCGAGGGCTCCTGAGTGTCAGAGGGACACTATGAGCATGATGGTCTTACTCATCGGAGGCCGTCTCTGTTGAGCAACAAATTTGCAACGACACACTCATTTAGCAATGTCACCAGATGGAGATCTTTAACACCGCACTCATTACAACATTAGAACTACTCAAATATTGCAACCAATCATAAAGAAGATGTTTGGGGATGTCATCGTGGGAGTCCTACAGCACACTGGAAGCTGACATCATAAAACTCACATGTAGGTGGCATCATAAAATGTGCTCTCCACTGTCTTTTAATTTATGATCATCTCCCGTTAAAGATCGGCACTATTTTGCAGCGAAGGGGATGTGCACCATTTAGACGGGTCAAATCACAGCTTCAATTTATGTTTGGTTGATTAACCTCGGCTCTCCACTCGCACATTTTTTACTCATAGGTTAAGATTAAATCATCTGGAAGAACTATTAAGCCTCTTGGTTGTCCATTAGAATCAAGGTTAGTGCTGCTCTGATGGCGATCATAATTCAGACAGTGTAGGTTGTAATTGCTGCAATAAATACAGCAAAATGGGCACGGCAATTATCTCATGGACTGGTCGATAGCTAAAGGGACAATAGTTTATGAATTTTTAATTGAAATATGTAATTGTTAGATGACGCACATAATTATCAGCAAGGAGGGAGATTGTGCAATGAGCATCTAAGTGCACATGCCATTTCCTAAGTTCACATTTATCTTTAGATTCTCGTTTCAGTCCAACACAGCGGAAGGTGCTTGATGGCAGGGCAGATTTATTTTTTCCTCTTGAAAATGACCTTTTTATGTGAAGCAATGTTCAAATTATTTGATGATACAACGTCCTTGTTATTCAATGATCCTATGATGACAAATTAATTCAGTGCTTGATGGACGGAGTTTTACACAAAAACTACAAACTACTTCTACCCATTTCCAGGATAAAATCTTCATGGTGTGGGGCATTCCAAGGAAGTACGAATTGAAGTTTGCTTCAAGCAAATGATTGTTTCTTGCCGACAGTTCTGGTGCCATTGACAATGCTGTTTTTATATGGAGCTTGAATGATATCAAATTTCATTTTGCCGATGTTCTTAATGAACTGTCAGTAAATGAGAAATTTCTGTTGCATTTCAAGGTGCAGTGCTTAGCTTTTGTTGCCCCCTTAGGCTGGAATTCTGCATTACAACAACAGAGCCGTCACTTCGAGATGACATAGGCCCTATGTCATAGGGCATGCCTAGCTCCTGCCTCCCCACCCTGTGAACACTTTTATTTTATTTTTTTAGTTTTGAAGCACAACCGCTGGAGAAAAAAAGTCATTCTTCAGAAGAGGTCATTAGAGTATGGTTATTTTTTGCTACAGAACAGGAGATTGGGAACCACGCTCTGCCCAAATTCATCCTTTCCAGTCCGTCGTTTCTGTGATGTCATTTTTGCTGCGCCATCGCCAGAATGTTTCCGGTTGACACGAAATGTAAAAGATCAAATACTGTAAAATGCAGCAAGACGTCAGAGGTAGTGATGTTATTTGTACGACTGGAACGGCTTAATGGTGCAGTATTTCTATTCATTTCGATGGGGAAATATGATTTGCAATACAAGCATTCTGAACTACGAGCGTGGACACAGAATGAATTAAATTAAGTAAGTAAATCAAGGCATCACTGTCGTTATTTTACAAGTCAGTGTTTCGCATACATACCCAGATTGGAGGAAGCTCTTCCCTCTGCGGCTCTGTCTTTCAAACCTTCAGCTATAGACAGCTGCTGTTCATGATACTGCTTGGCCCTCTCCAGGTCCTGCATGCAGCGAGCGGCATGCCCCAGGCCTGCATATGCTCTCATTTCGATGGACTTTTCTTCCAGTTCCTGGGCGAGCTCCAGCACGTGAGTGTGGTAAGACATGGCCTTGTCAAAGTTTCGGTGATAGTGGTAGGCGCTGCCGAGGTTACTGTAGGCCCGAGCTTCCTCACGCTTATTTTCAAGGTCCTTGGCGATGCCCAAGTGCTGCTCGTGGCTTTGGACGGCATTCTCAAAGTCTCCCATAGCGATGTAGACAGCACCCATGTTTCCCAGCTCTCGTGCCTCAGAGAGTTGATCTTTAGACTGCTTAGCAAGCAGAACACACTGCTTGTGGCTGGCCAGTGCATTTGGGTAGTCCCCTATGGCTGTGTATACATGGCCCAAGCTGCTCAGGGCCATCGAAGCAGCCTAAAGACAAAGACAGACAGACAGAGTAGGGTTTAGATACAAAAACATTTTAAGAAGCCAAATCAACTACACCCACATTTAATTAGGAGTATTTTCTTAGCTTTGTTGTGAAAAGTTCCCAACTGTGCCAGCAAATATAAATCCAGAAAAAAAGTCTTCAGAAATTCACTGAAAAAGGCTTACTGCTCAGACATCAACTGACCAAGAAAACCTCATTTGACTCTGAGGTTGCAAAGCAAGGATGGGGGCAAAGTGTGATGCATATCAGCACAGCAGTAGGTTTGTTTCAAAGCCTCCGGTTTGCCAACTGCAATCATACTTCACGGTGTGCCACCGACACCGGAACAAAGGAAGTCTCTAATCAGGCGGGTGAGTCGAGGGGTTTCGGCTTCACATTAGACCTGTGCAGGGGGGGACAACTGGCTGACTGTCTTCCTGCTGGCAGAAATGCTGAGGCTATAAACAGAAAAAATACTTTTGTGTATTCTGAATGACATTTCATGCCACTTCCACAAGCACCATCCAACAGTCAAGAGTACTGCTTTGAGCACAAATTGCACTGCGGAAAGCAGTTCGGCAACAAAATGTCAACACAAAAGAAAAACCCTGTCCGCACTAACATCCTTTAAGAATTTTCATGTCGATGAGTCTGTAAAGAACCATCTTTTTCTTTCTTTTTTTCTTTTTGTTTTTTCTTCTTTTTATGATGTCTTATGTCATAGGGTACACTGACTGACTGTGAGCCTTTACCTTGTCATCTTGGTCAATCAAGATTCATTCAAAAATATTTATTTTGCAATGCAATAATGAATGGTTGTTTGTCCATCTCGCAATCAGTTTAGGGGAATTTTCCCTCGAAGCTGCACGCTGAGCAATTGGGCAGTGCTCTTGTCCTCTCAGCGCAGTGTGACACAGTCACACACCACACGCACACATTACATTTCAACCCCAGTCGAATCTACAAAAAGGACACCACACCATTCCCACTTTCCTACAGTTTAAGTCGTACGACCGAGGAAGCACACTCAGTTATTCTACTATAGTTTGAAGCATACATTGAAGTGACACTGTACACGTGGGCGTCCCTTAAATGAGGCTCTTTTGAGTGTATCAGAGGTTCGGTGACTACATTTTTGTCTTTTATTAAATGACATGATTTCCATGATTTATGAGTGGACCATATTTAAAAAGACTGCATTGACGCTTTATTAATTATACTTAAAAATGACCTGTGTGAAAAAAAGAATCACATACTAGGGCTGATTTTATTCATTTTACAAATCTCTATTCAATGATTTGTTCTATTTTGATATATACTGTAGGTGGTTTGAATTTTTTGGTAACATATTTACACCATGTAAATCTTTATGATCTCAGGTTTTGGACAGGTCTGATACTAATTTGGCCGTCATGTGCATGTGCTTACCGTGGTTCAAGGGAAGCTCAGGGAGTTTGTGTGAATACTCACAGGCATGGAAAATTAGGCAGGCATGTCTATTATTTTTACAACTGTGACTACCTAGTTCACAAAGAGACTTTGGCTGTTTTCAAAGAATTCAATATTCAATACCAACCTACGAAACATGCAAACTACGACAAGGTGACTGGCAACGAGCACCGTGAAAAATTACACCTGGAAGCTTTTTGTCAAATGTTCACTGTTCCTCAAGGATCCAAAGCACAGTAGGCACAAGCGAGATCATTGTCTGCTACTCTCTCATCTATGTCAAATGAATTGATCATAACTAGCATTTATAGTAGTTATTTTAATTTTACTGATTTTTGATCTATGTTGTGAGGATAAGCAGTTGGGATAACGGATGGATGGATGAATTTAATTGTAATCAAGTGTAATATTCAGTCCATATTATGATTTGTTTCATCCACAACTTCCAACTCACCACTATTGTTTTTATACTTATTAATTTTAAGGAAATTACTTTGCTCAGGCTCCTAATTGGCAAAAATATATTTGCAGTTAAGCATAATAATGTGCTGTTATGGCATGCACTTAACAGCCTGCAAATGAACATGTTAGGTTTCTTTCACTCAAGTAAAAAAAAAATTGTTAACGTGAGCATCTCCAAGGCACACAAGCAGAGCAGGCTTATTAGATGTTTATGCAGAGGGTAAACAGCTGCGACTGGGGTCAGCTTTCTCTGCCTGAACAGATGTTCAATTAATTTCACACGACCAGCTAATAAAGCAACTCCTTCCACAGCTCCCACCCACCCCATACCAGCCAGGGAAAAGTTTGGACTCAGGCCACCGGAAAGGACATTCATTCTGACAAGGAAGGTCACTGTCAAACCTTGAACTGGTAACATAGACTGTGTCATGATGAAAGTCAATAAAAGGCCATGCTTGGTTTGAATTTTTGAACTATTTAAACTTAACTCATTACCTTGGGTTCCATGTACTGTACTGTGTTTATATACGGTGTATATATAATAAAAAAAGTCCTCGTCTCACCCCCACTCGGGTGGTGTCCGTCCCTCATTCAGCTCGGGTCCTCTACCAGAGGCCAGGAAGCTTGAGGGTTCTGCGCAGTATCCTTGCTGTTCCCAGCACTGCACATTTCTGGACTGAGATGTCCGATGTTGTTCCCGGGATCTGTTGCAACCACTCATCTAGTTTGGGGGTCACTGCCCCGAGTGCTCCGACCACCACAGGCACGACTGTCACCTTTACCTTCCAGGCTCTCGCCAGCTCCTCTCTGAGCCCTTGGTATTTCTCGAGTTTCTCGTGTTCCTTCTTTCTGATGTTTCCATCACTTGGGACCGCTACATCCACTACAACGGCTTTCCTCTGCCCTTTATCTATGATCACGATATCTGGTTGGTTCGCCATTACCATCTTGTCAGTCTGGATCTGGAAGTCCCACAGGATCTTCGCTCTGTCATTCTCCACCACCTTCGGAGGTGTTTCCCATTTTGACCTTGGGGTTTCCAGTCCATACTCCGCACAGATGTTTCGGTAGACTATGCCAGCCACCTGGTTATGGCGTTCCATGTAGGCTTTCCCTGCCAGCATCTTACACCCTGCAGTTATGCAGGGTGTTATAGTTATGCAGCACTCGGGGCAGTGACCCCCAAACTAGATGAGTGGTTGCAACAGATCCCGGGAACAACATCGGACATCTCAGTCCAGAAATGTGCAGTTATGATCGTCTCAGGTGCCTCTTTGCACAACCTACACCTTGGGTCTTGTCTGGTGTGGTATATCTGGGCCTCAATGGCTCTGGTGCTCAGGGCCTGCTCCTGAGCAGCCATGATGAGTGCCTCTGTGCTGTCCTTCAGGCCAGCCCTCTCTAGCCACTGATAGGACTTCTTGAGATCGGCCACTTCAGTTATGGTCCGGTGGTACATCCCGTGTAGGGGCTTGTCCTCCCATGATGGTCCCTCTTCCAACGCCTTATCCTCTGTTCCCCATTGTCTGAGACATTCTCTGAGTACGTCATCCGTTGGAGCCTTCTCCTTGGTGTATTCATGGAGCTTGGATGTTTCATCCTGGACAGTGGCTCTCACACTCACTAGTCCCCGGCCTCCTTCCTTTCGGCTTGCGTACAGTCTCAGGGTGCTGGATTTGGGATGGAACCCTCCATGCATGGTTAGGAGCTTTCGGGTCTTAACGTCCGTGGTCTGAATCTCTTCCTTTGGCCACCTTATTATTCCTGCAGGGTATCTGATCACTGGCAGGGCATAGCTGTTTATTGCCCGGGTCTTATTCTTGCCATTGAGCTGGCTTCTTAGGACTTGCCTCACTCGCTGGAGGTATTTGGCTTTCCTTGTTGCCAGTTCGAGGTTGCCATTGGCTTGTGGTATACCGAGGTACTTGTAGCTGTCCTCAATGTCTGCTATTGTTCCTTCAGGGAGTGAGACTCCTTCAGTGCGGACTACCTTTCCTCTCTCAGTCACCATCCGACTACATTTCTCAAGCCCGAATGACATCCCGATGTCGCTGCTGTAGATCTTGGTTGTGTGGATCATGGAGTCTATGTCCCTTTCGCTCTTAGCATACAGCTTTATGTCATCCATGTAGAGGAGGTGACTGATTGTAGCTCCATTTCTGAGGCGGTATCCATAGCCTGTCTTGGTGATTGCTTGGCTTAGGGGGTTCAGTCCTATGCAGAACAGCAGTGGGGAGAGTGCATCACCTTGGTATATGCCACATTTGATGGACACTTGGGTAAGTGGCTTGCCATTGGCTTCAAGTGTGGTTTTCCACATCCTCATCGAGTTCGCAACGAAGGCTCTTAGGGTCCTGTTCACCTTATACAACTCCAAGCATTCAGTGATCCATGTATGTGGCATCGAGTCATAGGCTTATATATATATATATATATATTACTCAGGAAACAGTAATCCCTCGCGGTTCATCTCTCACGGCTTCGTTGTTTCACATATTTTTTTTTCTGTGCTTTTTTTTTTTAATGAGTGCATTGTATTGTGCATCCCAAGTCTTAAGAGACTTGAGACTACTTTAGAATAAAGAGAACAGTCTACGCACTTCATCGCTGTACAGCCTGCCAAATCTTCTCCATGACAAAACCCACAATGTCAATGAAACGTTCTGTACAGTATTTGTCAAAACTGTCAGTTGTTTGGAAGAAAACGTTTATATTTTTCTTTTTTTTAATGCATGGGCTTGAAAAAAGGTTTAATCTTTGGTTTCATTCAATACAGTATTGTATACATAATAATTGCAAAAAATAAAGATGAGTACTTCACCGATTTCAATTATCACGGGTTCTTTTGGGAACATAATCCCCGCCATAAATGATGGATTATTGTAATGAGAATTGTGTGATGTACTAATTTAACCTTTTTCTGAAATTACATGGACCAGCTTTTGTGTGACACCTGGAAAGTTTTGTAGAATTCTTCTCTCTCCCAATCAATGTACCAACGAGTCGCGGGCTGCTTGTACATTTTTCCAATAAGCTCCTCTATTTTATCCACGGGTAACTGTGGAATTATAAATATGGCCACGTAATGTTGTAAAACACAATCTAAGTGAACTATCTATACTTGAGAGCGTAACTGTCGCTAACACATACGTATATTTCTTGTGTGTGTGCTGTCCAGCCGCAGGTGCTTATCTCTCCCTCCCTATCTCCTTCGCCCGCACTCTCCTGCAAGATGATCGTTGGCCGGCTTTAGCTGTCGATCAACGCCAAATTTAAAAGGAGAAATGTGATTGTTTGCACTGAGCTTTACATGGCAAGGTCACGTGACTGATATCCTAATGTCAATGTTAATATCGAGAATGCTCATATCTCGATAACAATAATATAACGATATATCGCCCAGCCGTATACACAACCAAGGTGAAATGTGAAGAAATGCACTTGCAATGTGAACGGGACATATCTTTGCTTGGCCCTGGGGCTACGTAATGAAATTCGGATGCTTTGAATAAATGAAAACCAAAGTACAATGTTGATTTAAAAAGGGAAATAAATCAATACAGTAATAATCCCTTTCAAGGACAAACGCTATTCTGCATTGGTTATTTTTCTCACATAAAATGTGCAAACAGTATCCAAACCTAGCAAGCCTTATTTCCTTCACTTCAAGTTGCTGGTGATGTCTGCAACCAATTACCTGCTGACAAAAGGACTCTCAGCACTTTGCTCAAGTTAAAAGACGCAACAAGGCATTACACAGACCCAGGGATGCAATTACCCTCCGTCACAAACTGTTGCTGTTTCATGTTCTAAGATAGCCTATCTGAGGCTGCTCAATTACATGTACCTTTTGAAGCCTCGCTTGTTCTCTCAAACTCAAACTTCCGCTTTTGTGAGCAGAAAATAGAGGATTCCTCATCTGCCTGACTTCAGAGTGCAGCTGTATAGGCAGCGAGAGCAAGACCACAATCTTTTGCCAGCACAGATGAGTCGCTCTGATGAGCGCCCCTTTAAAGTAAGACTGCAACACTGCATTCTCACTGCAGATGGAGGACTAGATAATGAAGAGTCTACCTTGACAGACACAGACCATGCACAACTACGGGGACCACCTCTATTAAAATGCATGTAATCTCCCCCAAAAAAATAAAAAAAACACTGAGGAGGATGCAAACCACATCACAAATTCAACTTGGGAGTGAACATTACCTGTTTGTGTGTGTGTGTGTGTGTGTGTGTGTGTATGTGTGTGTGTGTGTGTGTGTGTGTGTGTGTGTGTGTGTGTGCTACAAATAATACAAAAGTGGTCCTTCAAATTCTATTTAAAAAGCCAGCAGCGACAGGACTGGACTCTGAATCAGAAATATCCAATAAATGAGCACTCGGACTTTCATCCAGGTGGAGACGTTGGCCATCCTCCTGTAACTCAAATTCAACTTGATCCTATTGCCCTTGTTACAAATGTTAAAAACCAAAGCATTTCAAACGTTAAAACAAATGTTTGTGGCCCAAAATGCCCTACTGAATATAACACAAATGATTATCGTGTGCCAAAATGGCATAAAATACAGTGATTCTGCTTTGGGTAATTTTTGACCCATTTAAGTGTAGGGGCCACTCACTCACTCACACTATCGAAGGTATGCTTCTCAATCATTTTCTGCTACCACCCCCCACACCCCTAGGAAAAGGAAAATATTTCACACACCCCACAATTCTCTGTCATAAGTATAAATAGTATAATTCGTCCATAAACTTGTTAGAAGTAAACCTCTGAATAACATTGTATCCTCATTAACAAAAAAAAAAAACCAAACAAAAAAAATTAATGAATTAATACAACAACCTACAACAAAGAACAACCAGTAGGTTTTTTTTCATCTTACTCCGCCTTTGTTTTCATCAGTGTTATATATTTTTTCCATGGTGTCTCTTAAGGGTTTGTTCACAGCACTTCATAGCTCCCGCTCTGTGCTGTGTGCGCACATACTCGGTGTAAAAAAAACAACAACAACACTTTAGAGCTAATACTTCTTCCCCTACACCTGTGAGGGCGGGTGGGGGTGGGGTGGGTTTGGGGGTTTCACTGAGGCTCTCTTGATTCGAAGGTAAACCGGTTGTGCTGGGAGTAGACAGGACAAATGCAAAAGGAGATGGCATGGGAGGGATGATGCCATGTTAATCACAAACCCTCCAAGACTATTTCTTATTCCTGACAAGGAGAGTGGCTTAAGATCTGTTCCGCATTCTCATCCATAAACTCCTCTTCTAAGTATGTTTATATGCTGTAGAACATTAGACTAATGGTTGCTTTCGTAGAATGTGCAAGAGGTAATGAATCGTACTTAGAATAATTACCCTCTTATGTCATGCGGCAGAGCTGCTATTGATAGTATGACTTCTGTGACTCTCAGTCCCCGTTGTGTGTTTTATTTCTCACACTGGCCAGCAATTTATGGCTAACTCGAGTTAGGCAGTGATGCTTTTACTTGCAGGATATATCAATGCCTTTGGAAAAGAAAACAAAAAACATCTCCTTACTTTTGACATCTGAGTGCTGATATCCTTCCAAGGTGATAATTATAGACTAGTGGCGCTCACAGGACAACTGCAGTTGCCATGGCAATAAATTGTTCATGGATAGTCTTGGGACAAGACTACATTACTATCACCATGTGTGTTGATAAGGGTAAAGCGCGTTGAGTTTAGAGTAGCAAACTAGGTTGAGGGCGAGCAGCAGTGTTTGAGTATATCATCCCCTTACAGTCTATAAAATGTAATGGCAATGAACAGGGAGGGTATCACCTTTTGGTCTGGGTTGCAGGGCCATAGAGTAAACTTTTCAGCTCCCCACCATAATAACAATCAAATCCTTATGGATGCTGCAGCTTTTCAAAGTTATTGTGAAGTCATGGATGATATTCTGTGTTTTTATTATTTGCTTTATGTGAACCAAAATGAAATGACTCTTGATCTGAAATAGTTAACATCATAATGTGTCTATGTATGCCTGAACTGGAGCAATTGCTTCTATATTTGAGAAATGTCTGCTAAGGGTGGACAACGGTAAACACATAACAGTATGCTGATCAATTAATGAGTGACTATTTTTAGATGATAAATAACAGATAACTATTGCCTACAAATATAATATATAGTCAGTGCAAATATGTGTCATGTGACTGGAATGACTGTCGTGTTGCATGCAAACACGACACACGATCCCATGTTTTCCCGCTAATTGAAGTGCACACACAATTCCGTGTTTCCATCAATATAGAGGACATTACAATGGCTGACATTAATTTCCCTGGAGCTTAACCACAACTCGTCTAACCTTATCAAAAAATAAATAAATAAAATCTAAGGATTTATGGGTGGTGAGTCCCCGCAATCTGAGTTTACAGATGTATGTGGAACACAAGTACATGCACACACACAGAAAAAGCCAGCTGGCTAATTAAAAGGCACTGCAGAGGGAAGGTGAGGAGAACCATGCACCAGTGTTTCCCTTAACAAGCTAGACTCCAGCAGCACGAGCAGCACGAGCAGCTAGCTGGCGGTGAACGCTAGTGGGAGTGGTTGGGGGGGAGTTGGGCAATGGGGGCGAGGAAGAGGGGCAGATAAAAGCGATGGGAGAGATTGTGTTTGAAGAATGAGAAGAGAGAATGCTAAATACATCCCCGGGCTGTGGCCGTCCTCACATCTGGTTTCCCTGCTACAAATGCATCTTGACAGTAAAAGGAAACATCTCTCTATCAATGTAATGAACGCGGAACAGACCAGAACAACAATGCTCTAAAACTAGCCTCAGCGAACATTTCTGTATGTGCATTCGTACAGTACCAACAACATGAGCTTGTATGAAATCATAACGGCTAGAAGGGGTGTTGTATGACGAAGGAATGTTGCTGGTATCTGTGTGGATGCTGGGGGCGGGGAGAGAGATAATAAAATATTCATCTAGCTTTACAGGTTTATATTTCATTCTCTTTCCCGGTCCGATGCTTGGATATGGATCCCACAGGAGCCGCAATTAAATTGGCCAAATGACAGTCACTCGGCCATATCAAAACCTTCTGTTTTTTAGGCGGGGGAATGTTGTGCTTTGCCAAGCGAGGGTAGGTACAGCTGTGGCTGAGTGCTCACTTAAACACACATTCACACAAATAAGAGCCGACTCACGCTCTCTGATTCAAAGATAATATTCCTGTTGGTCATATCGTCTCTTAGATTTAAAAAAAAAAAAAAAAAACATCCTCGAGCATATCCTATTTTTGGAGAGCTTTTTATAACCGAACTGCTCATCGCATTAGCTAGCTGTTAACCAATTTCTCAAATCAATCATCAGAACTAATCTGATTAACTGGCAGCGATGACATACCGATACTACAGGAGCCCCTTCTTAATTTGTGACCTGTGCAACCTCCAGCTCATAGATATATGACGCCAGAAGGCCTGAAGCTTGATAATTGCTTGAGCCTCGATAGGACACGTTAACAAAAGGAGTGATTGTCACCAAAGGTCAAACTACGGTTAAGGGCAACTCGTGACAGCTTCCAAGTTGTCTGCTCCAGGACCCTCCCACACCCACCTCTACTGTACAAGCAGCAACAAGATGCAGCCGCACCAATGGGCAAGGGGGAATTGCATGGGGCTAGCTAATGATACACATAAGATGCCGTGGAGCTTTGGCTTGTGAAAAAGCCTTTTTTTGTCTGAGCTGTGGGTAGTCTACGCAGTGGTGCCAGGCTAAATGGGAGATCATTTGCGGTTAGTCTCAAGACCCAGTATGCATTCCCTCAAATGTCCTTACTCCAAGAGTATCCTAAGGCTTGTGGGTTTCATGCCACTGCGTGTGTGTGTGTCTGTGTGGCCACATTTATGCAGTTTGTGTATTTTTTCCGCCTGTTTGAGGCAGTACGGCAGCCATTGGTGGCAAACAGTCGAGAGGAAGAAATCAGAAGAGCCACAAAGTCAAACTGAATCCCACAGTCTCCACTGGAGTTGGTGGAAAATTTGAGTGCTCCATCCAAGATGTTGATATTCTCTCTCACACAAGACGGTGTTTAGAGAAATGGTCAAATGTTGGGTAAGGAAAATGAAGAGAGGGCAGGACGGTAACTGAGCGGGTTCTTGGCGACATGTCCTCCACATGACCCCCTCTCACACCTCACACTGCTGTCACAACACTGGTCCCCTGTGACAGGATGTCAGCATTGTTCTGACACAGAAGCAGACCCTCCTGCCCTCTGATATATAAACACATGAATATAAACTCGAGTTGAGGAGAAAATTGAAGTGGTGGCACACTAGGGAAGCGGGGCACTGTGAATGGATCTTAATGTACTCTAAATCAGAGCAAAGCCTCGAAGGGTTGCCGCTTATTTCTGTGCCGAAGTCAAATCTCCACAGGCATAGCTGTGTGATGTCTGCCGGAGAAGGGAATCAATTCTTTAGAGACCTTGTGGTGACAGGAAAGGAAATCACGGTGGTGTTTGAAAGTAATTTCAGGACGGCTCTGAGGTAAACATCAAGGCCTGCCACTTTATTGGAGTCTCTAAGCTTGCAGAAAGAGGGTCATAATGCTTGTTTAGTCTTTAGTTCTGTACACTAATAGCCTTTAGGAGAGGCTAAATTTACTCTGAGCGAACACGCAACAGAAATCTCATTCCATGTTTCCATCGAGAAGTAGTATTTGGCTCACTTTGGGAGAGTGCTGCATTTTTTTGAGGGTCCATTGACAAAAGTTTTGGCACCTATCCTTCACGGAAATCTAACAAGGCACTCACTACATTCCGAGCCATTGATTGTTCAATATAGAATTGTCACTTTCGAGTGCCGAGATGGACCCTAAATTGTACCCTTGCACTAAAAACATCCCCCAAAGGCACAAAAATGTTACAAAAGGAAACAATTAAGAAAGAAAATGCTGGATGTCCTCCATTTTCTACTTCATTTGTTACATCGCTCATTGTAAACCATGCAATGGCATTCTAAATTCAACTGCTTCGTAAGAATGTGGCTAAACTGTTTGGGCAGCATAGCACTGTGATAGAGTGGTTGATTCCCAAAGTGAAGGTTGGTGGTTCGATCCCCAGCCCTTGTGACGAGGTCAAAGTGTCCTTGAGCAAAATACTGAACCCCGATTTGCTCCTGATGCTGTATCATGAATAATTGAATGAGAAGTCAGTGTCTTTCAGTGCCTTGTAGTTGGAAAAGCGCTATACTAGTGAAAGACCATTTACCATTTCCTTCTGCATTTTATCCCTTAAGAGCAATGGAAATCCACATCAAAAGCCTCAAGAAATAAGTAAGTAATGGAAGTGTCAAGAAGTACCCAAAACATGAATATATGAGTAAGTCATAAGGTAAACTTGAGAACGAGAGGGGCAGGCTTCCTTCACAAAGAAAGAATCCCACGCTAGAATTTTAAGGAGTGACCTTCTTGCTGTGCTAACCACTAAATAGAATCTGGCTCATTGGACCGACATCAAACTAATCATAGTTAAATTCATAAAAGGAAGTAAGCAGTTTAACCTGCCTATCCTTGAGAATCCGACTTGCTGTTTTTATGGCTTCGAGTTGATTCTGACACAGTGGCAAATAAAGCACAGCTTGCAAGGCCGCAACTCCATACGACAGAGTTCAGCAGGAAACCGGGCAGTCAATCCAAGGACATTGCACTAGTTGGTCATTCAAGGATGTTTTGGCAGCCCGTGGATGGGAGGCACCGTCCCTGACAGCACAAACAGCTGGACAAATCAGGTCTGACATACTACACTACTTTGTTCAACCTTTTTTCCTGTGACAAGATGACTTTTTCAGCTTGGAAAGGAGAGGAAGGGAGAGCAGAGGAGAGATGGGGATTGTAGAGGAGAGGAGAATAGAGATAAAGTTACGCAGGTTAAGGTTTAAGAGAGCCAGATCATATTGATCTACAGCAGAGCTGTTGCTTGGAGCATGCTGACACAATGAAAAAAATGACGCCAGTGTCAGCACCTCACAGTTCAAACGGAGGCACTCTGCCTCTAATCCATTCAGCAACAGTAACTCATGCTGAAACCAGATTTCCATGAAATTGAGTTTGGGCTGCTTTCAAATGCTTAGTTTAACTGGTCTTTCTTGGTGTTTAGACAAATATGAGCTTAAAAAAAGGGAAGAGGGTGATGAATTGACAAAGTCAAATTATGTGTATTGAAGTGCGTACAAACATGAACTCCAACTTAGATTGTCATCTGCATCTGTAATAAACATTATAAAGGAAAGGAAATATATCATATCGCCCATGTCAGTTCAACAATTCTAGCTTTTGTCCTTATGACATTACAGTTGATGTCAAAGCTTACAGTGTCTTTCTGTCTATACTGTAATTTTAGAGAGCTTGCTTATTTTCGTCATTCACATGAGTCAGCCTGGGGAGAGGTTCTTCATTTTCATGGTGGCATAATCAACTTAAGATGGAAGGTCTCTTGGGCTTTGCCTTCATTCTTTGATTTATGAGACGTATGCCTGTCAATTAGGACTGGAATGGAAAACAAGTTGAATCGGAAAATCAGTCATGATTGAATGAATTTGTCACAATACAGCTTGAGTCAGTCGATGACCCGATCAAATTATTAGAAATCGGTGTGATGTTGCTTATGATTTGTTTTTCATTATCTTGAAAAGTTTGGGCTTTGGAGAGCTCTTCCATCTCTCGTCTCTCGTCTATCCCGTAACCCCGGAGGGTCATTGGGGCACCACAGACGATCTGCTGACCAGCTCTCTCCATCCTTCTCTGTCTTCGGCAGCTCTCATTGCCTCATTGAGTTTCAAGTGAGTCCATTCTATGATGTTATCTTCCCATCTTTTCTTTTGCCTCCCTCTTCTTCTGCCACCTTGTACGGTGCCTTGCAGAATGGTCTTTGCTAGGCCTGAGGATCTGGTGACATGTCCGTACCACCTCAGTTTCCGCTTAATGACAGTGGATAGGAGGTCATCATGTGGGCCGATGGCTTGGCTGATCTTTTGACGGACTTCCTCATTCGTGACATGTTGGGTGTAGGAGATACCCAAAAGTCTTCTGCAGCATCTCATCTCCATACTCTGTATTCTCCTCTGCAGTTCTGCTGTAAGGGTCCATGTTTCGCAAGCGTAGAGAAAGACTGAGGTGACAAGTGAGCGCAGCAGTCTCACTTTTGATGCCAGACTGATGTTATTATCTTTCCATATGGGCCTGAGTTTTGCCAGGGCTGCAGTCGTTTGAGCAATTCTGGCAAGGACTTCTTGCTTTGATCCTTTATCGGACACAATTGCTCCGAGGTACTTGAAGCTCGACACACAGTCTAGTGCCTGTCCATTGACTCAATGGACAGGCTCTTCCATGCTGAAGCTAAAGAGCTGCACACCCCAAATGTCAATACATTTTCCGTAAATATACTCGTACTGCCAACTTTGGTATTGACAAATTAATGTAAACCATGACAATCACAGCGTCTCTGCCCACTGCTTTGCAACGGAGGCACTTCAGGTTGTACAGAAATTGCGTGCGTTCGAAGAAGCAAGGAGCCCCTGTATCTGATCTATCCCAGTCATGGACCAAACTCATCTCTCACCTATAGGTTAAAGAGCCAACAAAGATATTGCCCATTCCAACTCATGCCATCAGACTCTGTAGTGTGCCGTTTGAGTAAATTCGCAATGACATGCCATGAAGGTAAAGGACTTCAGTCTACCTCAAGCTCACTGCACAAATCCCTTCTCCCCTCGGTGCTTTTATTCAATAAACGTAATTACGAGCTTGGCACGACTGTTGTGGGCAGTAACCGTGACATGGGCAACCTGTAACACCCAGCATGTGCTAGACACCTGCACTTGGTGTGACTTGAAGGCAAGAGAAGCACTACCAAAGCGCTCTTGCACCTCGTTGCTCCATGGACTGTCGGCATGTCCGAGCTATAGCTGTATAACCCAAATGTTTCACCATCACCGAGCCCTTCAATTTATCGCCAAGGAGAGAGAATTTCTCTGATTGACAAACAAAGAAAAGAGGATCCCACTGCTGGGTTTTACATAAGCAAACACATTATTCATATATGCACACACATATAGTACCTCCGCTTGCACAAAAGGTGCCTATCAGCAGCTCCTACTGTGACACAGCTTTAAGATGAATGAACTGAACTCAGAAGAGTGCGATCGGAACTAAATCCCTGTGACATTCATTTATATGTGCCATATAAGAACTATATGCCTGCATGGAGGTGGAGAGTGGACTATGTCCCAATTTTAAATAGCATGTGCCCATGCTTGCACAGGAGGATAAAATATGTGCTCTTAGGCCAGACACGTGCAGCAGAGCTCTGCCGTTGCTCTGCTGGTAATATAGCTAACAGGCAGAATAAAGGATGAATATGATCACCTGTAGGAGCTGAAGTATAAGTCAAGTTGTACAGAAAGGTTTGGCGCAGATAAAAAAAAAGATGGGGTGACCAGGAAATAATGGCTTGCTTTCAAGACATGCTTTCTGGGTGATACTGGACCACCCGCCGGCGCTGCCTCCGGCTGCGAGCGCACGCCACCGGACTCTGATTGACAGGCGGGGTAAATACTTGCTGGCGGGGACTCTGATTGTATCTCTTGCCCTTGGCATAATAGAAGACATAGTGAAAGAGTGATGGTTACAGATCCTCGACCACAAATTATGCTGGCACATCGTCTGAGCCACCTGAGATGCACGTATGTTTAGAGTAACCTGCGCCCAGAAAACCCAAACACACATTTGTCACTGCTACTTTAACTCAAGTCTTCTGCGGGAAGAGAAGGCACCAAATCCTAATAGAAGAAGATACACAAAGTGAACGTGTTGTTTTGTTAAGGGTGGCAGAGAGGATAGAGGAAAATGTTTACCAAATCCTCATGCAGGGATATTGTTAGAATTTAAAGGGCTGATGTTTCGACAATGCCAGTTGTCTCAAGGTCACGGAACGTAAGCTCTGGGATTTACCAGTGTTGGAGGAACAGTTGGCTCTCATTGACTCTCTCCACTGTAGAGCGGCAAGAGGAAACTTTGTATGCTTTGCGAGAGACGAATAGAGTCAGCCGCCTCAAAGCAGCAATACAAGCACCAATTGAGCTCATCTTATATCAGCCGCCAGAGAATGAAAAAAACACCAGTGCGGTTTCCAGCGTGCTTCATTGGATTCGTCACATTGGTGGAATGGAGCAATCAGGGCTATGTTTGCACTGGCATTGCAAGGCAGGATGCAGACTTCACTGCCATACTATATGCTTAACCCATCATATTTGGAGGGACCAATCAAAGAGAGTCAAATTGAGAAAGGAAAGCAGAGGGCAATACAATGGAGCCAACATCAGCAATCATGACATGACTCGTTTGACATCTGTTGTCTGAAACTGATGAGGCCTAATTTATTGTGAAGTGTAACGAGTCTCTAAAATGTCACCTGGACAGCGTTATAGCAATGGGCAGAAGGCTTTGTAGATTCAGTATTAAATTCTTCATAAAACAATCACCTAAAATTGCACTTTACTCATTCCAACTTTGAAGTGTGCAAGGCAAAGAAAAACATCACAGAATTGGGATTGTGAGCCAACAACATAAAACAATGCTGGTATTTTCCTAGAGGGATAGTATGATTCTTCCTGAATCAAAAAGTCAATCTGGAAAGGAATTTGTTTCGTTGTGAATCAAGTACCTCGCAAAGGCAACATAGTTTTACTAGGACCTCAACATAGAATCTCATTTGTGCAGACTCCTCTGTTTAATGTTTTCCAGCAAGTGCATTGCTGTGTATATATGGCGGGCAATAAACAAGTGGAGTACACGCTAGAGACAAGCCCCTACAAAACTCATCATCTCTGAGAATGTGAGATTGTGACACAGTCCATATAACAGCAATAAAGCCATTGCTTGCATCCCTCCAGAACTGCAGGCTTTCGCAAACTGCGCACAAATACAAAGACAACACTGGAAAGGTCCCTTTTGTCTGCTCAGCACTGATGAAACGCTACCCACAGCGAACTCCAATCATACTGGAAAATGAGTTGGAGATATGCTGTAACCCCAACAGTGTCATTAAGCCTGTCACTGTCCCCTGGAGCGCAGGGAAGGGAGAAACACCACCGGCCTCCACAGCACATCATGTAGCCCTGAACTCAAGCAAATGCTGAAGCTATCTGTCAGTCTCCAACTAGCATAATGAAGCTGTATACTTATTGCATCTACTTTGTTCATAAACCCTCATAAGTCAAGCGTTCATACAATGGAATCACATCTACTCTAATGGTGTTCACAAGTCGATTGTACGGACGCTATCATGCGAAAAAAGATTGTTGAAATCCTATCATGTATGTTCCCACACATTTCAAGCAATGCAGCGCATACGAGCAGACACACAAAACGTCGACCAAGATAAGCCTCCGCATGCCATCAGAAAGTAGCGTGTGATTGGCCTCTGTGGAGCGACTGCTTCTCTCATCATTAACTCTTCGGAGTATCACACTACTCAAATCATGCTAAGCCTCTCTGAATGGTGATGAAGTCGAAAACGTGCCCATGCACACATTCACAGTGGCTCCAATCATTACACAGACACACACAAAAAACACACACTGCACAGCATCTTCCTCATTAACAACAGTGGCAAAAAAAAGAGGAGCAGCCTGTAAATGTTGAGAGTATCAGGACTGGATAGGAGACCACTTTGGCGAAGATAAAATATAGGGACATTATAAAGCTGGTATTTCAGACTTGGGGGGAGAATATCCTTCACATTACATAAACAGCTCAGTTTTGATTTCCTGATAAACAATGACATCCTAAATGGGGAAAATGTTTAATTAAATGTTTCCTCTTTTTTTTTCAGCTGAAAAAAAGCTTTAAAAAATAAAACAATAAAATCCAAGTATCCTCTCTCGATGTCCATCATTGAAATGTATGCATTAGAGTAGCATGAGTAGTTAGTCCTGTAGTTTGTGCGAGGTATCGATCGCACTTCCACTGATGCCTCTGCAGCAAAGGTGGAGGTCAGGCCGTGGCAGCTGCATCAACAATGTAAATAAAAATATTACCAGCACACCACATTGTAACACACCAATTTGCTGTATTCAAGAAAGACCTTGTAATCCTTACTTTGTTGTTGATCACACAATTTTATTTGCTGATCGCTTTCCACAAGGATAAAATATTTCCATATAGAGCCATCAAAGGACAGCACCACTACCGTATATGCCACTTTAGTTACGACACCAAACAAAATGGTAAAATATGGATCTGCTTTTGGAAGCCATTACACAATTTGACAATAAATGTTAAAAAAAAATGCAATTGCTTGTGTGTGTGTGTGTTAGTGTGTGTGTGTGTGTGTGTGGGTGTGTGTGTGTGCGCAAAGCAAAATGTGCCACCACTAGGGAACCAAGTCCCTTCCATCAAAGCTTGTCACAAGCTGCAATTAAATCTGATGACAGCACCAGCAAGAGGTACTAAATTTTTTTAAGTGAACTGTGCTACAATAAAACACCCGGGAAGCCTTTGCGCCTCTGGTCTCACGACTGAATAGTTCACAGTCCCGGTGCCACATGGTTCCATTCTTCATTTAAGATAGGACATTGGTGTGAGTACAGCAACAGCCCGTATCAAGTTTTATTTTGAGACCATATTGAGTGAAGCGCGTGGTCCTGTATATCCAGGCAGAACCCGCAGGCCTCTGTCTTCTCTTAAGATGTAGTACTTTTAATTTCACTCATTTGGGGCCTCGTATTTTCAATCCATTTTATTGCTTTCTCAGACCTCATTCCACAAAGACACATCCCACCTCCTCATAAAGTAACGGGGCTGCCATCCAAGAGAGATTGGAGAAGGACTCAATATTGTGCCACAGGGACAAGAATGCTGACACTGCCTTAACATGGGACAATGGCTAAACTGAGTATTGAGAGGCAGAGTGAGAAAATGGAATGAAAGCATATTTTAGTGTATATGTATTGTTTGGAGGCTTGGAATGAGCCAGACTAAGCAGCTCTAATCCCGGTCCCTGGCGCAATGTCAGGAGCCTTACAAAAAGCCATTCCCTGAAAATGGATAAAGGCTTTCTTTGACATCCCAGTATGTGCCGACACTCTATATAATACGTACTTGTAGCGATGTTGAACTCTCTGGCATTCATGATTCCCTTGTTTACAAGAGCAAGTCTCTTTTAACTAAAGGGTGAGTGGTCAGCACTGGTTCACCTCCTAGTAAAATGTTGAAGAAAAAAAAATACAATAAACAAGAAAGCCAAGGGACTTTTTCCATCCGGTTTAAAGGAAAAAGAGAAATGCTGAGGCACCTGTGGTATTCTATTTTCATGCCATCGTCGAGCTCAGAAGAATAGCCCATATGCATAATTTGACTTGTCGAAAGCCATGGTGACAAAAGCCAGAAATGGCTCCAATGAGTGAAAACAGGGTTCAGCCGGGGCAGTGCCCATAGGACATTGTTGTCTATACCACTGACTCCTCCATCAACCTTCGCCCTCAGCTCCTAATCACTAATTACCATGCAGTCTTTTCTGCATAATGACATATGGGGTATATAGGCCGATTAAACAGACCGCAAAGAAACATTTTAGATCGCCTGAAAACAAATGTGTATAAGACTAGGGTACGAAATGCTTCACTTGTGGAAGGTGCACATAGTCCTTATCCACCCAACGCAAGACCTCTGGTACATAAAACGGATGTTGGAATTACAACTGACTGGAAATCGCTATGTTGATGACTGAGGTGGTTTTGGTTTCACACGGAAACTTGGTTTTACTGGAGGATATTCGATGCTACCGTAGAGCTAAGCCTGCACCCGATTGTTATAATTCCTACAGTGTTTACCTGATTCGGATGTACCGTAAAACCCCTTAAGTTAAAGAGGAAAGTCTGCAACATCTTTTTCATTTTATTTGAAATCCAGTGGGGTTGTCTTTGGACTAAAGAAGATGACAATTTTTTTATGTTCACGTCCCGTGAGTGAAGACATGAGGAAGTTATGTACTTCATGAATGATCTGAGCTCTTTCACACAGAATTATCATCAGGTAGAGAGTATCATTACTCTATCATAGTGAATATGATAATGACATCTTATTCTATGTGTATCATATTAAGACTTTATGAATTTAATCTTTTGACCTTTTATTCAGGAGAGTCGCGGTTTTTCAACCTGGTGAGCCAAGGCACATATTTTACAGAAGAGTCAACACATACCAACCCATACCAATGTTTTGTTTTGTTTTTTTAACTACAGAGACACAGACATGAGTCATGATCCAGAGTATTTCATAATTCATGAACCAGAGGATTTCACGTAGAGGTTTGCAGTGAGATGAAATCCCCACAGTCCAATAATAAAGGCTTTTGTCTTGGGGCGCACGTCATTTCATTTAATACTACTGAGCTACAATTAGCACTAGCTAGGGCAAAAACAACTCAATGCTCTCCTCAACATCATTCATCGCTGACTGGAGATGCTATTATACAGCACGCTCACAATTCTAAACACATTCAATACATGTATATGTATTTGTTAGTGTCCTCTCTTCTTTTCTTTACCCTTTCCTTGCTTTTATTCATAACTACCAGCTGTGACTCTTCCCCCCCGTCCAAGTACATATCTTTCTCTTACTCGCTCGCTTTCTCCTTCATTAAAATGGACTTCCTAAACCCTCCATTCATCTTGCTGACAGCCTTTCTATCGATTGGGTCGGAGAGAGGGATGCAGCTTTAAATGGCTCTGCGGCCATTCTGGACCAGGGCTGGGCTGGACAGAGGACAAAGAGGAAGAGAAGGCATTATCCGGTTTAGCTGAAGTAGGGAATCACAAATGTATTTCAGTTATTGGTGAATAACATTTAAACTGGCCTGAGGCGAGGGATGAGAATTCACATGAAAATGACTCACTGCTGAGTCCTAAGGATTGGGCCGATGAGATCAGATAATGAATTAATCTCACACTTTGAAAGCAGACACTTCAGTTCTCCTCCCCGCATCACTCGCAGGCTGTCCCGAAAAGTGTCCTGAAAGTGAGACCACTCCAAACATTTGTTTCACTTGGCGACACTGCGTTGCCATTCAGTTCAATCAAAACCATGTGAACACGCGCTCTGCTGGAATGTGTTTAATCGGCATCCATCCGTTATCATCAGGCAACATCTATGAAAAAAGAGTGGGGGCATTTTGTCTTGATCCCTCTAACCGTGCGACATCAAATCTACCTGCCAGGATAAAGGACAAGACTTTCGATTTCAGTTATGATCAACATTTTTATGACCTCCTCATTGCCACGTGTTGCTGTGGAAATTTGTAGCAGGCGCTTCCATCCCTATTTGCCAATCGTGTGCAATACCGACGGGTCTGGTGGCTCTCATCTGTAATCATGTAGTGCACCCCAACAGCACGTGAATGGTCTGCTGTGAGTGTGTCACTCTTTATTTGTCATCTCATCTGTCCCTCAGCATTGCCATTGATTGCATGAAAAGGTGAGAACAAAAACAGACAGGGTCCGATATGAGAAAGATGAATTACTTAACTTACCAACAGCGAGTAGTTCATTTTAGACACTGCACGGTAGTGCTTGGATATAAGTCCAATATTATTAGAGCGGCCTTAACAGTTCATCTTTTGTTTCTTCTGTAATAACTCGACGATCAGCAAGCGTAGTCTGTACAGGGCAGAACAATTCAAATGTCTTTTTTCGCAAAACATTCAATTTGCTTGTGAAGAAGGAATCTCAAATCATATGTAATAAGCTCCATGTGCAAATTCTACAACAAAAAATGTGTATACACAAAAGAGCATGTAAACATGTGAATCCTTCTTTCCCAGTTGCGTTCATGGCCCATTGGTTGACACTAGCTGTCCATCCCTCATGATTCATGGTTAAGCGGGTTGCTGTAAAGGTGTTCTAAACCACTAGGCCGAGCAGGCGGTGCCTCATTAATAATACAACGTGGGCTGGGAATACTGTACCATGTATACTTTGGAATATCAGCCTTGCACGCATCCTCAGCTTCTTATTCTTCTTCATGGTGCTTTACTGGTATTTCTAGTATTACTGCACATAGTACCTTCAGTGTCAGCCCAGTGAAAGAATGAAAGAATGAAAGCCTCATGTCCTAAAGACTCTTTAATGATCTTCTCCTCTACAAGCTTGTTGACATACACTGACAAACTGTGACCCCGTCAAGAGGAACTCCCACTTTTAGCCTTGTTGTTCACTCCATATTTAGAGGTTCAGCGCTGTCATTATACCAGCTGAGGTTTACCAGAATCCATGCCCCCTCAACCTCGCCAAAAGATAAACATCAGTGATAAAACAGTCTGTGTCCGTTTGTCGGAAGCAACGTTTGCATACATAATCACAGCAGATGGACTGAGAGCAAGCGTATATAAACAATTCTAAAGCTAAAAATGGGACTGCTGGTAGGACACAGGGTGAACCAAGAAAAGAAAGTTTCTGTCTCCTGTACTTTTCCCGAATTGTAATTTCTCATTTCAATTTGGATTTCAATTTGGGGATGGGGGAGTCAGCTGTTGAGTCTTTTGAACATCACACGAGCCGTAATTAGAGACTGCGCTGCCGTCAACCCGGCTCAGTTTCTCCTAAATACTCACACCCAAAATTAGGGGGTGACCTCCCTTTTGTTCAACCTACTATTTAAGATGAAAACGCCACAGGCTTACAGGAAGGACAACTTGAAGTTTGGTAGGAAACGTAATCTTACAGCTTTGCTTTACATTCACCTCTTTTAATGATGTTGACTTGAAGAAAACTGAAGACCAAGGTGTCATTGGAAGTGTGATTGTGATGATAGCTGCCGAGAATATTTCCAAAAGGGCTGCGTGTTTAAAGGAACACTAACTTTGCACAAGTTATGATCTCACTGGTTAGGCCCGCAGCACGCAGTCATGGCTGACAAAGGACGCACTCTGAGCCTGAACACGCCTCTACTTTCTGAATTCTTATCCTGTTTCCTTTTTAGACGTTGCACACATCCTTTTTGATTTCTTGATGTGTTTGTGCTCAACTATCAATGTTACAAGTGTTCATTTTAAAGTGCTGTTGGCCATATTAGGCCCGTCTTTCTTGTTCCGTCTTTCTTTTGTTGGCCCCCACAAAAGAATCATGTAAACTTCACGGATATGTACACTTCTTGATTTAAAGTGACCTCACCATGTTGAGGTATTAGTAAGGAATTACTACTTGATTTGGAATCGTATCACAGTAGTAGAATTACACAAAAGCAAGTTAGTGGTACATGTTTTACCCATAGGTGCGAACACTTTGCTTGAATTGTAAATGACAGATCAAAATTCATACTCATCACAAATCTGCAAAGGTATGACTCTGCGGGTGCCGAACTGCAGATATGCAGGGTTTGACTGCAGTTTTAAGCTGTAATATCACAAGTCACCACCAGATGACAGACATGTCTTAGTTGCGCCAACACTGGGTCTTGTACGGGGTCTGTACCACTTTGCACAAGACGAGTAGGCCTAATATTTTTGTCCATCTGGAACGATATGCGGGACAAACATAGTACCTCAAAATTAAATGTTTGAGTGAGTTGATTTTTGTGATGAAAAAAAATTACAAAATGAATGTTGGGCTGTTGTTGAGCGATTTTCTGACAGCCTTGAGGTTTTTTTTTTTTTGGTTTGATTTTAATACAAGAGAACCCTTTACACTTGAAAAGAAATTCATAAAAAATACAGTGTATGGTTATATTGCTGTTTGCTTCATACACTTTAGGTTAGGATAGTGGGCGTTTTATACATGCATTGAAAAAAATGTGTAGTATTTTAAGAGCATGTATTTTGCACATAATTTTGTTCACATTTAAAATAGTATATTTGTCTTTTTCTGTGACCCCCCAGTCACACTAATAGGAAAATTGCAGCCCACTCAAGTATTTAAGTTGCCATCCATGTATGAGGAATAAAGTTAAGTTAAAGATGATCCTAAACCACAATTATAAGCCACAGCAAAGCCATGCGGTCGGTCCATGGGCTCTGTTGTCAGACAATTTGTGAAATAATTGTTGACTTCTTTTAAAGGTCCACAATTCTCCAAAACCTTTCATTATACTGTAAATTATTCGATCACAAATAGACAGTAATCCGCGCCACAGGTCTCAGACTCATTGTTCTACACTCGAAGGTAGACATGTCCTGGAAATCCAGTCAGAAACAACATCCCACCTCCGGCCTCTAGGAAATGACCTCAACCTAAAAAAGGCCAGATAAAAAGTCCACACCAGAAACAAAAACACCAACCCAGCTGTAATGAGCAATCCACCAGGCTCCAATGTGTACGGAGTGAGGCCAGGTGGTGTGACACACATATGACTCTGATTAGAGGGGCTTTCGGGTGAACGGGCAGCAAAGGGAGGGAGGGCTTGTACAAAGTACTAGGCCAACCAGGACATTACACGATTCAACTGTTTGTGGGATTCATGATCACCACCTTTCCTGCAGTATCTCAGCATGGGGTGGCAGTGTGTAGATTGCTAAGAAGCAACATGCCGGCTACACTGGTGTGCTACGACACAAGTGCATGCAGATAACAAATCAGACGTTTACTGCCACAGACTAGGGGCCTTGCATACGTTACTTCAGCACTCACACAACCCCCATTCTAAACTCGTGCTCCCCTCAATCATATTTCTCTCACTGCACATATCCTAAAAATGTGCAGTGGAGAGCTGTCGAGGAGAGCTCTGATCTAATTTTTGAAACGTTTGTCCTGCTGCATTGTTCAGACTTTGACTGGACTGTTTAAATGCCTCGTGATATCAGCAAGGACAAACAAGCAAACTCAACAGCCTGGTCGGAAGGATAAGGAATGAAGGGGAAATGGAGGCTATTTTTCTCCTTGGCTGATGGCAATTGTGTTGGAATACAAGCACCTGTCAGCTCCTGACAATGAGCACACAGGCCAAAGGACAGGATGGAGGACGTCACAGGACAGTTTTTGTTTGCTCTCAATGGCTAATAAACTTCATTTGTCTGAATTATCCATCCATCCATTTTCCGATCCACTTTATCCTCACAAAGGTCGCGGGGCGTGCTGGAGCCTATCCCAGCTGTCTTCGGGCAGAAAGCGGTGTACACCCTGAACCGGTTGCCAGCCAATTGCAGGGCACACAGAGACAAACAACCATTCGCGCTCACAATCACACCTGGGACAATTTAGACCATTCAATTAACTTCCCGTGCATGTTTTTGGAATGTGGAAGGAAAAGGGAGTACCGGGAGAAAACCCACGTAAGCTAGGGGAGCACTTGCTAACTCCACACAGGCAGGCCAGGGCTGGTTTCGAACCCACAATCTTTGCACTGTGAGGCGGATGTGCTAACCAGTCTATCTCCACATCACACTTGTCTGAATTACATCCTCAAATAAACCTTTATTTCCCGCTACATGAAACATATAAATGCAGTCTATGTATCTGCATGACAGTGTTACAAGGTAAAAAGGTCATTTTAATTGCCTTGTCCTTGAAATGCATCCCTCCTTCAATGTCACCTTCATTCCAACTCAATACCTCTTTCTTAGTAAATAGAGCAGCAGCATTTGTGTGTCCTTCAGGTCTCTTAAAAAAAAAATAATAATAATAAAAAAATACTGCAGCTGAAAACCTGGTACAGTACAATCCCACACAAACAGCTGATAAGACACTGAAAAAAATGCTGCCAGCTCTCATTATCTTGTAGAGGTAGCTTGCTTTTCCAATTTGAAAACAACGTGCGCGCGTCTTACCTCTCTGTCCTTCAGCTTCATGGCGAGAACCAGCTGATTCCGATGGTTGGTCAAAGCTTCACGATAGTTTCCCTTGGAGAAGAATGCCGAGCCTAAATTCCCATGAGCACGACATTCCCCTGTTTGGTCACCTGGAGATGAATTACATTCATTATCCTCAGGGCAGCAGGTGATTACAAAGCAGACGGTGTTACCAAACATTTCTAGTTATCAGTGTTCAACCATGGTGTGACCCTTAAAGGGAGAAATGCTTTGCGCACATTCGCAACAGTAGAATGGTTTCCCTGACAGCTAGTCGTGTTAAACTCACCTCCCCAAAGTTTAGATGGAAACATGTTTTTCATTTTAACAGAGAGGCTTTGCAAAGTATAAATGCCCACGATTAATCCAAGCATCACAGTTTCACATTTGCAGAGGCTTTGCTTGGTCATGCAAGGTTAGTCTTTGTTTTCTTCTCAACAAAGACCTCTTTTTGCACATGTGAAACAAAGCTGTATGAGCTGATTGAGCAATTGATTGATTATTTTGTAAAACCTGGGGGCCAAATCTGGCTTGGGAAGATTCAAATGGGTGGATAATAACAATTTTAATATGAAAATCTCACAAAAATGTGAATACAACTGTGTCACATATACTAGCACAAAGTTTCAAAAACAAAACAAAACAAAATCTTACCAGGTAACCCTGTGTCGTCTAAGAAGTTTCATAAGAACTGTACAATATTTACCCAATGACAGGGCTATGCTGTGTGTCAAGCTCACAAGCTATGCAGTTTACTCTTCTACTTGTTGACCTGTTAGAGCCTCGCTTGTGAGATGCAAAATGACACAATCATGTATTACCTTCTTTTTTAAAGCCCATTTAAATTAGGAGCAGTTTTGCCTTCATCATCATTAGCTTTTCCAGACTGAAACTAAATGTTTTGTTTCAATTTATTCAAACTTTGTCATTGTATTATTTGAATGATGCTATATTTGGTGAATTTGGAGTAAAATCAGATTTGAACTGCTTGTAAATGTTACTATCCATCCCAGCGTGAAAATGTGTATTGCGGTTAATCCCTGCTATATCACCGCTTTTAAAACAGCTATTTGGTTTTTTTTAACTAGATTTTTACCTGACACAGTTAAGTATGAATTTTGTGTTGCGCAACTTCAACATAGTAGCACGTGAAGCTGCAACATGATGGGCAGTACCGAGGTCTACTGGAAGAGAAATATCGCGTAATTAAAAGCATTAAGAAGAGAAAAGGTCCCCAACTGCACTCCAATAACAGTACCGGTAGTCGTCCCCATAAAGCAGAGAGACAATGCCTATGAGTATTGTTTCAGGTAAAACGTGAGTTATTTCAACTCAAATGTTTGGGGAAACCATTGCATTGATTCATTAAAGCTCAACAACTCAAACAACTTAAGAACTAAAAGAATATTATTAAGTATTAAGTGATTGGAGTTTTACTTAACAGTTATTGTGTAGCCCTATTCTACCTTCAAGTTACTGAAAGCGCTTGAACAATGTCTTCTAATTCACCTACCGATGACGAAATATAAGGAAGAAGGGGCGCTGAGCTTTTGTGACCATGGCGAAGTACACCTATGCAAGAAATCAAACTCCCCGCTATTCCCTAAGCTCTATTATCAGTAAAACAGGAGAATGGAAAAAAATGCTATTATATTATTATCAGTGCACCTACTAAAATTGCTCCAAAATGTTATTGTACTCTTAGGAAGTAATTTACTATTACAAAAAAAAAATTATGTTTGCATGTTGATCATTTTTTGGAATGACTGATTCTGTTTTGCAAGTTTAAGTTCTGCTTACGCATCTCTTTTTATTAAGATGTACTGTTTTACAGTGCTGTACTGTATGTGTTGCTGGTTCATGTGTCTTAATGTGGCAGTTGAAGGTTTATATGAACAATAAAATCTATTCTAATTTCCGTTTTCTCATCTATGGCGTTTTGCACTGTATGTTAGCATTAAGGTAGCTGATTTTCGTTTGAAAAACATACATTATGTGTCCTGGTTGAACATTTTGGCGTTAAAATACATGTACCTGTCATGATTCCCTTGGTTTTAAAAATGATTTTTCAGTTTATTTTCAACTGTAACTTAAAAACATTGTAGTGAGCACGCCTAGATTCTGATTTGGACGACTGTTGTGAGAACAGGCACTAAGGAATACTTTTGAAAAATGTTTTAACCTTTTTAAAAAGTCTTTCCAGGATGTGGGAGGGTTTACGTAAAACAGCTCTGAAAGTGAAAAATATGCTGCTAGACCATGTGATTGGTATCGGCCGATCTCCTGCATGGATGATCAGAATTTGCATCATAAAGCCCGGATCGGAACACAAAATGATTATATGGTCTTAATATATGTATTTTGATTTTCACCTATTATGGGTTGGTCTACAAAGTATCCGCGGCAATAAAAAGGCGTTCAATGCACTACGGAATGTTGAAGATCTTTATGCAAAAAAAAAAAAAAAAACATGTTGTGGACCTGCTGGGTCAATTGAAGATTTAAATGCTTATCAATTCCTACAGTTCCCAGTCCTCTTACCTAGGGTCTTGGCCACCTCCAAGTCCTGCTGCATGTAGCCGGTACTCTTCTCTGTATTGCCCAGTGACCAGTGGGCGCTGCTGAGCGCTGAAAAGACAGAGCCACGCAGCTTGAGGCTGCACGTCCCGATCTTCAAAGCTGCTTCTAGAACTACAACAGAAGCTGTGTGGTGGCCAGCTGTCAGCAGCTCCTGGCCTATCACAGACACCACCACAAAGGGACTCTTGTCCAGCTTCATCTTTTGCAGCTGTTGATAAGTTGGCTCTAGAGACTCTGCAGGAGGAACATGAGTGAGACCGGGATTAGAAGTAGAATGTGGAAAGAAAAAAAAAAACACCAACAAAATCTAACCGTGTGCTGACTTAGTGATTGACAACAATATCTTGCTGTCGTATTACTTTGCTTCATATCAACATTTCCATTCTTCCAGTAGTGGGTCCTTGTCCATGAGCACAATCTGTATCTTCACCGAGTGACAGATTTCACTGGTACTTCACTTTAACCAAAAATAACATGTATGAATAATTTTGAGGTGCTTTGACCCTGACCTGACTACTACTACTACTTTGCAAGATTTGCAGTATTGTGCACATCATAAAAATGAGGTTGTAACAATTGTAGGCAAAAAGATAAGTGACTATGAGAGACATCAGCAGACTGAAGTGGAGTTGATGGTGAAGATAATGCATAATAGTCCACATGTCGTGGAGGCAAAGCAATGCAGAGCAGAGACACATAAAGTGACCTTTGAAGAGGTTGAAAATGCACACAATGACATAAATCAATGTTGGGCCGCATGGGATTGGGGATTCACAGCCCCTTCAGATTGCACGACCTCTGGCAGACACCAGCATCGAACGAGCCGATCAGGGGTGGTGGCTTGGAGGAACACAGCTTTTGTTTCAATTCCTTATAACTGACACATATTTACAATCATATGGATCTGTGGGAAGGTTATTTATAATGGCCATGCAGCGTCTAGTGGATAGCCGCGATTCCTTGGGTGAATGGGGACCGAGCCAGCACTCCAATAGCAAAAAGTCACTTATAATTGATGGCCATTATAAATGCAAAGAAAAAAAATGATGCATCTATCTGTATCAAATTGTTCTACTACTTGTTACGGTTCGGTGTGCACTGTATTGAACGATACACTTTTCCTTTCTTTTTAATCATTAGAGCTGCAACAGCCCATTTCCGCAACTCTTAACGGCTGTGAGTTTGTTGTAAAATCAGCAACGAGAGCGCCGATGGGAATACATACGGTTCTCTTCACTTCACGTCCACCTACTCATCATGTAATTGAAGCATGCCATTGAAATATATTGCACCGACTGCACTACTTTGTTACTTAGCGTCTCCCGGCATTCACAATAATTTAATACCAAAAGTAGTAATAATTTAATGCACGACTCGAAACAATGTGTGAATTGGTTTCAGATAAGAGCGGAACGTGTTAGCTGCCTAAACATTGCTGATTTAACTCAGCAGAATCCCATATGATTGCCAAGCCCTCTCCTCCGCCCGCTCAGATGGTAAATGGGCTTTCCCTTGCATAGTGTTTTTCTACCTTAGATACCCGAAGTGCTTTAACACTTTTTCCTCCTCTACCTACTGACGACACAGCATCAGGGAGCAACTGGGGCTTCAGTATTTTGCTCAAGGTCACTTCAACAAGGTCGCAATGGCAGGCATCCCATATTGGGCTTTTGTTGATATATAGGTCGAATACATGTAACCTGTCCGTCCCAACTGAGGTCACATTGCAAAAAATCTGATACACATTTGGAACACATAGGAAAGTGACCATCCATCCATCCATTTTCCGATCCGCTTTATCCTCACAAGGGTCGCGTGGGGTGTTGTAGCCCATCCCAGCTGTCTTCGGGCAGTAGGCGGGGGATACCCCGAACCGGTTGCCAGCCAATCGCAGGGCACACAGAGACGAACAACCATCCATGCTCACACTCACGCATAGGGACGATTTGGAGTGCTCAATAAGCTTGCCATGCATGTTTTTGGAATGTGGGAGGAAACCGAAGTATGAAAGTGACCAGTGATTTTGAAAAAAAAAAAAAATCAGATCTGGTCACATATGGGCAAAAAAAAAATCGAATTTGTTGTGTTACTCTTCCCATTGCATACCCAGCTCAGCATCGGTATTTGGGAGGAAAAGAAACATACTTAGGCTATTGGAACACACCCGAAGATTCCTAGAGCCTCACAAAGATGCAGATTACCTTCCACACATACACAAAGAGATGCAGCTGAAGAGTCTGAAGAACATTGCCTTTGAGGTACTTGACAGAATGTCAAGTTACGGAGAGAGGTTGCATATAAAAACCTATTCATGGATTGTAATTGCCTTTAGAAGTGACACGGAGAGGTGCGTCATAAATTAAACATGGAGGGAATCCTTTAGGGGGGAAAATGGTGTCATGACTGTTGTATTCATGAACAGGTAGTTACGACTATCCCCAAGGGTATTGTTTCACATGAAGACAGACGCTAAAACTCGACACACGCGAACACAAGGAGTCAAATATTATTTCTTTAAACCTTTATAAGGACGATTCTGCACACATTAGCATCACATACTGCATAGAGTAGAAGAGCAAGACATACATTAGGATGTCTTGCATCTAAAATAATGAGACACAAGATAAAGTGGGGGCAAAAAAAATCATCCAGGATTTTTATTTCTTTGCTCTGTAAGATTGATTTTGTGCACTGTAACCAAATGTGCGGTATTGTGCAGGCTCATTTATGAGAATTAGGATATCACTGAGATATTACTGTTATCTCAAGGTGATTGTTTTAGGCAAATGAAAATCAGTGCAGTGAGACAAAAGGATCACTTCAACGCCTTGAAGCTAAGATAGTGGCTATTTCTCATGAGCCCAATTAACAAAGAATGGAAAGACTGTCAAAATCTCATAAGGATGTTTAACTAAGTTTGAATATGCGGCGTAGAAAAAGGTAGCAGAGATCATTTGCACTAATTTCCTCAGGGTATGCATGAAGATGTGATGGTAAAATGAAACATTTCTAATTAAGTGCTCCCCACCCACTTCAGTCTTGTCAGAAAGTTTACTCAGTAAAGGAATGAAAATAATATTAACGATTGATTTGTTCATTGACTTGAAGTTTATAAGAGCTAAGATGAAGAAAAGCATCTCCTTTTCATTAGATCCAACTTTGGAAAGCAATTCAACTTTATGAAACTGTCTATAAAATTGAGACTCATAAGTAATTTTACCATCCGTGACTGTGATTAAAACAAAAGATGTATGCAATGCAATGGAAACACAAAAATGTGGAACGAATGTTGCTTTTTAGAGGAGAGCATTGAATGTAATTTTGAAATTCCGAAACCAGTTTAGGATGGTGCGTTAGATCAGGTCAATGTCAGTTCTGATGCCATTCTAATTTGACTTAAGCGGGGGCTGGACGGAAATAAACACGCCACGGCATCCATTGAAAAGGCAATCATTTATAATGGCAAATGAAACAATCAATCCCGGTGGGTGTTGGTGCCTTGATGTGAAACATTCTTGTGACTTGTTAATGTGGAGGGATCTTCTGTGTGGAAAAGACCGTAGACAAACCCAAATTCCAAAGTTGTGTAAAACGTAACTAAAAAGGCAATGCAATGATTTGCAAATCCTTTTCAAACTTTACTCAACTGAATACACTGAATCGAATGCTCAAAGATTTTTTGGATTGTTTTTTCCAAATATTCAGTCATTTTGAATTTGATGCCTGCAACACCTTCCCCCAAAAAAACTGTGACAGGGGAAACAAAATGCTGGGAAAGTTGAGCATTGCTCAAAGAATTAACCTGTTTGGAACATTCAACAGGTTAACAGGTTAATTGGAAGCAGGTGAGTGTCATGAATGGGTTTTAAAGGAGTCTGTTTTTATTTACATTTTACACAACCCGGTGGTCGACCGGTTAGCACGTCAACCTCACAGTGCAGAGGTTCGATTGCAGCTCTGGCCTCCCTGTATGGAGTTTGCATGTTCTCCCCGTGCTGGTGTGGGTGTTCTTTGTACTTTGCTTTACTCCCACATTCCAAAAACATGTATGGCAGGCTGATTGAACATTCTAAATTGTCCCTACGTGTGAGTGTGAGCATGTATCGTTGTTTGTCTCTGTGTGCCCTGCGGTTGGCTGGCAACCAGTTCAGGGTGTCTGCCGCCGACTCTCCGAAGACAGCTGGGATAGGCTCTGGCACACCCCGCGACTCTTGTGTGGATAAGCGGATCAGAAAATGGATGGATGGATGGGCAAGGTCCCAATTCATTGGAATCATGGTTTGTTAACATTTGAGGGGAAACACAATTTACTGTATCTGTCAATGGGCCTTTTTCACCATTTCTAGCCTTGAGCCATCTAAATGAATAGGATCATCCATGCAATTATAGTTTTATTCTAAGACGTAAAACAACTGTGATGGCCAACAGCTTGGTCTATGATCCACATGGAAGCAACAGTTAAGGGGAAAAGAAATCTGCTTCAATTATCGGAAAAGAGTTGCAGGTGAGATCGCTCTACTTTCCACTTGTGTGAGATTTCTTTGTTGTGGAAAACACTAGATGAGTCACATGATAGCACAACAACTGCTTGCATCTGGCATAATGAGCAGAAACCTTGATCTACGCAAGGCCCGCATGTCAAACAGAATGGGCTGAATTATAAATGACGCTTGGGTATGAATTTAAGAGACACACACATGATGTTAAGTGTGAAGCAAGAAACTCTTAATCAAAGCAGCCCATATAGAGTCCTTGAAAACGCCTTGATAATCTCTGTTTCAAGGTGGAAGGCATGCGGGGGGGGGGGGGGGGGGGGGTGTTGTTTTGAAATATGCTTAGGGAAAGTTACAACTCCAACATTCTGATGTCTACAGAACAGAAAGGCAAAAGATATATACTGTTTAAAATTCCATCCATCATCTGAACCACTTTATGCTTACAGGGGTCAAAGGCATGCTGGAGCCTATCCCACCCTCTGAACTGGTTGCCAGCCAATCGCAGGGCACACACAGACTAACAACCATCCATGCTCACACTCACACAGAGGGACGAGTTCAAGTGATCAATTAACCGAGCATGCGTGTTTTTGGAATGTGGGAGGAAACCGGAGTACCCCGAGAAAACCCATGCAGGCACAGGGCGAACATGCAAACTACACACAGGGAAGGCCAGGGCCAGAATTGAACCCATCACCTCTGCACTGTGAGGCAGACATGCTAACCAGTCAAGCAGTGTGCCAACTCAGTATAAACATTCTTCCAGAAAAAAACCCAAAAACAAAACAGAACACACACACACACACACACACAAAAACAATTAGCTCATTCTAGGCCAAATACAAACAACCCCGATAAAATATAGTGGAGAGTGTAGTGATTACACTTACAACTGCTTTGAATGATTAAATGATTAACGCTGAGCACAACTTTCATGTTCAATTAAAAATGACTTGAAAGCCAAAGGCATAAATTATGCCTAAGGCATTAAGGATATTTCACTGATTTTTACAAGAGGCACATTTTGGTATTCAAAATTAAATTGCCGGTAAGTGCTTTTCAAGGAAGTAGTCCCACCGTTTTAATGTTTTTTTTTCCCATTTCCATTAATATGCATGGAAAAGGAATGTCCTGGATTAACGAGGCAGGACATGGTGCTGCTCGCGGGTGCCTATCTTTCACATATCAGCAGACGTTGGCCAACTAACGCTGGTTATCCTTCCTGTTTACAGGCCTAACATTGATTAGATTCCCAGTGTGCCGACAGCCTCCCGGAGAGGATCACTGCTCTTAATCCTTCAACCTAGTGAACATCTCTTCAACACACCTTGGATGAGGTCCTTAGCTGGATGTGCCAAACTGCAGGGAATACGGTAAACAATTAGGAGATTAAAAGGCCCTGGTCCCCACCCCCCTCCCCCTACAGGGAGGACTCATTCTTGTCCACGATGCTTCAGTCTGGGCTTGCGCCCAAGCTGTTTTCTTGTTTTGTTTCCAGTTACGAGCCTATGTACTTGACGTCACTTCAATGGAAACTCCATTCTTGATTCACGGCAAAGTGTCTAAATACCTTCCTTGCACAAGAACAAACACGAAAAAGAAGGGGAGGAAAAAAAATCTAACTAAACAAAGTCAATCCATGCCACTGATATCCTGGTTAAATGTGCATTTGAATGGTTAAACAAGGTCCGAAAAAGATACAGCTGCTGTTTACAGTTGAATTTGGAAGAGGGGATGTAGTCCACGCAGATCTGAAGCATATTAAATTCCACTGCAGTGGTCATCTGAAGTGAAATCATTGCCAGGTTTGTTTAGGGCCTCATTAGACCGCCTCACGCTGATTACTCATGCACAGTTAGGTCAGTGCAGTTGAATGATAATGATGCATAAACAGAAAACACACATTTTAGTCTAAATTTGAGCTAGTGCACAGTATTTATAAATCCACTCAGCTCTGGGGAAACTGCTTTGTCAGGGCCAAGCACACACACAATGGCATTAGTGTTAGATCTTCATTAAGATAACGGGCTATCTGCGAGAGTGATCAGGCTGACAATAAGATACGCTGAAGTTGCGGGCATCAGACCTAAGAGGCAAGGGCTCAGTACATGACACCGGCAGTCAGTGGTTCGACAGATAGAGCCGGCCTTCCCGCACATTGAGTAAATAGTGACAGGTAAAGTCAGCCAAACATGCTTATTGACTGACACAGGAGGAGGATCATCCCAGACGTTTTGGCACCTGCGGGACAAAATCTATGGCGATGGTGAGACAGACCGACAGCTTCTTTCAGCACACGGAGACACGGACTGACATATGCCGGCATACATAAACAACATGCTAATGAGTTTCTTACCCCGTAGAGGAGATTTCATGGCAGCTTCTACCATGCCCACCAGTAGCTGAAGGCTCTTGGGGTCTTGGGCCAGTCCGGAGGCAAATGCGGCCAGTGCGTCGGCATGGCGACCAAGGTACTGAAGGGCAACACCCTGTCGGAAGTATGCCTATTGAGAGAGAGGACGGTAACAAAATTTAGTTATGGCAAGCAATACATTAAACTTTCATTTTATCCAACACACTGAGTGCACATTATTATTTTGTTTATGACCATATGAGCAGTTCTCAGGCGCCCGTGTCCCTTTTGTTCAACTTTTATTATACTGACTGACATCACTGGGCTTTTTGTTCTTGTTAATTAGATTATAAATTAAAGATAAAAGCATGTGCTCCACTTAGGCTGGCTGCTTTCTCAGGAACAATTGCTATTTTAGCTTGATAAATGTGCTTTCTATTTTTTTTTTTCCTGTCGCAAGGACAGGCACATAACCATAACAGTGACAAGACTGCGGCTCTGCTTAAAAAAATAAAATAAAATTTTAAAAAACGTAACTGAAAGAAAAAGGAGAATGATCCAAGGTTCGATGAAAGATGTCCATACATGCCTTAGAGCGAACATTATTTTTCTCAGTGCATATAGTTATAAAGTGAGAAGACATTCTGTGTTTTTCACTTCAGGAGTATACCGGTGCCATAAGCTAGGACATTTGATTCTGTTCTTGAATCAGACAGAATTTAACTGCATTTCTCCATTCGTCATAGTGTTGACAGAATAATAATTCAGGAGCATAAAAACTGCTTGACAGGCTGCATATTTTTGGAACAGTGTAAGCCTACCACATGATGGAATATCTTGTGTTCTCATGAGAATTGTACATGATTTGACCAACGAGTCATGCAATTTAATAACTTTATTTTACGATCTCATTTATCAAAATAGTATGCCCAACACCCACCTTAGCTTTGATGTTATGTCAAAATATATCAGTTTTATGAGAAAACCAAGGTATGACATGTTCATGGCACATATTGGGAGTCACGACAGGATTCGCAACTCATGTTGTGGAAAATTTTACAGCTTCTACATAAAACAGCACTGATTTTTGAGGGATCGCATTGCTTCATTAAGGTACCAGCAGAAACACGTTCATGTCCTTGGCCAAGTGAGTCTGACGAGTTTACCAACAGTAGCACAGAGAAACTGAACATCATCCAGCTCTGTCTTTTCAAGCCAAACCACTAAATCCGACCGATCTCCAGCAAACTGTCTCTGTGAAAAAGTGCTGGAAGCATGCTGTTATAGCACTATGGGGAAAATGATTAATTGTGCATAAAGCTATAAGAATCAGACCGTTTACCATATCAAGTGTTGTAACTTTTGCATTTTGGGTGTTTGAGCTTGCAACAGTAGACCAGTCCACAATCTGGCAATGTCTGTCAATCCAACAGCTCCAAAAGTGACACGGAGGCTAATTTGCTATTAGCATCTAGGAACTCTTTTCATTGGTCTTTACAAGCTTCTCTGTTAGAAAGTCAGAAATCCTGAGAGTGAAAGGGGCCGAGGGGATTAACGAAAATGAGACATGACATTGAATTTAAAGAGAGCAGTAATTAATTTTACTTCCCTCCGAGCAACCCCGCCCTTTCGCGCTGCCCACTGACTACCAATTTCTCCGTAAGTGATATGCCATCACAACTCCATTGAAAACGGCAAGACAACAAAAATGTGATTCAAAGCATTAATCTTTGTCCAAATGTTGTTATTATATGGGGGGGGGGGGGGGGGGGGGCGCCGGACAGGATAGCCGCTCAATAATAATTACATCTGGTGGCTGTGGAGTTTGGCCAGGACACACTGGTGGGAGCAGAGACGCCAACAAATGTCCTGCCCAGGGGGACAAGAGACATTTAAAAGCACTTCTCTTTTTGATTAGATTTCGTCAACAATGCGCGCTCCAAGAGGTCTTTGGCTTTATTCTCTCAAGCGGCGTACCCTGACTGGGAGAGGAAAAAAAAAAGATGCATAAAATAGGCTTGCTTCAAACAAGAATTGTCATCCTTTTCGTTTACACTCCGCTCTGCTACAGACAGAAAGGGGAGAATGCATGAAAATATTGCGAACACAAGCACAAGAACGAATGCTTAAGTGAAACAGCCGCCGCAAATATGACAGAATCAATATGCCACGTAGTCATGTAAGATTTGCTTTTTCTTTCATTAATCTCCCACTGCCTTCAACTATCATGCAGCTCCACTGAAATGCACGCAGACACGCAATATAACTTCCACTTTGGTAGAATCCAACGAGTCAATTTAAGTGACCCATCTCATGAATCATAGATTGCTTTGAATTAAGTTACATTATCATACGTGAAGTCAAATTTGGAGTAAAGCACTGAAGACTGCAAACTGAAATTGTCACATTCAAGTGCAAGCCTTGAGAGCAGGAAAAGGTGATATTCCACTGCAAAGGGTTGTTTTCCGGTGCCCCTTCAAAACAAATACCGGTACCCAATCCGGGGCAGGTTATGTATTTAAAGTGGCCCTCGCAGGTGATGATACGTTGTTGGAAAAACTAGGAAGGCTGATGTAAAGAGAAATCTGAAAAGAACCATGGAGGAAACAAAGAATGTGGTGTTGCAGTTTGTTATGCTTCACTTTGCTCTTTTGATGCTTCCTCCACATTGTCCTCGTTTTGGCAGCTGGCACACTTTGAATTTACCTCACCAGCGGCCTTCCAGTAAATGTTAGAGCCATCTGGCAACTACTCGGACTTCCTGCAGTGGAAAATCACCCAAATAGTAGAAAGTAAAAGAACAAAGCTGCTGAAATACCGCCGACAGACTGGTTATGTTCTTGCAATCAGGAATTTAAAAAGGAGGGGGGAGCTATATATTAGCCTCGCACAACCTTCTTTTAAATTTATGCTTAACAGGATCTTTTCTAAAAACACAGCAGCTTTGAGGTGTTTCTACGGCAATTAGCACAGCTAGCTCTTGGCCAGACGGAGAGAGGCAGCACAGAAAGGAGAGAGTGTTTGCCCTTTGAATGGTAATATTTCAGATCCTCCGGTCAAAAGCGATCTCCCCAAACCGCATGCAAATTTAGAGAGCTACTCTCTGAGGGTCCAATCCCCACAGATTATAGGGGTCTCTTAAAATGTCATGAATGTGTTGTGCATTTTGTGCAGCGTAACCAACCATACAAGACTCTTGATCATGCAGCACATCCACTGTATATACTGAGAGGTCTCGGGCCGTCCTGCCTCTCATCTTTACCTGTTGTATGCATCAATGTGTGCATGCCACAAAGGAGTATATTGAGGGGGAGGGTTTGTCACCCGTGGGTAAAATTCATGGATGAGAGAGAGAGAGAGAGAGAGAGAAAGAGGAGGGGGGGGCCTCAGGAAGATATATACATAAGAGGGAGGATAAAAGCTTTTCTTGTTTCTCAAGCCTTTTAATATTTTATGAATGCTTGTTTGATGTACTTTTAAATATTCATGTCTTTATGCTTAGGAGGAAGAGGGAAATGATGCAAAAAATGAGAAGGAATTCGCTCTGGTACACTTTGCTACACACTGTGGGAAGCCATCAGACTTTGAGTGTAATAAATAAATAAATAAACAATGATAATAATAATAATAATAATAATATACATAGCACATAGGGCGGCCCGGTGGACAAGTGGTTCGCACGTCGATCTCACAGTGCAGAGGTACCGGGTTCGATTCCAGCTCCGGCCTCCCTGTGTGGAGTTTGCATGTTTTCAGTGGGTTTTCTCCGGGTACTCCGGTTTCCTCCCACATTCCAAAAACATGCATGGCAGGCTGATTGAACACTCAAAATTGTCCCTAGGTGTGAGGGTGAGCGCGAATGGTTGTTCGTTTCTGTGTGCCCTGCGATTGGCTGGAAACCAGTTTAGGATGTCTCCCGTTTGCTTCCCGAAGACAGCTGTGGAATAGGCTCCAGCACCCCCCGCGACCCTTGTGAGGATAAAAGCAGATCGGAAAATGGATGGGCACAGTCACATCTGCACACGTTCCATTTGATAAGATTTCATTTGTGGCAGCGCTGTTGTTCACGATTAAGCCCGCAGTTTGAGCAACTGAACAGAAAGTTGACAAGATTAAGTTTTGGAAGTTTCACACAAGACAAGTTGTAAGAGGCTTCTTTTCTATTAACAGATTAATGCCTCGGCATATGTCCTCCCTGACTTCTTAGGCTCATCTTGAGCAGACGACAGGCACGGTGGTGTCCTCAGCGCTGAAAGCACGTCTGGAAGTATTTGCACTTGTTTATCCCTCAGTGTCTAACATCTTTCATAAAAATGAATAATGATCAACATTTCATGTTTTGCCCTAAAGCAGAATGCTTTCCCCCCCTTGCACAGTTGACAAAACAATGGCCAATCATAAAAGGAGTAGTTACAACAAGATATAAGATGTATGACGGTGTCATGATCCCATACCGTAAGAGAGGCGTTCCGGTATTCCTGTTGAGCACCTGTCTGGCATTACAATTATTGGGACTATTTAAGGACCTCATGGACTCACGTCAAGATATCGGATCATTTCGCCTTGCTCAAGTCATTGTTCTTGTGTATTTTGTCAAGACTGTCTCTTATGACCCTCGTTCCGTTTTTGCCTCTGGCCTTGATTTATGTTTTCTCCATTTCTTTCGGCTCTTGCCTTTGCTCATGTTCTTCGTTATTCAAGTAAATCGTTTTTGGTGTTTTTAAGTGTTTGTGTTTTTTCATTGATTTGTACAAGCGCTTTTTGTTTTCTTTGCATTCTTCCTGGCTTGCCCAGCGTCATTATATATACTTTGTCGGCCTCGTGCCTTTTTTGTAAATAAATATTTTTGTTCGATCCACTTTCCTGAGTCTACGTTTGTAGGGTACAATTCTGTTTGAAACTTTCCAGACGCCCGTAAAAAGTCTACAAATCCCTGCCCAAATGATAGGTTTTACGACTCAATTGAAAAAGAAAACAACAAAAGAAGGAGTTTGCAATTAAATAAAAAAAGTTGATTACTCAAAAAATGGACAGATAAATGAATTATAGAAAAAATCTTTAGTTGCAGCTCAAAACTATTCTTTTATTGACCTTGCTCTGTGCAAATTTGGAGATTGACAAATGTAATGAGCAAAATTTGTTCTGCTAGTCGAAACTAAAAGTTGCAGGCAGAATTTGGGACTAGTCTCGGAATGTTTGTGGCTAGGAATCCATCTGCATAGATCTGTTAAAAACAAGAAATGTTTTAATCCATTTTTTTTGCCGTTGTTGTGTATCAATCTTTTGTATTGCACGTCTGGGCGAGTGCTTTTTATTGGCAATTTATTGGTAAAGAGTTGAAAAAAATAATTAAATGCAGATTATAATTAATTTATCTCACTTTTTAAAATCTCTAAAGGGCACTAAATAGAATTGTCCGAAATGTCTTGATCAGATAAAAAAATAAAATAAAAATTAAAAAATAATAATTTCTTTGTGATGAATATTTCTTGCCTGACAACATTGACTTTTGTCTACATAAATTATTACTTAGCCTGCAAAATCCATCTTCGAATTAAGATAACTAGAACTGACATTTGTGGTTACCGATCAGAAATGGATTTGTAAAATTGAAACTCCGTTCCTGTCGTGTTTCTTTAAATGTCTGGCAGATCCCCTGGCATGCAATAGTCAGTTTATGAATGGATAGTGGTCATGCTTTGTGATAACCAGTGCAAGGGATGCTCTCAAAGGTGGAACTCAATAGAGGTTGTAGGAACCTCAATTGTGCACTGTTTTGGTGTGTTTAGCATTCACCTTAAACAGATGGTATCCGACAAGTCACAGGGCAGTTGCTACCAGAGTGACAAATATGGATGGAACCCCTGCCAGCACCTTAATGGAAACCACATCAGACCATCAAATCGGTACCGCAGGTTACAAATTGTTTGCGCGTAGACAGGCACATGCGCACACACGCACACATTCACACAAAAGCTGAAAGAAATGTCAATACATCGTCAACAATCCAGCCAGCTGCAACAAACGTTACTTGCAATCAGCTTTCTACACAGCCCATAGGATCCACACTAATGGTCCAACTGAACAAAGAATTGCCTTACCTCCATTTCTTGGCTTTGTAACTAAAAGGTACAGTTCCCGAGTTTCCAAAATGACACAGAAAATAGTCGTAATGGTTTTAAAGATGCAACTCCACGACCTGGTGCACATCTCCTTCACTGCACTTTCAAGGTGCAATATTGAATTAACACTGTACACAAAATGTCAACTGCTCACTGGTAATTTAATATCCAATGAAAATAGCCATCCATGACAAATTAGCAAGGAGAAAGAAAGTACACAGTGAAAAAGGAGTCAGTGCTGATTTGGGCCTCCTGCCATTCAAAGTGACAGAATGAATGCCACAAATTTGGAGCCAGTTCATCATTAAATCTATTTCCACAGCCAAATCGATGACTTTCCATCCACCTTCCTGCAGGTACTGATCTCCTTCCCAAAAGAGCATAGGTCTGTGGTCAGTGGTCAGAAGCTTCCTTAATATTGAGCCAAAACTGAAACTTTCATCTTTGTGCTATAATGGATGCATTTGTGAGCCAACATATAACTCCCCAGACACCAAGCAGATAACCTCCCTAAAGAATGTGACCAGCATAGTGATTTTTATAGGAGAACTTTCATTAGACGATTAAGGGGATGCGGGTTGCTTTTTTAGAAAATGTGCTATTATGAAGCAGAAAAAGGCAGAATATTAGAAATAATCATTTTGGTACAGGATATATTAAATGTATTAAGTGGATGTTTTAGTACTTTATTATCAATGATTAGATAATTATTAGATTTGATCAACAGGGTGACCACAATTCAGTCCATGATGACTTGGATATGTTAACTTGGCCAAGGGACTGACAAGTTGCAGGTTAGCATCCGCATCAGAGCAAAATATGGAAGTCAGGAGTGCTTGCTGAAGATTAAATATACATATATATACAGTATATATATATAAAGAAATACAGTATATACTGTATATACATACAGTATATATATATATATATATATATATTTCCATGCCCCTTTCCCCATCTTGTGTGTGTGTGTGTGTGTGTGTGTGTGTGTGTGTGTGTGTGTGTGTGTGTGTGTGTGTGTGTGTGTGTGTGTGTGTGTGTGTGTGTGTGTGCACTGTTATTTGAGGATGCATGGTTGAGACAAAACAGATTTTATGTTCCGACATTACAGGTGCACGTTAAGCACGTATGCGCATCAAATTGAGGCACCTTACAATATGTAGGAAGACAAAATAAAATATTTATGATCCATTGATGGATTCCTCCCAGAGGGAGTTGTCCAGGCCGCTGACTGTGGTTCCATTCATGCCCCTTAATGAGCCCATTAGATTAGACAGCTTTAATGAGGGCAAATTAAAATGATCATTCTTTGTGGAGCAGGCAATTAAATAGTAAATGTTTCATTATTCTGTGAAGGGGTGACAAAAAGCGGCAGGTAAAAGCCAGTATTCCGAGTTGAGATTTCGGTCTTAGAGACATGAAGGTACTCTCTCAAGGCGACCGGGCATCGATTAGCTGGCTCTCATCAAACTGGCGGTTAGCGCAGGACTTCAGATTGGAAAAGGTCATGGTTACGTCTGTGGAATCTGTGTTGAACACTCTGTATTCACTGTGCCTGTACCATGTGGCCCCCGGGATGCTCCAGAAAAATAATTACCAAATAACAAAAATCTGAAGAAGGTCCAGACCATAATTGTGAGTGTGTCACTCTGTGCACATGCATTTAGACAGTCAAAGTGAGACTAACACAATATCAATATTGCTCATTTATCACAAACAGATGAAACATCACAATCGCGATAAAATGTGAGGTCATTCAGTGACACTCTGTCACAAACTCCTGTTTGGTAGAAGAAATTAAATTTTCTTTCCGCCACTTGACTGTCCACCATAACTGATGGCTGCACACAGGAAATATACCAATGGAAAAGAGACAAATCAGCAGATAAAACAGAAATACACCTTTAGCGTATAACACATTAATTCTAAAGTTTAAAAAAAAACGTCAAACTTTACCATGGTGATTTATAGCTCGAATTGTCACATGAACGGAGCTAGCATTCTTAGATTCTTATTAGCATCTTAAGAGTCTGGAGGTACAAGAATGGGGGGTAGGGGTAGGGGTTAAAGAGTTAAACAGATTTCCATGCCCCTTTTAACTTGTTTCCTGGTTCCGCTCAGCTTGAGCATTGCCCACCAACCCCACAGCCACAGGGGCTGGTTATCAGCTCGAGTGGGCATTAATCAAGCAAAGGAGCTTTAATCAGTCAAGGCCAGCTGGTGAACCTGAAAAGGAACAAACTTCAGGCTGCAGCAAAGCTTACAATCTCTACAAGATTAAGGCGAAACATGAAAACTTTAATAGAAATCCACTGGCAGACTCACACAAGAACGTTATAGAGGTGTGCAACTTCTTTATATTGGACCTCACTTGACCATAAGCGACACTGATTCGTTTATCCGCACTGTGACAACAGAAAAGACGGCTTGGCCCTGACACTGTACTCTCCTGGCCTGAGGCAACACATCCTCCATTTTCATTTGTACTCCCTTAATTGGCTTTGACGGTCAGCTCAATACCCTCCTCTTGGTAAATACTTCGACGGAACACATGCTCTCAACATGGAAACTCACGACCCACCATTAGGCATTATGACTGGTCGTTATGTCATACGGACGCTGTCTCCCACACCCTCAGAATATATGACACACTACGTTGCTATCGCAAAATATTACATACTCATTGATATTGAGTCGGACGGTAACAAATGTTTAGAATACAGATCGATCGCTCCATTGTTTTTATCTTATTTCACCCACAACCTCGGAACTGTGAGGCAGATGTGCTAACAAGTTGGCTTAAGAGTTAGATACACGGATACATGAGTAGGTGGGTAGGTCGAGGGTTTGGTATTGCTCGCATCATGTGAAGATTCCAAAAAGTGGACGTCTGCAAAGTCATTACCCTCTGAAATAGTCGCTCAGTCCAAAGAGCCACCTGTCAATGTCAGCACTTGTGTTAGGTTCATTAGGTTGGTTTGGCCCAAACGGGGAGTTGCCTCATCAAACAAGAGTCAGCAACATGGCTGACCTGACTTTGTGGCTTCACCGGTGCTACCCTGCACCACTTCAAAAGACTCCCAGCTTGCTGTTATGGAGACTGCTTATGAACAGCCCGGCATGGGGCTCACTGCGTTTTATTCTGCAAGTGTGGAATCATGGTTGGGTAAATGCAAGCTGAACTCACGATAAAGAAAGCGAACGGCTGAGAGAAAAGAACTGTGTGAGGAAGGCCACTAGGCGAAGTAGCACGAAGGGTCAAAAGAGAGGATGAGGTCTATAGCAAGCGGAAATAGGTGAGTACAAGACAAAGGCTCAATGCATGAAGGAGATGCCACTTGTTATTCCATCCTCATCGACTTCTCATGCCTTCTGCCATCCGAGCGATCAGAGCTCTTTATTGAGTCTGACCCGTTTCTCATTCTTGCCTCCTAGTACACCAGCAGCATCTTTTTACTGGGGTACCTGCGCCACTGCTTTGATATGCTTGTGAATTGTAAAATCTCCCAAGACAGGCCAAGATAAATGCACTTTAATTCACAACACACTGGATGGGGGTTCATATTTCGTTAATTCCCTCTCCACCTCACCGCTATGTGAAGTCAATGCTGCACCAATTTAAGTGGGCAATGAATCCAATGCAGACAGGCGCCTCTACTTATCATATATATGACGCGCTCCAGTACTTTGGCCCGCAAGGGAAATCTCTCAACCAGAAGCAAAAAGTACAATTATTGTGGACTAGTGTTGAATTTCCTCATTAATGAAGCCAGGTCTCAACGCTTCTCCAACCCTGCTGAGAATTATTGGTCACTTGGGCAGCTGGGCTCAACAGTAGTGCAATTTACAGGAGTGATATGTCACATCAGGAAAAAAAGAACAATCCCTTGTCATAATTTAACGAGCAGCACTAATGCAATTCTTAGCAACAAGTACCATTTCGACGGTAATCATGATCGCCAAGTCCCATAATTCAGCTAATTGGCAGAGCTCTACAGAAGGGAGTTGCCCGCCTCTGATAACATTGACTGCTTGTGGAGCACATCTGCACAGGCTCAGTGTTAGCTCATTAAACAGCAAGTTCCCCCAGCGTTCTTTGGCCATCGCCGTGCATCATTAATTGTATCCGCCTTCTAATCAAGTTAACTGTAATTTTCTGGCTTGATATTGAGCTCCATGCAGGCGGTGTGATTCAGTGACCTGTTGAGTTATAACATGGAGTGACCAGCCGTCGGAAGTTTTATGTGTTTGTAAAACAACAACAACAACAACAACAAAAAAACAATGTGAAGTTATGGCAACGACAAATTTCTTCTTGTTGCTGTCAGTAATCAATGAGCCTGGCCGTACCCCTTCCAGCTGTTTTTACAGAATGCAGTCAAAAAGAAAATCATCTGAACACAAAACCCAAGAGAGCAGGAGCGTAAGTGTCGAAAATTGAGGATCTGGCGAGCTTAGGACCAGAGAAAGGTGAAAGTGGCTCTCATTTCATACAAAGTCTGGCAATAGATGGTGACAGGAGTGCGCACTCAGATGGAGAACACAGTGATCCAGACAAGCAAGACTCGCTTTGCTTTGTTAAAAGGAATTAATCACAGTGGCCACAGAGGAACGCTGCCTGTGAGAGCGACACAGTTGTACTGTATGAGTTCTCCTCACGACAACGACGGAAGGAAGGAAGGAAGGAAGGAAAGAAACTGCACCCATTCACTTTTAGAAAAGTACTGTGATCCATCTTAACTGGGGCAAGAATTGAAAAGTTGCCTGCAAATTGTTTGTATGCAAATAGTTGAGTGTCTAAAATGCTTGCACACTTATCAAGTGCAAAATTACACGACCAAGGAAATCCTTATTCTTTGAACCGTTTCAAATAACGTGCTTGCAAGCGAGCCGATCAGAATTTTGCCGGGGTGTCCGATCAAAATTGGGAATACATACCACATATACACATTGGCATTTTTCCATGGTCAAAGATTCCGCAGAATCTTTATCATTTCATCATGTCACAGCTAAAAGATAGACAGCAGAAATGTGGCATTAGCACTGATTAGCATTCGCTCACAGAACTATCAGCATCGGCTTCTGATAACCAGCACATACTGTCAAGTTTGGTAAAGTTGTCCAAAGTCTGGGGAGGTGGCTATTTCTGTTTGCCGATGTGTCTGCACAAATCACACGCATGGAGCCATGCCACAAATTGACAAGTATATATCGTCAACTTGGAGAAGAACTGATGCCTCTACAAGCGAAAATATACTTCAATTTCATCTTTCAGGGTCCTCACTTTTTTCTTCAGAATTTGGGTGCTTGTGAACAAGTTGCCTCGTTGCAACACCCACGTTCAAATATGCCGGGCATACCCCAACACAGCACACCGAATCGCAGTGACAATGGCAGCAGCAACAGCCCAGTCACACAGATAATCAATAACAGCGTCCACATAAAGACACACAATCACAGGGGGCACCAGCAATCCCACAAAAGCTGTGGTCTTAGGGGAATAGGCGTCACTGGGCGATGGACAAATTGGATGTGAAACTATGCGTGGAGTAAAAAAGTCAAAGACATCGGGGCGGGGCAAGAAAATACTATGGATGCTCTGTCGCATCGTATTTCTCTCCCAGGCAGGAGGAGTTAGCAGGGCGGCAGCTGCAGCAGAGAGATGGTCCTGCTTAGAGAAAGCTCTCATTGAAGTGGTGACTGAGCAGCCGCAGGCCGAGACACTAATAGCAACAGAAGCTGAGGACCACTCCGTGTCAAGGCATGCACCAAAAAGAATACTAAACCCTTCTTTGATACTAATGATTACTCTGGGCAAAGGGTGGCAAAATATTTTGCAAATGAATATGGACCAAATGAGTGCACGGTACTGACAAAGACTATGTTCTTCACATCACTTTAGATTTTATAGTGCATTTTTTTTAATTTACCGTATTTTCACGACCATTCGGCGCACCGTGTTGTTGGGCGCAGTCTCAGTAAGGGGTGATATTTCTGTATTTGACACATACACAAAACGCACTGTATTATTGGGCGCAGCCAGGCATGGTAAAACATACGCCAGCTTAAACATACGGCATGCATGCACGCATGCTAAAAACACATTTTTAAAAAGGCAACGGAAGCAAAACTGAGTTCGGTTGTACTTTATTTCACCATTTTACAATGTACTCACGCGACTGGTACCTGCTAGGGGCGTGCCATTAGCGTCCTCTTACACGCCCACCCTTCACTCATTGGCGACTGGTACCTGTCAGGGACGTACCTTTAGCGTCCTCTTACACGCCCACCCTTCACTCATTGGCGACTGGTACCTGCGAGGGGCGTGCCTTTAGCGTCCTCTTACACGCCCACCCTTCACTCATTGGTGACTGGTACCTGCTAGGGACGTGCCTTTAGAGTCCTCTTACACGCCCACCCTTCACTCATTGGCGGACTTCCGCATGCCTGTCGTCACTCACTCCGCCTTTTCTCTATATAAACAGCGTGTCGGCCAGAGGTGCTTTCAGTCAGGCTTTGGAACTCGGCGCATACACTAGACGCTCTGCATTATAAGGCGTCCTGTCCATTTTGGAGAAAATTTAAGACTTTTAATGGCGCCTTATAGTCGTGAAAATACGGTAAATGAAATGCTACTATATTATTGGTAGTACACAGGAAGTGATCATTGTCCTGTCCCAGTAAGTGATAACTAGGGATGAGTACCGAGCCGCAGTCATAAACTGGCACTGGGGCTGAATTATCAAAGATCGGAAAATCGATAAGACCCAACCTTAACGGTTTTGTTAACGGTCTTGTAAAAATTACTCAAATACTGTATATTTAATTTTTTTTCCATACATTTTACCATTGGGGTCTACTTTCTAACTTACAATAAAACAAAGATATTTGTGTAAGAAGCAGTTTCACAATTGGAGGCGAGCGATTTCTCCCCACTCCAGCACTGTGTGTGAGAGTCATAGCTGGCTCCTTTCCGTGCCTTGGTAGTCCCGTGCGATCATATTACGATATGATTTATAGTATTATTTATTATGTTGTTATTTTGATGTGTGGATTTGGAATGGTCTAATAGTGCCTGTAATAGTCTACTCGGGCTTCGAAGTCACGCCACCACTGCATCATCGGCTTGGGAGCTCAGTGACCAGCACCCTTTTTGAAGGCTCCAACGTGTGAAGTTTTACGAATCTACACTCGCTCAATGCAAGGTGCCATCCATCACATTGGGTTAGCACTGTTGCCACGCTAACGTAGCAGCTAAGCGTGTTACTCTCCAAGCATGACTTATCATTTATATTCAATCCAACCGTTAGGCTAATGGAAAAGTTTGGTTATTCTTGGTTTAATTTGTCATTTTCCATACGGCATACAGATTGAGTGTTAGTCTGATGAATGATGATGATGGCATCGTTTTATTTTCAACCTTACACGTTAAGCTCAAGCCAGTGGATTGAAAAAAAAAACTATCAAAATACAAAGTGGGTTTTCTGTGATAAAGGTTTGTGAAAAGGTCAACGCCCCCCACAACCACAACCATATTGCAGGGCCATATGACTCACCTATCAGTCTCTCTATGGAGTGATGACCCCCATCTCTGTCGACAACCCCACCAGCATCATTTACTGAGCCGATAGCCCTGGGGCACATGCACACGCACGCATGTGTGGGGAGAATTCACTCTCATACCTTATCATTGGGAGCCACTGTGTGTGATTGATGCTCTATTACTCAACTACGATGCAGCCAAGGGTGAACATTAAATCATGCTTACTGTGATAATTATAAAATATGAAGAGAAGAGATCCTTCTCACATGTAGACTTTATTTACCCGTAGCCTCAAAGTGCCTCTTATTTGTCTGAAACTAAGGTCAAACTTGCATATTTGCGTTCATATGTGTCAGTTCTCTGTGCTAAAGAATATCTCTGTGCTGAATGTTTCATAGTGAGTCGCCACCAACACGATCCTTCCTGCATCATTTATCATGTTGTGGCATTACGATAGCATTCTGCACTCAGCCTTAAACTTCTAGAGTTGTTTTATACAGCAACTTTCTAATATCATCTAGTGATGGCTCATTACGCCGGCCTCTTTTCAAGTGTTTTTTTTTCTCTTGGGTGGGAGGAAAAAAAAAACTTCACACGCTACTATCCTTCATTCAGTGCTGCTGGATTAAGCATCCTATTTTAAAAAATGTTTCGGCTGCTTTTTCCCCCTGGGCCTGCAGATGAAGAGAGCTTTGGAGAATACAGGGAGAATTCCATTCAACCTGAAGTGCCTCATGTTTCCCAAAGGGAGTCTCTTTGCCTCTGTCAGGGGTCTGAAAGCTAAACAACCCGCAAGGAGAAGGCCAAGGAGCCATTCATCTACTGTACAAACACATTTTTGGGATCCATGGTGCAGGGCTTTTTAGAACACAAACCAAGCAGATTGATTTAACTCAAGCAAACAAACAACAATAGTCTCAAATATGAAAATAATAATAATAATAATAAATGTCAACTCAAATCAAAACTGTCTGATGGTTTCATTCGAGTGAATGACAAATACAGGATGAAATATTGCACAGGTATTTATTTATGAAAGTGGTATGAATGTCTGTGATGTATGCATGGGGGAGAATGCGGAGTCGTTCTCTCTTCTTATTAAGCCCGTTGCCTGGGGAGACCACAATAATTACACAGCTCTTCACAACACCTTTCGGACTTTTGGCCAGATTCAGTGGGTTGCTCCAAATGTCAGCCACCTTAAATGCCAATTAAACAGCCATTCCCCACCAGTGAGATTCTTATTCTTGAATTAAAAGCAGCAAGGTACTATCAGAATACAATTAGAGTGTGTTTCCAATGTGGGTAATTGATGAAATATCTGCAGATAGGCCCGAGTTATTATTCCAAGCCATATATAGCACAAAGTCTTCAAGTTAGTTTTTCTGCCTGAACAGCAGCGTGTGAAAGACAAGAATGTAGAGTATCTAAGAAATCTGTCCACTTTGCATCCCCACTTTACTTGAGCATCCAAGTTTTTATTGTGACCGCCAACAATGAAAGCATCAGGTCACGCAAGCCAACACAGTCGACGAGGTTAACACAGCTTTCTTGTCAAGGTCAAAGCTTATTAATTGAAACTGGGTCACATTCTCCACTGTCTGTCCACTGTTCACCTTTGCAAATCCCAATTAATAGACCACTATCTATGCATACATGTCACAATGGCAGCTGTCATGTCCTCTAAACACCCTCCTCCCACTCACCCAATGCCCTTCTCCTTCTACCAAGAGATGACTACAACGGGTGCTCAGTGTTTATGTCACCTCTTAATTGCATTTCTTTTCACATGGTAGAGGTATGCCTTTGGAAAGACACCTCAAGGAAGAAAGAGAAGGTCAGGCTGCCAATTTGGAGCTGACAGTTTGGAGAGTCGCGGCAGCACTTAGTTTCGCTTGAGGAGAGAATGGAGAGTTGATTCTCATCAATGGAACCGACCGAAAACAAAAGAGTTAAGTGAAAGGGAAAAGACAACGAGGAAGGCAAATCTAGCCCCCTCTCTTTTTCTCTCACAACAACATAAATGGAGAGCTTCTGGAAAGACAATTATGCGCACAGCTGTTATAGTATTTCAACCCTACTTTCCATTGAAAAATGTGAACATGACTTGTTTCAATTCATTATGATGCTATTTCATTTTTTTTTAAATCAATGTTACCATAAATCACGCTGCATTTTTTTATTTGTACACTGAACACAGTTGGAAAATGGTCCAGAAAGGATTCTTTTCACCATTTTCAATTCAATCATCGAGGAAAAAATGTTAAAGATTTGTTTTTTAAATAACAGCATCATGATCAAACCAATGTCATGGTAACCTCCCCTGATGCCGAGCAGTATTCTGCTGTGATTCCATGCAAGTAAATCAATCAATCAATCAATCAATCAGTAACTATGTGGTGTAAATAAAAAAAGTACGTGAATGCCAAAAAAAGCCAGGGGTGAATTAGAATCAGAATCATCTTTATGAACACACAAGGAATTTGTCTCTGGTAGTATAGGCTCCACTTGTGTTGCAATAACAAGCAACTACGATAAACGAAGACATGACATATAAGTATCGAAAGACTTTCTGTAACGTAATGTAAGTACTACAAGCAAAAGCAATTCACTCTGAGGCTGCCTTAATAACAAATAACCTTTCAACACACTGAAGAAATGTGTGCCCTAGTTATTTCTGTGTTGTCTCCCTGGTTTGAATACGTAATTTGAAAAAGAGCCAATGAACTCAAGACTTTTCATCCCTTTCCATTTATGAATAATTTCCATGAGGCCATGTTGGAGTGAGGGAGGTGAGCCAGAGGGGAGGACAGAAACAGAATGAAAGGATAAGGAAGTGAAGGGAGGCAAAAGGCAGCCGTCACGGGAATGCGGGGCGGGGGGGAATCTGGCCGATCTTTTACCGACGCACTATGTTTGAGCCTTGCTGTAAATAAACGGCACCTCATAAAACAAAACAAAAAAGAAAATGTCCTTCTGAAAAGATCGAGTCCAAAGAAATGACACGTAAAGAAAAAAAATACCCTCATCTTTGACCTCTGAAGGGGGTGTGACTTGGACAAGGACCAGGGCTATTTTAAAAAGCAGGCAGTATAATCTCTGTCGATCTCCTTATTTACATTCCAGTGTGTCTGGGTCAAACTCAGTCTGTCTCTCTATGCCTGCCTGTCGGTCAAAATCCAGCGTCTCACTGCACCCAGTCTCGAGGACATGGCAGCATCGGTCAAGAGTTCTTCATGGGTCAACAACTGGGTCGTATCCATCGAGATGGACACTACTGTTTATGGAAAATAATCTGAAACCAGTGGAACACAAAGGGTTTGCTGCGCAAATGAATTATATATCGTTTAAAGGGCTGCATTACGCAAGGTGGAGATGGCAAGTTCAGTACAAATTGATATGATCTTGTTTTGGGTGTCAGAGAATAAGTGACGGTCAGTCGAAGGCGGTGGAAAGGTTGCACGCCCATCAATCCAGTAGTCTGATACACACACATGCAGACGCAGGCACAAATGCTGCACACAGTTTCCGTAGTAGCCTCTGCCCTCCAATCTTGAACCCACATCCATTGGCTCTACACACTCAAAAGCAAATGGTTTCTGACACTCTGGTCAATTACAGACGTACATTAATCACAGCCTCAAGGAAAGCCCATTTTAGATGATGCTGCGCCAAACAATCTACAGGCAGATGCGACTATTGCTTTTCCAAGCATGTTGTTCTTAAAAAATTAAACCCCAAAACCCCGCAAGTCCCTCACATGACCCAGCACAGTGTAACACTCAAGCGGTACTGGGAATCACCGTAAACACAGTTTTCAAGTGAAGGTAAAAGCAGCCTGGGCCTTTGAACATCCAGCCACAAGCTGACAGCCAGTCCCTGGATGGGCCCTTAGGGACCCGGGGGCTTGGCCACACTTGCTCATGTTTTCCAGTTTTCCACAATTGACAAAAATGAAAAGAAAATTGATTTTGAAGCAATAAAATGGGCCGCTGAGAGGAAAAAGTACATAGCAGAGATTATCAAGCCTCAGAAGACCTAAGGAAGACTGTCGACAGATCTAGAAATTAGTAGCATCAAACGAATCAACATCTTGCCTTGCTTCGCTGCCTCCCGTGCTGTATTTTCACCCTTCTTCAAAGCTGAGCAAGCTTTCAAAAAGGATTCGTTTTGATGACGCTGACAGTCTCCAAGGAGCAATTACAGCTGCCCTGTCAAATACCACAAGGCTTCGAAAGACCCGGTTCACTGCCTGGGGACCTCTTGTATCCCAGGAAATCCTCATTTCCAGTCGCGAAAGTTGGCCCACACCAACCTTTGAACTGTAATGAACAACGCTGAAGAATAAAATAGGACATTAATGAAAATGGCATCCGAGTCAATTGCAGTCTCCACCTCGAACCAACCCCCACACAACACCACCTCAAGTCGCCCCTTATTTATGAAAGAAGTCCAGTCTACTTCTGAGGAGAACTTAGTGTCCTGAGTAGGTCACTCAAATTGGAGGGATGTTGCCAACAGTGATGGATCTATACAAAATGCACCGTGGACAAAACGTCAGATGTATCTCAGCTCTCCTCTTCATTATCTGTGTGTGTGTTTGGAAGTGTGCTCATCAGATGGCCTTCAACATTAATTAATTTGCCCAGGGGTACAACTGGAGCACATGGCAGCCATTCTCGTTGGAGGTGAATGGGTTATCACTAAGTGGCAAACTCTAAGACCTCTCACCACATACACACACACACACACACAGAACTGAAATATTACAGTCAGTTGATCACGGCTGAACACCAATTGAATCACATTGACTGTCTCCTGCTTCTTCTTAGGGCATTGATCATAACCTGCCAGACTCAAAAACTCCATCAGCGTTTTCATTTATCTAAATTTATTTTGCTGCTCTTGTGTAGTTGCTCGTGACGCAGAAATCATAATTCATGTGTTTGTTATGTCTCGCTTCAATTATTGCAACGTATTGCTCTCTGGTCTCTCTGGGTCTAGGATAAAAAGTCTGCAGTTCATACAACATGCTGCAACTAGAATCTTGACAAGTGCGAGAAAGTTAGTTCATATTACCCCGATATTAGCCAACTTGCATTGGCTCCCGGTCCACTTGACATGAGATTTTAAGGTTTTGCTATTGACTTCGGCTTAGCACGTTCTTAGCTCATTGATTTTGTAGTACCGCATGCGAACATTTTTACACGCTGGTCTTACTGATCAAAAGAACCAAAAAGTGTGCAGGTTCTACAACAATTTCTATTCGGGCCCTGGAATACCATGCTCATGGAAATGTGAGCTACTCCCTCAACAAGAATGTTTAAAACTCGACTTCATGCCTATTTGTATACCCCTGCATTTAGTTGAACTACATGTTGGCCTATTTGACTGCCACTTCATCTGTCTGGAGAGGGTACTATCCCACTTGGACGTCACTGTGCAAATTCTGCTACAACTGATCTGGACAAGATCTCCATTGACTGTTCTGGAGATCTGAGGTGGACCACCTACTTGGAGGTGCTGCGATGGAGATTTCTTCATTGACCAACCAGGCCAGGTTTTGAAGAGGACTCGCTGTCTTCCTGCAGCGTTTGATCTTATTAAATGGACTCTTACATTATTCTAACTGATAGCTGATAAGCACCATATTGTGTGTTAAATGTTACCCACTCGACATCCATTGCAGCCTGGTCATCCTGGAAGGGGGTTTCCCCCCCATCTGCGGACCCTTCTCAAGGTTTCTCATTTTTCCCCTTGACATATTTTTCGGGGGGGGGGGGGGGGGACTCGCCCTCCTGAGGTTCAAGATATCAGGGGATGTTATTAATATTTGTCAACTGTAGGCATGTGAAGCCTTTTAAGACATTTCTGTGATTAAAGGCTAGATAAATAAATTTAACATGACTTTTTGTTTTGCAAAGGCAACATTGATTTGTATGCAATATGCATTACATCATCTGAACCGCCTTCCTCACGAGGGTTGCGGGTGTGCTAGGTCCTATCCCAGCTGTCTCCAGGCAGTAGTCGGGGCTACACCCTGTACTGGTTTCCAGCCAGTCACAGGGCACACAGAAACAAACAACCATTGAATCTCACAATCACATCTCGGGACAATTTAGAGTGTTGCATTAGCCTGCCATGCATGTTTTTTGGAATGTAGGTGGAAACCGCCATAGCCAAAGAAAACCCATGCAGGAACAGGAAGAACACACAAACACCACAAAGGAAGGCCAGAGCTTGGAACGATGTAGTGAATGAGCATTGAGCATGAAATTGTCAGACTACTTACATTTTACTGTCATCGTGTCTCAACTCGAGCCAAGTTTGACACTTTGGTTACCTATTTCTTTGGCTACTCTGCAGAGGAGCAGTTAGTTGAATGCAAGAGTAAGATAATTTGATCATGAATAATTTGTCACTTAGAGTCACATAATGTCCATGCAGCATTTTTCATTCATGACTGATGTCATAGATGCTTATAATTCTGGAGTAAGTAAACATAACGATTGACCAACACTTGCCCATGCACACTGAGAGCCAAAACATAAATCAAGTACAATGAAAATAATGCTCCACTGTTAATTGACAGAATCAGGGCAGTAATATGAGTGTTTATTGTTTGCATTATTGGGCTCCTCTCAACTATTCTCACATAAATAAACACGACGCCTATCTGACAGTCTGACAGAGAGTAGGCCAATTTTGGAGCCAACTCTACTCATATATTCATTGGCCTCTTTTAGCAATTAAACACTCTCAAATTGGTGACCTGATGGGATTTAATTGAGTCACACCTTACTCACCATGTCGCTGCATTAAATGTTAAGGCTCGAGCAGAGTGGCATGCTTGCAAATGCATGCTGGATTCTCGTGGAGCACTAATATGTGCCCATGCGTCTGTTTTGGGGGATTATCAGTGAGAATATACAGGGCAACGGAAGATTAATAAGGAGCATTTTGGGGATGTGAGGAAATGTAGCTCCTGAGTGGTGGGTTTCAATCAGATCGAGCGGGTTGCAAGCACAGCACATTTTTCAACCCCTGCTCTGCATAGCGCTGTGCTGTGTCCTCCTGCTTTATTAGTGTGATGTATGACCCAAACACAGGGCTACGCCACACCACACACCCACCTATAACCACACTTCCCCGAATACCCGCTGTAGCTTTTTCATTCCACCTGTCACACAGTTATTCATCTCTCGCACTCTGGGCTCCACCCCCCTCACACTTGTTTTATCTGCTCAGCTGCTGCTGCCTTATTGTGTCCATCGCTTCGCTTTGTCTTAACCAGTGTTAAGACACTGTTTTCCTTGAACCGGCGCACCAAAGACACTCTTGTTTCTGTACAGATACGTCAGCTATGCAGAAACGCTCCGAGCTAGTCTCAGGAAATACCTATAAAAACTAATAGTGTATCTGAAAAAAACCCCCACATCTTGTCATTTCACTGTATTTGTTGTATCAGAGAGCTGAGGCCTGCTGAGAGGAGAGTCAAAGGTTATAAATGCAATCTACCAAAATTTTAAGTCTTTTGTGAGCATGGTCAGGTTTCATTTGATTTTAATTCGTCTTATTGCTATATACAAAAGACCAGGAGGTCTTGCTCTTGCTAGCGGTAGTGTAGGGGAGGGTGAGGGGGGTTCTGTCATACAAATTCCCAGCAGCCCCCGCTTCCTTCATTATCTATGTATGGTGCCTACAAAAATACTTAATTGGATAGCTGCATGTGTGATACTTCTTTCCGTTCCTCATGTCTTTGCGTTATTTATATATGCTTAATATTAAGGGAAGAGAGGAAGGCGATGACTGATTTAACACTTGAAATGTGTTAATGGGAAAACAATACTGTGTGTGAGTAGATGCATGAAGTTGATGTGAATGATTTTTGTTCGTATTTAGAAATTCCCTCTCGTGAGCATTTACACAACATAATCAAATTAATGCTTGCTGGAGGCATAATTCTTTTGAAATTGAACTTGCAGCAATCAGGTCCCCCTCCCCACCTCTTTGATTATGTGGGTGTTTTGGAAGCATGCTTCAAGTGTCAGGGCAGACCCAGATGTGTCTTGAGAGCTTCCCAGCACTTAAACAGCACCCTCACACCTCAAACACAGTCTTTTTTTTTTTTTTAACAATATATCTCGCCCATCAGTGCCACACTTTTCACGACACTGCGGAACTGATTCAATCAGATGACCTGGGGGCAAATACAGTATGAACACATCGCAGCCTTAAAAAAAGACTGGAGGTGGAGCCCTACCTGAGTGCACAGAGAATAAACTCAGCTGAATTTAATGTTATGAAGAGGCAAGACAGAGGAAAAGGCAGGGGGGTTCAGTATTACGACGTGCGGGGTCTGCATTTGATTAATCCATAAACTGATTTACTCCATCTGATAATGTGCTGGCATCACAGCCACACAGGGTCTGCTATGATTATATCAGCCATGGTTCATCGGCATCAAGTATCAGGTTAAGCAAGAAGCTCACGGGAAGAAAGGTGTCTCGAGTTAGCACTATGATAGCGAAATGTTATGATTTGTACAACAGTATATAAAGTGCAGGAGGTTCGCGCGAGGGAAACAGTCCATCTGCTAGAAGTCCACAACCTTATTGTTTTCATCATGTAGACCCAGATCAGAAACCACTTATCATCGAATTTGGCAGATTATTCAAAGTTTTCCTTTCCAGAAACTATAAAACCACACGAGAGCGAGGTCACACTGGTAAACAGAAATCTACGTTTCCCTAGAAACGTCTGGCTGGTATTTTAAGTCTGGGATTTTGTTGTAACAGTTCTCCATGTATTCCTCTGCTGTGATGTAAGTTGCATTTCTGTTTAAGGCTTGACCTTATATGCTGTCTACTCTTTGAGTCAGTGTGCATCCAATCGTTGGGTGATCTACATTTCAGTCATGATGTGAAGCACCCATAATTGGTAGAGATTTCACAAAGCAAATGTGTATTTGGAAAATGCGCTACTGTTGAAAGTTGTGACCCAAACATGCCGCAAAGTGGTTTAAGATTTTTTTGTGTTTTTAATTGATCAGTTTAAAGCAATTGATGTATTGCGGTGAAATGTCATACAATAGTTGCCTCCAAGAATAAATAGGAGCTATCTCTACACCTACAGTACATCTGATGTACAAAGGTATTTGATGGGATTGGGGTCAGGTCATGCTGCAGAAAAGAACCATCAAAAAAGTGTCCCCATTTAAGTCGGAATCATAGGTTTGTCCAAAACTCCCTCCACCCTGAATAATTATTTCATCGCTTAAGAGGAATATCCCTGGAATGGTTTCCATATTATGTGCATGAGAGTGTTTATCTTTCATGAAGTTAAAATGTTAGAAAAAAAATTGTCGAGAATGTTCAACTTAAAAAAAAAACATACAGGATAGTTGCCTTTCAATATAAAAAAGAAATTGTATTTCTTGTCAGCTAAAAGTAAGTGTCAGGATGGATTGAGCACAAACTTCCAGGTGATCCACGTGTTCTCTTGTGAAATGAGAACAGGAAGCAACTTCTTGGCTTGTTGGCCAGAGATGGATCACCAGGTTGATATTCCCGGAATGTTTAACCAGAAACTTTGGAAGCTCGATGGATTCTGAAATTATATACTCAGACCCTATGGCTGTGCATGTCTGTGAGCTGCTACAGCATGTAATTTATGCATCTGTTTGCAAACACAAGCGCTTTGTTTTAAAGCCCATAAGGGTCAATTTCAATCCCCCAATATCGTACAACTGTAGGAGGAGAATCAAAGAGACGTTATAGGCGTCTATTTATGCACCTGCAAAATATTCATGCTTCATGGTGCACCAAAAGCTGATGTTAGAGAACAACACAAGAGAACAATGTCACACAAAATAGTAACATGCATCACGTCAGCGACGAGACAATTCCTCAGACACCAACAACTTTCAAATCTAATCTCTAGATTCATGCGAACAAAACACTTTTTTTCTGGGAAGATAACTTGTTAACCTGAGTTGTGAGTATAGAAAGACAGAAGTCGCAGATGCAAAAGTTCTGTGAAGGAAAGCTCCATAAGATACCTCTTTCACCAACACACTCTCTGAGGCATATCATTCGCCATGCCTTTCAAGCCTGATTAATGTTCCCTCTCCTGACAGGGCTTCGAATCACTTATCATCTTAATTGAGACAGCGAACAAAAGTCGGAAAATTGACAAACAATTAAGAAAGCATCAATGCCAAAGGATAGCACTAACTGGCTGATGTTAGCATGATACACGCCAACATTTTATGAATGGATCCAATCCTATTGGACTTGTTTCGATTCAGGGGATATTTGTTTGCAGGGTGCTAGTGAAATATTACCAGGACATATTGTAAGCCGATTAAGACACTTGTTTGGTCATGGTAAATAAATTAGCAGACGAGGAGTGTGGCTCAGTGCTGAGTGCAGTGGCGTGATCAATTAGCCTTGTACAGGGTTGTGACAAAGTTGCACCAAGCCCTTCTGTGCAAGAGACACAATACAAGATGGACAGTCCATTAGTCAAGCACACGGCTGACATATGGAGACAGACAGCACTTTCCTGAATGGCCACAGGAGCAGTTTCGAATCTATAATCCCGCAAACCTCCATGTTTCTGGTCTTTGAGTAGAAGTCCGCAAAGATCATGAAAACAAGTGGTGAACATACAAACAAACCCTCCTCATAGCAATAAACCACTCACTATGTTATTCTCTTTTTTGCGAACTAAAAATTCACAGTTATGGGCATTTCCTTTGACTTGGATGGATGGATGGATGGATGGATGGATGGATGGATGGATGGATGGATGGATGGATGGATGGATAGATTTGGTTTCTCCTTACATAAAAAAAGACAGGCTACAACTTTAAATCCATTTGCGCAATCTAATGTACAGAGGCCAAAGTCAAGGCACGGGGACCAGATCTGGCCCGCCACATCATTTTATGTAGCCCACGAAAGCAAATCAAGCATGTCAAATTCCATGATGCTTGCTAAAGTCTGAACCAAAATTTCAAATTGTCATATGTAATCCACAATAACAGTCATTATTCTTGACTTCTGATTTTAAAATTACTTAACCATCAATTTGTTGTGCGCTGTGTATGTAATATGTGGAGGTGATTAAACAATTATATGGGGTTCCCAAAATTCAGAACGGCCCTCCGAAGGAAACTGTAACTACAATGTGGCCAGTGACAAAAATGAGTTTGACACCGCTGATCTAATGGAACCCAACATAAGCCCAGTATGGAAAATGTCGAGTCCAGTTGAACCTTAGTTCACAGACTTCATTTGTTCTGAATCTCTGTTCAGAACTGAAATGTTCAAGGTCAAGGTCATCTTTATTGTTAAATATGCTTTCCTCTCAATCCTCACTGAAAACACGCAAACATGCTGTGCATTAAACACACCCACTATTCTGACCGTTAAGACGAACACAAACTAAGTGAATTATTTCAAGCCCCTAAACCAAGTCACCTTTGCAGGCTGCAAGCCCAGACGGCTGGCAAGGAATGAACCATGAAAACGCTACTTGGAGATACCGAGCCAGGAGCCTCCCACCACGAGACAGGCAACCCGCCAGATGATCAACCCGCACCACAGCTTCAGAGGCAGGCAGGCGCGGGCAGTGTGAAGGCTGCTTCAGCGAACTGCAAACACTTCATGGGGCTTCCAAATACAGCAATCTCTGTTTTGTTGGGGGTTTTTTTAACTGATGGGGTAATTCAAATCAGAACTCCAAAATATCCATATCTGTATGTGAAATAAACAACACACAAAACAAACAACATTCACACTGTGTGGAAAAACTGAGTTTTCCACGACTGTCTGCGTCTGCAACCATCATCTGTGGCCCGAAGCAATAGTTGTTCTCCTGTATTTTGCCTTGAGCTAGACAAAATCAGGGAAACCTACACTCAGCTTTGCACACCTGAGAACACTGCCACTTATTGCAGTCTTATCAATGACATAGTAATCAATGTCATAACTTTTCCTTTCTTCCTGATTAAGCAGTTTATTATCATGTTAACCAATTAGATATTTTCAATGGTTTAGTAATCTAGGGAGCATGATGATGATGATGATACATATTTAGGTCATCAGGAAGGCACAGTCTGAACTCACTGGGACAGCGCCCATGCTTCCCAAAGTCGGTGCCGAATGTGTGCAAGAATGATAAGCTCAAACCAGGGGAATCCTGCAAAAGGCTACGAGGCATTTTGCGAGCAATCTGACCCAGAGGGCAGGCTTAGGCTGCACCATGTAGTAAAGGACAATAAGCCTCAGCGGAGGAGAAACTCATACACAGCTGCTCCCCTCAAAATGCCTTTCGACACGCTTCAGTCCGCAAAAACAGATTATTGCTGCTCATCCTCTTTTCATTCTGAATTTCTACATGTGTGAATTTGAGTTTTTGGCTTGATAATGGCAGTTTGCCACACCTCCCTCTTCGCTATTGGCAGCCCAGGCACTCCAATGTGTGATTTAAAAATAAAAAAATAAAAATCAATTGCTGAAGCTCGGAAATGAGAGTGTAATGCGGAATATATTTTGTGTTTCCGCATCTAATCTTTTCCCTCAACATGTCAAATTGTGCTGTGTATGCCAAATCATTGCGCACGCGCGCGCACACACACACACACACACACACACACACACACACACACACACACAAGAACAGTAGGAAAGACTGGGATGCATGAAAGATGGAAATTGACAATGAGGTGAGTGGTAATCGAAACTAGAAGAGGATCAAATCAATCTGAAAATAATGTATAGTGTTATTGCCAAAAGGGTGTTCACACGCTGAATATATCACACATGTAACCTGTATGGTGTCTGTTTTGAGGGCCTTGTCTTATTGCTGGTCAAACTCCTTCACCGAGCCCTGGATTATTTGTGTTTTTGCACAGTATGAGGACAACTGCCCAGAATGCATTCACGGTGCAGCCCTTCAAAGCCCCTTGCTGTCATGGCTTTTACTCTACCACTTCCAATCAAATTTTCACGTCAAGTTTCTTATCTCCCTTTCAAAGGCCAGCACTTACCCTTTTCAGCAAAATTGCAAATGCTCCCCCCCATAACGTGGGCAGCAATTCATCCCACCTCATCCTGTGATCATTTGCTGTGTGAAAATAGCATTTGTGGAGCTATGAAGATAATGACCAAACTGAGGGTCTTCGGGTCAGTCAGACTCTTAACACATAAGAAGAGACCTTATAACAGTGGAAGCTGATATTGGGATGAACCAACGTCAGGTTGAGGTCAAGTTTTTCCTACGGGTGGACAGAAGCAGCATGGAAGCGGCATGTGTGAAGGCTGCCTGTGCTTCAGTGTTGCTGATTTTCTAATGGCTGCCAATTTAATTTATTTATTATTTATTAAATTAATGCCAATCTGTGAATTTCCCCAGTGTGGGACAAATAAAGAATATCTTACTTGCTTTAATTGAAAATCCACCTTTCTCTGAGAGAAAACAATCAGGAGTAAAAAGGCAGGCAACACAATTTCCCGTCTCAGTGGTTAAGAGTGAAATGGTGCAGAGACAAAAAGTGAGAACCAAGAGAAGATGGACAAAAGAAAGAAAAAAAAAAGAATAAAAGTGGTTAAAAAAAAAGGGGGGGGGGGGTTAGGAAGGAGGAAAACAGCCTGGCCTGAGATGGGGAGGCAAGCAGTGTGAGGGTGGGAAAGAGAAGTAGAAAACGTAAAGGAGCGTGAAGAAAAGTGGGAGGGGGAGGAGTGAAATCCATGCTCAGCAGACATTCTCAGTTTCCAGGACAAGGTTAGTTTAGAGTGAGTGCTTGTAATGAGGACAAAAGAAAAGCTGCTTCTCCGATTATGCCATCCAAACTTTTTTGTTCTCAAAAAGAATCATCCATCCATCTATTGTCGGAAACCGCTTATCCTCACGAGGGTCACGGTTGTGCTGGAGCCTAACCCAGCTGTCATCGGGCCGTTGGCTGGGCACACCCTGAACTGGCTGCCAGCCAATCATAGGGCACACAAAGACAAAATAACATTCAAAGTCGTAGTCAAGCCTATAGACAATTTAGAACGTTCAATTAACCTAGCATGCATGTTTTTGGAATGTGGGAGGAAACCAGAGCACCCAGAGGCACGCAGGCATGGGGTGCCTGGGCATGCAAACTCCACATAGGGAGGAGCCCGGAATCGAATCTTGGACCTCTGCAATGTGAGGCGGACATGCTAGCCAGTTAGCATCGTGCTGCCTCTAAAATAATCCTTTTTTTTCGCAAAATAGAACCTTGCACTAAAACTTTAAAAAAATGTTAATATAAGATCAAAATAAATAAATAAATACCCCCCGCCCCAAAAAAACCCAGCAAACTTGTAAACCACAACAAGCGCACTAAGAAGTTGTGCCTTAACTGCAAAACGCTCATGGTACTTTTAGCCGAGTTGCAATCTTAATCTTATTTTCACCCTGCACAGCCTTGTGGTTGCTGTAACATTAGCTCAGCAAAAACCAAATACCTTCTGTTTGCAGTTTTCAGCAAATGGAAGCAGTACGTATTGATTTGTATGGATCTTAATGAGCCGTAATGATCACAGCAGTCCTGACTGTCTGACCTTACAAAGACCAATTTGTTTTTGACAACAATAACAGTAAATATTACTGGAACAGACGGGTGTTGGGTGTTGCATTTTTCTGTATCAAACCCAAAAGACAGAGTAAACTGAAACCAATGCTTGATGTGTATGGGTTGGAGGTGAACTGTGAGAGAATATCTATACTGTATTCTTCTAGCTTTCGTAAACACTGCTAATGATATCAATTTGGAAACGCAAAATCAATACCAGGACGCAAATGCGGAAGAAAAACCTCCGCCAGGGCAATCTGGATCCCTAATATTTGAAATGCAGCCTAAACTAAAGCCCTACATGTCTTTCAAGGTGATTGAACTTCCACCCGTGGATTTGGTCCAAACTACTGATCTGAAAAGGACTACAATCCTGATAAAGTGGGTGTTGTTTTTGTCTGAGCTGCAGCATTTGCTCACATATTGAACTTCAACTCCGCATGAGGAAGTGGGCTCAAGGCAATTTCCTTTTTTGTCCAAAAAAGGTTGTTTTGATTGGCAGGATGTTTCCCCATTGACCTCTGTCGGAAAAAGTCTGTTTGCCCCTAAATAGTGTGCACAATTATCCAGAGGGGAGGAGATCTAAAAGGACAGACGTGACCAACAACTTCCAAAATACATTTTGGACTCCAACATTGATGAGTCATTGCAGCAGATACTAGTTAAGGACAATAAATTATCGCCCCACAACCCCCCCCCCCTTCCCCACCACCAAAAAAAGATGTATTCCACCACAATCATTTTATAAACTTGTCACAAATCCTGCCAGAGTTGTGAATACTTTTTTCAAAAAATATTGCTTTGAAAGCATATTCACTTTCAAAACGAAGAACATGGAGAGGGGGGGAAAAAATCTCACAGAGGAAAGAAAAATATTTTTTGTAGGCAATGTGATGGTTGGCAGCAGCACAAGCCTCGCCTAGCAAAACACTGAAACAACCCCCTGTGGAGAGCTTGAAACTGCACTCCCCAAGCAATACTGAAGAAAAAAAAAGTTTAAAAATGTGCAAGAAAGAAACTTAGCTGCTAAGTTATCAAGCATATTTCATAATTATACATCCTTCCTTCTCGAATGCTTCATGCCCGACACTTCTCACAAAAACCTACAGAAATAGGAATATTCAGCTTTCAGGAAGGATGAGCATAAAATACACGGCAACCTTTACAGGTGAACTTAATTTGACCTTCTCTAAACCTTTGAGTGCTCATGCCCAACCGTTCAACGTTTCAATGCTTTTTGCACAGCTTGCTATTCTTTTACAAAGAGCCTTTCTGTTACTCTTCCAGTCTCTCTGTATCTCTGTTGCAACCTGCTGATGACACTCTGTGATACTCTATGTTCTCTTAGAGTCTAAGAGAACATGGTTTCATCCTCTGGAACGTCGCAACGGCAAACTAATGTTGATCAATTATTTGATGTTGTCCTTGGTCTCATGATGTCAGCCACATAATGCGAAGGAGTCTTTGCATCACCATTGTAAAAGAACAAGGAGCTTTGTTGGTTATTTTATGGATCAAACACCTGTTGTGAATTTTGCCATTCAGCTGAAAACAACCAGGTGTGCAAAAAGCGCCGAGTTCGACACATTCATTCAAAGGTTTAAAGAAGGTCAAGTTCACCTGTATCCCTAACTTCATATGAGGAATTGATAACGTTGTAATTAAACCATTTTAGAAACTAACATTGTTCACTATACATGCAAAGTAGTGCAGAAATTGCATTACAGTGTGTATACTGTATATATACGCAGACACCTCTGATAGCCACTAAGCCCACTGTTACCACTTAACACATTGATGATCTTAATCATCTTAGACAGGCTGGACTCTGGACCAGTCCGTAACCCCCATTAATTTCCACACCGGCTGTCCCAGCCTGACTCTACCCCAGTGAGAAGAAACCTGGTGGCAGCTCTGCACACCAGAATGATTCCGTCTGTGTTAGCACCCCGGTGGCTAATGCAAATACACTCCATCTGCTAATTCTAATCCATTCACTCTCAACACACACACACACACACACATGCGCATTCTGTGATCTGATCCGATATAAAATTATGAAGACATTTATGTTTCATTGATAGAATCACTATTGTTCAGGCATGTGTATTCTATCATCTGATGATCAATGGTGATAAAATACATGCAGGCTGCTGCAGGCTCTCTCCATATCATTTTCCCACAGGGAAAACACACACGTACACACACAACATGGTCGAGGATGACTGTATCCACAGAAACTGAAGTGATCACATCACACTCAACCACGCACACAGACAACAAAAATGTGCATGGAATACCGACAATATCAATGCAGATCCTCTGTACTCGTCGCCTGAGGAGGAACATAGAAGGAGAGAGGTTAAGCGTAAATATGGAGAGGGAAGATCTTGAGAATTTACCCTTTTGTAAGGAGATTATCTGTGGTTAAACAGAGCAGATACATGGACTTAGTGTACTGCAGAGTAGTTAAAATAATAACACACATCCAGAGGATTAGCCCAAATAGAGTTGGGTTAGGGAACTCAAGCAAGTCAAGTCGGTAAAAATGACAGGTAAAAGAAGAGAATACACAGTCAACCCTATGAATAATAAAACTATACATAGTGCGCTTGAGATGCAAAAAAATATGAGTGAACGCTTATGCTGTCAGCCCAACGTGCGCTCATTTGGAAAGGTTCACCTCCATTTATTGCATTGTGGTGATTAAGAGTATGCAAAACAGTTTAAGACCTATGAATGCATGAGCTAGTGTGTGTGTGTGTGTGTGTGTGTGTGTGCGTGCGCGTGTCGCCAAGCCCCTGACTTTGCACATCACTCGCACACTGGATGAGCGCTTTCCCTATAATCTTATTTAAAGCCCCTTCACACACCATAATTCAATTCTCTCTTCTAGACAATGACCATGTCATCTTAATCTGGCAGGTAGATTATACAGCATCCCACACAAGACCGCTAATGCTGAGAAGAAACTGCTCAGGCTATTGTATGCTCCTTCATGGTTGGATGGGCTACTATAGATTGCTTTGGAGGAATGCTTTTGCCACTCATTTATTCTAGCATTGAACTGCTGCCTTTAATTTGAAAAAGTCTTCCTTCTTTTTACCTGTTTAGGATCCTGCTTGCATTTTGATTGGGTAAACCACAACAAAGTCAATGACATGGCACACTAAATCTGCTGCTAATGTGTTTCTTTACGGAGAATGCAGCTTCTAAATATTCATCAGTTGTCTTCAATAAGAACCGTCGATGTGAAGGACTCCCGGCGCACCGGCTTTTTCTCACTCGACGATATTTCACAGTCTCCCTGACCAAAAACCAAACATACCACGTTCACACATGAAGGTGTGTAGGTGGAATCAGTCTGAGATACCAAGCTCACAGATTTTAGATGTGAGGTGAATGTGAGCCCCCACCTCTCCAAAAAAAAAAAAAATCTAATAATCTGCACAAATCCTGCATAATAGAGAATCAGATAAAATTAGAATTTTTAATTGCAGCCTGTAATCAGCTAAAAGACGCAGACGAAATGGAGTGGCAGGTGTGATTGCACTGGTTTCCTGCCAATTCACACTTGACTGCTACCCCCCACCAAATCCATCTCACCAAGTGTATTCAATCGGATTATAGCTAAACCACCAAACCATGAAAGCACATATAAGGCTTCCTTCGTACCTTAACTTCTTATCCTGCCTGGATCACTCAGAACGGTACCCCAAACGTCGGCCAAAACATAACCACCAACAAAAAATATGGTCTGAAAGACATATTACAACAACAGTAGAGAAGAGTGCTCATTCGGCTCAGGGGTGACCTGGAGCCTATCCTGGCTGACTTTGGGTGAGAGGCAGAATTTGGACCGCTCAGCAGTCATGATGCCAAAGAGGTGACGCACATGTATTTCTTTGGTTCTGCCTACACACGAACCCGCTCAAAAAAATTAACCTCCCACAAAAATGACCACAATCTACCAGCCTCAACTATTAGTGTTCACCCACCATTCGTATACCGAACGTTATATAACAAACATGTCCTCACTCAAAGTCTCAGCAATTTATGCAGTCTGTAGGATCTTACCTCCAGCATCCCTTTTCAAATGGCATGCTGGGTTCTTGGCATGGTCCAGCTAATGAAAAGCTGCGACTGAACAACTTGAACACAGAACATACACATCGTGAAAGTACCACACAATGAAAATATCATAATAGTGCAACCACAAACCTCAGGGAGTTTGTAAAGAATCCACATTCAGTCATGAAAGTATTCTGTGCATGGCCACAAGTCCAAATTTAAATGATTACTATTGTCTTTCAAAGCTACACAGCTCACAGGTTTCTTTTGAAATATGCCGAAACAATGGTCACAATTTGGTTGTATTTATGATGACATAAACACAATCCAACCACCATTCCATCTGAGACTGTCAGATTAGTGATCCAAACATCTCGTTCATCACAGCTGGATTGTCTCCCCCATGAGTTGAGATCAGGGGTCACCAAAATGGTGCCCGCGGGGGCACCAGGGAGTCCTCAAGGATTACATGATTAGCCCGTGGGCCTATTCCAAAAATAGCTCACCGGTGATTAGACACTGTCACTCTCCAGGAATATTGCAGAAGCGATCATGTCAAAATGTAAACACTGGCAGGTATCTATAATAAAGTGTGGCCAATTGGTATTGATCTGTTTCATAATTATTGTGAGAAATCGCTAATGTGATCAGTGTCTGAATATCATTAATCATAACATATGACGGTCGTTTGAGTGAGAAAGTGCATACTATCAGACTGGTAGCCCTCCATTAATCAGTAGCCAAGAAGGAGCTCTTAGTTTCAAAATGTTTGATGAATCCTGTTTTCGATGTTTGAGCAGGGGACATTACTAAGGCTTTACATTAATTAACCTTTGACAATATAACATGACCCAGTTTCATCCTACCCATTGCTCTGTGGAGGCTTCTCTTGTAGGGGTAGCCAATTAATCGAAATTTTATCTTGATTTCAATTTTGGCTTCTCGTGATCTCAGAAACATAATTGAAAAGACTCATGTGCCAAACGGCGTGTGTTTGCAAGTTTCTGATATGAAGGTACCCTGAATGTACCATGTTGCTTGCACAGCAAGCGTGAGACATATATGTGATTCTGCCCTCCCTAAACGTGCTCTCAGTTGTTGATGTCAACTAAAGACACAACAAAAACAATTCAACACATTGTGTATTTAAACATCGCCAGTGCTCATGGTAAAGTCAATATAAAATCCCATAGACATGGTAACAGGAAATTAGAATGGAGCTCTGGGAGTGGTATTCCTTCAAAATGTTCACACACACAAACGCTGTAGAAACATATTCACGCATGTTAATATACCAAAGCACACATTCTTCCGAATTTGTGAAAATGTAGTCATATTTTAATCAAGCTCAATCGCAGCTTTCTCCTTCTACTAGTACTCTTTCTAAGTGTGTACTCAATTCATACAGAGCACTTTATTGGTTCTAAGAGGCCGAGGTGTGCACAGTAGACAAAGCTGGTACTTTTTTTCTTGCTATCACCTTAGTATATTATTATTTGACTTAGTTACTGATTCGATTTTCTGTTCTTCCGTTTTCAAGGATTCAAAGAAGAAAAAAATTCCATTCTTGTCGTGTATGTGTGTGAGTGCGCATGTGCATATACTGTGTGTATACATATATACATATAGAAGTTTATTTTCTACTTGACAGAACAGACAGAATAGAGTGTTCAAGAATAACTTGTTCAATGTGCAGAGATGAAAAGGTATGTTGTTAGGTTTGAGTGATTGAGTTTTGCTAGATTTTTAAATCAATGAATTATTGTTTCTTATTAGTCATGATTTCAATATCAGTAACAATAATCATCATCCAGCCCAATTCTTTTGTAGCTTTGAGAGTTAACCTTTTCACCACCTTGGCTTTTAGTAAATAAGGTATTCAAAAATTGCATATGTATTGCGGCATTGCCGTATCTTTGGGCTTAAGTGTTAAAGTGGACACATCTTAGAAAATTGAATTTTGAATTAAACATAGTTAGGTTTCTGGGGTGCCATTTGAAATTAATCTTTTGTTAGCTGAGTATTTCTGAAATGTGTCTGTGAATGAGCCGTTCCCAGTTTCTCCACCTATGACTTGGAAACTACGCTGGATGAAAATTTGCCACTTTCAAGCCAAACAGATCGGCGTACCACCTGGCAAGTGCATTAAGTGCTGCCCCTATGAGAGAAAATGCTTTTATGGTCTTAACGGATATTTGCTTATTCCACACTTTGGTCTCTGCTTCCACAAATAGACGCTTCTTGACAAGTTAAATCCCTTAGCTCCGCCTCCGGCCGTCATGGCAGCAAAAGCATTAATTCTGCAGTTAGAGTGGGAGGTGTGGCAAATCAATCATTTTCATGAGATAAGACTGCCCCCTCAGAATGGGCTAAGTTCCAAGAGACATGAAATGTGTGGTGTTAAGTGTACTGTAATTCTGTAAGGTCTCTCCTGTAAAACACATCTGCCTTATCTGTTCAAACCTAAGTGGGAGTATAATTTCAAAAGTCGTCTATGTTTTATTTTGATATTATCGAGACTCACCTTTTTACAGAGTTAGGTACTCATCAGAATAAACATTGCAGTAGGTTGGCAGGAAACGTCTACGGTCTCGCTGACTTCAGTTGGACTTCTACATGCAGACAGTCGCATGTCCACAATGAAATGATGAAAGAAGCAAGTTTCGTGGTGGATTTTCAGTCATTGGCCTCCTGCCGAGTTTTTATATCATCTCTGACAGTAATGCACAAAAGTATTCATCTCTGCATATTGTCAGGCTCTTGGAACTACACGGCCCGTGAGAGCCAGTTCTGTAAATCTCACCTTTTGTCCTGTTGATTTTTGTGTTCGGACTTCTTACTGTTTGCTTTTAATACACTTTGGGTTGTCTGTAATTTAACAGCCTCTGCTCCATGTTTCTCGTCATTAAGCGCCAACCCATTTCTGGGCCTCATCCTCTCCCCAACTGTGTCTTATTACCTCATTAGAGGGATGCTTTGTCTTCAATCACAAATTGTTCATTGTCAGGAATTAGAGACAGTTTAGGAATGTTGCAGTGTGTCCATCTTAACCGAAAACTTTTTTACATCGGTAATGCTGCTTCGTTAGGCCTTTGCTCTACCTGCCTCCAACGCCACACCACAGCATATGTAGTATAAAGCCATATTTCTAGCAAGCAATGCTATTTTCTGATTTACTGAAGAATGATTAAGAGTCAGGCTCGTATTCTAATTGTGAGGTGCGTTTTCCGGATTGTGTGCACTGTCAGCTTTATAAACAGTGTGCCCTCATCGCAGCACGACAGTACGTAACTTGTCAATGAATTGAACTCAGAGAAGTATCTATCGGTACTATTCTATGGTCTGATAACTGTCATCAATACACAGAATTATAATTGAGAGACCTCTCTCCCTCGTGATGCATGTGTGGTTTCTGCATTCATCCCATTAAATTCTTAAACTTCATTGTCAACATGGTGTGGCATCTCAGGAACCCACTTTCGGGAAATGTCCATCGGGTCTTTATTTGTTTATTTTTAATGGTCGTTTCCTTGTTCCAAATGTTGACAAATACCCACGCATGCCAACATTATTCTTGGTGAGAAGTGAAAATGATGACACGTTCGGAGCATTTCTCTTTCACCCCGAACATATGTGTCAACACAAGAAATCCTATCTGTCCATTCATGATCTGAATCACTTATCCTCATGAGAATCACGGGCGTTCTCGAGCCTATTTCAGGTGTCTTTGGGCATCAGGCGGGGCACACCTTGAACTGGTTGCCAGCCAATCGCAGGCCACACAAACAAGCATTCGAGCTCACAATCACACACGCAATTTAGAGCATTCAATCAACCTTTTGTGCATGTTTTTTTGGGGGGATGTGGGAGGAAACAGGAGTACGGGTCACGTAAAATGATGTGGTGGGCTGGATCTGGGCCTCAGGCCTTGAGTTTGACATCTCAGAATGCCACTGCCCGCCTCTTGGCTGGGACTCGTAAGAGGGAGCACATAACTCCTACTCTGGCATCCCTTCACTGGCTCCCCATACATTTTAGAGTTATTTTCAAGATCCTCTTATTTGTTTTCAAATCTCTGAATAATCTCGCGCCACCTTACCTCTCTGAGCTCATCCGCCCCTGCACACCTGCCCGCCGCCTCAGCCCTGCGGACCAGACATTATTAGAAGTACCAAGAACTAAACTGAGGCTTAGAGGGGATCGAGCCTTTTCTGTTGCTGGTCCCTCTCTCTTGGTTGGCATTCGACTCAGCATGACTTAGATTAGTTCTTGGTTTTACTGTTCAGTGCTTTCTACCGTCTTAATTACCGATTTGTTTTACTGTTTATTGTATATGTTAAATTGCTCCATGTAAAGCACTTTGTATGCAGCGATGGCTGTTCGAAAGTGCTCTATCAATACAATTGAATTAAATTGAATTGAATCTGTGCTATACATGGTATATAAATTATTTTACTTTTTGTTTTTGTTTTTAAGTGGTTTCAGCTTTTATACAGGTGCTCAGTAGTCCGGAAATTACTCTAAGAAGTGGTCCGCTACTATTCGGCCCGGGCCAATAATAACGAAAATCCACATGGAAATAACGCACAAAATAAATGCATTAAAGGGGAAAAAAGTTCAATAAGATGGGATAAATGGACAATAAGGATCTGGGATGAAAAACAGCGGTTGGCTTAAAAAAAGATAAAAAGGGGGGGGGGGGTTACTTTTTTTTATATTGAAAAAATAAATATGCGAGCATCAAACCATGCAAATACGGGCGTGCCCTACATAGTTAAATGAAGAAAGCTGTGGATGAGAAAAGGTTAAGTGTCATGATGAATGAGGTCTCCACTCGGTTGCGCCTCGATGTGACACCAATACATGATTCTAAAACAAACAGAGAACTAGACACTGTTAAGCCATCCAGCTGAAGGAATCCATATAAAATACTCTTTTGTATCCAAGTCTTTCTGTAACAGAGCTGTCTAATTCTGCGCGGTAGCCAATGCTAAAAGCAGCATAAGATCTTTGTAATCCACATGGAAAAAACATAAAAGCAATTGATGTCGGCCTAGTAGGCAGCCACAATGCCGAAAATAGATTTTCCACATTCATTGACTCATATACTGAGCAGTCAGAGCAAGCTACAGAACAAATCAAGCTAGTACTGCAAAATATACCTTCATCTTTTTTCTTTCTTTTTTTAAACTGCAGACAAGACGACAGGTAAATGGATTGGGACCAATTTAGTTCTTTGATTTCCACTTTGATTTTCCAAAATGAATCCAAGACATATGATGCCTTGCTGGATTTTCCAGACCTTCAGTATCTTTCCTTTGAAGAACAACTAACAGTAGCTGGAAACCCATTTTTTGGCAAAGGTATCGTCCATTTAGCAGTGTACAGAAATTGGCAACATTTGCTTTCACCATCACGTTAAACTACGAAGCACAAGTCTCCCAGTTGTCTGCTGACATGTGATTTAGTTCTGTTTTAGCAATGCCGAATGTCCACTGTAATAAAAAGGACAAACCAAGTCCTCCGTGGCAGGCGTGAGCCATAAAGCAAGGAAATAGGGCACATTTGTAAGGACGGGACTAAATATAACCTCCCCTCTCACCTCCCAGTCTGTCTCCCACTCGTTCTTCTCGATTGCCGTCCCAGTTGCCCATGATTCCCAAGCAAATAAGACAGCTGGAACAGTTATGTTCGCACATTTCACAGCGTAAGCAGTGTCCGTACGCATCCGTCAGACGCCGCTAAATATTTAATCAGGACAAGTACACGGCAATCTTCTACATCCACCATCATTAAACATTCACTACACGACTTATGTGATCGCTATTGAGCTGAGAATTAGTCTGGAGGTGGTGATGACACAGATCTGCAGACACTTGTTCTTCAGTGAAATTACACAAGGAAAAAAAACTCTACCTCAAAAACAAAACAAAACATAAACAACACCATACTAAGAATACAAGAATATAAAAAATAGAACAGTGAACACACATGCGCAATTAGCCAAAGGGAAAATTCTCCTTCTCGCAAATCATCTGTAAGAGCTTTGGCAGACAGGACGCCCCATCAGTCATAGCGTTCGATGAAGATGACAGACAGATGAAATGGGACCACAGACCAAGAAAGGTCTGAGAGGCGAAGAGCCAATTGGATAATATGTGAAGATTTCAAAACGGCATGTGCTGGGGATACAGTGAGAAGGCTCTTTTAACAAATCAAAAAAATTGTTATTCGAACCGCGCTTTGATGAGCAAATTTCACCCGTCTGCTAGTCCCTCAGTTTTCAAAACATCAGTCTGTCGAAAAAACAAAACAAAACCAAATTGCCATTGTCCAACAGATTAAAACTGGAGTGTACTAAAGAGCTTTTCACACGCTGACACTCAAATACATTTCACATTGCACATCACAGCTACTGGACTGTATGTAAACTACAGCGAGAGCACACTGGTGGCAGCCTGTCGCTGTTTTAACCCCTAAAACACCAAAATGCATTTTTTTTTCGGCATCTTGTTCTTCTGTCTTTGGCGGGTGGCAAACACCATTTGGTGAATCACCGCCAACTTCTCAAATTGAGTGTGGTTCTACGTCTATTTCAAAATCTCCTATTTAACCCCTCTTTCCAAAAATGAACAGAAATGTAAAACCTAACTCACAAAAACTATAAAAATGTCTCTAGTATTCAAAGCTATATTCTGACTTCTTAGGTCATTTAATTAGTTGTGTAATTGAGGCACTGTGCCCAAAACTTTGAATACTATGAGCTCATCTCATGTCTCTTCATGTCAAGGTTCATAGCTCATCGCTCCTGAAAATACAGAAGGCAACTTGGGTCTTTTTCCCTTGCCGCCATATAAAGAAGTATGTCAATTGTTGTAAACACACATCACGGTGGGTGGACGGAGCATTGAGGAGCTTCCATGAGCGGAAACCCACTTCTGTCAGTGCTTTGTTTGTCGTCAATCATCAGCAAAGCGGACGAAAGTCAGTGATGGACGGACAGAACTTCTTCCGTCAGTAGTGACGGAATGCCCGCCTCTCTGTAAGGTAATGGAGGTGACCCGTGAAAAGTGACAGGGTGGGACCAGATTTGATCAAGAATGGCGAAGAATGATGAAGTACTATTTCACTGACTGTGTATCTTAGGGACACATACGAGTCAAAGGTTGTCCATCCACTGCTCGAGTTTAGATTCAAATTTGATTAAAAATCTAAAAATGAAAACATCAGCATGAAGTTTCATCTAACAACTCATACACTGCTAAAAGAGTCTAAATCCAACTTTCCTTCTTTTCTCTATAGTTGACTACTTCATGAAAATGGATGCTTGCCTAAATAGTGTAAACACTGATTTACATTTCCTCCCTGGGATTTATCGTTTTTCAAGTGATTACTCATAAGCACATCACGTGCATCGTGTGCGATTAATGGAGCAGGTGTTCGCTTTGGAGCAGTCCCTGCATCCTCTGCCTCTGCAGCAAAAATACTGTCTTTCTTTGAATGAAAAGAAACTGTAAACATTTGATAAAACACGCAGTGCTAATATTCAGCCTGCTGCTATTTGACGCAGTGCCATTGTACATCTCATTTCTGAAGCCTTGACGCAAACCTTTTGGTGTCATGCGATGGCATAAAGGTAGGAGACGTACTTCTTTTGTGTGTGTTTGTGCCCAAAGAAAACATCCTGTGGAAAAATAACATCAATAGACGTGTCAAGGTCAAGGTGGAAAGAAGAAATACGTCACAGCGGTCAAACCAAAGAGCACCATCGCGTAATAGAAAACCCCTGATATTTGACAGAGAAATAATGGGGTGGAAAATGCAAGAAAATGAAAGATGGTGGCTGTCTCACACAACCAAATGTACTGCTATTCTCGAAATGCACTGGGAGAAACTCGCCTCTCCAGCAAATGTACCGATTATTCTCAGATCAAGTGTAAATTCACTTTTTTTTTTCATTCACAAGCTCATATCTTCCAGTTTCCCCGTGAAATGGAGAAGCAAACAGTCGGACATTTGCGATTGGAAAAATAATAAATGGGAGTGAGTGATCATGAAGACAAGAAACATGTTCTCATGATGGTATACTACTTGCTTTTATGATCGCAAAAGTTTCCAGTCAATTTCCCCGTCTCGTTTAAGCGCCATCCGAAAGATTAAATCTTTCTTTTCCTGTTCTGAAGGCATGATGAGGGTTGCATAAATTTAGCTTCTTGATGGCGGAACATGTCCAGAGGCAACCCGGAGGACTTTGTTTCCAAAGAGTCTCGACACATTCTACTCAACTATCCTCAAGTGACAACACAAGATCAGATAGTGAATGGAGGGAAAAAAAATAGCAGCCCACAGACACTCTTCTGGAGATCTGAACTAGCAGAAGACCTACTGAATACATAATTATCTGCTCTGTGCTGATAGTTTCTCCAAGCACAGTTAAGAATGTTCTCCCGCCATCCAGTCTGAATTAGGGATTAGATGTATGCACTGTGACTGTGATTTATTGGGTAGAAGGGCAGCTAAGAGCTAGCATGGTGATCTCATATCTTCCATGCATGAAAACCAGTCAGGCCAGAATCTTTAATGCTTCCTCTACTTTCTGGTTTCCAAGAGAATTTGCAATTACACCACTCCAAGCCTTTCTTTGCGCACTCTTGCGGCCTGTCAGACTGTGATATGGAGGGCGTCGCGATATTGAAGGTCGGTCAAGCAGCACACTTAACCTCATTTCCCAGCACTCTCCCAGAGAGCCTTTTGACTGGCGCCCATTTAAAAAAGGGGCTTTCGGTTTTTCGGGAGGCGGGCACAGAGGTTTGTGGACATCAGAGCGGCCGTGGCTCGATTTGCGACAGGAGCAGAACACCTGATTGGAACCAGCCGGAATGGTTTTCAATTAGCCAAGGGTGAATAAATAAATGCTAATCTGTCTTTGCACTGGAGAGGGAGTCCTGTAGTAATAATTATAGCACACGATCTCATAAAAACCCAGATTAGCCTACATATTTACACGGGTTAGATGAGGTGAAACAATGCATATAAGGACAAAGAGTGGAAAACAAAGTGAGAAATGGTGAATAGTCAATGGGTAAAAGGAACAAGAGAGAGATCCGGACATGTGAAACAAAATCAGAAAGGAAAACATTCAAGGGGTGGAAAAATTGAGAGGTCAATGGGACCTTGAATGAAAGAGAAATGGGATCAGGAGATAAAGAGGCAAAGAAAGGCAAGAGGAGGTGAGACAGCTCAAGGGAGATTAAGGATCATCTGCATTTCCCCTTTTCATCTCAGTTGCAATGGTGATTCCTCTCTAAGGGCAGACACCAGCCCCCACTAAAAATGACACCAATCTCAATGAGTGATCTCGTGACAAATTGGGCTGAGGAGAGGGCTGCAGACAGCGAGGAGTCTATGGTAGGACTAAGATAAAACTGCAATTGGCTGCTGCACTTCGCCTCCCACTAATCTCCGACCACGAAAAAGTGGTGACAGAAAAAAAATGGTGTCAGGAAAATGACTGCAACAGCAAAATCCGCTGTGACCGCCGTTTTTTAAAAATGGTCTCAAATGTTACACGCAGGCACCACAACAATATGTTAAATTCATAATGGGCCCCATGAGACCGACAGAGGCTCCGGAGCTGGAATCATGTGTGACGGGACACACTAATTCCACACATCTTACTGTGCATTAATATTGTACGTCAAACAAGAAGCTACTGGTTTCATTTGAAAATATCCTTTGACCTTATACAAAGGTCTCCAAATTAATTTTATGCTTCACAGATATCTAATTTTATGCTTTTATGGACTTAAACATTTGCAGAAAATGTGAAGGGCCCTGAGATTTTTCTTTCACTGAGCCCGCTGGAAAATGTTCGGCGTTAACTGCTTGTTCCAGTTTCCTTTCACCACCACAATATGAAGCTGTTTGTGTACAAATGTTGAAGGGCTTGAAACGCAATACAGAAAAACACAATTTCTGCCAGAGGAGAACTGTCATTCTCCTCTATCAAGGAGGCAGGTGCACTAATGAATTCTGTTCTACTAATGTGCTGGGCTGGCAGGTTCTCGCCGACTTATCTCTACCTGCTGCAACTTTTCAAAATGAAATGTGAGAAATGGGCCAATTTACAGCTAAAGGCTGTTTCTTCCTCGGAGACACCAGCATAAAGATGGAGCACAGACGATATGTGGAGGTAGATGAGGAACGAAGATGTGTTTGAATTTAGACAGCAAGAGCGCAAAGAAGATATGAGATTGGATGGCAAAATGTTGACACTAATATGGGTGTCATCTCCGAGGAGAAAAATGTGCTTAAATTGCATTTTTTGGCCTTTAAGTTCTCTTTCTGGCGGCTGGAGCTGAAGGCCAACTATTGATCTTTCCAATCAGCTTGCCATGCAAGAGCCACGCTGATGTTCTACATGCACAAAGAAAAGATGCTGTCAGCCCCAAAAAAAGTTTTCAACACTTGGAAAGCTTTGAAAGAAAGACAAAGGAGCTGGAGGAACCAGACAGGCCAGAAGCGGTGGGAGGAAGGACGACAGAAACTAATATGAGAGGTCCTCAGCCATCTGGTGATAATTAAGTCTGAGGTCCACATGCAGCTGAAATACTTTCTCAGTCCATTGCCAGAGATCTGCTAAAATATTTGATGACAGAACCCCCAACATTCCTCTTTTTAACAAAAGCGTAATGCAATTCATGTTCAAGTTTGGCATGTGAGCCGTCGCCTGTGGACAAGCAAAATGAAGCTGCTTAAAAGCAGCTCTGTCTCTGAGTCTTTGATTTTTGTAGTAAAGTTATCGGATTCTGGTCTACCAAATGCCAGCGACACATTGTGATCAGCAGAACAGCTCAATGCTCTTCTGTACCCAATTCTTGCCATTCAAACAGGACACTGAGAGAGTCAATTTGGGAGTGGATTGAGATGAGATCATCGTTATTTCATTAATCAACGTTTTGACATTTTAGTTTGGTCGTGTCCAGAGAGATTTTTCTTACATAAATGTGTGCCTTGGCTCAATAAAAGTTGGAAAGCTCTGGTTTACAGTTTAAGTCATCCATTTGCTATCACTTTAATGCACTTGGAACCCAGTCTCCCACGTACTGGAAATAGGGTCATGTGGTGCCTAATTTTGGCTGCTTACACTGTAGCTCAATTTCGATTTTTTTTTTGTTTTGTTTTTGTTTTTGCCCACACACATCTGATTTTGTCATGTGAACAGTACAATTCCAAAATTTTAGAATCTCTCCTTTGGATTTGGATATAAATCAGTTAGGCATGCAGTCCATCTGCAGTACGGACACGCATCCGTATGCATCCGACCTATAGAGCATCAAAAGCCCAACGTGCACTCCGCACGGGCGGGGAAAGCACTTGGGGGGAAGACTAATGGCAATAATCGTTCATGAATCTGATTTACAGTATTGATTTTATATTTAACTTTAATTTAATCCCACCTGAAGCATGGTGATAGTATTAATTAATTCAACTGTTCATTTCTTAATAACGCGGCCTGTTTGGTAGATGTCAATGACGTGATGTCATCTGTGGTGGATGGGTCCATGACATGACGTCATCTTTTGTAGCTGGCTTCATTAAATGAAGAGATCGAAAAGATTTCCCCATTTAATTTGCCCAAAATATGTCTACCTCCTGTTTTTTGCCAATCTGGCAATGAAATAAGATGAGGCCCTCGACGCGGGACCATATTTACTTCTGTAAACTCTGTGCCACGTGACATGATTTTTTTTCTTTTGGGTGCACATCACTGGACGTCATGCTTTTTGCACAAAACGGATACGTTGCTTTTTTATTGGAAGCCGCATTTGTTTTTTTATAACGTGAGTGTATATACTATTTAAAAATTGGATTTAAAAAAATCAGAATTGGGCATCACGCCCTGCAGTGTGAATGTAGCTTGAGTCAAAGGAAAGAGTCAACAGTGAGTAAAGCTGAGGCAAGCTGTGTAGGTACAGTGCAATTGTCAGAGAGCTTTGGTGGAAGCACAGCTGAAGATACTGTTTTGTACCTTTTGCATTTGACTTTGACATCTTGGAAAAAAAACTACAAAGGATACAATCAGCCAATTATTAGTCCTACGTTCATTAGTCTCGAATTCACTTTGACGATCAAAATGGACTGCGTCGGTCTAGATCTATTTCAGACAGTGCAGAATGTTACAGACAAAGCTTTTCGATTGCTCAGACATCTGTCAACTCCTGAACACCGCTTGGAGAAGACGAGACCAGTGTGTGGAGGAGGTGTGCGGGCAGCTGGGAGGAGTATCACATCTCATGGCAACCCCCTCCGTCTCAAGGGACCAGTTACATTTCCCTTTGATGGTAACAGCAAAATCACCATCTGTAATTTGATTACACATTGATAGATGGAATGAGAGAGAAGAAAAAAAAGATCTTAATTAAGCCAAACCATATTCTAATCGGGTTTCATAATTCCTCCACCTCTCAACAAACAACAGATCAGATCTTCTCAAAACCCCCTCTGGGACTCACCATCGCAAACGGCAAGAGGAGATGGGTACTCAAACAAGATCATTTGATGCTAATTTCCTAAACAGGAAAGCACTTAAACAGGCACTCAGATTGAGACAATGAAGCATGTGCAGCAAGAGCTAATGTGAAAAATGGAGGTCACCGAATAAATGCGAGATCAAAGGTCAAACATTTTCCAAATGTTGTTTGTGTATATTTCGCAAGTGGACAACTAAGTGCACCGCTACTGTTACAACGACTTTCTTTACAACCCAACACCCAAATGCTATGCATTTGAGATACAACCCATATCCTATGCATATGTGCTTCAGAGGAACCACCAATCCTGGCTGCCTCCACTTGAACTGCCTCCGGCGCTGCTTTCCTAGCATGGGTACAGCTGCAGCACAGCATTGGAATGAAGAATGAATTGTGAGATAGGTTGACCGAAAAGGTGAAACAGCTTCAAATAAGCATCTTCTTCATTCACGGGAGTTTTAAGATCACAACAGGAAGATCCAGGTTTCCATGAACAAAGCTGTGAATACTACAGTCACTGTTGTCTGCGCGACAACAAAATCGGCACTTTCAGAAGCTTCAACTGTTTGATGTTCCTGCTGCTGGCTCAAGCCATACAGTCATATTGGATTTTAAAAAAATTTAAAATAAAAAAGCAGTCAACATGAATATGCCAATTGGACGAAGTGCGCTGCAAAACGGCCCAGCAACCACAAGTGGGATGTGTTCAGTATCTGTGGAGTAAAACAATCCTGCAATACAAACTGGTGTGTGCGTGTGCATGGGTCTGGGACTAGGACAATTTTTCAAATAAGCGTTTCAGATTCAGTGTGCTCAACGTTTCTCTCAGTTTGTTTATTGTAAAACATACTCTAAACACAAGAGAATCAAACATTGTATATTAAAACACTAGGATGATCAACCAAACCATAAAACAAAAGGTCCAGTAGTTAAATGCCAACATATAACTTGAAACTCTATAGAGAGGCTAAATGAAGTTAACACTGATGTGAACTGCGACTTTTGTTCACACAGAGCAGCAACACGTTCAAACGTGGCTTGTTCAAAACACTGTTCACGGGAATATTCTCTCAACTCCGTGGGAACGATGACAGTGCCCATTACTGTTAATTGGTGGAGGACCTTGTCTGGCTCTTCACTTGCTCCCCCCCCCCCACCTTTTTTTTTTTACGTCTTCCGGTTGACCTCATTGCTAGCCACAATACGATAAAACACTGAAAGCATGCAAATGTAAACCCAGACGAGCCTGTATACCATGAATGAGCTGCAATATTCCCAAAGGTGGAAAGTTCCTCACCTAAATTTTTAATAGCCTGTTCCTTGGCCTGTACACGCCCTCCCACAAAAGGTTTAGTGGAAATGGGTTAAGTGGCCTTGGTATAATCCTGCATACAAATTAGCAAAGATAAAAATACAACCCCTTTGGTGGCAGCAACAATGCCAGCCTTTATCGCAACAGGGACAAAATTGGCAACGGCAAAATGAAGAGGAGGGTCAAAACACGTGCTCCCAAATATAAATTAGGAGGACAAATTCACACCTGAAGCACTTATTCGACTACTGTGTGCCAAATTATGACCTTTTGATCCGCAGAGTGATTATGTATCTTTTTTCATTACAACCCTCACTGAAGCAGCTGAACCGAGTACAAACCATGTTTACTTGCAGAAGACAGACCACTAGCGAACATGTTCTGTTCAGCATGACTTCATCTCGTAGACAGGTCGCAAAAGCAACAAAAATCAGATGGCAGTAAAAGCATTACTTCCATTAATGTAGTGTTACGTGCCACCATTAAACCTGCTGTAAAATAGTCAAATACTGTACTTAAAAGTTGTTGATGCTCCAAATTTCGCAGTGGTAATTTAAGCACTATCCAAATTGCTGAACAATTTAATGTTTTATGTGGTCTCCGACCTCAAGTTACAAGAATAAAGGCCAAGAAGCGTGGAGGAGGGAAACCTCACACTCCAAGATAGGAGGTACAGCATTCCAGCATCTCAGATGGATGATAACATAGCAGTTGCCATCGATCACATATTATCTGGCACCAAGATATTGCTCACTTGTCAAGGCAACAATTTTCAAGACAAACACAAAAGAAGGACATTTTATGGTGCACCGGTAAAGCAAAACAACAATGCAGATATTTTCAAATGATCATCTTGTTCCCATTTGTGTACATGCTGCAGCTAAATGCAGAATAGAAGCGGGGAGGATTCATTTAGGACTTAATGTTCAAATCACATCCGCAAATGCATGCTTCCGAAATGTGTGATATCCTGGGGTTGTATAACAGGTTCGTATATTCAGAGGTCGGTGACTACTTATGAGGTTGGAACGGCATCAAAAGGTTTTGGTTTTCAAAGAGGAGAAGATAGCTCCTCCAGCAACCACTGCAGCGTTCCTCTATGCTCAGCATCAACTTGCTTTTTTGACTAAAAGTTTTTACACGTTTCCCTTATTGTCACTGCGCATTTACGTGCCAGCCTGCCATTAACACGCCACCATAAACCGAATGTGGAAGTGCTGAGTTCACTGAAGATTTACTATGGGCTTCAACTAAAAGTGTGGTGAAATGTCTATCGAAGAGGTATGAAATGACGGGAGAGGAAAATAGTATGGTTTGTTCTTCAGTGCTCATTTCTGAATCTATCTTAGCCTGCTTGTCAGTCACAGCCTGTCTGTCTGTGTTGCTAGGAGAAATTGAATCATGAATCTCCCATTGGAAACAGACCCACTGAGACTATGGAAGGGCACTTGGCCCTCATATCTTCACAGTCATAAACATTTCTGATCCACTTTATTCTCACAGGGGTCGCGGGGTCGGGGTGGGGGTGCTGGAGTTTTATCCCAGCTGTATTCGGGCAGTAGGCGGGGGACACCCTGAATCGGTTGCCATCCAATCGCAGGGCACACAGAGATGAACAATCATCCACGCTCACGCTCACATCTTTTACAATTTAGAGCTTTCCGTTAACCGTCCATGCATTTTTTTGAAATGCGGGAGGAAACCGGAGTACCCGAAGAAAACCCACCCTGGCATGGGGAGAACATGCAAACTCCACACAGGGAGGCGGGAGCCGGAATCAAAACCTGCACATTTGCACTGCGAGGTCGACATGTTAACCACTGGACCGCTGGGCCGCTCAGTCATAAACACTGGTCCAATATTAAAGTACATGCATCAATAGCATGAATTCAAATTTGAATGGGCAACTGCTCAAAAAAAGAAAGAAATGAGCGACACAGACGAAGAAGACTCCTGAGCCATTTTTTTTTTCAGCAGGATTTTATAGCAAGTAGTTGAAAACAAAAAGCAAACTTAGCAACTCTGGCATGACAAATTAAGGCAAGGCAGCTCCCGATCACTGGGGGGGGCGGTCCTGGGAACTAAAACAATTTGCTGCAGGGTCGGTTGTTTCTATGACCCTTGAAGACATATTAATTGAGGCCAGAATGTGTGTCTGCTACACTGACTGCAAAAATAATAATAATAATAAATCCCTCACAACTGGCTGAAAGGGACAGCAATTTTTAATTTGTTCATCAATAAATATTTCTCGTATAATCATGAGCTAGATATTGAACACACAGGTGCCATCTTAGACAATAAAAGCGTGACTAAAGCTTTTGCCAGGGTCAAACTCGCACAAAATTAAGCCTTCAAAAAAAGGGCTTATGAATCATTTCTCTGACAAAAGAAGTGATGGAATTAGCAGGCGTCAGTTGGTGGCAGGGTGGTATTAGCGGTGCTTTTCACGTCTCAATCCAAACTGGATCACAGACTCTCAAAGAGCATTGTAGCAGCCGGTCACAACATCCAGCACAACATCACTTGGAGACAGCTGCAGGGACTAAGGACTGAGCCGATGCTGTACCCCGCCAACTGGACCAAGTCCAGTCGGAGTTATACAAGAATGTAGGACTGTGGTTTTGGCAGCTCTATACCGATAAATGCTGTGAAACAGGGAAAAGTATGTGTGTTTTCGAGACGTACGGTGAAAGGATATGTCTCAAGCGCCATTGACAGCCCTTTTTTTCCCGAATAAATTACAAGGCCGGTTGGTATATGAAACTCTGACTCGCAACAGTATGTGCAAGGTTGATTTCACACCACAGGAGCTTAACCAGTGAAAGGAATCAAGTAGAAGTCAGTTCCACCTCAGAGACCAGGGAAATGTTTTCCTATTGATGTGGTCCATCAAGTCAGATCTTGTTTTTTATTCCCCACGGAGGCTCTCAGAGGCAGGCACCTCTTGAGCAGCTGACCACACTCGTGGAACAGTGACCTCGATAAACTCAAATATAGGTGCATTTGCTCTTACAGGGGCACTGGAGGGTAAAAGAACACTGTGGTAAATCAGAAATGGGTGCTCTCAGGCTTGGAAGAGAGCATGGAAATAGACTGTTGCACATGTAAAATCAATTTTCACGTTTACTATTCCCAATCCAAAAATCCATCTCTACACACATTGTGTGAGATATAGTTCCAAAGAATGAGGATTAATGAGAGCAGGCTGGCCCAGGCACAATTACATCTATTGTTTCTGCTGGGGTATTTTGACACTGACCTCTCAAGAGTACCTCACCAGGCAGAAACCTGCATTTTGTGTGTAGAGTACTGTAAAATAATGTGCATTGGCCTTGTACTCGAGGTAGCGCTTCCCACTGTCGTCCATCATTGTCCAGTTTTCCCAATGGGAGAAATGGGCTGGGGATGAACAACAGCACCACAAGTTGGGCACTAACATTTTCGATGAAATGCTGAGTTGCAGTTCCCTCCTGCTTACCTGGCCCAGTCTCCAATGCCGCACCACTACACCCCCCCCTACCCCCATGTGACCAAAGCCATGAGGGGCGGTCATGTATCCACATCCAATTTCTCTTGACATGCTAATCCATAAATACTCTGCAGTGTAAAAAAAATATCTTTAAAAAAAACAGCAGGTCCTATCGGTCCAAATCATTAATCATACCTGTTGCATTACTCTCATCCTCTCCCTCTTACACTCCCAATTCATATCTTGGATATGTATCTTTTCCATAGCCTCCAACACACCCCACTCTGCTATCAAACCTGAAATTGCATGTCTGCAGTAGTGCAGCGATTACGTGTCTTTGTCTTGAATCCCTGCATCAAGCCTCTTGTTCCATGTCATTCATGTCTCAGTCTCAGTCCCGCATGAACACATTATGACCGACACACACAGCAAAAAATATATAAGTATATATTATACATTTGAGCCACATTTCATCAGAACTGCCACTGAAATCAGAGAACTTAATTTGATACAAAGTCTGTTTCTGTAGCAGCTACACACTCAGGATTTCCTTCTGAGTCTGTTTTCCCTGCACCACTTCCATTGTTGCATTTCAGGATAGTCAGCCATTAAAAGGGATGCATGCGCTCTTCGGAGGAAAAGTACATCTTCTATGCTAAGCGTTAATGGTACAAGGGTGTATCATTCATTAGAGTGTAGTAGTTGCTTGAAAGGCACTGCTTTGGTAACCTTGACATTTGACTTTTACAGCTTGGGAACACGTGCATGTGGTGGTCTAGAAAAAGCACAGTTACTGTGGAGTCCAAAAATTTGCGTTTTGGGGTAAACAAAGAAGAAATAGACTTCGGCTGTACTCCTATTCGGATGAAACCGAAAGAAAGACGTTTTCGTAAACACAGCAACAGATCAGACGTGTGGAGGTGAGTGAGGTGAGCATGCTGTCTTTGGGGATAAAACAGTGTTACATTCCGTACAAAAATCCTCTTGGTCGATAGAGCACCTTTGTCTCAGCCCGAAATGACTTCTGTTGACACTTACTACTCTCTTCCAGCACTTCTTGTTACTTGTTCCTTTATTGTCGTATCTCATATTCCCAAAACTGATTTGGTGCCACTGGCATTAGGCATCACAGAGTGAAATGCCATCCCTTTTTTCCCCTCAGGGAAAGGCCATCCTCTTTTTTTTTCTTTTCTTTTTTACTGGCCACCTAGCCCATAAATAAATCACAAATAAGTTGGTGAGCTTGCAGAGCATCTGACCTCAGAAACATGAGTGTGGCATGCTGTCACACACAGGTGAGAAGGCCTTATATCACCAATGTGGAAACCATTACACATCTGGTATCTGGAAACTACAAAAAACAAACTGTCCTTTGACTTGGTCACAGTGTCACATGGTATGTTCATCTAGCTTCGAAATATGACAAAACACGATGCGTTGAAATCACACCTCTCCTGTAAATGAAAGTATACAAAGGTGATTTAAAAATATCCCTGAAGCAAAACAGAAATGCATGTTCTCCTGGTTTTCCAACAATATGTGTAAATCTATACAAACCATAAAGGTGTTGAACAAAAACAAAACAATCAGTGCTCAGTCATATGACAAATGAAACAGAATTACACAACTACAAATTTACTACAGAACCACACAGCTGAACAAGTCTCAGGTCAAACTTTGGCCAGCAAAGTTCTGCTCACACAAAAAACATTTGCGAGTAACCGCTAACCAATGTATCAGCAGGAGTCCCGCACTAAGACCCAATTAAGAGCCAAGCACAAAGATCAGTCACATTAGAAGCTCACATTGCCTCGTGTGATCAAATCAAGATATGTTGAGTTTGTAACCTGCACCTCCCAACACTTTTCCAGTCGAAATGCGACCTGGGGAGATTCTATCAGCACCTCTAATTGATTTGAGGGGACTTTTAGCACCACCACCATCTCTCCCTGCCTCGCTGACTTACCTTTCTAGAGTCTTTAATACGCTCCCAGCGCCGTCTGCAGCACTACTGCAACAAAGTAGAGGGTCATTTTGCATTCCCCAGCACTTGCACACAAAATATAAAGGTTTTGTACGCTACGTAAAGGGTCAGCCTTCACAAGCTGTACTTAAATCTGGATGAGAAGCCAATCAAAAAGCTCTTCATTCAGAAAGTATTGATTCATGCAGGGCAGGCAGCAGAAACGAAATATTGCAGCCTTTGTTCACAAACCTGCACCCCACCATATAAAAACGATTTTTCTGGTGTTAACCAAATGGCATGACAGAAATCGAAAAACAGATTGCTCAATCATCTTTTCAGAACATGTTAGTTCATTCATGCCTCATCTCTCCAACACATTCAAATTTCAGATCCATCCATGAGGTGGGCCAGACCCACAAACAGTCACATGGAAGGTTATCATAGATATAATGTATGCAAGCAAGAAGTCCCATTTTCAATTTCACTGAAATCCTTGGAAAAGAACCATCTTGTACACAGCCAAGCAAACACACCACATTATACACATTATGGGAGTGTTGCTGGATTCAGAATTTTGAAGACTGCTATTTTGTTTACAATGTAGGGTGACCAAGAGTGGCTCACCCAGTTGAGGCACAGGATGCTGAAGAGATTTACACTATGAGAGAATGTTACTGGCTTGAGTCAGCCTGTGCGAATCTGTTCTAGAGAGACAAAGCATAGGTGTAAATTAGTGCCACAAACATGGCATGACAGGACAAATGGCTCTGTGGCGTGATAGACAGACTAAACTTGATATTTAAACAGATGCTTTCCATTTTTTTTATCGTGAAGGAACATTTTGTTCTTGGTTTTGAGGCAATGTAGCGTGACATTGTTAATGTTGTTGTAAAGACGATTTATAGGATATCTGAAAAATTACAGCGCATGGTCGTTCTCAGGGTATCTTGTGTGTTCCGTGACATGCATGTTAAAATAGGCTTCATGTTTAAATCATGTTGATTCCAGATAAAAGTCACAACTGTGTTTGGGCTTTTTTGGGGGTCTTATTTCATAATTCTATGACAAGTTGATGGTACATCTGACTTAACCACTTTGTCATAATTGTGCCTTTTTAAACAACTGGTGAAAATGAGTGCATTATCTGTGTGTCAGACACCTTCAATATGCTGAAGACCTTAATTTTCCTCCAAAACAAAATCTTAAATTTCATGTAGAAACTTTCTTACTTTGTCATGTTCAACAACCAGCTGCCACAAACTCATCCATACACAATGTGCCACACGCCCCCAACAGGTTAATTAATTATCATTACACCAAGACAGTGATGTAACAATGTTTCTTCCTGATTAGTTGCTTGGTGTGTGTGCTCAGTACACACTTTCAGAAAAGAATCTGCATATGAAGGCTACAGTTACTTCTGCAATATTTCAAGATTGACCTCTCATTGCTTACAAGACAATTCCTTTATTGGGGAAGGGCATTTTGTCCTGAAAAAGGGTCCCAATGATGATTTGGGCAGATATGCTGCATAGCTGTAAACTTCATTAGCACATGCTCAAAATGCATTTTCCAAAACTTGTTTTTGAGCTCATCTTTCTTTTTTTGAGATCATCTACATTAACGACTCTTTATTTGAGATTAGCAACCACGCTTATTTTGGAGGGCATGAGCTACTAAGTTGAAACACATTGAGTCAACAGTCATCACCTATAATCCATCACAGTTGTAAAAGTTACACTGCATCTGGCAGTAGTCATGAGTGCTCAAAAGATCATCAGCTGCAGCATGTCTCAGCTGTCTGTGTACATATATTTAAAAAAAAACAGTAAGCAGGCATGGGGAGAAAGTTCAGAAACTGTTTCTGAACACATCTTAACAATAAATTAATTACTAACTACCTCTGCATACCTGGAAGGGTGGGATTTTTTTCTCTGTGTGTTACTGTATTTGCCCAAAAAGCAGCTTTTTGTGTTAAACGCACCTTCTCCACTACTTGTCAGACAAGCGCCCCCTTCTGGCAAAAATGTACAACAGTGATTTCAGTGCCTTCACATTTTTATAAATTCCAGATGATTTGAGATTGTTTCCATGGTAGATAACATGGAGTGTGAGCTACGAAAGAATGCCGCAACAAAACATTTTTCTTGACAAGGATTTAGTTACCTTTTTTTTCTTTTGCCTTTCAATTGTGTCACAGGAAAAGTGGCAACTCATCTGACGTTTCACTCTCTACATAAAAGTGTATCATCTATTTGGATAAGAGAGTCAATAAAGGGTCTAGAAAAAAATTTTTTTTTTTTTTTTTTACAAAGGTTCAGCATATCGGCTACTGTGCTGTGCTGTACTGACAACGCATTGCAGACTGACTGCACATCTGTCCACTGTCTGCTAAATTGCTTCCTGGTAAATTGTTTCTGTAAAGTAAGAAAAAAAGATCTGTTATAATCCTATGAATATAAATAGTCATTTAAACCACGTCGTAGTTAAAGTTCACCACTCTTGAGCTTTTTTAGCACTCGGTATGTATCTCTCCAACTTGTGAGTCACAGATGTCCAAAATTGGCTAAACAATGTGGGGGGGCGGACTCACCTTCTTCCGGGGCTGCCATTTCATCATATTTGTAAACCAAAATGGGCCAGCATTAAGATATTATAGGAGAACGGAATGTAGATTGGGGGAAATTCAGGGCGCAAATCATGCTGCTGCCACTTCACATCTTCTCCAAAGGGCGACGCATGATGAGATGTGCCAGGCTCAGTTTGCGGCAATTTTTGTGGAGCTCGACAGCGCGGTTGACGCGGCTCATACACGGTTTAAATCCAGTAGTAGTCGGGGAAGAATTCAGAGTCACCGTTGTCGGTTGTCAGCGGGTGCGCGCGATGGTTTGTGTGCGTAAATCCAAAGCAGCGATCCGCTGTTGACCCACTCCCTTGGCTGGAGGTACGCAATGATCGTTGCATTTACGTCTGATCACACCAAGAAAATACGATTTTAACTTTTTCAAAACGTTTTCCTAAGTGGGGAACGCCGTCAGACTGCGTCCAGATGGTCCTCTCGAATCCAAGGAAAACAAGCAAAAGACGGGAGTTTGTCTCCAAATGCAGAAATGTACATCACAATCTCTCTCGCTCCTTTTTTTTCCAGTGGCGGAGAAATACTTTTCCCCCCGGATGTACTCGTAGAGAAACAGTAACCCAAAAAAAAAAGAGTCCAAGCAGGACAAGGGGAGGGGAGATTATTTTCAGGAGAGAGGAGGGGACAAGAACCCCCAAAAAATCCCTGGAATTTGTGAGGAGCTGGAAGGATCAACTGATTCGTGCAAGAGCAACAAACTGGACTGGAGCTTTCTGATGACTTCCTTCCCTTCACTCTTTACTCACTGGGGAGGAAGGAACCGCAGGGTCATAGTGCCGCCGAATCAAATGATGGGGTGGGCTGTGTGTTGTTGTTGGTTGTGATTTTTAAACTACTGTATTGTGGTAGCTCGATTTAAGAGTCTAATTCGTTCCGTGAACAAGCGCGTAATTCAAGTAACTGGATTTCAAAACAACGACCCCAAGCCATTGAATGAATTCAAAGGCGATTAATGTATTACAAGCACCCCCCCCAAAAAAACATGACATTCTTGTCATATGTTCAATAATATTTTATAAGAATTGATTAATAATGTATTTTACTGAATTGTATTAAAACACACACACAATAAAAAGCAATGGAATTAAATATAATGTTGCACATTGTCGTTGTTAAAATACAGTTTGAGCTTTTTCGCTTTTCAAATATTGTATTTTGAAAGCCGTGTTTAAAAGATGTGTACAAATTAAATTAACCAACAGAGATGTACACAGTAATTTTGAGTCCTTGTAAAAAACATAAAAGGTTTTAATTAGTGCTGTCAAACGATTAAAATATTTAATCGGGATTAAAACGCAACTGTCGTAATTAACTCATAATTAATATTGATTACTCACACATTTTTTATTGTTTCTAAATTTCTTTTTATATTTTTTGGTCCTATTTTCCCCCGTTTTAATGCTCTCATCAATATGGAATCATGGATCAGTTTTCTACATGCAAAATGCAAATATTTACTGAAACAACAATTTCGATTTTCAATTTTACATGAACATTTTTGACTTGGAGCAGCTATTCACACATAATCTCTCACACAATATTACTGTCCATCAACAACAGTGAAAAGAATATTTTGTCACACAACAGCTCCTTTAGCAGCTCCATTTAGGGAATCAAAACAGAACAATATTAAATTATTAAGTGCACATCTAAGGTAAACTAGTACTCAGCCTATAGTGGATTTAAGCCATGGTTGGATACTTCATTTTTCTCAAGTTTGCTTTGAACACAGCAGTCAGGCTATGTTGATTCTGTTGGTCCTTCTTGCGCGGAAGTCTCTCTATGGTTTTGTGTAGACATCATTTCGGATGACTACACTTGGTTCGAGGCACGCACAACACTGGAGACGTTTTATTTTCAGAGTGGTCGCTACCACTGCACCGCTGAACTATCGACGTGCCTCGGCGCACCGTCACTGTCAGACGAACACAGAGACGCTCCACCCCCTTTATTTATATGGACACGTAACATGGTAACCTTCCACACAAAATAGTTCCAAACAAGTAACAATCGTGTCAGTGGCAAACATCGTACTCAACAGGCTACCTGCTCTTTATTCACCAGAAGCTCATCAACCTAGTCTCTTATTTCTCCCCCGAAACAGTGTCTTCTCCCTCTTGGTATACCTTAGCCTTCTCCGATTCGTACAATCTCTACACAGCTTGTAATGAAGGCTCTCGCTGGCAATCTGTAGTGGAGTCGTTAGACACAATGCGAATGATTTCAGCTTGAGTCGAGCTGTGGACAATGTTGACAGGCTTGCATGCAGTAGCCATACATTTAGCTATGGCTTCAGCAAATTTGTTCTTCGCCGTGTTATCCATTTTCTTCGCTTTGAAATGATCCATAGCTGTCTGTCTTAGACGATGGGAAGGAGTACTCACATCAGCTGTGTGCTTGGCCATTAAGTGGTATTTCAGACTCGACGTGCTATGATGATAGCTCAGTTTACGATTGCAAAACATACAGGTAACTTTGGTCTTGTCAGTGGAACCATCTGACAACTTTTTAAAAGTAAACTTTCCATTCATGAACTCTTTAAATATCCGTTTTCGGTGTCTTGCGCTGCCGTGGCTGGCAAAACAGACATGGGCGTGGACCTGTGGAGCGCGCTTGTTGTTTTGTTTCCAGTTTGTTTATTTATAGAGCAACCGAACATCCGCTGTGACATGTGCCACGTTAGTCTCGCGAGAAAAAAATTTAATCCCGTTAAAATTGATTTAAATTAATGCCGATAATAACGCGCTAAACTGACAGCACTAGTTTTAATACATGCCTCTTCCTACAGCCACAGGTATTAAGTCAGTACTCTTCATAACAATGTGGCTACATTAGATATAGGTTAACAACATGCTAAAGAACATTCTCGTTTCATGACAGCATATGCATTTGATCATGTTTTAATGTTTGTGTAAACATTTCCAGTTATTAAACAGAAAATAGGTAAAATAGGTTCTATGCTTATCTAAATTGTCTTTTTTCCATGTGTGTGTGTGGCAAGGGAAGTGCTGTGCTCTGCTTCGGATCAATGAGAAAGCACACACACACAAAAAAAAAAACTCACAATGTAAATGTAAGGCTGCTGAAAGTTATGGGTAAGTTTTCCCTAGTTTACCTTGTATATAATCAACTGTCATCATCGGATCCAGCAAATCTTTATAATCCAGAGTTAGAAGATATAATTTTTACTTTGAATGAAATGCTATTCTGCACTGGAATGTCCAGCAAAGCAGGTTCTGGGACAGAGCAATAGACATAATCATGAACGAGTTCAGCATCGCTGGGAAATCTGTGGTAGATTAAAACACTGTTGATTTTGGAAGACAGTATGTACAATGGAACACTAGGTTCATGGTATTGTTTGTGTTCCTTTTGAGATGTATTTAATTTAATTGAAGACATATACTCTGCTGTTAAATCAAGACTATGAATACACGGCTACCATATTAGAAGAAAAAGGTAAACCGTATTATCCGTGGCGGATATGACAGAGCGTTATGTGTAAAGTAGGGTGAGTAATAATATTGATTCATCAATGCATTGCTATATTTCCTCCCACAGTTGCATATGAATTCAGTATATCCTCTGAATCGATTGTATTCACCAGATTGTTAAGTTAATATGACAAAACAAGCTGTTAGCACACTCCTTCATGGTCTATGAAGTTATTAAAGCACCTGTCGAATGGATATAAACTAATCTCTGACAAAACAATTCTGTTACTAGCTAATTTGCACTCATTAGCTAAATGCAGGTAATCCTGTCTGACAGACACAAAAAAGGGTAACAGGGTTTTAACTGTGGTAACATTATGACAATAACATCACACATAGCAACTCCTGTGACGTGCAGCCTACTTCCTTTGTCCGCAGAGGCTGCTGTCCTTGTTTATTTATTTATTTATTTATTTTTACAGTACAGTGAATTGTTGCCACAAAAACCGCAGTCTTCATGAAGTATGCTGAGGCCTTGGATTTCTGGAAACAACTACAGTCCTGTTTATGTCCCTGTTTTTCCTGCTTAGAGCAGCTGTCATAAGTGGAGCACAATGTAATATTTTACCTGCAGGCTTCCTGCACATACTCTTGCCAAAATTGTATTCAGGGTTGAGTTGTCATGAATGCCAAAATATCTGCAACTATTTGACACTTAACAGACTTTGTATAATTTTCACTAAATAATGATATTTCGCACTGGCAGCGTCCCCAACCAAAGCAATAACCAAGCAATTATTGATGTGGAACCATGTTTACGGCAGCAGCTGAACGCCATTGCTGCATACGTGACAGAATTAATACTGCAACAGGATTACAGTTCATTCATAAGGTGTTATCTCAACGTAGCAGAGAGGCGAATGAAACAAGTGGTCGATATGGAATGGTACTGTGGGAGGGGGGTTAAACAATAAGTCTTGTGATTTAAATTGGTTTAGGTAATGGAGTCTATGGAGCTGTGAGTGTGGTCAATATGATGGGTCGCAGGGGTACAGGGTGCATGTCGGGGTCACTCGGATAACAAAAGACCAGCCGGAGGAGGGGCTGCTCTGACATATGGCCACATGGGTGAACTCCTGCTGTGCACTTGGTAATCCACAAGGCTGAACACGAACAAAAGTTGGACACGACCTCCTACAGATGGCACCCAAGTAAGAGCAGGGAAATATCACACCAACTCCATTCTAAATATCATCTTTACATGGTCAATAATTAATCAAATGGTACCTTTCTACTGGTGCCTGCTGGAACTGCAGCATAGCCAGCCCTGCCGCCCAAAGTTAACATTTATGTTCTCTTTCAAGCACTCAGCAATGTTGTAAAACAGGTATGAGAGGCTTTCATAAAAGGTGTGTGTTTGATGATCAATCAAAGGCCAATTCTGTGTACACCCGGAGTGGAGCCTGTCATCTGGCATCTCCATCGAGAAGTGGCTCCCTCTGCATGCCTCTGCTTTTCCAATCAGAGGCACACAGGAAATCAGACTCTAGGCTTCAGAGGGAAACCAGGACCTCCTTTTTCACTCTGCAACGCATGGAGCTGTTTGGGGGGAAAAATTGTGCTTCCTATTCTTGTTCATGCCAAGCATACCCTCAAAAAATGTTTCCACGATGCACTGTGATTGAGGTTGGATACATAAAGATGAGTTGCACTGTTCTATACTGTGTGCTGTATTTTTACTGCCCAGTCGATTGGCAAACATTTGACTCCACTCAAACTTTGTGATGAGTTGAGCACAATTTTTGCCTTTCACATATACATAGTCACTTATCACTGTCACTCAACAATTACATTGTTGTTCAAACAATGCTGATATGTACTACATTGCCAAAGTGTTTGTTTTGTGCAGCCTGTGTGTAAATGTAACCAGAGCTGGGCATTCCGTCAGTACTGATTGAAAGTCCAATACATTGTTAATGACGAATGCTCGTTTTGCTGGCAAATGACAAGAAAAATTAAAAATAATAATAATAATAAGAGAAAAAAAAACGATCGACTAATTGTCACAAACAGGGTGTGTATGTATAAAATCCCGATACAAACCAAAAGTTGTAAAAATATCACGGTTAGGGGTAAAAGCATGAGCCTTTATGGAGACTTCTTTACTTCTTCCTACTTCTTTGAACATAATAATTGTGTTGTATGATGACTGATTTGTCTTTTCTTTTTACTATTTTACTTACATTACTTTCTGTCAATTTATTACTATATATGTTTTTATGTTCAATAAACAAACAAACAAACAAAGAAAAAACAGGTCAGTATTGATGAACCTTCTCGGTCCGTCACTGATGGATGGGCTCCCATTTCGCTGATGACTGACGGAAACACGCAACGTCATGTGTGTTTGTGCACAGGGCCAATAACACCGGGTTTGCTTCGAGCAGAGAAGAGGACGGGCTCCCCCCACAAGAAAAAAAAGTTTAAACATCGCTGGTCAATCTGGTGTCCACTGGTTGTGTTGGCTGCAAAATGGTATTTGGTTGACAGTTCCACAGACGTAAACAAATCAATCCACTCACAAGATACATCAACTTTCTCGCTCCCCGTTCTCGAAAGCTGATTCTTTTTTGTCTCGATCCCAACCGGTAAAGGAAGCTGGCTGTACTGCAAAAACCGCTCCGTCCCACAAACCGCAGTGATATTGTCCAACTTTTTTATTATTTCATCACGCTGTGTGCGTGTGTGTATGTGTGTGTGTGTGTGTGTATGATGTCGTACTTTTCACATGTTCTAAAATCTGCCACACACTACCACACATTGCATTCAATTGGTTCAAACATCAGCAATACATTGAGGTGACTTGAGTCTGAATTTCAGGAATTATCTTTACTATGCACATTGGTGAAACTTTTAACATGGCCGACATAGAGTGAATGCATGTATAGAAAAACAACAAATTGAAAGAGGCCAACTGCTGCTGCAGTCAAGTGGAAGTCTATGACGACTTGCCTCAAGGACTCATTTGTTCTAATTGGGCATAAACACAATGACAGGCATCAGTACACAGTCAACAACTAGACAGAGAGCTTTGCTCTTGAATTGCGGTGTCAAAACCATCCACCAGTCCTCAACTGTTTATGCAGCAGCTCATTTGCCAGCATGTGTCGTGCCTCTGCATCTGCTTGCATACTAATAGCCAACAAGATGTAAAACATGCAACATTCAGTTGGTACTGGGGGGGACGACGACAAAATGTTATTCATACACACACAAAACTCTGAGATGAGATGAAAAGTACTCCAAAAAGCTCTCCTCATTGTTTAAAGGTAATTGATTTTCATACGAACTCTTTCTCTCAAGTTGCAACACTGAAGAGTTTCCATTTTCCATCGATGCCCCCCACCCCCATTGTTTTTCATTATAAAGAGCAGCCTTTTAATTACAGCAGTCAACATTTCACAGCAAAGCAATCCGCGCCAAGAGTATAAAAATGTGACGAAACGCAAACATGTCTCACATATGAACACGTATGCCGACATAATTGCAGGCCCTCTGCTGTCAGCTAGTTTTAACACTTTAATTGTGGACCGAACACCAAATGAAGAAAACACTATTAAAAACCTTTAAGTGCTTAAGACATGCCCTTTGAAAATTAATGAATTATGGAAATTTATTTACAGTGGTTGACAGATTGCTTCCACTGTGAAACATGGCAGATGGATGAATCTGTTTGGAAAGGCTTTACAACATAAAAATAATCAGTGATCACCAGCAATGACACCCACATTCTCTGTTGTGTTGTACATCACTGAAACAAATAACTTGCATCCGCATCCATTCACCTATTTTACAGCCCTTTAATTTTAGTGATGCCATGTCTGAATTTGGACAGGATGTGCATGCGTGACTGTGAGTCTTGGAGCCTAGTGCTGATTAAGTGTCTGAAGCCTAAGGGGGATAATGAGAGCCTCTAATTAATGAGCCTGTGCATATCTTAGAGTCACAGGGTCCTATATCTGCAGAGCTGCACACATACACACACACACACACACACACACACGCACACACAAACAAACACACACTTCTGTACACTGTAAGGATATCTCCCTACACAGTGGGGTTTTTTTTTCCAGCTGGGTTTGTGTCACTGCGGTTGCTCTCTCAGATCTATGTCCTCTAATAACGATGGATGGGGCGAGATGTTAGAGAGCCCTGCTTTGAGAAGGTCACGTGTACTGACCACCCAACATGCCCCCGAGCAGAGGCTGATGATAGGGAACCTGAAAACCATTTGAAATCTTATTTGTTACTGAGTCATGTCCACAAGGGACAGGGGATTCATCTGGGAAGCAGACTTCTGGCAGACAACAGTGATCGCAAAACAGTTGATCACTCACACAGGGAAAAATCTGACTGGTATGACCTGGAGGCTTCGCGACACTTTCTAACATTAACCCAAATATAAAAATGAGGCATTGAACAGTTTTGGTCATATTGTGTGTGACATGCTCAGATAATCTCAACACAGCTCCCCACACGCATAAAGATTCTCTTTGTTCTGTGTCTTGGACCGTGCGAGATATCACACTACAGTCAGTTACCCCCCAAGCCCCGTCTAATCATTGCATACTTCCATCAAGATTCAGTCCATCGGTGCAGGTCCGTCGGGAAGGCGGGACAAGCAGCTGTCAAAGTCATGTTGACGGAAGCATTATAATATAATGAGAGCTTGAGGGAACAAATTTGTTTAATGGCACCATGTTTGCTAATCAGCTACTAGCTTTGTAGTTAGCAATTGTAGCATGAGCTGAAATGCTCCATATACTTCCCAATATTTTCCCTTTTGTTCAAGTCGCTTTTTAAATATTGTGCACCACATTGTGATTGTGTGCGCCACGTCCCAGATGCCTCACGACTCATCACTGAGTATGTCACACGACAGGGGCTACGACCTGTCAAGACAACGCTTGTGTGTATGCGTGCATGTGCGGTAACGGGTCACTCTGGGGGAGGTTGGCAGCTTGGAAAGTAGATCGTCGGTCAAAAATGGTTGGGCGCCCTTGTGCTAGAGTACTGTGCTCAAATAATTGTACCGTGTTTAAATTTTCCTTTAAAAGTATACTGTTTCAAAGAGTGAGATGAATAAGACAAGTTTTTGAAGCTATGTCCACTCCAATTCAACATCTTGACTGAGTCTTTGTCTTATGTGTTGTGTTTATTATTTTACTTTATGTTAACTGTTTTGTTAAGCGCTTTGTTACAGCTGCCGCTGTTGTGAGAGCGCTATATAAATCAGCATGTATTGTATTGTACTGTAAATTCAGTAAAAGCGTCTGGTGAGTAACTTTCGAGCTTAGTTTCAAGCAACGAAGCAAATTATTCCTCGCAAGAGTGATAAAAACAACGTTTTTTTCTCTTTATTCTCTTAGTCCCATTCCCTAAATTTTCAATTGTACTAATGAAAAAGGGCTTGCTTATCCCCTCAAGTTACTCAAGATTAGCTTTGTGAGATGTTGCGCAAAGAAATGAATGATTGCTTTTATGTGTTTTTTTAATTTGGTGGTGTTGGACAAGGATGACAAAATTGCAGCATATTGTTTGAATCTGGCCGGCAGTCAAACAGACACTGAGGTTTGACGTCTCCGATGGTAACAACGCTGTCACAAACTAGAATACGTGATCCTGACATCTTGTGTGGTCCTCCACACTTTGCACGCTAAACAATGGTCATGCAACAGGACATTGTATTCAAATATGCTTGCGTCAGTTCAATTCAACGGAGACAAATATAAACACACACTCACACTTTAAAAACACTTGGACTCCTGCTTTTTTGTTGTTGTTTGTTTTGTTTAGTTTTCTCCTTTCTCAAGTCATGTGTTAGTATTACACACCCACACACGCTTCCATATTCTCATTCAAGTCACACATGCCACAGCCTGGTAATCATAATAAGCACATTAAAGGCCGAAACGTATGACTGATGATGTCTCGGGAAAATATTACTGCACAAATATTTAACTACAGTAAACCTTCTGTGGTTTATCCTTTTGTTAGGATAATTGTTAAACTACAAATGTAAGATAGAGCCAAACCTAGTGCTTTAGATTTTGCTTCGACAGAACATTCCGATGTGGAGATCAGCCTATAATACGTTAATGCTTTAGGCTTATTATGCCAGTGACAGCTCTCGCTGCTCTTTCTGATCTAACCCTGTGCAAGCGTATCAAATGTAAATTAACCCTTTTGATGTGAAGGAAGAAGAGTTATGCACAAAAAGACTTTGTAATGACTCCATCTTTTCTCACTAGAAGAAAGCCAAAGTAAAGAAATGGCGTACTGAGAACAGTGCGCATTGCAGCGTGGCACCCGCCGCTCCATCAGGTTACAGTAGTTTCTAGTCACCGTGGCGAGCGGATTAGGCCAGTCCGCTCTAAATCACTCAGACTTTAGATCAAAGGGGTTAAAGTGGGATATATATTAATCTATCTTGGTAAAACAGGTGTTAATCACCTAAATTAGCCCTATACCACAGAAAGGCCTCTCTTTCAACTCAACATCTGACTTATGGGCTGAAAAAAAGCACGGCGCAGTTCGAAGAAAGCAGCACCCACCGAAATTAGTTGTCCTCCCTCACACCGAAGGCTCAATAGAGGGCCTTGCTCTCATGTGTCAGCAGGACGACTTAATTGAGATGCAGCTCGTGTTTGGTGAGGGCTGAGTCAAACATCTGTGCTCCCTGCCTCCTTTGAAACAAGGGTTATGTAAAGCTCCCTTTATGATTGGCGATCCTTCATTAAGGGGTGACTTACAGGATATCCTCAGGCTGCTGATACACATCGTGTAACCGATTTGGCAGAAGAAGAAAGTGGCAGGGGGCTTGACTCCACTCCCAAGGACAGGGACACTCCAGTTGCTTCTCATCACACTCATTCAGCCTCTCCGCCCCCGTCGGCTTGCTCCCTTGCTGTCAAGGCTCACTGTCTTTGGTGGTTTGACTTTTCCACTTGCATCATCTTCATCCCACTTGGGCTCAGCCTCCTGTCAGAGTCCACCGCAAAACTTTTCATGAGCAATGGGACAGAAACGCTACCACTGGATGGATGACAAACGCTACCACTGGATGCGTGACTTCATATCTGAAAGCAACAGATTCACTTGGCTGAATTATTGGCTGGCTGCTTTTTTTGGGGGGGGCGGGGGGAGCAGTGGCTACTCAAGAGACTTCCAGCAGAGGTCCTGTCTGCCACCATAATCACCAGTTTGGCCAGTGGACTTGCCCGAGTTCAAGTCTCCAACCCCAGGTTAGCCCTAACCATCTGGCTGGCCCAGGAACAGCCCATCTCGCTGCTGGACTCCTGAAGGCAGGAAGACAACCCGAGCAAGTTCGGGCACCACCAGGATGGGCCGGAAGAAATATGGGTGGACAGTCAAGCGAGGAGAGATGAGGATTGACAGACAGACTATTGGCTGATGGAGAAAGGCCATGTGTGACGGAGAGGACACCTCTTACATTTCAGCTGCTACAACCAGTGTGAGTCAATGACTGATGTAGCCTTCTGCCACTGCCTCCAACGTGTGCATGTGTGTGCCAATACGTGTGTGTGTGTGTGTGTGTGTGTGTGTGTGTGTGTGTGTGTGTGTGTGCGCGCTCCCAAAAAGGGGTACTGTAAGCAAGCATGTGTGCACGCATGAGTACAATGTTCTCTCAAAGTGATCATGACAGCTCACAGCCTGAATGAAAGCTTCATTTACCCACAAGTCAGCAGTAATTTGCAGACCCACAGCGGGGCTTCCAGTCTACATGACCATTTTGAAGGTCAATAGAAAAGACGTTTCTTCATCATGCTAGCTATGTGTGCTGTGGAAGCATTTGCAGTACTGTGATAATTTCGCTTGAGACTGCCTTGATGTCAAGGCCATCTTTTGTTTCAGGTGACATGAAGCAGAAACTGTAATGTGATCAGAAATGTGGTGTGTGAATGCCATGAAATGTGTCAAAAAAGAAAGAAACCGAGGACTAATAAGCTTGTCAGTAAATTACAGAAAACAGCATACAATAGAAATCCCCAGATGCCATGCGGCCATGACTTTGAGGGGCTTTTGACAAATATGTAGAAGAGATCTCAGCGATCTGATCAGAAGCACAGAAGCTCAATGCCTCTTTTGTATAAAATCATAGCTGGGCCCTACCCAGCTGTACCGGCTCCAGTTTGCAGTAGGTGAACTTCCACTTTGAAACTATGGCCATGGAAAACAAAAAAACACACCACAATTGGATGCGTACGTTGGACAAAAAATGTACAGCAAGGAGGCTGATTTTGTTCAGGAGGAGGTTGTGGGCAGCGAGAAAACGAACGATAAAACACATAATTAGCTAAGACTGTTTACAATTGCCACTTGGCATCGTGGGAATTCACCGCCAAATCTCTTTTCTTTATTTACAACCTCCTCGGTCCTCGCTCCTCGAGTGACATGTTCGCGCTTCTCACTGGAGATCCCATGGAGGAGACATGAGAACCACGAAATGTCTGGAGAAACCAGATGCTTGCTCCTCAATGTCGTCACTTCATGGGGACGGCAATTAAGGACATTGTGTCCGAATTATTACGATCACAGCACGTCCACTTTATCTTTAATGTTTCAAGTGGCATTCAATTAAATTTAAATAGGATTACTCTTTATAACTCCAATAGTGGGTGGGCTGCCCCGGTCTCTCGTCACCCAAATCAAAAAACGAAAAAGCACATATTTGGAGCGACTGGTCAGGAAGGCCAGTTCTGTCCTGGGCTGCTCCCTTGACACTCTGGAGGAGGTGGGCAACAGAAGGATGCTAACTAAGCTAAAAGCTATGATGGACAGTCCCTCCCACCCTCTCCAGCCCGCCCTGACAGCACTAGGTAGCTCCTTCAGCCAGAGACTGTTACACCCGCGCTGCAAGAAGGAGAGATACAGACGCTCGTTCCTACCAACTGCTGTCAGGCTGCTGAATAAAAAATAGCAACAATAATATTAATAATAATTAAATGATGTGGAAAACAACTGTAAATAGCACTGCGATTTATCCATTTTGTATTTATATTGCACTTAATTGAATGGTGTTTGTTTGTTTGTTCTTCTTTCTGCCTACATTCTTGCTGCTGGAGGCTGTAAATTTCCCCAGTGTGGGACAAATAAAGGATATCTTATCTTATCTTATCTTATCTTATATGTGTTATGTGGAATGTAAAAACTGTTTTTCTTTTCTTGATACTGCCAAATACATCCTAATGTTTGCAGCCTTTTACTAGTATATAGTAAATATATAGTAAGTAGTTTATAGTAAGTACTATTATGTCAGTATGAAATCATGACCAAAATAAAACAAACTAAAACAATCGAGGAATGACAAACACAAACGATTATGCTTTTTAACTGTCGCCACAGTCTGCAGAAACTGTATATCCATCAAAATGAAAGACCTTCACGTCAGCTGGAGAAGGAAAATTACCTGATAAACTTCTCTGATATTGTCTGACTAAATGCAAATTTAAATGTAAAGCCAGAGGGCAGCTGAGAGCAGCAAACATCAGCAAATTTGAGAGTAGGTTAGTCTCTTTGTGACCCCCATTCTTTCCAGACTATCAGTCTCTCCATCTCTGTCTCACAGTCACCTTCGTCCTCCCCACACTTGCCACGAATGTCCTTTATCCTCATTCTATTTCATGCCTCGTCCTTCCCTCGCTCGTTTCTCATCCATCACCACCCACACCCTGCACTGAGCATCCCCCCCCCCCTCCACTATCCATCCCGGTCAGATACAAATATAGCCTTCATTGGGGCCTGCTGACACACAGTCCTCTGTGACTCATCACTTCATCGGACTCTGTTTGGCATTCATCACATCTGAGAGTCACCATCAGCATCCAACCGAGGAACATCAGAGGAACGGTGACTTCAATCAAACATATTTTTTCCTCCCCTAACTGTGTCATGCCCCCTGTCACTTGACTACGTAAAGAATTGTGCCAAGTCTGAACGAAACACCATGCGATATGATGAGGATGTACGCAGTGCTACACAAAGTGACAACTGCTTTAGCGCTGGATAGATTTAATCACCTCAACTGACAAGGCAAGACCATGATCAAGTGCTGCTAAAATTAATAGAGACCATGAAGATTTCCAAAGTTTTTCAGATTGAAAACAGCACTGCGAAAACTGTGGGTTCAACTAAAGGTTCGGAATGCTTTCACTATGTAAGTATCATCCACATGCAAGGACACATAAAGATTGTATTACGAGGGGATTACCTGCCAAAGGATCAAAGATTTGTATGAGACGTAATACATTCTTCCAGGAATTTTAAGCATTGGCATTTATTTATAGTCTACATGTTGCTGTTCCAAAAGTCAGACAGCTGTTAGAAAAGTGGAAGCTACTGAGGTTCCTAGAGAGGTACTGATGCTGCACTGAAAATAAGCTTAGCTAAAACTTTAAAACATTTTAAGCAAGGCATGGATGACTGCTCACACTTGAATGCAAAAACAACTGCACATATTTGAACGTTTGCCTGAAGTTAGTTTAGACTCCGATGAGATTGTCATTCATCTGAATGACTCTCGGAAAACACTTGTGGGAGACATACTGGAGTCTGAAGAAGAAGGAGAAGAAAAATAAGGAATAGAAAAAGGAGCAAGAGAAGAAAAAGAGAAGAGGAAGAAGGAGAAGAAGAAAACATATCCATCAACCAGTCCCCTTGGTTTTTTGTATCCCCAATTTCAATTTTATTTTTTTTCTGGGCAAAATTCAGTCCGAGTTTTCACAGTTCCAAATGGTCCGAGGCAAACTCATCCGCCTGTCTGTGTGACTCGGCTACTCGTGTCTGGGAATCAAGTAGTCACACAATTCATCATCGCTTGCTCATGTGCAACGTTCTCAAGCTCCTTCTCGTAGGACTTGTGAATGTGTCATCGGGCCGCATTGCATCATGGATATACTTCATGCTACTGGTCTTTTGTTTACGAGTCTGCCTATTTCTGTTGACTTTAGAGTGTGCCAGCTGAACTTAATTATGGTGAGGCGTTGTTGTGTCACGGAATGCAGCAGGGCCTCGCGTCAATAAGCAACACTCAGGGTCACAACACGTATTCATTTGGAGACTTTCAAAAGTTTGTTGTGCTTCTTAATTTAGTGTGACTGCTCAACAAGACACGTTGGGGGCCAAGAAAGAAGGTGAGAGAGGTTGAGAAACGCCATACAATTCAAGAAAGAAAGAAGCAAAGTACAAAACTGGCGAATCACCCTGCCAAACAATAACCTTTCCTCCTCCATCAGCTCTCCGTGTCTTTTTTCATATGCCATTAAGTCTTCTATGAAGAGAAAAGTCATGTTTCAGCTCAATTATCAGTTTCATTAGTCCATCATACAAAGCATTTACTTATATTTGGTGTTGGTATGTATAGCTATACAGTGAAACTCCTCTTCAACGAAATCATGTTTGCAGCAAGAAATTTTTCACAACGGGGAGTTTTTCACTGTAGCAAATTTGATCTCAGATGTAAACACAAACACACACACACACAAACGTATGCGTACTCTTTATTTTTATTCCAATAATGCATAAGTATGAGCATAAACATATGTGACACTTCATATAGTCAGTGTAGAAAGAAAAAAAGGGAAAGAAATTCCGAAATTTATGATCAGATCACTGACATCACTTTCTTGGATAATGTCTTTTATTTTGCTTCCTCCGTCTTTCATTTTGATCACTTTTACCCTCTCTTCCAGCGTCAGAGCTCTTCTTGTCTTAGCTCCTTGACATCCAAAGGTCCGTTTTGTAGCCATTTTAGCAATGCAACATTATTGCTGTGTCTGAAACTAACAATAACAAATACTTCCTGGACTACTGCGCATGTGTAAACCAGTGTGGTGGTTGCTGTTGCCGTTTCCAAACGAAGCAGTAGAGGTCGCTGTTGGATTAGACTTTGTTGTAGTGAATCTCGTCGCGAGGCAAGAGCAGAGGAAAAGATTTCGTATAACGCAACAGGGTTTTTTTCGTTGTATGGGGGGCAGGAAAGTGGGAATGGTGTTAATGCATGAAGATTTTTTCACACTAGGGGGTATTTTCGCCCATGTAGGTTTCGTTGTAGAGGAGTTTCACTGTAGTTATTGTCCAAAAATATTGATGTGTGTGAATTTTCCATCAATCCTAGGTGGAATATTGCTTTGGTTCTTAAACCAATTGGTTTCAGTCAGACTTTTTAGAATGTCTAAATAACGAAAACTAAGGTTCACCTGCAGTTTGGTGTTTCCATAGCGATGAATGAGGTAGCCGAAACATGAGCAAAAAAGCTAGAATCGGTAGCCGTACTTAAAATTGTGGCCAGATATTTAAAGCAATGTTGCTCTAGTAGTGTTGGCATCCATTTATTGTGTGGTCCTTTGCAGTGGAGTATGCTGTATATTTGGCCTTTAGTTATGCTTGTCAAGCTGAAATTGTTGTGAATATGACAAAGCATATGGAGTTTGTGGCCTCCCCTGCACCTGCAACCTCAGCTGCATTACTGTATTGGAAAAAGACAATCTGCTACATTTCCCCCCCAATATAAACCGTGAGCTTTCTTCAGGTACCCAACTCTTAAGGTGGGCTGACTTTCACAGAGCTGGCACAGGTTTTTCTGACTCAATGCCTAATTAACAATCGTCTTATAATCGACTGCGTCCAGGGCTGAGTGACCTAGAATGATTGCAACCCACACAATACATGCAGATAAAATGAGATCGCTCATTTTTTAGCTTATATGAAAGGAAGGGATAACAACAGAAACCTTCAGTCAGCATTTTCTGAAAATGCTTTGGACAACTGAGAAGACTTTCAAAGCAGGTCATTTAAATCTGTGCAGTCAAAATTCAAATTTGATTTCAATTGATACTCAGACAAAACTCTGATTTACAGATGAGTCAATAAATTCAGGTCCAAAGGAACTGCTCAGACCTGAGCTGAGTGCTAAAGTTGAAGGAGTCCAAACCGGGTGACGTTTAAATGGTTACGGTGGCTGGGACTTTTGATGCTGTCAGGGATTCTGTCGCTCGCAGCCCTAAGATGTTAATTTGGAGGTGCAACCACGAGCTAGACATTCCCCGAGAATCACTGAGGCAGATTTTGACCCAAAGTTGTACCCATACAAAATTCAGATTCAACAGAAGCTCGCCCAGGAGAAGAAGGGAGAAGAAGGGAAAAGACTTGTCAAGTGTCATTGGTGTTCTGAAAAGAAAAAAAAGTGCTACCAACTCTGACTTTCTTGATGAGGTGTGGTTCTAAGGCGATGTTCGCTTTCTCCTCATCAGAGCTACGAGGGTGCCCAAGTTGCTGACAATTTCGCCCACAGCATCAAGGAGAGTTTCAGGCACAGAGGTGGGCATTGAGAGCACATTTTGGAAAGGCGATAAAATTGAGAAAAAATGGGACTCAGAGCTCATATTATCACAAGTGTGGGCCGAATCCTCAACGAATTAACTGCAGTGTTAATTGCACTCCTTTTGCAGCTGCAGTTTGCTCTGTCTGAACGTCCTATTCACAAAGGATCTTGCCCTAATGACATAGTAGCGCAATCACGCCCACAAAGTTGGACAGCTGAGTGCACTTTGCACCTCTTTAGACCCTGATTGCACACATGGTAAAGTATAAATGCTGATTTGCGCTAAAAACACCGTGGCGGAACAAATGGCGCTAAGGAAGAGACTTTATCACAAATCACAAGTCAAAAGACACCTGTTCAAAATAGCCTTCTCAATCGAATGTAATTTTGCTCTGTTCCTTTCCGTTGTTTTTTTTAATTTATTTTAAATTGTAATTTATCTTGGAAATTTGGACAAGTCAACAGTACATTGGGCTGAACGGTTGTCTTTTATAGCCTGAGGTTGTTGTTGTCGAGGGGGCGGGAGGGAATGTAATTCAGGGTGACATGCACTTGTACGTGTGGACTCTTGTGGAGTGTTCCCAAATGTCACAGGACGTAAAACGTACCCTCAAAAAAAGAGGCTTCCAACAGAGGCCTGCCAAGTTTTCACCAGCTTTTTATAGGCATGATTTATTTTATAGGCTATTAGTTCTGGCGTGAGTGAATTAGACATTGTTTATCAATGAGGTTCATTTGCATTTTATCCGCCAAATATATGTATATTACCTCAGTTAAATACATGCAAATACCATCGGCACACCGAGAAGCATTCTGCCTGGTATCTCATTCAGGAACATATTTACCATTTTGCTTGATGGATTAGACGCTATCTGTTTGCTGCATTTTTACCGGTTAGCACCACCAAAAAAAGGCCACACAATCCATTCATGAATTTGGGCCTGAACTCAACTCAAATTGAAGTCATTTGTGCAACAAATAAAGCAATTGCATCTTCACTTACAGAAATGGCAGACGTGTGTCGTAGATATTTCGAGTCACCCTGCACCTTTGCTTGTGGATTAATGGATACAATGCACCAAAGCACCAGGCCCAGCTGTGTTCTATTGCTTGATGGTTTGTTCTGCAATATTTCATGTGAAGTTGCTACTATGAAAACGGTCAACATCTGCGTTACACTTCAGTGTCTTTTAAACATGAAGAAGTTCAAAGGTGACAGGAAACAATGATAGTAGGAAAAGTGGATCCGGACAGTGTTAGCGCACGGATCATTGTAGCTTCAGCTCTCTTCATACTTGAACAATTTCCGTTGATTAATATTCCAGAGCACAAGATACTTTCAAGCACTCAAGGACTTTCTGTATAATTGCACATCCCAAGTTGCATTACAACCACTGCTACTGGTCACTTAAAATGGAGCCACGATTATCTGCGTCATCTGCACAACTGTCATAATATTATAAGTACCGCACCACTGATCATTTCATCTCTACTCAATGACTCTCCACATTGTTGCACAGCTGTCGGTGGGCGGTACTCCTGCACAATGGTATCCTTACAATACGAAATACGAAAGACTTTATGGACTTATATATCACGTCATTGTTTATCCTGGTTGCTTGTTGCTCCAATATTAGTGTAGATCACACTACCGGAGACAAATTTCTTGTGTGTTTTACATACTGGGCTAATAAAGATGATTCGGATTCTGATAAGTACCTCTTCATCCTTCCCTTTCATGTAAAAAATGCTTCTGATGAAAGGGCAAAATGATGCGGAATACTGGTGAAAGGTGATCGTGGGAGATGCTACCATCTCACACAGTGTCCTAACTGCAACACCCCACACCCCAGATCCTCTTGGAGGGGATGCGCATCCGTCAAAATTATCCCACAGGAGCATAACAGATGTGAAGAAGCTACGTGGGAATCAATCATCCATTGTCTTTCATCACGCTCTGTGCTCTGTGTGTGTGGTCTGTGTGGCGATAAGAAAGATGAGGATGAGCATGTTATACTTTGTAAGCGATACACTCATCATCCATCACATTTGACGCACGGCTAGTTTCTAATGAGATCCAATATAAGAACGGTATCAGAAATACTGTTCCTGGATCTGTCTGTATTCATTTAACAATATGTTCGTTACTGTGGCTATTGTTTGTAGTGACATATCGAATATGTTTGACCCTTTTATATAGCTTGAAACAGCTCACAGCGTGACGCAGTGCAGAACTATAAATTCAATGATGAACTAATTGCTACATTTACTGTATATCTCTCAGACAGTGTCAGTCTGAATGAAATACTGTAGTGGATCAGTGCAGGTCTATCTACTGCTGGCCAGAAAGTGATTTCTGAGCATAGTACCTCAGGAAAAAAAAAAAAAAAAAAGAAAGCAAATAAAAAACGATTGTGTGGTTTCAATGCCACAGTGGATCACACATAAGTAGGCTGCATTACGAGAGGATTATGTCCTCATTAACATCCCGAATTAATTTCATAACACTTTGGAAGAAAATCGAATTGTAAGATAACTGCTGTCACAGCTTGGATTGAAAGGTGCAACATTCATTTACACCCTCCACTTAGCAGAAGCGCTTCACAACCGTGGTGCTTGAGGCAAAACCACAACAGTAAGACATGCAGTCGATTTCAGGATGAAGAGGGGGATTTTCTCATCAGCTGTATTCAGGTATGTCTGCTCAGTGGCATAAGCAGAAAGAAATGGAAAGAAACGTGACTTGCCTGGAGCGAGAGAAAGAGAAAGTGAAAGCCCGGGTGCCCAAGCCAAGCATGACGCATCATGAATACACCAAACTGCTGTGAGAGTTACTCTCAGTGTCTTCGTGGTCTGTGCCCATCAACTGGCACTGAAACACAAAGCGCGACATCTGGTCATGACATTTGGGGTAAATCATGTGAGAGCTGAAATTGCTATGGGTTCTAGGACTATTTGCATCATCCAACTGTCAAAGGGAGCTTAACAAAATGATTATAGCTGCTGTAGTTTGCATTAATGTGAAACTGTAGACAAATACTATATGACTGCATAGCTGGACAAGCACCATGTTGCGGGTGAACTGGACCCTCTCCTCGGTGACTTTCGACGAGCACAAACAACCAATCACATTCACATTCACACCGATGGACCATTTAGACCCGACGAACCTAACACGCATGTTTTTGGAATGTGAAATGTGAAAGCCGGAATACCCGCAGAAAATCCACTCAAACATGAGAAGAACAAGCAAACTTCACACAACCAAAATGTGAGCCCTGACAACTGCGAGGCATCCATGCTAACCACTACCTACCGGACTGCCAAGGTATAATGCTTAGATTTGAAATTCTTATATTGCATCGCTTGCCTTGCAAGTCTACCAAATGACGTGTCCAAACACCATATATGTGGCATGAAACCGGTAACGTGATTGGTATGCCGTGATCACCTCTAATGTCCATGTGCCAGAGGTGGAGATGCACTTGAGGCTTCTTACTATGCAGATCCACAGTTTCCTAAAGAGGATAACCGGCTTGGTGGCACTATCAGCCCATCCAGATGGTAAACAAGGCAGCTTTGACAGTCCAGAAGAGGCTCCCCAGCTGCAGTGTCACCGCCTCAAATCTCCATGACCTACATCTGCTTTGCCTAACCAAAGAGGAGCGCTGAAGAAGGAAGTGGACCCTTCCTGTTGCATGTTTCATTAAGTGTGAACTGTTCTCACTCTGCCTGGATCAAAATGGCATGTAACTGTTCAGTGTTCCTCCTTTTAGTTTTGTGGCACATCTCTCTTGGAAATAGAGTGATGTGCTTTTATTTTTCGATGTTTAAAAAAAAAAAAAAGTTTGGAAAGGCTATTAACGCAAGATTTTCTTACATAACTCGTTTTCAGTCATTTATAAGTCTTCCAAACTGGACTGTGTCATCATATAGAGTAATGCAATGCGACATGCTAATTTAAACTCAGAATAGATATAATTAGCATGCGTAAAACACTACATGTGACACGTTCAAGGAAATGTGCACAGAAATTTTAGAAGCCACAATTGCACCCACACAACATAGTGACAAAAGAGACTCCTGGTATGGCGCCTGAAGGAAGAGGAAAGACAACAGCTGCCACCCAAAACGTGTTAGCATAGAGGGGATGCATTCAAAATAAGTGTCCCCTGCCACCATTTGCACAAATAACCTATCACGACTTCTCTCACTACATTTCACACGATGGGTCGGATCTGAAGAGATAGTGTTTGACAGAATTTACATGTGTTACTGTGTCACACACCGTGTCACACGCATCAACTCCCATCGTGCCAAAATAAGGTTTCTGAGAGCATTATTAAGCGTGCACACAAGAGAACTTCAAAGCTGTCATTTCAGCACAGTTTGGTGGGAGGAGACGTTGGAAATTCAACCGTATGCTGTTGTACCGAGTTGAAAAGGTAACGTACTTTTTGAGGTACTGGTGTACAGAGGTTCAGCAACACAATTTAGACATTGCTACAATATTTTTGTTTTTACCTGAATGGAAATGATGAAACCCGGATAAGTTTGGGTTGGACCTAATTATCATCATGTCACAATGCAGGGGAGTCCCTCTTATTACGCTAATCCACTCTTCACAAAAGACTTCTCTTGTGTGGGAATTTTGGTCCATTCATCCAGACTAACACTGACAAGGTGAAGGGACACTGATTTAGGGTAAGAGGTTATGGCTTACAATCACTGTTCCGGTTCACCCCAACAGGTTTTGGTGGTGTCGATGTGAGGGTTCTCATGTTCTCTCACACCAAAATCATCCAATCAAAAGACACTGCTCTGCACATGAGGGAAGAGTCATGCTGAAATTATGCATAATTAATTATGCAGAATTAACATGTTTCATCTGAACAATAGATCCCATGGCTCAAGATTGACTCTATCAACCTTCAGCCATGAACTGTAATATCATGATTCAAAATTAAACAGGTATGGCCTTGCAATTTTGTCCAGAGAGATTATGAGCACTGCTTGCAGTCTTCAGCATCACGCAACACACAGTTCCTCATCGTGAGCAATGCGCAATACAGAGAATCTATTCATGAATACACACCGTACCCAATCTAGTGCCATCTTTTATGTAAAGAAGTTACTTTGAAAACGTCAAGTCAAAGTAAAAATTATGTTGCGTTCAAATTAATTTTACAATTGAAGTTTATTCGAAAAGCTACCGAAGTAAACATAACAGGGTGAATGCAGCAACATGGTTGCACAATTGATAGAGGGTTTTTTTTCAATTGAGTTGCACATTATAGGTCATTATTGTTTGAAACGTTTTGAAATCATTTGTCTTGTTCCTATTTTGTTGTACTGTATCGCAAAAATTTGGCATTAGGGGTGCGTACAGTCCCGTTTTATATCCACTGTAAGAAGCAATGTGCAATTAGAGATGCTACATCTGGTTCAATAGCCACATTTACAGCCAGACGTCACCTGTGAAAGTCAGCTGCAAAGACGACCAGATGAAGCAAGCGGGGTCTTTTATTAAAGCCCTGTGGGCTGACATAAGGCAGTTAATACACAGAAGGCGGATTTAAAAAAAAAAAAAAAAAACAATGCTGCTGGAGAAACTATTGATGTGTTTGACAGTGGCATCTGTGCTGATATTGATTGGGTATTGACTGCAGCCTCCTTTCTCCCGCTTTTTTTTTCCACAGGCATTCAAAGCACTGGAGGAGAAAAATACAGGGCGTACTTACTGACAATTCTAAAGGGCGTGCTCTCAAACACGCCATTAGAGATATTGATCGCCGGGCTTTATCTACAAAAGCGTCTAAGGAGGAAAATGAAATGAGGGTGAACACACACACAGCAGCAGAGTCATCATCAACTCACACAGCTCCCAAACTATCTCAAGACAGATAGAGAAAGATGGAGCAAAAAAAAGTGCTATACAAGTGAGAGGCTTGAAAACACACACACACACACACACACACACACATTCATATACACAGTCCCTCCTGCTGGGTAGCAGCTGCAAACCCCCCACCCCGGGTGTGACAGGTTCAAGTTTAGATATGAGAGAGAGAGAGAGAGAGAGAGAGAGAGAGAGAGAGAGAGAGAGAGAAAGAGAGAAAGAGAGAAAGAGAGAAAGAGAGAGAAAGAGAGAGAAAGAGAGAGAGAGAGAGAAAGAGAGAGAGAAAGAGAGAGAGAGAGAGCTGTTTGGGAGGTAGTGCAGGTTTTTCACATGCATTTATCAATTGAGTGAATATGGCTGTAGCATGCACATATCCGTGTTGGTCCTAGCTTCTCTAAGACCAAACGGCCGTCTTTACACTGTAGTGCTTGTGCGCTCACTCCGAGCCTCTCCCACTCCCCCCAACAACAGGCGACAGAAGCTCGCCAAATGGCGTGTGAAATCAAATAGCGACACACGCCCAGATGAAATATAATAAGACATCACATTACATAGATGAGAAACTATATCATTACCATGGCAACAGTGAGGCAAACTGTCAAGGGGCTGGCACAGCATCAAGAAAAGCAAAGGCTGGATGAGAAGAGACACTAAAGCCCCATTTCCACCAAGCGGCACAGTCCAGTACTGAATGGAACAGGATGCACTCTTATTTGCCTTATGTTTTTTTGTTTGTTTGTTTTTTGTACATACTTGTGTTAATGCTCTCCCATGTAAGAAAGGAGAGCAATAGTCGCCCAATTAGTTTTTAATATGTTGAAGTATATATGTTTAAAGCATGTGTGCAGGGTAAAACTATTTTAAAAAACAACAACAAAAACATGCTTTTACGCGATTTCTTAATATCGTAGATTTTCATCTGGCGTGAGTGGATCTTCAAAGTATGCTCGACCTTAAACTGGTGATTCACTGTAATGAGACTCTGCCCGTCCTGAAGCACGTACTGTTTGTTTAAACTGTGTGGCTATACAAACAATAAAAATGGCCAGAACCGTGATTCAAAAAATGTGCACATTTGACGTCAGCAGTCGGTGCAAAATCACAACGTATGTCAATAGAGCTCAGTTTGACCTGCGTCAAAAATTAAACAGTTTTGCTTTCTCTTGGGCTTTTTGTGGATTTCTGAAATATTTTTTTGTTGGGGTGAACGAAGGATCATTCAAGAACAAGAGAAGAGTAGAAGATGACAGAGAATAATCACAGTAATTTACTCATTGTATGCAGACTCACATTGAAAGCAGTCAAGCTCGCAGTGTCCCAATATTTTTGTCCAGTCTTAATCAATGATTTCAGAGCGCGCAAGCTAAGCTGAGTATGTTGTACAGGTGGAAAGTGGATTGGCAAAGCACAATTGTTTGTTCTCTGAAGAGATTCAAAAAGCCTGTGATTTGTGGCAAGTGTTGTGTTTTTGCCATTTGGTGCTGGGATAGATTATTCTGATTTGCATTTTTTACGTTTATCTGCAATCGCTAGCCGAACAACACCACGTAAAAGACTGTGATCGATTTGGGTGGTCTCATTCTACTTTAAGCCTCAGCTCCTGCATTTAATTTGCTCTAAAGAACACTTGCTTGTTTGAGTTGCTGAAGATCAGAGGGTAACGTTTTTGGGGGTTTTGCCCCCCCCCCCCAATAAATGAAGCAAATGCTTGCAACTTTGGATAATAAATGTATGGATTTAAGCAGATAAGTGACAATTATGGAGACTTTTCACTGAACTATGTATCAATGCATCTGCAACACATTTATGACTCCCGTGGATTTATCTTCCTACCGAGCTCAAAGGAATTTAAGTGGCTCCTAAGTATCATTTGGAAGCCAGAACTACATTTACACATATTTCCTCATCTGACTCTTGATATACTGGAATAGCTCATCTGGGACTTTTCAAAACATTCAACTTACATGCCTAATGTACTCCTGAAAACATACGGTTCTACGGTATGTACAGTATCTGGTAATAAATCAGTCTAATAGCAGTCATTCGTGGTGTATTCTCAAGATCGACTTTACACTTTTTTCTTGCTCCCGAAAAAACAGAACTGTACATCCAAAATAGTCATCACACAGCGACGATATGAAAAATCCTGTGCAAGGTATGTAAGATTTTATAATGTCCTATAATTGGCAGGTCCCTTACTCAACCTTATTGTTCACAACTGCCCAGGAGTTAAACTTTGTAACGAAATGAAAGAATCAGCCAGAGAGAAAAAAAAATTGTCATAAATCATTGTGACCCTATAAAATCTCTAGGAGAAGCAAGAAAATCTGCTTTCCGAATTGCACAACTAACACGACGTCAGGCTTTGGTTGAGATATTGTGTTGTTTGTGTTCTTTCAATTGAATTCTCACGCAGAAGTGACAATACTCTGTCGACAAACACACGCCGAGCCTGACAACAAATTACATATCAAAGCTAAGTGAACAAAATTGTATTTATTGCTGAAGCAAGTTCGATGTATGTCATCCGACAGCATGCCAAAAGTCTACTCCTCCTGAGATGACAGTGTGAAAAGACGGCATAAGCAGTCGGTGTCTCTCATCGATGCTGTCACGAAATCATGCTCCAGTTCACCATTTCTCCTTGACACTCTCAACGCAAACCGCTAATTAGCGCAGAGCATTATTCCGCTATAAACCACTGCCATTCTCATGCCAGCTCCTGATGAGTGGCAGGATTAATTGGTGTGCTTAACTCAGATGACCCCCTTCATGGAGCTCCCTGAGGACCAAGTGATGGGACTTGAGCAAATGGCAAAGGAAGACAGAAAAGTGACGGATCCTTTTACATCTTATCAGTGTTTTAGTAATTGTCTCTGTTCAAATCCCCACTCTGCGCTAGCAATGCTTGCTTCATTACTTATCTTATTGAAATGTGTCAAGAATAATCTGAAGGGGGAAGCGCTGAGCTGGATTTGCTAAAACTGCAATGTCTTTTCATTTTTCTGCACATTGCTCGTGAAGAAACGCAGCGTGAGCGTCTATGAAATTTCAGCCCTTCCGGCAGCAGCTGCATGCGGCCTGGGGGAGCGAGAGAGATGCAAGTGTGTGGACGGCAGAAGTTGGAGTATGTGGAGCACACCGCCTACCAACCACCTGATGGGGAAGTGGCAGCATCAATAGAGCACACACCACCCTTTTTTTTTCAAAGCAGCTGGAAAAGAAACAGGAGTGCACAAATGATGGCCAAGACAATCCCAGGATGAGCAATAGAAAGAAAGAAGATGAGAATGAGGGTGAAATGCTCAAGCAAGATGGGCTGAATGGAGAGTCACACCATGCAAAGATGCAGTAACAAGAGACAAAAAAAAATACACACAAAAGGCTCCCAATAAAATGCAATTGAACAGACTGGAGGAGAAATGGAAGTTTGAATAATTTATCAGTGTAAATCAGCCTCATGCGGCTAATCAAAATGCTGTGGCTTAGTGTTGGTTTGAGGCCAGCGCATTACATCACATTCTAATCAAAATCTCAATGACAAAAAAAAAAAGGGCTATTATTTATATATTTTTAAATTTGTAAGTAGCCATTCTGACGCAACATGGCTCAAGGGCAGCGGAACAATGCCTGGGCAGCGGCGCATGACACTGCGGCCTCCGCGAAAGGGATGCCAAGCGCCGACGTTTACATCCATTAATTTGACAGACGGGTGGATAGCGCCTGTGATGTGGCACAGTCTGCCTGCCTGTGTGCACTGCATTAGCACATATCAACATGCTCGCAGGCTAAGATGAATGCGAGACACACATGTAAATTAAGCTGGAAAGACCCGAGGTAGGCAACAAATGGTTTGGTGTGATTTTAATATGTATGCTAAAAAATGTTTATGGTGCCAATAATGAATTTCAAACGAGTTCAATATGGGACACGGGGAAACAGAAATTTGAATGGCACAAATGCCGAATGAGGAATATGATATTTTCTGACACAGGCCGAGAGGAAAGAGTCCCCACCCACTGCGCCATGCTGCAGATAATTTCGATCAAAAATTGTAACGTTAATTTTAATTAAATGCGGCTCACGAAACATATTACTGTATTTGACTGTGAAAAAGGGCCGTACATCTTTCTGGCACTTTGCGACTCCAATAAACCCAAAAATTCAACACCACATTAAAAAGAAATAAGTCAAAGAAGTAAGATTGGTGAATTTCAACAAAAGGAATGCCACAGTGTTCCAGTTTTGCCTTGAGTTGACAGAGATCAATTTTCTTTTGCATGCCTTCGACTCGATGTTTGAAGAAATCAAAACGGTGGTGGGATATCGGGTATTACATACATATTGAATATGCGGCTGTCATTATTGTTTCCTTATGCCACCTTATTGTTTCACAAGCCAGAGCAAGACGATATTGCATTGATAGTTTGGCCACGGCCCTACTGTATGGCGTCCCTGAGGTCAGAAAATTGATAAGTCGAGAATATGAGAATAATCACCGAGAAAAGAGAACGCTGAGTTGCAACGCACATGAGATGCACAATGCAGAGTGCAACGCTGTTGCTGAAACAATTCTTCGCTTGCATCACCAAGTGAACAAAAATAAAACGGTGGCTGCTCGGGTCTTTCAGAGAAACAAAATTACCCTCTGTGTTTGCATCAGCTCCCCCCCCCCCCCCCCCCACTGCAATCTCCTTCTGTACAATTCTGCTTCCAGCATGAAAAGACAGCGCTTATAACGTTTAACGGCAAGCTCTTGAAACAACTCTAAGAACCTCCTCTCAGTGTTAAGCATCTTCACATCGAATTACAAGACGACTGTGAAAGAGGAACTTTAAAGGAACGGTTGGAAAAATAGGCTAGTTGTTTGAGCAGTGTTTCATTACCGATATGACCACTTCGCAGGACCCAAACGCACCCCTTTGAAGTAAATAGGGTGCGAGCAAACATGAAGACTCTTGATTAATCACAGGGCAAGATAATAACAATATGTTTGACACGGTCGTAGCAGTTTGCAGTGGAGAAGAAGCGTTCAACAGTTTCTTACTGAAAGCTTTGCGGCGATTTGGGGTTTGTTATTCCTCCGCAGTATGACGCAGTGTTGTTCTAGACAACTGCAAAGTACCATTCAAGTGATGAATAACTGACCATTCTTAGCTTGGCAACGGCGGAATTTTGGATACTTTAGTTGCTCTTATTAAATCGACTGCGTAAACACCGCAAGTATAGCACAACAGCCGAAATGGTTGCCTGTTGTCAAATGAATCAGGCCGAGCACTAATGAATACGAATGGGACGCTTTTGTTTTTTTGCTGACCGTCTCTGCAAATGAGAAGGATGTGCATATTTTGGCAGACGACATAAGAGGCGCTCACACGAGTGTTCCCACAAACACATAAAATCCCTCACCAGTTCAGCAGCTAAACATTGTAAAGAAGGCTGGTGCGGCACATGGTTTGGATTAGCTGCAGCAGATACGCGACCTTTACAATAGCTCAAGCTCTGCCGTGATCATCCTTCAGCGTGCAACACATTCCTCCCTCTTCAAACATTTTCAAAGCCATTATTTATTAAACCTGCATTTTTTACGTGTGTCACCTTTCTTGAATGATCAGGTTCACCAATGTACGCTCGAAATGATGAGAAGGAATAAACTGTAGCGCAGCCAAAAACTACATTAAAAAAAAACGATTTAAAAAAATAATAATAAGATAGGAAATGAATAATTAAAGTTTAGTGTGTGTACACTAGTCTGTGAGCACAAGACTAAAGAAGAGTGGTCTAAATGAGATGTCATCAGATTCTGTGAGTTTGCAGAGTCCAAAAAAACATTAAAAGATTCAACAAACTGCAGCAAGCAGTCACTCACGGAGCAGGACCTCATTTATTAAATGAGGCCCTGGTCTACTACTGAAAAATGCATATGCACAAAAATATTCAGCACCCCACAATTTACACTCCAAACTGGAAATTGCCAGTTGCCCCTCACACTATCCAACTGCCCTGTGTCAACCGTCGAGACCTTCAAGTTCCTGGGAATCACTGTCTCCCAGGACATGAAGTGGGAAGTCAACACCATCTCCATCCTGAAAAGGGCCCGGCAGAGGATGTACTTCCTGAGGCTGCTGAGGAAGCATGGCCTGCCACAGGAGGTGCTACGACAGTTCTACACGGCAGTCATCGAATCAATCCTGTGTTCTTCCATCACGGTTTGGTTTGGGGCCGCCACAAAAAAGGACAAAATCCGACTTCAACGGACAGTTAGGACGGCGGAAAAAATCATTGGCACCGCCCTACCCACTCTTGAGGACTTGCACACTGCAAGAATCAAGACAAGGGCATGGAAAATCCTCCTGGATCCCCCGCACCCTGCCCACCACCTTTTCTCAGGCAGGCGCTACAGATCCATGCGCACCAAGTCCAGTAGACACTTAAACAGCTTCTTCCGTCTAGCCATTAACTCCCTAAACAGTCACTGACGTAGTCACTCTTCTTGTACTACAAATACTGCTACTGGTCACTCTAAAATTGTTCAATGATTTTCTGCACCAACTGTACAAACTGTCATAGTATTGTATTCTACCACTGTTCACGTTTGCTCTGCTTGATACTTTGCACATTGCCTCATAGTTGTCACTGGGTGGTACCACCGCACTACGCTTCACTTACATTACGAAATGTCCTTGCATACCTATTTGTCATGTCCTTGTTTACGATAATACTAATGCAGCGTGTTATACCGGAGACAAATTCCTTGTGTGTTCTACATACTTGGCCAATAAAGATGATTCTGATTCTGATTCTGAAATGTGCGTCTGAGGTTCCACGTCATATCTTCGTCCACACTGAACCAGAAAAGGTTCACGTTTTTAATATCCTGTTTTTGGCTTCAAAAGTGGCGTATATACACACTATACAATTTTCAGGCCCTGTTTTATGCAAATAAACCGTTATGAATGAGGCCCAAGGGGAGGAAAACTGAGCTGTAAGGAAAATCAAGATGAGTCTTGTGGGCCATCAATAATTCATAAGCGTCATTATTTACATTTCCGGGAGGGCTAACACCAGTGCAAATGGCATCAGTAAGGAAAGGCGGCAAAGAGAGGAAGATTTAAGAGAAAACATAGGTGCATTATAGGATGAATCGGAATACGCAAGGGAATGGTTCTGGACAAAATACAATATTTAATCCACAAGAGGACACCAGCTGTATGGTGGTTCCCACCCTGAGGCTCAGCCACACTTAGCGGAGGCATCCCATTTCCTGATATATGTTCTGTGAAATGATGAGGTCCATAAAGCATGATGGCGCACGAGACATATTACATGTCCCCGCTTGCCAGTGAAAGTGCAGGCCAGCCACTCTGACACGTGCAGTGGCCGTGTCGGCGGGTTGAAGAGGCAGGTGGAGGAGCGCAGTGTGCCCGATGCTCTCCAGCGGGAGGAGATGAAGCAGAAAATGCTTTTTTTTTCCCCCCCAAGAACTTGACAAAAGATGTGCTGTGCCATGTTTAAAGGTCATCTCCCACAGACCTCTCCGTTTCACACCACTTGTCATTCTGATTCAACGTGTGAACAGCGTGGGGCCTTGTGAGACTTACTGGGTGAATGGGATGTTGTTGTTGGAGAATGGTGGATGGGCACTGGGATTTATTGATTCTGGCCTAATATAGGCAATAAACCCTATAATGTCATTTGTATCATATTTGATACATGCATTTTCATCATCTAACTCATTCTTTATATTACATGAAATCATCTGTATCAAATTTGATACTGCAGGTTTAAAATATGATGTTCCCCAAATTTTTATTTTCAGATGTAATCTACATAATGCTTATAAATGGAATACAACAAAGATCTAAAACAACATGATATGGCAAAAATATTTTTTGTGGATTTTGTTATAAGGGTTAATTAATGAACATCTCAGTTCCCCAAAATCAGATTTTTCTGGCTATTCCTTGATGGGTCAGGCATTTAAGGGTCAAGCGTCACAAGAGATCATCAGTGACAAGTATATTAATTGTGGGTGTCTTAAATTTTATTGAAATTTTATGAGTAATTGACATAACACAATAATTTGGTCTCTGGAGCTCCACAACAGTGTAAAAGGTTTGGTTTTTTTGTGAACTTGAAAACGTGCCTGTGAGCTAGCTATTCTAATTTTACAAAATACGCCCCCCCCCCCCCCCCCTTTCAGGACCTCTAATGCGGTGTGCAATGTTTCTCCGCTGATAACTTGCAAGGTGCCAAAATTGGTGCCGGTGTCCTCGATCAGCCATCCACAGAGAAAATACCATATGTCTTCATTTGCCCAATGAATACACGCGTAAGGACAGATAAGGTTAATCATAACTCACTCTCAGACAAATGATTCCATTTATCACTGAATTAATCTACACTTATAGACAAATTGAAAAAGTGAACAAGAAGGACAGCTTGTATTCACATGAATGCAGCGGACATGCATACGACTCAGTGTGCCTTAACTACGATTCCTCTGCCGCGAGGAACTTCATTATGACTGGAAACAATTAGCGGGAGCAATGTATGTGATGGGTTCTCATTTTGGAGCAGCACAGCAGCACAGTCAATAGCCGGGAAATGAACACTGGACTCTAATCGCTAATGAGAAAATTGCGGAGGCCCTAGAGTCAGCCTCTTGGGAGTGGGGGATAAGGCAGATAGAAAAAAAAAACACACCGACGCCGACACTGTGTGCTCCGTGATAAAGGTAGAGTAATGTTTCGATGACATAAGAACTAAATCCCAATTTCGTCATTACAGCACTGATTCTAATCATAACCTGATTCACTCCTTATCAAGTACGTAATTACGCCTCATCACACGGCCATCTCCCGGTGTATAAATGCTCGCTTCTTGGTAATTGACCCCAGTGTGGGCAAGGCTGTGACTGAATCCATAACGGCAATTGGAGCAATAATGGATTAAGCCTATAGCCATAACAAGGAGATGCTCTTTGCGGGGAGAATGAGCTGGCAAACACACACCAGGGAATGCACCTTTAAGCCGACTCAGCACGAGTGTTGCAGGCTACACAAGGAGCCATGCCCATTCTTCTGTGTCTCCGTTTTAATGATAGCCTCAACCCGATTTCCCTCCTTCCCATCGAAACAGAAATCAATGTTAAGAAAACCCTCAGGTTTCGAAAAAGCAATAGCAATTTCTGCCCGGATGGCTACATAGCAAGGAGGTGTTTTATGGTGGTAAAGGCTTGGCACTACGGGCTATGATTGAAAATTTAATAAGCAGGCCAGGGAAATAGCCGCATGCTCTTTTGGGTATCTGGAGAGCTTTCTTTCGCAGAGACCTCCACCAAATGAAATTCCGCATGTGTGATATGTTTTGAAAATAAATCAGCTTGGCTGACTTCATAGCATTCAAAGGTGTCTTAGGGTTTAAATACATTTACAACGTGAGAAAATAAATAAATCCTAGAAAATACATTTACAACATGAGAAAAAAGCTCCTAGAATAAGCAGTGTCACTTTGTTCAGTTGCACAGCGCTTGGAGAAATGTTTCTCCAACTCTCTTACACTTTTGCATCCTGTTTCTCCAGCAATACTGTTGTGAATTATTGATGTCCACCCCCCAGCACCACCAGCACCAGCCACGAGTCCCTTACACGCCGGGCCTGTGCGAGCATCACCAAGCTCCACTGAGTCTCCCGGGGACAGTCGCTGCGCATGACGCCAGCGACAATGTCCAATAAAACCGGGCCGATGGGGTGGGAATTGTTGATATGTACCCTGACATTTAAATCAATTGCTTCCTTCCAACACTCAGATTTTTAATCCCCCTTTGTGATCATCTTTACTGCAACGCCCACGGCAACAAAGTGGTTTCCTGAAGAGAAGAGAGACACAACATCAGCTAAATCTAAATCTGTTATTTTTGCCCAGATGGCCAATGCGGCGCCTTCGTAACGATACAGCTTATTGCGTTAATGCTGCTTGTGTTGAATTCAAACAATGAGAGCTAGCTTGGAGTGTCAGTTATTTGTTATTGTTTTATCCCGAGACCTTTTTCTGCAAACAGTGTGAGAAAAGGCACAGATGTGACTGAATTCCCAAGGTCTCTGAATGCATGTTTTCTTGCTCACTGCCTCGAAGAGTTTGTGTGCCTTCCGCGTGTGTACGTGTGTGTGTGTGTGTGTGTGTGTGTGTGTGTGTGTGTGTGTGTGTGTGTGTGTGTGTGTGTGTGTGTGTGCAAGCGCTTCAGTGTCACAATTTTTAAGATCAGTTACTGCATGTGCAAGTTTCCAGTTCCAACTTATCATATTCAGATTATATCACGATACTTCCCTTTCACATTTGGGAGATTTGCAAAGATGTGTACCTATGGGTTTGGTGATTTTTGTTTTTCAACATTTGCAAATAATGAAAACAGAAATAATCTATGTATCAAATGACAAATAAAATCACTGTTAATAATGGTATGTAAAAAAAAAAAACAACCCCAAGATGAAGATGATTTGTGCTGCAAGTGAAACCCAAGGATCTCACTTGTTTACTCAACTTAATAGTCACACAGAAATGTGAAACCTTCTTTCCGGGAGTTCTTGCCAGGATGCTTCACTGTTTGTATTTCGAGTCTGTTTTAGCAACAGATACAGCCAAAGGCGACGTTAACCCAACATGTAAACCCTCGCCAGTGAGCAATGGGGAGTCCATCGTCTATCGCTGTAATCATCTATTATTCATGCTTCTTCTCCCTTTATGACGCTATTCATTGTGGCAATGAGCAAAACATGGCTGGCACGTACACTGAAATAAATCACGTCTGCTCTTTAATATTTCATTAGGATGAGACAAATCATTCTGCAGAGCTTGTTTGAAAAGGTAAAAAAGAAAAAAAAAAGTTTTATGGACAAGCTTGAGATCAGCATATGTGGGATTAAATTCCCGGGGAGGGTTTCGAGCAATGTAATTGGCAACGAGGCACTTGGAACAAATTCCTTAAGTAAATGTCCTTCAATAAATATTGATCACTCATACAAAGCCTGATCTTATTGAGTTATATAACATTTAACAAAGTAATGAGCTCTAGAATATTCAATCCAGCATGAACACGTGTGCTTATAGTTTTAAGCAGAACACTCTCGGCAGCTGGTGAGACATTACAAGTAGGTAACCTTTTCATTCTTAGACAAAATGACTAACCGGTACTAAATGTACAGCCAGGAGGAGAATTTGGTGGTGCAGCAAAAGTGAGTGAAAGTGAGACAAAGAGACGGAGGGTAAGATAGAGGAAGAACAGCAAAGCACTCCAATGTCTGCAGCGCATTAATTGTTCATGAGCGGCAGCATACAAGCAAACAAAGCTGTGATGAATGGTCTCATTTGTGCAATGAAAAAGGCTTCGCTTAGCCTGCGAGCCAGTCCTCCCAGTGCTCCAGCTTATGCTAACGCAAGCGCCATCAGCTACTGTATGTTAACAGGTAACTGACACACACTGAGCAGACGGTTAGGAAGAGCTGATGGATCACCCACAAGCGCTGATTTACGTGTCAATGAAAGGGAAGACTTTGTTTTGTTGAACTTTTGGACTGCTGGATGTTCTCATACAAACTTAGAAATAAGAACTCACACTCAAACAGACAGACCAGAGCTGTGTGCAATATTAAATGATAAACGATGTACAATCAGAGCTTCTTCCTTTGTGTGATGCCTTTGCTGGAGCAATGTGATACTCATACACCTCATGACCGATCGGCTCAGCACCACAGACACACAGGTGAAATGAGACTTTTTCTTTTTTTAGGGGGTGGGGGGAGTTTAAAATTGAGTCTTAGCTCTAATTGTGGATATGTTTAATTGCAGGCCTACCGAATGTTGATGTCAGTGAATTGGTAAGTAGTTACCCATGCGCTCTCCTACAAGCTGCTGCCCACCGCCCACATTTTTTTTTTTTTTAACTGAGTGGGTTACTGTAAACAGGTGTGAAATTGGCATCTGCACTGAAAAAATGGTGTGTTGAATTGACTCAATTTTATTTTGTGAAGTGGCTGCACACAATAGAATCATCTGGATTTAGAATTTTTTTTTAAAGTAGAAGTATAGTCTCCTTAAAAAAAATGTCTCCGGATCCAGATGATTTTATTTCATGCAACCACTTGACAAAAAATAAAATTGAGTAAATTTAACACACCGTTTTTTTCAGTGTGTTTTGAATAGTGCATGACTACTTTAAATGCTTTTTTGTTTGTTGTTGTTCAAATGTTTTATATATATACCTATATATATATATATATATATATATATATATATATATAAAATAAAAAAAATCCTCGTCTCACCCCACCTCGGGTGGTGTCCGTCCCTCATTCAGCTCGGGTCCTCTACCAGAGGCCAGGAAGCTTGAGGGTTCTGCGCAGTATCCTTGCTGTTCCCAGCACTGCACATTTCTGGACTGAGATGTCCGATGTTGTTCCCGGGATCTGTTGCAACCACTCATCTCGTTTGGGGGTCACTGCCCCGAGTGCTCCGACCACCACAGGCACGACTGTCACCTTTACCTTCCAGGCTCTCTCCAGCTCCTCTCTGAGCCCTTGGTATTTCTCGAGTTTCTCGTGTTCCTTCTTTCTGATGTTCCCATCACTTGGGACTGCTACATCCACTATAACGGCTTTCCTCTGCCCTTTATCTATGATCACGATATCTGGTTGGTTCGCCATTACCATCTTGTCAGTCTGGATCTGGAAGTCCCACAGGATCTTCGCTCTGTCATTCTCCATATATATAAATACATACATATATATATTAGGTCCTAATTAGTCCAACCCTCTATGTGTCAAGCCCACATAACAACAACCATGCATGTACATACACACCAGGGAGGTATAAAATACTGTACTGTATATGTATCAGCACCCCCTCAAAGGAGTGACTGCATTCTATGGCGCAAGAAATCTCCCACAGCCATGAAGCTAATAAGCAGCTCCACCATGGTGTTAATGGACAATATAGTGAGAATTGATGCCCCCAAATGCACAAGGGGTCCATAAGAGTCCCTATAGTATGGTTTACTGCACATCATTGCTACACCATGATTAATCCAACCATGGTATCATAAAGAAAATTGCCCCTATTGTCACAAGTAGACATTTCACTAGAATAACAATTTTCTATGCCACTGGACTGAATGTATTTAGTCAGCATTACGGCATCTTGATATACATTATCGATAAATCTGATGAGCAAATGGCACCAGCACAGTGCACGCAGGAGCGCAAAGGCAAAGAGTAACTATCTGGATAACATGTCCTCTTGCAATGTTGGAGTCAACAACCCTTACTCAGCATGCAATCTGATAAAAAATTGTCTTCATTGTCAGGATATACAGTACTTGTGTGAAATACGAATAATAAACTGAGCAGTGTATATTTTCAATTTGAGTTCAGAACAGGGTCATCTTTAAATTTCCTTCCAGCGTGCCTTCAATCGAACCCCTGACCCTTCACATGCCTCTTAAGACTGTGGTTAAAAATGAGGTAGCAGTAAATGATAGCGAGTAACAGGAACACGGCGTTGAGACACTGTAATCCCAATCCAGTTCTCTCCTCGGCTCCGTCGGAGATATGACTAAAAGACCCACCAACCTATTCACTTCACACACAGAGAGCATCCCTCAGCATCTGTGCCCTTGTCACTGGCTGTGACCCCACATCTCAACTCTAAAGTGAGACTCTTTCTTCGACCAACACATCTAATATGACCATGGCTGATATGTGAGAATTAAAACCTTCATCGGTTCCTGCTCTTGGAAAGATCAGGGCACGCGTTTTATCAGATATCCTTCAGGCACATCATAGCCAATCAAAAGGCACCAAAAAATATGCATAAAAAGACGTTTTAACAGAACACATATTTATACTTTTTTTTCTCCCATTTCAAGGAAATACAAAAAAAAGTCAGTTGATGTTGTGAAAATAGCTAAAAACAGCATACATTCATGCCACAGGAACACTGGGGGGGAACAAACACTTTTTAAAAATTATTTAAAACTAAAGCTAATTAAGCACAGTTGCCAAGTTTCCTTTAATCTACAATTTTTGTAATATGGCTTAAACATGCAATCTGTGCATACATGGCAGTCTGCAAACCCCATTTGTGAGACATACTGTACATAACACACCTTTTCATTCTTTAGTTCTATCATTTTGTATTTAAGTCATGATGAAGTGTCTGCAAATGATTAGCTCATCACTAAAGTGTGTGTGTGTGTGGGGGGGGGGGGGGGGGGGGGGTTGCTCTCTCCTACATGCTAGGTTGCGCAAGCTCAACTCAAATACTCTCAAGATAAGTTGCTACGTTGGCAACACAGAACAACATACCAAGACTGAGGGTAGGACATCATCATCCTAATCATTCACACGAGACAAAAAAACAAAAATGGATCAGGAGCAGAAATATCAGCAACAATAAAATGCAAATGTACCCAGAATACGACTTCCCAATTCAGATTCAGAATCAGAATCATCTTTATTGGCCAAGTATGTAGACACACAAGGAATTTGTCTCCGGTATAACACGCTGCATTCGTATCATCATAAACAAGGACACGACAAATAAGTATGGAAGGACATTTCGTAATGTAAGTGAACCGTAGTGCGGTGGCACCACCCAGTGACAACTGTGAGACAATGTGCAAAGTATCAAGCAGAGCTAAAGTGTAGAATACAATACTATAACAGTTGTACAGTTGGTGCAGAAAATCATTGAACCCTTTTAAAGTGACCAGTAGCAGTATTTGTAGGACAAGAAGTGTGCAATTGTGCAGATGTCCTTGAGCGCTTTGAAGTGTCTGGTGCGGTGGAGTATACGTATATTTGTATTCAAAGTTTAAATGCTGTTGTAATTAATATTTGAAATTGGATGTTGAAGATAGCTTTTTCTTTAGCGCTCTAGATCATTTCAAAAACAGATTTCTAGAAAACCATACTGTACTCAACATCTTCCCACATCACACTATATAATAAAACATGTGCTTTACTCAGCATTGACGGGTCCACCGGTATGACAAATGCAGACGTGCACACACGCACACACATGCGTGCATGAAACCAGGCGCGCGCGCGCGCGCACACACACACACACACACGTACACACACAGATTACATTTCTCTTGCCATAATGGAACCGACTCTGTGAAATGGCTCCAAATGGTCCAGGGTATAAGAACAGCGAAGATAAAAGGTGAGAAAGAGCAGCTCAATCAAACATTGAGTTATGAATCATCAAAGCAAAACAACAATCATTCCAGTAAATTCTCGTTCAGCCGTATCGCCATTAAAGTGCGCACCGCCACAACCAGGAGCCCTAAGAAGTGCTTTTACATGCAATTATGTCCAAATCACTTTTCAAAAGCCAAACCATAACAGCATTGGCCTGTAACCACACCACATTCATAAAAATGCTAAATGACCAAATTATGGTGAGTGCAGAGATTTTTAAACACAGAATAATAATAATAATAATCTTTCCCACATTTTCAAGAGACTGTATGCAGAATACCTTCCACTCAAAAAACACATTTGGAGACATTACCTCTTGGATATTTGTAGTTTTTAAAGCTCTTTATTGCCGGTGTTGTGAAAGAATTGGGCCACACAACTCAAAACCCTTGAAAAATTGACAAAGGATGCAAAAATGCATGACTAACTTCAGTGTTAGCCTTTATTACAGCTCCCTCTGATCATTTCATTTCACTAAGATTTATCCTTGACGAGATGTAATGAGGGAACAATGTCGCAACAATATCCAGATGCACACTGTCAGGAATTCTCAGAAATAAGTAGAATGACATTATTCCTCTATGGCAGCGGCACATGGAAAAAAAAAAGTGATGTAACTTGTCAGTGCAGTTATCAGGGGGCTGTTTACCCGAAAATGTGAGGGACACAAAGCGACAGACAATCTATTCATCCAAATACTGCTCCACTGCGTGTGGTCCTTGATAAACTAAACCCAACCTGGTGACGAATAGTCCGGAGAGTGCCCCGCCTCATTCTCCAAAGTCAGCCAAGCTACACTCCAGCTCACCTCAGCAAGATCAGTGGCAAAAAAGAATGAATGGATGAATTGAATATTGGGACCCTACCTCTTAATGTGCACTTTTAAAAATGTACAATATGTACAAATGATCAGATTAAGTTATTTGTTTATTTATTTATTTTTGTTGTTTCTGGCAAAACCAATCTGCTGTGGCGTGCTAGTCGAACTAATTGAAAATTCTTTCCACATCCGAAATCTTAGCGTCCATTGCCATTTAATAAAAGAAGAGGCATTTTTTTAAAGTTCAATTTTTTTTTAATTTTGTTCCAATTATAAAAATAAATACTTCGACATCAAGGACTACAATGACAATGATGACTATTACTTGTGACAGTTCAAATTCCAGATTTTTGTACAAATACAAATTTGGCCCTTGAAATTTGAGTTGAATTCTAGATTGCATTGTTTGCACCTTTAAAATGGCAACAGAGTCACAAATACTATAGCTGTGATTTTATGGTATTTTGTGTGTGTGTGTGATTGTAAGTGTGGGCTTGTCATTGCGGTGGTGCACCCAAACATACTGCGTTTAAACCATTGATGTTTGACTTTACCACTTGGTGACACACACTTCTTGTACCTTTTTTGAATTCGAAAAAGGTTTAATTCGGTTTTTTTTGGAGAACAATAATTACCGCTGAGCATAGATTAATTTGAAGGACAGAAATTGAATTTGATTGTATGCGTGTGGGTGTGTGTGTGTGTGTGTGGTTGTGCGTGTGTGGTTGTGTGTTTGAACCAGCTTAGCCGTGCTGTTGTACTTGCAGCCTTTCCAGCAGTGAGGTTGAATTGACCTCTGCAGCCTGTTCTCTATCCTGTCCCATTTTTAAACAGCCTTATTTATTCAGTCAAACGGGTCAGACAAAAAGACTTTTCAATTCCCTTGAGAGTTCTGCACATTCTCACAAGCATCTTCTTTAATCATGCCTTGGCATAATGCTAAGTGTGCCAAGGACGAAGTGAGGAATGATGTCTTTTTTTAGCAGTGGACCAGCAACAAGTATCTCACATGCATGCTTTTCGTGTTTCGTTTCATTTAAAAACAACATTTAGGTGAGGTATAGTTCCATACGGCATGAAGGAATGGGCTGTGCTGTAAGCGGATGTGAGCGCGCAATGGCATGAAGTACAGACAGAGATGAAATTGAAATGAGACCACATCATAAATAAACACACCAATGCTTCGGGTAAATATGTCACGTATTCGTTTATTGGCTGGATGAAAACTGTGCAAGTAATTAGCAAGATTCTGATCCTCGATACATATTTCATTATGGTATCCTAGCCAGAGATATAAACTATGATAATATAGGATAAACTGTTTTACATCTCACTGTGCTGACTTGATATTAACTATGCAATCAAAACATTGCTCGCTTAAGGCGTGGGACTGCATATGTACACTTTTATGATGTACAATTGTTGCTTTGACTGTAAATCTGTCTTCAACACAGGCATTCTACTGAAGTGCTTTAGATCAGGGGTGTCAAACTCAGGTCCTGGAGGGCCGCTGTCCTTCATGTTTTCCAAGTCTCCCTGTTGCAACACACCTGATTCAAATGAATAGGTTCAATGTCAGGCTTCCGCAGAGCTTGCTGATGATCTGATCATTTGAATCAGGTGTGTTGCAACAGGGAGACTTGGAAAACATGCAGGACAGCGGCCCTCCAGGATCTGAGTTTGACACCCCTGCTTTAGATGTACCGATTGGATAACATCATCAGGATGACACGCTGATAGCTTCTTTTAGCGTGTGACTCAAAATACTACAATATATGATCACAAAATGGTATGACAAAGCTCATTCGTCTGTAAACAAGTTTGTCTTCCTTGTTGTCATGGCGAACTGCAAAATGATACGCCCATAGGCCGATGTTACATGGAAAAAAGTAAAAAAAATTGAAAGTTTGAATTATCACGACTACAACTGCGACCCGGACAAGAAAGAGGTCACTTCCGAGCTTTGTTGACAAACGTCCCAACTACTTTCCTGTTACTCAGCACATTGTTAAATTAGAATTTCCCTCCAATAAGGGTCGTGGCCTGAATTTGACATTTGCTAATTCACACATGCAAGATGACACAACAGCAAACATGCTCACGTTGATGAATGTACTTGTAATAAAAGCCCATATTTTCTTCAGTCATTTTAGCATCCAGTAAAAGCAAGTCACAAGAAAACGACTCAATTCTAGATGGGATTTTTGTTTTCACACAATTGCATTTGTTGTGACGGATGACAAAATGGATGTGTGCAATCATTCGATGAGAGGAGTGGCACAGCTGCTGTTGCGATAAAAGTTATTGATTAGAAACAAAGTGCTTCCAACTGGTATCCTCCTGTGAGCCAGAAGCCAGCTTTGGTGTGAGTGCCGGTGTGAGCTCTTTCTCTTTTAAAACCTTGTTAAGGTGTCTCGCCCCACTTTCGACTGGCCTCTGCAGTTCTGCTAGTCCACGTGACGTCTGCTCCAATTATATTGAGGTGGCATCGAGTAACTGCAAAACTCTTCTTCCATGAGTCTATTCTCAATCCCTTTCACACATTTTGACTACACAGCTATGTTTCAGACACTAACGCAAAAGCCTAACCTCGGATAAACACCTCACTCCAGCATAAGGGATGCAACACCCCCACGCTTAATTGCACACATTAATTCTTGCGGTCCTCCGGAGATGGTTGTCGAGTCCTTCATCCTTAAAATATCTGGAGTGAATGTTAGCCTGTGCAATAAATGAGACAACTTTCAAAACATAACATTTGTGCTTCCCTGTGCAACTCAACAAATAACACTGTTAACTTGGATTTCAAACGCATCGCACTCAGGTGGATGCAACGCTCTGTCCAGCTTCAACCACTTCAACTCGCCACATATTTAGGAGTTAGGATTTCAGGACTGAACGATGCAGCCAAAAGCGACTGAACTGTTACCCAGTGAATGAGGTTCTGTGACTTGTTTTCAGGAGTTGCCGTCCATCGGGCACTGTGTTTTGTGAACACCATCGCATTGTTGGAGAAGGAACAGCTGATCTAAAAAGGCCTCTTGAGCTTTCACAATGAAAATTGCATTTCTGGGTACGCCAAAGCAAATCCGCTCAGTTTCTACTGCAGTGCCGTTCCGTCAGCCAGTGCCTTTTGTGCAGTTGCAAACACTATCTGAAACACAGACCTCCATTTACAACTTAAATGTAGTGGCAATCATTTATTTCCAACAGTCTTTTGTCTTAATATTTTCTGGGGGGGTCCAATCAGATTTCAACTTCTGTGTGTTGCCATGCACATATTATTTCGTCCAACGCCTTGAGGACCTCAGGTGCAGGCATTGACCACACACACACACACAACACTGAAAATGCTGGGTCTTCTTTTAGCCAATCAGATTGTAGATTCATCTCCGGAAAGCCATCCCACGGTCCCTGTGATGAGTGAGTTTATCCGTCCTCTCATTGCTTCAGCTACTATCGCTTCTGATCGGTTCAGATCTATTTATGGCTGAAGCTTGATTTACAACGGAGGACAATATTGGACATAAAAGACATAGTTTAAAAAAAAGTTGACTTTATGAGGCTATTTTGACCAACACCGTTTTGTGGCTTGTTTTCAATCCAGATTTTTGTTTTTTAGGGAGTTGTTATGAATGAGTGAACAACTTAGCCTCCACAGACAGGTAGGATCTTCAGCATTAGCATATCTGGAGAGTATGATGTTTTTTAATTTGTTTTCAAGTTTTCCTATTGATAAAAATTGATTGTGAAGTACTATGTTCAACTGTAGAGGATTGGAGTTCTTGAGGTGGTGTTTTGGAATGTAACTGTCTTTTTTTGTTTGTTTGTTTGTCTGTTTTCTTATGGTAATATCCTAGTCGCTGATGGTGTAGTGGTACACTCGGCTGACTTGTGTACAGGAGGCGTGGGATCGGCTCCCGCTCATTGACAGTGTGAATGTGGGTGCGAATGGCTGCTTGTCTCTGTGTGTGCCCTGCGACTGACTGGCGACCAGTTCAGGGTGTATCCGCCCTCCGCCCCAAATCAGCTGGGATAGGCTCCAGCACCCCCGCCCCCTCACCCCTGTACAGGATAAGCAGTGTTGAAAATGGATGGATGGTAATATCTTCAAATACATATTCTTTAATGCCACACATTGGACTCTTTCCGGGAAACTATTCAGACAATTCTCTGTGAATCTGCAAAGGCGTTTTTAGAAACTGTTTAGTAACACGCTCTGCAGTGTAACGTAGCCATAGTTAGATGGTGGTTTTTTTTTGTTTGTTTGTTTTTCTTTTGGGGGGGGCGACATATTGTGAAGGTTATTAAAAGTTGAATTAGATCACTAAATACCCACTGAACGCCCAGGTCCAAAACTTAGCTCCCGCCATTGTCATGATAAAAATATACCGTAGTCTGTACCTTTCAGAGTAGCTACTTAAAAGCAGACACATGTGACTAATAACAATGAAAAAGATAGCTCCATTTCATTCCTACCTACAGGTCATAACAAGGAGCAGACACCCAGTAGACTGAACTGAAGCAGCAAAATGAATTCCACCTCAGCGACAAGCACTGTCTTATAGTTTTGTTTTCTTTGAGCTTCTGCAATCTCTTTTACCACAATGAAATATTTAGCACAGAACAATTGGCATACACATTGTTTTCAAAAGTAAACAAGGTGGCTTGGCAATTGAAAACAATCAACTCGTGAACGACATCTGCCCACACAAAACAACCCAAAACAACATTAAGGCATTCAGTTACTCTTCTACAATACAATACATCTTTATATGGTGCTTTCACAACAGCTGCAGCTATAACAAAGCACTTTACAGAACAATTAACATGAAATAACAAAATCCTGACATATACATATACGGACACAACATAACATAGGACATGGACAGTCATGCAATCGTAACCACTATTCCCATATGCCATGTTATTTGAACCCGCTATAGATGAAAGAGGAGAGAATCAAAGTGTCCTTTCACGAGTGGATCTTGTCAAAAGAAAAACAAAAAAGTCTGAGCTCTTCCAGAATGGGAGGCAACCGCGCAAATGTTTAATGGGTAACGACATGGAAGAAAGAGGAAGACCAATCGTATTTTGAATGGGTTTTTCCATTTGTCCGAATTTAGAGTTGTACCAGATTGTGCCGGAGCAAGCTTGGTAGCATTGAAGGGTACGCAATCAGATGCAGCATAATTAAGTGCAAGAAAAATTGGCAGAGAAGGTCCCCAACTAAATTCCAGTTCTAGCCATTCGTCCTAGTGAGCATTGTTGTATTTTTTTTGTTGCTGCACCGTATATGTTAAAGTAGCGGTTATTTAAGATAAGAAAACCTTTATTTGTCCCACACTGGGGAGATTTGCAATCTGCAGCAGCAAAATTGATGCTAATTTCAATTCACCCATCTAGAGCGTTTAACATTGGATGTTAACACTAAATTGAAAAGACATTTGTTCATGAAATTACAAGTTTTGGTTGGAGGGGTTGTAGTTTAGAGGAACAGCGTGTAGAATACAATGCCATCTAGTGGTGAAATCATGTAACAACCTAAGCTCAAAGCTCGTGCATTTTGAAAAATGTGCACTACAGTGCCTTAGAGGGACCACATTTGGCAAGCTTGCCATCAATTGCTTCAGCACAGGTGCAAGAAAAATGTCATCCCAAACGTCTTCTCGTATTCCCTCAAGTAACTAAGTGCATTGCATTTGTTACACATGCTGTAGTCATTGATCACAGACTTATTTATTAGTATTTATTGTGACATTCTAAGGACCTACTACTTACAAAAATGCCAATGGCTCACTATGCGCGCTTGTGTTAATGCAACCATGAGTCGTATTTGTGTTTTATAGACATTTGGCCCATCTTAACGGAGAATGAGAGGGAGGGGTCGATTGAGACACGACAAGGCAGAGGCAGATGTCGAGGACACGGTGTTTAAGTATTGTGATGACCGCATATCCCTGTGAAGATGAAGAGAAGATTAAAAAATATATATTTTCTTATTCTCTTCTTCTCATAAAATTCTAACTTACTGTATTGGCCCGAATATAAGATGGCCCTGATTATAAGACAACCCCCTCTTCTTCAAGACTCAAGTTTGAAAAAAGACTTTTTGAACACCAAATTAATTTTTATACAGAAAATAATTACAGTACATCTGAAACCAATGATTATAACAATATATTTGAGAGAAGAAGCATGTTATTTTGCCTCATTCAAATCTAAAGTGCAATCACATTCGTAAATGAATGGTTTCTGGTTTTTGAAATGTAAATTACATCCTAACTTCTCCTCAGCTGGCCGATCTTTGACCTACTTTTCTCCAGATTGTCACTACGTTTCTCCATTTTCTGTTATCTCTTCTCTTATTTTCTTCTCTTTTCCTTCTTACCGCTATTTTTTATTTTTCTTCTTCGTGCTACCGCTATTTTTATTTTTATTCTTCGTTAGGCCTGGGGGAGTCAAGTTCAGCATTCGCTTCAATGATATTTGGCGCCATCTAGCGTCGCGAATGGGTATAATGTCTAGACCCCGAATATAAGACGACCCCCACTTTTTCAGTCTTATTTCAATGCAAAAGACACCGTCTTATATTCGGGCCAATACAGTAATGATTATTTGCTGAAAATAATAACGTTTATCCATTTGAACATGCAAGGTCTTTTTCGTGTATTCAAGTAAACATAATTTGCAAATCATTGTGTTCTGTTTTCATTTATGTTTAACACAACATCCCAACTTCATTGGAGTTGGGTTTGTATTTTTTGTTTTCTTTAATTGGCTGTGTGTCAGTTGTGCGGCACCTCTGTGTGATGTAATACCGGTAAGTCTGCTATCGATGCAGTTTGGCTTTCGCCAATGACTCGGACAGACTGAGGCGTCCTGAAATAATGACAGTAGCTCACTGACGGACCGACGATACCAACCTCTGCGAGCGGGCTAACATAGCCACAGTGTGATTAGCGGCTCATGTCTGTAAACTGTTCAAAACATTCACTATCGACACGTATATTCGTACGTCACCGTAATGTGCTTCAATTCGGTGCAAAGACTGGCTTACACACTAGACCGGCTATCTTCCCTCATTGCTTATGAGGGACACACAAAAGGGCTGCTGCACTCCAAAGTCCCGCACGGAGGGAGCGGAGGGAAAACAAGCCCTCCGTAGTGGTGGCCACTGATGATTTATTTATTGATGGATTTTAATTTCCAGCAAAATCTCAACGTGTTGCAGGTGTAACGCTAGCGCTCACTCAATGATTTTCGCAACATTTCTGTGCAGCTTTGTGTTTTGTCACATCAACGTGGGCCCGTTTGCAGTCTTTTTGTTTGAGTATTGATGGATGCCAGGACAGCAAAGAGTTAAAGAGTTATTTGTAATAAACTGACATATTTGAACAATTTATCGGTATAAAAACATGCCATAAGCTCCATAAGAAACACTGCAGGAGAGTCATTTAACCAGGAAGCCAAACCGTTTGGTTCCATCATTCATTTGAATATTAAACTGTTCCGCTTCCCATCACTAGCTAAAATCTGTTGCAATCACAGAAACAAGCAAATATAAGACTGTGCACATTGCAGCTTTGTTCCACTTTGCCTCGCAAGCATCCATTATTTATTAGCAAATCATTTATCATTAATCATATACGACACGCTTGTTAATTCAGTAATTACCCAAACATTGTGGCCAGGCCGCACACGCATAAGAGATAAAATTAGGTCACTCTTAAACCAAAGCCTGATTGCACTTCATGTTCTTGTTCTGATTTCCACATGAGCAAACACGTGACAAATAAGACACATTTTTCTTCATGTATCAATTGATTGAATCCGACTGAAGCAATGATGGATTTTAGCGGGATAGTCAACAAATGTGTTCTATTTAATATGCACTGGCATTTTAGACTTTTGCTCTATAGCTTTTTTTTTTTCATTCTTGATGAGGAGGAATTCATGTTCTGAATTTGCATATGTAATATGTACTGTATCTATAAAGAGTGCATGTGATGGAAGGAAAACTGCTTTAGTACCTCAGATATCAGGCACCAGTGATCTAATAAAATGGACATCGCAAATAGGTCCCGATAAGAAGTAGGTTATGTCGCACGGCTGACATGATGCAATATTTTGATGAGCGCTTCCCATTCCCTCGGCTCCATCACTTTCCTTGCCACTGAAACGGCGCGCAAGTGTGCCAAAAACAAACAGATGAGAACAGGAGACGACGTTGCAACTGAGTTTCAATCTCAAGTTCTTTCCAGGGACCCCAATCAGGAAACTGAAAACCAAGCCAATATATTACCTTGTGAGAAACCAGGCCACATGACTCATTTGAGGGAAGGAGGTTACGTCATGGATAGGTGCTGTTTGAAACACACCACACCCTAGACCTCCTCCAAGAAAGATGTCATGCCACATCTGTGGTTCGACGTAGTCGGCGTTCTCCTGGCTTCCACACAAAGAAACTTGAGCGTGTGTCATCAAAAGTTCAGAGGTGAGGGCATCGCAATCAGGAAGCAGGTCCAAAAGCTCTCACACACATTGTCGTGCCTGTGCTAATGGGCGCCTTGCAGTTTGCTCTCTGCTCCACACTATTTCCCCAATGGGAGTTCTTCCTCCCCTGCATCAGAGCCGCCTGTTCTAATTCTGAAAGCAACCAGGTCTTGAGCCTGAGTATTACAAAGCTCCCATGCGGCGAGGCCAACAGAATACGAGGCAGCCAAATGAACCGTTGTAAGAAAATGCAGAGCATCTGTACAACTTGAGGGGGTTGGACGCTAAGAGCGGAGTGCAATTGTTTAGCTCATTTCCTCAGGCTTTAGAAGGCTGATTTCACTATCAGGAGCTGGCTTGTTATGCCACGAGCATTTGCAATGAGATCTGATTCTCTCAGCCATTTGACATTCCTTGCCACAGAACAGCAAGCAAAAAGCTATTAAGTCGATTCTCATTTGATGTATCCACTGGAGACAAAAAAAACATAAAACAAAAAAAATGCATTCCAAGGTTACAGACATTCTTTAACACCATCTTGTGTGAAGTGATTACAAAATAGTTTGCTTGCTATTTCTTTTGGGATTAAGAGACCTCTGCATTTAATTGTTGTAATTATTCATCGGAAAATTGGCATGCCCTTTTTTTTTGAGGGCATCTATCAAAACAGCATCCATAAACGGTTGCTCAGACAAAGGGTGAGGGTGCAGTACAACGGAGTTACATTACTTGAATACGACAAAATCTAAAGTTCTGAAGATGTCTTTTGGGGAGGACAAGAAGTTGATGCTCATGCATGTCGCGTTACCTTACATCCGTGCTATTTGAAGAACAAAAAAAAGCACATTGATGCTGTTTTTTTGAAGACAAGACATACAAGAGAGACTGTGTTCCCAAATATCTAGCTGTATAACTTGTAACTGAGCGAAGCACACAAAAAAAGTATCAAAACGGGTCTAAAATGAACATTTTTATAGAACGCTGGTTTTATGGCTACCTTATAAAGATGCTAAAAGCTGCATTTCTCCAACTCAGGTGCGGGCAAGTAAAGTGTGGCACGTCCATTCATCAATGGCAACTGCGGCAACGGTTGCTTGATAAAGCTTCTCCAGGGCCAGGGTGAACATTTTGACCATCAAAACACATTAATATCAGATATACACGAAGTGGAATGTTAAAAATACACGTTTAGATAAGACCTAGAGGACAAGCGGCTATGAAATGTGTGAAAGAAGTCCCTTGGGGCAATTTTTTGCAGCTGTGTGTGAATCGGAATAGTTCAAACGTTTTCATCCATATGCAAAATGTTTCAAGGACACAAAGAAACCATTTTGCTTTTTTTATTTATTTTTTGTTGTATATCTTATGTTTTTTTTTAAATCATTCGTAGAGCACTTTGGTCAACGCTGTTGTTTTTAAATCTTTTTCTTACCACTTTTCCCACCAAACCGAAAGGTCGGCTGTGTCGTTTCAAAATAGTGTGCGCTTTTGAAATATAGTATTTATCAAGCACCCTCCTTCCCCATGCAAGACCCCCACAGATGATCCCACGCAAAAAAAAAAGTAAGGTTTGTATGAGTGTTGAGTCAAATATGAAATTTGAAACAAATAAAGAACGTTGTTTTCTTGGGTGTTTTCACCTTGACATTCACTAAATTTTGATCCAGTATATTTTGGTGGTGGGCGGGGGAGGGGGGGATGTGCCGGCTGGCCAGCAGGTGATGTTGGACTATCGGTGTGACATCACCATCAACATGACGCCTCCCTAGCCATGAGTCATGCACATCTCGAGGATAACATTGGGATGAAAGGTCGGTTAACACAAGCGCAATGAACAGCATCAAATCGTTCAACCCAGCAAGCCTTTTCTTTGTCAACATTTTTTTTTCATCCAACAACATTGAGGTTTCATGTGATGACACAAAGGAGGAAAAGAATTGGGGCTATTTTCATTTTTGGTGGGAGTATTCCTGGTCTTCCATGTGAAGGAATTCCATTTTATGAGATGCTACAATTTGGTGGAGTGCCTGGGTGGTAGAACGGAAAACCACTTGGCTACCAACATGAAGAGTCCTCATTATGAGTGGAATGTAGACTCGTAGGACTCACTCAACGAAAGTAAAGAGTAAAAAAACGGTATTGTGAAATGTCATTCTGGTAACAAATTAAATATTTCAGGCGTCTTGTGCATATCATGCCCGAGCCATGGAACATTACGCACTGACAATTTATCAGACCTGAAGCAAAGACAATTTGGGAAAACGCCAATTCGATCAGGAAATTGTAGCGTGTGATAATAGATTGAAATGAAGTGCCAACTGCATCAAGCCTGTTCATGTAAATGCCACGATTGCATTGTAGTGTCTGTATGACACAGAGAAGGAGCAGAATTTTTATTCTGCATAAATCATAACTTCTAAAGGTCCCGCAAAATGTAGAATACGGGCCGCCTTTACTAAATATGACAAGCCAGGGTGGGTTTCCTCTCATGTGTGTTTTAAGCGAAACAGCTGTGCCAGGGAAGTGTCTTCAAATCAAAACAGCAGACTTGTGTGTGGTCACTTTACCTCCAACCGTACATGTTGAATGTTGGCCGACAACAAAGCCGTCCAAAAGGAAAAAGACGGAGTTTAACTGCTCCCGCTCATTTCACAATTTTCCAGACAAATAATTTCAGGTTTGTGCCCGCTAGCGCCAACCTTCTGTCCGTCTCGCTCACGCCGGCCTGTAATTAAATGCCGTTCATTTAATTTGTTCATTAGTTCAAGCCTCGGCGGGGTGGAAGCAAAATGGAACCCTCTTATTAGTGGTTCATGACTCGAGTCTCTCCGTGGTGAGCGGCAGTGGAAAACAGCATTACAGTAGAAGAGAAAAAAACTGAAGGCAAGACCTTGTCGTGACCCAACGGCAGGGGATGCATCTTGTCTTCATGAGGAAATGTTTGAACGAATTAGGATATCGCAACTCAGGATGCAAACTAATCCCTGTGAACGCAGGCAATCCGCTGCGATAAAAGATTGTTTTTTCTCAGGGTTTATTTGAAAATGTCACAATATGTCATATAAACTATAATGTAATGATCTTTTTTGCTTTTGCGCAACCACTCCGGCAATTTCCATGCTCAATATTTTTTTAGGGAGCACACCAGTTTAGAGAAAATCAAAGATCGCGCTGTAGCTCTAAAAGCAAATAGATGCATTAAGCATAATTGTATCGTCTAACAATAGCACACAGTTGACAATATCCACATCTTAGGCAATCGTATTGGAATTGATAGATTTTCAAGAACCAAGAATACACCCTGAAGAGTCAACAGTCGTGCTTGGAGATCTATCAGTCCATGTCTATCGCCCTTTAGGCCACTTTATGTACATGTTACAGGCTTTCCAGTGTCTCCCATAAAAAATTCAGTGTCCCCCCCCCCCCCCCCCCCCCAAGCATTAATGTACATGAATTTCCACAGAAATAAGAACAATGCTTTTTTTTCTATACAGATGAGTAAATAAGTGCTCTTGTAAAAAAATTAAATTAAGTTAAAAATCTCTCTAGTAAAAACAAGAATGTGAACATAATCCTTAATAAATGAACATTTGAAATTTAACACAATATCCAACTGCATGGCTTGACTGCTCCACATATAAATGTAAGAGTCACTCTCCACTCACAACAAGTCTCTCAAGCTTGTATCCCATGTAGAACTTCACAGGGGACAAAATATTTGCAGCTTGGATGCACATACCTCTGGTCAAATGTTTCCAACACATCAATAAATCTGTCATTTTTGCAACATATAAATGAGTACATGCTCTTTGGGAATGTTCAACATTACTGCCTCAGTTACCCTCATCATGTGGAAAATGTGAACATAAAAATGGTTGCGCTCATGAGTATTTCTCAGCGGGTGGGGTTGGAGGAGGGTGCGGCGGGGTTCAATAGCTGCTAGAAATGTCAGAAAAAAAATCTCTCAATAGAGAGACCACATTATTAGTGGTGATGCACTGTTTTTGGAAACAAGTGCCACTCTGTTTCCAACCATGTTGTTAGCGCATGTAATGCATGTCAGCGGGAACATGCTTTGAACAATGGAAATTACCCAAATTTAAATAAATACATAAATAAATCATCCCAGCACCTTTCTTTTCTACATGGAACAGTCTTTCAAAATCAGGCAACAAGGGCCATCACTTTAGTTCAAAGGACATGAGTCACACTTCCTCAAGGGAAATAATATGGAAATGTGACTTTTTAAATGCTTGTATACAGTCGTTGGATGGTTGGAGGGCAGGCACAGCCATCAAGTGTGAAATAAAATAACTAAGTGAATTTTTTTCCCTTTATATGAAAATTTAACAGTGTGCCATTCCGCATTGTGGACTTGGCACCGAGGCTGAGTGAATATCTGCCACTTTTAACTCATTCAATCCCAGCCATTTTCACTGGAGCAACCCCCTCAATCCCAGTGTTTTACTGGATTTTGACTGATTTTGCAAGGCCCACAGAATATTTGGTTCTAATGCTATATAAACATGGAGCCTACCAAAATAAAGTTTGGACTCTCTTCTTTCAGCAGAAAAAAAAATTGTTTCTTCAGCAATCGGCATTACAAAATGGCTAAGTTTCATGGAAATGACGATTCCTGGGCAAAAAAAAACGGAGAAAAAGCATGCATTTCAATCACGTGAGGCACCACTGCCACCTGCTGGTCGCTTTTTTACATGATTTACAACGTAAACTGCTTATTCTCATTCACAGATTGCATCAGACCCTCCTCCTCTCTATGACGCAAAAAAAAAAAAGACTTAGACGTACAAGTCCGTCCTTGGTAGGCGGGGCCTAATTTTAAAAAGACGTACAAGTACGTCTTGTGGAATGAAAGAGTTAAGTAACTGCAGAACTCCACCGTCCCAAACAGGACACCAAAGCCAAAATGGTCTCACAGCTACTGTACATTGAGCTTCGGTGGATCCGTAAATCTGCGTAAAAGCATTTGCTTGTGATTACTGGCTAGCTTGCTCCATGAAGTTGTCGAGGTGGCGCGGGTGCGGGCGTATTTGTGTTTGGTAATACGTCCGCTACATACACGTCTGTACACTAATTTGGCTGCTTGGTGCTTAAGAATTGTGTCAGGAGAGAGAAAAGTATCCGTGGCTGCATCTTGCAGGAATTCAAATGTGGCTTCTCTGGGCTTTTAAGAGCCGCCACCTTGAGCTATGCCCCTTGTCATCACATCAGTACTATCTATTAGCTTTGCCCATGTTGGGTGGGATGAGGGCTGGATCACTTGCATTAGACAAGGTCACCATTACAAAATGGGCTAGTTTCAGCAGGACAAAATTGTTTTTCTGCATTTAATTGCCTACATCAAGGTGGTTCAGCTCACTAGGAGACAAGAATGAAATGAATGTAGTCCCTCGCACCAATTTCATATGATGTTTTGCTGTTCAACACTGCATTGAATACAGTACGTGGTAAATGGAAGTTTTACTGCTCTATTAAGGCGAAGAAATTTTAATTGTATATTGAAAAAAAAAAACCAAGAGTCATCAGCCCGCATTTGCGTAAAAAGAAGCTTTCAAGTCTCATCAGCAGTTCAGCATCCTTCACACAATTGCTGGATATGCTGCAGCTGTAATTACATCCCTTCTCTGCATGCCACGCGCCTTGACCTTTTTGTATTGTCATTGTCTCAGTCAAACCAGTCAAGCTTTTTTTTTTTGCTCGGCCAAAAAAAACCCACAATATATACACAATAAATGGCATCATCTGGGACATTTGTAGGACTTCAACAATCACTCTGAGTAAGAGCTTCCGACAAGGAGATGGAATACCCTCGATAGGCACCATCATAGGCTATAATCAGAAGATATGCAAATGGTCGCCTCTCAGTGCTGCAGTGCCACTCGTCTTTTTGGCTCCCAGGGAACTCTCTTGTCAGCTCTCAGGCTGGAGCACAGGAGTGATAGCAGAGAGCCTTGTTTATTTAACATGCCACTGAAACAGCAGCGGTGAGAAAGAGGAGGAGGAGGAGGAGGGACCAGATGGAGGAGCCGAACAGGCAAGGCATCAATCGAGAGAAAGTTATTGTCCTCCCAGTCACTTGCCTGAACAAAAATGCTCAAGGTGTGATGGGCCAACAAAGAATCCCCAAAACACCCCTTTCAGTACAAAGCACAACAAAAGGGAACAGGCATCTGTCTAAAAGTATTGGCTAAAGTTTGATACACACGTTATGGCTTTCACTTCAAACTAGTCTGGAAGTCAGAGGAACACAGTACTCTGCCAAAGCTGAACAAATTAGGCACAATATTTTGTTGATTGTTTTGAAATCAGTCCATTGTCTGGAATCGTTGAAATTGGGGCACAAAGGATTGTACCGCAACTAGTACAGGAGCTGTTGATTCAGTCTGATGCGAGTAGGAATTTCCATTTGTTTTGCTCGCCGGACAGCAACAACCATTCCATATCACTACCCAGAATGCATTGAGACAATAGCGGCATACATGAAAATAAATGTGCTTCAAAATGTATTCAACTGGAAATTTTTTTCAAAAACTTGATCTTAGTTATGTTCCCAACAACCAAATAAATCATATAGAGCAAACGTCACGACAGTCAGGGCTCCTTTTAAGATGTGAGCATGCACAGCTGCGTCACAAACTAAACATCGACCACAGCGCTGCTGTTGGCGAAGATGCGAGCGTTTTGGGGGATTTGGGGGGGGGGGGGTTATTTTTGTTTGTTGCATATGTTTTGTGGTTTGTAAAGTTTGCATTCATGTTATTGCTGTGATTACAGGATTTCTTTCTTGTTATCATTATTTATTTATTTTTGCATCATTCCAGTGTTTGCAACATTTGGCCGGTTGCAGCATTTCTGTCTTGCAGTGTTAGTGTTTTGCAGTTTTCCATGGTTTTTTTTTTTCGTTTGCATGTGTGTGGTTGTCTGCTTTTTTGTTCGGATCTTTTTTTTTTTTTTTTTTTTTTTTTAAGTATTTCTGCATTTACAACACATTTTCCCCTGTTGGCCACCGTAAATATGGGAAAAGAAACACCTAAATGGATTTTCTCCTCCCACATTTGACTTAGCAAGACAAAATGCAAGGAGACATGGCTCTCTTCTGTGAAATGACATACCATTTTGCTATCCGTTATGCATTTTAGATTCAGAACCAGGGTGAGGTACAAAAGGCCGAAAGCTGTCTTGGGCCATTAAACTGCAGATTCTCTTTCTTTCAGAATGTGTTTGTTGGCACTCACAGCGGTAAGAACTGACACATTCGACGGGGAGCGAGGGGGGGGGGGGGTTCCTTCACACCTCTCAGACTTCTTCGGGAGGGTGGGCTGCTCACTGGTGCCTGGGGCAGCAAAACCATGCCTGTCAAAACTTGACAGGCCAATCCAGAAGCCCAGTCATGGGAAGGTATGATTGATGATATGTACTCAAACAAGATCTGAATGCCACCACACTTTAATCCCTGTTGCTACATCCAACAAGCCTCACGATCAGATGAACGGAATTGCTCAAACTATTGGCGATGGATGAACATGAAGCCTGCACTAGTAAGCATTTCCCCTTTTATCTAATACCTACCATTCTGCAGTGCACTGAACTCACTTTTTATTCAAATATTTCTTAACATTTATTTCACATTAAAGAAAATGTTGAACCAATGTCCTGTGAGAAATAGGAGCGCCAGAGTACATTATATTCACTTATGCCCCCATGTTGAACATTGTGCGAGATTTTCTTTTGCTTAAAAAAAAAAAGCAAGTTAAAAAAATCTAATTGCTTTGACCGCCTATTCATTCTGCACACATCAAGACGTTGAACAACAAACTACCTATTTGGCAACATTGTCCCCTAGTGGTGTTTCAAGGAAAATAAACCACGAACCCTCATTTTGAAAAAGTCTCAAATAAATCTGTTAGCCTTGTGGACCAAATGAAAACATAATGGCGAGGCCAAGCATTGACAGAGAGTTAAGCAAAGAGGAGGATAACACTGGCTCCCTCCCCCAGTCACATCACAAAGACTGCTTTGTACTTGGACAGCATACAAAGAAGAGCAACTGGCATGATTGGAGAAGTGATTCAATTTTACTACAGTGTGACAGGATTGAATAGGTAGTGGAATATGGGAATAAAATGTCCTTCAAGCAAACTGACAACAGGAGGGAAGACGGTACACGCGAACACATGTCAATGAATGATGATGCAAGTCCCCCAAAAATCAGTGGGTCAAATACGAAATGACAGGCTCAGAAGAAAACTTACCTGAGGATCTGAAGAGACGTGACCTGACCTCAGACCAAAGAAGAGATGTGATGAATTACCATGGTGACAAATTAGCGTCAATATCACTCTACCACGTTATCATCAATCTCTCTGTGGAAAGACAAAAGCCTCTCTCCACGCGAAATCACGTAGTCGATAAAATCGCTCTCACTGTGAGGAATTGGGTTGCAACTGATGTGAAATCTATCACAGGTTAATGGTTCGGACAAGATCAAAGAGAAGAACTCCAAAAAGTGTGTCGGCTACTGACGATTCGCGCGACAATCACTGAGCAGTAAAGCTTTTGAATTTAGCTGTACAGTTTTCTCTAGAATATTTGGGGAGGTCTTCCTATTCTTGTGTGGTTACAAATGTTCTAACAGTAAAGGGTAAAAGGTACAGATTACTTGTTCACACACGTCACGGGCAAGGCTGTGCAATGGTGTGTGTGTGTGTGTGTGTGTCTGTGTGTGTCTGTGTGTGTGTGTGTGTGTGTGTCGCTCGCTACAATCCTTCTCACTGTGTGGGCTCGGCCACAGAGAGGAAGCCAAAATGTTGGATAGCTGTGGTAATTCTTTGGACAACCTGCCGGACAAGAGGAATGCCAATGTGGTGTCGGTTGTTTTGTTTTCGTTCATGAACTCTTAGCAAACAACACCACTGACAGAAAGATAACGTTTTAGACATTTGTGATCAGGGATGAGCAATGACACTAAAATAGGAAATAACTACTGACTAAGTTGATAATGCATAACATGTCTCTCCGCAGTATTTTATCTGTGATGCCATTAGTGAATTGGGTCAGGGATGTATTCTTCTCATGATGATTGTGATCATAATTCATGATGGAATTGTGTAATGGTGCTGAACAAATGTACTTCAAAAATAAGGCCATATATGCCGTTGCACTTTCTCCGAAGATTACACAGATTTACAGACAACATTGGCAAAAGTTAAACCAACACCGTCTATGGCAACTTTTGTCTTCTATTTTTTTAATGTAAAAATATATACAAAACAGACACACCTGCACAACCTAAGGCGATCAAACGCATGGTGCATGGTAAACGATTCGACATTGTACTTTCACCGATATGTCTTGTGGATTTATCCTCACGATTTGGTTACTTTTGTGTATGAAGCTGGTATAAAGATAGTTGAATCGGTGGCTCTCCAAATTTGCCTGACTGACTTTCCTTTGATTCATTTTCTGCCCAAGGAATTTAAAAAAAAAAAATCAATATCATCTTAGTAAATCGGTTTTTGGGTGTACTCACACTATATCAGTGTAGATTATTGTATTAGAATACATGTACAATTAATATTTTATGTCAAACAGTGGCCGCAAATAGAACTCAACATAAAACGTGAATAAACATGTGCGGTGCATCAATTCCAAACGACTCTTACCTTAGGCCATTTAGGGTTGAGCTCGCACGCTTTTTCTGCATCGTCCAGAGCTGCCTGTGGTTGGCCGAGTTTGAGGAGCGCGGCGGACCGGTTACTGTACAGGACACAATTCTGTTGGTCAGCTTGCAAGGCTTCGCCATACAACTCGACGGCCGCCTGAAAGTCCCCCCGCTGACACGTCTCGTTGCTGCGTTGAACTTTCTCCATGAACTCTGCTTTGCTGAGACCGCACCTGGGTCCGTTGTCTACCGAGGCGCGGCGCGCAGGTCGGCCCGCTGTCCGAGAGCCGGAGATTGAAACCTTCGGAGATGGAATGAGAAGATAAAAGTCAGGCTGAGGTCAAAAGCCGTCTGCTCGCACTCGGACACAATTGAGGGAGCCGTGTATGCGTATGCGATGGCACGGTGATTAGCACATCCGCCCTCACAGTGTCACGTTTTGCGTGATGATAGTTGTAGGACCCCAAAAAGCAGGGAGGCAGGGAGGAGCAGGGTGGATTGACCAAAATGTATTTAATAAAAAAATACACATTGTACTCCTGGTACAATGGAAAAAACATTAAGTCGAAGTACTCAAAAAAAATGCCTGGAAATCACAAGTATCAAACCAAACTACAACAGGAAACAAAACATGACAGGAGCACACGTATGCTCACATACTCACAGCTCACAATGACCCAACAACGACTGGCAGAAACTCAGGCAACTAAATACAAGCTAAGTGACGAGACAACGAGAAACACCTGGACAACACACAAAGGGTTGAGGGAGCTAATTGGTTACACACAAGGAACACTGATAACGAGAACAGGTGGCGAAAAAAGGGCACATGAGGAATCAAAACCAAACGTAACCAGATCGAAACATAACACACAGTTCTAAGCTTGGAGGTTCGACCTTCCTTTGCATTGGTACGGCTATATCCCACATTCCAAAAACCTGTTTGCTTCATTGCAGACCCTAAAAGGACCTTTGGAGTTAATGTGAGTGTGAATGGTTGTTAGTTTATATGTTTCCTGCGACTGGCTGTCACTCAGCCCAGGGTCTAGCCCACCACCAACCTCTCACCCAAAGTCAGCTGGGATAGGTTCCAGTTTAACTGCAACCATCATGAGGATTAGTAGCATAGAAAATGGACGGATAGAAGGATGCAAGTGACGAGAAGTGGGCAGCATGGATGACTGTCTGGGTGAAGTCTCGCTACCCGATGGTGATGGATTCAATCCTGAGCTCTTGTGATCACGTCAAAGCACCCCTGAGAAATATACTGAGCCTCCATATGCTGCTGATGTTGCATCATGAGTTGGTAAATGAGGAGAAAGGGTTTTAACGTACTTCGAAGTTAGAGAAGTGATATGCTATACAATAGAAAACCCAAAATCAAAACTTAAGAAGGTAGAATATGCATGTGGAATATGACTGTCATATGTAATTATCTCACACAATGAACAAGTGCAGCAACATAACACGAACATCATGCACTGAGGTTGAGCTGTTAACAAAAATGATGAATTTAGAAATGGCTTGGATTCGGTTTTTTTGTCTGTAGGATAGCAGGTTACGTCCTGCTTGAAAGAGGATGGCACTGTAGTAAGATGGGACCGCAACATGCCAAAAGGGAACCATTCCATCATTCATTCATTCATTTTCCGAACCGCTTTTTATCCTCACAAGGGTCGCGGGGGGTGCTGGTGCCTATCCCAGCTGTCTTCGGGCGGTAGGCGGGTGACACCCTGAACCGGTTGCCAGCCAATCGCAGGGGACCATTCCATCATGTCTCCTTCCATCCATCCATTTCCTGTAATGCTGATCCTGCCCATGGGTCAAAGGTGAGTTTGAAGCCAACCGCAGCCGACCCGTCTCCAGTCAATCACAGGGTGCATACAGACAAACAACTATTCACACTCACGTCTTACGAGACACCTTTGATAAGCATATTTAGTTAAATGAATAACAATCCCTGCGATTGGCTGGCAACTGATTCAGGGTGTCCCCCGCCTACTGCCCGGAGACGGCTGGGATAGGCTCCAGCACCCCCCGCGACCCTAGTGAGGATCAAGCGGTTCGGAAAATGGATGGATGAATAACAATCCGACGTGAAAAATGTGCATCTTTGGAAAAGCAGCAATTCTTCAGAAAGCTTTTGTCTTGGCTCCCATTAGATTGTGAATGCAACTGCAAACAACAATTTTTCTGGATGCTCTTTCAGGGCACAGTTAATGTCGGTGTGCAAAAAAAACAATAAAACTATATAGGCATGAGCCAAATAGCTTGGCCTGATGCGACTGCATAAAGGTTAAACGACTACAACATTAACTTGCTTCAAACCAAGAGAAGAAAGTGACAAAAGAGGTCAGTGATACACAGCCCAAGAGGTCTGTTGGCAATCCACTACTGTGCAACATAAACCCAACCAAATAATCCACAAATCTTCTCATGTGGGGATTTGTTTTTCTTGCTCTCCAATTACAAACAAAATCAATACTTTTGTATCGTAAATCAGATTTCTCCTCAATAACTAAATGATCATACATTTAAAAGAATTCAACTGATGTAACAGGAGAGTCAATTTTGGAGGGAAAAAAAACTTTTTTTCTGTACAGTACTTAGATAACGTTTTATGGGAGTCGGGTGCAACAAAAAAGTACAAGATCCGGCTTCCGTTCTTATCATGTTGCCATAGTAACCCAGCTGGTTGACAAATGAGTATAAAAGCGAGCCATTTATCAATTTAGCGTGGATGGCTCACAATATATGACTGACTTGAAAGTCATCTCTAGTTGCTTGTTACTGGGCCGGGCCTCCCTTCCACCTCCTTCTCACCACCCCTTCTTCTCAAACTGAATTCTGGGATACGGGCAGGCTCGGTAATTACTTCCAGAGGCCGACAGAATAGAACACAGGCAGGCAACACAGGCTTTGGGTGGTGAGGAAATATCAAGGAATAATGAAGTGTCACTTTTCCTGTAATTTTTGGCCATTGTTTTTCATTCATGCGGTCCAAAAAAATACTCTCCCTCAAAGATGTTTTTTGCTTATCATTTGATGTACTTTACGATAAAACCACCACAATGAAATCTCCAACTGAAGTTAAAAAGAAAAACAACACATATATTATGTTGCCTTGCATTTCATTCTTAAAGTCTTGCAGCAGAAGTAACACATTATCCGTTTAGTAATATAAACATTATCATTCAATTTCAAACTGCAGCTAACAATAACTGTCATTTTGACATTTAAAGGCTTGCTCACAGTCGGAAGAATTGAATTAAAAGAGTAGACGCCCACATTTGAGAATCCTGCATGCCGAGATTACTGATTAGGAGAAGGAACTCATCAAATCGATGACGAGGATGTGCTATTTTGGTCTGTTGGCTCACAGATTCTTCAATAATAAGAATGCTAAAAAGGCTCAATCCTATCATTCGGAGTTGACTCTCCACAAGCGCACATTCTGTTGGATTCCAATCACAAATGTGCAAAGGTTTAAATCTGACAAATTCAAGACCGCTACAGCACCTTTGTAGTGAAATCAAATGTGCACTCTTCCTCATGCCATCTGAAATCGCAGCGAGACCGCACGCACGCACGTACCGTGCACGACATTACAGCACGCTCGACTGGAAAATCAATAAATAGGTTTTGACGGAGGTTCGTGGACAAATGGTCATTTCCGGTGCAGGACGCGAGATTAAAAAAAAAACGTTTTGTGCGGCCAATGACATGAACACAATAGAGACGATTGCCTCTTTGTTTTGGGTCCATTCATGTGTTTTCATCTATTTTACCTTTTCTTTCAAAGTCGCTTGTTTCTCCATCCTGGCTCCGGTTCTTTGCTCTCATCCCATCACACTGCTCCTCGGCTTTTATTTCAAAAATCGACTTTTCGTGCAATAAGAAAGAGTTCTGAAAACCACCACCGTCCACTTCGCAGTCGAGAGTCGTTCAATTGCAGGGAAAGTCCACCGAAGTAGATGTGCGAGTGGCTTTCAGCAGAAAGTTTTCTCAGGGAAAGTGCGCCATGTTGTCAAATGTTTTCCTTTTTTTTCTTTTCCTGCTGTTGCCATAGAGGACGACTTTCTGAACGCTGTGAGGTGGCAACCTCAGTCACGACATAAAGAGCACACTGCCACCGCTTTAGTAGGTGTTTTGAAAAGATTTGGACGCAGAGTCCAAAGCGGCTGTTTTTTTTTTTTGTTTGGTTTTCTTATTTTCAACACAAACCAAGTCGCGACTACGTCCTGCAGAGCGAGGGGGTAATGGCACTCATTGCCCACCTGAGGACTTTTTTAAAGTTAGTGCGTGTGTTTTACGTGCAGGTTATTGAAAAAAAAGATGCTTAATAAAATCAAGAGGATGACGAGCCGTGGCATGGGGTTTTCCAGCCCTAACGTTCTAATTTTGGCTGTCCTCCTTTTGGCACTTAACAACATACAGATACAATTACTGTACAGTCAGATTGATCGATACATATATAAACACAGAATAAAAAATTAAATGCAACACGTTTGTTTTAAGACTCGACAATTTTTCATCTAAGTTGAACTCTTGAGCCTTTCTCTCAATTAGTTACAAAGTTCAGTGGGGTGAATCTCAACAAAAACTTTCCTGTGCGGAATTTGTTTGTTCTCCTCATGCTTGTATAAGTTTCCTTCAGATACTCCTGCTTTATGTCATATATGCATGCAGGTTGGCTAATTGGAGATTGTAAATTGGCCGTAAGCATGGATGTGAGTGTGAATGGTTGTTTGGCCTGTGTTCCCTGCAACTGATGTACACTAATCGGTTTGATCCTAATGAGGACAAGCGGTGTCGAGAAGGGATAGATTTTGAAGTTTTACTGCCACACAGAGTTCAACGTATCTGATAGTCAATGATCAAATGAGTAAGACCAATTTTAACTTTTCGTTTGTATATTGAAATACTACCACGGCAGACCGTCGTGGTGCGTCCTATTAAAAAAAAAAAAAAAAAGAAGGGCAAAAGAAGGCCGTGTTTGTGGGCTGCATTTGAATGTGCCCAATTGGGACGGCCTTTAAAAGAAGCCCCTGAAGGATATAGCACTTAAATACGGACACAGCTAAAATAAGAGTTTTTCATGTCACAATATAGTGAAACTCTCTTCTGCATAAAAAAATGTTACCTCATTATATGAAGTTAACATCAAGTAGTCACTGAATTAAGATGCATTAAATTGAAGATTCAACACATCCGCTTGTTTTGGGAATAGAATGTGATGCCCACAAAGTTAATGAGATATTTTATATTCCTGTTAGCTTAATAAAATATTGCCATTGCGACTTTCAAGAAAATGCTGTCACACTATCAACAAAGAGTGTCAAGTGTCCGCAATAGTTTTTTAAACAAGTTTGGCAAAAAAAATTAACTCCTCCTGCATGCTATGGCAGCCTGTGAACAAAGGGAGGCGCTGCAAAACAAACCATTGGAGTCTCATGAGGACGAAAAGTTGGGGTGGGCGTGCTTTTCTTTACAGATGGGGATGATTCCTCATACCACATGATAAAAAGTACACCCTTGAGCTGAAGTAAATTATGGGATTTTTTCAGATGCTGCCAAGTTCTCATTATCTGGGTCAACTGTCTAAAAATGTGGAAAAAAGGATTATTTTGATTACGTACACGAGTTTGTTTTTGTTTGTTTTTTATGTTTTAGGGTCGGTAGTGTGGTATTTCATTCCAATATAGGCCTAAAACTAAGTAGTAGTCCTTTGGGGAGAAAGCCTTGTTGGCAACATCACGGAGTTGATCACCAGGTTTGCACACAGTTTAGTTTAGGAAGGATTTTGGCCCACTCATCTGAATTTCAGCCAAGAACCTTCAGCTCTCTCCACAGCTTCTCTGTTGGGTTGAGGTATGAAGACTGACGAGGCGACTCCATTAGCTCAATAGGCTTGTTCTTCTGCCACTCTTTAATGACCCTCTCAGTACAGTATGTTTTGGGTCATTTTCATGATGGAACGCTGATCCATGACCCATTTTTGCTGATCTTTTTTTCTGTTCACTGTGATGAAGTCACCCTGGTCAACTTTGATTTGACCACAGCACTTTCTTGCACGCATTGTCCAAGTCATCCATCCATCCATTTTCTGATCCACTTGCCCTTGTTAACCTTCTCACCAAGTCCTTTCTTGGTGGTTTCCCAGCCCATTTCAGCTTTGTACAGGTCGGCAACAATTTGACAAGACTTTAGTCCCTTGAGTGTGTGAGCCATGGTTTGGAGCAATAATATGGCGAATCGTTTTTAAATGTATTTTTCAATACACAAGTGTGACAATAAAACAAATATTAAACCAACGAATCCTCCCTACCTTAGCTTTGAGCCAATTAAAAGCTCTGAGATGATGAGATGACATCATAAATCTGACATCCCTCATGCAAGCGGGAAACGTTTTTGGCTTTTTATTGATCTTTCTTGTGTGGAGTTGTACAGGTGAGGAAAAGCACCCTTGGCAAAGCATTTGTGGTTTTTAAGCACATACCTCGGATCAAAATGTTCCAACATGTTGATAAAGCACTGCTTTTCCACCGTAATAATGTGCACCATATCTTTGCTAATGTTAAACGCGAATGACTCCATGGTTGCCTTCCACAAGGCTGCTCTCTTATAATACTAAACATCGTTGGAAAATTATCATTTCCAGTGTTGTATGTTTGGGAATTAAACTCGCCATTGAGTCACTTAAAAAAAAAAAAAAAGGCGCTTGAGCAGTCCAAAAAGACGCTAAATATTTAGCTAAAAGCTAAATTGGCAACTCCTCTCTGTTCACAGCCTTGTTCTTATTCGAAGCAGTGCAGCTTGTCTTGAATTGAATTCAATCGAGTTCCTTTCTATATGTCACGTTTGCGAGATGGTGGCGGACCCCAAAAAGCAGGCAGGAGAAGGGTGAACTTGACGAATTATATTTAATAAAACAGAAAACTGGATCCAAAACAAAGTGCTAACAACCAAAACTAATCCAAAGTAGCAAAACAAAACCATGACTGTGGCAAAAAACTAACAGGAACAGAACCATGACAGAAACAAACATGACAGGTGCAAGCAAACAAACATGGCAGTAGCCAAGAGCAACAATGACCCGACCCTGAGTGTTCGGGCAGGAGTCCAACTGCAGGGGGAGCCCTACAGTGCCACCTGTTGGTCCCAAACCAAATCATGACAGTACCCCTCCCTCAAGGGACAGATCCCAGATGTCCCAAAGTTGTCCAAAGGCTTGCCTCGCCGGAGAACAGGAACAAAAGCGATGGCGACCTTCGCCTCGCCAAAGAACAGGAACAAGAAGCGACGGCAACCCTTGCCTCGCCGGAGAACAGGAACAAAAGCGACGGCGACCTTCGCCTCGCCAAGGAACAGGAACAAGAATCGACGGCAACCCTTTGGCTGGGCTTGGCCTGACGTGGACGGAGTTCGACGTAGCGGGGGACACGGGACAGACGGACGTGAACAGGGGCTCGGCCTGACGTGGGCGTGGACGTGGAATGGCTCGTCATGGACGTGAATGCGAATCCGCTCGAACAGACACGTGACGAGCCTCGGCTCAACGTGGACGCGGACAGGGCTCGGCCCACCCTAGACGTGGCTTGACGAGACGAAAACAGGACAGCCGCATCACCAGCGCTGCCTGAAAGGGAAAAGGGTGTCGGCCGCTGACGCGCTCCGCCAGGCACATGGTGAAATAGGGACCAGTCCTTCATACCTGCGGGGTCCAGGTGGTTCGGTCATTCTGTCACGTTTGCGAGGTGGTGGTGGACCCCAAAAAGCAGGCAGGAGGGAGGAGCAGGGTGAACTTGACGAATTATATTTAATAAAACAAAGAAAACTGAATCCAAAACAAACAAAGTGCTAACAACCAAAACTAATCCAAAGTAGGAAAACAAAACCATGCCTGTGGCAAAAAACTAACAGGAACAGAACCATGACAGAAACAAACATAGCAGTAGCCAAGAGCAACAATGAGCCTACCCTGAGTGTTCGGGCAGGAGTCCTTTTATACAGCTAATAATTACATAATGACCAACAGGTGTGCAACTGCAGGGGGAGCCCTACAGTGCCACCTGTTGGTCCCAAACCAAATCATGACACTATACAGTCTGACAACAAATTTGATGAGTTGGCCTGTGGAGGATTACATTGGCACCAACCATTCTGTGTGGGGCAAAATTATTGTCTAGTAGTAGGAGACTGTAGAATACTGTACTTATTTTACTCTTATAATCTTCCATCCATCCATTTTCCGAACCGCTTGATCCTCACTAGGGTCGCAGGGGGTGCTGGAGCCTATCCCAGCCGTCTCCGGGCAGTAGGCGGGGGACACCCTGAATCAGTTGCCAGCCAATCGCAGGGCACACAGAGACGAACAACCATCCACGCCCACACTCACACCTAGGGACAATTTAGAGCATCCAATCAGCCTGCCATGCATGTTTTTGGAATGTGGGAGGAAACCGGAGCACCCGGAGAAAACCCACGCAGGCCCGGGGAGAACATGCAAACTCCACACAGGGAGGCCGGAGCTGGAATCGAACCCGGTACCTCTGCACTGTGAAGCCGACGTGCTAACCACTGGACTACCGGGCCGCCCTCTCTTATAATCTTTATAAAGTTATTCATTTTTGATTGATATTGTGTCTATTACAATTAGGCACAAACTTGGAGTCTTTTAATTTACTTGTTTTCGAGCAAATGTCATAATTTAGCAGTATCAAATAATTATTTGTACAGTACAGCTAAAAGGCTGAATAAAGACGAGTGGGCTGGATGCATGGAACACATTGTATACGTTAACCCTGCTTTTCTTTTAATAGACGCGGTGGCAGTGAGCGCCACAAGCCCACCGGATCGGTCAGGTTTGGGGTTGCTCCCCTTCACTCCTGCGCTCCTTTTGGTAGTGGAGAATAGAGCTAAAATAGAGTCGACTCTTTTGGTAATGACGGTGCACGGTGACTGCGCGCAACTCCTTTAGAGGGGGGGACCCTCACGACGAGGACAGCGTGCAAAACTGTCATCGGAGGGTTTCAAGGGCGTTGAACAGGCCAACGTTTATGTAACGATAATTCCGTTTCATCTAGCATGCTATATAACCAAATACAATACATTGGTCTTAATTTCCCTTTGTTTTGCCCCAAATCGCATACTTTGATGTTAGCAGACACACATTGTTCATGATTCTGGAAATTTGAGTTCCTGGGATTTATTATTTGTTTTATTATTATTATTATCTGAATTGATGCAGACACACAGGGCAATGAGACAATGAATGTGACATGGACTGAATGAGTAATATAAAAGGAAAAATGCCCATGAGTCGTAGTAAAAAGAAAACAAGAAAATGCATTTACTTCCATTTAAATTTGTAAAAAAAATGTATATCTTCTTTTTATCTACCTATGTTTCATATTTCACAAAGACAAAACAACCAGAAATGCAAGATTGTTTCATTTAGTGGGTTTCATTTTTGAGAAATAGACTGCAAGCAAAGAAATCTGGGTTCAGAAGGTGAGTCCGAAACAAATTTTGGAATAAGAGTTAATATCCATTGTTGGTGAACGTGGATTTGAAAGAACTTCCACAAGGTACTCATTCATCATTTGTGTGTTTGTTTGGAGAGCTGGAGGAAATCAAAGGAAGTTCATTCTCAATTTTACTGGCTGTCCAAGAGAGGACGTGGCTTGTAAAGGAATGCAAAGCTAATTGGTCCACAAGTGGCCCTCCTTTGGCGAGCCTACCACACAGGCAGGTATAAATGGGCTTTGGCTGAACCAGGAGATGATCATTCTTGAACGTCTCATCCAGTCAACAATCTGCTTGGGGTAAGTTGAAGAACGCTTGCATTTGTTCCAGGGTCCATGCATCTTCATGCACTGCTGCAAACATTGAAATGTGTAATATAAGCCAGAGTGATGTGCTCCCCAGAGACATGAAGACCCAACAGCAACTTCACGTGGTCACCCCGGTCAGAGAGAGCCTCGCCCTGACAAAAGTGGCACGAACCCCAGTTTGCCTCAAACTGGACTCGTCCCAGCCTACAGGCTCCTTTAAGATCAGGGGCATTGGACACCTGTGCAAAACTGTAAGCCATAGTCATGCTTTGTTTTTTTTCTTCTTAGTGTCAGAAATGGACAAACTCAAGTTAAGATAAAAACACTTTATGATTGTTTCATTTTGCATTTAATCTGTAGTGGGCTGAACAAGGGTGTGAGAGGTTTGTCTGCTGTTCAGGTGAGTGCTGCCCCAAGATGAGTTTTCATTTTCCATTGGAACTCTGTTTAAATATTTCACGTACAACTTATTCCAACAGGAGGAAATGCGGGGATGGCTGCGGCCTATTCAGCCCGCAAACTGGGAGTACCTGCAACCATCGTGGTGCCCAGTGTTACGCCAGAGTCCACAGTGGACCGTCTGCGGCACGAGAGGGCTACTGTGGTCATCCACGGCAAGGTAGGCTAATCATTTATTGAATTGCACTTGACCTGACGTGAAACGAGAACCCCGAACAAGAATCACAGGTGGTTCTTTTTCAGGCTCTGAATGAAAGCATTGAGTACGGACAGCAGCTTGTGGCGAACAACCCGGGCTGGATATTCATCTCTCCCTTTGATGACCCCCTCATCTGGTGAGTCTATATGAGAAATAATTTTAATAATATATAACATATCGTGCATTCTCCACCTTCTCTCCAAAAGGAAAAAGTTCTAAGACACACGGGGAAGCATTACATCATGCACATATGCTTTATTAGACCGACTGCCACAAAAAGGAAAAGAAAATCTACATATTTCAGAAATCTTTTAAAAGCTTGTTTAACCCCAGTTTTGGTAAGCCCGCACCATTATTGGTTTGGTTTGTTTTGTTTATTGAACATAAAACATATACAGTAATAATTTGACAGAAAATAAGGTAAATAAAATAGTAAAAAGAAAGAAATCAGTCTTCATTCAACACAGTTATTATGTGTCATTTATTGAATTGCACTTGACCTGACGTAATAACACAGTTATTATGTGTTGAATGAACAGGAAGAGGAAATTTCAAACTGAATTCATCATTTTCGTCAGCTCACTGTGTTTTGACAAAAAGTCAGAAATGAATTAAGTATCATTTTGGACTTGTAGAACTTTATTGACCAGTTAGAGACTTATTACACCCAAATGGACACAAAAAAACAACCGACTTCATAAATACTATGTACAGCAACAGCTTTTTCCCAGTAATCCTGAAACCTAGCAGAATAACAGTCGACACGGCCACATTAATAGATAACATATTTATAAATAAGATTGACCATAAAATGGAAAGTGGACTTCTCATTAATGACATAAGTGACCACCTACCTGTTTTTGCAGTTTTTCATCATTATTTTGATAGAAAAGCTAAGTCAACAACTCACATAACAGAAATAAGACTAAGAACCCAACGCTCCACCGACGCCTTTAAGCAAGACCTAGAAAAACAAAACTGGACCGAGGTCTACTCAAACGAAGACCCAAATACAGCGTTTGAAGTATTTCAGTCTACCATAATCTCTTTATATGATAAACATTTTCCATTAACTAAAGTCTCCAAAAAGTATAAAGACCCAAGTAAGCCATGGATAACGAAAGGCATAGAAAACGCATGTAAAAAGAAAAACAATTTATATAAATTGTTTTTAAAATTGAGAACTGAAGAAGCAGAAAAAAAATATAAGACCTATAAAAATAAACTAGTAAATATTATAAGAACCAGTAAAAGAGATCATTATCATGCACTATTAGAGCAGAATAAAAGTAACACACAAGAAATATGGAAGATACTTAACCAAGTAATCAGAAATAGTCCTAAAAAAATGTATTATCCAGAGTATTTTATCAAAGGCAAAAATAATATTTTGGAAAAAACTGCAGAAATAGCAACTGAATTTAATGAGTATTTTGTCAACATCGGCAGTAACCTAGCAAAACAAATTCCTGATCCAACAAACTTGTTTGAAATAGATAGATATGTAGAAAAAAACTCCTCCACGATGTTCCTTACTGCTGTAAAACAAGAAGTATCAAATATTATAAAAACTTTTAAAAATAAAAAGTCAACTGATTGCTTTAATATTGACATGACAATAATAAAGCAGATTATAGAATATGTAGTGCGACCTTTCACGCACATATGCAACCTGTCATTCAAAGCTGGTATCTTTCCATCAAAAATGAAAATTGCTAAAGTTATTCCAATCTATAAAAGTGGAGAAAGACATCGGTTTACAAATTATAGACCAATATCACTACTACCACAATTTTCAAAAATATTAGAAAAACTATTTTCTCGCAGACTTGATAGCTTTATACAAAAGCATGCGCTGTTAAGTGAGAATCAATATGGCTTCAGGGAAAAACGGACCACCTCAATGGCAGTTATGGAGTTTGTGGAAGCAATAGCCACTAATATAGACAACAAAGAATTTACTGTTGGGGTTTTCCTAGATCTAAAAAAAGCTTTTGACACAATAGATCACAGTATATTATTGAAAAAACTAGAAAGATATGGCATTAGAGGTGTATCTTATAAATGGATAAAAAGTTATTTAGAAAACAGATATCAGTACGTGCAACTCAACAATAAAAAAACGAATCAACTAAAAATCACTCACGGAGTTCCTCAGGGGTCAGTGCTTGGTCCAAAACTCTTCATCTTATATATAAATGATATCTGCAAGGTCTCAAAACAATTTAAATGTGTCCTATTTGCTGATGATACAACCTTCTACTGTTCTGGAATAAATCTGAAACAGCTCCTGACAACCGTTGAAAACGAATTAAACAAATTAAAAAACTGGTTCGACAGAAATAAATTGTCACTTAACCTGAAAAAATCGAAGTTAATTGTTTTTGGCACAAGACCAATCAAACACCAAGCTAAAATTATGGTAAACTCAATTGAGATAGAAAGAGCGTATGAAACCAAGTTTCTCGGATTAGTAATAGACTCAAAACTATGTTGGAAGCCACATATCGATAACGTAAAAAGAAAAATAGCCAAAACCGTAGGGATCCTCTACAAAACCAAGGAAGTGCTAAATAAGAGATCTTTGTACACATTATACACTTCATTATTATTACCATATATGACCTACTGTGTGGAAATATGGGGAAATGCCTGCAAAACAAACACACTCCCTATTCTCAACCTACAAAAAAAAGCAATTCGAATTATTAATAGATCAAAATATACGGAACCCACAAATCCACTATTTATCAAATTAAATACGATGAAATTTTATGACCTGGTTGACTTTAAAATCGCCCAATTAATGTACAAAGCACACAATAACCTGCTCTGCCAAAACATTCAGAAGTTTTTCGAAATTCGAGAAAGCAGCTATGATTTAAGAGGTACCAACTTATTCAAAAAACTCAAAACAAGAACAAACATCAAGCAAAGAAGTGTATCTATCAAAGGTGTTAATCTGTGGAATAATCTCGAAACGGCCTTGAAAATGAGTAAATCGCTTGCTGAGTTCAAAAACAAATTCAAAAAAATAGTACAAACAACCTACATCAATCAGAGTTAAAATGATAAATTCAAAACATTAAATATAATGATAAATCAGAACTAAGTTGATAAATAGAGAAAGGTATATAAATATCCATTATGAATACAAGAGAAAATTGACACAAGAGTGTCAGGGTGTGGAAGTATATAATCCCGATACAAACCAAAAGTTGTAAAAATATCACGGTTAAGGGTAAAGTATGAGCCTTAATGGAGACTTCTTTCTTCTTACTTTTTTCTTTTCTGATTGATATAAAAATGATTTATTAGATACAATCACATAACGGGGTAGGACTAGATAAGTTTTTTACTTCTTCCTACTCCCTTGAACATAATAACTGTGTTGTATGAAGATTGATTTCTTTCTTTTTTTATCTACCTTATTTTCTGTCAAATTATTACTGTATATATGTTTTATGTTCAACAAACAAACAAACCAACCAAACCAACCAAACCAGATCACTAAACAACTGGAGTTTCTGAGTTTAATGAATCAGACACTGATGACACAGCACTTTGTTTTAAGTCATTTTTGTTTCTGTTGTTTTTGATTTCAACTAAAAATGTTTTGTGCTGGTTAAGGAGTACTACTGTATGGGAAAAGATATTTCACAGGGGGCACACCACTGAAAAAAGGTTCAGAATCACTGATTTAGGGCACATTACATTGTGTGGTTGGTCTAAAATCCAATAAGTCCAAACCAAATTGTTCAATTTCACTTATCCCCCCCACCCCCACCAAATATTATTTATTTGTTGCAAATAATGCATCTTTGTTCATCTACGCCAGTGACATATAGCGACAGCCAGGCAGAACAGTCAAAAGCTCTTCCACAAGATGGAAGAAGGTACAATAAACTTGTGGATCCATTTCTGCAGCAGAATAATAGCTGTGTTCAGATAAACAGGAACAGATTTCACACAAAGTATAACTAATCCGTTTCTAAGGTCCAGTAAACATTCTGTTATGACTGCTTCATACAGGTCAAGAATCAAAGACAACTAGCTAACTTATGAATGTTCTCGCCAATGCATGCCGAGCTAATGTTCCTGAAGTAGAATTGACGTCGATGTTGTGCTGCGTTTCTAGGGAGGGCCACACATCTCTGGTGCGGGAACTGGAGCAAAACATGAAAGAGAAGCCAGGCGCCATCGTGCTGTCGGTGGGAGGTGGCGGGCTGCTCAATGGGGTAGTGGAGGGCCTGCGGCGTGCCGGCTGGGCGGACGTGCCCATTGTTGCCATGGAGACCGTCGGGGCTCATAGCCTTAATGCAGCCATGAAGGCAGGGGAGCTTGTCACCTTACCTGCTATCACCAGGTACACCAGCTACGATTGGTGTCAAGTCAATACATTGCGTGTGGGTGTTTGCGGCTAAAGGCAGTTTTGTTTTTCCAGTGTTGCCACCACACTAGGCCTGACAAGGGTCTCTGCACAGACTCTTAAACTGGTGCAGGAGCACACGGTCTTATCAGAAATAGTCACAGACCAGGAGGCCATAAAGGCCGTGGAACGCTTCTTAGGTGGGTACCAACTATACCCGATTGGTTCAAAATCAAAAACAGACGTGACATTGACCTCTTCTGTGGGTTCCTCCATGTGCAGATGATGAGAAGATTCTGGTGGAGCCCGCGTGTGGTGCTGCTCTCGCGGCGGTGTACAGTGATGTCATCAAAAGGCTGCAGGATGAGGGCAAGCTGGAGAGGCAGCTGGGCCCTGTGGTCCTTGTTGTGTGTGGAGGCAACAACATCAGCATGGAGCAGCTACAGAGGTTGAAAAAACAAGTTGGTCTTCTCTAGCATTGCCTCGCTTCTTTTTAGTGTCTTCCCCCCGCCCCCCCTTCCTGCCTATCCATCATCTCCTCGCAAAAACTGTTCCATTTTCCATATGCTCCAGAGACCAAATCATTCCAGACTGTGAAATACTTAGTGAGCACAGGGACTGACATATGTAGAGCTGCGTTGCAGAAAGGGTGTTGTCTTTACATATAATTGGAACCACTGTAGAAAAACAAAACCAATAGATCTGTGCTTGTTTTTGTACTATAATGAATGAATAAATTATATTTCTGAATATTACATCCTTCATTTCTTGATGATGATTTGAGGAATTGAAAAATAACAACTCCCACTCTCTCTTTCTCGCTCTCACTCTCTCTCACACACACGCACACACACAATTTATTATTACATAAATAGTACAATTGGACTGGTTTTCATTTCTCCAATGTTATATTTGCCCACCAGATAACATACATTTCCTTATCTGAAGCATCCTTTGCTCTTTCTTGCAAGTGTGCCTTGCAACTGTAATGATGTGTCACGTTTGCGAGGTGGTGGTGGACCACAAAAAGCAGGCAGGAGGGAGGAGCAGGGTGAACTTGACGAATTAGATTTAATAAAACAGAGAAAACTGAATCCAAAACAAACAAAGTGCTTACAACCAAAACGAATCCAAAGTAGCAAAACAAAACCATGACTGTGGCAAAAAACTAACAGGAACAGAACCATGACAGAAACAAACATGACAGTTGCAAGCAAAGAAACAAAAAGCAACGAACAAACATGACAGTAGCCAAGAGCAACAATGACCCAACCCTGAGTGTTCGGGCAGGAGTCCTTTTATACAACTAATAATTACATAATGACCAACAGGTGTGCAACTGCAGGGGGAGCCCTACAGTGCCACCTGTTGGTCCCAAACCAAATCATGACATGATGTGTGTCGCTGTCACGTTTCAGGAGGGCTATTTTTTTAATGCATTCTGATACAGCTACTAATTACCTGACGTCTTATATTATGTACTTAGTAAACTAAGTACCAACATAGTAAAGTAATTTAACTTGAATATTTTACCATCATTTCTTTTGGTGTTTAAATGTTTAAAAAATTCAATCCCCCAAAATTTCAATATGATATACTGTATATTTTTACAGAGTTGTAAAAACATATAGCATTCTTTTCTGTCCTATGGCCGGAGGAAAACTGAGCACCCACAATTCAAATCCAAATGGATGGATGATGGATGGATGGAGAAATACTCATTGGAAAATAGTCTATGAAAATCAATACTCTTATCAATTTGAAAACGTGTTGTGTAAACCTATAGTCGTTTAAAAGGTCAAACAACTGCAAATAATATTTGATTTGTATATTTCAGACTGAGGTAGCAGTTTTAAAAAAGAAACTCATCTATGATTGAATTTTTGTTGTCATTTTCCACCAGCTTTAGGGCAGCTCACAACTGTTGCTATGGACAAATAAGACAAAGACAATGAGGTTGGTGTATATGTTACACTTACCACAAGCGAAACAGTACATAGTGTACTGCACAGTGTACATGTTGCATCGCAAGATCTCACTCTGCAACTGACACATACCTCGGTGACCTAACACGCACATGGCATGCAACAGAAGATCTCTATGGGTCAGTGACATGTTTCATGACACGCTGTAATTTTACACTCATCTGGTGTTGGTTGGATAGGCCGATGGATTGAGGATGTGGTCCATTTCCTGACTTGTCATTGGTCAGGGGGTGAGGCCTATTTGAATGAAATGTGACAGCCTACCATTGGCCTTTTAATTTTTTTTATTTTATTTTAAAACATGACTCATGAGACTCACTAAACTCAACATCTGTTATACACCACCAATGCTCGTAGGCAACGGCTAGGCTGTGGAATGCAACGAGAAGCTGACATTGCACTGTGTATAAATGAATGTATAAATTATGTAAGCCCTTTAGTCTATGGGAATGAATGGCACTGAACATACCAAAGGAGACTGCTGAGTACATGAATGAGATCCAGTGCGAACTGGTCTGCTCTAGTATGCGGCACTGTAAAGGTGTCTGGTATACAAGGGTTACGAGTGATGTAACACAAGCCAGTCAAGGGGCCATACATTAAAAAAAAAAAAGAAAAGCATGGCATATAGTGGACAAAACATGTTTCCCACGTGAGCAGCGTCTATGATGCTCTGAAGAACAACCCAATTTGTTATGCGTAGCAAAACCCACTGACGGAGTCCCAGTCGGCAGGTTTCAAGTTCAACAGAGCAGGAAGGAAGTCACAATGTTTGTACATGAAGACGTCTTTATTGTGACACAGAAATCTCAAATGCCATGATTCTTTACATCTGTATGTATAATCCATTTTAGATGTTAACTTTCCAATGTGCAGAGGTAAGACCGTAAAAGTTACCGGTAAGTTAATGCAACCATAAATAATTGTAATAAATATCAAGTAAATGTACAGCACATTTTATCTCAACTCCCCCTCCTATGACCAAGTCCTTTACGTCGCCCATCTAATTCCCCCTTGGGAGGGAGTAGAAGCAAGAGCGTCCCCAATAGCAGCGGTATATTCCACTCTCAAAAAAACAATCAAAACTGAAGTCTCTGGCATGTCAACAAGGCAATGTGTCACATATCAGTTCTGTCGTCTTATTTGCTTTGAACGGGTCAAATTGTTTTACTCGCACAAGAAAACATGTTGCACCATGAGCTGTAGAAAATTAATCCGTCCGAGTATGAGACAAGTGATTTCTCAAAAAAAGAATAAAATAAGACCACAGCAAACTCGATATCCAACTGGCATCACATAGTTTTTTTTTTTAAAGAATCTTTTCTTGGAAGAATAGTGCAAATCAAAACAAAAGGTGAAATAGCAATGAATAAAAACTACACTCAAACATAACAGTCTATTTACATTAGATATTTTTACACAAATAAACATTTGGATATGGGTCTTAAAAACAAACAAACAACAACAACAAAAAATCTTGTTCTTCCATGAAAGAAAACGGTTACAAGGCAAAACTGAAGCAAACTTACTGCCTCCTCCCCCAACCACCAGCAAGTGTATGAGTGTAGATTGTGCATGTTGGGGAGAGGGAGTGGGGTTGTTTCACATTCAGGAGCGAAAGCACACAGGTGGGAGGGGCTGCTCATGAGAACACGGTCTCCCCCCCGTCCTGTCTCACAACACAACTCGTACCGTTCAACGCCAAAGCAACTTGTGGGCCAAGAGTCGATGGACCCCCATGATGCCAAAGCTGGAAAATGAATTATTCTCTTATTCAGGTGGAACGATGACTTAAATACCATCTCTTCAGAGTCTTAGTAAGACTGGTTCAAGTTTTATCGCCATACATTTGTCCATTCTTTTCTTATTTGTAATCAGCAACTTCATAATAGCCCATACAACACGATTCCTCTTTCATACATCAAACCAACTCCAATAATTTTGTGTTTGCAGCTTCACTCGGGCTTTCATTTCAGTGTAAAGGCGTGTTTCACAACATGTCCCCGCTGATGGAACGCAGGAGGCGGCAGCTGGGTAACGCATTTGCAATTTGGATGGAAGCCTTTGCACTGATTAAATTTTTAGCGCTACGCTCCCAACTTGTCTCACTGCAGAGGTTTCAGCACATACATTAGAGTCAGGTTGTATATTAATCGAAAAGCTCGGGGGAGTGATCATTAACCAGTGTAATAGTTGTTTCACTCCTCACTGTGACTAGAACAGATGCTCATCAAATGTGTAGGAGTTTAGTGATGATCGTCCCGGGTATCAGCAAAAACGGAGTAAAAACGAATCATGAAGAGAATGTCAAGAACAAAGTCGGGGGTTAACATGCAAAGCATTGAAAGCTACTAAAATCAAATCGTGACTTTAATAGAGCAGATCAGAGGGAAAATCTCTGAGGCGGGTTGCAGGGTGCGGGTGATGGATGGAGCGAGTCAGGAGGTTCATGAAGGGGGGGCGGGGGGCTGGCATCAAGTCTTAGCCACTGAGCGGGTCCTCCCGATAGTGAATGGCATAGCGTAGTTTCTCCAGCATCACGTCCAAAGAAGTGTACTGAGGCAGTTTGACCATAAACATACAGGTCTCCACGCGGATGTAGCGAGCGTCCGTCTGACCTGCCATGCATAGAAAGAAGATATGACACAATTGCTGACTACACGACTTATGTAAAGTATAATATAAACCAGTAATTACCAGGCACCGTGGCGTTGCACATTAGTGTGTCATGTGAAATCATCAGGTGTGCCGTGGGATTAAATACAACTGTTCATATATCTATTTATTTATTTTTTTACACTACAAAGAATACCTATTTGTTCATCTACCTATGCCAGTGACGTATAGTGACAGGCAGAACAATTAAATGCTCTTCCCCCAAACGGCAGAAGGTACGGCACAATTAACCTGTGTAACCACCTGTGGCCATTTATACACCACATTAACACTTCAAGTGAGACAGCAGTGTTTCGCCATGGATTAATACTACTCACGAGTAGCATGAGGCTATACAATGCAAGTTACTATCCTTTTACTTAGTTACTTTTACTGGGGATCCATCCAAACTGAATCTGTTTGGCTTGATGTGTGTGTGTGTGTGTGTGTGTGTGTGTGTTGGGGGGGGGGGGGTGTACAGTGCCAGGGTTCTAATCAAGCAAAGTCAAACATCATCTCCCAACAAAACATCCCTAATTTCACTCTTACATACCACAAAGTACATTTGTAAGGACATTGAGATGATCATCATTATTTGAGTACATATTCTTTTTGTGACAATTTCATTTTGGTAATGTGCCATGAGATTTTTCAAAAGGAAAATATGAGCCTTGCCTCAAAAAATATTTGGAGGCACCGATCTGAGCAGCACGTATTAATGGTACAGGCTGAAGCCCGCGAGTTTGTGTGTTATGAAAGTGAGCTTGACTGCTTGATAAAAGTGAATCTTGCGTCCGTCACACGAGTGCAAAGCATTCATATTGTGCTGAGGCCTACTGCTTCCAAATGTGCTTGGGCTAAGGACGTGTACGTACTGTGTTCCCCTTCTATATCGTGCTTCATCGTTAATGTCCCGCCATACAACAGATTTTTAAGTGATTGTTTTGGGGTTTTTTTAAAGGATTTTTATAGTATATAGTGGTGACTTGAGATACAAGTCCATAATATTGACCTTTATAAAAATGTACAAGTATTGACATAATTAATTAGATTCACAAAGTTTTTGTCATCCTGCATCAGTCGAATGGCCATTGTGCTAACTCCTTCTGGTGTGAGGGCCTCGCCCGCAAACAGAATGATACCGTGTTCAATGTCTGAACTCATGGGATAAGGAAAATCCGCAAATAATTGACACATTTGTTTGCGTTGAAATACCGGTATATGCTTTTTTTTTAAACTCCCAAAAAATATTCAAGTCACTCATATCTCAAGGCACCACTGTACAGGAAAGTCAGAAGAGAGTTATGCACCATAAGTGTAGCATTCCGTTATACCACGGATGGAGTGATGGATGGTGTCTTCAGGTTTATAATTACCATAACATCGATGCTTGAATTCCATTAGGCCATCTACGGCAAGTGATAACGAGTTCAGTTTGTCTGCACTAGTTTCAGCAAAGGCCATGTCAAATTCAAAGATGACAAGATGAGAAGCTACTACTGTACTAAAAAGAGTGTCATTCAGCAACAACAGCCCCCTTGTTAAATGACATCGATGCTGATCACCGTTACCTGCTGCTCCATCAGGTGGAGCAATCTTCATGGGGTATGGAGGGACGTGGGCCGTATCGGGTCCTCCGTCCTTGCAGGGACAAGTGAAGGGGATACGTTCCTGGTTGCAGGCAAACTTGATGAACTTGCAAAGCTCCTCCTGAGTGAACATCTCCAGAGCGGTCCAGAAGAACTCAATGTGCTGGTCCGTCTCCATCAGACCCACCTGATACATGGTGTGAGCCTATCAAAAAAGGTAAGATGTGATCAGGAATACAAACTACCACTGATCCATTAACATTATTTGATTCATATAGCATGTAAGACTGGTAAACCTTGAGGAATTCCAGGTTAATGTAGGGCAAGCCACAGGTCCGCAGCTCCATCTCCAGTGGGCTGAGCATGGTTAGTAGCTGCAGGGGAATTATGGAAGCCAACCCCGCACGCACCGCTGTCATGCACTCAACATTCTGCAGCTCCCTCAAACGAAGGCCCTGTACTGCCCGTGCGTACACATTCTTATTCTCCCAGCTACAAACACAAGAACATTCAGGATATGTAAACCAAACACAGTACAGTGAGTTAAACTGTTCATTTAACAAAAAATATCTCCAATAATCACCTGACAGTGAGGTTTCGCCCTCCTTGACAAAGCTCCACCTCCTCACCAGTCATGGTGATGTAGGTAAAGGTGCAGCAGGGCCTGCTGGGAGAGTCGGGACTCTCGCCCGAATGGTGTTGGGAGGAAATCTCAGCACAGAGTGCCTCCAGCTCAGCATCATCATTCACCTACACAGCGTAAACAGTTGAGACATTACGAGACGGAATTGCCGCTAACAGTTAAACTGGCGAAAGGAGATTGACACAAATTAAGAGGACAGGTACTATTTCTTACATTTTCAAACTTCTTGACATAATTGTACGTGAGCATATCTGCTTCCTGTAGGTCCTCCTCTGGGTCGAGGGCCTCGCCCACCAGACCTTTCCAAAAAGAGCTCAGGAGGTCCAAAGGAAGGGGCACATCTGCACGGATGGCGATGCCCAGAAGCTGACCAAAAAAGTGTAACAGCTGCTCCTCTGCATAGCTGATAGGACATGGGGTCAGGATGTACTTTCCCTAAGCAAAAAAAAAAAAAACAATAATAATTACCCCAATATAAATGATTTATGTACCAAGCTGATATAAAAGGGACACTGAGGTATAACTGACATTTAAATCCCTGGCCCCCAAACAAACACACACACAAACGCACACACACACCTTGGATTGAATCAACTACGCAACCTCACTTATACATTTGCACTAATGTACTGCATTTGCACTACTGTACATTCATAGCAAAATTCTGCAGATACTCTAAATCCAGTTTGTTTGGGTTTTTTTTGCACCAAACACCACTTAAAAATACTCTGTTCTCCAAGTGATTCTCACAATGACCAACATCATTACTGTTCAGTATATTGCCATTATTATGGTCATAGGCTGGTCATTGCCCTGTGCATACCTGTAAAAATATACACTCACGCTGACATGTATAACCATTCCTTATACATTGTATATAATGTACATGATATTTAATTATGGCACATGCCCTTCTGAGTTGAAGCTAATCTAATGTATGTTTAATTTTTTTTTTTGAACAGAATAGGAAATACTCCACAGACCGTGGGCATTACCTTGTTACGGTTGGCTGCAGCACTGGGACACGGCAGCAGCAGAGAAAGAGCGGAACTCTGTAACTCCTTGCATACCTGCCAGAGGAAGTGTCTGAAGGAACCACCTAATCGGACAGAAACACGGGTGCTATAATCTACTATAGCTATTGTCACAGTCGATCTGTTGTAAGTAAAAAGTAGATTATCCAACTGGTGCCGTGAACTTCCTCGCCGGTGAAACGGATGTTAAAAGCGTAGGTTGGGTCCCCTCCGCTGGCTAGTTTCACGCAAAGCTGTGACGACGGCATGCATGCAAGCTGACGTGCAGCCTGGCAGAAGTACGTGTTTTCTGAAGATCGAATTTCACCTGCAGGACATCAACAGGATGTCAGTAAAGATACGGCACATACAATATGAAGCTGTACAACAAATTGAAATAGTCTCTACCTCCCACAATCTCAAGAGGGTCCAATGTAATCTCTGGAGCTGCATGGTCGGCTGTTCGCTGTACTGTGGCATTCAGTACTCTGTTCATTACAGAGACTTTAGTGTCATAGTAAATCAGTCCTGCCAGCAAAAAAAAAAAAAAAAAAAAAAATCAAGTGTGAGTTAAAAGAAGACATTTGGGGAGAAGAAAAATTCCATCACTATCATCTGCTAAAAGTACCAAGGTCCAGCTCACCTTTTGCCTCACATAACAAGGTCGCAATGCTGTTCTGATAAGTGCACGTCTGTCTTAGCTCCACCAGTGGCAGGAAGAAACTCTCCAGTGTGTTGTTGAGCGACTGCAGCAGAGCAAAACGCAAGCGCAAGCTCTCTACAGACACATCTTCAAAACACATGCAAAAGGTTGTTAGAACTATTTATTTACTAGAGTCACTTACAGAGTAAGTACCTGGGGAAAGATACAGATGTTGAAGTGTGTTACTAACTAAGCAGGCAGGCCACACGTGGATCGACACAATCACTGGGCTCCAGGTAGACTTCGTGGGGATGTAGTCGGGCTGGTGTGATAGCAAGGTGACGACACAGCCTATTGATGTACTGGACCAACGCAAAGTCCATTTCTAAAGTCCACTTCCTACAAGTTTTCTGGGCATGCCGTGTATCAATACAGGTGCACCTGATGAAGATAAAGATTAACGGTAACATTGTTGGATCATTATCCAAAGACTATAAATGCATATTAATAAATTACAAGGTACTGAAAAGCAGGATACACATTTACATTATAATCCAAGAGACTGCATAAATAAATACTGTGTGTATTTATAGAACATGTATAGTATGTTCTGGGAAGCCAGCATGTGACAGTCTAGACATTACGTCAGACCGGGCCATGTTAAGAGGGGTCTGACATTGCCAGTCTCACCTTTCAAAGTGGAGGTCATAGCCACATGCCAAAATTGCCCTCCAGATGCTGCGGATGTCCTGCTTGGCTCGGTCAACCGCAAACCTATGGAAGCCCTCCAAAGTCAGGTACTTCTCCTCTGAGACTATAGAAAAGAAACGTGTGTGTGAGAGGCAGCTCAGCATTTCCTAAAAATCAACCGAAACATAAGTGCTCTAAACCAAACAGTATTCATATTTCAATTTCAAACAAGTTTCATTCTGAATGTGAAAGGTTGAAGATCACCATAACACCAAATATTCATTCTGCAGGATGTCGCGTTACGGAAATGTCAAGTTATGCATTGTCTCTGGTATTTTATTGTGTTTCGATTATTGAAGAACCTTCAAGTTTTTTAGCAGGAGACTTTTCCACATCTTTCTCATCAGGTCTGGATTTCTCTGGAGATTTGGGTTTAAGCACTGTCTTTTTCTCACTGAGCGCAGTCCTAGCAGAGATAGTGAACAACACATTCCATTTGAAATTCACAAAAGCACTCATGAACTAAACGCTAAGGAAAAATGTACATCATGCACTCTTACCTTACACTGTTGAGCACAGACCTTTCCTTAGTGGGAGGTTTGGTGATTGGCCTCTTGGTACTTACTACCTTGCCTTGATGCTGTTCTTTTCCCGCCTTGCTGTATTTGTTTTTATTGGGTTTGGGAATGCCATACTTTCTTAGAATCTGGTTGAAAACAATTAATTTTTATAACCATGATCAAATGTGGAGACTTGTTACTTTGAGGTGCTGGAGCAAGAATATTAACATTTGGGGTAGAGATGCGGCTACACTTTCAAAATGCTTTTCAATAGTCCAGCTTATTCAAGATTTCCTGCATATGGTTATTTACCTGAGTGAGTTGGTCTTCAAGTACTTTCTTAGGAGGCCGTACATTGGTAAAGAAGGTGTGCAGTAGATTGCCAGGGGTCTGAGAGTTGATTTGCTCTTTGCTGAGGTAAATATCAGACACTTTCACTGGCTTGGCAGGTGTGAGGCTGAGCATTTGTTCCGAGTGCATACAACTCTTAAAAATATCCATAAGAACGTCTCGAGCTCCGGGAATAAGCTTGTCACCTTGGAAAAAAGATGAATGAACATTACACCATGACAAATAATGTTGCAAAGCGTAACTATTCATGGTCAGATACAAACCTCGAATGGATTTGTCCAGAAAATAGTCTTCCAGAGCAGAGCTTCCCTGAGTGTCAAACAGACTTTGGTTAACGCTTGAGGCTGTAAGGATCTCCTCGTTGGTCAACTCCATTAGCTCCTCTTCACCTTCCAGACTGGACAAACCAATCAGGTCACTGCTGTTAAAGAGACTGGCACGTATTTTTTCCACTTTGGCTCGAGAACGCACCTGGAATTGATAATAAAGGAATAAGCAAAATGGAGAATTAAACACAGAATAAAAACAAAGGTACCGGTATTTCTTTTATAACACAAAGGTATTTAGCTCACCTCAATAACAGCATAACCTTTGATTGGCCTCGCCAGGACTGCATTGCTCTCCTGTGAGGTGACCGTGTGCATAGAGCCTCCATCTGACACTGACGGTGTCTCCGCACTTTCCACAGGCTCCCCTAAGCTGCCAAGACTCCCCAAGCTTCCTGTGCTACAAAGAGAAGTATCCAGACTCTCCTGACTAGAAACAGTCTGTGGTTCGTGGGAGCCCTGCTGGGGGTGGTTTCCAGCGGACGCTGCTGCGGCGGAGTTGACAGCCGGGACAGCTAATTGTTCCTGATCGACAGAAAGTTCACTGGCGGTGCGAGAGCGTCCCTGCGAGGAGCTGCAAATGGAGGTCTGGCTGGTCGAAGCTGATGCGCTCACACTAAGAGCTGGGGTAACGCTGCTGGAGCTGTCAGGACTCTCAGGACCTCCGCCGTGGGCGAAAGGGCGCTCAGACTCAGTGCTCACTTTGCCAGCCTGAGGGCTTGTAACTCGAGCCCCTGATTTAGTTTTCTTCGGGTCCTCTTCCTGCAGAGGTATGTACACTTCATCTTTGAAAAGCCCTCCGTGCGCATTGCAAGCCCGACGGATAGCATTACGAACCACTGCCTCTTCTAGGTGCATAGGGATACCCGAAAGCACCAAAAGGCGGCTGTGGGCTGTCGGACCCACCAAAGCTTGGCAAGCGTCTGTCACTGCATCACTTGTCACACTCAAACCCTGGGGATCCTTATTTGCAAGATGTCTAAGAATCATCAGAAGAGTGAGGCAGCGGTGGAACCACAGCATGTCTTCAGGTTTGCTACCCGCCATGTTCAGCAGGGCACTGTCACTCTCTGACAGACGGGCACCTCCACTCCCCCTTTTACCGGAGACCACTGCAGCCACTGCAGCCGCTGCTCTCTCGCGCTTCATCTTTACCTTCTTGCGTTTGGACAGCAGGCTGGGACTCTGTGGGGTCTGGCCAGGGGATGATGATGATGACGACGAAGAATCACTCAGGTTAGGGGCACTGGTGGAGGTCAGGGTTCCAACTGTGGAACCTCCAACATTGAGAGGCAGTGTCACCTCTGCCACAGCGAGACAGACCTCCATCAGAGCGTGGAAGTAGGTGGAGAACCGACTCTGCTCTGCTGCCAATGCCAAAGCAACACCTCCAGATGAAGATCCCCCAGTCCCAGCTCCTCCCGCAGTCCAGCCCTGAGTTTCACGATCGTAGAGCTTACGGAGTTCGGTCTGCAGGGCCATGAGTACTGCGAGGCAGGGGTTAAGCAGCAGAGCGATCGAGCTGGACAAGCCAGAAGGGCTTTTACGCTGTTCCAAGTGGTGAATCTTACGCAAGAGCTCAGCCAGCAAGTGAAAAATCAGTTCTTTGATGGAGGGAGCCAAATCTGTAGTCCAAAGTAAACCACCTAATACATAAAACACAGGCCAACACAGAAAACATTGAAAGCTGGTTATGTACAACAATGCAAGCCTATCAGAATCGCCTTTATTGTCATTGTATAGCATACAACGAAATTTGTAATATATAAATATGTATGATGCAGACTGTAAACACTTGTGGTGGTGATCATAGTCACAAATATGACGTGAAAGCATAAACCCCTGAATGGAGACACTCATACCAGGAATGTAAAGATCTTCAAATATCAACCACAAAAAGGCATATCATTACAGAGCCTGCATCATTGCTGCAAGTAGGCTGTTTTATGAAATGTGAATTCATTTCATTTAGGAAATTTCATAAATGAAATGAATTCACATTTCATAAAACAACAATTTCATTTTATTTATGAAATTTCATAAAACAACCTACTTGCAGCAATGATGCAGGCTCTGTAATGATATGCCTTTTTGTGGTTGATATTTGAAGATCTTTACATTCCTGGTATGAGTGTCTCCATTCAGGGGATTATACTTTCACATCATATTTGTGACTATGATCACCACCACAAGTGTTTGTACGGGTGGTTCATGAGCCCACAAAATTTGAGTGAGGATCTGCATAAGTGTTTAAAGTATGTCACCCACCGAGCAGTTCTACCACTTGCAGCAGTACAGACGACGGCACTGTGTCGAGCTCGTCTTCTGACCGCTCACTACTCTCTCCCAACTTCCATGTCAACAGCTGCTCGGCGAATGCCATGGCCAGAGGAAACTCCAGAGGCAGGGAATGTAGAACTACTACAGCACCAGGAGGGGGCGACACACCTACAATCAAGACAATAGTATCCAATGAATGATTCAACATACGCACAAATGATATGCAAAGGTGTAATTTAGTGAGTACATACCTAGCTTGATGTGCACTTTATCAGTGGGGATGATAACAGAGGGGTATTGGTTGGTGGTAGGCGGGGGAGTAAGGCCTGTGTTGGCAGGTGAGGCATCCAAAGGATAGCACACAGCCTCCATCAGATTAAGCTGCCCATTTCGGCAAACTTTGTGACCCAGACCATACAGCATTACCCGTGCCCAGGGAGCCTTGTACAGGCTAGAGCTAATAGGGGGGAGGGGGGAGGATGTTTCACATTATTAGCAGGGGATAATAAACAAGGTTTGTAGTGATTTGCTGAAAAAAATACACTGGCAGTTATCTTACTCTTTGCGGCAGCCAAGTTGGCTCTCTTTGCAAGATACGATCACAAATGCGGCCCCTGGAAAACTGACATCTATGCTCACTTTTGACTCCGTTACAGGGAACTCCTCAGATGTAAACTGCTCTGGTGCATGCTGTAAACAACAACTTTTCATTTAATGTTAGCCCGGATTTACTCAAGTTATTTGAATCATTGATGGGCAGAGCAAACCTGAAGGAAACAGCAGATCTGTTTAGTTAGCTCAAGTAAGCTTTCCTCTCCTTGATGCAAGGCACGAGTGATGGCCACAGTTAGCCACTCTCGGATGGGTTGAGAATTGCCCTGGTAAAATAGGTCCGTGGGAGAGCAACTTTGGTCTTGAAGGTTGTGAAGCACAGACTGGGCCAGGAGGATCGAACCAGAACTAATAGTGCCATCTGTAGGAAGATGAATGTTAAAGGCGGTAGGAAGAGGGGCCCACAGACAAAGATGTGCTTATTTCTACATTATTTTACCACTCACCAGGGAGGGGTGGAGCCAGCAGCTGATTAGACAAAAGTTGTAGGTGTTCCAAGGTGATGTCTCGGATCGCAGGTATGTGGAAGAGACGAGTGAATGTGTGGGGATTTTTCGGGGCATAGATGTTCAGTAGGGCCATTCGGCAATATAAACGAGCCAGTGCGCTCTCAGAGCGAAGTAGCTCCCTGTGAAAAATGAGAAAAAGAAAAATCAATAAAATGTTAGCATGCATTTCTGTGCTAGTAAGGTCAAAACATACCTGTGAATCTGAATGTTGCTGCTGTCTAAAGAGACTAAGCCACTGGCTGCAGTACGTCGAGATCCAGCAGGCGGCCGCTCCAGAATTTCAATAGGGTACCAGTACCTCACCAGCACGCCCTCACTGCGAAGGTAGGTTTCCACCTGGACAAGCTCATTCAGCTAGATGGGGGGAGGAACCAAACACAAAATCAAGCAACATTTAAGCCGGTAGTGGCACAATGCAATGAAACGTATTGCACTTACAGAGTCAACATCCAACACTACTCCATGCAAGCCAAAAGTCTTCAACATGCCCCGGATGGCAAACTTGGGTAGTGCTGTCCCCCCTGTAGTGCTATTGGTATTGTTGCTGTCCGTACAGCGGATGACCACAGTCAAACCTATTATAAGATACAGAATAGGAGGTAAAATAAAACATAGCATTAGTAGTAGTAATAAAGAACTTGAAAGCTTAATGCCAAGTATGAGTAGTAATAATGTACATGTAATGCTACCTTTGCGAACTTTATCAATCGTGAATTTGTTTGCCTCATCCTTGATGTCTTCTATGGTGGGGAGGTATAGGTCTCGAGGAATGCCGCCATTCTCCTCATACAAGAACTCCACTGTCTGTCTTGCAATGTCGACCATGCCTGTTGCCATTTAAACACACCATCGGCTCAACGCTCCCAAAGCTGTCTTAAGATATTTCTACATATGTTTGACTGGATATACAGTAGGTATTCTTCTTACCTAACTGCAGGGCTCCTTTGATTTGGTCCAAACCAGATTTCCTCTCAGCTTCATTACGGAACCTCCTTCTAATGGTGGGGAACACTTTGGTTTCCCACGCCTTTACCAGCAAGGCGTAGTGGTCCTCCTGAGTTTTGAATGGAATCGTGAAACAAAGAAGGATAAACTGTGACACTGTCCCTAGATGATGAAGAGCACACTTACCCTGGGGGCATCATCATCATCCTCATCGTCACTCTCATCATCTGCAATAGGTGGAGGGTGTGGATCAGGCCCCGAAGTGACGAGGTTCTCATAGCTCAGCTCCACCTTGTAATGGCAGGACAGGTCACTGTTGTATTCTGAAAGAGATGGAGAGAAAATGACAAAAGTTATATTAATGTTGTCAGTTAGTCGTCAGAGAGTGATCTCTATGAAAAGAAAGAGACATGCATATCTAAGGGCTAGATTAAAAAAAACAAAAAACATTTGTATGTACGTTGCTGAGGGACCGCCACTGCTGCAATCCGACAGGGGGGTCCATGGGAGCCTGAGTCAGATGTAACACTTGCGCCTGCATCATTATCACTGTCTGAAGCCATGGCAAAGGGGAGCGCTTCAAAATTTGCACTTATTTCTTCTGCAAGGTCAATGCACAAGTCTGCAGCATTCCTGTGTGCTTGGCCTTCAGCGTATGCAAATGCACGGTTTCCAAAGTTGGCCCGAATCTTTGAATTCTACAAAACAATGTTTTTTTTCCTTTGTAATTACTGCAGGAAAATTGTGCCGTTGAAAGACATTTCACTTTAATCAGCATACCTTCTTTTGAATGTGAACCAAGGGCCACATTCCACCCGCCACCTCCTCAAGGACTGGACTGAGCCTTTGACCACAATAGGTGAAATAGACACGTCCCTTCGGGGCCTGACCAGGAGGTGGAGGTGTACCTTCTGAACGCTCCCAGCCTATTCCAGCCACATCACCTGTGTTAATGTAAATGCAGCGGGACGACAGTAATTACATAATGTTAAACAGTAACCATAACTTTTAACTGAAGCATTAGTGAATGTTCTAGAAGAAACTTTTGCTCAAAGAAATTTTGTGCAGTAATAAAATACAAGCAAAACAAAAAACATAATCCCTCTCACCAGGAAGAAGAGAAACATCTAGCCTGACACTTTTCCACTGCAATAGACTCGAGCCATTGTAATGCACTGCCCTTCCATTGCTGTCACAAACAAACAGGAGGACAAACAGTTGGAACAACAAAAATGGATATCAAACAGCACTTTTACTGAAGATAGAACATCATTGAAAAATAAATAAAAGTCTACTGACTTGTGAAACAGACACGTGCCAACAGGGTTGGTCCATGCTCCGTCTCTCTTTTCAGCCTCAGTGGCAAAACCAAAGGACACAATGGGGCCACTATCCTCTTCGGAGTCTCCATAGGAGACAACTTCTATCTCCCAGTAAAAAGAAGGTGCCTGTAAGGGTAAAAAATAAATAAATAAAAAAGACATTTAAAAATTGTCGAAGGTCAGAGGGTGAAAAGAAATTCCCAACAACGATGTAACAAACGATCAACCTGAATTGGCACAGGAGAGGTGGCATAAATGAAGGTGCCCCGGGGGAGCCCTCCTCCTGCACTCGGGTCAGCCAAGAAAGTGACAGAGGTAAGACGAGATGAGAACATGCAGGCCCGGACTGGAGGGAACACTCGGGAGGGACACCAGGTTATTTCCTTGGGCTGGTGAGGCATAATAGATGGAAATGGTTGCCAACAGTGTCATATTGTTTCAAAGCTTTGCATGAAAATGTTTTTAGAACTGAATGTACTTATGATATTCTCTCCAAAAAAGGTAGTAATAGACAGGCAATAGGCATGAAAAAAAATCAACTCTCAGCAATTGTTCAACAGTCAACGACAGTTGCCATTGATTATTTTTGTATTTAACAAGATGCATAATATTTGATTGTAATTTGCAAATTTATAAACATGGTAACTCCACCTGGCGTCTGTCTGTCTGAAGGGGTGGCGGAGGTGGACGAGCACAGTCTCTGTATAGCATTCGCACTCTTTCACACTGCGCCTCAACGATACCAAGACGCTCTCCTACAAACACAGAGAGAGGACAAACATTCAGACCTATTGTCTTTAAGTTGTAGGGTGTACAGTATAACATTTTCTTACCAGGACTACATTCTTGAGCAACCAGGTTGAGCACCTCCACAGCTGCAGGACACTGCTGAATGAACTCTTCACAAAAGGAACTGTCCTCCAAGAGCTGTGCCATTACCAGGCATGCCCTGAAAATCAAAATATCATAAGACAGTTGTTCGACAGTACATGTCGTCGTGCTTAGCTCTCTGGATGCACTTGAACTAGACTAGTATTCATGACAGTAAAATACAAAAGGACTCAGGGGGGGAAAACGCTTGGAAGGACTGATTTTTAACTGACCTGGTTCTAATTTCAGCAAGCAAGCGAACTGCAGCCATCACAGGGCTGGATCCATCTCCAGAAGCGGGGAGACAGCTGTGAATGGACAGGCTGCCCTCCTGTGGCAGAAGCATGGATTGCACTGCTTGCACTACCTTCTCAGTGATCGATAGCTTGTACAAGGGCAATGCCTGAGGATTGGGAAGAAGGATCAGGTGAGAATCAGAATATTGTTTTCCATTAAACGATAACGGTGATTAAGCGACAGGGAGGAAGTCTTACCTCAGATCTGGGTGTACACAGGCGTGATATTGGTACTGTCAGCACATCTGAGGCTTTACAAGTTCTCCTGTAGTCACAAGAGGGGAATTTGACAGTTGCAATGCCCTCCTGCTCATTGATAGACATCACAATACCCACACTGCCAAGCACTCCTTTACCTATGACCTGTAGACATGAGATATATGCTAAGATGTTGAAAGGAGTTTATCAATGATATGATTAAAATAAATAGTAGAGTAGATTAACTTGTATCCTTTACCTGGACCTCAGACCCTATTTTAATGGTTTCTTTGAAGCCACCCAGAGCACAAAGTGCAGCAACCGCCTGCCTGCCAATGGCCTGAAGCTTAGCCAGCTTCCTACCACTGCTGCTCCCGTTTTCCAAAATACTCTCTGCATACCTCCCCAATTGAGGGATGAACATCAGTGCCCTGGACAGGACCTAAAGATAAACACAGAGAAAACATTTATACTGTGTGCTGAAGAAAACGATTCAACATTGCTGGCCTGATTTACAAAGATCCCAAATAGTGGGCACTGAATTGCGTCCTCGCTTACCAACTTATTGTGTGTGCTGTTGACAACAAGTGACAAAATGAATGTAATGAAAGAGTTCTGCGCTTCAGGTAGCTTTGGTGGATTTCAACATGGAAAATTTGGGAGAGCACCGCAAGTGAAAAATGTGATGGAATTGGAAGTGTTAGTGAAAGAAACAAAAAAGAAACCTAACGCTCCAACAATTTTGGTGAAGCAGGCAAACTGCATAAAAGCCATGTTTTTCTTCGTTTAACTCATCCAGAGTGCCAATCCAGCATAACAGTGAATTAAAAACAACACACTCAAAAAACTGAAACGGGAGAGGCCAGCACCAGGCAGTGGTCACAGTGCACTGATATGAACCAGACAAGTAAATTCAGAGTTAAATTACATTTTCTCATTGGTAACTGGTAAAGCCCTTGGATTTATCAGAACTTCCAAAATTGCATTGTTGAATACATGATGTGCCATCATAATATTTGTTTCTGACATTTGAAACATTTTTACACAAGCAGAAAAGATCTGCTTGCCTTGTCTCTCATTTTGCCTCAATCTCTTCGCTATGGTGACGTAGAGCGGTGCTGTGCGCAACTTCCTTTCAGATGCTGTTTTTCAAGATGCAAAATCAGCCATCGAAATTAGTCTCTGGTTTGACTAATCACACAATATTGCATGCGCTAAATTAGGGTCATATTCTCCCATGTGCTTCAGTCAAAAAAGGCATGCTGCTAGGCACTTTTTTGGGCCGCACAAAAGCGCGGAGGGGGAAATAAACTCCTTAATCTGTTTGCATTTATTCCTCATATAATGTGCAAAATGAACTGCGGGCAATATTGCAGTTTGGATGGTCCCTCTTCATAGATCAGCTCATGTTTGCACCGATTTAGTTCATCAGGCCCTTAAGATTCGACTGCTTTTACTGGTTTCTCAATGTCACAAAGAAAGCTGGAAACATAAGCTAAATTTACTTTTTCAGCAGTGCTCGTCCAGATTTGTGCAGTGTTTGACTCTGGAGCAGTAAGTAGACTATGCAACAGAGCAATAACCTCAGCAGCCATACTGTTGGCAACATGCCCACTGATGAACGGCCTGACAGGATCCGACCTGTAGATGACACAATGTTCAGTTAGTCGCTTTGACATAATTCTGACTCATTTTGTCCAAGATTTTAGGCACCAAGGTTACACAAAAGACATTATTGCTTCCATATTTTTGTCATAGTACCTGGCCAGCTCAGTGTTCCTGTCCCTACAAGCAGATGTTTGGGCAGTTTTCTTCTTGTCGCCCGTTGTGATGCCTCCAGCAGTCTCCTGTGTCAGAGTCTCGACAGGCGGACCAACACTCACTATCAGACCAGACTGAGCCCATTTAGTGGCCTTCCTCAGTGCAGCAGATGCTTCCTCTGTGATCACCTCACAGTGTCCACTCTATAAAAGTAGTAAAATTTAGAACTGGAGGAAACCCCCCCCCCCCAAAAAAAAAATCGTGTTGCAGGTCTTACTTTGGTCATCTCTCTGTCCATTTTGACAACCTTTTCCATGTTTGCACCAGTGCCAAGCCGAAAGGGGCGTCCCTCAGAACTGCTACATTTTAGAAAGGGAGCCAGAATAAACATGTTCAGAAATTTTTGAGTACTGGTAGGCTAAAATTGTGAAATTCAAAAACAGTCACTAAGCTTACTAAGATAACTTTCAAGATGGATCTTACCTTAGAAGTGGTTGAAGAACCTCATGAGATGATTGATCCTCTCTCTTGTGGATGAAGATCGATAGTTTACCATCAACTGCTTCACATTCTTCCCCAATATCTTCAGCCTTCAAGGCTCCTTTGGAACTGGCTCGAGACAGACTAGTATCCGGCTCAGAAGAGCTGGGGGACAACAAGGTCTGGCAGCCTGGTGAGGAGTCATCAACATTAGTAGAAAATATTAATCTCATGTGTTATTTAGCATTTACAGTTTTGAGAAAGTACCCCACAAGTATTGTTTTTCATTGATGAGAGAGACAAACCTGGCACCACATAGTCTGCCAGCTTGGCCAGCAGCAAAGCAGCTATACGTGAGGCTGGGTCGGTAGCATCTTGTTGCTCCGCTTCGAGCGTGTTAATAGAAAAGCTCCATGATGGGAGGGCCACGTTACCACAGTCTTCCACACTCATGAGAGGCAAGGCAGCTCGACAAAGTTGCAGGATGATGAGCACCAGCTTTGGGGAAGGTCTCTGGTCAAGCAGCAAAGACAAGAGCTTCGAAACACAGGCTGGTTGGCTCAGGATAGCTTTTCCTATGTGGCTCCTGGAATGAAATGTAAAAAACATTTACTGTATAAATACACTCACAGAAATAGTAAGTACATACATATCTAACATGACAAAACTTACCTGGAAAGGTCATTGAGAAGACTGAGCACATCTTGCAATGCATCATTGCCAGCTGCTTGATTCCCACAGCACTCGGTAGCTCTGGCCAGATGATTGGTCAGCAAACTGGACACCTGCCGAGCCAACCCAGAATGTACTCCATCTGTCGAGCCACCTTTAAGAAAGCGGAAAAACAAAATACTACCGCTGAAAAAAATAATCAGGGCACAAGCGCATGTTACAAAAATTCTAAAAGTGCAAGATAAGGTCATCATTACATCAATATTATTACAGTCCTGTATAATATTTTACCTTACCTTCCACTTTCTCCCACTCAATGCAGCGGTTAGCAAGCACCTGAAAAGCTGCCCAGGCCATGGTGGCTACCTTCTGCTTTTTGGTCTGCTTCTCATTTGAGCTGCACTCCCTCTGACCACTCAAGCTACATAAGCTGTCCATTAGCTGAACCAGCCCACTCCGAACTAGACATTGCTCCTCGCTCCTATGGAAAGAAATGCAACAAATAAGGGAAAAGCATGATGAATATTTTGTGAAAAGGATATGCGGGGACAATAGGAGAGATCATAAGTTTCTTGCCTTGTGTAGGGTATTGTGCACAGTAAGCCGATACTGTTGGCACAGGCAATGGGGTAGCGAGCACAAAGAGAGACAACAGACGTCATCGTCTCCCCAAAGGCTTCCTGCACCTGCTCTACCATTCCACCACAGGTCAGCTCCTCAATCCTGTATTCATAAAGCATATTTACAAAGACAGTAGAGGAAGAGAGTTGGACACAATGCACGAATGGTTTTGTGTTGCTGAATCCTTTACTTACCTTGGACCCCCTTGCAAGACCGTAGTAACAGGCCCAACGAGGTGGGTGACCCCACCCACTCTGACAGCAGCGGTGAGCAGCTCTCTCATATGGACAAGCGCCTGCCTTCGTGTGCTCCCACGGTGCCAGCGTGTCTGTGCCGCAGACAGGAAACTGCTGCTTGATACCTACACAAAAATGGATATTTATCATAGTGGTGGGAAGTAACGGAGTACAATTACTTCATTACTGTAATTATGTTGACTGTACTTCAGTATTTATTTTTATTCATTTTCTGGTGACTTTTTACTTTTACTCCCTACATTTGATCAGAGATATTTGTACTTTGTACTCCATATATTGTCATAATAGGCTTGGTTCGGCTCGGTTACCAGAGTAATTGATGAAAAAATCGATCGAATAATCAGATCAAAAATGATTTGTTGGAATTTCCTAATTCCATCGAAGCAAGACATTCACCATCCATGGCCTTACTTAAGACAAGTGTTTGATATTGTCAGCTCCAAGAATCATTCTTGGCAAATATTTTGTGTTCTGTATCAGTCTAAAAACCACGAGGTTGTATCCAAGTTGAAGTTTAAACAGTTACAGGTAAGGTGTAACTACTTGCTAAATTTGCATTTCTTGTTAGTCGATTCATGTTAGCAAAGCCATGATTCTTTTTGTTTCTCAGTAAAAGCAAAATGTAAATTCACAAAAGATCAACTATTTTGGGTGCATTTTTTTCAGCTGTTTCCCTAAATGAGTATTGTATAAAATTAACAGGTAGGATAAAACACTTGTTACCTCTTTACATTTCAGAGTCTGTACTTTTTTCTTGTATGTAATTTAAGGTTTTAAAACCAGTACAGTAAAGCTACCTGTACTTTTACTCAAATCTATAAAGTGTGGGTACTTTTTCCATCTCAGGTCAGTGCATGCAATTCCAGTTATTATGTGAAATGGTCTATTAAGCAATAGACTTACGGCTTGATCAGGTGTAGTGCCGATAAATGCAAAGAGCTGACCCAGTAGAACACTGTATGTTGGCTTGTCTTTACTGTCTTCAACTGCCAGAGACTGCAGCAGTGTAAATGAGCTACTGCGATGACTGGTGGGGTGATGTCGCCTCCTGCAAAAAAAAAAAAAAAAAGAAAAAAAAAAAAGGAAAAAAAACCCAATTTATTTCTTTATTTAAGGGTTAATTCATCAAACAAAATAGAAAAGAAAAAAACCTTTGAGTAGCATGTGTGAACTCCAGATCTTGGTTAGCAATCATCTCTAAGTCAGAGGGTGCAGACATGCTGCGCAGAAAGACTGGCTGCTTCACAATGGAGAGGGCAGTCTTGCCGTCTGATACAGACTTAGAAGCTGATACAAAAGGTAAAAGAAAAACACAAACATTTTCCAACATTGGAAAAATTAAACACAAAGAAATTCAGTTTGCATAATTCAGTTAGGATCAAAGGAGGATATCTACCTGTGCCTGGTGTTCCAACAGGCGTTGTGGTTAGGCTTCTGCAATGTGGTGCAATGGTAACATGCAGCAGTAGCTCTGTACGGTTCATCAAACTCTTCACAAGTGCCTTAGTTTTAACCAGTGGGGTGCTACTTTTAAGGTTCATGGTGTTTACCTCATGAAAGAACTTCTCTCTGTTGGCGCAGATATAGAAGTGGTTATAGATTCTGTTATACTGTCATAGGTGAAGCATTACTGCATTTAACTGGCCTCAATCCAAGGACAACATTTTCCAAGTCACTAAAATCAAGGTGGACATCTTTCAGGGAGCAAAGTAGTTCAAGCTCTTTAATCTTAGCCTGAGGAAACAAGAGGAAAACATGATAATCAAATTATCGTACAGTGTGAAGCGCATTTTTCGGCAGGATACCTCATAGAAGTGGTAGTCATGGAAGAAAGGAGTGTTGTTGTCCAGCTTTCCTTGCTGGGCCTCCTCTACCTCATTCTGCCACTTCTGCTCCAATTCTGCTACACTCTGCATCCAATATGGAAGATAATTAAAGATTATTTTGGTAATGTTGGCATTTTGACAGAGATTCACATTATATTAAAAGGTAAAAATTGTGTTTTTGTTTGCACGTCAGAAAGCAAAACTAATGTTATCTGATGGTCACTCTCTCAGTCTCTCTTTAAAAAAAAAAATGCTTACTTGCAGTTGACGCTCCATCGCATTAATCTTTTTAAAGGTCTCTGCCATGATCTTACAGACCAGGTCAAACTCTTCTGTGTGGTCTTCACGGTACTGGTAGTTGACAAGTGACTGCAGGCCATCCACCAAACTGAGATGCTTTATGACACATGACACTATAACCTCCTCCATGACATCTGGTCGGATCACCTCTCTTTCAGGATTGAAACGTTTGCAAATTAAATGGCTATATTTATTGATGAGAATACAATATATACTCTAAAATATCTAGTAAAAATGGTATAATGACCATTAAAAATATGCATTATGAAACAAAACACTGTATAGCTGGCAAGCAGTCCTTACTTAATGCTGGGACGAAACTGTGGGCGGGCTCTTCCAGACACCTCTCGCAACCTTCCCATTATGCCTGGAGGGAGGCGTATGCGCGGCAAGTCAAAGTAGACACCGGATGTAAAGCCTGGAGGCGGAATGAGCACATCGGCGGGGTAGGTGAATTCACGGTCCTCCTCAATGGTTAGTGGCAGAGGTGAAGGACTTGGAGTGAGAGCAGGAGAGAGTACACCATTTGCTTCGACCTGCCACTGACATCTAGGGAAAAAGAAATTAGTCAACATTCTTTATTGTCATTTTGACATATTTCCTTTATAGATATGGATGACAGCATAGCATGTGTTGTTTTATGTTCAAATTTAGGAAACAACCATTTTAAGAATGTAATCCAAAATAAAGATTCTAAAGTTGTGGCTTTATTTTGTGCATCACCTTTGCAGCAGCTTTGAGCACAGCAAATCGTGGCAGGCGTCCTCCTCTCTTGTCACCTCTGGCCCATTATATAGAATGCGCAGCATTGAGCAAGCTAGCACTGACAGGCCAAGTGCCAGGTCTGCCAGGAAAGGGAGGCCTCCAGAGACATCCTCAGATGACTCCTGAAAAAGATGACAGCAACAAAAAAACATCGCACATAATGGGGCTGAAGTAGCTCATCTGTAATGATTAGGGCTTTGGAGCAGAAGGGTCAATATACAAGTCCCACTGCAGACAGATGTTAAAATAGCAACAAGCTGTGTGAGAGATGCTAGTCTGCTTCCTGGCCACTTTCAAGGTGCCTCTGAGCAAGGCACAGTCCTCAGGCCCCAGCCCAAGACATATAGCATTTCTTATGAGCCCCTTTCTCTCTAAAATCTCTCCTTGCATGTCTGCATGTGTGTGGTCTGCTTCAGTGTTGTGTTCAACACAAAAATGTGAGCCTAAATTTGAATGCGAGTTTGAATTTTCACTTGTGGGATTATAATGAGCACAATATTATTGTTCATTTTTAATTAAAATAAATATGAGTCAGGACTACTAAATGTAATGAGTCTAAAAAAATGCCAAAGTTACGGTGTTTTACCTGAGCTCTGACAGTGCAAGAAAACCCCCACATGGCTTTATCGGGAGTGTTGTGCTCTCGTCCACTTCTCATTTCAAAGGAGAAGGTCACAGTGTCACCTTCAACCTACACAAAGACAATAAATGTATGCAGTCAAGACTAAGATGGTGGATAGTTCACTATGTACATGTTGCTCACAGCTTATTTTACCTTGACAAGATCTTTGGGCCATCCTGTCCCCAAAACACTGCGACTGCCATATCCCAGAGTGTTTCCTCCATATTCTGTTACTTTACGACTATTAGTGTTGGGACCAGCATAAATAACCAACTAAGAAAAAAAACACATTGCAAAGTGCAGAACAGCAGGCAAAATATGAAAACCATGTTCATGATGACTGAATGCAATCAATCAGTCATTTCAACCGTGCTTGGTGAATGCCTCGTTTAATAAATACCTTGTCATAGTCATATTGCGAAGAGCAGCGGGAATCAAAGCGAAGGTACAAACAGCGAGCCCCTGGGATGTGCACAGTCTCCTTGAATTTATAGTTGTCTCGCACTGGATGCACTGTCTCTACCGTCTTGCCAGCAGCCCAAGGGGCAGGGATCTTTAGTCCTGTCAGAAATCCGGGCTCCTCACGTTCATCAAGAATTCTAGTAAAGGACAGGGATTTTCTAAAATACATTTTGCTTAACAGCTGACACCTTACCAAAAAAGCTCAGCTACTTGCTAAGCAATACTATTTGTGTGGTGGTCTTTCATAGAACTCACTTGTCCTCAGCAGCGGAGGTCTTCATCCCCTGCCCTACACAACCCCCCAAAAGTGGCTCTTCTGAGAAAAGTGGAGCCTGAGTCTTTAGTAACAGAGCAGTCTGGAAGGAAAACAAGAAGAACACATATATCATTCGGCTACAGGATTGTTTTTTGATTGAATACAAACATGAACAAACCTGACTGGTGTATAGCACCAGCTGCACTAACTGAGGCATGAGGGCATCAGCTAGCGTGAGGGTCTGCAGGTTGGGGTGCATCAGAGAGGTCAGCAACACAGGCAATAAGTGCCCCAGCATTGTGGCCTTAGTTATCTGCTCCAGACCTTTCAACCTTTGGAAAACAAAAGCAAGTGATGACTTTGAACACTCGCCAGTGAGTCAAGTGCTATAGACAACAAAAGCAAAATACATTAAAACATTGTCCTAGTTTCCTTTTCACTTTCATATGTGTTGGTTTTAAAAATAAAATTGTCATTGTGTGAATTCAGATGACATGGTACCAATTTTAACGGCACATTTCTACCTTTTAACGAAATCCTTGGAATGAAGGATAGATTCTGAAGTTAAAAAAAAAAAAAAAAAAATTTTAAATCACCTGGTTTCCTTGTCAGGGATCTCGCTGTTAATGAGAGCAGTTGTCACCTGATGCAGCGTCTCCAGTGCCTCATCACATCCCACCAGGATCTTGGTTGCTAAGGAGAGGATGCTACCTTGAAGTTCCTGAGGACGCCACAGAGAAAAGGCCCACACTTCGGTAACTCTGTTTCCAAAATTTTGCTGCACCACAATGTTTGGAGGCAATGTTTTATACCATTCAAACACACACATTAAGTAATACAACCAGAGTTGAATGAAATCATATTGTTAACATCTGTGCTATGAACCATAACTTCAAAATACAACTCGGCATCCAACTGATAAAGCTGCAGTGAGTTCAAAGAAAGAAAATTCCATTAGGAGAGAAAGGGATATTTAAAGGGGATGTTTACCTGTACCTTCATTGTTTCCCCTTGTAGGGAGCTGTCACTGTCATCGCTATCATCTGGACGGATAAGAACGGTGTTACTGAGGAGGTGGTTCTGAACAGCCATGAGGTAGCGCAGACAAGGAGAGACCACCTAGAGGGAGTGAGTGACATCTCAAACTTGTATCAAAACAGAGTACGGTAGCAAAGCTTGCATTACTTGGACAGATTGCAATAATCATACCGGCACTGTCGAGAGCAGCTTTTGAAAGTCATCGCGAGTGACTGTCTGACATTTGGTTATAAGAAGGCAGGATTCCCGAACTACAGTCTTGAGAATACATTGCAGTAGGTCATCACTCAGCCTGCAGAAAATAGATTTTGTTAGATTCTTGAGCATTATGCACTTGCTATTTTCAATCTACGATTATCTATGATTAGATATTGTCCAGAGATTAAGAAGGAGTACTGTGGAAGGTGTGCGGAAAATTGGTTGCAGCAGGTATGCATTACACAATATATAAATCTTATAAACACAATTCCACTAATAGGACATGTTCTGCATGTTGTTTGTTGTGTCTTTGGGCTTGTCCCAAGCAAAACATGTTTAGATGCATGATTTGTTTAGCACAGATTCCCTTCCTGACACAACACACAAATATTTTGGACTGCCCGTGGCAGGCAGTTGGCGTACTATAATCAAACTATATGACAATACACCACCAATGCTTTTCACATGTTCTGTATGTGAAGTCACATAATTTAAAAGCTTTATGACTTGTCGCTCAATGAAAAGCCAACACACAGGGGTACTGCACTATTAGAAGAATATCGTCACGTTATCATTGGAGGGTTTTTGTTTTTTTTGTTTAGTGTTTTTTAGCCCATTTTCGCCCATCTCTATAAGCTGTTACAAGATGGATGCACTCACCTATAGTGGTCATCTTCTTCACTTCCAAACCTATTTTTCTGCAGTAGATCAGCCATGTTGGTGAGGATGACATCCCGAAGCTGGGACAGCCCACTATTCCGTTCGCCTGAGAATCAAAGAAAATGTTTATTTATAAAGGATACTGGCATTTTGGCTTATTGAAATAATCTTATTTCAGCACCTTCACTAAGAACAAGTTTCAGCAATTTGTTGAGTTCAGTCTCCCCCTGATACAAAGTATTTAGGCCTGAGCTGTAGAAAAAGAGAAACAGTAAATAAATGTTTTTTAAAGGCTTTTTTTTCCCAACAGAGGCCAAAGGAGTATCTAATATTTAAAACACAATCACATTTACCTGATGGCCAAGCACACCTCTCTCTGAATCTCAGCCCCTATTTGATCCACTGGAGCCATGAGTAGCTGCCATAAGAGCAGGCCTGCCCTACGCACACTTTCTCTGTTCTGCTCTGACTGAGGGTTGAAGAACCTAAATACAACCTGGAGAAAACAAAGCATGTAGAAATGATAACTTTAAAACAAATTAAATGAAGAAAGTGGCTCAATACATCTTGGTGAAAGTCACAGAAAACTAACCTGAAACACGACCAAAACACAGCGGATGATGCTGGTATCTCCACTGACCATGGCCTTTTCCATAATGTCACAGATGCTGCTAAAGTGACTGGCCTCGATAGGATGTTGTTTGCCCAGCAGGGCACCGAGGGGCAGACTGTTACTGCTGGCTGCTAGCAGGTTAAGTTGGTGGACACACATGGCACCTACATGATGAAGTAGCTGATTGATCACTTCATTTGTATCCATCACGTCTTCTGTGAAAAGAGGGAAAAATACATTAATAATGCCTGCGTTGTGGTTTACTAAATCATGCAACAGTGATATCGCAGATTCAACAGCTAAATGACAACCTTTGGGTTCTCTTATGATATGGCTCACACCCAACCTATGGCACACATGATGAAAGGCCTGATTCCCCGGGTTACACCACTGATCTATGTAATCGCTAGAGCAAGTCCAGATCAAGTTGTTCAGTGCATCATAACATGCTCCTAAAAGGTCACACAACAAAATGGCAGTTAGTTTAATGTACACTGCAACACTCATTTGGGACAGTAGTAGTGCTCACCCAGTCCTGCCACCTGAGCTCCTCTGCCTAGGGAACTGCCAGGGGCATCGATGAGGTCAGCGCGGCTGCTGAACTGGCCGTCAGCAAGGTTGAAGACTAAACTAGAGGCTAATACTGAAATAGCAGGAGGACGTTTTAGTGGAACGCTTCAAATCTTTAATTGAGCTATACTGTAATCCCCAAAAATATTAGCGACAATGACAGTGTCAACGTGGTCTTACTTTTCAGAGAGGACAAGCTACTACTTCCTCCAAACAGTGAGCGTGTAGCAGAGCTCCCAGATACACCAGGAGGCGGGACTAGCATCACTAAGTATGTTCCACACACATACATTGGGGTCTTCCTCAGAGTCTTCAGAGGGAGTCCACAGCTTGTGTTGACAGCTAAGGAGATGAAAAAACGAGGAGAGCTTTGACACAAGACACTCTAAAGATATTGTTTAAGCATTGAAGTTTACTGGCTTTAGGATTGTTAAGCCGACGAATTTACCAGACTGCTCCTCTTTGACAGTGTTTGTGATGGTAGAGCCTGTGAGAGCAGCCAATGTGGCAGAATGTGAGGCCCGGAAGCGAGACATTCGACTCAAAAGAAGCTCATTCAAGCACTTAGAAGACTCGCCTTCTTTGCGAGTCAGAATAACTCTCTCCTGCAAGATGTCGGCAACACACAGTCCTGTCTGTGTCTGCATCATGAACATAGGCAGAGAACCCATCAAACACTGAACAAATTTTATAAGAGTATTAAAAATCACTAAATGGTGCAGTGAAATGACTCACAGAAAGGTGAAAGACATCCATGAAGACTGAATGGCCCTTCTGGGTCTTCTCGTTGAGACTGGCCGGCGACCACACCCAATATAGGTAGGTTCCATCTGAGCAGAGATGCAGCGTCGTCAAGCTGCTACCCACTGGAAAGTGATGGGCTGGCATGGGGACAATCTGACAAACCTAAAAACAACAGCATGAACATGAGATATGGTAACAGGATTCATTTGTGTAGATGCGGGAGATATTAAAACTATTAAATCATTCCTGTTCCCAGCTTTCATGCTGGCAGATTTGATGGGGCATTACCTGTAACGTGAAGGGGTCAATGACCTGGCACAGCTGCTGAGGCTTGGTATCAAAGGCAGAAGGGCGGTGGAGCAGGCGACAACTGCTGTACACCACCCAACCAGGCTCCAACTCCTCGTTTCGACAGTAAACAAACCCCCTGCACAAACAGATGCAGAACTTTCATTTTGGCACTTTGTGGAACTGAATCACACACCTTTGTGCTCACAGCACATTTTCATCACTTGCCACAAACGCCATCGGCACATTGCACACCATTGCATTGCTAGATTTTTTTTTTAATATATTTTTTTGAAAGGATGGAATGATGAAAACAGAAACCTGATAAGCCTGCAAAACCACAAAATACTGCATTTAACAAAATGTTGGGAACACGTGGCCATTACCCCAGGCTCAGGAAACTAAAAGAGGAGTAGAGTTCAGGAAAGACCTTTTTTTGATTTTGGATAATCTGTGTGGGCTTTCTTCATCCAGATGGAAATGTGTGAAGTCCAAGCGATGTCAACAAGAGGAGGGCCTGTTTTATAGCTGATCTAGGATGTGCTAGGGCTTCGGTCACTATTCTATGGAAGAATGTATGGTCTAAAGATGATGACTTAAGAGTTAGAAGGAACTAACACAGTCTAGTCCAAGCAGGAGCTAGCTCTTTAACTCACTGAGTAGTGTGTTTAACATTGAATGAGCTCATTTCTGAATGCAGTGAAAATATCGATATAAATTGGATCCAACCACATCATGTATTAAATAATGCAGGGGTACAGAGTGCCTTGTTGTCCCATCAACTAATCAATCAAAGCCATTCAGGCAGGACATGACTCCGAGCAGCCCGATATCTATTTAGGAAATACAGGAAAGAATGCAGACATTATTGTGATGGATGAAATGAACACGATATATTTAGCATCTTACTCTTTTTTTTTTTTTTTTAAGGATGCTGTAGAATAAAGACATGCATTGAGTTACCTTAGTGTTCCATGTAAGCCAGAGCCGAGCTTACTGACTCCTCTCCCAGAGGAGTTCGTGGTGTACAGATAGAGCCCGTCTGTGGCCAGACAGCGCCCCAGGTCGGTGTCTATGAGAAATGGGAACAAACAATTACAAGGTGGAAAAGGACATTTAGTTGTGATGAAAAGGAGGATCAATACGAGAGAATTAATATGCTAGCTGCTAGCTGCCTTGGACTCATTTCACAACTATACTGCCAGCACACATGCGGGGAAAGAAGACTTGATCTTCTCGTGCTAGCTTTTAAAGTACCATAAATGCAAAATTGTTGCTATGGATATACAGAACACCCGTGGTCAACTTCTATTGTTCTGAGAAACCTTCTTTGCCATTTCTTTGTGAGTCATCACTGTGTTGTCTGGATTTCACCTTTTAACACCCTGCTGAACATACAGTATATTTTCTCCGTTTCTCCATAACACGGAATGTCTCCCTTAGCCATGTTAAATTGTTGTGCGTAAGGTAAAAACAGTTTACAGCACAAAAACACAGAATTTGTCAAAGACAAAACACCAGAATGTAATAATAATAATAACAATAATCATCATAAATGAATGTAATCAGGTCTTTACCTTTATTCTCAGCTCCTCCAGCAGAGTTATCAGGTGTAGGTAGCATATCCTCAAATCCCCATGACACACTGTGTTTCCCCCCGAGCAGGCATGATGAAGAGCCCGGCCCTCCTTCCAAGAGTAAAAGCCTAGAGCAAAAATGAAGGGTTACTTCCATGGAGGGGAAAGTCACTTATACAGTCAATGATTTGGTGATTCAACAACAAAGCATTACCTGTACAGGACATCCGACACTGGGAGCTGGCCCAGATCCGACTGTTTCTGCAGCAGGTGCACTGTGTGGATGAAGGTCTTTAAAGATCCCCTAGACAAAAATAGTGTCACTTTGCTATTACAATGAGACCAATTGTTTGATAACATTGACATATCACAATGTGTCATACTGCAGAGTACAGGAAATGTGCATTTGGTGCAGTAGCACATCCGAGATGGAACCCTGTAATTCACGCAATAAAGCAATCTGTATTCACAGCAAATAATCTGTGCACTGAGATTTTCCGATCATAACAACGATCACAATGTTATTATGGCCAATGTTATTACAAATACGTTGCATTCGTCCAACTTGACAACAACACGGTGAGATCATGACAAGCAAACAAGACTATCATAGATCTTTTCTGTGTTGTTACTTAACCTTCCAAATGGTAAATTTACCAATAGGGCTGGGTGCTTCCTGACAACAAAGAGCTGCCGGTCCAATAGAAGGCTGAACAAAATGTAGAGGGTTCTGGTTTTGACAAGTCAAGATCAGTTGTCACTAGCAGAAGCTGTCAGTTGTCTGACTGACATACACAAAAACACCTTGTACAAAACTGGTAAGTTTACTGTTCACACTACACAAGCCCACAGGGCCTCCCATCTCTTGACAAGTTACCGGCTCGATGACCTACAGCAAAAGATCTTCGGATTTTCTTTAAAAAGGAGTACTCGGACTGCACAGGAAGGGAAGTCACTACATCAGAAGCTACTATTATATCTATAATATATATATATATATATAGTGTTGTAAATTTCCCCAGTGTGGGACAAATCAAGGTTATCTTATAAAAACTCCATCAAAACACTGTATCAAACACCACTTTGTGTATCCTTGCATAACTGTTCCAAGGACAGACAAATTGCATGCAATTCAGGCATAATTTGTTGGAAACAGCAACTACTTCTTGAAATAGCTTTCAGTCGCGACACTATTCAAAAACTTGCCATTAATTCTAATCTAAGAATTATGCAGGCAGTCAAAATCTTGACACACCACGTAGAAGAGTTACCACGGTTCCTCTATCGGACAGTGAAATCGGAGGGCAGTTTTTGCAAGTAGAGGAATCCAACAGATCTATTGGTACATGAAATACATGAAAGGTCTACACAGCTATGTTCAAACACCAGATTTTTTTGCGGTAAAAATAACTGGGGCCAAGATCGATCATTTCAAAACTCTTTCCACCGTTAATGTGATGTATAATCTCTATTGAGTGGGGAGAAAAATAATGATTTTAGAGGGGGGAAGTAAAACTGAACAAGTGCAATTATGCAATCGAACAATTGTGCACATTCTCCTCAAATTGGGGACATGGATTTGTTAAGATTTAACCAATCATCTTCAACGCCTTGTTAAATGGTAGTCAACACACACTTGTCACCATCTAAAGTGCCTCAGACTAACCCCAAATATAGTTCAGCTGTTCTAGTAGGCTTTTCCTGAGTTCCATATTGGCACATCTAACAGCACATGGCCTGATCCTGCAAAGAGCATTCACAGCACCAGAAAGATCTTATTGTTCAAAGGTAACAGTCAGGAGAAGGGTACAAAATATTTTCAAGGCATTAAGTAATCACTGGAACACAGTGAAGCGGGTTATCACTCTTGGACCACACACTCGACTCCAGCACAGTGGTTGATGACCGTTTTTTTTATCTACCACCATATAAACATAATAATGACTAGAACTTTTTGAGGGGGTGAGGCAAAATAAAAATCACACAACATGCTGTATCTCTCTGTGCTCACCTGGCACAGGCAAGTGCAACGAGCGCAGCAGCAGCATTTTCTCTATCTCTGGGAGTGCGAAGAATCTGCATTTGAACGGCCTTTTGCGTTTGGACGGACTCCTGAGCACCATCTTCCAACCAGGAGCAGAGCAGCACTTCCAGGCCATTCAGGCAGTCGGCAGGCTCTTTGCTGAGGCTGAGTGGCTGGCAGTCCCGGAGACAGGACAGCAGCACCTCCGCGGTGACACCACACAGCGCCGGGTCACTGCGGGTCTGTGACTGTAGAAGGGGGAAGACCAGCAGCAGGCCGACACGGGAGGTAAAGGGAGCCTGCTCAGGCTGCTGGAGCAGACCTTGTCTTTTGAGCAAGGCCAAGGTCTCCTCATCAGCACCCCCGGCCCCTTCTCGCTCCTGTTGTTCCTCCATGGCCAGCTGCCGCTGTGCCCCCCACAGGCCACGCAGAGCATTGAGTCGGTATTCCAGCAGGCGGGCATAAGCATTACTCTGATTTCCACAGACTGCACGTAGACGCTCGGCCAGCTCAACTGGGTTCTTTGTCTCAAATGTCAGAATCTGGAATGAAGGACAGTGGTGGAGGAAGAGAAAAATGAAAAAGTTAATTATGTCACTCACTGACACACACACACACACACACACACACACACACACACACACACACACACACACACACACACACACACACACACACAAAAAAAACAATGAAATAAATCTCATAAGGCCCAGTTGAAATGCAAAAGGGCCCCAAGGAGACAAAACCTTAGTTCAATTAAAATGTTTCCTAAAAAAAGGGCCATTTTGAATACAATCAAGGGAAAAGCACCATCATGTCTATCGTTCTTCTCTCTGGGAAATAATAGTCAAGACACGGTCCACTGAAACAATGTGCTTTACGTGCACTTAAGCAGCATTTCAGACATCGATTAGAATGTGAGGCCTATGAACAAAGGACTAGGGAAAAAAACTATTATAGCATTTAGCAGGCACAATTTGTATTGATTACATTTCACGAACGCTACTAATGTTACGATAAAAGTCTTTAACTGGAGGCCTAGCCCTCTACGCCTTGTTCTAAGAAGTACTTCTGCAGCTGCTGGATGGAACATAGTCAGCACCACAACACAATCCAAAACAGTTCTGAATTTTTAGAGTTTAGCACATACAGAGTTAGAAAGAGAAGGCGAGTGGGGGGGGGGGGCAATGGCAAAAAACACAAAGAAAATAGACGACAACCTAGAGGAACACAGAGGTTGAGCAGGAATGTCAGGTTTTGTTGACACAAAGGATAGTCTTGCTGTAACTTCATTAAGAAAGAAATCTTCTGTTCTGCTCCATATCAGATAACTGCATCCCATATGGCGATATGCTAAATGATACGTTGGCTTCATTCTATTGTGAATATTAATGAAGATGATTACATAAAAATGTTGTACCCTATTTTAAGATTATGATGCTTCCAAGGCTGAACCGCCACTTAACGCTAAAAACATACTTCAGTTTGTGCATGCTGGTTAATTTAACAATCCTTTTCTACATCAGCCTACCAATCTACATCTTTAGCCCAAATCAAACATCTGACAACTCTCTTCATCTTCACCCCTAAAATGATGTCTGCACCCCATGAAAGAGGTCAGCAGAAAACGGAACAGCTGTTCAACTATTAACATTGCATAGTCAATTTTTCCCCCAACACTTTAGATTGGTCAATAATTTGTAAAAAAAAAATTAAATTAAATAACACCCACACATGTATGCTGTTATATATATATATACTTTGACCACATTTGTCAGGGCATCAGCAGAACTGCAAACACTACCTGGTCAGTTCTAAGAGAAGATGGTAGTGGCCCACCCCTCTGCATGATCATAACACAAGCAAGACTGACTCTCTTGATGCTTCTAAATTTGTATGTTTGTCTTTCAGATGGATTATGCAAAATTTTTTATTCATTTTTGGGCGGTGCAATTCGTGGCAAATTCAGAAGTTGTTTAGTGCTGTATCTCGAGAAACAAAAGACAACAACAGAATCAGAGTGCCGACAAACTTGCTTAAGTACACTTTTTGTAAAAATTGTGTAATAAAATGCCAGCGGTTAAGCCCTTGCAATTTTTTGCACTTCATGTTGGCATTACCTTTTTTGTGTCCTCCTCATCCAATGTCTGTCTCTTGTAATGCAACGAGTTTACACAAGTCACGTCTCGTTGGACCCGATATGGACATACCCGTGCATTGAAAATGTTGCATAAATATATTGTAGGGAATATCGATGGTGAAGCCACACACTTCCCAGCATGCTTGTAAATACTTAGATGCTCTTTATTAGTTTTGTTCCAAGTTCGTATGTGATGTCTTTGAGATGGAAGAACAAAGGAACAGAGATTCAGATGAAAACGTATGTGTGCCATTGGCTGAAGCAGACAGTCAGTGTGTTGGATGACTAGGTGAGAGCTGTGGCCGATAGCAGCTCCTGAATGAATGTGCATTCTGTTTCAACTTGTGGGAATGAAGCAACTGAAGAGCAATGGCAACTGTGTCATACAGTGGTACCTCTACTTACGAACGTCTCTTCATACGAAATTTTCAAGTTACGAAACGCCTCAACGGGAAAATATTGCCTCTTGTTGTGAAAGAAATTTCAAGATACAAAAGGTAAAAATACAGGTTGGGCTGCTACTCACAGCTCCGAATTTCCTGAACGCAACATACTTGTAGCTGCTCTGTCATTGGCTATTACCTAGCACCATATTGGCATTCCATTGACTGAGAGGGACCTCTACCGTATGCAGCGTCCTCGTCATTCGCCCCCCGGGCCATGAAGCGCTTCGATAGTTTAACGTAAACGTGAATCACTCAGGGAAAGTCGTCACCAGTCGGGCGATTGTTCACGACACTGATGTTTTGCCTTGGACAATTTCGAAGGATTGTTAAAAGCAAACGTCCTTGGATCAGTTCTTTACGAAACGCCAGGCAAAAAACACTTCTGAGATAGAACATGAACTAAAGAGGGGAAAAAACTAGAAGGATGCAGTTAAAAGTTAAATAACCATTTTTATTCTTTATGCTATTCTTTGTTTTTTGCATTATGCACAACTCTCATTTATTGTGCAATAATCTAATAGTAACATGCATTTCTTACATATTTGATGCATTTTTATGCTTTACAAAACATGTCTGAATTTTGGCTTTGGAACGGATTAGCGCATTTACATGGAAAACGCGTCTCTACTTACAACTTTTTCTAATTAAGAAATGTCTTCCCGAACCAATTAATTTCGTAAGTAGAGGTACCACTGTACTTTAAATACAAACGAGGGTGTTGCAATATCAATACAGAAGTGTATTTTTCAGCTCTTAAGCATTTTCCCAAGCTAAATTACCATCAACCAAACCACACGTGTAAAATTAATGAATCCTTCTTTCAAATGGTTACATTCAAAATATATATTTTTAAATGGTTGTTTCAAATACTTTTATTCCGAAGGAAACTACCGGAAACACATGCACAACAAGTAACCTGACAGTGTGTCGATAACAAGCAGGGCAGGGAAAGTTGCAAACGTTAGCGCGATATCGATATCATCAAGGGTGTGTTGCCGCAGACAGCAAAATACATTCTATATAGAAGCTGAACCAACGCCCGCCGCTGTCATCTTTGCGTGTTCTATTTATAAACACGTATGAAAGACAAAGCGTCATGGGCGTGTTACTCGACTCACCTCCTGCTCGGTGTCCCCCTGCTCCGACACTCCAATTTCACTCGGGAGTTCGGCCAGATCTGTGACCCGAATGAGCCCATCGTGGAGAAAAATGGTTTCCTCTTTCACCGAAAGCCACTGGGATGAGTCCACAGCCCCGGAGCCCATCGCTCTCTCCTCCGACAATTATGCCAAAAGGGTTGAACATTAAAAATTCAGTGCCAGAATGAGAGAAAACGCCCTGGCTCCGGCTGCTGTACAATAACAATATACTGTTGGCAAGCCCGTCCGGTTTGACGAGGGTGTTTTGACAGAACGCGCCGTGCTAGGCTGCAAGCTAGCGGACCGCAGCCACACGGCGAAAAGAGAGCGATGACAGGTCCTGTTCACATCCCATGTCTGCGCCTTTTCCGTCCGTGACTGTCGCTGCTGCTGCTAGCTGTCTGCTTCAGCTAGCTGCAAACGGAGCTAGCTAGCTACCCGTGCGGCGTCGACTCGTTAGCATTACCCAGCAGAGTGGGCGTGACACTCGCACTAAATTCGTTCGAGCGCCACGCCTTTACAGCGACAGTCGGATAGGGACAAATATTGCATTTGTCATCGATATTTTTCGAAAGAAAAATGACCCCTTCGAGCAGCTCCGTGTATGGCTCAGCCACTGAGTGGCTGAAGACGATAATGTATGAGAATCCAAGCTGTCAGTGCGACGCCATGTTTCCAAGGCCAGCAAGCTCCTCCCAACATGCACTGCGGGCCATAAGGTCAAGTTTGGAAGTCCACCAACACGATGCAGCTATTTGACTTAAGGTCAACGGTGCAATTATCACTTAAATGGTTGACGTTCATCGTAATATTTGTTCCTCATAAGATTTTTGTACGACTTGAATCCAAATAAAGGCTGGAATCGAAGAACAGTTTCTTCAAAGCTTTTAATAACAGAATATTCCGGGCACCCGCGAATTACAAACAATGGCTGCGGGTCACGAGCGCGAAGCAGGAAGAGATCCACATCACTTTTATACTATCAGAAGGGCGGTACCGAGGCACACGGTGTGATATCATAACTTTTGTTTCTCCTAAACCGATTCTCAGCATGGCGCATTCCAAGGTTTGTGCGTCTTCAGTAGGGAGTATTCCAATTCGAGGTGATGATTGTTACAAGGACGCCAAGCTACACTGCGGGCATGGGAAGGTTACACAGCATGACTGAATATGAGCAGAATACAGACTTCACCTTCTACCTGGCAGCTCCATATTCAGCATCTTTCTGCCAATATACCCACTGTCCCTCCACTGAACATGTCCAAACCATGTCAGTCTCACCTCTCTGACTCAAAATTTCTCAATCTGCGCTGTCACTCTGATGAGCTCCTCTTTTATCCAGAAAATCTCATCATCTTCCACTGTGCTGAGTCTGTTTTCTGGTTATTGGGACCATCTTCAATATTATTTAGTTTAGATTTGTTATCTCAATTTATTTATAATTCATTTTCTCTCCTAATTTCTTAGGGCTCTCCTTTTTGCACTGGTTCCAGCATGTGCATGTAGATGTTAGATTTTTTTTGTTTATTTGTTTATTTTTTTCAATAACATTTGAGCCTACCTAAGTGCTACCAAATAAATCTAATCTGCTCCAGGTCTTCGGAATTAGGAGAGCTGGCCATTGGAATTTACCTGTATAAAAATAAGAGATAAGATAAGATATCCCTTTATTTGTCCCGCAATGGAGAAATTACAATCAGAATTCAGAAAGGAAAACGCTGGGTAGGGAGAGGGAAAATATGAATGTTTCTTTAACCAATTAGGTATAAAATTCACCTCAAGGGGGTTTGTTGTATGCCTCAAAATAACATCTGAATTTTTCCGTCTTCTGATGGGTTGGTTAAAGTAAATCAAGTTTTGCACAATATCGTACCATACATTTAATAATCGGGCGGCCCGGTAGTCCAGTGGTTAGCACGTCGGCTTCACAGTGCAGAGGTACCGGGTTCAATTCCAGCTCTGGCCTCCCTGTGTGGAGTTTGCATGTTCTCCCCGGGCCTGTGTGGGTTTTCTCCGGGTGCTCCGGTTTCCTCCCACATTCCAAAAACATGCATGGCAGGCTGATTGGACGCTCTAAATTGTCCCTAGGTGTGAGTGTGGGCGTGAATGGTTGTTTGTCTCTGTGTGCCCTGCGATTGGCTGGCAACTGATTCAGGGTGTCCCCGCCTACTGCCCGAAGACGGCTGGGATAGGCTCCAGCACCCCCCGCGACCCTAGTGAGGATCAAGCGGTTCGGAAAATGGATGGATGGATGGATACATTTAATAATCAACATCTTTGGTGATTATGCTGTCTTCCATCCATCCATCCATACAGCCACAAACCCACCATGAGATATCTAGCAAGCTAGCTAGCTAGCTAATTATCTCGCTATCTAAATACAGTACTTATAATGCCTGACTTGCTGTAGTTCTGAAAATATTCATTGTACTAGACTTGCATTACTTTTCAAGGGCGTACACTCAATTTAAATGAGTCTTAACAGTCCAACATGCTAGATTTAAATTTTCTGAATGCAACAGAAAAGCATGAAATGTAAATCCTATCAAATTCGTTGTTGTTATAGCAAGTTTAGTCTATAATTAGGTGTCTTTATGTCAGTTCTCTTTCCAGCCTTGGGCCTTGCACATAAAGCGAGCAGGAATCCTTTTCCTTGACGTTGCCTGAATGTTGCACTCCAGCAGTGTCTTCTTTATCTTTGTAAGAGCTTTAAGTAGGTCAAAGTCTGCAACAGAACAGCTAGAAAAGAGAAATAATGTAACAAGCAAACAGAAGTCAACCTTATCTGCAAATTTAGGGAAGACTTGTTGCGACCAATGTCAGGCTAACATTAAGAGGCACATGAACCATTTTTCTTCTGCCTTATTTTCTCTCTTTTGATAGTGTAAAATTATATTGAGATTCACAATCCATCAGAGGGGAAAAGAAAACATCAGCTTGCTAGGAGCAATCAATCTGACCAAACAAGCTGTAAAATTGAAATACAGACAAGCAAGGCCCTTACTGCAAGGGTCATTCTAAATGGAGAAAGTGAAACAATACTATGTGACTTACTATGTAATAACTTTGACTCCGAGAATGAGAGAGAGAGAAGGGTGGGGGGGGGGGGGGGCTGTTAAATTAATTGTCTTGCTGTTTTGCTCATGTAGCCTCAGTATGTGTGCCCCAAACAAAGAAATGTGGATTCTTACAAGGTGGTAGAAGTGAGTGATTAATGTTTGAGATACAGTATGTCAATATAAATGCTGGCTTATACAGGTACTGACTACACTTTATAACCAGATCATATAAGGAAAATGTCTGGCTATTGTCATCATTTGGTCATGTACCTGGCATCACCATTGCAAAATAGCCCTGCTGGAAATATGATTATATCCATTGGTGTATAGTAATGCAGAAATCTTCCAAGGTTACTTTCTACCATTTACTTTAGCTGCATTCAGATACTGTACATCCCCAGTGTGCACTGTTGTGCAACCACATTATCGCAGTTATTTTTTACTTTCCATCTCTAAAATATTTTAATTTTAACTGAGTTGAGCTATTATAGGTCATTAATGGGGAAAAGTTTCACCCGATCCTTAGAATCCACATGAGGAAGGACACCATACATAGAACGCATGAGGTTGTAAAGGTGTACCTAATGGTGCAGTGTGTCCAGTGATGGGACATGATGCAGGGGATTCAAAATGGATGAAATGATTTAAAATTAGTATGATTAAGTTTTCCAGTCATTATAAATGTTTTTAAACTAATCTGATGGTAATGATTATTCATTTGGTTTAGTTCTCACTAACATCAACCACCCATGACCAGGGGTGTCACACCCATGGAGAACGTTGGTTTCAACACCACACATGGATTGGTTTTATTTGACTTTATTGACCTGTGTTACTTCTGCAAAATTTTTGCATGCAACATTGTGTGCAAACATACAAGTTCCCAGTGCATGCGCTACTCTATTTACAGTACAACAGTGATCAAGGTTGGCAGAATGCTCTGAGAGATTCCAGTTTTAAAGCAAACAATCAATCAAACATGATTTGTGTTGATCTCAAGTAATGACCACGGCGGCCAAAGCAGCACAAAATAGAATTATGTACATGATGCTACTGGCAGGTGCCTTTACACACTGCCACAGGGGACAGAGATGTTGTGCAGACAACAAGACCGTGATGAAAGACTCTCTTCAATCTGCAACTGCTACCTTTTAAGAGCCATGTGATTATATGCTTATCAAATCAGCTTAGCAGTTTATTCAAATAGTCATGTCATGCAGAACATGGCCTCTTGTATATGAAGTCTAAGAGATGTAAACATTAATAGAATTACTACATGATTATTCTCACAATATGTATAGGTGTGTATGTTTTATATATATATATATATATATATATATATATATATACGGTATATATATATATATATATATATATAAACTACATACAGATACTGTATACATATCTCTATATCGATTTGTATACTCTATAGACTTGTACCACAATAAACTTCATGCATAGAATTTCTTGTTTTTGTACTTGGAATAACTTGCAAACAGCTCTATAAATTGGAGTCATTCCACTTTGTAAGGTGTGCTTTGATTGGTTTGCTGTGATTATTGAATACACGCCACAAAGCCATGAATTGGGAGGGAGTGGCAGAATAACCCTGCATTGTGCAAATGGTGTGTTGGGGTAAGAGTGGGCCACTACTGCCGCAGGCACATGAGAGTCACAAGCACAGTGCATGCAGGTAAGGCTGCACACACTTATGACAAAAACAGTTCCACTTTTTTTTCCTGACTAATTTGTTAAGGAGTGAACGCTTGCCGTTTGCATTCAGTGTAAAACTTGACATAGAAAATCTGTCTGCGTGTTAATTACTACAAACTGAAATTTCACAGATTAAGTAACCACACACAAATACACCTATTATTTATCTTGGTGTGCTCTAATCAAATCACAAATTAACATCAATTGGTGGATCCAAATACTCATGAGTCACTTATGTCATATTTCTATCTAACCTGAGCAATGTATTGGTATGTAAACATTTCTTCATGGTTGTATACATTATCTTTCCTGTTTTCTTACACATCAGTGGTTTGGCATGCTTGTATAATTCAAGTGTTATCATCAGGTGTGACATTATCACGCCAGATAAGCTTGACATTGTGGTGAATGTTCCAGCGCAAGCTTTTTGCTTTTAGGATCCTCAGTAATGATTGTGACCTCCGTGTGCTACAACATATTGCTTTTTTTTTTTCTTCAATGCCGACAAAGCAACCGATGTCTCAGACTTGACATACCGCTCGCTGTACAATTGTGCAACTCTTTGTCTACAGGTCTCGGATACATAAATGAAATTGCTGGCTAAGTCCACGCAAACAAGTATTTTCCAGAAACAATTATTTTATACTTTCATCCGTGTTGTACAGTATGTCACAGAAAACGGACTTTTCCAATAACAAAACTGAAAATTCGGCTCCACTTTCAGACCACATGTATGATTCCTGTTTTCATCAATTTTCCATGCTTTTGGGTAGGCTTTAGGACATACTGTATACTGTACATTAGTTTGGGGTTTGCATGCGCTTGACTCCAGCAAATGCATTTTGGAGGAACAAAGGCCATACTTGTAGACCGAGACTTTCCTTGTTTCTTTTTACCCTGGTGTTTGTTTTTCATAAATAAATAGCCTTTAAGTCAACTATGGCACACAATACAGGAAATTATTTGGCTGCACGATCAATACACCTTAGTAAAAATGAAAGCAATTATAACTGGGTCCAACTTTGAAGTAACAACAGCTTCTTTCACTCTTCTGGTCTGATTGGAGTCATCTGTGAGATTTTTTTTTGTCCATTCCTCCAAAAGAACATTTGTGAGGTCAGACATCACTTAAGTTGGACCTGAGAGAGGGCCTGATGGCTCGTTATCTCTGTTCCCAAAAGGGTTTAATGGGATTGAAGTCGGTGTTCTGTGCAAGTTATTCCACACAAAACTCATCCAACCATGTTTTTATGGACCTTCCGTTGTACAATTACGCGCTGGGGCACGCACAGCTATGCTGGGGCAGAAAATGGCCTTTCCTCAACTGTAACCTCAAAGTTGTAAGTATAGAATTGTCTAAAAGGTTATTGTAGGATGAAAATCGGATTCAGGGTGATATAAGGAATCTAGCCCAACTCTTGATTGATTCGTGAGTTAATAAGTGTGTCAGGTAACCTTTCTTGATATAGTGCATCTCTCAGATGGTGGATCAAGCCAGCACAGGGAGAACAGAAAATGACAGAGGAGGCACAAGAGTAGTGCCGAAATACATAACAAAACAAGGCTATATAAAAAAGGTGCACAGAGAGGTAAATGCGGACCAAGAGGACGGGGGTTGTTCTAGCTCATGCTGTTTTTGTAACAGGTAGTTAATCACTTGCGGTGTGATTCTCATTCATCAATGTGTGCCAGCGCTCAATTCTCTTGTCTTTGTTCTTCAAACACTCATACCAGTGTTTTAGCCTTTCCCCTTTGGCAGTGATGCCCAGCTGACAGCCACCTGGAGGGATGGAATTAAAGGGTGAGGGCGTGGCAGTGAAGTGACAGCTAAATTCTTTTTACTTTCCATTTGATTTTATCAATGCAATCGTGATCCAATATTTACCAATGTAGTCATTGGACTTCCCAATATCATAATCCCACACGGAGACATCTAAAGTCTTCTTAGCCAGTTCGCTGTGTTTAATATCAAAGCTGAATTCCTGAGACGGAATAAAGACACACATTACCAAATACGGTATTTGTCATATCCAAGCAGTGGTCAATAATCATCTGTGAAGATCTTTTTTTTTTCATTCAACATATTTGTATTTTACCAACAATTCTCCTACCAACCTCATTGAACTCTGGGTTTAAAGTCCTTTTCTTGATCTGAGTTTTGCACTTGCCCTTCTTCCCCATGTCGGGTTTCAGAACTCTGTCAATGATAGAAGCAGGTTTTCAGTGTCAAATTCAAAAACTTTCAATAGCAATATAAAGCTTGTCCAAAACACTACAGCTGTGGCAAATTGTATATTTACACATAAAACTGCCCTTATGGTAGACTGCAGAACAAAAAATGGAGAGAAATGGATGAAAAACATATCTGCAAGAGACTTTCCAAGTGACTTTGGGGTACAACCCGAAGTGGTCACCAGCCAATCGCTAATGAACACAATTTGACCCATTTAAGCATCTCCTTATTTGCAGTGCAATACGTACATTTTGACATAGGGGTCAGAATATCCGTTCGCATCCATGGCAGCCAAATGAACACAGCGCACTACACCCACGAGGAGACGGTTCAGCTGGGTGTTGTACATGAGGGAGATAAGAATGCGACCACGTTCCTCTACCTCTCCACCATCTTTTGCAGACTAGAAAACACAGCAAGAGTAAGAGGGTACAGATATCATAGGCGTCGTAAAAAAATAAACTTGGGGGGAATGTGTTGCATTTAGTTATTTTTGGGAAACAGAGGGACACCTCATCTTCATAGAGAGCAATGCCTCGAGCTCCACCTGCTGTCGCTGTTCTCTTTGTCTGTGAGGAAGACATCACATCAGTGGTTCAGTTAGGGATTCAGAAAACCGATGCAAGGCTGCAAATCATCGTCACTCACTGGAACAACTCTCTCCAGACACACGTTGAAATTTCTCTTCTGGTTCATCTTCAATTTCTTCAGTGCCACCCGGGTCTCTCCAATGAACTCGTTGTGCCCAAACTTGTCCTCATCACAGACAGACAGCCTGCGCAAAACCAGTGCCAGGACACCATACAATATTGAGGAGGCCATTGAAAACAGACTGGCTATGCAATGTGAGTCTGGTTAATCTGAATGTGACTACTCTCTGTATCCACCTGAGGGTCTTGCGCTGCATGTCATCGTCCGTCAGGCCATGATAGGTGAGTGTCTCATTCCACGCAGGGTTGCGAGTGTTCCTCAAGGTCTTCGTGCGCAGCTTTGTTGACTGTTAATTAAGAAGAAATCAGAACAGGAGACATAATGAAGGGTGCAAGAGCTCATGTTGGCTGCTTTCATGTTTTAGCTCATTTTTCTATTAAGTGCCTGCATGAAGAAAACAGCAGACATATTCATGACATGTTGCTTTTTGTATACCACACCTTTTTTGGAATGAATGAATTTCTTTCTAACCACAAGGTGTCAGGCCTGAGCTTACAGAAGATTAGAAACCCCATAGTCATAATTCCCTCAATTTTTCCCCTCATCTGGATAATAATAGGTGTGCTGTGCATACTTTAGAATACGTTTTTTTTTCTTTAATTCAACCTTGCTAGCTCCTGGCAGTAGATGAAGCTTGACATAAGGATCTGCCAGTCCATTTGAATCCATAGGTTTCAAGCCCTGGGGATGAGAAGAATAATTTATGCAAAGGGTGTTGATAAGGAGCTTTTCGGGACATGTTGAGTTTAAATAACTTATTAATAAAATAATTAATAAAAATATTACTACAACAGGATTCAAAATAACTTGAGGAGAAACATTCAGTAACTATGTACGACAACTCTCTAATGAACACATCAGACACCTGAGTCTGTTTTTCTGAGCTTGATTACGACATGAGAGGAGTTGCCAAACTACAAACATGCACTGATTTGAATTTTGCCACATAGAAAGGAGGTGTGCTTAATCAATTACGAACATAACGACCTCACATTTGAGTAGAATTGTCCCTTGGTGCAAGAATTGAATGAGGAGAGCCATACGTACCTTTGCCTTAAGGATGCTACAATGAAGGCTGTTGCTTTCCTGGTCATACATCAGACTGAACTCCAGAGAGCCCAGGGTGGCTGAAAGAGACCAATCAAGACAGGTCAGTACACGTCATTGTTTTTTTTAAATGCTTTTGGGGTCAGGTTTGAAAATATAGCACATACCCTGTTGCTCTGTGTGTTTTATGTATGCTCAATTTTTTTTAACTCCAAAACAGCCAGCAATTTGAAAAAAATTACTAACTCATTTGAAATTTGTGACAAAAATTGTCTCCTTGACGAACCAAAACCTGTCATTTAGTGTTTCCCCAAAGAAAAGAGGGTGCACGTGATGTACTCACTGGCTTCATCAGAATCATAGTCATTGACCTCCTCTTCCTCTGCGGCGGGGGGAGGTTGATGTCGGGCAGGAGGAGCACTGTAAGCGGCGGGCTGCCTTCTGTCCTCTCGTATAGCAGAAGGTGCTCTCTGCTCTGAAGAGACAGCACCACAAGCGTAAGCACCTCCTTCACGCCCCACCTGACCTACAAACACACACGCAGGATATCAATTTTGCTTAAAATTGAGGCCCAATAATTAGGGCATGTATAGGAGAATGGGGCCCAGCTGCCCCTCACCCTGTGGAGCCATAGACGGTGTCACAACGGGCAGCGGTCTGGAGCTCTGAACGGGCACCATCCTCTTCATCACCACGGGGCTTCCCTGCTCTGCCTCTTCAGGGCCGGCACTGCCTGTGGCCATGCGTACAACTGATGGCTTCGGGGCCACAGGTGGATAACCAGCACGGCCCTTGAGCTCTAAAAATGAGCATAATACAGTAAACACGCAAACACGCACTATTCATGAGGAAGACGGTATATTCGCACTTCTGGCTCTCACTGCAGCAGAATATATAATAACTCCCCAGTCTCTCTGGATGCTTTGGATGTTGCAGCTTTTTGTTCAAAGGCATTGACCTACATTCGGTACAACAAGCTGCAGCAGTCAACTACAGTGCATACATGGAACAACTGTATAGTTCATAGCCTTTCTATTATCAGGAAGTCATGTGACAAACTGTCCCATGTACTGCACTGAGCAGCACTCCTGGTGAAAATGCATTGAGGTAGGTGGAGGTAAGAGGGTGTTAAAATTGTTAAAGCTGACAAGTAGGAAAAAGTAATTTGATAGCCACTCTTTAAAAGTGAGGTAACTGTATTCAGAAGACGTTGAATGTAGAATACCATGGAGAAGAAGCTCTCACAGAAAAGTCCACTTATTGTAGGTCCGCAACAAGAAACTGCAGCTAAGAATTGATCATATTCACCAGAATTGGATGACAGAAAAAACATTGGCGGCAAATACTGTTGGATCGTAGGGTCAGCATTTGCCCGTGAGAAAATGTAAAGCATGAGTCTTTCCTGCCTAAAAAAATGAAAAGGGCAAATTCTATGGCAAGATATATGTGAAATAGATACGTAATTTGCTTTAGTGTACCTCTCAGGCCTTCTCTACACCAAACCGGTGTTTGGTGTAGAGAAGGCCTGAGAGTTTTTCCCCAACCAGGGGTTCGCGAGCACATTGCAGCGGGTACGGAGAACATTTTATATTCGAGAGATACAGGAAAAAAACATGCCAACTCTACACTAGATCCATATTCAATAGATTATCTTTAAAATGTGATGTAAAGTGACATTCACATCATGTGAGATGGTATCACGTCAACACTGACTAATCTCTCAGAGCAATTGTTCCAGCACTGTACTCAATTTGTCATCAATATTTAAGGCAGATTTGAAGGCCAGAGGCATTTCAAATTTACTACGGTTCATGTCAAGCAGGACTATTTTGGACAATTAGCATAAAAAGATCAATTGTCAAGTCTTTTCCCAACCAGGATCAAAACAGAGAATACTGAGTAAGTGATGCGGCATCATGAATTTTAAGGTTAAACAAAATGTAGAGCTAAATCTAACAAACTGCTCCTTGAAAAACATTGTGTCTCCACATTTGTTGAATTTTATAAATAGATACTGTCAAATTCAAATAGTAGTGGGGGAAAATGAAATTTCATAAAATGTAGTCAACACCCACTGAAGTATTAAAAACTTGGTTGCCATAAATCCACTGAAAATTTAAATGTAGAGGGAAAAACTTCGAGGCACGTGATCAGTGTATGATAACTTGCCTGAAACCTGGTTACCAGTTACAGGAGGCTGACTCTGACCCGAGAGAAAGAAAATGTACAATTGAAAATGTGTGTTGCAGGATCTACGAGTAGGCCTACCCCAAGCTAAAAGATGAATAATGACCAAAACGGACGAAAAGCAGCGGGCTACTGAACGCACCAGGTTGTTGATGTTGACTTGTCTCCTCCCTCGGTTTGGAGGCTGCTTCCTGGGCACGTTGATCTTTCGGTTTAGATAATGGCATGGGTGCAGGAAGGAATTGTTTGGGAAATCCTTTAAAGAACCAGGCACCAGACCTCTTCCAAACCTGAAAAAAAACTGTGTTACAGGTTTCTTAAGGGTAAGTTCTTCATTTCCTAGCAGGAAACACTCACCTCTCGCTGTTCTCTGCAGATTTTGCACAGCCACACAGCACGGGGCCTACTGCTGCACTGGGTCCCACACTTTGTACACATGTTCTACGCAACAAGAAAACTGATAGAGCCCATTGCTTGCCATTTATAGTATTATTACAAATACAACATTAATTATAAGATGGTGGAATGTTGACTTAAATCAAACAGCTGTATAATTTTGCTCCTAAGATTTGGAGTCACAAATTCCCATTCGTGTGGCAACATTATGAGACAAGCACTGTACAGTTTCATTGCTTCAATGCCAGTGCATTGGAACACTTAGTCAACGACCAGTGAGGTCGCTATGGTGACGTCCCGTTGCGGCTGTCACCCTAAGAGGGCACAGCGTACAGTATCTGCAGATTTCTATCATGGGTTATGCATTGAATTGAGTAATACTATCTAATTTTGTAGGAGAATTAGTATCTCTCAGTATTCACATCACACCAATTCCTAAGGAAACTGCCACTTGGGGTTATTTCAGCTCTTACCTTTTTGCAGTCCTCACACACCACGGAGCTGACCCCAGGTGTGCCCAGCTGCTCCCCACACAGCACACAGCGAGACAGTCCATCCCCACACACAGTCTTCTTCATGTCATCCAGGCGGTTTATTAAGCGCCTACAGAGGCACACCTGACTTAATTGACAGCTGTCTTAAAATGACTTAAAGTGAAATTATCACTGTGCAATGAACACATTTCCATGCACTGGCGAGTTTCAGTGTCTCACCCAATCCTCTCTTGCTCCATGGCCTCCATTTTCTCAGCTCGTGCTATAACACCATTTATAATTTCTTTTTCTTCATCTGTCAACTCTGGAGCAGAACCAGGACCAGGGCTTGGCTGCATGGTCCAATTGCCCCTGGCATTTGAAAAGTGGGCAGATGGACAGACAGAGAGACAGACAGACAGATTTTTTTTTTAAATGCCGTAACACACACGTCACATTCAATGTTTGTAACAACTTAACTGAGCACACATGCCTTGACTAAACTAATGCAACATGCGCAATGTAAACATACTTCTCATATTAGTGTACAAAGTACAAAACCTTTCCTTCTTTACACTTTGAGGGCACAAAAATACAGTGAAAGGGAAGATGAGACAGATAATTGAGGTACTTACTGCTCTTTATCACTGTGTCACAGATCACACAACGGCAGGATGTGGGTGGAAACAAAGCATTAGTTTTTGGTGATCGTACAGCCAAATGACAACACCATGTGCTGATAATCGTGCTCACCTCGCGTGCATGGCTCTCTGCCTGTCGTTGGGCACCCAGCGATCTGAGCTGCTGCTTATCACTGTCAGTCATAGCAGCACTAACACATTCTACAAGACAGATGAACGCAACACGAAAGTCGAATAAGACTGAAATTCTAGCATGAATAGGTTGGATTCTGTTGTGCTTAGATAGTAGAAAATTAATTTTTCTACTATCTAAGCAGTCATTAAAAGAATGATTAGTTCTGATTTAAAACCTCCAGTTCACACATTTAGCTATTTCATTGTTTTTAGCTAGTGCTTACACTGCACTGACTTAACTGCAATTACAGGTTGCTCTGTCATCAGAGAGGACATTTGGTCTAAATGGGCCAGAACAGTGCAGAGCTATAATTGGCAATCCACCAGATACATTTCATTGCTACAGATTGATGAAATGAATGAGTCAAAACTGAATACTGCGGACATCATATTTATGACCACCACAATGGACATAAATCAATTCAACTTCTAAACACTTGGTTGTTATTTTTATAATCACTTTTACATTAATCTGAATGCTTCAAATGAATCCACGGGTACCAATTGCAAGATATGCACATTTGCAGGGTTCATATTTACAGTCCAGTCAATGGCTTTCTTTCCCCCTATTTAATCAGTTGCATTAGGGCAGGGGTGCCCAAACTTTTTTGACCGAAGATCTACTTTTCGATTAACCAACCTCCCGGGATTGACGCGTTATGCACGCACGCACGCATGTACACACGCATGCCATGATGAGCAACAGGCTGACGCTGAGGCATGCGATGCTCTTTTGCAGCCTGTTAACGATCGTAGCTCACGCGTACCGGTTTAAATTGCCCAATTCAACAAGACGGTCAAAAACTAGTAAAGAATGGAAAGAAGCAAGTAAAGAAGCCGCCCATTCTGACATTTAAAGTGATCACATTTGATGTCAATCGCTTTGGACGGGAAGCATGTAATACATTTCTGTCTTCGAGGAGGAGAAGAAAGACTAAGTATACCACAAGGTTTTTAACCACTTGAAGCAAATTACAATAGACTGTCTCCACCTTAATGTCACACTAAGTCTTGCTAATCTACAGTCATGGCATCATACGGGCCAAGGTTATAAATGCAATGAATCTGCCTCATCTCCATGTTAAAAAGGCATTGCAGACATAGGGCCAGAAACACTGTTAAAATTGACACAATATGATGATATGGCGGCGGCCCGGTAGCCGAGTGGTTAGCACGTCGACTTCACAGTGCAGAGGTACTGGGTACAATTCCAGCTCCGGCCTTCATGTGTGGAGTTTGCATGTTCTCCCTGTGCTTGCGTGGATTTTCTCCGGGTGCTCCGGTTTCCTCCCACATTCCAAAAACATGCATGGCAGGCTGGTTGAACACTCCAAATTGTCTATAGGTGTGAGTGTGAGCGCGAATGGTTATTCATTTCTGTGTGCCCTGCGATTGGCTGGCAACCGGTTCAGGGTGTCTCCTGCCTACTGCCCGAAGACAGCTGGGATAGGCTCCAGCACCCTCCGAGACCCTAGTGAGGATAAAGCGGTTCGGAAAATGAATGAATGAATGAATGATGATATGGCAGAAAATATCGGGGAGGGTAGGTACCATGATAGTATTTAAAGTAACCTCAGAACCATCCTTATTCCAAGTACCTTCCCAAATATACTGTAGTGCTTGTCGATGGTGACATCTAGCACTAGATAATGCAATAACTAAATGTACATTTAGCATGTACACTCAGTTGCAAAACAATAAACATGAAGTCATCCATGCACCAATTTCCTGTACAGAATTTCATATGGGGGAAGAAGAGACTGATTTAGCAAGGCATTTACGGGCCGAAGAGGATAGTCAATTGATATCTACATCTGTACTCCCCGAGCACATTTTACACACAAAGCATCTGTCAGGCATTTTTAGAAACATGGTCATGCCCTCATCTTAGTTGCTTGAAGTGAATGCAAGAGTTACCAGCACGAATTGATGCAACTTTGAAAAGCAGGTGTATGACTCATTAGGCTCACTGAAAGCACAGAGTTCAGTCAGCATTTTCTTTACAAGATGTTATTGTTCACATGTGGTATGAAAGTAGGCTGGGTGACAACAATGCATGCAAGACAATGATGGATTGATCCAATATGGATCATTATGGATCTTACAGCTGCATACCACACAGGGATGAAAAGACATTAGGCCCAGACTATTCAGAACAGAAATAGTGTTGACGGCTTTTGGCAGGAAAATCATTTAAAGTGTGAGCAGGGGAGTAACCAGAAATTATTTCTGGTTGGCCAGGTTGACAAATCGCCTCACTGAGTGGTGGCATAGCCAAACATGTGCGCGCACATCATGCTCACATTTCCAGAACAGTGCCCGTCACACTCATAATCAAGCAGGAACAAGTCTAAATAAAAATCTACATTTTGCTGAACTTCATTAACTTGATGATGGTATTTTCTTTGCTTTTGAGTACTATCTCATCGTCTACTTCTGTGTCTTGTACTGATTTGACACAGACGGCCGACAAGATTTTGCATACTGTGATCAACGGCTCAGTTATTCAAGTCACATCAAAAAAGGACATTGAAACTGAAATCTCTTAATTATTCACAATTCTAAATGGAAATAAGAGCACCCCCCCCCCCCAAATTAAATACAGGCTTTTCCTGCTGTGCATGTGTGGTCTCTCACACTTGCTGTGCAAGTACCATGGTGCATTCAGGGTACTTTTACAAGTTTGGGAACTTGTGCACGCACGCACTTGCTCGACACGAATCGTTTTTCTTCTACAAAGTATAATGTTTTCAAGATGGAGAGGAGCCAAAATCGTAATCACGATTACATTTCAATTAATTACCCAGCCCTACCTAGTCACAGGTATCAAAATCTTCTCATATGTCACGCCATGGTCACGCCTTGTCACTCTCTGGAAGTTGCATATACTGTGAGTGGGGGAGGGAGGGGCAGCAAATCTGTTCTCTTTGATTTTCCCATAAAATGTCAACTTTTCCAAACAGATCACTGTACTGTTCAAGGTGTACCACTCAGCTCAAATTGAATGTTTCCTAAAGAAATAGTACACACACACACACTTTTGAGACAAGCATATTCTACTAGCAGGATCAACCAGGTATTAAGAACAAACAAACAATCCCATAAAGGGCCATAATAAACTATTGTAACACTTGAACATACTTTCAAGTTTCAAAATGAGAACAGCAACTATGTCAGTGATAAAAATTTCTGACACCCTGCATGTGTCCCCTCTTTAATATATTGACTATAATGACACGGAAACACTATTTATAATCCAGGACAAGAATTCCCAAGTGATACAGTACTTGAAGGACATTTCAAAAACGGGTTAATGAGAATTAGAGACCAATGTTGTAATTCACAGCAGTGGTGTTGTTTATCTAAATGCATCTTTCATCAGGCTGCTCGTCTTATTGTTAGCCCTTAAGGTACGCTAAAAAAACTAAAAAAACAAATAAAGAAACAACCATATTTTACCTCTTACACCACCACCTCCAGCTATCCGCCAAGAGGATCCATTGGCACATTTTGTGAAATCATTTTCCAGGAGGTTCATGCTAACCAGGTGCCTTATGGTCATGTCAATACAGAATATGCATACAGCTCATCGGGTAATAATGTGAATACATGTTTTACAAGTAGCGAGATAGTCTTACCGTTTCAGTACATCATACTATTTTAAACTGAATAACTATTTTACCAAGTGCATTCTTCAAAACATTAAAAGAAATTAGCTGAGGTCCAACATTTGTTAAGAATTTGCGAGCTATTGTCATGGGTATATTCATATTTCTTTCTGTCTAAATATGTAAAATTCTCTCACAATATTTATTAAAAGGGGAAGTCAACGCAAATATTTTCTTGACAATATGTTCTATGCCAGTATGCAGCCCCACTAGTCTAAACACGGCATTCTGAATAGTAGTGTGTTTGTGGAATATGCAGTAAAATCCACCCATTTTTATCCATCTCTTGGGTCAAAATGGCTGCCCGCTGAGATGGTTAAAAATGGGTGGATTTTGCTGCTGAACTCATATTCCATTGACAATGTTAATCATAATGTCATGTTGAGATGAGTAGAGACGCATAGAACGTATTATTGAAAAGGAAATTTGGGGGTTGACTTCCCCTTTAAGCATGTTTGGCACAAAAGAACAGCACATTATTTTCTACTCATGCATTGATTCACAGCCAGGGTTCCTGGTCAATTCTTTGAATGCATGAAATGATTTCCTGTGTTGTGGTAAGTTCCTTTTTATTATTAATGATCTCCAAAACGTCTCACAGCTTTGATATTATGGAATAGAGAATAAGGTACCGACCAGTATTGTAGCGCATAATGTGAAGACTTTAATTATTGGTTGACATACATACCGTTTGGGAAGTAAGGTACTTTAAATTCTCAGGAAAACACTCGGTGCAAACTGAAATGCGGGGGAAAAGATTAAATGATGGTAATAAGTCTTTGATAAGTCCTTTGCTTATAACTATTGCCAAGTTCATTGTCAGACTGTCACAGTAGTCTAAAAATTAACTATTGTTTATTTCTTGGGTAGTGGTGGTAGACCGGTGGTCTCGTGGTTAGCGCGGCAACCTCACAGTGCAGAGGTAGCTGGTTCAATTCCAGCTCTGGCCTCCCTGTGTGGAGTTTGCATGTTCTCCCCAGGCCTGCCTGGGTTTTCTTCACGTACTCCGGTTTCCTCCGACATTCCAAAAACATGCATGGCAGGCTGATTGAACACTCTAAATTGTCCCTAGATGTGAGTGTGAGCACGGATGGTTGTTCGTCTGTGTGTGCCCTGCGATTGGCTGGCAACCGGTTCAGGGTGTCCCCTGCCTACTGCCCGAAGACAGCTGGGATACGCAATCATTGTAAGGATAAAGCGGATCGGAAAATGGATGGATGGATGGATGGATGGATGGATTTTTATTCCTTGTGTCATAATAGAGTCCAAATTTCCAAACCTGTGCAGCCAGTTAAGTATCCATTCTTGTATCAATAATTGTTGCATAAACAACAACCAAATCACATTCCCAGGCCAGAGCTTCTCATGCAGATAAAAGATGTTGGAGATTAAATTTAATTAGCTTGATTCAATCAAAGCAAAACAGTAAATCAAAAGTCACAAAACATAAAAGGAAAAATAAATTTGAATCATAGCTTCACAGTGGCACCGTTGGACAGTTTTGCTGAAAGACACAAAATTCAGACTATGTGCTGGCAAGTTGAATAGGATGGTGTCAATTGTTTATTTAATTTGTTTGAAGTATATATTTTAATATTGCTTTGGATAAACAGTTATTTTTAGATGGTGGACATTTCATATAATATAGTGAACACATACTGTATACTCGATAGAGATGCTGTCGAAAAGACCAAAAACGGGCACCCATTTATTCCACCAACGTCATCCATCCCAAGAGCGAATAGTGATCTTGGACTAGAGAGCCCTGCACCATGCGGCCCTTCGCTACTGGAGGAAAACATCACTCAGCATTTCTTAATTATTTACAACTTCAACCCCCAGTGCTGTTCACTTTGTGTACGTCCCCTCTCTCAAGGCATTTCTGAAAGCTTTCTGATTCTCAGATCTTAATCAAACATCTACAGCGGGTATTAAATTAGATAAATTCTCTGCATGGGAAACAGTAACGATATCTGTCTTTTAGGGGTACTGCATCAGCAAAATAAAGTATGTTTAGCTCAGACAGGCGTGCTGGTGGACACCATCTGTTAAAAACCAACTGTGAGGGCACCTCCCCTGTAAAATGGACAAGTGTTGCAAGGTTGCAGCCCAATAGTCTGTGCAGGCAAGGCCCCAAGTCCCGCATCGTTGGAGCAGAAACAAGAAAGACCATCCAGTTTCCAACAAGCTAAGCTGCTGCTAGTTCTGCTGTGCCCTTAGCACTGTTCAAGAGACATGCAGAGTCATTCGCGCTAGCTTATTTTCATTCTTAAATCAGCACAACATAAACTAAATTACAATGGCACTAGAGCAAAGACCTGTGCCAAGGCCAAGCAACACTAAATCTGCATCAATACTATATTGTAGACTCATCAAAAGCCATCCCTGCAATCAATACTGCTCAAGAATTTCTCCATTTCTTTCAAAATTAAGGAAAACACTGCTTACTTCAAACAAATACTTGTAATTAAGTATCTTTTATGATAATCCACTCCAGAATAGTTCAACAGCAAATACACATGTTTTAAGATATGTTCGACAGTGTCAAGTCCTTAATTTACAACTGTGGCAGTAAATAGGGACCCTGTAAATAAGGACCCAGAGGATTTGTTACAGATTTGGTGGCAAAGAAAATCTTGTTCAAGACTGGAAACAGTGTTACGCCACAGAGACTATACAGCAGGAATCACCAGCCTTTTTGAAACTGAGACCTCTTTATTGGGTAACGGTTCATGCTGAGGGCTGCGAGTTTGATACACAGTTCTGTAATCATATATTTGCTCAAATTATTTGGGAGTACATCACCTCATTGTCATTGTTTGAGTCCACAAATACTATGGTTTGCTCATGCACTGCAATACTGACCTTTCACCTTATACGTGTTTTTTAAAAATATTGACATTTCCAAATTTGAACAATTGCAAGTGTTATATAAAGAAAAAATAGCTACGAAATAAGTTTGATGCGGATGATTGGTAAGTCGTGCAAGTTTTTGTGAGAATAACAACCAAAAAATTGTGATATACAATATCTCACTGATGAGCTATTTCCAGAACAGGCCCTTGAGCTGTTCATGTGTTCCTTGTGGACAGCATGGTGACCCTTGGTCTGTAGGATACCTATATGGGCTTAAGAAAGTCATATGTATACAGTATATATTTCTTATTTTAACTAACCATTTCAATTGAATTCATTTTTGAATTGATTAGAGGTATTAATTTGCTTTAAATCAAATACTTTACACCAGCTCTGTCTATATTCAAATACATTTTGGTCGAAGAATTCAGATACAGTGGTGCCTCGAGATATGAATTTAAATCATTACTTGACCACGCTCCTAATGCAAAACACTCATATCTAATGACCACTGCCTATTGCAATGAAGGAAAATTCCATTAACGATTGCTAATGTTCACTGAAAGCACTATAGCTGCAGACTGGCTAGCTCCTATCTGTACGGGCTGTCATTTATGTTTATTTACGTTGTCACGTTATGTGCTTTATTGTTCTAAGAAGGTTAATTGTCACGATGATTTAAATAACTATACTCTACAGTTATTTAAATTATGGCCTGTCGGGTGAGTTATGGTGGTTATGATGGCAACAGAACAGATTATCTCTCTTTCCAAAACCCAAACAAATATGAGGTCAGTTGAAATGGTCTCTGTCGGACCTTGAAAGCTCGAAACGTCCAGGGATGATAAAAGTGAGTTTTGGCCTCTTTTATACTCTAGGCTCTCATGAGTTAACTTGATCAATAGGCCTCATTAATGACTTCAGATTCTTCAGTAATGCCCGAGCGTTCCAGGAGATCTAATCGCCATTTTCAGAAAGGCATTGATCCTCACCCACTACACTGATGAGAGTTTCAAGATGAAGACACTCCCCTTTGCAGACTGACTGCAAATGGCAAAATAAGATTGCTTGGGAAACTAAAAGGAAACCTTAGTACAAAACTGACAGCTCCCATATTGTGTTCTAAAGTGTATAAATACAAGAGATTTTGAGGAGCACACATGCACCTTTCACCAACCGTGACCATGGTAACAGCAGGGTGGGATGGAAGCAAAATGATTTAACACAGTTTGAGTGCATGTGCATCAGTATGTATGATCATGGCAGTACCTGTGCAATGCTAAATTAAGAAACTGTGTCAGTGGATCAGATAGGATGCATCAACCTCAGATATGTCATAGTCATCATCAGGGTGGAAGATAAGCCAATGACATTAGAATCTGATAACGGCCGCCTTGATTCTCATCATTCTAAATAATGCAGTTAGCACGCAGAGCACTTACTACACTCCTCCATCTTTTCCATTTTTCCCTCAACACTGCTCTATACGTTAACATGATATTCTTCCTTGCATTTGACTTGACTTGCACCATTTCGTCCGTGCTGACAAGCCTGTAAAAATAAAAGATGTATAAGCATACACATCATTGTCCAATCGTATACTGTACGAGGTTTTTATGTGAGAGGAGGCAGCCGCAGATATTTCTCACACAGAATATTGAGGGGGTTTTTCTCCCCTCCCCCATTTAATCCCTGGGTTTCAGGTCTGTAGAAAGAAATGGAGATGGTAGAGCCAGCTCCTTCTGCCACCCTCCAGCATCAGTTGACAAAGGTAGTAACTTGTGGGTGCAAAGTGAGACAACAACACAACAACAAGGTGACAGAAGCACCTGTTCATGGCCCCACTGGAGTCCACATATGCCCTGTCCACATCATAATTGGAAGGGATTCATTGAGGTTTTCCATCCAGCTACAAAAAAAATCCCGCAGCAACGCCCAAGGAGCGCAACCACTCAATGTCCTACATGGTTTACCAGGTCTGTGGTTTTATTCCAGATCTGACTGCAACCGGGAAGCACGGACTGCATGAGGGCTGCCAGCTCGTCATATTCACAATACATTTTAGAAGGTGTAAAAATAGAACACAGCACATACACTATATTCAAGACAAATTGACACTCAGCACCTATCTATGCTGCCATGAATGGTAATTTGCTCTTTTAAAAACCTTATGGTTTCCAGAATAATGCAAGACAGTTATTTCCCCAAACCAAAGAAATCAATCAAAGGATGCACATAATTGCTCCTTCTGTCAGGTTAATTAACAGGAGCGTCATGCATGAACAATGATCTGCACAAATTGCCATTTTTCATGCAGGTGACTCAGTGAGTAAGTGGAGATGGGGCACATCGAATTAATAAGGGGACAATGAAAAACGCTCCAGGTAAAAGATCATTATCGGTCCTCCTCTCTTGTGAATGAAAGGTTGCATCCATTCAAGTCAGTGGCCGGACGCGCGACCCTCACGGATGCTTCAGTTTGAGAATGCGTAATTTCAATATTTTGTCATGCTTCCGGCGATGCAAAGACATACCTGAGAATCCAGAGCATCCTCTCCTTCTCAGTCAGTTGTCGGAGAATTGATATAGGGATGACTATTATGGCAAAGGAGTCAGTCAATACTCATGCTTCTTGTCACACCGGAGCCTGGATTTTAATATTCAGCCCGGAGGAGTAGTCCGTGGCTCGAGGCACAGATCTGTACGGTGTGCGTGGGAACTCGCCTTCTATTCTGCGTGGGGAATGAAAGCCCTTGATTCACGGGGAAGGAAACCCCTGGACGTGAAGTGATAACACTAATGCATAAGTGAACAGTCGCCACCTGATCAAAATGTGTCTGGCAAGGCGCACTGGGGCACAATTCTGAGATTTCTCATTTTTCATGGAATATACGCATCGAGAAAGTATTTGTCTTAACTCTACGCTTCATTTTATTTGAATATTGTGATATATACAATAAAATTGTTTTTGACGCATAATTGATTCACAAATTATGTATTCTTAAATAATTGTGTTAAATCTGTTCGACAATATTCTGTTACGAGTTATATGCAGCACACATTTCTAGACAGCGATTCGAAAATTCCTCGCGTTTCCTTCAAGACTGAATCGAGGGACTCTAAAATGGGGCAATTGCGCCATCTAAAAGACAACTTGTTTATTGCGCTAAAGTGTCAAATACGGCCGTTTTGTTTCTTTACGTGATGAACTGACGCTTAAGATGAGTAGAGCAGGCACGTAAAACTTCAACATACTCACTTTGTGACAAATAAACACTACAACCGTGAAGTGTGTTTTTAGAGGTATTGTTTTTGTTGCTTATTCTGGATGTACAATGAATGCCACGCCTTCAATTAAGAAAAAAAAATACACCTCCGAATAAGTGTCACTGCGGAAGACTCGCATATAGGCAGTGTTCGATGTACTGTATATGTTTATAAACATCCCAAAGGTGCTACTCAAACAATATTTTCCCGACATTTGCTATAACAAATAGACAGCGATGAGCTTTCTCGTGACCATAGTTCACCCAGTGCGCATGCGCAGAGTGGAGTTACTTTGCCCCACAAATCAATTGTTTTCCCCGAGATGTCATGTAAGTTAGACTGACTGAAATAGTGATATTTACTTAGAGGAATTTGACAGGCTGTTATTTCACAAAAAAAAATGTCGTTCGTGTCTTCAGAGAGTTGTTTTTGTGTCGGATTGTGTGTCGATGGTCACGTGAGGGCTACGAGTCACGTGATTTGCGAAAAAGAAAAATGGCTGCCCACTTATCATACGGGAGAGTTAATTTAAACATTTTGAGAGAAGCAGCACGAAAGGAGCTCAGGGAGTTCTTGGACAAGTGTGCTGGAAGCAAGGTAATATTTAACATGTAGGCAAGAACAACAGGAGACTCATCTCTGTCGTAGACAGAGGAACGGAGTCAGGCTCTGACATCGCTGTGTAGCCATCAACAGAGCCTGCTAAACAGTGTTTGGAGCTTTGACTGACATATGAGTTGACGTGACATACTGTATATCGAAAATATTTAAAATTGGCAAACTTTGAAATACAGATGGTGTTTTTTACACATTGCAGATCTTGGTACTAATGTGCTTTGTATTTGCTTTTGTTCTGTAGGCCATAGTTTGGGATGAATATCTGACTGGACCTTTTGGACTAATAGCGCAATATTCCCTACTTAAGGTAACTGCACTCTTCATGTGTATTCATATTGCTGACTTAGTAAGGCTTTTTTGTTCACGCTATCAGAGTTGAATGCAAAAACCTGCCTCTTCTGCCTCATATCACAAGTGCATGTTGTTCTTTGGTTCAGGAACATGAGGTGGAAAAAATGTTCACCCTCAAGACCGGCCGGCTCCCCTCGGCCGATGTCAAAAACATCATCTTCTTTGTCCGTCCAAGACTAGAGCTCATGGATATTATTGCTGAGAATGTATTCAAGTAAGTTTTATGTGTCTCGATTTCAAAACATGGTCCTTTAAAGACAGTCCAGGATTTTAAATCCATGAAAGTCACCCTCATACACGACTAACTGCCCATGCCTTGTATTTTGTGTTGTCAGTGAAGATAAGCTGCATTCGACCCGTGACTTTCACATCCTTTTTGTACCCCGGCGGAGCATGTTGTGTGAACAAAGGCTGAAGGAGCAGGGTGTGCTTGGCTCCTTCATCAACATTGATGAGTATATCCTGGACCTGATTCCCTATGATGGTGACCTGCTGTCCATGGAATATGAAAGTGCCTTCAGGGTGTGTTTAATCTTTGCATTTAAAAGAAAAATCAAGTATCCCACTACTCTTTAAATGAAGTGCCTTCTCTCAAGGCAGCTTATTTATAGCACATTTCATCGTAGGCAAGGTAAGTGGGCTTCTCATGATTATAAGTACAACATTTAAAAACAAAAGAACTAAAGACAAAGTAAAGAAATAAAAGATATCTTACTAAAATTATAAAGCACGAGAAGAAATGCAGTGCAAGAAAAAAACTGCTTTAAAAGAGCACAATCATCGGCAGAGGGTGTGGGGGCATTTTAATAGAAAAATGATCACTGATTCAGCTAATTACGTCCAATGCATGTTGGGTTGTACGACATCCAGTGGTCAAGATAGAGATTACAATCACTTGAATCACCCGTTATTAGCAGCAGTGTCCATCACATGATCAGTTGGCAGACAATTGTGGAATAAAAAATTCAGTAACATGAAAGAATTATAAAAAGCAATCATGGTTTTGTCCTGAGTGTGATATTAATTTATTTTGCATTGTCTTACAGGAGTGCTACTTGGAAAATGACCAAACAAGCCTTTACCACACAGCCAAGGGTCTTATGACATTACAGGCATTGTATGGCACCATTCCACAGATTTATGGGAAAGGAGAATGTGCGCGGGTAGGCAAAGCAGAAAGAATTGAACAACAAAACATTTTATTGCGTGTCGACTGATATTTATTGTCTGTCTTTTTCTGTTTGCTATTAGCATGTTGCCAACATGATGCTGAGGATGAAAAGGGAGTTTGCAGGTATTCAGAATCAGATCCTGCCCGTGTTTGACACCCTGCTTCTCTTAGACCGGAATGTAGACCTGCTGACTCCTCTGGCTACACAACTCACATATGAAGGTCTCATTGATGAAATGTATGGAATCACTAATGGTAAGGATACACAGTATATATATTCATGACATATGTCTTACTCCTTTGTTTAGTGACCAGGTTCTATTTAAATTTAATTTGCAGGTTATGTCAAGTTGCCACCTGAGAAGTTTGCCCAGAAAAAACAAGGTGAAGCAAGTAAAGATTTGCCCACAGAGCCCAAGAAGCTGCAACTCAATTCAGCAGAGGAACTTTATGCCGAAATCCGTGACAAAAACTTCAATGCTGTTGGCGCAGCACTCAGTAAAAAGGCCAAAATTATTTCTGCTGCCTTTGAGGTTGGTCCTGCTGCAACTTTAAACCACCCCGACTTGTTTATCCACTCTTAAACCTGCAAAGATGTGTGCTATATTTACAAAAGCTACTCAAACGCTATGTTGTCATCTCTTTCTGAGAGCCTAACTGAATTACAATCAGATAAAATTGTAATCTGATATGTTGTCACAAAGGTTTTGAGGGAAAATCCATTTGATTAGGGAGTTGATGGTAAGTGTAAAGAGATAAGATGAAGTACTTTTTCCATCAGGAAGCGTAACAATGTTCCCAGTGCTTTCTTATCATCTTAGTATGGCAGATTAACTATCGATATGTCATATTTGTTGTCTTATTTTACAGGAACGACACAATGCGAAAACAGTGGGCGAAATTAAGCAGTTTGTTTCGCAATTGCCTCATATGCAGGCAGCACGGAGCTCTCTGGCCAACCACACATCCATTGCAGAACTCATTAAGGACATAACAAGTCTGTAAACAATCAGTTGCTGTACTTCCTTTTACACATCTGATGAAGAACAAAAGTTTGTTTAACTACCAAAGTTTGTTTCACTGGCTTGTGTCTGTTTCAGCATCTGAGGCGTTCTTTGATAACCTAACAGTGGAGCAGGAGTTCATGACTGGAGTTGACACAGACAAGGTACCTACCTGTAGTCTTTGAACCCATCTTTTATTCAATCTATTGCAATTATATATTTTTAGTGCAGGTTTGCTGGCAAAAACAGATTTGAGAGTTTTGAGAAATTATGTATTGGGTATATCTTTAATATCTTGGATGTTTTATAACCCAGGTGAACACTTACATTGAAGACCGCATTGCCCAAAAGGATCCCCTCATCAAGATTCTGCGGCTTGTGTGCATGCAGTCCGTCTGTAACAACGGCCTGAAACAGAAGGTCCTTGATCACTACAAGCGGGAGATTCTCCAGGTAGAGTGAAAAATAAAATGAAATTTAAAAAATGTCCAATAAATCTGTTGTAATCTATGACGGATACATTTTATTGAATAGACAAACATTTCCGAACATCTGGTGGTTCCTCTTGCAGCAAGTTCAAGAAAATGGAAATGTGGAGGTGCCCTGGTATTAAATGTGCAATTGTCCAAAATGTTTTTGTAAAATGAACAATTACGGTTTCGGTGGAAGTGATAGGTTTGACGCAATATGTAATTATGTTATTGTGTATGGTTGTGCTTTTTCTCTATAGTGTATCATGATACAATGTGGTTTATTCCTTTACTCTCTTTTTTGTCAATAATGATATCTTTGGTGACATGCATTAATTTGTATCTACATGTCTGCTTTTCTTTTATATAAGACCTATGGCTATGAGCACATCCTGACACTGAACAACCTAGAGAAAGGGGGTCTTCTGAAACCACAGACCAGCTCAAGGAATAATAACCCTACTATTAGAAAAACCCTTAAATTGTGGATGGAGGATGCAAATGAGCAAGTATGAATAGCAGGCAATTACATGTTTTAACTTTTAACTGTGATGAGGTCATGGTTATATTTAGTGAGTTGATGTTGTCTTTCTTTCAGAACCCCAATGACATCTCCTACGTGTACAGTGGCTACGCACCATTAAGCATCCGACTCACCCAATTGTTGGCCAGGCCAGGGTGGCGAAGCATCGAGGAGGTGCTGAAGATGCTTCCGGGTCCACACTTTGAGGAGCGCCAGCAGCTGCCTGCTGGACTCCACAAAAAACGTAAGAGCCAACACAAACAGTCTTCTTTCTGCCTGCAAGACATAGATAAGAGTAAGGCTTTGTTTGTGTGAGGGCAAAAGCGAATGAATAGATGGATCGCACTAGGCTGACATTGTTACCCTACCTCTGGCAGTTTGCACTTGTTTTTGTATGTGTACATGTGGTTAAAGAGAGTGATAGATAAGAACACGGCATTTATCAAGTCACCACCAGCACTGCCATATTGGCAATTGGAGGTGTCAACCCTGTTGGGAATGACACTCACTTTGAAATATGTTAATTAGAACTCTGAAATTAGATTCAGTGGCTTGTTTCTGCTTGCCCATGTTAGAACAGATTTTCAAAGGTGATAATAGAATAGTCTCAGCAAAACTGATGAATAATTGGATGCTTTTAATGTTTATTTTTTTCTAGTCGTGGCTTTATGCACCTATAGTTGTATTCCACTGTATATCTCAAAGTTGTGGATCAAAAAATGAGAGCTACAATCAGGTTTGTATATTACTGGATGTGTGTGAGATGACATCTATGACTAATTTGCAGGCCAGCAGGGGGAGAACAGGACAACGCTGGTGTTTTTCCTGGGAGGAGTGACATATGCCGAAATAGCAGCTCTCCGTTTCCTTTCTCAAATGGAGGACAGCGGGATGGAATACGTTATAGCGACAACCAAACTCATCAATGGTGCATCATGGATCAAATCTCTCATGGACACACCCGAAGCTCAGATGCATTGAGTCAACTGTGACACACCTGCACACATCAAACAACCCTTTGATTGACATCTCTTCATGTTAGTATCAGCATGCTGCAGGTGTCTCATTGATGTCCATGTTAGGGAAATGGATTGCGCTCTTTCTGTTCCTGAATTGTACTAAGGTAATGAAAAACTGGCTTATTGTTACTGTACACTGTGAGAAAGTCACTTCTCTATTAAGAAGCTATTGTATGTATTAATAAAGCGTTTGTCAGAATGTAATTTGTGAGAAAAAATGTATTTATTCTTTTTTTTTTACAATTATTGTTGATCGTTCCTCTTCTTTGTGTGTATGCTTCTTCCTTTTCAGATAAAATATATGAACTAAATCAAGAAGTTAAACTGGTCCCTCTATTATTCAATATTGTCTACAACACTACTGATGTGAATGCATCTTTTTTTTTTTTTAACAGAGGATTTTGATGAGGGAGGTGGGAGTAGAGCTGTCATCACTGGCCCAGCCCTCGGAAGGAGCAATTAGTGCAGTAACAGGCCTCCCGATCAGCCGATAATGCTCCTGCGCCGTCTGGAGAGCTCAGGCCTCAGCATCCTATCATTTGACAGCACAGGACACTGATTGAATTAGGAAGCCATTTGCTCAATGTTCCGGCAGAGAATAACTGTGCGGCAGCAAGGCTTTAGGTCTTCAGTCAATATCATCTCCTTGTCTTTACTGTATAAACAGGTCTCCCTGCTGACAGGGCATACTCGGTATACTCTTCATGGATAAATCCATGTTTTTTTCTAATTAGATTTATGAGTAAGGTTTGCTTGTTGGGTTTTATATTATACTAGTGTGGGTCTGAGGAGCAGGTGCACAGGAGGCATAACTACCATTAGGATCAATCCCAGGGGAATAAAATCCTTGTGATCGGTTCTTGGCTTTGGCTCCTCCTCAGCTGGGAGTTGAAAGGCTGCAGGTTGCACCAGCCAACTTCGCGGCTAAGAGAGTAACAGCCCGCCCTGTGAACACCGCCGGTCCTCCTTCAACAACATCAAGGTATGAGTTTTAATTTAAAGCTACAATAATGACGACTGTTGCTTGTGGATGTTTGGATGCTTTCATTTTGATTAATATATCATTTGTTTACTATTTACCGGAATACAATTTAACAGCATATAGCTTTATGATGCTTCATAAACAGTACATTATTTTATAAGTGTGTCTTATTTTAGCAAGTAGTACTTACAGCATTTTAAAAATTAAAGTCTTGAAAGACTTCCTCTTGGATAATTGATGGTTTGACTGCAACTTCTATCACAGTTTTACATTTCACTGGTCCTTTTTTTAAATGTAAATTTAATGTTTTCATATTATTGTGCTTATTTTTAGTTATGGCCTTTTCTGAGTGTGAATTTTGAAGAGCATAGATTTATGAGAGCTAAAGTAATGACTGAAGAGGCGTTGTTTGTGAAATTAAGATCAATACTGAAACCTTTTAGTGCAATCTGCAGATTAATTATTAAACAGTCGTCAACATGAGAGTGTGTCCTCTAATACAATTGCTTGAATTTAAATGCTATACATTATTTATTTGCTTCATTATTTCGTGTCGTGACAAGTGTGTGTTTGCAGAATGGGACGAGGTGGGAACCTGGGACACCCGACTCTTGCTGCTCCCAGGCACAAGACACAGGAGGTGCATCTGGATTCCGAGCCTTTGTTTATCCGCTTCCTGCGGACATTCAGGGAAATCCTCAAATTTGTCCTCTTCAGCTACACTGTGCTTTTCGGTTCCTTGCTTCTCGCCCGTTGGACCACTTACTACATGGTGGGAAAGTAAAAAGACAAAAAGATTCAACCTGCGCTTGGACGTGGAGCTCTGTACTCAAATTGAAGATGTTTAATTTTGGACTCGAAATCCACACCTCAGTAACGCTTTAAATGTAAACATGTTTTTCATGCTTCACTAGTCTATACCTATCACAAAAAATGTCATAATTTTGTAAGAATGCAAATAACCAAACTTGCTTTTGCAGGTAAAAGAGGAACAATTACAATCAACAATTTGAATTGCATCAAACGTTGCTTCAAATTCATTGGCGTGTGCATTCTGGAACTGTTAGTTTTGATGCAATGTAAAATTGATCGCAGCAAATGATGTCACAGTACGAAATGTGCCGTCCAAAACATACAATTAAAACGCTTTTACATCTGAAATACACTATTACTAACTGATTCCAAGCAATTAAATAGACATTTGCGGAGGTTGAAAAATGATATTTTGCAAGCGGGACAGACAAAATGTAAGGATGCGTATATGTCTGAATTCGGACTGTATTTGTATGCTGTTTTTACTGCTTGGATACTCATCTCAAGACACTAACCAGGCCAAGAAATTATATGGCACATATATGTCCATACTTAATAGTGTCCATGTACCTGTAACACGCCTTGTTTTTTAATTTGTTGATAGAGGATGGGGTGTTCATTAATCGAAGGCTTAAATGTAATGGGATAACAGAAATGCATATAAGAGAACTGTTGTATGATATGAACGGCCCTGTTTTAAAGTGAAAATGTAAAGTAAACTGTATTAAAAGCTCTAACGTAAAACTGTTTTTTTTTCCTTGACAAAACTCTGTGCGTTGATGCGTTTGGTTTTGTTCATAGTACCACTACATACGGGCGGGGTTTGGTGTTTCCGGTTATTTCCAACGCAAAGTCATCGCCACTTTTGAGTAAAACAAAAATTATCATATGATTCAATCAACATTTCTGGTGGTGTATTAAGCTAATTGGCACAGATAAACGATTTAGAACTAAAATATGTATCATTTTCTTGGCTCACCCTCGCCGCTTTCCCGGCATGAGACTGGCACTATTTCTCAACGCCACCCGCGTTGGCCATTTTGAAACTGTGATGCGGGGAAAGGCAGGGACGAGGGAATTCTTAAAAGTAGAGTGCAAAGTCTTAACCTCTGTGCCTAACAATACTGTACGTTGTTAGCATTCCTTATCATATGATATTTTTTCCCTTTTGTAACAGTTGAGCCAGGATTGTGTATGCTTGTCTTAAAAACATTGGCAGCGCTCGAAGCTTCATTCCTCCACATCTCATCGGCAGTCAGAAGCAGCAGGGTCAGCAACAACAGTGCTCACAGTCCAGGGCCTGGTCCCGCTTCAAAGACCCCCCTGCCCCTTTCCCTGGACCACCATCATGACAGGTAAAACGTGAACGACACGGCGATGCTGCTGTCGTTGGTCAGTGAGTCACGAATAAAACGCAAATTCATCTCGTCCGTTGGTGTTGAACAAGTAGGAGTTGGCTAGCATGCAAGGCAGATGCTTGTATGCATAGTGTGGGTTCCTCACTTGTTACTCTGAACAAAGTTGCTCTTGGTTTGATGTGGTTTCTGCTAAATGTATTCATGCCTCCTGCAGGGGTCGGTGATGAGAGCGACCAGGTGCAATGGTGCTTTTCCCAAGTCAAAGGAGCAATAGATGACGATGTCGCGGATGGTAAGTCAATTTGATTATGTTTTCATTGGCACTCGGTGTCTGTATGGAAAGCCGTTTAAGCATTTATTCGATAGCTATGATATCCAGTTTAAGCTTGATGCACCAGTACTCCATTTGTCCTTGCTAGTAAGACAATAAAGCACACTGGTAGAACAGTTGTCTTGTTAGTAACGTGAAATGACATTTCCGCACACCATTGTTGTTACAAATAGGGTACAGAAGGTTGCTAGTGCGTGAGACACCTTACTTTTTTGGTCTTGTAGCATCACTAGTGCAGTAAAATAGTTTACTCAGAATGTTTAATTGCGTACCAATGCTACTAGTAGTGGCAAAACATTGCCTGAAGATACATGTATTGCACTAGTGTGCCCTACCAGTATGCTGAATCGTCCTAAAAGTGAGGACAAAGGACTGAAGGTTATCGAATAAACGTTAAGATGGCTTTCCATAACTTTGTTCTTACTGGCACTTGGTGCGTCCAACTTGGATGATGTGCTGAATTCAAGTAATAGTTGTAAACGTTCAGTCTACTGTTTTGGCGGTATTCATGGCATGCAGCTAGCTTTAATCGGGTAGGCTGCATTCATGTATGACAGTGTTGTTGAATGTGGAGGGTCCACACGACATGTCCATCAAGTCTTACTGCAATTTGATGAGTGGTGTTTTTTTTAAGGCAAATGCCTTCTTCCATTTTCTTTTTCACTTATTCTCAGTGAATACACAAATCTGTTGAAATTACAAAATTAATAGATATTCAAGGTTTTTTTTCTTTGCCGAATTTAATACCCCTTCCGATGAATACTTCATTCACCCTGCAAAGGAAAACTTAATTTATTTAATATTCACATTAGTAAACCCTTGCATATATGTGGTTCGCGCATCATTCACTCATAACAGCGAGAGACCCCAGCATGTGTGGCTGTAAAGATGTATTTTTTTCCGCATTGGGTTGGTCTACTTTTTGAATTGTGTCAAACATCAACATGCCGAACTGCTTTACCATGGAAGATGTGTGTTCCTACTGAAACAGGACGTGAGCAATAATTATAAGGGAAGTGTGGCTTTATTGAAAGGCGGGACTTGCTCTCAATTAATTTAATGGACCGGCAAGGTATTTTTAGAACAAGTAGGTATTTTATCCACCGGTAATTTCCAAATTCTAAATGTGTCCCATAATAGACTACTTCACCTGTGTGAATTATTGGGAAAAGAGTACAGCGCTGCAGCCTGTCCTGAATTGAATTTGGATTCAGTATCCCATGTGTAGTTTGCGCTGCGCTTTCCCACTTACTTTGTTTTTCTGCACTCGGCGCTTCTGTATAAAAAGGCTATACAGTAATGCCTTTTTCTTCTTGTCATGGTTGCAGAAGAAGAAGAAGTCAAAGAAGAAGAAGTAGAAGAAGAATGCATGACATGAAGTTGAAGATAAAGAAGTATTTAACCATGACAAGAAGAAGAAGAAAAAGAAGAAGAATACTGCGTAAATACACAACAAATACAGATCAGTGAATTAATGTAAAATGTGGCCTGACAGAACATTGATTTGGAATTGCTTATTACATCACAATTCAAGATCATAAAAAATATTTGCTCTAGAAATCAGTTTGCTAAATTTTTAAAGTCTTTGGCTATGCAATGTTCACAAGATTTCCTGTGAACTGTGTATATTAAGAGTTTAAACTGTAAATACACAAAAAATGTGATCCCAAAAAAAAGTATCATATCAAACTAATTTTACATTCCCCTTAAAAAGAGCTTAAAGATAAGGAGTCACCAATGTGGTGCCCGCGGGTACCAGCTAGCCCCCAAGAGACACATGAGAATCAAAGTGTCCTTTCACCAGTGAATCGGAGACACCATGCTGAGAATGTGCACGTCTGCTACAAGCTAAGTTTGAAAGCAAACAAGAAGCTGTAGCGTCCATTGATGAAAAAGAGATTGGCTCACATCTCCTGTCCCATGTAAATCCGCTTCAGTTCCAAGCGGTTTTCTTATCTTCTAATACCCCATGCCCCCCGTCAACAAAAACATTTTAAGTGTCATCCAAACGACTCACTTGTTCATCAACCATCTAAATTTTCCAGCAACAGAATAATGTGGAATCTGACTGAACCACGAAAACAATTGCTTTCTATTAATTCAGCGTTGTTAGTGTTTTTATAAGCTTGTACAGAGAAGAGCTGTATCAGGCACTTTGTTTGGGCCACACTGTTTAAGAGCTTGTGTTAAGAATAGTGTTCACAATAGTGCCAGGCAGTAAACAGGGATTAGCTGTAAATGCTCTTCTTGTTGCCAATTGTGAGTTCTCCCAGCTCTGCTTAATGTTACTAGATGGATGAATGATGGAGAGATACAGTAGATACATTACTTCAGACCCAGGGATTGTGTACTGTGTGTGTGTATATGTGCATATGTACAGGCCCGTGTCACTGGTCTTTTGTGTTTTTACCCTGACTGACATTTTCCTTACTGCTCATTAGGGACAAAATAAGTCAACTTCATGTTGTCAGGGCCACCGAAGTTTTCACATTATGGTTGCATGTTACCTGGTATTCAGATGCAATGTTTTAAGAACATTATTGTGACACTCCTGTGTTGACAGCTGATGTCATATCCAGTGTTGAGTTCAACCACTCTGGGGAGTTGCTTGCCACTGGTGATGAAGGAGGCCGTGTCGTCATCTTTCAACAGGAGCCAGAGGTATTTTGTACGTAGGCACATCAATACTGTATTTGTTTGAATCTACATGTCCCACATTTGCAGTTTTGCATTGTCGTACCTGACATGATCTTTGCTTTGTTGTTGTTGTTGTTGCCCCAGAAGAACGCTGCTCACTTCCTTTTATCCACAAATGGCAAGTTGAATTGTCTACTCCCGAAAGAATAGTACATCATTTTTGAAATTGCTAAAAATATACATGCAGTGCACAAAAGCAGAAATAAATGTCTAGAAAAAAGAGAGAGAGAAAAATACTTGCTGGCTCTGACTGTTGTGGTTGACTGGCTTTGGCAAAACATTTCAACACATTGGTAAAAAGTTTGTACCGATGCTGAGCGCTGTAAACGACAAGTCGAGGGTTTTTAACTTGAAAGTTGTATTTGTCATCATCGAGGTCATCATCAGCCACAGATTTGTAATAATTATTGATTTTGAATAATCTGTTGTTCTTTTTTTTTTTTTTTAAGATAAAATCATAAAGCTGTGGAAAATTTGTGAGCGAGACAAGCGTCCGGAAGGTTACAATTTGAAAGAAGATGACGGTCGATACAGAGATCCAAATACAGTCACAACACTACGGGTGGGTATCGTGGGTGTTTTATTTTTTTGTTTGCAAGCCATCGCAATTTAACATTTTATCATCTAGTCTGGAAAAAAAAGACTGGTGAACTCACTGCATGGTCTTGTCCCCTAGGTATCCATATTCAGGCCTATGGACCTGATGGTGGAGGCCAGCCCCCGTCGAGTCTTTGCAAACGCTCACACCTACCACATCAACTCCATCACAGTCAACAGTGATTGTGAAACGTACCTGTCCTCAGATGATCTTCGCATCAATCTGTGGCACTTGGAGATCACTGATCGCAGCTTTAGTATCCTTTCTCTTTTAGCTCCTCACAGACATCATCGGTATTGGAAACTGTTTATCTTTTCCAGGCTGGTAATTGAGCACATCCTTTCCACTGTGGGAAAGCACGGTTGTTAGAGAGACTGTAAAGGGCAGATGTAGTCTAGCATGGCTCTGTTAATGTCTGTCTTTGGGTTGCAAGATGTATTGCAGAATGTATGCATTCTGTTTCTGAGAGGCAAAGAGCAAAGCACAGACTGCAATTTAGTCCTCACGAGTGGGTTGCTGAACAAAAATCCATGTTCTCAGTCAAATCAATAATGCAATTGTAATGTGAAAAAAAATACACTCTCTCAACTGGTTGTCTCGATTAACCGACAATCACTTTTCAAATTAACTCATTATTTTTGGTAATCAATGAATGTTTGGGATAACTTTTTTTATTTAAAATGGTCAGAAATGCTCACAATTTCATCTTCTCAACAGTTCAATTTTATCCATTTTCTGTCGTCCTCCATGTAAGCAGAATGATTATCTTGGTGTTGAATCAACATTTTTATTGATTTGAACATGTTATAGACCAAACCAGTAACTGAATCATAATGAATCAATTTGAGAATTGTCATGTTTTTGAATAAAGGAATGGAAATTAAATCATGTTTTTCATCAATTAATCAACAAAATAATTGAAAGAATGATCAATTATCAAAATGATCATTAGTTTCAGCCCTGCATTCATTATTTTTTCTGATGCTCAGTGATTTTTCCTAGTGTAATTTAAAGTCGGTAAGTTTCCTCTCCCTGTTGGACCTGAACTTTTCCCCCCTCAGATATTGTTGACATTAAGCCAGCGAACATGGAGGAATTGACCGAGGTCATCACAGCATCAGCGTTCCATCCTAACCAATGCAATACGTTTGTGTACAGTAGCAGTAAAGGAACCATCCGCTTGTGCGACATGAGAATGTCGGTACTGTGTGACAACCATGCCAAATGTGAGCAGAAATCGCCCCTATTGGGACTCAATCCAACTAAGAATCTGAATTCCATTTCCAGTCTTCTCCACATGGTGCCTGTCAATCTTACAGTACACAGGATGTTGTTTTGTTCACAGTTTTTGAAGAGCCGCAGGATCCAAACAATCGTTCCTTCTTCTCAGAAATAACATCATCCATCTCTGATGTGAACTTCAGCCACAGCGGACGTTACATGATGACACGTGATTACCTGTCCATCAAAATCTGGGATCTCAACATGGAGACTCGTCCAGTGGAGACTTACCAGGTATGTTATGCCGGCCAAGCTAAACCATTCATATACAGTGTGTCGGTTTGTAGATCCTCAAAAATGGTTGTCCTTTATCAGGTGCATGAGTATCTCAGGAGCGAGTTGTGTTCACTCTATGAGAACGAGTGCATCTTCGACAAATTTGAATGCTGTTGGAATGGGAAGGACAGGTTAGAACCTACGTTTTCTGTATTGATTTTCATTCTGACTTCTTTATTCTGTTTCCCAGATGTTGAAATCCACGACTGGTCTAAAGTTGCTCATGTTTTTTTTTTTTTTTTTAAGTGGCAAGAAGTAACATTCTCGTCCACCGTAACATTTATTTTAGTGTCAATTTGTTAGTTTTGTTGACTAGGCAGCTCACATTGTTTCATCACACTCTGCCCTGTCTGCAGTGTGGTCATGACAGGCTCCTACAATAACTTCTTCAGGATGTTTGACCGAGGCAACAGGCGTGGTGTGATCCTAGAGGCATCAAGGGAGGACTTCAAACTGCAGCCTGTCCTTGAACCCCGCAAAGTAAGCTCGGGTGGGAAGCGCAAGAAGGATGAGATCAGTGTCGGCAATTTGAACTTTAAGAATAAGATCCTCCACATTGCCTGACATCCCCTGGACAACATTATTGCCGTGGGCACCAACAAAAATCTCTATATATTCGAAGACAAATTTAAGTAGCATTTGGTGAGCCATTTCTGCTCCATTTCGCAGACATGTCTGTCTAATTGTTCAAGTCTGCCTCAAACCTTGGGTATGACCAATCATCACAAGAACACGTTTTATGTGTAATGAACATGCAGGTGTTGTTGAGCTAAATACTGTACAGACTTTGGGATTCAGGGGCATATGTACTTTCCCTCCAGTAGAGGCACCTGTTCATCCACCTGCTGGTTGCGACTCCACCACATCCCAGACCAAAGGGAAGATATGTGAACAAACAAACCTATTTTTCATTTGTGCATTAGTGCTATGACTAATTGTCAATGCGTTCTTGGTTCCTACATTTTAGCAGGAAATGTCTTAATTGTAGACAAATTTGCACTTATCTGAAATACTGCTGATCGAAGTGATTGACACTCCTTATTTGCAACCAACATGTTAGTCAACTTGCCCAATTCACAAACAACTCCTTCATGATTAATTGTGTACATTGTTAAAGTGCCCGTCAAAGGAGTTACACAAATGTTACTGCCACTTTTTTTTTCTGCTGCATACCAGTTTATACCATTTTAAATGTTTATCCTGAGATTGCCCATCATTTACATTGATTTTCTTGACAATAAGGTTGTCAAGTTTCACTTGTTTGGCACAGTGGTCATCTGAAACGCATACTTTTATGTAGTTTTTGTGTAGCAGGGGGCATACTATACGTGATTATATTTTGTAAATACATTGCTTTCATAAAGCACTATATAATAGGGCCTGACTGATAACACATGGTCGAATTTGGACAGACACAGGAATAGTATTCACACACAGGCAGGTGATGGAAAGGAATCATGCCAAAGTAAGATGTACTTTATGCCAAAGTAAGATGTACTTTATACCTCGAAATCATAATCCTTTCGTAAAAGCCCTGCTCAGTCCTTGGCAGTGGAAATGGACCACCAATAACGGGCTTGGAGGCTGGTATCCTGGACCTAAGGTAGCCCAAGCGTTTTGTGATGTCAAAGTTTGATGCTGCTGCCAACTTCCACAAATCTGTTTTGTTGCAGATGACTTTACCCCTTGAATTAAGTTTCATTTTTTATAATGTTTTACACTGTACCTCTAAAGAGAATATAGTCACTATAGCTGATTTATTTTAGTATAAATTAAGGCAATAGTTAGAGTCCGATCACTGGTGTTTAAAATGTAGCCGTCTGTCTGATGGCTGGTTTGATTGTAGATGGAAGGCCGCATGACAGAGTGCAGTCATCTGGGCAGATAATTGCTTGAAAGTTCTGTGATTTTGAGGAGGAGCATGCTCCTTCCAATGTGGAGAAAATATTTTGGGCGGTTAGCTGGCTGTGACTTGTTTTTAAAAAATTATTCTTCCATCGGCGAATGCATAGGCAGTACTGTATCTGGGCCAAAAGGGGTAATGGCCCTTTTTTCCTCCCCAATTTACTCTTTTGAATGCCAGTCAAGTGACTTTTGCCTTCATTTCTTGAAAGGGTATCTATTCTGTATGCTTTTTTAAAAAAAAAGTACCTGTATTATTATTTAAGGGGGGAGTTTGTGAAGCACTTGGTTTGCAGATGTTTGTATTATATGAACGAATAAATTACCTAAAACCTTAAAAGCCTGTATCTCCTTTGCTATGCCTCTGTCACAAGTTGCCAGTCCTATGGAACAAACGGGTTGAGGTTTGGGGGGGTGGGGGGGGGGGGTCTGTCGGTAACTTTTTTCTTATAAACTCATCTCTTCAACCTACACGCAATTTTTACAATGATTTTGATGCCAACAAAATGAAGTGATGTCACTTCCTCAGTGCTATGCATAATATTCAGTAATGGGGCATTTTCAAAACAATTCTTGGCCTTTTTAGGATTTATGGGTTCTCTTGGCAACCTTTGGATACCATAAATTTGATGAGCTCACCAAAGGCTTGTCCTTGAATTCCAGGTCTGGCCATCACCCTTGTCCAAAAACATCGACTGCCAGATATCAAATAGAATTCTGTTCAAAGCTACTGCACTAGATATTTTGAAAAACATTAAATCACCCCCCATGCTCCCAATTGGTGTTTCCTAAAAGCATTAAGACTTGAGATACCGGTAACCTGACAGATGCATTTAATCTAGCATGCCAGACATAAGACACTCAGGGGAATTTATCACTGCTCATTGTTCAAAACATTGTACCTTCAAGAAAACGGTTTGTCAGTCCTAAGTAAAAAAAAAAAAGCCTATGGATTTTGATTGTTTAACTGTTTAATTGTACTGAACCCGTGGCGAACTACAAGACTGATATTACTACTGGTATAGATTATTATATGACTATCAACAGCATGGGAGGCACCTCACATATATAAGATAAGAAACCCCTCTATTAGTCTCGCAATGGAGAAATATGTATATATATATATATAATATGTACAATGAATGAATGACACTCTTATTTTTGCGATGTTGAAATTGTATGTCTTATTTCTTTCAAGAAGTTCTTGAAGAAAGCAAATAATTTTGGAAGTCAGGCTCGCGTGGAAAACGACTGTACTCTGTGACTGATGAGTGTAACTGTTGTCTGGAGCGTAAAATCACACAAAAAAAGCTTGAATTACCGTTTTACTAAGTGAGTGACATTTACCTCAACATCTTAATGAATTGTTTAACGTGTCGCAGGCATCAATGACGAAGTTTAGTTTACTTAGTACTTTGTCCACTATCGATGATGAAAGCCTACACCATATGGATCACTGATCACATAAAGCCTTGTGCTTTTGTCAAGACTTGTCTGGGTCTTGACCTCACAATACAGTGAACGTAAACGTATTTTATCATGAAAGTTGCACGTATATCCAAGGATGGTGCAGGCATACACGTCCTTTACCAAGTTAAAGACGGCATTTGCTATCTTGTATGGACTCTGGACAGATTACGCGCATGCGCACACGCCCTGGTCATGTTGACTCGCTAAAACAGAAGTCAACATGTCCACCGCTGCTGCTCAACAAAACAATAACGAAGAGCCCGGCCTTCACGGTACGTAATATCGTTCGTATATAATGTTTACGATAACCTGAAGCTATGTCGATTTTCCTTAACGGGTGTTCGTCGTTCTACCGTAATGGTGCAAAGGCAATTTTGGTTAAAGTTACAGTATATTGGGTAAAAGCGTTTCCTCATCCTCTTGGAGTGGCGGCGGGTGATGTAAATTGACGTTGCTGAGAGATAGCCAATGGGGTTTCGGACCGACTTTAATTGATGTGAATTGTAGCCAATCACATACCCACTCAATGTTGGGCGGACTGCAACCAAAACAAAAACAAGTTTGAGACAAAATATTACAATTGTCTTGTTTTGTTGTTTTTTTAAATTTGTTGTTGTTGTTTTTTGAAGATTCTCCTTGCCTTCACCAATATTTTGGGGGCTTTAGAATGCTACCGTTGTTATAGCAGCCACGTATCTCTTTAATCGAAAAAAGGGCAGTGGTCAAGGGACGTTAATGATTGCGTTATCACTGCGAACAAAACAACAACAACCACATTTTAGACGAATAACTGCCCCGGGGTTTGTTCACAAGCTAAATAAATAAATGTAAGTATACGAGCATCATATCTGCTACAGCGACATGGATGAGCAGCCTGTCTGTTACGCAACAGAGACCTGCATTGTTGTCATTGCTATAAACACATATTTGACCATGCGCGGACACGTCGTTCAGTCGTTTGCAGTCAGTCAATTCTGTCTCGGAGGTTAATATGAACGGATGAAAGAGGTGTTTCGTGCAATTAGTTTGCATTCTGTGTGCAGCCAGCCTTGCTATACTGTAACGGATTACATAACGCCCCCCTGGCTAGAAAAAAGCTCTCCCTGTTTGTAGGGCAGTGGCACAAAGATGAACGCCATCAATGATGCAGTGCAAATATTTTGAATACAACGCTTAATGCATTAATGATTCTTATGTCAGATTTTCTGTTGATCGGGATAAGTGGATTGTTTTCAATCTTTCCTGTTTCCAAGGTTCTTGGGTGGAGTTAGAGTTGAATGGAAATGCAGGAGCGCAGGGCGTGCACACAAGCTTGCAAATATCAGCTGCCGCAGACCAAATGAATGCAAACACCGGCATGAGTCAAACCTTAGAAGTGGTGCCTGAGATGGATGAAACCTTAATCGGTGGACTAGAACATGTGCCGTCATCCTCCTCCATTCACAATGGCGACATGGAGAGGATCCTCCTGGACGCTCAGCACGAATCCAGTCCAAGCAATTCTTCATGTGATAGGTGGGGTTTATGAGATGTGCTACATGGTGTCAGGAGTGTGGACACATACGTATTAACCACAATTGTGTCAATTCAGTCCTCACAGGCCACAGAGTCCCAACCAGAATGAGGGTCAAATCACTTTTGATGTGGACATGTCAAGTCTGAGAGATGGTCAGGTAAAAAAAATAATAAACCAAAGAAATAAATGTATTGATTTGTATTTCTAAAACCCAATTTCACTTTGGAATGTGGAGTGTACCCCACCTCTTGCCAAAAGCATTTTTTTTCTTACTAACACTCTAAAATAATAAACAATAAACTGTAAAAGCAGTAAACACGTTTTGAATAATGCTACGGCCTTATTTGTGAAGGCTGAATGTGTAAAAACAATTACTGTATTTATGCATATGACCTTACCTTTGAAGATCTGTGCCGCCGGATGCAGTAGCCACTTTGAAGAGAGATCATTGCATATGTTTGAAAGATGAAGCTGAAATAAAGACTGACCACAGCTAACTGCATTCCATATATTCTTTTCAGCTTTTATCTTTTTTTTTAACTCAGCCATAGCAACCAAAACAGATGCAGGTTCCACTTTTTCATGTTGCAGTAAGTTCTATTTCTGGTGTTATGGACTTCACCACATATCTTTGCCATCACTGGTACCAACCTATGGTGGGATCATACAAACACTAAGCCAAGGAAAAAAAAAAAACACTGAAAACTGTACAACCTCAGCAGTGTTTGATTTAATGGGGTCCACTGTACCTCATGGTTATGGTCATCTTTCAGTCTTAACTATTTTGTCCCTTCACAATTGTAGTCAGAAGAAGAAGGCACAGACAAAGACAGAGAGGATGATATCCTTATGAACAAAGAAGTCGACTGGGTTGCTGATTGGTCCAGCAGGCCAGAAAACATTCCACCCAAGTGAGGCTCCCTCCTGCTTTGCATTTTATGTTTTGGCTTTTACTTTTTACATTTTTTTCATCTGAAGTTGTATGTTGCTAATCCTTTTTGTATTATTTCAGGGAATTCCACTTCAGGCACCCCCGACGCGCAGTATCCCTTAGTATGAGAAAAAGTGGAGTTATGAAGAAAGGCGGCGTATTCTCAGCTGAATTCCTCAAAGTTTTCATCCCGTCGCTTCTCATTTCACACATCCTCGCCCTCGGAATCGGGTAAGAAGTTGTATGTTTAATAGCCATTCACATATTTTTATTTAATTAACGGGTAGATGCACCTGATTTTAAAAATAAACTTTTCAGACTCTGATGATCAATCAAATATTTTTGTTCGCTCCCTCTCCCTCTCTCTCTCTCTCGCTCTCTCTCGCTCTGGTGCTTGATTGATGTCCCATGTATTGGGACTGGTGCATGGCCAGGTTTTGGGACTACTGCCTTAGTTAATTGTCAAAGTCGATATTATTGTTTGTCCATCATGTTACTTTATAATATATTTTGCGTGTTAATGATTTGGGTTTTGCCTTAAAAAAATGATACCAATAATGTTTAGCTGTTTCCTACACACGGAAGCTTCTGTCCAAATAAAATAAACGGTTTGATACAGAGACGGCTGTTACAATCCAATTCTAATTATGTCAGTGATGTTTCTAATCATTTGGACCCTATTTTCATTATCAATCATTTCCTGTTTGTTTTGTCTTTGAAGGGTGTACATTGGGAAAAGAATCGCCACAGCCTCTGCCAGCTCTTACTGAGTCGAGAATGAGCGGTGCCTGGGTGTCCTCCTGTCTTTCAAGCAGCCTACTATTACATGTTTCTCTGCAGTCAGCGTGCACCCACATTTACCCTCCCGATCCATGTTAGATTGTGTCACATTGTAAGTGTATGTATGCACACATGTTGTAATGTGGTCACTCCTCATCTTGACCCAAGTAAGTTGACTTGTAACCACTCGATAACAACTCTTGTTCAAGATGAAAACTCTTTAGTCATGTTTCGGTACCAATACAAATGTGACAAGAATTTGGTCTCTGTATGGGCGGAATGGCTTAGTGGTAGAGCGGTCGTTTCCCAACATAGATGTCGATGGTTTGAACCCTGGCATTTGCAACCATGTCGAAGTGTCCTTGAACAAGAGAGAGAACCCCAGTTGCTCCTGATACTGCGTCATCAGTAGGTGAACGTGGTAACAGTGAAAAGCGCTTTGAGTACTCGAGGTAGAAAAGTGCTATATGAGAGACAGCCCATTTACCATCCAGTGGGGTTTTGGTTTGGGGATGTATCGTCAAAATTACACTCCTTATTTTTGATCGGTTTGTCACCAGACAATCTGGCCCTGAAGCTGAGTCGCCTTATTACTCTTTAATTCACCAGGGTTATGAACCCAAAAATATGCGCCATATCTAAAATACTGAAAGAAGTACAGGTACGAAGGAAGTCACTTGTAACGCCTTAACTTTTTGAGCTGAACTTTAGAGGTGCAGATGCTGAAGGAAACGTAATGCTGCACACGTCTTTTTGAAATAGAAGGATGCTGAAGGAAACGTAATGCTGCACACGTCTTTTTGAAATAGAAGCTTGATCATTTTTACCTTTAGTGGTTTTCTTTTTAAAGATTGATGTTATGCAGGGCGGTGGTCCAGTGATTAGTGCGTGGGTCTCACAGTGCAGAGGTAGTGGGTTCAATTCCAGCTTCGGCCTCCCTGTGTGGAGTTTGCATGTTCTCCCCGGGCCTGCGTGGGTTTTCTCCGGGTAATCCAGTTTCCTCCCGTATTCCAAAAACATGCATGAAAGGTTGATTGAACACTCTAAATTGTCCCTAGGTGTGAGTGTGAGCGTGGATCGTTGTTCATCTCTGAGTGCCCTGCGATTGGCTGGCAACTGGTTCAGGGTGGCCCCCTGCCTACTGCCCGAAGACGGCTGGGATAGGCTCCAGCACCCCCAGCGACCCTTGTGAGGATTAAGCGGATTAGAAAATGGATGGATGGATGTTATGAAGATTGAACTCTAAAACATTCATCTACCATGTAGCCAGTGACTCTTGCATTTTGTGGTATTTGACTATTAAGATAGTGGAAGTTTGGCCGAGTGGTAATGTCCCAAGCCCCATGGTTTTTTTTTTCTTCCTTTTTTTTTGCCTTTATATCTTGCTTTTTATTGGACATTACAGCAACAATGGCACAGTGTCAAATTAATGTTTTTTTTCAACCACTGCACGTTTGCATCATATTGCTTTGGGTAATTTCCCTGACATGTTTTGCTATTGAAATGCAGATGGAAAGATTCACAAAACGGATCCGCTCCAACTAGTAGAAGCTCCCTGATATTGTGTTAATAAATAGATCATAATAATGCATAATATATCTATATATGTATATTTAGTGTCAGTGTTGTGTTTTGGCTGTCATCTAGCTCACCGTTTGAAGCAGAACCCACCACTGAATACTGTCTCCAGGACCCTGTTTTCATCTAAGTGTCTGTCTTTATAATTTCCAGTGTAATTTAATATGTAAAATGCTTGTAAACCTCCAGAAAAAAAATAGAAGAGCCTTTACTAATTTAAGTAGATCTAACTTCTGTGTATTGATGCTTATACTGATCATGAAGATTATTGACTGGATGACTCATTTGACAGTGTTTTAAAATTGATCTTTGATAATGTGAAAACCAAATCTAATTGTGGTTAATCTTAAATATCACTATAGCTTGTGTGCAGTTATTGAGACAGTGACTAGGGATATAACATAAGATTGCACAATGGGAATATAGTTTGTTTAACTCAAACATATATTTGATCATTGGCAGGCTTCTGTAACAGCTGGGAATTGAAGAAAACAATGAAAACTGAAATGACTTTGTATTGAATAAAGCAGAAATCTGCTCATCTGGAACTTAGTCTAGTGCCGATTTATTAATAAATGCTCCAATATAAGATGTGTATGTCTGTGTGTACATACACTATCCATAGTGGACATAAAAACTTGGCGATATCACAAAGTCTGAGGGCATGTTCACACATGGACTAGGCCCATTGCCTCATGGAGTAGGTCCCTTGCCACATTCCTCATTTATTTATACTGACGCCACATGAGCGCGTCTTGAGTAATGGAGACAAGGAAAAAGTACCTATTGGGAAGAAGCCTTGAGCAGACCACAAGACACTTTTTGGGGGGGGGGGGGGGCAGTCACTGGAGTGAGGAGAGAGACATTGACATGTAGAATACAATAACTGTCTCGCAATTTGCACAAAAGGTACCTGTTGAAATAATTGCCGAAAAGGTCAACCCTGGTTTCAAAATTTTGCAGAAACACATTTGAAATCTCTTGAGGAAAATGCATTATGGTCCAATGTATCCAAGGTTGACCTTTTCATAATTCCAATGTGCAAACAGGGACACATTGTTTGTGCTGTGCTTTGTCATTGATGTCCACTATCCTTTTGGGGCCCTAGGCAATTACTGCCTAACTTTACTACCTTGTTGTGGCACATTGAGTGAATGTGATTAAGTTCGGAGTATTATGTCGGCAAAGAAGAAGTGCTCACTGAAAGATTTAGACATTTGTGAAACAGGTTTTGAAGTAAAACTAGGCCACTATGAAACCGTAAAATTACAGTCAAATTCAACAATCTTTCACGTTAGTAAAAGAAAAAATGTGAATTTTTTTTTCACACTTTCTGTACTGAAGGTATCGCTTGAGCCTTTATGGTTAAAACAATATGGAGCTGAGGCTGACTAGGGTGGGGTATTGCGCATGCGCGTTGCGATTGAGCCCCTTTCTTGAGGTTGTCTTCTGTGATCCATTCCTACAGAATTCCAACATTTTGAACGATATTCTCCAACTGTGGCTGTCATTTTTAATTTGTGCATTAGATAGGACTTTGCAAACGGCGCTGACCATCGATAGAAGGTGTCAGACAGGTACAAATTGCCCTGGGCGTCGACTGTCCATTGAGCATCCATTCATCCTTTCACCGGCTGCTGAGCTTTCCAGTCTTACTAGCTAGCGTTAGCCGAGAGGCAGGTGACCACTGGAGGGATACTCAAAATGTCAGGTTACCAAGGAAAAAAGAACATTCCTCGAATCACCGTGAGTATATTGGTGTTTTTACCCCACCGTTTTTTTAAACCCGTGACAGTAAGCTAGCAAACGTTAGTCGTATGCTGACCACCGGTAGTTAATTTTCGCCACCAACTGTTCACATTTTAAAAATGTCCAAACACCATCATTTTAATTTTTCTTGGGTGGCGGGGGCAAATTCTACAATTCGTGTTTGAGATTTTAAATCGTACTGCATAGCGCTGGGGAAACGCAGCATGGATGGCGTGATGGTCGATTGGAATAACATCTCTTTTAAGTAGGTCATTTGACAGCACCCATCCAAAAACCCCTAATCGTGAAGCTGTTGGAGCCTCGCCGACGGAGCAATAATGACATAAAATAATAGTGAACACGATTTGCAGTGTGTTGCATTGGCGTGCTTTTTGCATTGGCGTGCTTTCAACACCGCAGGCAAACCTGCAGTGCGTCTACGTTCTTGACAACAGGTAGCTGTCAGCTCTCGTGCAGGTGCATCCCTTTACAATTCCAAATCGCACAAAGTGTCTTAACTCTATCCCTATATTATTACCACAAAGTGAAATAATTAGATATTGTAATAATGTATCTGTGTTGTATGAATGGTAACAGATGGATATACAGGTTATTTGTAATTTATTTCATATGCTGGAAGAACATTTAGTTTTTCTGACTGTCACTATACAGTGCAGGTAGTAAAACATACATTATGTGTGATACATAAGAGTGCTTAATCAGAGATGGCTTTACGTGTTCCTCCCTAAATGTATTTTTGACACAGTTTTTACTTTTTTCTTAGCACATAAGGTTTGTGTGATTTTTTCATTTTTGTTTTTAAATTTGACCAAAAACAGCTTACATGTGTTACCATCTATTGCAATTTATAGCTATGACGTTTCAAAAAAAGCCCACTTTTTGCTGCACCCATCATTCATTCATATGACGAATTATATTATTGTTATTATATTCTCATTTTCATGGAAACCTGATGTGCTAGAGAAAAACGACTGCAGATATGGAATCAGTGCCTCTTGTCCCACTCTGACCAAACCAAATGGCACAGGAGCCCCGGAACCTTCATGACATAACTTGTACTTGCACATGCATTTGGCTATTATCATTCTTTATGGCGAGCTTTCACAGGCCACAGCATGGTGGATGACCGGCGGAGTCTTGGTTTTTACACTCCTTCATTGAGCATTTCAATGCCATGCTAATGTTTCATTCTTGTGTTTTATTGTGTTAATACTCTACAACTTTCTTACTACTGTACCAAGTGAATAGGGTATTCTAAACTGCTTCACATTGAGGCTTTTGTACAGTTAATGAATGAAGCTGATACATGAGGGCACATTTTGAGTTACGCAAACAAGTCCTTTTATTGTTATCACAGTGGAAAGAAACATGGCAAACAATGTAATAGAGTGGCCCGGGCGATATGCTGGTATCCAACAGTCAGTGTCAGTCTGTGTTATTAATCCCATATTAACGTTGTAAAGCATTACAATTCAGCGTTATTAACATTTGGGCCATGATCAAATTTCTCATTCAACTACACAGAGGCCAAAGGCTGTCACGAAAGCCACTCGAGTTTTGTCCATCCGGGCACTTCATGCTGTGACAGATTCACTAAATTACTTGTTGTCTTTATCAGCTTGGCAATCATGTCCTTGTGAGAGTGTCGAAAAACGAATGAAAAGTAGGCCACCAGTTCACACTTTTGTTTCTTTTTAATCCTTTCATGCACCCTGTACCTGATAACATGATAATCTGTCCACTGTCGTAACCGTTGTCCATGAAAGGGTTAATGATGGAGACAGAGTTAACCCAAACAGGCGTCAACGCTCAAGTCAAGCTCTCATGCATGGAGTTGTATGTTTCGGTTACTTGGGTCTCCTCCCACGTTCTAAAAACATGTATGTTAGGTTCACCAAAGCATCTGAATGGGCCGTAGGATTGAAGTTGATTATACATCTACCGGTATGTGTGCTCTGTGACTGGCTAGAGACCAGTCATCACGTGTTTTTCACTTCTGCCCCAAAGTCTAGTGGGATATGCGTCAGCACAGCCATGACCCTGATGAGGACAAGTGCTGTTGAAACTGGATTGATGTGGTGGATACTTCATCAAATGAAAACTGTCTCTAACTTGCAGAGTGACCGTCTCCTCGTAAAAGGAGCAAAGATCGTGAATGATGATCAGTCCTTCATGGCTGATATCTACATGGAGGACGGAGTCATCAAGTAAGTTCATTTTCTTATTCCAGTTCACTATTTCAATTAGTTGTAATCATTTAAACTGAAAATCAGTTATGTCCTTTATATATAAATATATATGTATATGTATATTTTTTGAAGCACGAGGGTTTTTTTTCCCAGCTAAAACAATAACACTACATGGTTGGTGTTAGCTTTGCTTTGTTCACATCTGCATTGCTCATCTTTTTTTTCCTTTTTCTCTCTTCTCCCAGGCAAATAGGTGACAACCTAATTGTCCCCGGGGGAGTTAAGATTATAGAGGCTCATGGGAGAATGGTGATGCCTGGAGGCATTGACGTGCACACCCGATTCCAGATGTCTGACCGTGGCATGGTGGCAGCAGATGACTTCTACCAGGGCACCAGGGCAGCTCTGGCGGGGGGCACCACCATGATCAGTAAGTTGTCCATCAGAGACCTCTGTATGTTGTCAACAAAGGTGCACAAATCTCATCACATCGATTATAACTTTGCATATGTGCGTGCAACCAGGTGTTTGAATACTGCTAGCGCCCATACATTAAACGCAGCCTGTTTTTTGGGTGTTTTCTAGTTGACCACGTGGTACCGGACCCTGGCATCGGCTTGGTTGCAGCTTTCAAGCAGTGGAGAGAATTGGCTGGCAGCAAATCCTGTTGTGACTACTCTCTCCATGTGGACCTCACTGACTGGAAAAAAGGCACTCAAGAGGAGATGGACACCTTGGTGAAGGAACATGGTATGAAGTCAGCATTCGTAATGCAAACACTAAATTATTACGACTGTCAAAGGTACAGCCCCAAATATCCATCTTAGCAATTGTGTCACGACAAATCTCGCATTTTTTTCCCCTCATTCGGTCTTTGCATGGTGTTAAAATAAGAACTTTGACAAGACTCTCTCATGTCTCTTTTGTAATTGTTTGTTTTTTGTTTTACTCTTCCTCCTTTGCTCTGGGTTCTTCCTCTTTTGCTCTCTTTTTTCCACTTTTGGCTCTCATAAGTTTTCTATCTTCAGGTGTCAACTCTTTCCTGGTCTATTTGGCTTATAAGGATGTTTTCCAACTTTCTGACTCTCAGGTACGCTGAACTTTTGCATGGCATTAGTGAGGTCTTTTCTTTTCACTCAATTTGCATGTTTGACTGTTAGAGGTCCGTGTGTGAGACTTCTGCTAATGAGCTCACGAGTCTTTGTTGTGATATTTTAGATTTATGAGGTTTTCAGCGTCATCAGAGACCTTGGTGCCATCGCTCAAGTGCATGCCGAGAATGGCGACATCATTGCTGAGGTAAGAAAAAAGATATACAATGTAAGCAATAAGATAAGATAAGAAAACCTTTATTAGTCTCGCAATGGAGAAATTCCTAATTCACAGCAGCAAAGTTATGAAAGGAAGAAGTAGAACAACAAAATATAGGAGCTGCTGGAAAGGCAGTAACTCTCGCGGCGCCATTTTGAAGTCAAAATAACAAAAATAAGCAGTTCTCTCAAAATTGGAACATGATGTTTTTGTTTGGATTTAATAGGAGCAGCGACGCATACTCGAGCTGGGTATAACTGGCCCAGAAGGTCATGTCCTTAGTCGCCCAGAAGAGGTGAGATGTCTCGAATTTTCAACACAGCAAAGGCCTCAAGAGAGGCTGCCAGAAAGCAAAAATATTCTGGTGTGTGGATGTGTGCTTGGCAGGTGGAAGCAGAAGCAGTCAATCGCTCCATCACCATAGCCAATCAGACAAATTGTCCAGTCTACATCACCAAGGTGATGAGCAAGAGTGCTGCAGATGTCATCGCTCTGGCCAGGAAAAAGGGTATGTCCTGAGATGTTTCTTTTCCATGACATCCATCCATCCATCCATCCATTTTTTGATCCGCTTATCCTCACATGGGTCGCGGGTGTGCTGGAGCCTATCCCAGCTGTCTTTGGGCAGCAGGCGGGATTCACCCTAAATTTGTTGCCAGCCAATCGTAGGGCACTCTTTTCCATTATACTGTGCTTAAATTTTTTAATGGTTACTCCTGTCCGTTCTTTTAGGTTCTGTGGTTTTCGGTGAGCCCATCTCGGCCAGCTTGGGCACTGACGGCACCCATTACTGGAGCAAGAACTGGGCCAAGGCTGCGACCTACGTCACCTCGCCACCACTCAGTCCTGATCCAACCACCCCCGATTACCTCAGCTCTCTGTTGTCGTGGTTGGTGTTTGGAATCAAAGAAAGCAGTCTTTTCAAATACAGTGTTCTCCTTTTTGCCTGCTTAAAAGACTATAACAAAACATTCGGTGGTACTTACCGGTACCTTTACTATAGGTGTTCCAATTTATGAGTTTAAGTTACAAGACAGAATTTTTTGTCTTTTCTTTTCTTTGTGTTACGGGCCAAAATGTGACTGATGAGAAAGCGTCAACACTTTTGCATTCTGTCAAATCCAGTGGGGACCTCCAGGTGACAGGTAGCGCTCACTGCACTTTCCAGACCTCCCAGCGTGCAGTAGGCAAAGATAATTTCACTTTAATCCCAGAGGGCACCAATGGCACTGAAGAGAGGATGTCCCTAATCTGGGACAAATGTGTGGTGAGAACCACTATTCACTGTGTGAAGGAAGAAAAGAATCTCCTCTATTCGCATGTTCTGAGACCTTGTTCCCGTTTTATCTCCCACTAGGTGACTGGGAAGATGGATGAGAATCAGTTTGTGGCAGTGACCAGCACAAACGCGGCCAAGATCTTCAACCTCTTTCCTCGCAAGGGCCGCATTGCTGTGGGCTCTGACGCTGACCTTGTCTTGTGGGACCCGGATGTCACCAAGATCATCTCAGCCAAGAACCACAACTTGGTATTTGTAGAGGTTTTTTACAAATTGAGGGTTTTATTTGAATAAATAGGGCAGTGCGGTGTAATAGTGGTTCGTTTATCTGCCTCACAGTGCTGAGGTTTGGGCTTCAGGATCCGCACTTAGGTTTTCTCTGGCTTCCTCCCACGTCTCAAAAATAGGAATGTTAGTTCAATTGAAGAATCTAAATTTCCCTTAGCTGTAAGTGTGGTTGTGTGTCTATATGTGTCCTGCAATCGACTGGTGATTAGTTCAGGGGGGTTCACATGTTTAGAGGCAGTTAGTTGGGATAGGCCCCAGCTCACTCTAAATGAGGATTTAGAAAATGGATGCGTGGATGTTTTACTAAAGATAAAGATTGACTGCTGCCCCCGGCTTCCTCCACTCCCCAGGCTGTAGAGTACAACATCTTTGAGGGCACAGAGGTGCGCGGAGGTCCTCTGGTGGTGATCAGCCAAGGTAAAGTTGTGCTGGAAGACGGCAGCCTTCACACGACAGAGGGCTGTGGGCGCTACATCAGCCGGAAAGCCTTTCCAGACCACGTGTACAAGAAGATAAAGGCTCGCAGCAGGGTGCGTCCGCATGGATAGAATGATCTAACACGGTGTTTCCCAATCTTAATTGAGCCAAGGCAAATTTGTTTGGATTTGAAAAATCTCACGGCACACCAGCAAATAAATATTTAAGGGACCAAGCCCTGTTGTGAATAGTGAAAATCCGTAAGTAATACACAACACCCTCTGAAAAGGTTTGTACTGTAATTGCCTTGAAATGCCATAAGATTATATCCACGCATTTCTTTTGTCAAAATGAAAACCCTGAACTCACTTCACCATCGTTCCTTGGCAGCAAGATGTCCGGTGGCAAAGCACTACTTTTGTCTCAATGAAACTCATTGAGACATAGTTCCTTGAGACCAAGATGCCACAAGATGGTGCCAATGTAGTACTCTTATGACACAAAAATAGTGGATGGGCTTAAAAAAAAACGGCAAATATGTGAATTTGCCCATACCAAACCATGATTATAATGGCCGTCACTGTACTGATGTAAAGAATAAGCGTAGCAGTAGTGGACGAGCATTTAATTGTTCTGCCTGTCGCGATAGATTGCTCGCATTGCTCGATGAACATAGATACAAACAATTTCGCACGAAATTAACTGAAGTGACGAATGCTGTGGCGCAATGGTTGGGAATCACCGCTCAAACATGACAAGTAGTAAGTGCCATCTCACCGATGGAATGATATGAATGTTCAGTTGACAGAGTTGCGCGGAGTCCCTCGGGGCCAGTATGATGGGCCGGTGTGTGAGGTGATCCTTACTCCCAAGGTTCTGTCCTCAGTGTCTGCAGTGAAGACCTCTCCTACCAAGCAGCAACAGCAGCAACAATCTATTCAGCAGCCAGTGCGCAACCTTCACCAGTCTGGCTTCAGTCTGTCAGGTGTGTGAGCTCCGCTCGCTGCATCTTTCCTCCCGAGTAGGACAGAAATTTTACTTGCAGTTGGGATGTGATTATAATCAACGTTGTCATCGTTAGGTGCCCAAATTGACGACAACGTTCCACGCCGTAACACCCAACGTATCGTGGCTCCCCCTGGAGGAAAAGCCAACATCACCAGCCTCGGCTAAGCACCAAGGTGCAGGGAGGCATGGTACTGGCGGCCCGTCACTACTTGCTTGCCATGCACAACATTCTTCCATCGTCACTCACTGTTATGTTGTATTTAACATGAAGGAAAGCACTACTTTTTTACCCTAATCTGAGAGATTCAAGGGACTTGAAATTGTTGCTAGATGTTTAAGCTATTACTTTGTCCTCTGGGTTTTGGAACACGAGTCAATCTTTAAAAAATTGGGCATTTTAGGATCAGCAGTTTTTCTTTAAACTAGACCCCAGAGTCAATTTTCAATTATTGTTGCATTATCCCATTCCTGTTCTTGTTCAAAAGTCAATTTTTAATCACCAGAAAACGGAACTGTTGATTTTTTTTTTTTCCTGCCATTTAATGTTGCTGCTCAGCTCGGTCTTCCTTTTGTGTTATAGTTGTACTGTCCCTTTTTAAATGGTTTTGGTTTGTCTTAAATCACATTAATCAGTAATACAAATGAATGAATACACTGAAAGGTAAAGAAATTGTATTGATGACTTACATTTCAATTTCATCCTGTATTTGGAAGGCACACGCATTTTCCAAACCTTTCCTTCTCACTTCTTTGTGGTAATCGTTTGCCTCCTCGACCGTGTTGTGATATGTTTGCTGAACACTTTTGAGGAGACAGACACTGCAAGGTTCAGAGGGGAGATTTGCAGAGGTTTGCTCTCTGCCATCTGGTGCTACATGAGCAATGCTACAGTGTGTATGTGCGGTTGATGTTAACTGTTTCTGCATCCATCATTCGACAATTGTCTTTGCTTTGGAATATGCGCCCAGGGACCGATTTAGCCACTTTATGAGCCAAATTTGTTTTGCACCTGTACTATTCCAAATAATACTCATGTATGTGAGCTTGCACGTTTTTTGCGGGGGAGGTTTCTGTTTTTTGGTTATACGTTCAATTCAAATAGTCCCCCGCTTGTCCTTTAAGATATTGATAGCCACACTGTGTCTATGAAGGCTCTTGAAACAAGTGATCGTTGAGACCTGATGAAACATTGCAACATGGATTGTTATATATTTAGGAGAACCGTTACCACGTGCTGATCGTGTCCACTTCTCTCTGTGTTTGTGTTGTGAACCAAGTACCACAAATCCTGTTCTCCCTTCTCCCTTGCTTATTGACACTAGTTGGAACTGGAGCCACAGCAAGTGGCCAGTAAATTGTAGATACACTCGGTCCATCCATTGCCTTGTCAAGTGTACGCCTCTTAATACCAATGTCAGGTGAATGACATTATTTTGGCAAAGTTCTTCAGAGTAGTTATTGAGCTCTAACGTGCAGCGCTGGTGTTGTCCACTTCGTGTGATATTCAGTCATGTCTACCTTGTAGGAAGTTTTGACGCGGCACAAATCAATGTTCTTTTCTGCATCTAACCTGACCTGTGTTGACTTCAGTGGCGTAAAATATAAATAAAACATTTGTTACTGGCACCTTTCCCATCTCTCCCCCACCTTTTTACTGTGTTTGATGAAAATGTTAGCAATGACTGTTGCTCACGGTAAGGCCAAAGCCCGTGTTCAAACCAACGACCTCAGAACTGTGAGTTGCCGTACTAACCATTATATCACAATGCCTCGTTTGAATTCACCTCAAGTTCTAATGCAAAGTAATGAATAGTGGTCGTTGGTCACACTGAACGTACGGCTGAGCGGTATTATGTTAACAGTAGACTAGTAACTAGTATACTCAACTGGTATGATCGAGCAGTCACACCTGCATTCAGAGGTATTGCTCTGATATTGAGGTGTCTTGAGACTCACCTTTACATACAGTATAGTCTCATCCCGGAATAAAAGTCAGTTGGGAAGTAAATGGGGAGCTGAAAAGGTACTGTATGTTAATACCCGGTTTTTCTTGAGTACTGCACAACATACGGAGATGTACTGTAGGCCCCATAGAGACACTCTATGGAGACCAAGAGGGGGAAAAAAATAAGCTGCACATCTTCACTCTTGTTTTCCACCTGTTCAGCCCTTTCACCTGCAGGGTAAAATGAGCTGAACACATAAAAACTGCAATTGCATCTTTGTACTAAACGTATGCATTTAGCCAGTGCCAAGGGCTATTAGAAAATTGCCCAGTCTAGACACAAGTAATTAAAAAAGAAAGGGGGTTCCTCATGCCAACATGTCCTCCCACGGATGATAGCTTTGGGCGATAAATTGCCTCAGGAAGACGTCACAAAACTGATCCCTCTCGGGGAACTCGCCCACATGAGTCATCAGCAAAGCATCATAAAACAAGTGGGCAAATATGTTGAGACACTGCAATGAATTTTCTAATCTAGTTTCTAATGAAGTTTCTAATCTTACTCTGTGACCAAAAATGTCATATTTCGGAGATATTTTGGACTGCAATATTTTTTCCCTGACTCCTTCCACTGGGAACAGTTTGGGCCCTTTCTGTTCCAACATGACTGCGCTGCTTTTCCGAGTGCAAAGCGAGCTGCATAAAGGCATGTTTCGATGTGTTGGTATGGAAGAACTTCAATCCCCTAAAGAATCAGCGAGTGTTTCATCATAACCTGGCAACTCTGCCCTGCTGGCTGCATGACTCATGCACAGCTCCAAATCGAATCACCGTACTCATTCCAAGCTGATGCGTATAGAAAATGGCGTACCAGGACACAGGTATTTGTTCTAGGGGTTGACGGTCATAATCCCTATTCAGAGAACGATGGCGAGAGGTGAGAATTAGGTCAGCGGTACCATCCACGGTTTTATTGCTGCTGCTACTGTCTCCCCTAATGGCATCTGTGTGCAGAGATAGCGTGATTTAAGGGGGTCAGAGATGTTCCAGCCAATGACAAGCACTCTGGAAGCTTCCCTGTGTGAGAAAACTGTCGGCTGCACTTGTACGAGCAATCTTAACGTGTGATGGGCGAGCGCGGCGTCATGATACTGTCGGTATCACGCTCATCAAGAAAGCACCCCGGAGGAAATACATCAACCCTGCCGGCAGAGATCCTCTTGCCCTGTAGACACGCTTTGCAGTTATGAACTATCGCAGTAGTAAACATCACCATAAATGGATCATCTGACCAAAGGCAACAAGTGGATGACAGATGTATGGATGAGAAGAGTCTGAGACAGGAATGCCTGAGACTGTGCGTTATTTATCTTGACATTCAAATCTGGTGGGGTTTTTTTTAAGAGGCTTGGGGGCTGGGGCCAGGATTGAGGTCAGCAACCACAAGGTCAGTGAAATTCCACATGAGTGTATTAAGACTTCCGTCTTGCACATGCATAGAAGGAGGTGCACCAATTTGTGCATATTTTGTGAGAATACGCGGAGAGATGAATGGGGCGTCAATTTTGGATGGGTAATAGTTGTTTTGTATATAAACGCGTCCACAAATGTTCGCATGAAAACCTTGCGCTGCAAATACAAATTTATTGTCGTGACATGGAAGTACACAAGATTTATTTCGGATAACTGGAGCACCGCTGACCTGCATTATTAATCATGCAACAAAACAATACATTGTCACGTTATTCAGTAGTTCACTGTGTAATGCGTACACATGATACATTTACACGAAACAAAATTCAAAGTATTAAACATCATTGCCTCTTCCTCCAACAGTGAAGTTTTAGAGATCTAGACCCGAAGTAGTGGAAGTTTAAAAAAAAGCTCCACTGCTGGCTCAGTTCAATAAATATGCTCTCATGTGAAAATACAGTGGTTATACATGCTCCCCTTTATCCGACAAGGACAACTGATGGATTTTAATGGTGGGAAGTTTTCCCACCGGAGGGGTGTGTGTGCAATTTGCCTGCGGGGGACTTCCACCACTTGGGACGCAGCAGCAGGTCCGTCGGAAGCTTTTACTGCAAAGTTTAGCCACTTTTCTGCTTTTGTCTGCTGGTCTGGTTCCCCCAGCGGGATCGTCTGAAAAATCATTCCACTCCCTGCTATCCCGAGAGGACGGAGTCCTGGACCGATCAACGGGAGAGGAGGGGCTGAGGCGATCGGATGCCCCCCCGTGAGCAAGGTTCAAAGTCAGGGGCTGGTTGTGGACGTGCATTTGACTGTGGCCCACAGCCAGTTGATGATGATGATGTTGATAATGATGCTGCCTTGGACTGGCTTTTAGACAGTGAGCTCCCAGTAAACTCTGGAAGGCCTTTTTAAACTCCTGATTGGAGCATGGGTAAATGATGGGGTTGATGCAGCTGTTGAAGTAGCCCAGCCAGAAGGTGATCTTGAAGACTGTATCTGGTGGTCTGTAAGCAGGGAAGATGGAGCCTGTGGGAAAGCATGAAAGGCCACAGTATCACCAAACAGACAAATTCAGGCTCAGACTCCACTTTTTATCAAGCAAGCTACTTTATTGACCATCTAGCAGTATTCTTTTTGATTCATGACTTTCGGATTCACAACTAGATAAGCTAATAGTGTGCACCGATGATTGCCCTCTTTCCAAACCAAAGGTCTGATTATCTGCATGCTCTAAATCAGGGGTCATCAATGTGGTGCCTGCAGGCATCAGGTAGCCCCCAAGGACCACAAAAAGTGGGCCTATTCTAAAAATATTGGAGCTCACTCATGGCATATTGTGATTTTCTATTAATGTTGTATAAGGGATCATTTGAAAATGCAAAAACTGACAGAGATTTACAGAAATAAAGTGTTGACATTTATTCGTTTCCGACAAATTGTGAGAAAATCATGAATATGATCGGTATCTTCACATGATTGACTACAGTATAGTTATTATAAATTTAATCAAGTTTGAACACATTTTCATATTTCGGGCATGTCTCTCAAACTGGCAGCCCTTCGCACTAAACAGAAGCCAAGAAGAATCTCTATTTCATAAAGGTTGGTGACCCATGCTCTAAATCTTCCGGTGTGAGTCAGTTTCCTGACCTTTATTGAACCAAGACGCATATTTTAGCGTGGACATAATCTCATGACACAACAACAATAAAAAAAAATGTCACTAAAAGTAGATACACAGGTCAAACAAACAGCTTCTGCTATCTAATCAATGGAAGAGCATTCCATTTATCCTGCCCGTCACTATAAAACGCTGCCATAAATAGATAAACAAATAGGGAAGTGAAATTTTCATGACCAAGACCGAGGAAGGCCTGTGATTGACAAATTGACTGCAATGACAAGCAAACTGAATCTCGCACCGATGTAATTCTCTTCTATTTTTGTAAACAGGCACATATGCTATCAGCAAAAAAAAACTAGTGCATCTTCATCTTCATGCTGGGGCAAGTCTATGTTTGGGAATTTGGCAGATCATGCTGTGCCTTACTCGGCTTTCCGGCAGACGAAGGGCCCAGGGCATACTGGTTAATTGGGTGACAGCAAGTAGACTAGACTTTAGACCCAGTGAAACCAGGTCTGAGTTGTGGTCCAAGGTGCTGTAATGTGATTTTGGTGGATTTGATCCAAGTACAGGCAGACATATTCTGCGCCCCGCTGATACGTCATCATATTTCATTCATAAATTAGAGCATACGGGCATCAAACCTTCTGATTCATTGTTGTAATCCATTTTTTAAATGTATTATTATTGTTATTATTATTATTACTATTACGATTTTCATGAAATGCTGTCTCCCTACCCACTCTAAGGCATCCAATTTTACACCATCTGCAAGTGAAGATCTTGTAGTTTCTTATAAACATACTTTCCACGCAAAATCTCCTGCACAGACTTCAGCGAGTCCATTATGCTTTCCGCCATGTAGACTACGCACCACTGCTGTGCTGAATTTAAAGGGAATGAAGGGAGATGTTTCGATTGGCCAGGAATCAAGTCAGTTGTGTTCAGTCCCACAATGGCGCAAACTAAGAAAACTCCACTCATGCGCACATTTCAAAACTTATTTTCATGCCCAGTGCAAGTTGAGCACAAAGCAAAATCTAACTGTGCGCATGGGTGGAGTTTTCTTTCTTTTGGTATTTTCCTAGACTTTCCATAGGTATAATTCGATGTAAGGGGGCATTTGCGCCTTTGTGCGCTGTTGTGGGATGGAACATAGCCAACTCCCGGCCAACCCATTAAAATCAGGGCAGTTTAAGTGCACCCATGCTTGACATTACAGAAGCGGAAATCGACTCACCGGGGTCCATGCATTACATTGGTGAGCGCAAAGTGCATTTATACAGGTGAAATGCAAGATTCCCCCCTTGTGGATGATGTGCCGTGGGAGATTGGAGACTACCTTGCACCCATCACCGTGCGTTTGTGTGTGATACCACCCCCACCCCCTAAAGTTGTGCCGCACAGTCAGGGGTTTCCTATTCATATATTTTTAAGATAATAATGATTATAAGTCATTCATTGAATTGATTTCTACAATGGTTCTAAGGAATTGTCCCACGTTGTTTTCAAATTTATGTTTGGCAGTCAATCACAGGGCAAACAATGACAAACCACTACAGTATTTAGTCACATTGATTAATTTGATGTGCTCAATAGCCCCTGGAGCATAGATGTAATGTGCATAGGCTATTATTAATAAAATATATATATTGGTAAATGTTAAGTCAAGACAATGTAGTATTTTAGTAGTCACAATGAAAATAAATGTTATGCAGTCTGCACTGGGGAATTTTGGCCATCTGACAATACTGTGTAAAGGCCAGAGTGCGTTATGGGATTTTTCAGTCTGTTTGTCTGTCAACTATGTGTCCAGGACATTGGGGAGAAGCTGGCGTGTGAAAGGCTTTATTGGACGGGCTGCTGCAGATGTCAAACACTGGCTTTGAAAAATGAGATTGCGATACAGAGATAGATGGAAAGACAGGTAAAGAGAGCTTGTGAGCAAATCATTTTGTGCCTCACCATACAGTTCCATCATTTTATCCCCAGCTGGGCCAAACAAAAAGGACCTCTGTTATTGCCTGTACTCTTGGTAGTTTCATTTTGGTTTGACAAGACTCATCAAGCATCGTTGCCTTGCGTGCAACCAGTTGTCAAGATTTTCGCGTCGCATGTGCAATGTCTCAGATAATGTCTTCACCCTGTTAAAAATATGATCAGCACAATCAAAATAGAAATGTGTTGGGGAAAAAACAGTTTAACATCCAGTTCCAACATTGTGTTCTTAACTGATATTAGCAATATCTGTCACTAAGTGTGCAAACTGGACACAATACAAATGTTTTATTTGAAATGTTCCTTTTATTGTTCCTGTTTACATCTACTGAGTAGGGTTTATTCAATTCTGCAAGAAATAAATAAACACTCCAACGCAATCACCCATATAACTGGAGTGCAATAAACCTCTATCCTGACTCTGGAAGTCCAATAACCCAAACCTCATAACGTCATATCCTTGTAGTCTGCAATATGTATGTACTGTACTGCATAGTCAGGACATCATGCGACTATAACATGTAGATTATTGCTATTTCTTTCATTATGCATTCTTCATTTTTCAATGAAAGAATGCATACAGTATATGGTGTAAGTCTTTAGTACGTATATATTTTAATCATAGTACAGTGCTGTGTGTTAATGGACTTTTTAGCCACTTTGACATTGTAAAAACGAATACATTTATTGATTTCTTCAGCAGTGGGCATTCCGTCATGTACTGATGATGAAAGGTCTGTGACACTCTCACGGACGCGTTTTACATTTTGCAGACGAATGACAGAAACATGTGTATCATGTGTTTTGAATACAAGCAGGGTTGCTCCCACTGACTATACAGAACTCCCTCACTACTTTGCGCTTCACGTCTTGCGGCTTCAGCGATTCACTGTTTTTTCCGAAATACTGTAAAAATAATTCATTCATTCATTTTCCGAACCGCTTAATCCTCACTGGGGTCGCGGGGGGTGCTGGAGCCTATCCCAGCCGTCTTCGGGCAGTGGGCGGGGGACACCCTGAACCGGTTGCCAGCCAATCGCAGGGCACACAGAGACGAACAACCATGCGCACTCACACTCACACCTAGGGACGGACAATTTAGCGTGTTCAATCAGCCTGCCATGCATGTTTTTGGAACGTGGGAGGAAACCGGAGTACCCAGAGAAAACCCACGCAGGCCGGGAGCACATGCAAACTCCACACAGGGACGCCAGAGCTGGAATTGAACCCGGTACCTCTGCACTGTGAAGTCAACGTGCTAACCACTGGACTACCGGGCCGTGTAAAAATAATATAAAACAATAATAATAATGGAAAAAAAAAAAAGAAAAAAAAGCCATATTTCGGAAAGACGTGTTGTTTCATGTTGATGCGTGAGGTAGGTTTCCCTGTCTGTCGAACAAAGAACTGCCTTTTTACATGTAATGTATGGTTCTATACATGCCTAATCAAACAAGGCACGTGATTGGTTCCCGGAGCGACATCGACCAATAAGAGCACGTGTTAATTCATCTCATAAACTGATTGGCTGTGCATCATCGCAGCCACACCCAGCACCTTCTCTTGTTGTGTCTGGTCACGCTGTTGACTGTCTCGCGTACTGTATCTTTTTAAGCGAAATCTTTTTTTATTTATTTAATTAATTAGTCAAGATGCGTTCCAGCCCCTTGCCACCGTTAAGGCAATGTGTCCCCGGTGTGTGGGAGCATGTTACCCTGCTCGTCAATCCACGGAGGTGACACTATCAACAGGAACACATTGCTTCGGCGACAGCGAGGGCTCGGTTCGCAGCCTTGATAGGGTCGGGGAGCCTTATTTTGAAGGTACGTCACAAGGAAGCAGTGACAGCTCAGACGAAGGCAAAAGTGACAGCCGAAACTGTCAGTTAGGCCAGAGTTGTTTTTCTTCACAAAAATCAAAACAAACCCCATTGTCGAATAAAAAAGAACCTTGAAACATATTTCAAGTAATACGAAGGCAATATGAACGGGTGCCCAGGCTGGTGACAAATGACGGCCCTGCAAAATGTAGCAAAATGCAGACACCTGCATTTAAATAGCAAGATCATTTATTTTCTCATTCGTGAACAAACTTAAATGCAAGCAAAAGCAATAATTGTGTTGGAATAGTATGAGATCAAATATGTTTACAATACATTACTTTAAAATGTGGAGGTTTATTGCACATTATGGGTAAATCTTATTAGTTTTTTAAAAATGTATTTATGTATTTATTTTTTATGAATATTACTCCTCTGTACTCCGGTGTAATAGAAGCTCCCCCCTTTCGAAGATCCTATTGATAACTTGAGATTATTCGAGGAGCGAGGAAGGAAAAATGTGTTCTCCCAGACTGCAGATAGAGGTTTATTGTACTTGAGGGTGATGATGTTGGTATTTGGGTGCAGGTAAAACTCTTCGCAAAAAGGTTTCTCACTCCTCTTCTAGTTCAAACCATCACTTCAGAAATGGTTTGTTGGGAGAGATTTGTCACGGTTATTTGTTCTTTTTTTTTCTATTTTTAACCATATATTTGGATGATTATAGCAGTTTACCCCGAAAATGTATTGAGCCAATAGAGGTTTTACTTTTGAAAAGTCTCACAGCACACCCCCAAATAAAAATGTCACCAAAGGTAGGTGGTTCATTTTCATGGAATCTGTTCAACAACCGGAGACATGTGTAAAAAAAAAAAAAAAAGGATACCACGTTGGTTTTATAATGATTATGTAAACATCTCCCATGCTGGTCCACTGAAATAGCGTTTTTGCATAACAGTATAGCCAAATGTGCATGACAGTAAAGACCAATAGCTTCATAAAAATCCTGTGTGTTGCACAATGTGTTGCCCCTTAATGATCCTAACTACTCATTAAACCCGTTACACTCTTGTCTTTATACAACCATAATAACGGTGTAGATATCCAATAAATGGCAGTTTCACAAATTCATTGATATCTCAGAAATAAAACCATTTATTTTGCTGTTGGGCGGCTCAGTGGTCGACTGGTTAATGTGTCTGCCTCACAGTGCAGAGGCGCAAGGTTCGATTCTGGCTCCGGCCTTCCTGTGTGGAGTTTGTATGTTCTCTCCGTGCCTGCGTGGGTTTTCACCGGGTACTCTGCTTTCCTCCCACATTCCAAAATCATGCATCGCTGGTTGATGGAACACTCTAAATTGTCCCTTGGTGTGAGAGTGAGTGCGCATGGTTGTTCGTCTCTGTGTGCCCTGCGATTGGATGGCAACAAATTCAGGGTGTCCTCCGCCTACTGCCTGAAAACAGCTGCAATAGATTCCAGCATGGCCAGCAACCCTTGTGAGGATAAACGGATCAGAAATTGGATAGCTGGATGGATAGTTTGCTGTTTTCTACCGTGCCAAGTCAAAATGACTGCTTCATCATGGCACTTCAGATCAAAGAAGCGGATCGTATCAGCATGTTTAGTTTGCATTTAAAATGGACTAAAACAAGTATTCCAGGGTCATTACATTAATTGTTTCACACACCATTAGTAACTCCTGTTACATTGTAGCCATTCACTGCCCATAGCATAAAATGGACAAATTAAAAACAAGATCACAGGCGGTGGGCCATACGTTTATTCAAAAGTAATGGCGGCGGGCTGTTGCTTCTTTTCACCACTGAGAGATTACAAAGATCCCAAGGCAGGGGTCACTTGTACTCGAAGGCCGCTATCCTGCATGTTTTAGAGGTTTCCCTCCTCCACCACACCTGATTGACATGATCAGCTCTGCAGGAGCCTGATGACAGTCCTGGTCATTTGACTCAGGTAAACTGGAGGAGGGAAACCTTTAAAACTTGCAGTATAGTGGCCCCCAAGGAACGGGCTTTGACACCTGTGCACTGTAAATAAATGACAGGGCAAAAATAAAAATAAAACTGTCAGAATGATGGAGTATAGTTTACCGTCACTACAAATGACGAATACAATAAGAAACACATTGTTAAATAATCGGTCTCCTACAATGTGGGATACAATCGTAAGAAACTGCAAAAGGAAATGGCCTTGGGAAGATTACAAAAGAAGAAATATTTTGTGTGAGAAATGCTGTTAAATAATTTCAACAGCTGCCATTACTGTCTTAACTGCAAAAGGAAATTGTGTTTCCAAAAAGGCCTTTAAACCTTTGATGGTTTGTTATAGCTTACATCAGTCATCGAATTCCTTTGCGAATTAATTCAATTTTTTTTTCTTTCACTGGTCTCACCCCTGCACATCCGGTATGCTATGCAAGGCTAGTGATATGTGTGATTTTCCCTGAGGCTTGTCTCCATTAAGTAAGTGGACATTAATAAAGTCTGATATGGGTTTGATGGCTCTGCCTGTCTGTTTCTAAAATTCAGATTAAATGATCCACAGACACAAGGGTCAGAGGACGCTGGATTGTCATTTCAATCATGGAGCTGCATGTGAAAGACATTGCTCTCACATTCGGAGCTATTGTTGACAGACAAGGATGTGCTTGAAGCTGTCACCTATCTCAAAGGTTTGCAATAGAGCCTATTTATGATGCGTCTACCTGGCCAGGTTAACAGCGTTGTCGGTGTAGAGGTTATGCAGCTTCCGTGCATGTGGATTTTATTGTCCTAGAGGAGGCATTTGAATTGCCGTCATTGAACTTTTAAGTCTGCTAGTTCTTAAAACGGTCCCAGGGATATAAAACGATGCATGGTTATTGAATGTGATTGTCTTGCCTCTTTATGTGCGCTGTGACTGACTGGTGACTAGTGCAGGGTGTCGTCTGTTTTTTTGCCTCAAGTCGGCTCAACCGAATTCACTGACGATATAGCCAGCATTGGATCATGTTCGATGATTATTAGGTTATCTTATGGCGTACATAATCCTATCACCAGTGAAGAGATGTGGCAGAACAACACGCAAAAACTTTTGAAGAGAGCTGACAGTTTATGAATAAGAATAGCACTGAAGCAAAGACAAGATGATACTCACTGATGGGGAGGACCAGGAAAAAAGGCAGCCAGCACAGTACAAAGCAGCCCACGACAATGCCCAACGTCTTGGCGGCCTTTTTCTCCCGTGAGAACTTGAGCAATCGCAGTGCAAAATGCGTACGACTGCGAAGGGCCTCGTCGTCACTTGCGGTTGTGTTGCCTCGATGGATCCTGAGGATAACAAACTCTGAATCCGACTTCTCTGTCTTGTGACCCTCCCTCAGGCCCTGGCTCTCTTTGTGGGCCACCACATACACCCTGCAGTACATGGCCAGGATGATGGCCAGGGGGAGGTAGAAGGAGCCCACAGCGGAGAAGATAGCGTAGGCCGGCTCCTCCGTGATCTTGCAGATGGATTCGTCATCCGGGGCCGGCTCCTTCCAGCCAAACAGAGGGCCGATGGATATGATGACTGACAGCACCCACAGCAGCATGACAGCCAGCAGGGCCCTGCGCTTTGTCATTATAGCTGGATGACGTAGCGGGTAGCTGACCCCAATGTAGCGATCCACAGATATCACGCACAGGCTCATTATTGAGGCTGTGCAGCAGAGCACATCAACAGCTGCCCAAACATTGCAAAAGACCCGTCCAAACACCCACCGGTCAAGGATCTCAAATATGGCAGAGAAGGGGAGTACCGTAGAGCTCAGTAGCAGGTCTGCTACCGCAAGATTAACGATGAAATAATGGGTCACTGTACGCAGGTGTCTGTGGCAAACTACTGAGAGGATAACCAGGATGTTCCCAACTACTCCAAACACGATGAAGACGCCCAGCACCAAGCCCAGAACAACAGCCTTCACCACATTGAGTTCTGGAGTCAGCACCTGGCTGCAGTTGGAGCAGTTTTGAGTCAGAGGAGCAGGTGTCATTTTGTGCAGCACAGGCACCATCTGTGCCAGTACCACAATGATGCCGAGCAGAGTTTGTATGCAGCCTCTGTTGAACCACAGCGCACAGCTTTTGTTTTAGATTTCACCCCAGGTGGAGGAGGACATTAGCACATGTCATAAATGGAAGTAGTCAGCCTTGACAATACACAGTGTGAAAGATGTTGCTGCTGAATGACCCATTATGTTGCAATCACATGATGTATGCGACAACACAATGAGAGGAGCTTAATATATCCATGAGTGTAATTCCTCCTTGAAAACTGTTCATGTTCCATCTTGAAAATCGGTTCAAATGAATGCTACACTGCACATTTTCTCAAAAATCCTCGAAGGACATGTCGGACATGCACTCATCTAAACATGTTGGATGAGATCCGAAAGGTGGAGTTATGTGACAAAGGATGTCAGAAGTGGGATGGCCCAGTTGGGAGCATCCTTGGGACAGGTGATGCGAAATTTAAGGTACCTGTAACTGACATGGAGCTGCCATTGGATAGGCTGACTGCGTGGGACACAGTTTTGTATCTCGTCCCTTTGTTGTCGTGTTTGTTGTACGGTTTCGGTCTAGTAAAATTGAGTTCAGTTGAAGGTGCAATTTCTAAAAGTTCTCTGATGTGTCTTTGTGATTGGTACCAGAAGGGGAATGGGGAATGGCAATCAGAAAGTCCCTTAGCGCACAATACTCTGGTGCAAAAACTGGCTCATAGTCAGTGTACAGCTTTTTCGATCCAGTCCAGTCGGTTTCAAATCCAGGTGTAGAGTTTTACTCTTCAAAAACAAAATTCAAGTCCATGACACAATTGCGAGTGTGTGCAGTCAGGTTCCAGATTCCTCCCGTTGACTGCTGGATTAATTGCAGTGTGAATACAGCAGGCATGGAACAGTTGCAGCACCCAGAACCTATGAAAGGAAATAGGAAATTAAAACTGACATTCATCAGAAAACAAAGGCAGCCGTCCTTGTTTTGTCTTTTTTTTCTTTTGTTTTTTGCATTGTTTTTCTCACTTTCTTTCTGTGAGTCAAAACCTTCATCGCCATGTAGAGGAGGCAATGTTTAAGGCTCATCCTGGCAGATCTGTGTGAATTCTTTATATTCTTATCAACAAAACACGACCCAAAGTTGCAGATTAAAGAAACAATTGTTAAAACTGATATGCTGTTTCTTTTTTCCCCCTCGGTTGATCTGGGAAACATCACATGTAAAACGCAGCACAACAGAAAAATATCTGGAAAAGTAATGACATCGTCTCATACATCGAAGAGAGAGGTACAGAAATGATAATAACCCAAAGCACACATGAATCACCGCTGTGGCTTCTTTGTCGTGAAATCATTTGAGATTGTTAAAATCAGACAATCTATAAATGGTGAGAGGTGAAAGCATCATGTAGTCCTCTCGTCTCTCTCCCTCTCTCCCCTCCTCGCCGCACTATTAACCACTGACATTTTGCCGCAAATCTCTGCTCAATAGTGCACAGAAGGCTCTTTGGAGTGTTTGATGGATTCCGCGTCGCTGATAAGTTCTGCTGTGTGCTCGCCTCAATGAAGGTGTGGCACAGCTTGCATCCAGAGGTCATTGGGAACCAGCAGCTCAGCACCTCTTCCACCCACACTACCCCAAAGATGTATGTGTCGGCTGAGACGTGCATTGCCTTCGAGGAGATTACAAAAGTAATATGTAAATGCTTGTCCATGGTGGCATTTCACAAGACAGTTTCACCACAATCATTGTGGACTGTATGCATTTGAAATAAAACCCCACTACAGCCGGTTGCAATGAAATTGTTTGGTCTCTCTCTCTCTCTCTCTCTCTCTCTCTATATATATATATATATACACACATATATATATGTATATATATATATATATATATATATATATATATATATATATATATATATATATATATATACATATATATATATATACATATACATATATATATGTCTCTCTCTCTCTCTCTCTCTCTCTCTCTCTCTCTCTATATATATATATATATATACACATATATATATATATATATATATATATAGAGAGAGAGAGAGAGAGAGAGAGATATATATGTATAAAACGCATGGCATTTACCAAACTGAAGGAAATCATTTTGAGGTAATAGTCCATGCATGCAACCAGGATTGCTTTGCTTATGTTCGAGTGTTCCATTTTATTAAAGCGAGCCCATTTCTTGAGTGTTAAGATTTAAGATGAGCCTGTTTCATCCAGTTTGATCTTATATATATATATATATATACATATATATATATATATATATATATATATACTGTATATATAACCTTTTTTTTTCTTTCAGCAAGTCACTCCACAGGTAGCCCACAGTGTTTATCCAATCAGAGGGCTTCCACTTTATAAGCCCACAAAATGTTAGGGAGCAAATTAGGGAACTTAAGACACACTACAAAATATAGCTGCTAATGAGCAGGCACTGCGATTCACAGTAATGTCAAGGACATTTTGAGGCATATGGTAACTCCATGGCTGCAGTTATTTTTAAGTCGAAGAGTAAACATCCAGTCTGACTCAGTTGCAATCACCACTTCCTGGGTACGCAGTGTCTGCTGTTCATTGGCTGACAGTCACTCGCTAAAGAGTCCTTAAAAATGAGAGAGCCGGGGACTCAAGGCCATCATTAGACTTTGCCGGGCACTGAGCCATAAAGTACATTTTTAGAATTAAAAATCATTTCCAATAAGAATCCCTGCATGTCACTTCATTAATGCAAATGTGAGAATGCTTGTGAGACTTTTAAGAGCGCAAAACAACAGAATCTGGGCACCCGTCTGACTATATTATATCAACTCATCGTACAAATAGACATATTAGTGTAACCATAAACACCAGTGTGTATGATGCTTGCAGATCTACACCACTCATGCATAATGAATAAAAAGTAACCGTAGTGTACTATTCCAAATTCATATGATTATTATTATATAAGTATTTTTTTAGCTGCTCTACTGACTTGTATGAGATCGTACAGCGACCATCGTGGCCGATGAGTGTGGTCCCTGCATGGCCTCTTTAAGAGGAAGGGGTTGGGGTACTACATGTATCCCTGTTGTTTGATATTGCAGATGTACCTATAATGTTGTGGTCAGTGGATTTCACCTTATGGAGTCCTCTAAATCTAGCAAGAAAAAAATCGAAATGTTTTCAGAAATGCTTGAATATACATTAGTGTAATAATGCGAATTGTATGTGCATATTCACGTGTTGCCGTTTTAGTACGTTGGGCTGTTTTAGATGCAGTTCATTATCTCTTAATTAATGCCCAATTTGCAATACAGTACTTGCAAATAATTCTCAATGCTCTGCCTTTGACAGCAGCCGATGAACGCAGATTTAGGGCTGATTGAATAATGCTAAATGAAGTAATGCCCTCTTCAAGTTCTTTTTTTCCAGTTTATTTTGATTTTAAATCAAGATAAAATACAGAAAATGGATGGATGAAGATAAAATAATTAAACCGGACTCACCCATGTCTTGATGGGGCTTTAATATCTCTCGCAAAGTCTTGGCCACATCTGCGCCCACGGAGTCTCCTTATGCGCTAAAAGCCACGGATCAAGTGCACCCACCGCGAAGAAAGCCTCACCAGTGAATCGATTCGCTGAGCCCCCCGTTCACGCACTCCCCGACACTCCAAATGACGACGAGTACTTGATGACTCTCTCCTCTCATTCCTCACACTACTTGATCATTGTCCCCCATCACCACCCAGCCAGTCAACCATCCACCTTCTGGCATCGTGTGCCCGCCGCTCTAGCCCATTCCCCCCATCATTCCACACTCCATGTACGTCATCCCAACCAATCCCCTAAGTGACTTCCCATTGAGAAATATTCCATCAACGTTTAATTTCTCACCTTCGCTGACATTGTCAATGAAAAATGTTATCGGACTAAGTTTAAGACTTTAAAAAGCCTCAAGTTCCTTTCCAATCAAACTTGATGACTTCCTTATTGTGTGCGCTCACGTTCGGTGCCCCTTTACGAGTCGATCCAAACATTCGTTCAAATGATCAGACCTACACTTTAACCTGATATTCACCTGGTATGCACAATTTGTAAATAATTGAAGCGTCCAGTCAATACTGCTGCAATTGCCTGGAGGTGCAACAGACAATTGCAATTCATCCGCAATTGACGAAAGACGTACCGGTAATTATTCAATAAATTTGGCTTCCCACACGACCCCCCACTCTACGCTCTCTCCCTCTCTCTGTCCAGTCAAGGTATGATGAAGAAATGAAGCTAAAACAATCCCACGCACTGTTAATCGAGTAGGCTGTTAGGAGGGTTTTTGTTGTTGTGAAAGATTCTTCTAAATATTTCATTTGACTTTAACAGTAAACGTAGTTAGGACAAACTTCACATTTTAAGCACAACAACAATAAAGCAGCACAGTGTACTAGTGATGAACTCTGCCTCGCGCTTCAAGGAAACAGCTTCAATGCTCTCATGTGCGTTTTCCAGATACAAAAAGATGAAAATTAAGACGAAGCCCAATATAAAGACAGGATAAATGAAAAGCGAAACAAGTGACACTAAAATGACACATTTTAAAGTCACAGAATGAAAGCAAGACGATGAAAATCAAACATATATTTTTTTTTCAAGAACATTAGATTTCACTGTGTGAAACAAGTATCGGATTTCCCATCGCTGAGTGGGCAATTCTGGTGTCATATAGGCATCAAGTCTAACAGATATGCAGATTAGGTATCTTTCTTTTTCGTGCAGGCGTGATTGCCTTGCACGCACACACCCAAGCGGCCTCAACGTGTACTGCAGTACCAGATCAGTTGCTGTGAAATAGCCACCGACCTAACATTTAATCACAAAGCAAAGAAAAGGAATGTTTGAGTGTTAAAAATATTGCAAAAACATTTGGGCCCTAAATTACAGCACATTCTCATTTCATGTGCGGCTGTCAGTAGCTGACGCTTTGCATGTTTTAAGGGTTTATATCGTGCTATCTCAGACCTGTTGAAAAAGCAATTACCTGTTTGATCCGGCCCTGCGGTTGGGTGAGCTGACGACTTTCAAAAGATACCAAATCAATATCCCTGCACTGGAGGAAACGCTCCCCATCATGGAGGCAACAACCTGAGCCAAGCATTCACACTGGTGCTGGCATTTACAGTGACGTCCGCCTTAATTGCATCAATTAATCAGATTCCCCATCTTAACGATCAATGAACATGCTGAGAATTGTTCATCGTGTGCAGGGCAAAATATACAAAAAACAGAAACTGAAACTGTGCTGTCATGTGTAAGTTTTGCTGCAGTTGCATTCTAGAAGCGACTACTCCTTGGGCGTGTGACTTTTTTTTTTAAATAGAGTGCTCTGACATTGTGAAATAAAGGTGCTGGGCTACGTCATCCGGTTTATGAAGCTCCTGGTATCATGACAGCTGTCCACCTCCACTCTCACGCTTCCACTCTGAGGCTTGCAGCTGGAATAGACTCCTAAACCACATGAGTCATATTTTAGGTACAGCATATTGGATTTATAAGAAATGTTGTAACTATGCTTGCAACCTATCAAAACCATTAATGAAACGGCATCCAAGTTCATTGCATTGTTATGCATCGAGTGTGACAACAGTCTCAGTAGAGTATCGCATATATTTGACTAAACTGCATTCTGTACATCTTAAAAACGGAATAATTTTTCCAAATTCACATTCAAGCCGCGTACACATTACTCATTATGTTTAATAAAGGCGCCCGCCCGTCTGTCAAATGATTTATCTGCTGTGTATATTGCTCTGTCCACCAAAGTATGAAGAGATTATCTCAGTATTTGCATGTCTATTTTAACATCAGTAGGACCTGCATGTGTACCACCCACGTCACATTCACTTAGTTCGGACTTCCCTTTAAAAGTAAGAATGTATAAGCATGTAGGGAGATTGAGATTTTTCAGGATTCTCTAGGGCTATAATGGTGCAGGCTTTTGTTGCTCTCCAATTATTGAGGCTATGTGCAATTGCTGTAATGAAAAGCGGACCTCATTATCTCAGCAGACAAAACTCCACTCCAAACACGATTCTAATTATGGCTTGAATGTTGTTCTCCTATTCTGGATGGTGTCACCCAAAGGATGTTGTCCTCTTACGAGTCTCTCTCTCTCTCTCTCTCTCTCTCTCTCTCTCTCTCTCTCTCTCTCTCTCTCTCTCTCTCTCTCTCTCTCTCTCTCTCTGTCTCTCTCTCTCTCTCTCTCTCTCTCTCACTCTCTCTCTCTCTCACTCTCTCTCTCTCAACCACACACAGATATATCTTTAAGGCTGTGTAATATTTGTGGATTGAAATATGCATTTGTAAATGGTTTTGCTTCAATAATAGCCCCATATGTAAATTTCCCCAGTGTGGGACAAATAAAGGATATCTTATCTTATATGTATGTGCTCAGCTGTGGCAGTGGCAGAGATGAGCTATACACTATATGACAATATACTTTGTTCCCGTCGAACCAAAGACGACTTGTCTATCACCTGCTTAATTAATCACATCTCCAGATGGCACGCCAGCAGCGCTATTGTTATGACACGTACATCACATCAATGCTTACAGGCCATTGGTTCCCGATGAAGCAAAAACCTACGTGAACTGGAAGATTCCAAGAGAATGCGGCCGTCGATATCTGGAGAGTATTTAAACACGACACAAAAAGACTGCGCGTTAATTAGCCACAAGGTTTTTGCACAGGTTATTCGGAGTGCAGTGCTTGTTATCCTGCAACAAGGAAAAGGAAATACAATAAAATTCTGTCAATACAGTACAACTGGATATTATCCATGCAGTTTCTTTTATTTAGCCTGTTCAGGGTCATGGTCAGTGGTGGGAAATCCCAGTACCAATACCTAAGTATAATTACTTATTTACTGTACTTAGGAGGATTTTCCAAGTATCTGTGCTTTACTTAAATATTTATTTTTCTTTGGACTTTTTACTTGAAAACTGACTGTTATCTTACATCTATACCAGGGGTGGGCAGACTTTTTGGCTCGGGGGCCGCATTGACTTTTAAAATTTGACAGAAGGGCCAGGTCAGCACGAGCTATGGTACATTAAAAACAAACAAACTGCATTTGTTGACAGTCCATATCAAACATCAACAGAACAAAAGCATGAAAGTACTGTATTAATACACTTTTTAAATGACAACAGTGTTGTTGATGACCTATTTTAGCCTGTGCATTGCTGCAGATGGGTTGTGATCAGAACAGTAGAAGTAGAGCGATACAGAGGTCCTAGGTGGTCGAAAAGATCCCCCCCCCCGTGTTCTGCAACTTCAAGTCAATGCGCCACCTGGCGGTGAAATGACAGTCATTACAAGTCCAATTTAAATGAATGCAATCATTCACATCGAACCTTAATTGTGGACCAACCTTCGGCGGGCCGGATTAAAAAGACCAACGGGCCGGATTCGGCCCGCGAGCCGTAGTTTGCCCACCACTGATCTATACTGTACTTTCTGCTCCTGTCTTCAAAACAGGATTGTGACCAGAGGTGAGCATGGTCAGTCTGGTAACCACCTATAAGCTTCTGGCAGTATTGCAAGCCAGCGCAGTCTGGGCAAACGGCATTGAGAATGGAATGACTGGTACTATGTCACAGGCACATACCCGTTTTCACAAACTCAGGGGACGGCCATTTTGCCACTTGTTGTTGACAAAAAATTCCATCACGGCATAAGGACTCGGGTAACGACCATTATTGCTCACCTCTTTTCTTGGTTTGGACATTCACAAACTCAGCCCTGAGGCACTGTGACATCATTTTCAGACGACAGCAAGTGACAGAATATGACAAAATTGCAGCCTAAAATGCATTGTGTATTTTTATTATTTTTTGTGTGAATGTCTGTAACTTGCAGTAATGCATTACTGTTATGCATCATACTGAGAGCGGTGTCTAATGTTTTGGATTTCAATATTTTAAGCACGTAGAGGTCAGAATGTCTGCCGACTGGAAACACATTTGTCTTGCAGTGCATCAGATAGATTTAAGACAATGTTTCAGTGGAGGATTAAGCTGCTTTGACATGAATGATCTAAAATCTTGAAATTGGATTTACAAATGAAGCGAGAGGACAAATAATGATGGACTTGGCACACAAAGGAGTGTGTGCCAGTGATGAAGCAGTATTTAGAGAGTGTATTTACGTTGCAGATGTGGTTAGGTTTGAGTGGCCAATCCAATTAAGAAAAAAATAAATGCAATTCTGTACTGTAAAGGAAAGCCATATTGAGAGGCTGATTTACTCATCCTGTAGAACTGAGGACGCAAATATAGCACTGGATGTAAACATAAGAGAAAGATTTACAATATATACTGTATTCCTGTCTAATACACACGATTCATCCTAAATGTACTACCTGCAGCACCATGGGGATAGGAAACATACATGGATGCTTTTGTGGCTTACATTCCTCTTGAGAGTGTCGTGTGAAAAGATTTACAATATATACTGTATTCCTGTCTAATACACACGATTCATCCTAAATGTACTACCTGCAGCACCATGGGGATAGGAAACATACATGGATGCTTTTGTGGCTTACATTCCTCTTGAGAGTGTCGTGTGAAAATGAAGAATCTTCTTTATAACCTTGTTTACTGCCTTGTTTATGTCTGTTTGCAGACCTCATTCCTCCGACATGTTTAATCGGTCATTGTCTATAATTTTCAGTGACTATGTCATTTGACCCCCTTGACCCTGCTGAGGCCATCCTGGCAAAGCTTGGTCAGGGGAATAGCAAACAGCCCCTCTTCACATATTTCAGGATGTCATTTACACTCTCTGTTTGTCTGAGGCCATTTGGAAATGCTCACTTACCTCCGCTCGAGCAACAGTATAGCTCTGAAAGTGTAGATATGGCCAAGGTCATCCAGCACCCTCGTGATCACTCAAGACTCACTGCGTACAGTGCGGCAGCATTGCTTTGAGAGTTTATTATTGATGCCGCAAGCACTTCTAATACAAATATGCATTTGGTGTATTATCACTGCTGAGGAAATAGTGGTGGCCTCTGGGCTATTTACAAACTGTGGACATTCATCATTGACTGCAGACCTGTCGGAGACCTCGGATCATTATGAAGGCCCCTGTAGGGCAAGGCAGCAATCTGAATTATGCCTACAGCAGTGTCTATATTTGTCTATGTGACAGACCAATTTTCTAACACGAGCAGGGCAAAGGTAGGTGGGGGTAGCAGGGTCAATGCTACACCAACCACAATGGCTTTAATTATTCATACCTTTAATTATGTGACGTGATGCTGATGGTGTAGTGCACCGATGTCCAAACTATGGCCTGGGGCCATTTGCGAACCGCCATCCATTTTTCAGTGGCCTGCGACATGACAAAAAAAACCCCAAAACAACAACCCCCCCCATAAATTACATTTGACATGGGCCGCAAGATTAGTTTAAAAAGGTGAAGGTGGGCAGAGTGAGGTTGTCAGAAAAATAGTTGTAAAGTAAAACTTATCTCTAAAATTGAAGATACAAATGAACCATTTATGATTGAAAGAATAACATAATTTATCTTCAAAACACTGCAGTGAATAAAGATCATTCCATTTTAGAGGCAAAGACAGTTTATTTCACTTTGTGCTCCATGGCTGATTTATGAAGCCGTCACAGTAATGATCCTCAAGTAACTGTTTGAAAGATGGTCACTTTACTACAGACTTTTCTATTTTTGGTTCTGAATGAGGAGATGTAATTCGGTTGCTGTTTAGAACAGTGCTGGATCTAGTCTGTGAGATAGATGGCTGTTGGCCACCCCAAAAACTTGGAAAACTCCTCAGCTATTTGCCTTAACACCTTCAATAGAAAGTTGATGAAATTAACTAGACAATACAAACAATGTATACAGTAATTGCTTTCTTGACTGACTTAAGCGTGTTTCAAAAATTGGTGGCCCTTTCATCCTTACTTTATTTTGTATGCGGCCCTAAAAGAAAAAGTTCTGATACCTTTCTGGTGTAGTGGTACACTCGCCTGACTTGTGAGTGGGCAGCGTAGGGTAGGTTCCCACTCAGTGATGGTGTGGATGTGGGTGTGAATGGCTGTTTGTCTCTATATGTGCCCTGTGACTGACTGGCGACCAGTTCAGGGTGTAATCCACCTGAAGTCAGCTAGGATCGGCTCCAGCAGCTCCTTGTTCATGATAAGAAGTGTTGTAAATGGATGGAAGGATGGATGGATGGATGAATAGATTATGTGACAAGAATTGTGCCAGTTGTATTTTTTATGTGCTTTATTGAACATTATACCACTGGCTATTTTTAGGTATGATCAGAGCAATGTCGATGTACTAAAATTAGAAGATTTTTTAAAAATAAAAACAATCAATTCGGTCATGAATCCACTATACCACGATTATTTGCTGTGGCTTGTGATATTTAATTTATTTCAGTAGATTAATTAAAAGGGAAATTTATGGATTACATATATTCAGTTCACATAGTGAAATGCCGGTATGTCATGAAACCCTCAAGAAAATAGAATATTATATAAGAAACGAACATACAAATATTTCGAGGAACAAAATGACCTGAAAATTATTTTCACAATGAATGTGCTATCATGAGTTGCACTTTTGAACGGAACCACTGAAATGATAAAATGGGTAACGATATTCTAATTATTAAGATTCATCTGCATAATCTGCATTTTCATGGAATATGAAGAAAAATATGTATAGAATTTCAAAAAAATTGGCATTTACGTCACCTGTGATCCTACAAAACTCTCATCTGTTTCTTTGATACAGCATGCAGACACAATCTCTGGAATATCATTATTTGTCATGTGATTTATTAGCAAGCCCACAGCCTTGACAGAAACGTTATCTTGTGAGACTGAGACGATTGTGATAACAAAGCTGAGCAGAGACAGCCTCTGCGGAAATGAGCATGCACAAATATAAATCCTCACACAGTTTGTGTGAGGATGCAGCGCATTGTGGCTTCTTGTCATTACAGTATTGCTGAAGACTCGACAGCGTACTCTCGCGGTTAAACTGGAAAAGTGTAGCTTGTAGAATGGGGAAATGTTATTTTTAGGTAAATGTATTGTACACGTGGACGTGTGTAAAATGTAGATTTTATTTTGAATCATCATTATTGACATTTGTAAAAATATATTTGTCAACAACAACCTTGACGACGCAATGAATCCTGCGCATGCGTACTGAAAACAAGGAAGTGCCGCGCGAGAAGAACGGACGTGACAGTGACATAATCTCATGTTTACGATTTTCTTTGGGCTTTATTTAATTATTTGCCGCTAGTTTATCCACTGAAGAATGGTCAAGGTGTTATCAGTGTTCTTTTAGACAGTACCCGGCACTATTAAGCAAGGTGACAGTAGCAAACCAAAGATGCCAGCTCGTAGCGTTGTGAATGGCGTTCCTGCCAGTAAAGTGAAGTACTCCAGGTTAGCCACCCATGACGACGGCTACATCGATTTGCAGGTAAGACGGCCCAGACAATACTTCATCCATCCATTTTTTTTGGTCTTTTATAATTTCAAAGCTTCTGGGTCGCCGTTAGACTAATGCAGTGACGTCAAAGTCTTTTTTCGGCCATGCTAACAGTGTAATTTGTTTGTTTGTTTGATTTCAAATGCCATGTAAAAAGGTCATCCAAAAATACTTAATACAATATGAGCTTCACTTCTATGACAGCACGACGGTGATAAACGAGCATCTAAAAAGGAAGCATGTTGTGGCTGATGCCTGATTTCATTTCTGACATAGGGACTTAGCACACACGGGCTACCAGTGTTGGGCATGTTACCGTACTTTAAAAAGGCAATGAGTTATAATCACAAATCACTTCTTCCAAAAAGTAATTGAGACACAAATTCAACTACTGCCTTGTAAAAGTATTTAGTTTCTCAGCAATGATTTTTCCCCACTATGTTCTAGTTACACTGGAAAATAGGTTTGTAATAAAAAAACGATAGAATTTAGAACATTTGGCATTTATTTGAACTCAACAGATGGCAGCTTGTCACATGCATAGAAATAAAAATGTATACAAATTAAATATTGAAAGTATGTTATATTCACACACTGCATTGAAGTGCAAAACCAAGACATGGAAATGTAAACTTAAATATAAAAATAAATAAAATAAAATCTGCCCATTAGAATGTGCTCTCTGTATTTGTGCATTACTGCACAATAATTATCCAAAGTTTAAGCATTCAATAAGAACTAACGTGTTAAATCACAATAATTTACTGCTAAACATTGTCCACCGCTTGTCCAATGGTCGGGGCAAACGGACATTAACGTTTCCATGTTCTGAAGTCTTTTATCGCTTTAAACAGTAAAAGACAGTGCATACATTTGCCAAAAAGTGCCTAAAAGCTGAGAAATACACTACTATATTAACTTCTTACATGTTTTTGGCAACATTTTTGAACAAATGGGGGCATCCATATTGGCAGCTAATCACAGACTTGACGTTACAAGTGTTTCATCTTGCTGGTCATTTTCCAGAACTTCAAAATAAAATTTTAACAAGGTACTGATGTCCATGTTTTGATTTATTATTATTATTATTATTATTTTGAGCCGTCAGCACGTTATGCCTGTTTTGAACACTTGTTCTGGCAACAACAAAAATCCAAATTTTCGCTGCTGTTAAAAAAACGAAATACTGTAAACGAAAGTTCAGAATCCTTTTAAATGTGGCCTATTACACAAGGCATTTTAATTTTAAAATCAAACTAACGGGACAACTGACGTGATACATTATCATACAAGCACTTCACTCTCTTTACACACCGACAAAGAACCAGACCACACGCATGCAGACCGTCATAATGTTCATTAAAATCCCATGGCTCAAAAAGTTGACTTGCATTCAAAGTATGAGTGTGAACAGGGTAATTCATTCAATGTTCTTGGGTTACAGTTCAAAAGAAGTCCACCCAAAGTCCCGTACAAAGCCATCGCGCTCGCTGCAGTCCTGTTCTTGATTGGCTCTCTGTTAATCATCATCGGTTCTCTTCTCCTGGCTGGATACTTTGGCGTGACCGTGAGTAAAAGGGTTTTCATAGTGCATAATTTTTCGGTGATGACTTTCAAAATGCCACTCGTTACACTGACACATTTTTTGCAATCCCTTCAGCACTCCGACCGAACCATTCCAGTCCTGGTCATAGGAATCCTTGTTTTTCTTCCTGGAATTTACCACTTGCGAATAGCTTATTATGCATCAAAAGGATACCCTGGATACTCCTATGACGACATCCCTGACTTTGATGACTAAATCAATTTTCCTTGACGCATAATGAAGTCCTCATATTTCCGATACATATCCCTCCAGGATTTAATTTACATACTTTGATGAATGTCTTTTTTTTTTTAATAAGCCTGTTTTCTCATATTGTTCCCATACTGATGGCAAGCAAATAAGTCTTAAGTGTAAATGTATTGTTTCTCAGTAAACCAGTGCAGCTCCAATTTGTGGCTTATTGTTGATTCATTAATTCATGTAGCAGTCTTTTTATGTGGCCTATCTGAAATTATTTACTTGGATTAATTTTTGTTCCACAATACAAAATGGCTGTGCAGAAAAAACTCACTTGTATTCTTTGGCATTTGACTCAGTATGACTCAGACTTGATCTTAGTTTTACTGTTTGGAGGCTTTCTACCGTCTTTGTTACTGATTTATTGCTTTATCGTTGTATATATGATAGTTGCTCCATGTACAGCACTTTGTATGTAGCCATGGCTGTTTGAAAGTGCTCTATAAATATAGTTGAGTTGAGGAATGTAATATTAAGAATAGTAATGTTTATTGTAAACCGTCTTTATATATTTAACCATTATAGAATATATAATATAATTAATAATAGTGTAGCACAAGCAACTAAATTGCTTGATATTTATGACATAGAGGTCTTTTTCATACTTGTGTTTACTGTAGTTATGACTTTACTACTGCATGAACATGGGAATGTGACATTTTGCTTTGTACAAATTAGCTGTGGCAGCACGATGGTCGAGTGGTTAGTATGTCTCACAGTGCAGAGGGGCATGGTGCTATTTTTTGTTTTCAAATCTCTAAATGGCCTCGTCCCACCTTACCTCTCTGAGCTCCCCCACCATTATGCACCTGACACTATCAGAGATACCAAGGGCTAAGCGGAGCCTTATAGGGGATCAAGCCTTTTCCATTGCCAGGAAATTAGCTGTGGTAGGATAAGTAAATACTTATCTACTGTACTTCAGTAGATTTTTCAGCTCATCTATTTGAGGTTTTTTTTCTGAACGCTTTTTACTTGAACTCCTAAAATTTGAAAACCGATTTTTGTAATTTCAATTCCTTTGTCAAAATACCCTCATTTATTTTGGCTTCCGTGGATGGCAACATGATGGAAAAAATATATGTATATTTTGATTTAATAATTGGAATCTTGAGGACAGAAAAAAAAGACTGGAATTTAAAACTAGGAAGCATTAATGACATTGACACAGCAGATATGGAGATACAAGATATTCCCCATCTACTGCCTTACTTCAGAGGATTGTTTGATGTCTGCTACATGAATGATTGTTGGTAAATCTGTTGTCTTGGTCTAGCCTAAAACAGCTCCTGGGGTTAAAAAAATCGCTAGTCAGAAAAACATACACAGGTAAGGCATATTTTTTCAGTTGCAACTACCTGTATTGGCTAATTTACAATTTTGCATTTTTTAAATTTCATTATGGCAAAGCTATGGAACCACGTTTTGATGACATGAAGGCCTGTGTTAAAGCTATTTCCCCCCCTCATTATGAGCAGAATGAAAGTTAATAAAAGAGGCAAACTATTTCATGTGCAGACATGTTTTCGTTGTGCTAAATAAATCAAAACTGTTATGTCACTGGCAGTAAAAATGATCTTTTCTAATGCATTATTGATATTTGTAATGTCAATGAGGCATTAAATTATTGACATTTTAATGTCAATAATGCGTGTTAAGTGATTGACTGTAAAACATATTTCCAGGGGATTTTAATGCCTCCTAGTGGTGTTTGGCTAACGTGCCACAAAAACCTGTTTGCTTCAATCTAACAATCGGCCTACTGACCTACTAAAATCATGATAAAATGTTATCACATTAACTCATTTCAGCAGCATACAATAACAGGTACAACGATTACAAGAAAGGGCTCTAAGAACATAGTACGTAAATTATTTTGATCTTTTGTTCAAGGTGGAGGTAGATATTTCAAATACTGTATATACATTACATATATTCATTGGGCATTTTTAATTAAATATATGTTGGGAACGCCGGGCTGCAGTGAGCATCTTTGGCCCTTTGGCTAACTGTTTGTCTTTTGTTCGTCCGAACTACGACTTGTTCTCACAAAAGGGTTTTCGTGTGAGGCGCCTAAATAGACTCTGCATGAAGCACAATTTGACTAAATGCTAGCTGACGGAATTCCTTTAGTTTGTCTTCAACATAAAATATATTTTAGGTTAGACTCAACACTCTCTTTATGGAATTTATATACAACACACCTAATTTATTCAGCAAATTTATAGTATATAAGAAAATCAATACTTATATGATGAGCATATCCCTGATCGCAAACTTTTGTTAAAAACACAGCCTGCACAAGATTATTTTGAAATTTATAACCGGAAGTGTAATTGAATTCGGCGGACTTAATAGGTATTGCTGCAGCTCTGTGATGGGAGGGGGGACTCGGAGTATCAACATCGGGTTTTGGCGAAAACTACTGGTGCGTTTTTTCCCCGGTGAAGCGAGCGGCCATCTGAAGGGAAGGTGCACAGTTTGGTGAATTTTCCTCTCAGTAATTGTATTTTGGGATCTCACTTATCTATTTGAGCTACTTTCAGCCTGAATGAAGAGTCCTGCGACAGACCCGCGATAAGTTTAAATGGACTTCAAACTGCCCGGAGCTGTTTCTTGAATTTCTATCCTTGGGAAGTCTGATCAAAATGAGGGATTAATATTTTTTGGGGAGAGCTGAAAATGTGACGACTATTTCAACTCATCTAAGGTCCTTAACATTATTTATCAAAGTGATAAAATAAACTTGAAGTGGATCTGCAAGAAGAGTCTAAACACCCATGGATTGAAACGTTAAAGTTCCAAAAGTGCCTCAAGCAAGGTAAGCTCATTAATATGCATGTCGCGTCCTCTGCAGCCGTTCACCTTATAGTAAACGTAAAAAAACAGAAAGATAACCTGAGTATGTGACATAGTTTGTATATTACACATGGGTGTATGGACTCAATCTCAACTGGAGCTTTGTAGCACAATTGTGACCCATGGGTATGCTACTATAATTATGTTTGTTGTTTGTTTGTTTTCTACAGTCATTGTAAATATTCAAATCATGCTTATCTTTTGTTTTCCTTCCTAAAATATAACATGAAGGAATTGTTTCACAGTATATTTTTGTATGTTAATTGATTGTTAATATTGTGACCCACTTGTAATCTCCAATAGTTTCATTTTGTAATACTACCGCCTGTGTCTTTTGACAGCTCTGTAGTTGCTTGTATTGAAACCGTGAGAAACAAGTAAAAGGAAAATTGTGTTTTATTGCGCCATCTTTTCCAGTTGACTGAGTCAGACAAAAGATGCGGCTGTTTTGATTTACAGAAGGTCTGAATGGGTGGTGGCAAGGAGCACTGAGCTGCACAATGGATTGTAGGGGTGCAGATGGAAAGGCTTGTTGCTTACTGTCATTTTCACACGGACCTTAGTCATTTATCTGCTGCAGTACAGCTTGACTTTATATTTCAAACACAGAACACTCACAAATCAACCCCCCCCCCCCCCCCCACACACACATCCCTGTGTCAATGGGGAATGTGCTACAGAGAGATCATTCCAAACGCCTGTAATCCTTTGTGTTGTACCACAGGATTTTATTGCGGGGTGGGGGGGGGGGGGTCTCACTGCAATATCCAATATATTTCCTTTAGGTTTTTGTCACTGTTTGTGACACAATCTACTGAAAGAGTAGGGACACAGCAGGCAAAGGCACTGTACTGGTATATTAAAATATTGTAATCTTTTTATGGTCAGCAAGGCGGCAAACTGCTTCGCGCTTCTGTCTCACAGTTCTGACGTTTGGAGTTTGAATATTTTCTTTGGCCAACCTGTGTAATGTTGTCATGTTCTTCCTGTGCTTGCATAGATCTTCTCCAGGTAAATACTGTATGCATGTTAGGTTAATTAAGGACTCTACGGGGTGTGAATGTGAGTATGAATGGTTGGTTTGTACCTTGGGATAGGCTGGCAAGTGGCAACCAGTCTAGGGTGCACCCCGTGATCCTAAATGACAAGCAATATAGAAACTTGATGTCTGGATGTTTAACGCAACACTTATTATGAGCTTAGAAATGTCTTTGTGCAGATCCAGTTTTATAAGTAGCTTAATGAGACTGAGCTGATCCCTGGGGTTTGGGAGCAGGTGGGACAAGGAGTTACGAGTGGCGGCATTCCCTACTCTGTGATTTACAACCAAAAAAAAAAAGCATAATCTGAAGTATCTTATTTGTGTGTTTATTTTCTTGTACTGTAAACTCAATTTCTCTCACTCAACTTGATATTAAAAACTTTCAACTGTTGAATGTTTTTCATTCATTCGCTCAACATTCAATCATTTAGCGGCAGAAAACGGATGGACGTTCAGTCATTTCTCATTAGCTGGTATTGATGGACCCCTTGGCTTCACTGTGTTAATCCATAAACAGCAGGCTTTCCCGCTCACGAGACCAGGGCTCCACTCATGTGCTCACCGCAAGTTCATTTCCTTTTGTGCAAGAAAAAAGTCAATAGAGTTACTAAAGTGGGTTGTTGTCCCAGGGTGCAGACCCCAGTGATCGATTGTTGAATGAGCTGGTCCAACTAGTTATAGCTGGAGTCGCTGTTTACAGTCAAATAATAAACAAAGAGTCACTGATGACTTAGGGGACTCAAGTTTTGACTTTTCACTGTTGATTTTTTGCTCTCGTCATTTTGAGTTTTTGATTCTGAAACAGCTGATGGAATCTGGCAAGGTGATACATTCCTGGAAGTTTAAAAGTCTGCTCGTGTGACAGTTCTTTAAGTTTTGGTTTGGGAAAGTCCAGGTGTGATATCAGGGTTATCAATTAGACATTCATAATAAAGACCCGATGAGGAGAGGAGACACTTGATTCTGGTACCAATCACTCAAGGGGGGAACGAGGAGAACCGTGAGGTTTCAGTTCTCTGCACGTCACCCAAGGATCTCACCGGTCGCCCTCTCATTTATTTCTCATTGGGAATTGAATACATGGTGTTTCCAACCTAAAGGATGAGGGCTGTTGAAGACACACTGAAATTGTTTGACGATGTGTGTGTATGCCAGTGAAAATTACGTACATGTGTGCAATCATGACAAAAACACCAAATTGCAGCTGATGTTGACAGCAACATCCGCATCCGACTTTGCTCTTGTTTAGTCTTAATACTTATCTCTTTCCAACCACTTTCTCGGAAAGGTGGTTGCGTCCCTCAACTGTCACACAGAGCACTTAGCTTTCTTTATTATAAATGTGAGCATATCTTTATTAAAAGCATCATTATATCTTTATTAAAAGCATAAGAGTTCTTCGTTGCAGGCATAAGGTCAATTTATCATGAATAATATGCAAATGTATGATAACTAAAAACAATCAACCTAAGATGTGACCTTCAGTTTTTTTTTTGTTTTGTTTTTTGGTGCGTGCACAAAAACGCAGATCTTGCACCAGTGCTGCAGACAAAAAGACTCGGAAGACGGGTGATGTGCTTTTAATGTTAAGGAGAAAGCCAGCCGAGCAGGAGGGAATGTGGCAAGTTGCGAGACCATTGATTGATTCCTCATCATTTTTACCTTGAATCTGACCATTGGATATCATACAGTCGTTCACTCCGTATCGCTTGGTAGTGATCATGCTGAATTAGAGACTGATAGTTTAAATTGTCCTACTTAGATTTACAAGGTCAGTCCCAAAACGTTTCATTGAAGCAATCACAACAACACGCTAGTATGCTGCCAGTGTGACCAGTCAATGCCTACAAATATATACACTGGATGTCCCTAATCATAAAATTAATCAGAATCTTGATATTTACCTGCAATATTCTGAATACTTGTGTGTGTAATTGATGGTATAGTGCAGGGGTCACCAACCTTTTTTAAAGAGAGAGTTACTTCTTAAGTACGGATTAATGTGAAGGGCTACCGGTTTAATACTCACTTCTGATTCCGTTATAATTAATAATTGATGATATTCATCTATGTGACGACACCAATCATGTTAATGATTTAATAACACAGGAAACGGATAAATGTCAATATAAAACACTGTTTATCGAAATCTGTGTTTACATTTTCAAATGATCATTTCTACAGCTGTACTAGAAAATCACAATGCCCCATCACTGTGAGTTTTATTAAATTTTTTATGTATTTATTTATTTTCAGAACAGGTGTGCGAGGCTCTCACGTTGGTGACTCCTGTTGTCGTGGTTTACTCGCCTGACTTCCGTTCTGGCAGCTCTGGTTCAATTCCCACTCAGTGATCAGCCAAGTGACCGCCTGTCTGTCTCTCGCCCGTCTTTAGCACAAAGTCAGCTTGGATAAACGCCAGCTCCCCATCACCCTGAACAGGATGAGTGAAAATAGATGGACTAATAATTTTGAGTGCTATTGAGACGCCCATACACCCAAAAAGACATAGGACACAACAGAATACTTTCACTACTTTTATTCAAACACACCCATGTTAACGACTCTATGTTATAAATGGAGGAGAAGCTGCTGTGACATTTGTCTTAGGTTGCATCTGCGTGGCATTCTTTTGTGCAATTGTGAGAGTGTTTACTGAAATGACACTTGCACTAAGGCTGCTTTATTAAAACTGGCATCTCTGTCAGGATTAACAAGGATTAACAGAGTATTGCTACTTCTTATCGTGCCTGTTACTGTCACTAACATCAATCATGGGCCTGCCCTACACATGCGCGCACACACACACGCACGCCCGCATGCATAATGTAGATAGACAGGTTGAGAGGCCGTGGACAGTTTTGATAACTCGGGAGCAGTAACCCATTGCAAGGTTGTATTTAACCGTTTGCATTATTCAGTTAATGAGTTTATTCACATGTTATAGGGGGGATGCATATGGAGAGGCAAAGTCCATCAGCTGTTATGTGTCCAAAAATCATTGTCATAGAACTGCATTACTTTATTTGAAGTCATTGGTATGAATGAATTAATTAATTTGTGGTACATTTTACAATTTATTTATTTTTGTACAGGATTTTTGGTTCATGTACGGCACTTTGTATGCAGCGGTGGTTGTTTTAAAGTGTTCTATAAATACAGTTGAGTTGAATTGTTCATACTCCTCCGGTGCAGTGATTTCCAGCCATGGTGCCATGGCACACCGGTGTTCCGTGAGAGATTAGCAACGGGTTCCCTGGGAAAATGATTATTTATTAATCACAAAGATATCTGTGATCATCTATCTATGTCAGTGATGTATAGTGACAGGCAGAACAGGGAATTGCTCTTCCATTAGATGGCAGAAGGTAAAATAAGCCAGTTGCTATTCATTCAACAGAATAATTTATGACTTCAGTCTTGTGTTCAATTAAGCAGTCGAAGGATTCCCACTGAGTTTGTCAATTTGTCAATAAATTAAGACGAGATCAGTGTTATGTCAATATTCATAATTTTTGTGACGTTTTTGTTGGATAGTGTGTTGTGAGATGAATAAAGTTTGGAAAATACTTGCTGTGGACAGTAGATACCCATGATAAAGTGACATTCGGCGTGAGAACTCTGGCATCTGCATGGACACAACAGTTTGCTCGCAATATATCAATAAATCACATTCATATAATTCTGCCAAAACAAGTCTTTTGTGACTGAATTCAGCGTCCTTGATTGCGATCACCATTTCATCTCTAATTCGATTAGACTATTAACACTAAGAGCCGCAGGGTAGGATTACAGTGCTGGAGGTGCCACAAATGTACCATCCAGAAGGCTAAGTCATGACTAGATCCAAAGCAATTTGTGTCAGTGAAATCCAGTGAAACACGGGAGCACGTGTTGCCGGTGTATTAGCTTTTTGGATTATGTTCGTTCTTTAGGAGGTACTTACGTTGGGTTTCGGGCTGTTTGTGGCACCAAGAAGTCTATAAATGCATTTGTCAGTTTGAATTAGAAAAAAAACATATGAAGCCGTTTGCGCTTTCGCAATGGTATCCTTTCAAACGCGTCTTGCCCTGATGCCCGAGGGAATAGCAAAATTGTCTCTTCTTACTTTTGCACCTGCAAACATTGCCTACAAGGCCCTACCTGCCTGCATGTTACCAAAACAAGGCCTGTACTGGCTTACTCTGTTGTTTTATGATGTTATTGAAAGTTTTTAGAGATGAAAATGATCATCTCGAACACAATTTGAACAACTGTTTACAACAGTAAAAATTTGCTCATGATGGTCTGTTATTTTGCTTGTTAAAAAAGGCTCTGAATTTAGCTGACAGGTTTTATTCCCAGACCAATATTGGATGGTCTCCTGATCTTTGTTTTGTATCTATGATTCTGTGCACAATGTTTTTCTTTTTTTTTTTTCCCTACTCTGGGACTCGGCAGTCTTACGCACATTTCAGTCAACTGCATCTGTGTCAGCTGTCCAGTTTCAGGCGAATTATTGAAATTCAATATTGGCATTCAGTACAGCCAATTTTGAACACTTTAACTAATTTCAAAGAAGAATGTTTCTCATTTTAAAATACTTTCATGCTGTTGGAAGGTATTATGATAACTGAATGAAGTGGCCAGAGAGGAGGTTGAGGCCCTTGAGTAGCTGTAACTGCTCTTGTTTTTCATCAAAGTTAAGTACCTGAATCATTGTTTGTGACGCCCGTTTTGGCGTGACAAGACAAGAATATTTTTGTTTTTAATCAACGCTATCTGTAAGACTGACTGGAAACGTTGGTAGGAGTGGCTGGAAATGCATTTTCCTTCATCCAACCCCAACCCAGACGTACAATTTTTGTATCAGCAGTCCTTGCAAGTTATGACTAGATGTTCATTTGAAGGATTACTTTGTTTTTATTATTTGAAAATGACTGTGAATGATGTGTCCTGTTTTTTAGGTCAGAAAATGTGTGAAGCAGTGTGACGGACGGCCATGGGACTGGAGAGACGGTGGCTTCAGGCAATCCCCACCGTTGTAGCCATCTTTCTGCTAAGTGAGTATAATAAAACAATATGAATTTTACTCTAAGACGCAAATAGTTGCACTTATTTTGCAAAGTTCATTTCTATTTGACAAGGATTCATGAGATCAGTCATTCAAACAGCTGGAAGTGTCATCTGCAAAATGTCTGTTAGTGCCATCTAGCCTACAACGACGACAGAAACCCAAGTAATACATCGTACCATAATCGACTACATTGCAAATCGGGAACTAAGCGTATTACATTAGATTATCGGTGAAACCCATTAAGTCTTTTTTTAAGCACACTTGAAAATAAGAAGAAGAGCATCATTTCAACTGGAAGTTTTCCTGATTGAAGATGATGAATTTATCATTTATATGTGCATTCAGTGACAAAACAAAGCCCTCTCTGGCTCTGTTGGTGCACTTGCCTTCATCGCGTTGTCAAATTGCTTTCCCTGTCAAAGCATCGTTTCGCAGTTGGCACATGTTGCTGTTAAACAATCCGCACTCAGTATAGGCGGCGGGATGATGAGCACACTGGCACAGCTCCCTCTGGTAAGAGGACGGGTTATAGCACAGCTATTCCCTTAAATGACAGAGAATTGAGGCCAAAATGCAACTTAAATAACATCTCCGGGTGTGGAATTAGATCAATCTGGGATTTATGCTGCTCTCAACCGCGGGCACGCTTCTTTTAGTGTGGGTGTGTGTAAGGGGGGGGGGGGGGGCGGGGGGATTGATTGTGCTGGTCCTCTAACCGTGTGTGTACCCCAGTGGGTGGCGGGAGGTCGGCTGGAGAGAGCACAGAGAGGCCTGCTGCCCTCGATCAGAGTATCAGTCCCCCCCACACCACCCCCCTGTGGGATTAAAGTAATGACCCGGCCAGATGAGCAGTAGAGCAAACACTGGCACCCAGTAGCGCACACGCCCACGTGAGCACATGGCAGCGAGGGAGTTCGCCGAGATGGAGAGGAGAGGCTACTCCAGGTGTCACTAATGGGATTGCAGTGTGTTTGCAGCCTTTGCCACCGTAAGATCTTGTCACCAAATGGCACACGGTTGGTTTTACATCCCTGCTCTACATGCCCCCGGCTGTTCACAGGGAGTGCTCTAGGGGCAAGTGCTCACCCAAGTTCCACTTCAAAGCGTGGCTTCAACCTTTCTGTTTCGACCTCTCCTTCTGGCTAACTTTCTTTCTCTCACTCCGAAGTACGTTTTAAGACCATATTAGCACAATAGCAAGCACTTCACCCTCAGGTCTGGCAGCCATTGCTCTCTTTAAAAGGCTCAAAGGTGGTCTTTGGAATCGTTCATTCATTCCCGACTTCCTAATCATTAAATAGAGATTTTTATAGAGTGGCCTCGGCAGTTCATTCCTCAGTCAAATAAAAAACTAGTTCCCAAACACAATTTGCGCGTGCTGTTAATTACGCCATTGCTGTGATACACACCATGTCAATTAACATCAGCTAGTACAGGAATCCCTCGTTTATCGCGGGGGTTACGTTCCAAAAAGAACCAGTGATAAGTGAAATCCGTGAAGTAATGAACTTTATTTTTTTACAGTTCTTATACAATACTTAACTATATATAAAATGAAATCAAAGACCAAAACCTGTTTTCAGGCCCAATTACAAAAAAAACAAAGAAAAAAAACAAACGTTTTCAACAAATAACTATAATAGTTTGTGGAAATACTTTGGCGCCGCCGACGCGTTCTGATTTAAAGGGTTAAAAGCATTAAAAAACTGCACTAAAAAAATCTGTGAAACAGCGAAGCCGTGGAAAGTGAACCGCGTTAGAGCGAAGGATCACTGTACGCCTTCCTTTATAAATATTGTGGAGCAAATAAATGTATTATGATATCATTCCATACTTTAAAGATGCGTGTGATTTAGAAAATTGATCCAAACAAAACATTTAGTTCCCATCTACAGTATGTTGTGATGTGTTTTTTTTACAATTTTCCACCAATGACTCAAGGATTTTCTTTTGAGAATCAAACAATACCCGGGAATGGAAAACCATTTTTCTGTTCGGCACAATGAATCCTGGGGTATATTGTTTTTACGATTGAGCATCCTATTTCATTACTTTTAAGAGCACTCTACTCATTACACACTCGAGCAACACCACAAAACCTGAACTCACTAAATAGAACTATATCGTGGATAGGGAGTGATTCCAAACACAGCAATGCTTTTAAAGCCGCTCACAGATATTGCGCGTGCCTTTTTTTTTTTCTTCTCAGTCCAGAATGAACCCATTTGCTTTATCTTGGTCATATGTTCTTGTCCTTGCAGGTGCGTCTCAAGGTTTGCCATCAGTTGTCCGTGGCAGAGAGGGGGGCTCTGCTGAGCTGGGCTGCAGTCTCACTCCAAAATCTCACGACGCCACCAGTCCAAACCTCTTCCCTTTACATGTGGTGGAGTGGGTGCGGCTCGGTTACAACGTTCCCGTCCTCATCAAATTTGGAGTGTATGCTCCTCGGGTTCATCCCACGTACAAGGGTAAGAGCCATTTATTTACTGTTAAGTCATATTCTCATTCAGCAAACAAAAAGTGTTTTACTTTCATTGCAGTAAATGTTGGCCTTGACAGGTAACTTTCAAACATTTGACATTAGCCTTGAGAATTTACATCAATCGTTTGAGTTTTATTTTCCAGACACGCAAACGCATTTAGAACTACAGCAGGTCTTCGGATTTGCCGTCTGCCATAATAGCAGAAGCAGTGGGAAAAGGGGGGAGCATGCCTACGTTCAAATGGAGGCAGCTAGGGGGTGGGGCGGGCTATGCAAGGACTAAGGGGGAGGGTATAAAAAGCAATGCGCATGGTGGGATTAAGTGCAGGTGGGGGCTCGGTGGTCCAGTGACAGTGTTTTTATTAGTATGCAGAGGGGTGACCCAGTAAGAGATTGTGAGTGGAGCAGGAAGGATGAAGCATGGCAAATAATGGGAGTTTTCTTGCTGGAGCGCTATAATCCCGTCATTGTCTAGCCCTGAACAAAAGACAGAGAGGGGTATCACTACCTCCCTTTGCGTTACAAAAACCTCAAGGACCACTAGGACACCCAAAATCCCACACTGTCCCAAATATGTCATGAAAATGTGCTGGGATGCTCACCTACATGTGTACCGCATACATCTGGGAAGCACAACTTCAGCCACGAATAAAAGCCCTTGGGGTATTGTAACATGCACCTTGGTGGAATTTATTCTCCCCGCATTGATTATTCGTAGGGTCAGCTTCAAACCGGCTGCTTCAACTGAGCAATTGGGCTACATGTGTTATGCATGTTAGGCCATTAACCGTTCTATTGTTTTGGGGCACTCATCTGATCTTGTTGCAGCCCAAACAGACTAAATAACATTCTCGGGGGCTGTTTGGGATATCCCAGTCTTTTGGCACGGCCATCCCGTTTGTGTTGTTATCTGCGTTGAGCTTTACCCCCATCTGCGTCAGATCCTTATGCCTGCCCTCCCACTGGAAGCAGATGGCAGCATGTGAAGCGTGTCAGCGTTGCTGCTCTAATGTATCTTACCCTCAAATTACAGTGCCGTGGGTTTTATGACTGTTGACTTGAGGACGGTTTCCACAACGTTTTTCCTGCTCGTCTGAGATCAGAAACTTAAACCAGCATCTTACTAATCGTTTCAATTATAAACTCCCGGAATATAATCATAAACTGAGGATCTCTCTGCAGTTCAGAGGTGGAGTCACACACAAAGTGCTATCTGGGCAGTTAATAGTAGTGCTATGGCGCCAGAGTAGACTGCATAGAATGTTGTGGGCCACCTTTGGTAAACTCATTGCAGGTGAATAAAGATATTCAAGCATTTAAAACGGCTACATAGAGTATCTGTTGCTTTGTTTGATTCTCACGCCGCGCTGTCTCAAAGTAACATTAAGAAGCCAGCAAAATCTCAGGCAATGATTTTAGGCCATTCAATTATTATTATTTTTAAAAAATATATACCGGTAATATCAGGTATTTGACGAGACTTCAGAATGGCATCCTTCCTTTGACATTAGTCTTAGTTGTCTGCTTGAAGTGAATCCGAAAGGTATTCGTTTCCCTCAACCCTCTCACATTTCACACCCAGTCATGCCCTGCAGGGCTGAACATTATTGAACACATAACAGAGGAAACAGCGAGGGCAACGCTGTCCTGACATGCTATTATAGTCTGTCTGAGCTGAATTTCTTGGAAAAAAAGGGGGGAGGGGGGTCTGTTGGTGTCATGTAGGTTTACTGTTGCAGGGCGAGATTAAATGGCTCCCGTGTGTTGAGGAAAATCATCAGAGACGGTGAGCAGGAGAGTTCGACCTGAGGCCAGGGCAACAATGGGCAAACCCCCAAGTCTCTGTAGGCCTTCATTATACTCGCAATGGGTCCTTCAAGCATGGGAGGGGTTCTGGCATTTTTGCTTGCAGACTCACACATACACACACACACACACACACACACACACACACTTGCACACTATCAGTATTTTCAGTGAGGACATCAAAAAGACATGCCAAAAAGCAACAAAATTCCAATACTCCAAAAAAAGAGAGATCAAATGATCAAATCCATGCAAAGGTTTAGGACATCATTTTAATAAGAAAATGAACCAAATCTTCATCGTATTAATCGTGAACTGTCCACTAAGAGTGACAATACAAGTTTTAAATCCACACTTAAGCTATCAGGAACTAGATGTGGGTCAAACAATTAAAGCTGGGAAAGGGCGCAGCACTTCGTACAGCTAAGAGCAAACAGTACTCTTGCACAGTGTTTTCCAAACCCTATTGAGCCAAGGCACCCATTTTAAAATCTCACGACACACCACCATGCAAAAATGTCCCACAAAGTTAAAAATACTGAAATAACGATGACCTGGTCTCACTTGAATCACAAATGGCCCTCAGTGTAAAATTTGGGCCTTTTTAGTTCAACGAAAAGCAGACAGGCCTACACAGTACAGCACTCGTTGGAAGCTTCGTGAATATTTTTTTCTGTGACTGGTGGATACTCAGGTTTATTGTACCTTCTGCCATCGAATGGAAAATCATTTTTAATTGTTCTGCCTGTCACTATATCGCTGGCATAGATGCAACAACGATATATTTGTGAATAATAATTTCTGGGAAAGTTAAGTGGAACCGAATTATTTTCTACGGCATTCTCGATGGTCTCTCACGGCACACTAATGTGCCGCGGCACCCTGGTTGGGAATCACAGCTTTAGCGCAGCAACTTCAAGTGGAGCCAGGATCATCATTTATTTGGCTTGCTTGCTGAAAGTTTTCAACTTGTTCATTTGAGAGCTGTCCACATTGCTGTTCTTTAAGATTGATTCAGTTGGCCGTGCGTTGCCATCCTTTTGTCTGCTGTTCTGCCGTGGTAATGCAGTGTCATATGGACATATCGCGTTCACTTCTGCGTCCACTTCAAGCTGGTGAATTTTAGATTCCAGATGTTCTGAAAGGGATTGTGCTTGTAATCCATGGAAAATTGATCGACACATCTTGTTGCTCATTTGTTTGAGCTGCTCACAGGTATGTGTTGTTGGTTGGGCACCCTGAGAGTACCGAAGATGTCAGAAATATTTTGAGATATGGCAGCAGCCGACGATGCACCCATCCATTTTCTATACCACTTTTTCCTTGAGGGTTGTTGAACCCCGGAGCCTGTCCAAGACGACTTTGGGTGAAAGGCAAACAAAACCAAAGACCATGGAGATCATTCACACTTGCATTTGCACCGTTGTTATATATCAGTACACCGTCAGTGACCTCAATGATTTCTGTTCATCTCAGAGAAGAAAACAAGAAACCCAATCGGGGAAAACAAAAAGAGTACCGGTAAGCAAAATCTCGAGCAAGCATCTGCATGTCACGCTGAAGGGCTCGGCTATTCGCTGTTTGTTTGCTCAGGCTAAAGCAATAAAAGTATTTGATGCTATCTCGTGGAACCTTGGCGTTGCTGTTGTTGGGCTGAATTTATCGGTTGCTGTGTTTGTCCTGTATTGTTGCCAGTCTTTGAATGCACCTTTTGAAAAGTCAAAAGTATCCGAAAGTAGGTTTTTGCTGCTTTTTGCTCGTTATTCTTTGTCTGTGGTGTTTCAGACCACAGTAAATAAAATCAATCCAAACTGAAGACCTGTGTCTGCAGTTTTATAATCCTCTCTTTTTAAGTGCTTTGTCGCCAAATTGTGACATTTATAGGGAATTATGAACCTCTTTTGAGAGGGTTGTGGGCGAGGGGGACATTTATTTGTCAATTTTTGCTATTCATAGTAAGGTACAGTCCTTTACCTTGCTGGTGGAATAATGAGAGTTAGTTATACAGTGTGAAAATCCACGAATAATAATCCCCTTCACCCTAAAAAGGTTTATAAATGTGGATAATTGCCACAAGGTGGCAAAAAGCACAACCGGTACTTTTTTTCTAAACGAAAGTTCTCAACACACTTGAACATAATTCCTCGTTAGCAAAATACCACAGCATAGCAGCAAAACGTGACTTTTTGTCAAAATGAAGCTCTTTAAATGATTTCAACATAGTTTTCTGATACTGAGATGCCACAAGATGGCACCAAATACCTCTATTTTGCTTAGGCCTGACTTCCAAAACAGCAAATATGTGAGTTTTTCAGCAAATAACGGAGGATAGGATCCCCCAAAAATTAGCTACTAGGTGGATGTGCGAACACCAAACTGCGACAATCATTATGTCCAGTTTAATAAGAAGCTGCTCTGGAGGGAGTCGGCTGATCTATCCATAATATATCCGTAATTTAAAACTGACATTTTTCCCCAGATTGAACTAAACAGTGAGTGAAAGATGAATACAAACAATACAAGTTACCAATTCTGGATTTTACTATGAAAGGCAGTGTACAGTATTTATGAACTGTATACGTATGAGTTAAAAGAAAGTCAAGTGGCGGTTATTTGGAGGGGACACGGGACCAACGTGTAATTGAAGACCACCTATTTTATTTTACCCGTGATAATGTCCTCCCCCCCCCCCCCCCCCCCCTTTTAGCTACGGAGTTTAGCTTCATAAATGCATAGCGGTTGGATACTAATAATCCAAGTCCCTTAGGACAGGTGAGTTTCGCTGAATTTGCAGTAGCACTAAATAGTCTGTTGCTTTCGGTGAAAATCACAATTGAAGAATTGAGGATCTGAAAGAAGTGAAATCAGAACTACACCAGTAAACATGTGAAATTGAGCCTCATTATCCAGCAACAACGTGTTTTTCCTGCTACAACTATTCCAATATGATGTTTGGCAAGTATGTTGTGTTCTTTGGCTCGGAGCACTTGCCAAGTTACTCCAGGGCTTTTGTTGCTTGCTGATCACATTCCGGATGATGAGCATCGATCAAAGTCATGGAAGTTCTAATGTAAGGATCATAAATATTCTATGATGATGTCAGAGTGTCGGTGCTTGTGGTGAAGCTTGGCACGTGAGTCGAGTGTGCTTAATGGCGCAGGGGTTAACAGCGCTGGACAGAGTGAGAGCGGCAGAGTTAACTGTAATCTATATCACGACAAAGAGCTATTCATAAGAGGCTTAAACTGATTAGGGGGACAGGAGGATTGAAGAGGGAAATTTGGGGGAACGCGAGGGGGCGGCGGCGGGGGGTGTGTCAGAAGCATGGGGCCAGGTCCCAGACTTATGATTGTATTCAACTCAAAACATATCCCACAATGCACCTCTGCCCCCGCTCTCTTCCACACATACGGATGGACAAAGAAAAGCAGCGCTGATGCTATTTCAAACTGAATAATCTTTCTTCCTCTGTTACCACAGTGTATCTCATGTCATTATCTCATGGAATCTCATGGCTGTCAACGAGTTTGTGTGGTAATAGCTGAGACCAGTTTACTTTTTTTGGGGGGGGGGCAGGTGGACCACTCGAAGCTTTTTGCTTTTGTTTCACCCAACAGTGACAAGTGCATGTAGTGCACGCATTTGGTGAATTCACAAATACTGTTCAATAGGCTGCACTGTGGAATTCATCGCTCAGTTATGCGACGTCTTTTCCCACCTGCAGACTACGCTGTGCGAGTTTGAGTCGGTTGTTCATACAGCACCAGTGAACAGGCACTTCCACATCCTCCACTTGGATGCACTGACCTGTTGGAACAAGGTTTTGTTTTAAGGAAGAGTCGACCTGTCATGTGATAGCTACTGGAGGAAAACGCTCCGGAAGAAGAGGAGCATGAGAATGCGGGAGCCCTCGGTCGGGGTAGACGCAGCTATTGTGTCGGCCATTCTCTCTGTTGTCCGTCAAATGGTCAAATGATGTTTGTTCCTTGAAGCAAAGGGAGTGATGAATGTGTCTGTGGGCGAGTTACGGAGCGTAGAGGTCAAAAGGGTTCGCTTCTTATTGGTTGCCAGTGGATTATGGATGCTCACAATTTGAGTAACCTCTCCATAACCTCTAATTCACTTCCTTGGTTGTTGTATGATTGATGATTTTTAGTGCTTGTGTTTAAGTATTTCCTTATGTGCGGGCATCAGCCCATAAGTAATGCGGCCTCAAAGCACAGCACCTGCCAAATGCCAGTTTGAGTTCAAGTTCGGAGACTAAGCCTTGAAAAACAACATTTATCATTCAGCGTCAGCCTTTTATTTCTCTCTAGGCTGAATAGAAAATGATTCCTTTCCTTTTTCTCTTTCTTCTTACATGCCTTAAAGTGATGCCCTTTGCAGCACTTTTAGATTTTCAACCGAAACGTATTTTCTCTTTGTGTCATTTTCCTAATTTGCCCCCCCGCCCCCACCCCTGCGCAATCAATACCCCTCTATCCATGCGGCTATGTTTCTTCAGCAACTGAATTCAAATCTAAACCTACTGTCCGGGTTTTCCTTGGTTTCGTCACTATGGTAACAGGCGAGAATGCAGAGTGGGGGTCTGTCGTCCCTTTGTAGTGATGGACGAGAGTGAGGCAGCAGGGAAGGGTTAAACGTCCAACAGAGGAGCTGCAGTCCCAGTGGTGAACCTGTGCAAGCATCAAATTTTGAAAATCAACACTTTACCACGTGACGCAAAAGCCATGAGATCGGCATTTTTTTTTTAAACGCACATTCAAGAGCTGTTAGCCACAGGAGGATGGTTTGTCTTTTGTTTTTGTGATTTTTTTTTCCTGTGAAAATGTTTCCCCTAAGAGTGCGAATTGCATATCCAAGTCGAAGGGGTTGCAAGGGAAATGAACAGTTTAAGGAGGAAAATGAGGTTATCCCCTCACCTCCCTCTCTCCGTGACCTGCGATTTAAGGTATTTATTTGATGGAGCATCTCAGATGAGAGTATTGCCTCTCATGGGGCTTGACAGAGTTGAGTCAATCATTAAACGTAACCATTAAGTACAGCAACAGCCCCAGTCAGGAATGCGGGGTTAATTATAAGCCATTGTTGTCTCTCTTCTACTCACAGCATGTGTTTCACCCTGTCTGGATGCCATGTCGAAAGTTAAATGAATTTCATAGCTTCCAGGCTCTTTTCTCGACCAGGCTTTGGAAAGGAAAGTCAATAGTCAAGATATTATTTTCCCCGGTGCGATACTTGCTTCAAGGTTGTCGGTCATTCTGTTATTATTTCTTCTTGTATTCACTGTCTGCCTGTGTTATCCCTGCTTCGAGATTTAATGTGAGGTGCTGTGCGGTGAGGTCTAGATTGAATAAAAGATTGAAAATGGAGTTTGAGTATCTTGCAAAAAAGAATAAAAAAGGAATACAGTAAACCGAATTTGCAATTAGCCTAAATTAGACAACCAAACAAGAATGACGTGATGCTGGGAACGTCCTAATATTGACTCTTGTTTACTGTCAAACTGCTTTAGCCACAGCCTGGTATGAACGACGTGTGTGTTTCCTCCTCCTTGCACACACACTGCTGTCGTTAAAAGGGCTGAGATTGAAGGGGGTAAAAAAGAGTTCATTGAGAGACGGAATAAAAGGAAAGAAAGTGAGGAGGGGGTAACTTCAGGCTGCAGTCACCAGGCAACCAACAGATCAAGTTTCAAAGTCTAAAAGGGAGGGAAAACGTACAGAGGAGTTGGGAGAGTGGATTCTGGGAGTTACGACAGCCATAGATGAAATGTGTGTGAGAATGTGTAGGCAAGCATAGGTGCATCTGTGATTTTGAACCACTCAAAGATATTGTCATTTTATCATTTCAATCATTACAGTCATTGCCTGATTTATTAATGCACTTTAATTTGTGCAGCCCCTCATCCTCAGAATGTTCAACCCTATTTACTACCTCTCCTGATGTCGAAAATAATTATTTCCTCCAAATATCAGTGGCACGGCTTTTTTTTTTTTTGGTTAACATCGAGTTTATGACTGGCTTAGACCTTTGTGTCACGATCCCTGTGTCATCGACACCGTAAGCTCGCTCCTCTCCTGCTTGTGCTGACTGCGGTGGTCTGGCTGCCTGAGTGCACTGACCCCCTCATCTCTCCGTCCCTCACCCCTCCTCCCACAGGGCGGGTCTCACTGACCCGTGGCGCCTCCCTGCTGGTGGAACGGCTGACCCTTGAGGATGAGGGCTGGTTCGAGTGTCGCATCCTGCTCCTGGACAGCAAAACGGACGACTTCCAAAACGGCACGTGGACCTTCCTCTCCATCACAGGTGCAGCTCTGCAGGCTTGCGGACAAATAAGAGCTGCTCATTTGCTGGCTCAATACTGGCACTTCGATTGTTGCCATCAGAGGCAGCATGTGGCTAAAAGGCACAGGAAAACCGAAATCACTCTTATGCTGCATGACATTCTTTGTACATGATGACTGGTCTTTAAATGTGTCTTCCCCGCTGCGTTTAAGAAATGACAATTTGCTGCATTTTGTGTCCTTACGATTTTCCTTAATTGCTGAAATGTGACAGATGAAAGTACTTGTCACATATATCAACTACGCTATCAGTGCCACAATCGTGCCACAGAAGAAGAGTTGAGTGTGAAAAGCACATTTCATTTATTGTCCTTCACTCAGTGACAGGCCTACATGCGGTGCATCGGGTTGCAAATAACCACAGGACACGATTCATTCATTTAATAGTAGTGCATCGTTGCACATATTATATTTCACGGGAATACGTTCCACAAAAGAATTGGTGAGGTAATCCCAATACGGAACGAAGATTGTGTTTGGATTCCGTTCCATTTATCCAAATGACACAATAGGTAACAGAGACCATTTGGTATGTTCTTCCTACCAAAGCAGCTTCCAACCAAAGCTGCACTTCTTTACAGAATCATAACCCTGTCTGAAAACAAAAACAGATTGGTGTTTCAACTGCACTCTGTTTGTTTCAGCTCCACCGGTGTTTATCAAGATGCCTCCAACCTTTGTGGAGGTTTTGCTCGGAGACTCACTGACGCTCAGCTGCGGAGCTCATGGCAACCCTCGCCCAACTGTTGTGTGGCACAAAGATGAGAGCCCGATTGAGAAACATGAAAAAATCAAAGTGAGGAAGCTGACTCATTTGCATTCATATCTTTCGATGAAAACCTATATCAAAGTTGTAATCTTTCAATTCCACTGCATCAAATTGCCTTATCTACCACTCAATGACCATTTTGTCTCCCAACTTTTCTCCCTCCCTCCCTTCTATCCGTGAACTTTTTTTTTTTTTTATTGCCATTGGCCAATTTCAGGTACACAATGGTACCTTGTCTTTGACGTCAGCCACAAGAAGCATTTCTGGAGTATATAAATGTCATGTTTCCAATTCAGAGGGCAACCTGACACATGAGACACAGCTTCAGGTCAAAGGTCAGTGTTGGAAGGAAAAGAAACACAGTTGTTCTTATCTCTTAACCACTGCAACGATAATCGTTAGAACACGTGCTAAAGTGTGCCGGCAAAATAACGATTATAGCATTTGAAAGTACAACACTGTAGCTCGAACTAAACCGGAAAATCGAATCAATCAAACCATAGTGCCACCTTCTGTCTACCTCTTGTTACTGCATCAATGATTAACATCTCAATCTGTGCACAGCACTCTCAACATTTACTGTGTATGTTGGCTCAAACTTTCTTTGTCTTTGCCAATGAAGGTCCCCCAATCATCATCATCTCGCCAGAGGACACCACTCTCAATATGTCCCAGGATGCCGTTTTGCAGTGCCAGGCTGACGCCTACCCTTCCAACCTCACTTACGAGTGGATGAAACAAGGACAAAATGTTTACCATATTGAGTGAGTCTCATTTATGATAACATAATTTGTCTTGCCAAATACAAAATGAAGTTCACCAACACAATACCCTCATCGGATTTCACAGACAAGATATGCATACATAAGATCACTGTCGTACCGAGTCCAGATGATAAAAAGAATCGATATCACGACTACAGATTTCATCGAAATTGTGTTCTTTCTGACAACAAAAATGTATTAATAATTTTTTTTTGTTTTGTTTTAGATCTTTAAAATCCAGAGTGAAGGTTTTGGTGGACGGAACCCTTTTAATCCCTAATTTAATTCCAGAAGATGCTGGAAACTACACCTGTATCCCTACAAATGGGATATTGACTCCGCCCTCAGCCTCAGCACATCTCAAAGTGAAACGTAAGAAATTTAATCTGCTTGAAAAGCAAACCCTCATGGAGTACTACATATGATTTTTTTTGTTGCAAATTCCCCCCTCCACTGTAGACCCTGCTCGAGTTGTGCGAATGCCCAGGGAAACCTACTTGCCCTCCGGCATGGAGGGGGTCATTGTGTGTCCTGTCCAGGCGGATCCTCCTGTCCTATATGTGAACTGGACCAAAGATGGGAACAATTTAAATCTTGACAATGTAAGTTGTGAATATGTTGCATTACTGTTTCTCTTTGGAACACGCACTCGTACTGTTCAAATCAGAAGCAGACATATCTTATTTTACATCTTTAACCTATCGAATGTAGTTCCCGGGCTGGATGGTGAACTCTGAAGGCTCAGTTTTCATAGCAACGGCAAACGACAATGCCGTGGGCATGTACAGCTGCACTGCGTATAACAGCTACGGCACCATGGGTCAGTCTGAGCCCACCAACGTCATTGTGCAGGTATGCAAGGCTGTTCCCACTGTGTTTTGTTGCAGAGGTCTTTTTTCTCGCACCTAGCCCAATGTGACAAAGGCTCTCTCTTTGTTCCAGGATCCACCCACATTCCAAGTCCCTCCTCGGCCTGAGTATCTTCAGGAGGTGGGCAGAGAGTTGATCATCCCTTGTGAAGCCGATGGAGATCCCGCGCCAAACATAACGTGGAGCAAGGTGAAGATGTTTTGCTCATGAACGTCAAGGATTTATACAAGTATGTTTGTCATGCTTTGTTTTTTATTGTTTCTGTCTTCCCTAGCAGATTGGTCCTAGTCCTCGTTCTCAGTACTTTGTGTTGGCTAATGGTTCCCTCCTGCTGCAGCCTCTCAGTAAAGACCACCACGGGGGCTGGGAATGCTTGGCCTCCAATCGCGTAGCAACTGTCAGCGCAGGCACTGTAGTAATGGTGCTGGGTAAGCGGCTCCATGTCAGAAAAAAGAAAAAAAAATCGATATTTGACATAGATGCGATGGGAGGTTAATCTGCATATATTTGCCCATCTTTTCACATACGTTGCACTTATAAAACTGCTTCTGTCTTTTGCTCAGGTACCAGTCCTCATGGTGTGTCTTCAGTATCTGTAAACACCGAGATAAATCAAGCGAATGTGTCCTGGGTGCCTGGGTTTGATGGGGGATACACCCAGAAGTTCACTGTGTGGTAAAAGCATATATCATGGATGGTATCATCTTTTCAGATGCAAACACAAAAGCTAATATTCCTCTCTTCTTTTTTTTTTTTTTTTTTTTGTCAGGGTCAAACAAGCATCCAGAGGTAAACATGAATGGGCATCTTTACCTGTGCCCACATCCAAAAAGTACTTGTTGGTCACTAGTCTTCTGGCTGCGACTAGTTATCAGTTCAGTGTCCTACCTCAGAATAAACTGGGTTCTGGACCTTTCAGTGAAATTGTGACTGTAAGAACCCAAGGTTTGTGATTAGTTTTGGAGTTTTGGCATTTCTAGCTACTTTTGTACTGGCATGCATCTAAATCCGTTTTCTCCTTCAAGCCGTACCAACAGAAGCCCCAACTGTCATCACCACTCTGCTAACACTCGAACCGCCCGTAATCTTGTCTGCTAACCGGACCAGACAAGGAGTTCTTCTCCAGTGGTCACCCCCTGACATTCCATCCTCTCCGCTGACAAGTTATGTGCTTCAGGCTCGTCGGAATCAGGGCCAGTGGGTCATCCTTAGCAACAACATCAGTGCCAATGAGAGTGAAGTCCTTGTACAGGGACTGCTTCGCGTAAGGCAGATTTGTTTGTATTTGCTGACTCTTGTGTTCATATAATGTTAAAATTTGATTTGATTTTTTTTTAAATAACAAACGGTGTTGATCGGTTAATCAAATCTTCCTGTTGCTCAGGATTCCAGTTATGATCTGAGGCTAATGTCCCGCAGCAATCAAGTGCGCAGTGAACCAAGTGATTTTGTCAGTATATCTACTGCAGGTAAATTACAAAAGTGGAAGTTTACATGTTGAAAAGTATGTATGATGACTTGACTAATTGCAGTCTGTCTGATTGGACTACAGGGATGGAGATTTACCCCCTGAGCCCTAGTTTCTTGGAGCTCGTCCCCGCGCCACTCCTGGCAGGTGTGCTCGGAGGGGTGTGCTTCCTTTTCATGGCCATTGTGCTCTCATTGGTAACAGCTTGCTTTATGAGAAACTGGAGAGAGCGTCGGCGCAGGAAGAGACAACAAGGTAAGACACGATTGATGAATAGAATTTAAATCATGATTCATTGTCTTTAGTAGAACACATTTTGTATCATGTTGTTCTTCTCTTAGATGTCCCATCCGCTTTCCAGAAGAGTCCATCTTCAGAGTAAGCGTCCCAATTGATTTAATGTATCGATAGAATATTAAATATGGAGCTGAAAAAGACAACTGCAAATAAATCATAATGTTCCAACTCCTGCAGTTCAAGTTTTACTCTTGTCTCCTGCACTGTTTGTACCTATTACATTTCTGTAATTGTCATCATCACTTTCTATTCTTTGCTCATGTCCTTTTTTTCCCCCCCCTCAGAGCTTGCTCTCCTCCCCGCAGCCCAGACAGTGTGTTGAAACTGAAGTTGTGTCCATCCATTCCCTTCTTCCCCACGTCCTCCTCACAATACGGCCGCTCCTCTTTCGATAAAGGCAGTCGAGGAGAGTACCAAGACCAGCGCAAGCAACTTTTGGCCAACTCATCTCCACCACCGCATTACACACTCCTTGAGAGCCACCTGGGGTCCCAGGCTCCCTCCCCAACATCTTTAGAGTCTATTCACAGAGGCCCAGATGGACGTTTCATAATCCAACCTCTAATAGAGAGTTCCAGTCCCTCCAATAAGAAAAATCTCAAGGACATATTGCAAAGTAACGGCGGTGCAAGTGGCTCGGGAAGCAACCGGACATCCTTTAGGGACTCCCCAAAATCAAGTATCCTGAGTTCCGACAAGGACGAGAAGAAGAATTCGCCACTTACTGTGGATGTGTTGGAGCTTAGCAGGCCTATGTCCTCCCCTGGAAGAGTACGGGCCATTGCTCGGAACTTCTCCCGTCATGGCTGCTTTTACTCTGATGATGAACATGGCTCAGAGAACCTCCTGGAAAGAGCAAGCTTCTATTCGGACAACAGTGAGAAAAAACCCAGTGATTCTATGAAAAGGCACCGCTTGCCAGCCCGCACTGAAGACCTTTTCCCCATTTTGTCAAGGAGAACCTATATTTTGGATAGAGAGGCAGACAGACCACCGTCCTCAGACTATCAACCTATGGCCAGTCACCTTACTGATGACAGCACGCTTCTCACACAACTCGACAGCGAACTGGAGAGCGACAGCATCAAAAAGTGCTTACAATTGGCCAAGGAGAGGGAGGAAATGGAGCGTGAGCTAGAACGCTATACGACCAATCACAGAAACCATGACGGTGGAAAAGAGAGCCCTAAATGGAGCGTATCCCAGTCCGATGAAGAACCTGTATGGAAACTCCAAGATGTTACGCTCCGTCAAAAACACAAGCCCTCAGGCCACACGAGTCGGGTAGCAGACTATCGAAGGGCGTGTTACTTTGGGAGCACGAGTAGTCCTACGGACCGAGTTCCTCCATCTCACATCGAGTGGGACATTAGCCCTGTTACAGCCATAACTCACCTTGTTCCAGGAAAGAGCCACTGGGAGACCACATCGACAGGATTACAGAAGTTACAGCATCCTCATTCGTGCGCGGAAACTACGGACTCTCTTGCTGCTGATTTATCACATTCTCCAGTGACTCAGAACACCTCCCTTCCCATGTCTTCCACGGATGCGACATTTGAAAATTCCACAGTTCGATGTTTGGCGATGTCGCCTAGAGCCAAGTCACTGAGTCCTCACAGAGATTCAGATCTGTGTAGTAAGTCCATGACGGAGGGCCTCAGGGAAAATATTAGTGTTGGAGGTGCTCCGTCACGGTCCAGGAATTCATATGCGTATGGCACTCGAAATTGGGGCTCAGCCTCTCGAAGTCCTTTAGTCTTCAGCAAGCGGTCTGCAAGTCCAGGTTTTACCGCTTCGACATTATATGCGGCCACAAGGGATCCCGGTCCCCCAGGTGTCCCAACCTCACTCTGTGAGCGTCAAGTTAAATCAAATGGCACAGAGAGTAAACATCAAGGCTCTGAAGACCATCACAGCTTTGGATCAGAAAGAGAAGGTGTCCGAGCGCACTCGAGGAGGAGCGAAAAATGTCTTAGTCCCAGCCCTATGTCGACACTGAATCTTGTTGAAGAAGCTGAAAGTGATCCATCCCAATTTTCTATCCCCAGAATGTCAGGGTCATTCAAGACCAAGCCAGCTGCATCCCCTCCTAAAATGTCGTCACTGCAGACGAGTGCAATTCTGGAATATCTAAGCCTTCCAGGTTTTATTGAGATGAGCGTAGATGATCCTGCGGAACAAGCTGAAGTTACAGCTGCCGCCGGACACTTTTTGGACCAAAAATCTGTACAGTCCATCGTGGCTAAGCCTGATGTAGTCCCTAAAAACTGGGAGGTTCATGTCCAGGAAATTGCAGAAACCGAATCAAGCAAAATGAAGGGTTGCTTTGAACCATCACATTCTCGAGAAAAACATGGCTTTAGGCCTCAGGTTGAAGCACGGGAATCTCTGCCTCGAGTAAGGTTTCCAGACGACATAAGACCACTCTCACCTGCTCCAGAAAAAACCAGCAAACAACTATATAATGAAAAAACACAGATTCGTGCTGAAACTAAAAGCGGTGAGTCAAGACCGGGCTCCAGACCAGCTCACACTTTGCTCAGTGCCGCAAAAGGCATGGTGGACATTGTGTCAAAACGTTCTCCGAGCTTCATGGATAGTAATGAGTCTTTATCAGAGCAATCCCCAAAACAAGGTTCTCAGGGCAATCGGACCAATAACATTGCATTGCGAATAAGCCAAGCCCCTGTGCCATTTCTGAAGAAATCCTTAAGTGTCGGCCCTTGTAGAACACTCTCAGGTATGGGACCCCCCCGACCTTTCCTTAAGAAGTCGATCAGTTTTGGCTCCCCGAGATGGGAGCACATTGAGAGCCCGAGGACATACATCTCTGAGAAATGTTACTGGGATGAGCTCCCAAACCCAGATGTCAGGGTGAAATCTTACAGCTTAGGTCGCACTCCATCCTCCTTTCTCCGGCCAGGTCCTTCCTGGAGAGAGTACATCCCCCTCAGGCGTCCCACCGCGGGGAGTTTGGATAGGCCCCGATGTGCGCAAAGATCTAGTCCCTCCTACTTCACCCCTACCATGTACCCACCCAGAGAAAGGCCAGTCTCCCCAGTGTCGGAACACTGCGATCCACAAAGGCAAGCGGCAGTTTTCTCTGATTCCTCAAGGTGGTCCCCCTCTTACCAAGATATGCTGAGATCTGCTCAGTACAAATACGTCCCCATGTCCACCAGCATCCCAGTTCCCAATCATCACCCCTGGCCCGGACCCAGACCGGAGAACATGAGGCTGATGTATCCCAGAACGGGTCCCCCGAGGTCCTACCTGCCCAGAGGCATCAGTTGGCCCTCACCCATCTGCATGCCTTTCCCTCAGAGGGAGGTTGACAGTTACAGACAGGCAGACAGAATGATGAGGAGGTTTGGAGAGACAGAGCCTCGAGAGGTCAGAGAAGGAGGCAGGGCCAGCTATGCCAGTCAGAGCAGCGGGAGGGGCAGTGCCGGTCTCTTCCGCCAGTCAAATTCCATCACTCCCACACTGCTCAGCTCCCCCGAAACCACAGAGGAGAGTGAGCGGCACAGAGCTGAGCTGGATCCGCTTGAGAGGAGATCGAAAAGGTGAAACATTACCTCACCGGGAACTAGACAACAAACAAGACTTTTCTCACGGTGGAGGGATTTGTTCCCGTTGCCAAAATAACGCTGTTTTTGTCTCACTTCCTGTATATGGCATTGCATCATTCTGACTTTTTGCTTTTGTGTATCCCAGTAGAAGGAACACGTCAGTAGATGAAAGTTATGAGTGGGATTCTGCTGACGCATGCGTGGACTCTGAAGTCCTGGAGGCCTTGAGGTTTGATCCGTCACAAGCAGATTTCCAGAGAAGCAGAGGGAGGCTTGTTTGCGATCAACCTGCTGGCCTCCAGGACCAAAGAAACAAAGGTGATGTCACTTTCTCGATGTTTCCGTGTCTTGCATGTATGCGCCCTTTGGGATTGACATTGAATGTGATGGCGTCGCATGCGCTTGCCCCATAAGTGTTGTGATTATCGTGAGCTTTTCCCATGACATCCATCCATGCGTTTCCTGTTCCCCGTGCCCTCCCTCAGGCTCACCTCCCCCAGCCTGCCCACCTGTTTCCAACACACCTTGCAGCCAGTACCGCCAATCCCTTAGCGAGGCGCGTTTCAACGCTCTCCGGCAGGAGTACCAAGAGTACAGGCGGACTCAGGAGTCCATCTCTCCCCACGAGCCGTTCCTCACCCCTGGACACGATTCGGACTCTGACATCAACACAGCACTGCTGTAGAAGCAGAATTCGGTCCGTCACTCTCTGGCTTGCCCTCTCTTCCTTGATTTCCCTTCATTGCTCGCCTGCCTGCCTCTTGCCTGTCACTCACACCTTTTTATGTTTCGTCAATTTGTGCTTGCATGCAAATTCCTTCAGTAAAAAAAGTCATTCTCCTCAGAGCTATACTTCAATGCTGCCATGCTCTTTGTTCCCACAGGTGCGTCTGAGAAAGACAGCGAGTAGCAAACAACGGGGTGATGCATGAGCAGTCTCACTTCACGTGGAAAGACTCTTTTTGTTTCTGCTTAGAAGGGATTGTTGAATTTTATAAAAGCTTCTGCAACGATGTTGATTTTTTTTTTTTGACAATCAGCCACAAACACATATTTGAAACAAGACTGGAACCAAACTGCATTAGGGCTGCCACTTCCTATGCGATGCTTTCAAACCCGACTAGGACTTGACCATTGCAAAAAATGACAGTTGGCCGCTCACCCCCACGCTAGTTAATATTTTTACTAAAACCCTTGCTATTTCATCCATAGGGAGGTATGACGTTATAAATATGCTTAAGTATCGTTGTAAAGCAGTATTTGTACATACTGTATTTTAATGACTTGGCAGTAGGTGGCTAGCTGTCTTGCTCACTTCCCTCCATCCATTATCTGAACCGCTTTATCCTTACGAGGGTTGCGGGCGTGCGTAGCTTTTCAGGCATTCGGCAGGGCACACCCTGAACTGCTTGCCAACCAATCGCAGATCTGCTCACTAAGAACCGTGAAATTGATTTTTTGCTTGTGTGAAAGCTTCTGTCCATTGTGATTGGCTATAATTTGCAACGTCGACACATTGTGCATCTGCGATTCAAATTTTGAACTCGCCACAAAATCAGTGGCACAGAGCCCTGCGCAATGTACAAGTGTTTCATCACCGTGGCTTTCCACTGAGCGACGGCCCTTAGTGTAACCAGCAGCTGACAACACCGATGAAGGTGTTATTTCAGGTTAAGATAATTTGTTTTTATTAAAAATGAAGAAAGCTAATGACAATTTTTTGTTCCAAGCGAAAATGTGTTCTGTCTCACCCTTTCCCCGATTCTTGTTCTCAAATCTAATATAATTAATGTTCTTACCCTCTAGTACAAGCACCTCAGGTGATGTTGGTGATGTTAATTATTCTTCTCGGTAGAGGTATTTTAGTTTCATTTGCCTCTGAATCTCCTATTTCCCTCAAATCATTTTAACTCTCCGCATGTTTATATGTTGAGATGTACAAATCTTTACTTGCATTGATATAAAAATTTAATTGGACGGAATAAGTCATACAGGAAAATGTTTTCTTGCCTTTTTCTCCCTTGAGCTATGCTTTCGTGTTTTTTAAATGAGTTCTGATATGCAAACATGTTTACAATTCACTGATGTGAAGACAGCACTGTGAATGATTCAGTCTTTTATAAACTCTGTGCCCTTTTTTTTGTAAGCTGAGAAATGACGAAAGCTGATTTGGTCACATGTCAACCTGTGACATTGTAACGTACTTTGCAAACGGTTTCTACTAAAATAACCCCAAATGAGAAGCTACATCTGGAGTGACGACTTTGGAAACGGAAATATTTTATATATTGTTTTGGTGGTTTTATATGTTTGTAATGAATAAAATGATTTATTGGAGAAATAAAAAAGGTTTGTAAATCTTCTGTCAATATTGATCTGATGGTTTTATTTGTTGTTCATCCCATGTAGCAAACAGTTATGGGACGCATGATTAGGTTTAACTGCACATCTCTTGAGCTGTATAAAGTATACAGTATAAAAGTTATTAATGTTCAGTAATAATGAGGATTATGATCATGTTGGATTTTTCACAATAAGTTTTTATTCAGTTTTAATTATTCGTATTTGTTAAATTTTCACATTCGTTTTTTGGGGGGAGTGTTTGTCGAGTGAAAAAAAAAAAAGATCAAGCATTGTCCAATAGCGAAATAAATACATTTGAAATTAACCACGAAAAAATATTTAAATGAGACAGAATATCTGATATATCTTCTGTATCTCAAAAGATTGTGCATGTTTTGTAGTATAATGACTTAAACCAAATTCAACCCGGACAGAATGCTGACAGCAAATCAACAGAGTCAAGTTATAAATCTCCGGAGTCCAGAGCGTGTCATCACCGTGTAAAATGCATCTTCTGAGTCGGGCGATGACTGTTTGACCTTGCCCTGAATCCTCCCTTTTTAGTACAGTACCTCATTTATTTGTCTCATCAACTGAAGTCACTTGGGCAGAGCGACATTTTTCAGCCTTGGATACAAAATTCATTATCTTAGATGACTTGAAAGCAAAGCAATATTCCAAACAGTCTTTAATTAAAATTTCAAACGACGCTACACGAATAAGCAGTTAATTCAATGCAGATTGTTCCACTCCTAAGTAATATATTGGATTTCATGCCACATAGCAAAGCTGTGTGTTCTTTTAAGATGCTTAAATTGCAGAGATGTGTTCCTCGAGCCGGTCCTTGGCCTTGAGGACCGGCTCGAGGACCGGTCCTTGGTCCTCGGCTTTGGCCTCGGAGTCAAGTCCTTGGTCCTTGGCCTTGGCCTCGGGAGTCAAGTCCTTGGCCTTGGCCTCGGATTGCCGGTCCTCGGACACGATGAGGGATTAGAGCCTCGAAACACTTGTATAAGGACCGCAAAAATTACGAACGAATCTAATAAATTCCATCCAAGGAAACCCATATTGATGTTTTTTTTCTGCTTGGCTCTCGACGAAGGCGGACGCTTTTTGCACAGCTCCTGCCCCAACCCCCACCCTCTCCTTGCTCGCCACTTAGTCTTTGTGCTGTCTTTGTCTAACTTTTCCTAGCCTCCTACCGTATTTTCTTTCGAAGAACTAACCATGGAATTAGTTGGCTGGTCTCTCAATACAATCGACAACATTTTTTCGACGAAAAGAGCAGGCAGTGGGGAGCATGGTCGTTTTTTTCGGATAAAAATTTCGTCCAAAAACGCCTTACTATACACGGTCGTTTTTTCCGGCTAAAAACGCCTTACTATACAAGGTCGTTTTTTTTCGGCTAAAATTTTCGTCCAAAAATGCCTTACTATACATGGTCTTTTTTTTCGGGTAAAAAGACCATTCTATACGTGGTCGTTTTTTTCGGCTAAAAACGCCTTACTATAAATGGTCATTTTTTTCGGCTAAAAACACCTCACTATACATGGTCGTTTTTTTCGGCTAAAGATTTCGTCCAAAAATGCCTTACTATATACATGGTCGGGTTTTTTCGGCTAAAAATGCCTTACTATACATGGTCATTTTTTTCGTCCAAAAAGGCCTTACTATACATGGTCGTTTTTTTCGGCTAAAAATTTCGTCCAAAAACGCTTTACTATACATGGTCGTTTTTTTGGGGCTAAAACGCCTCACTATGCACGGTCGTTTTTTTCGGCTAAGAATTTCGTCCAAAAACGCCTTACTATATACATGGTCGGTTTTTTTCGGCTAAAAATGCCTTACTATACATGGTCATTTTTTTCCATCCAAAAAGGTCTTACTATACATGGTCGTTTTTTTCGGCTACAAAATTTCGTTCAAAAACGCCTTACTAAAATACATGGTCGTTTTTTTCGGCTAAAAACACCTTACTATACATGGTCGTTTTATTGGGGCTATAAACGCCTTACTATATACATGGTTGTTTTTTTCAGCTACAAATTTCATCCAAAAACGCCCCACTATACATGGTCGTTTTTTTCGGCTAAAAACGCCTTACTATACATGGTCGTTTTTTTCAGCTAAAGATTTTGTCCAAAAATGCCTTCGTATACATGGTCGTTTTTTTTGTCCAAAAAGGCCGTACTATACATGGTCGTTTTTTTTTCGGCTAAAAATTTCGTCCAAAAACGCCTTACTATACATGGTCGTTTTTTTTTTCGGCTCAAAAAGCCTTACTATACATGGTCGTTTTTTTTCAGGTTAAAACGCCTTAATATACATGGTCATTTTTTTTCGGCTAAAAACGCCTTACTAATAAACATGGTCGTTTTTTTTTTCGGCTAAAAACGCCTTACTACAAATGGTCATGTTTTTTGGCTAAAAACGGCTGACTATATACATGGTAGTTTTTTGGGGCTATAAACGCCTTACTATACATGGTTGTTTTTTTCAGCTACAAATTTCATCCAAAAACGCCCTACTATACATGGTCGTTTTTTTCGGCTAAAAACGCCTTACTCTTCATGGTCGTTTTTTTTGGGGTTAAAACGCCTTGCTACACATGGTCGTTTTTTTCAGCTAAAAACAGCTTACTATACATGGTCATTTTTTTCGGCTAAAAGCGCCTTACGATACGTGGTCCTTTTTTTTGGGCTAAAAACGCCTTACTATATATACATGGTCGGTTTTTTTCGGCCAAAAATGCCTTACTATACATGGTCGTTTTTGACGCTAAAAATTCCTTACTATACATGGTCGTTTTTTGGGGGCTAAAAATGCCTTACTATACATGGTCGTTTTTTTCGTCGAAAAACGCCTTATTATACACGGTCGGTTTTTTTGGGGCTAAAAACACCTTACTCTACATGGTCGTTTTTTTTCGTCTAAAAACGACTCATTGTTCACTTCAAAGAGCCGAAATCCTCAGGCCTGCTCCTGAATTATTTAAATTTTTGCAACATTTGTTTATAATTGTATGTATATGTTGTTGTTTGTGTTATTATCATATGCAATTGAATAAGTAGACCATTTCAGAATTCAAAATTTGGGACTCTCTCAATGCATAATGGGACTCATACTTTTCTGACTCGCTGCTGGTAAACTGTAAAATTATCACTGCAGAGATTACAGCTTTTTCTGCACTCAGTGATTGACTTCTATGCAAAGTCATTTCTCAACTTGTCTTCCGTGCCATGTCATGCCTGTTGAGTGTTGATTTACTTCACATTAAGAAACTACTGCACTAAAACATTAATTCATAAATGTGTATCATATGCTTTTTTGTTTTTCTCAGTATAAATAACACGTACCCTGACTGTTCTACTCTTTGAATAAAAACACTTCATTCAAGCGTTAGGGAGTGCAAGGGGTTATGATGGAGGGGTGTTGCAAATCATGAAGACCTGCCAAGTGGTATGATAGCATTGTTTTATACATGTCCTCGGCTAGGCCTCAGCTTCAAAATCAGTCCTTGGTCCCTGGCCTTGGCCTCGGAAAATTTCTCAAGTCCTTGGCCTTGGCCTTGGCCTCGGAGTCAAGTCCTTGGCCTTGGCCTCGGGTTGCCGGTCCTTGGACACAACACTGTTAAATTGTAGCCTAAGGCTCTTACTCGACGTAACACCGTCTACCAACTTGAGTCTCAACGTCTCGACTGGCCATCAATCACAGAAATATCACAGTGGGTGGGAGGTTTCAAACGATAAAGTAGAATCGACTAACTAAGTACTACGGAAGAGGGTTAGGGCCAATCCTCTTCCTTACAAACAGGATCAAGTCTTAAACAAAAATAAATATTTTGCTGAGCTTCGCTTACTAGAAAATGGCATCTAGCGTCTTTCTATCGCGTGCAGTTGCCTGCTAAAAGCCAATCAGAGCTGACACTGTTTTGCAGGCTATGATTGTTAGTGTATTCTTTTGAATGATGTTTAAAAAGCACGAGGACACACACATCTCCTACTTCTTCACAATTCTAAACCCAGCAGTTTACTTTACTTCTGTTTGCTACTGGTTGTATCATAAATATGTAAAGCAAGTTTCTGGAAATGGGAGCAATGCATTTCAAAAAACATGATTTTTGGATTGTATGATAAAAAATGAGGTCTCAACCATGTTGTCACGGTGTCAGATGTCCAGCCCTTAGCACAAGCACTTTGTTGCACCACCTCTGCCTTTTCTTCCAGCTCCAATCTAAACGGCATGTATTGATTGAGTGCTAAACACTAGTACTCTTCATCAGTCTGGTGCCCGCATTCTTTGATTGCTTTTGCCAGATTACCTTTTCGGGTTAGAGCCTTGTCATGAACCATTTTCCTCAATTTCCAACAAAGACTTTCAATTGGATTGAAATTATTGCAGACCATGACATTGACCTGATGTGTCTTTCTTCAAGGAACATTTTTGCTGCATGTCAAGATGCATTATCATCTTGAAAGATGATTGCATAATCACCAAACGCTCTTTCAATTGATAGTATGAGAAAATTGTCTAAAATGTTAATGGAACCCGTCTTTTCTTGAACATGTATTGACAGTCATCATGCAACCCATATCATCGATGGCTGTGGAAATGTGCGTGTTATTATTTATTTGTTTTGGAAGCAGTCATCTTCATAAAACTCACTGGAACGGCACCAAACAAAATTTCCTACATCATCACCTTTTCCAATGCAGTTTCACCATTGTTCACTAAATATGACTTTCATACACCATCCACAACATTAATAGTTTGTGCGGATTTAAAATAATATGTAAGGCAAAGGTAGAACTTCATTATTAAATTTTGAGTGAGTACAAAAACTCTGACATCAAGGTCCAAACAGTTCTGGTCATATGCATGTACTGTATGTGCAACATCTGGTGATAGTCTCAAATTCGTAGCTGCAAATGCCAAAACAAAAGACAAATAGTTCTGTTATATTTTTACTACTTTTTTTTTATGTATAAACAGTATTTACAAAGCGATGATGAACAATAATCCAAAATCAAGTAATACAAAGAAGGAACTGTGTGAAACGGGAACGCACACAATCAACTTGGATAACCAGACTAATCACAATTTGAATCCTTCTTGCACAAATGCCATGAGAAGGTTTTAAGATTAGCACACAACATTTCTTACATGAACAGAAACGCGACTGATTCACACAGTACAAATAAAGTTGTATTGAAACAAAATTGTATATTAAGGGCATAACAACAGCAACTAACGCAGTGAGGTTTCTGTACAACGTGAATCTTACTTTTAGAGCGAAGCGGTTTACTTAATCTCCATCGGTGGTGGAGAGCTTGTCGTCCTCCTGGCAAAGAAAATGTATTTTCTCGTGTCATCTCAAGCATAGAATGTGACCATGTAAGACTAAACAACGACAGAGAAGGAAAAGTGATACATCTAACTAATCAATAAATAATGGCCGTTTGTTACTTTGTAGAAAAAGCAATGTCAAAAAAATGCCTCGTGTTTTTCTGTACTTTTGAAGTATCAGTAACCAAAGCACATACAGTACATCTTGTTGAAGCATTGAGGGGAAAAAAACCAAACAAGAAAAAAGAATGCTCAAACCACTAGGAAGCCAATCAAACAGTGGTCATCAGCCAGCTTCGATTGTACTAATCAGCATTGATCAGGCTGCTTGATCAATTACTTCATCAGCCATGTTGAGTTAGCATTCTGCTTTAGATGAAGAGGTGAGTCCTACGAGACATTTACATGCAAATCAACATCTGTGAAAGCAAGAACCATTTCTTAGCTCTCATGCAACCAAGCGCTTTGTCAGTCGTTGAGCGTGCGCATTTGCCGCACGCACCGCATTCAGCTACTGAGAGTATTTGCAAATATATCCATTTGACTGCGAGCATGTTGACTCCTCAAGCGAATGACGCCGCGCGCCCTGTCAAGGCGTGTACGCGGGCGGAGGCTGAAACTGGTTGCTAATGTCGTAGTCGACGGGGAATGTTTCGCTGCTGTCCTCCATCTCGGAGAGCAATTCTAAAGCCTGCTCTTCCTCCTCGGTGGGGTAGTGGCGCAGGAGGTTGGCGGCCGTGGCGAGGATGGAGGCCCCGCCGGCACCCGCCACCAGGTAGAAGCTGATGGCGAAGGTGACGTACACAAGTGAACCGTGGTATTTTTTGTGTTGTTGCTGCAGCGACAAGATGAGCTCTGAAGCCCAGTAGCAGAAGCCTATGACTGTGGCACACTGCAACACTGTGAGGAAGCAACACAGATGAACACTGTTAGGGAAATGAGACACTTGGAAACAAATCATGACCAGCACATAGGGTTGCAAGATACCTCATGACTAGAAAAGTATTGAAACCTCACCGTCAAATAAAACAATACAATGTACTTTTTAGTAACAAGACTGACAGTGACAGTGCAGGTAACGGTGTCTGTACAGCTGAAGCCAAAGCTCGTTGCAGCGTTCCGACACTACAGTAATCGATAACAGGCTGTCAAAGACGTACTATCAATTCTGTCATCCCTTGTGCGTACAGTCTGCAGTTTGGAAGATGGCGAACAGTTCTTTCAAAGACTCAACGTGTGCAACGGTTTATTGAGACTACCACTTGAAGTTTAAGTCAAGTCAAGTCAACTTTATTGTCAAATGTGCTGCATGTGCAACGCACGTAAACATAAGTAAAAAAATAAAAATAAAAAAAAGAATTACATGTCTTTTCATGCAACCACAAAACTTTGTCTTGCAAATTTCCATCAGCTTAGTGCTAACAATTCATGTCAAACCCCATAGACAAGCTAACAAAAAGCAGTGCAAGATCAACCTTTGAACACAAACGGTGCAGCAAAGTAAAAATTTTGTGTTTTTGAACAATATCCAATTAAAATAATACACCATCAAAATTGCAAATATTGTCAGTACATAAATGTAAGTACAGGTAGTTGCACTCTGAAAAAGTGGTGCTGGTCAACCCTATTAGAAAAAGGAAACAAGAGAATTGGCCACAACCTCTAAACTCCTGCAGACTAGCTGCAACTTGTGCAGAAAGAACAAGCAGGAAGTGAGATAAGGAAATATTTCCCTTTGGCAGCCAACAGCCTGCTAAAAAGCCACACAGAGCAGAGGAGCGAACACCTCCAATATTGACAAACACCAGCGTCCTTAATTTTATGATGTGACACATTTAAATGACTTCCCTTCAAATAGAAGTCAAAGAAGTGTAAATTATTTGGCGACAAGGAAACTTGCACTCGACTGGTTGCATTTGACTAGGAAGTTCACCAATACTGTTTGTAGTTAAGCCATATAGAGCACCTGGCCCGAACTTCAGAGATGCAATAAGTCGTGAGCTAATATTTTAATGATTGGCGATGGTATTGTTTCTTTACCGGTATTGAGATTCTTTATGCAGATATTCTGTCAGTCCGAATTTTGGTACTGTGACTCACTGCCAGGAAGTGTGTCAAAAGTCAAGATAGGAAGGCTGACCTGTGAGGATGTGTGCAAAGGCATATCTCCGCGTGATTTTGAGGGCAGGATATTTAGGTCCAAACACATCCAGTAGAAATGCAGTCAGGCTGCAAAAGATGCCCAGGAAACAGAAGGCTGCGATCACTCGGAGCAACAATATGGTCTGTGGATTCAGGCAGTTATCTGAAAGACCGAGTCATATAACAACTTATTACACAAATATCAGCGTCTCCCAGCAGAGTGTACACAGGAGTCCTTGTCCTTACCACCCAGGAGCTTGGGGTCGATATAGCCCAGGACATCTGCCACCCCGAGCTCTTGTCGGGGGCAGATGCCTCCATGAACCCGGAGCCATGCTGGTTCTGCCAGAGCCGTGCACAGGGCTGTTATGGAAAGTGCTCCGGGCAGAGCCGAGACGAGGCTCCGCTCTGGTTGCTTGGGCAAAGGAGTACCCCCTCTCCTTCTACGACCACCAGGGCCGGTCGAACCCGGTGGGGCATACATGCTGGTCCGGTCCTTGGTAATTAGTTGGTCCGGAGGACTCCGCTCCCAAGAGCACACTTAGCGACGCCTAAAACGTATCGGATGAACAGCAAGCAAATGTTTCGATCGCCGCGGTCCCAAAATCTTTCGGGTGATCAAGAGAATGGATCGTCGACAAACGATGAACAGATGGCCTTCAGGCCTGTTAGCTCTATTATTAGCGTCTAAAGCTAGCCCAAAACTAACGTCAAATACTGTCGCCAAAAAAACCCAAAACCAAGTAAACAAACAAAAGAAAACTGACCACTGATTTTGAATTTAATCCAAAGAACTGTCCTCGTAAAAATAACGATTGCGACGAAAAAACGAAACCAAAGAACAAACAAAACAAAAGACAGCCTACAACAGCTTCCCGTAGACTTATTGACTTCCTTGTTCACCAAATTCTTTTTCGCCGCTGTCTCAACATGCTTTTTAGGTACACAGTCTTCAGTGCTGACCTCTATGGATGAATGTCAAAATAGCAAGTGTAAATTTCTCTTGCACACTCTTATAATATAAACCAAATACGTCACGTTTCCAATTAATAATAATAATAATAATACATTTCATTTATAAGCGCCTTTCAAAGCACTCAAGGACACTTTACAACCAAAACAAGAACAATAAAACCACAGATAAAATTATAAATAATTAAATTGAGACATTTTTTTTCTGGGTGTACACGTATAACACATAACTCAACCAAATTCATCTTTATATAGCACTTTCACAACAGGTAGCTGCAACAACACACTTTCCAGAACGCATGGCAATATTTCGAATTGTATTGTTTGTATAAAATAATAAAATCACATGTTGAACTTTTTTTTCCTGACTTTGCATATACAGTATATCTCACATAATATTTTTTATTTTAGATTATTGGGATAAAGCCTAAATATGTTATATTTGTAAAATCTTATAACCACCATACGACCCCACAAGGTCTATAATTTCGTGTTCTAGTAATCAGTGCAAAAATGTAAATTTATTTTATATATTTGTCCTACAGGGGCGGCCCGGTAGTCCAGTGGTTAGCACGTCGGCTTCACAGTGCAGAGGTACCGGGTTCGATTCCAGCTCCGGCCTCCCTGTGTGGAGTTTGCATGTTCTCCCCGGGCCTGCGTGGGTTTTCTCCGGGTGCTCCGGTTTCCTCCCACATTCCAAAAAAAACATGCATGGCAGGTTGATTGGACGCTCTAAATTGTCCCTAGGTGTGAGTGTGGGCGTGGATGGTTGTTCGTCTCTGTGTGCCCTGCGATTGGCTGGCGACTGATTCAGGGTGTCCCCCGCCTACTGCCCGAAGACGGCTGGGATAGGCTCCAGCACCCCCCGCAACCCTAGTGAGGATCAAGCGGTTCGGAAAATGGATGGATGGATTTGTCCTACATTTTTTAACCGGAGATTAATCAACTGTATTGGAACCTGAATAATGGTTCAGGTCACGTTCATCTGATAAAAATTATAAATAAAATCTCTGGCTTTGCTTAACCAGGAACGATTGTGATTCTTTAAATTGACTTCAAAAATAATGATAAAAAATCCAAGTGGTTTAGGAGAAGAATGTGTGCTACCAGTCCCAGAATCTCAAGCTTAATTAAAAAAAATAAAATAAAAATGAATGAATGAATGCGCTCATTTTCATTTTTGTTTATCCTTAAGTTCTTACATGATTTCGCACACAAGGTTTAGTTTTAGAGATAAATTAATTTTTTCAAAAATTGAAATCAATCGCGGTACTTTCTGTCCCACAATGCCTTGCGTAAAAGCTGATAACAAACATGGCGCCGTTTCCGTATTAGCTCTGCTTTTGAACTTTCGCACTTTGTCTGGCGGTATAAATCCGAGATTGCCATTTCATGTCCATATTATTATTAATATTCCGTTCAAGAAACAAGACCAACATATTTGACAGGCTCATTATTTAGTAGCGGCGTGCTGTCTTTCCATCGTAAAGTCCCGCGTGGGTTAACTGTCACGTTCGGTGTCAGTCAAACCAAATTCAAATATCCGTGCTGACTCTTGCGACATGAAGGAGAATTTGACCCTGATTCAGAGATTGAACGCGCACCCGGACTCGAGGTGCTGGTTCGTTGGCTGGAATCCAAACGGGACTCTCCTGGCCTCGTGTGGGGGCGATAAGGCCATTCGGATCTGGGGACGAGAGGGTGAGTCTCCCCCACCTCATCCTGTATAATTGAAACTGTCAAGGCGAATATACTTTTCGTTAAGTATGCTCATTTTCTCTTTGTAGCATCACTCTTCTCCCTTCAACTCTCTTTATTCACCAACACTGTATATAGTATTCGGGTTTACTTTGGCTAATCTTCATTCTTTTCCAGTGCTTGCCTTTTAAATGTCATTCTACCTGCTCAATGTAGATCACAATGTCATGTGCAAAAATCTATGTCCACGGGATGATTTAATAACTGAAATATACTTTCAAATGTCGGAATCACCTGTAAATTACATTTTCACATGAAAAATATTTCAACAAAAACAAGCATATCAAAGTTCATATTGGTGTATCACACATATGAGCTATTTTCTGTTCTTCATGTTTGTGTACTTTATTTGTCTAATACAGTATTGTACTTCCAGGTGACTCGTGGGTCTGTAAGGGCGTGCTGGAGGACGGCCACCAGCGCACCGTGAGAAAGTTGGCGTGGTCTCCCTGTGGGAATTACCTGGCTTCTGCTAGCTTTGATGCCACAACGTGCATCTGGAAGAAGAAAAATGATGACTTTGAGGTTCGTTTTAATTTTTAAAACTGTTGGAAATGTTTGTCCTCTGATAAAATCAGAGGCTTTCCTCTTCTCCTTTCAGAGCTTGACCGTGTTGGAGGGGCATGAGAATGAGGTGAAATGTGTGGCTTGGGCCCCTTCAGGGAACCTTCTGGCAACGTGCAGCCGGGACAAAAGTGTTTGGATTTGGGAAGGTGTGTATTACATGCCACATGTTGATTTACAGTGAGCGAACCGCTGTTTATCGCACAGGATATACACATTTGTTTGCATTGAAGGTGGATGGATGGATATTGTTGTAATCTGATTTCTGACTAATTTATGATCACGCCACTTGTTTGGTAAAATTTTGTGCAGGTGTCTTAGTAAAAACTCAGTTTGAAGTCGCTAACTGTTCTGTCATTGTTCCTTTGCCTTTATCTTAGTGTAAGCCTAACCGACAAGACCAAACATTTTTGTACAAATAGCACAGTTGACAATCTGCTCTCTTTTGTTTCATAGTGGATGAGGAGGATGAGTACGAGTGTGTTACAGTCCTGAACTCCCACACGCAAGATGTCAAACATGTAGCATGGCATCCGACACAGGAAGTGAGTCCGAGCACTTGACCAATTTCTTCTTCCTTGCTTCTTACTAATTTTTTTTTTTTTTTTTTTTTAATAAATGTCCATCTAGCTTCTGGTCTCAGCGAGCTACGACAACAACATATGTATTTACAAGGAGGTAGATGACGACTGGGAGTGTCAGGCCACACTGCAGGGCCACACGTCCACCGTGTGGAATCTGTCCTTCAGCGCCACCGGAGAGAGGCTGGCGTCATGCAGCGATGATCGCACAGTCAAGATTTGGAAGGAGTATCTAGCTGAAAGTGGTCAAGGTGAGTTGATTGGCAAAATGAGCTTCCTCTTGTGTTCTCGTTTTGGAAATGACCTCAACCTTTTGTGCTGTGGTCAGGTGACATATCATGGAAGTGTGTGTGCACGCTCTCTGGCTACCATGGACGCGCAGTGTACGATGTTGACTGGTAAGATCGGTCTCTTTGTTTTGTAAATTGCATTTTTTCTATGAAAGTAGATCAAATAAGATTTTTTGGGGGGGGGGGGGGGGTTGTTTGATTGAGTTGGCTTATTACAGTGAGACTACGATTCACACCACAAAGTTCCTGAATACATCGCCCCCTGTTCCTCTTAGGTGTCGTCTGACTGGTGCCCTGGCAACAGCCAGCGGTGACGACGCAGTAAGAGTGTTTAAGGAGGAGTCATCAACTGACCCTGACCAACCGGTGTTCTCCTTGGCTGCACACATGCCCAAAGCTCACAGCCAGGACGTCAACAGTGTGGCATGGAATCCAAAAGAAGCAGGACTGCTGGCTACTTGTAGCGACAGCGGTGACATTGCCATCTGGAAGTTCCAAGAGCAGGACTAGGACTGACTATTGTCCACATCACTGCACAGACCTCTTTGTTGTTACAAAGTCACAATCCCAAATGTGTGCTCCAGTCTCATTCGTCTTCATTAATTTACTTAAGGTGTTTTAAACAAAAAAAAGCATAGTCCATCCAACAATTCGCCTTATAATAGGTTTCAAATGTTTCGATAAATTATCACGGCAACGCAACTACAAGACTTCTCTTTATTGCAAAACTCAGATTACTAAAAACACATGGACTGGTCAAAATTAACTTGAGTTGAGTCACTGAGTGAGCCACCGTTAACTTATTGTGGCAAGACAAACTTGAATGTTGTGGGACAACAACAAAGTGCCTACAGGTAATATGAAATCTGAATGATTCTGTGTATGTTCCTAAACTAAAAATATTCACTTCTGGATCAGTGTACGTCATAATAAAGCTGACCTGAACACATACCCAAAAGTTGTAAATAAAAAGTCAGAAAGCAATTGTTTGAGTTGAGAGTAAATAAACCCGATGACGTACAGTATGTACAGAAAATCAAACTTCCAGGGTCTGTTGTGCTGCTTCTCAGATCAGTCGGAGTCGCTGTCTGCATCACTGTCGGCCTCTTTCACGTCTGTGCTGAACTTGTACTCCTGGTCACAACCCATGTAGGCATCGCTCATGAAGTACAGCGTGTAGTTGTGAACGCCCATTGCCGGTGCAACAAAGTCCAGTTTGACCTGTCGGAAAGGGATGGAAGGCTGGTTTAACATGGAGTATGCTCACAGACTTCACACAGGAAGAGTGCAGCGAACGGACCTTTGCTTTCTGTTGGAGAGTCAGTCGCTTGATGGAGATGAGACTGTTGGACTTGGGGTCTCCAATCACAACCCACCAGCCCTCTTCGCGATTCTGGGGAATTGTATTTATTGTCAGAAACAAATTGCTGTAACATTTTTCACATATTAAGTAAACTAGCACAACGATCACATTCAGTTCTAAAGAATTAAAAAAATAAAGGTCAGATTTGACCAACGCCCCCAGGAAGTTCAACGTTCCACTACCAGTCAGTACAGTTTGTAGACATCGGTAAACTACAATCACTCAGGGTTTTTTTGTATATATTACAACTGTTAAAATGATTTCTCAAACAAATACCTGAGGGAACATAGGTGCAATGACAGGCCCAGTGACCTCTTCCTCTCGCTCCAGTTGAACTTGAACCAGAACTGGATTTCCACTGAGAACAAAGGGAAAAAAAGTGCCGTTCACTGAAGTGTTGCGATTATTCCAATGATCATTTGTGATTAATACACAGTCCAATTCGAAACAATCAAATCCTTGATGAAGATGAAGCTCAACATGAAAAGTTAGGAGGCAAACCTCTTGATGTTGTCCTTTTCGGCCACCTCGTAAGACAGCTCGATGTTGGGATAGCGGTTACAGAAGCGGGCCACGTCAGCCATTTGAGCGTCAGAGAGCTGCAGCAAAGCACTTCTCTCTTCATCCTCCATCTCCATAATGTCAAAGATGCTCTCCACACCCTAGTTCATTCAGGACGGCTCATGACTCCAAAGCTCGTACGTGGAATGGTCTTCAGCGACAAAAGACAAGACGTTTGTGTACCTTGTCCACGCAGCGCTTGATGTGCTCCGAGGTGAAGAACGGGAGCTGTTTGAGGTAGGAATCCTTAGACCACATGGCCTGTGTGACCATCTGGGCCAACTCCATAGCTGCCAGAGCAGGGCTCAGCCAACCGTTACTGGACAGCACATCCACGCAGGCCTGGATCAAACGCACTGCCTGACGAGCACAACACCGCAAGGGACGTTACTGAAGCCGTCCCACGGCACGTGAAAAGTAAAACCTGCTTCTAAATGCACACTTTGCTCAGGATCTCCTCGGTGTCGGACTGCAGCTCGGCACTCAGCTGCATCCTGGAGAGGTGCGCTTGGAGTAGCAGATTGGTCTTCACGTGGGGGTCGTTGAACTTGGGGTTGTTCAGTTTGTGGGGTACCTTTTGAGCCAGCTGCAGTTGACAAAACCAGATGCTTGCGATTTTTGATACTTGTTTACATCCGCACGGGCAGGTTTCAGCAAGACGCATTTACCTGTCGGAGGAGCGTGTCCTCATGATGCCTGATGGGAATGCTTTTGTACTCTGCAGCGTTGGAAATGATCTCGATTAAGCCACGGATCTTTGTCTTGGCGTTGAGGGACATGCTGAACAGCTCTGCCCAACAAAACAACACTTCAGTTGGAAATCGAGCATTTATGGGGTTTTACAGCAGACAGACAAGTCCACATTTTGACTTTCAGTGTCGTGCCACGTTTTGCATCATGTAGGACACCACTGAGATCTACTGAAGACGCGATTAATTGGGTTCTTGGTGTTCCAATATGATGGCACAAACCGATGGTGGTGTAGTTGATGTAGTAGTAGGCGGCAATCATGCCCAAGTTGAGCGGCGCCACATCCATCTCGTCCTCGATGCTGATGCACTTGGACTGCTCCAGGTCATGGAGTGTGTGTTCCACTAACTCCGACAGGTGATCAGACAGGTGGCGATGGGACATGCCTGCCACAAGGTCAGCACCGAGTCAGCGGGTTCCAGTCTGGGCTTACTCACCTGCTTGTTCTTCTCCATATCGACAAGACAAACGCGTATTTACCTTGCAGGTTGTAGTAGTTGGGGTTCTGGGTCATACGACGGTACAGGAATGTCCAAGTCAGGTAGTCCACAGCGTCCTGCTTATTTTCCACCGTTTTGGTGACAATCTCCGCATTGAAGTGGTCATGGAGACAGTGGTCCAAGTGGGACTCCACAGGCAGGGGCTCATACAAGAACTTCTTGAAAAAGTCCTAACAAAAAGGGAGGAAAAACAAGCTTAATTGTTGTTGACCCATTCATTTATTTAGCCTAAGAAAAAGCGCATACCTTCTTGGAGCCCTGACACATGATCACACAGCGCCCCTCATCATCAAGAATAGGTCTGTTGGCTTTGCCTACCATCTGGAGGACGTCATATATGGGATAGTCCACGTAGCTGCAAGAATGATTGACAATTAATACCAATGCCGAATTTCATCATATGCTTATCTTGCACGCTGCCCCTTTAAGGATGGATGGATAGATAGGATTTTTTTTCAATTGCATTGTTTGTCAACAAAAATCTAATGGGAATACATGAGTAATACAGAAAAAAAATGTTTTGATTAAAATGGAATACAGTAAAAATGTCCACAATCAATTACATAATTGATTAATTGAATCCCACAATTTTTCAATACGTTACTGTCATATTAGTCAATTCAATTTAAGTCCATTCTGTGGCATTTTGCATGAGTGAAAATCTACTTTGGTGCTTGCTGTTTAAAATTTGATGTTTTCAGAGTATGTATCTGTGATTTCTCGTTTATGTCTGCATCAGCAGTACCCCGAAATGTTCACAGTGTTTCATCTTTACTTACGCATGTATGATGCCATTGTAGTACTGCGTGTCCATGACGATGACAAGATGGGCGGAGATGTTGACCCCCCAGCAGAGAGAGCGAGATGACACAACTACCTGGACAGCCCCTGGAAAACAAGATCAAAACAGAAATGATGAATTTCGAATCATTCACAGTCAAATAAGTGCGGCGAAAGTGCAGAGCATCAGTGGTCGTACCCGAGTTGAAGAGCTGCTCCACTATTTTCCGTTCGGTTGCGGACAGGCCCTCATGGAGGTAGCCCACACCGTTGGCCAGAGTCTCCTTCAGGGTCGCGTCGGTTATCTTATCCAGGAAAGGCTCAAGATCTTTCTCAGTGCAATGTAGGAACCTGAAGGATGACAATCATTTACAACGAACCCACATTCATTGAGGGGGGTTACGTTCCAGACCAATAGAGAGACCTGCAATATTATAGTAGTATTGTACTGTATTCTAAAAGCGTCCCTGACAGACATGCTCTGTGATTAAAAATAGGTGAACTTTGATTCGTGGGAGGGGAGTACTCGCCACTGCGAATGTGACCGGGCACCAACAGGAAGGCAGACTGACCTCTGAGGAACCACATCAGCAGCACAAAATGTGAGGATGTCGATGGCCGTAAGGCGAGTCTGCCTGCGTGACGGCACAAACACCACTGCTGGTTTGGAGGGCGAGTGTTTCATGATGGCGTGATACACCGGCTTGGCCATGGAGAGCAGGCGAGTCTGAGTGTGACTCACGTTGAAGCCCTAAAACAACAGAAGGGAAACTTCAGAGTGGAGTATTGAACTTGCTACTAACTGTTTGAAACTTAACGGGACAAACTTTTCCACACCTGGATGTGCAGCTCCAGGGGCACAGGCCTGACGTTTGGGTGGAAGTTGAATGTGGCCGTGGTGCTGCAACCCAACCAGTGAGCGACGTCTTTGGCATTGGACAGAGATGAGCTGAGCGCCACGATCCGTATGGGCCGCTCAATCTGAGAGGAGATGTACCTCATCCGTGAACAGATGACCTCCAGCACAGGCTGTTGAAAAACAAAGGTTTCACAATCATGCTGAATGTCCCATTGAAAAAAACCCCTGCACTTTAGCTTGCGACTTTATTCTTACTCCATTTTCTCCTCCAATGAGGTGCGTCTCATCCACAATAAAAAGACTGACGTTTTGGACATTCTTCCTCTGCTTCCAACGGCGAGACAGGATGTCCCATTTATCCGGGGTGCTGACAATGATGTCTCCTTTACCTAACAGTTTCAGATCTGTGCTTGTTTCCCCCGTCAGCAACACCACCTTCTTGTTCAGAAAGTCTTGGAACTTTTGGTGCCAGTCGACAAACACCTGACCGGGGGAAGAAGAGAAAGAGGATTTGAAACAACTCTGGCCTTCGAGTTGGGCGGTGCACTTTGTCCTTCAAATAAAAACAATTTTGTCCTCCCCCAACTCACAAAAATGGGACTTTTCTATTTCAATCGATATTCAGCCCTTCGCTGAGAAAAAAAGCAAATGACAATCAAAACAAGTTTTGCCCCTCACACCAACATGAACTTGCACAACAGAATTTATTTATTTGGATCACGTGACAAGTGCTTTTGCTTGAAGCCACGTCAAAACACGAACGTAAATATGATCCGTAATAAATCACACTGCTAAATGTACAACAATTCATCATCATCAAATCCATTTTCTAGCTGATCCATGTGTCTGTTGACAAAGTGTTGCACCACTCCCCTTCCCAAGCCCTTTTCTCATGTTGCGTTTGACAGATAAGGCAAGGCGACCTCTGCTGCAAAAGTTTCCAACATCACTGCTTTTGCAACGTATAAATGGACATTATGTCTTTGGCAATGTTCAGCGTGATTGTCTTTCATTGGGCTCCTTTCTTGTCATACACACAATTTGAAAGAGATTCCACTCATATTGTTTGGTTCTTAATGGAAGTAAAAGTGACTCAAAAGAATGAAGCCACTTAAAATTGATAAGCTGGCAAGATGGACTGTATTTTTGTAAATGACAGCACGCCACCCATGGCACACTTTGAACTACAGAAGCTGCTAAAATGAAAAAAAAAACATTGATTAGAAAAAAAATACTAAGAACTTGTCCTGACATATAAACTCAAATAATTCCATAAAATGGACTGCTTCAAATGCGACCGTACCTGCTCTGCAAGTGCCTCCATGGGGGTGATATAGACACAGCGACCTTCCGCGTTATGGAGTAGCATCCTCAGAATCGCAAATTCAGCACAGATTGTCTTTCCACTGCCAGTGGGGGCTCCCACAAACACATTGTCATCACTGTTGTACACTGCATTGAACACTGGAGGAAGACAGAATTAAAATCAATTCCAAATGAAAATGCTCCCTTTGGTTCAATTCAAGATGCTCAACATTGCCCTGTTGATTGTACCTTGTGTCTGAATTGGGTTAAAGAAGGGGAACTTGTTCTGGTAGAGGGCTTCAAAGGCAGAGTTCCTGAGAGCAGTGACAGGAAGAGGCTGCAGGTCTAGCAACTCTGTGGGTGGGGGGTACTTCTCAGGGAGAATAAGGTGACGGAATGACACTGGAAGCTGGGTCTCACAAGCTGAAACAATCACAAATACAGCAATTCAAGAGGTTACTGGAAAAGTTTACAGAGACAACACAAAGCGGAGTCTGTATAAAAGACGCTTCGCTTACAGAGCCAGCGGTCAGAAACCACGCGAATAAAGTACTGTGGGGGCAGAGGCTCGAACACAGGGACAAAGAAGGTCACAAGGTGCTCATCCTGGGCGTATTTGGCTTTGAGCAGAAAGTACTCATGGTGGAGGATGACCTCACTGTCGACGTCCTCCACCAGGATCCAGAAAGCCTCTGAAGAACCGTGAATCTAAAACATGCCGCATAAAAACATTATCGGCTGAGTGTACAGTGCTGCAAATCCTCGGCTGTTCAGTACGTTGCAATTAGTGACCTTGTCATCCCACTGGAAGTCAGGCGTGATGGTGAGCTCCACTTTGAGTGTGGAGCGGGTGATGGGCTGCAGATGGACAGCTAGGTCCAGTTTAGGGAACTGGTGGACATACTTGTGGATGGTCTTCCCCATTTTTGGCATTCGAATCAGTTCCCCTGGAAAAGAAAACTGATTATGATTCTGACTGGAGATGGAGTAGAGAATTTAGAAAGGGGGAAACCCACCAATTTCATTGTGGTTGAGGTCATAGAGACGCTCGAAGGGGAAGTTTTTCTTCTCAATCTTCTTGATCACTTCTTCTGGCAACTTTTTAAACTGTCTCAATGGAGACATTGACTGCCACCTGGAAGAAATGACAATACATATTAGTATATTGCCTTTGCAAACCATTCACTTTAGATTTTGTGAAAGATTTACATTCTCTTATCAATCATCTTGCACAGATTCATGGTTTTGTCGGAGAGTTGAGCCCAGCCTCTGTTCAGAACGATCTCAAAAATAGCTCGCATCAGCCTTCCAGCACTCTGCAAGAGGATGTCAACACACTTGTTTTGGAAAAACATTGGTTGTATGAGGTCATATTTCCTTGGACAAACATGATCAGGCAACACATGAGACCCTAAATAAATATGGAACAGTATATACCTGTGTCACATACACCATGTCTGCCATGAGGGCAAAGCCTTCCAGTTTTAGCTGAGAGATGAACGCCTGAAGCAGCACATTGATCTGTGGAAAGACAAAACATTGTCAAAAGTACAAATAATAACAACGACAATAAGATATCCTTTATTTGTCCCACACTGGGGAAATTTACAATGACTAATAAGAAATGATAAATGTGTTTCATGAAATCCGATGCAGTCTGTCTTTGGGACATTCAAACCCATGTCTGGATTTTGTATGGTCTGGTCATGTTTATTGTACAGAGACAACTGACAGCTACCTTGGCACTGGGCTCCTCAATGCTTTCCTTCACTGGAATCGGAACTCTCTCCAGCAGCTTCTGAAGTTCCAACTTCTCCTCCTAAAAAACAAACCCACGACATTGTAAGCATCCATGCATCATGACGTGTTATCTTGTTGTGATCAGACAACTGTGACTAGATTTGTCCGGAGTCCATCATACCTCTCTTACAGTGATGTTCCTGAACTCAGAAGATAATGAGAAGACACGAAAGAGCTCAATCTCACTGAGGGTCGGCTTGAGCAGCTGGTTGTAGGTTTGAACCGAGTCGTGTGTGATGTAGAAATGACTGGCAATGCGGCCCAGATCAGTCACCTTTGATGAGATAAAGAGACCATTTAGAAGCAGTCTATGAAAAAGGATCATAGAAACACAGAGGCGTATACCTGGAAACTGCCAGTCCTCTTGTCGTATTTGACGAGGCTGTTTTTGTCGAGGACATTAGCAGCTGTGTGCACTAGGTCAGTTCGGCGCCGCTCCAGGAGAGGATCTGTAGACCGATCATCATGGGAGACGCCATACAGTGTCGGGTTGCGAAGCATGCGCACGTACAGGTAGGTGTAACCCAGCCAGTTCACTGCATCCTAAAATGAAGCCCCCAAAACGCACAAAACCTTCAGTGACTGCTTTAATACTAATGTTGGAGGGCCGTCTGTACATGACGGCAACTTACCTTCACATTCTGAACATTTCCCAGCACAATCTCTGCATTAAGCATGTCAGGAAGCTTGCCCACCATCTGACTCTCTATGGGCAGCTGCTGGTTGAGCAGGGACAGGTAATACTGCAGCTCTCCATGGGATGTGATCAGGATTCCTTCTCCCTTGGTGTCGTACTGGGGACGGCCAGCTCGACCAAGCATCTGAAATTGGGTGATAATCACAAATGTCATTTGCCAGTCGGAGGAGCCTTTACTTCTTTGCATGCTCTCGACGCTGACCTGCAAAATGTCCAGGGCACCGAGCTCTGTCCATCTGCCTTTCTCGGGACTGTACACCTGGGTACCTTTGATGATAACTGTGTGCGCTGGCAAGTTGACACCCCAAGCCAGGGTTGCCGTAGACACCAGAACCTGAATGTGCCTATCAGCGAACAGATCTTCCACCAGTGTACGATCCACTCTTGTCATTCCAGCGTGGTGGATGGCAAAGCCGTAAGGTAGCAAATCCTTCAGCTCAAGGTTCTATAAAAGGCAATTCGGGCAGTATGAAGGCCTTTGGAATTTTGCACAAGTGTTCAAAGCGGTTATTAGCTGCTAATTTTATGTTATTTTCTTTGTGCTTGTTACCTTGCATTGTTCTGCTTCAGTGCGCAACACTTCAGTAGATGCTGAGCCCTCTCGAAGGAAAAGGCCCAGCGTATCCTTCTCCAAACACATGTCTCGAATGGCCCTGGCTGTCTTTCCGGTCTCTTTCCTGGAGTGAACAAATACGAGCACCTGGCAGAAAGAAACCAAAGTTAGAGGCCGGCTAAATGTGATTCAACAACAGTGTACAGTAAACCCGCGCAATTAAGACTGAGCTCTGTTGCAAATACCAAAAACCTCCATCGTTTGTTAGCATGGGCATTTCAAACCCCACTGAGCAGAGCAAAAACACAAGGTCTGTGACTTCCACTAACAACACAGGCTAAATTTAGCTTCTCACTAACTTACAAAGATGTTAAATAGTCAAGACGTATCATGTACTTCCTTATTTCCTTGATACGACTTACTACTACATTCCTAATAGCCAGGGCTTTGGCAGCTTATTAGGGTGTTACAGAACGGCGATAAAAATATGCACAAACGCCACAAAGTGGTGAATTTGCAACTAGATAGGGGTTCATTGTAGTTTATAGGATTCAATAAAAGTGAGAATGATCACAGGCCAGAGTGTTTCCCTCAAATGCACAGTAATACAACATATACCTGGTTCTTCCCAGCATGCTCCATTATCTTCTCATAAACAATTTCATTCATGATCTGGAAACGTTTAATGGCTTTCTTCTCTGTGATGCCAACATAAGTCTGCTCCAGGGGAACTGGTCGGAAACTGGAGAGAGAACGCGACACATGTCACTATTTACACTACGAGCTATATTTGAGCAAGCCACAAAAAGGGTCCTAGCTAAACATTCCACATTTACATGGCATACCTGTTGTCAAAGTAGAATAGGCCCTTTGCAGGATCAACACGCAGGCAGGTTGCCACATCCTCATAGTTGGGGAGCGTGGCACTGAGACCAAGCAGGCGCACGTCTTCCTGGGTCAGCTCCACGTTGCGGATGGTTCTCGCCACCAGAGACTCCAACACGGGCCCACGGTCATCATGAAGCAGGTGGATTTCATCCTTCAGAAACATTCACATTTGTTATATCAAAACATTTCCTAGAACAACAAAGATGAAAAAACACAGGGACAGCACTTACAATGATGATGAGGCGCACTAGTTGTGTGTAGGTACGCTCGCCACCTTTACGAGTTATGATGTCCCACTTTTCAGGTGTGCAGACAATAATTTGAGTAGCATTGATCTCTTCCTTGCACAGTTGGTGGTCTCCTGTCAGCTCAGAGACTGTAATTCCATAGCTCGCCAACCGCTGAAAGAGGAGAAATGGTTGAACCCTTTTTTTTAAGATGGTGAAGACATGGTATGCTGGAACGCAGTGAGCCATTAACTATGTTGGAAGGTGGTACGACTTACCTTGCTAAAACTTCCCACCATCTCCTGTACGAGAGAGCGCATGGGTGCAATGTAGATTATTTTGAAGTCATCCACATTTATGGTTCCATCCATGTTTATGTGCTTTCCTATTTCCCTCAGGATTGCCATCAGAGCAACATTTGTCTTACCAGCTCCCTGTATACACACAAACACACATCAAAATGAGTTTATAGAGAAAGCAGATGTGAAAGAATCTCTGGATTGGAAAATCCAATGCATCCCTTCAATGGTGTACGAATTCAACCTACCGTTGGTGCACAAACAAGCAGGTTCTCATCAGTATCCATGGCGGTTTTAAACAGCTTGCTCTGGATACGGTTCAGGTTTTTGAAACCTTCAAAGCCAGCCTGTGCATATTTGGGCAGCTTCTCAATTGAAACAAGCACCTAATGAAACAGTGAGAAAGAAAATGAGGAAAAAAAATCTGTCAACACTTCCAGTGTTCTACGTGTGGGACAGTAGGCAAAACACAAACCTCATCATCAGCAAAGGGCTTAGGTTTGAGTGCAGGCACATGCACTTCTTCATAACCTTTCCTTTGTTTACGGAAAGAACCATCTGGCAGCTGGCACCGCTTGTTGGCCATGAAATGACTTCCCTGAGTGAAGGTTAAGTCTTCAAGGTCCAACAGTTGTCGGGGGGCAACTGCCTGTAGGACAAGGACAACTATCATGAACGACTTTCCAACTTGTACACATTAGGACTGAGCGATACGAACAAAATTTCATATCTCCATATTGATGCCATGTAATTTCGATAACTTTTTAACAACTATTACCATAGGTTCAGTGAAAGGCATTTGGATAAAAGCAAAACGACACGAAATGATGTAGACCGTGCAGCTTCCTAATTAGAACTGACAGACAGTCATCATCTGCAATGTGAAAATTGCGTATTCTGAGGGTCACCATACAATATGTTGTACTGTATACCTTTTCTTCACCCGCAAAAAGCATCAGTCAAAGAACAGACAGGTTGATACAGAAAGGGGACATGGGTGATAATTAAGACCAAAAAACAGGGACTCGCTCAATCACTTGAATGGACTGGAGAGGTGTGCACTTATACTATCTACTATTTACTTATCCAGAGGTACATATGAAAAGGAAATTGCCATCTTGTGTGTGTCTCTCTTTCTCCCTCCCTACATGTCAGATGATTGTCATTGACTGGCCTTAGCTATCGATACACAACAAACTCAAAAGGAGGTTGGCCTGAGCTGTACACGCAGTGCAAGCATCACAAGTCTACATAGTTGACCGATATTGTTACAATTTTCAACATGAAAAATCTGAATGTTCATATCGATATGATAAATATATCGCTCAGCCGTAGTACAGTAGACCATTTTAAGTGGCCTGTATGTAATTTTGCAATGGATATTTCTTTAGCTAATCGTGACAACATGTACACAGTAAGTGTCAATATGCTGTGTTGCAACTACATCAACACTGTTGCATATTTACCTCTCCGTGACCCGTGTCCATCGCTTCCATGTCATCCACACGGGACTTCCTTACCCTCTCCCTGCGGGATCTCTCCTCCTACAACAACAAAAAAAACAACAAGATATGACGTCAATTTTTTAATACAAAAATAAGAATAATTGCATACTAATAAATGCATGGCTACACCTTACCCGAATAATATCCTCCTTCTCTGTCTCTTGCAGTTGGTAGAGAATCTTTGACAATTCCTGATCAGACTCCATTTTTCCTGTGATTCGTTCCTTTTCTGCCTCACTTTGAGCACTTGCCAGCATTGTACAATACTGAACTGTGTGTAGCAAAAAAACATGGAAACTAAATTTGGACTCACAAGACAGTGTACAAATTTTACTGTCAATTATGCAAATATGCACCTAGTTCCAGGCCAGAATAACGAAATAACAAAAGCAACAAACACTTACTCATGCGACGATGTTGGCGAAGGATTTTGATGAAGTCAAAAGTGTTAAAGCCAAGAAGCAATACAAGCTGGTTTTCACACTCCCTGTCATCACTGGCAGTCTGAAGAAAAGAGACAAAAACTGAGTTTGTAAAAACAACAACACACTGAGACGTCAAAGCACAAGAGGGTTAACAGACCTTGAGGATTTCTAGAACCTCGTCAGCTTTCTTCTGAGAGACGATAGCATCATCATAAAAGCGACTCAACTGTCGTTGGAGCCAAAAGGCGTCAATGTCTCGAGGGTGGAGATCCTTTTTCTTCACAGTCATGACATCGCCTGTGACACCAAGCTAAATAGGACGAGGAGAGTCATCCGTACACAATCATGCTGACTTCATCTCAACTACTTAGGCAGATTGTTAACTTACGTTGGCGGAAAGAGCGCAGCCAACATCAGCTTCCTCTCCTTCACTGTCTTCATCTGAGTGCTCATCACGCACTTCTCCATACTTGTCTTCATCACCCTCCTGAGGAGCAATACAGTAAAAAATAATCACCGCTTGGGTGCAAAACTGGCTTCCCCGAGATTCTCTTACAAGATAAACATACCTCCTCATCAGATCCAAATTGGACATTAACGCCATATGTTTCATCAATGTTGTCATCTACACAAAAAGTGAAGATTTGTTAGAAAATGCTTATTTAACAGTTCTTTGGCAGCCAGACCTTACCACCCAGTTGCTTCTTTTGAACATACCCATATTCTGCAAATCTTTGTCACCCCCATAGTCTGTGATTTTCTTGCCCAGGTTGACCAGCACGTGGTAGCGTGTGTCATCGGCAGGTCCAAGAAGCTGCTCCACCTCACGCCGCCTCTCCTTATCCCTCATTTTATCATTCTTTAGCACTGCCAAGACTTCGTCTGCTGCTCCACACAGAATATCACGCGGCTGTAGGGAGACAACAGTCAAGTTAATTCAGTTATTGTTATTGGACATTCATTTGAAACAAAGTTCAGATGTCAAAAAGTTGCATTTTCACACCTGATCTCCCAAAGCAGCATGGATGAAGCTGAGCAAAACTTCATAAGTCTCCCTGGTTTCTTTTGTTTTGGGTTTGTATACAATTCCCACCATTTCATCAATGCCCTCTGACAGAAGAGTAAAGCCCTTCATTTTGTTGATATCATGTCTGTCCTCATCCCTTTTCCGTCTCCTGCGTGAACAAAGAAATCAAAAGAATGACTTGACCAAGCGAAAGATCTAAAGAAATATTTTAAATGTATAAAACACATTATAGAACCCACATGTGTCTTAAGGTTTCTAATAATTACAGAAAGTTTTAAGGATAGAAAAAAAATACTTTGAGTCTTTGGTTACATTCAAGATCATTCAGTGAAAATTGTGGAATTTGTGATAACCTATTTTCATATCTCCATGTTCTTTGTGTTATAATGCATTGTATGAGAATGTGAAATAGCTGTCTGTCATTAAGGAACATGCTTAACCGATACACGTTTAATAAATTTTAACAACCTCAGAACCAAGTATCTAAGTATCTATCACTGAACTAAAGCAAAGTGTATATATATGATATTAAATTACACATCAACTTAAACGGCGGACAATGCACGTGAGGAACTATGATGTGTATATTCGTAAGACTTTGTCTGATATACAGAAATGTAAGAAGAAATTTATCATAACAGTACTAACTTGTCGCGTCTCTCTTCCAGTTTTTGAGGTTTTGTCCTCTGAGCTTTGTCTCCCATCTTGGTTCCCTCCAGCTTCCCCACCAGGGACAGCACTTCTCCCGTAGGTTCATCTCTCCGTGTCCGGTCGATCAGAGAGCGATCAGCTTGCAAGACCAAGTTCGAATTCTGTGGTTCACAATACACACAATGAATTGTGTCCAAGTGAGGCTAACCGCTAATGTACATGCTAACATAAACTGTCAAAGGTAAGAACCAATACACTCGGTCAGCGCATTTTATATCGTATTAAACCAATTTAAACAAATATGAAAACCCAGGTAAAGTTCAATAAGCTAGGGATGCTGCAAAATATACTCACCGCCTTGTATTCATACTGCAGGCTACGAGCGGTAACATCCGCCATGGTGCCACTTTGTTAGCTTTCAGCGTAGTTTTGAAAATAACTTGATACAGGCTCAAATTTACCACACCACTCGTTGCACACTCTTCTTGCAAGTGTATGTGGGACTCATCAGCGTAAGACTTGAACGTGTATCATGAAATATTTAAAGAAAAATGATCCCCCTTCAGTCAAATTCACGTTCGCGTTACGTTACAAGACGGCGCTAACACGAGCGTTCGACCATTTCCGGGCTCCAGTTTTTCTGTTTCCGGTGTCAGAAGTCACACAAGCTGCTGCGGCGAACGTGGAGGCAAAATCCAGCGCCCTCTAACGGTCTTATTTACAATGCAGGTGTGACGTGACGCAACGTTAACGCGCTTCGGTTGTCTGTAATAAGTTGTCCTAAAACGAATACTTACAACTAATTTGTTTTTATTGCAGCCCCAATTCTTTCTAAACATGATACAACCCCTGCAAAAAAAAAAAAAAAAAAAAAAAAACCCTAAACCAGCCTTATGCTGTTTTTGTTGGAAGATGGTGACACCAGCAAAAACTCTAATGGTCTATTAAATTGTTGTTGTTGTTTTTAATAACAGGGAGCGGGTGATGGTCTATCCTGGTAGTTGTTGGCATCAACAAGACCAAATATGAGAGTTTATGCTGGTCCTCCTTGGAGCCCAGCTCTGAAGCTCCAAAAGGTTGGATGAGGAGCGTCCTGCATAGCCATTTTCAGATCTCTCCAGATGTGTTCGTATTGAAGTCTGGGCTCTGGCTGGGCCACTCAAATTTTCATAAATTTGCAAAAATTTCACACACACAAAAAAATCACCTTATCATTACGGTGTTGTTAATTCTAATGTGTGTGTGTGTGTGTGTGTGTGTGTGTGTGTGTGTGTGTGTGTGTGTGTGTGTTTGAGTGTGTGTGTGTGCGTGTGTGAGTGTGTGTGTGAGAATTCTAATTAACACAAACACACGTGCACACACACACTGCAGAGAGGTTCATATTGTGGTGAATCATACTAAGATACATTGTAGTTTAAAATAGAGAAATAAAACGTTTTATTTTTGTTCCATTTTTGAACTTCAGAGAGTGCAGGAGCAGGTCAGGGTCAGCAGTGTGACACACAAGCCTTATGTGCCAGTGAAAACTATGAAATTGTGTGCTTGTGGTGGCAGATAAGTGTCAACGAAGTGTTTCTTCCACACTTTTGCTCTTGTTTACAAGAGGTCAGCATTAGTTGTAAGTTATGTGCTGAATCTTCCTCTTAACTCTCTCACATGCAAAGCACAGGGTTTGCCAACATGGTGCCAAAAGTAGCCCCCAAGGACTTCATAAGTAGCCTGCAGGCCAGTTCTAAAAATATCTCACTGGTGTGATTTCCTAGAAATCATTAACGTGATCAAGGTCTTCACAAATATGAATATAAGTATTAATAATCACATAACTAAAAAGCAGCAAAAGTGAATTTGTTATCCCAAAAGTGTGTATCAAACTGATAGCCCTTCGCATTAATCAGCACCCATGAAGTAGCTCAGTTTCCAAAAGACGAGTGACCCCTGTTCGAACACCTTGATCCATGCTGTTATCTAATATGTTGTCCAAATCTTCTATTGTCCTCGGCCGGTGTCCAAACAATGTGATCTCTGCCACTCTCTGTGACAGGAACACCACATGAGCACGCCTCAGCTGTCTGAGCAGCTGTTACGGTGACGTCATCTGTGAACTCACTCCCAACAGGAGTGTGAAAGAACATATCGTTTTTGAAGCATACACACTCTGTGCGTACAGTACGACCTTCACCCATTAAAAATGCAACACTAACACTTCCTGTGTGACCCCGACAAGTCTTGAATGACGCTTGTCGGTGTTTTTCAATGAGTGTTTTCAGGTCTCGGTAATAACACGAAGTTCAAGCAACCGGTTTAGCTGAGATGAGGTATTACAGTGTACACAGGAGGTGCCACTCGCTATTGTTTTTCTGGCAATTCCTGCACTACTATCCTGAGTCGTCCTTTGTGATGTCATTTTATTCACAAGAGCAGGTTTCTGGCCTTACGGAGCAAATTGAGAATAGCAGCTTTATATTTATATGCTTCAATACAATAAATGCATTGCATGACTGCGCTGTTTACAGTCACACACAATCTAATAATATACAAAGTATAGACAAGACCATTGTTAATGTCTCTCTGTACAGTTTTATTTACAAGATACTATTCTGTGGTAATGCTGGAGAGCAGGATTATATGCAATACATAAATATCAACAGTTTTGTTGTTTTTTTCATTTTTTTGTACAAATTTGCATATAACTAAGAATCAGAAACGGGGAGAAAAAAATCAAAACGGATACATAGTTGTCTTAAATGAAAAACACTGGGAACATGAACAACTCGTACGTACAGTCAGGCAGCCATGAAAATAATGCACACACACAAACATACACGCTCGCATACACACTCACGCGCTACATATAATTGTGGTAGTCTAGTATATTTTATTTCATTTAAATCTACCTCTGGCATGCTCCTGTAGTTTTCTGTAAACATGTGCTGATAAACCTTGTTTCTGCGTGCATGCACGCTGTGCTCACATGAATGTTCGGTTAGCACACTTAAAATGAATAAAAACCAAAGACAAAATCATGGTTCACATATTCTAACTGCAGATATGCATTGCATACATGTGCCAACATCAGAACAATATCAGTATGTGGAAGGATGCATGGGTGGGGGCTAAAATAAACATAATTGTCTCAGCAAGTAAAAATGCCTGCAAACCAACTAGATTGTGGCCATATTTTCTAAAATCGCTCCTGTAGACGAAGAAAAATTCATGCCTAAATTCCATTCCTTGTAGCCAAGATTGATCTGTGAGGCATCCACCCTTCCTTCCAGCCTGTCACTCACGTACAAGCTCGTTCACCCTGCTCACTGCTCGGGTTTGAATTCAGGAAAGATGAACGTGTATTTGTCCCTGCCCTGCACTGTACCTCCACAACTAAACAAGACTGAGCCTCATCACAATCAAACCAAACAGTCAATATTAGAATGCTGATCTGAGGGGTCACTTAGGCGAAAGAGAGGTGCCCTGCTTCTCTGCCAAGGTCACAGCGCAAGAGCACACACAGTTAGAGAGAAAAGAAGGCTAGCAGAGCAGCTGTGAGGTAGGTCAAGCCGGGGAAGACGAGGGACAAACTAACAGAACTTCTTGTGCAACATTTTGGGGGACAGCTCCTCCAGCAGGGTCTCAATTCTCAATGTGGTTTCTGACGCTTGACAGGGAGTGAGGAAGAAGGGTGGTCTACAGTTTGGCACACTGTATGCCTGGTTAAGGTGAGGGGAGCGCAGTTTGCCTCTGACATTTACTCCGGGCTGCCCTTTCTAAGACAATTCGTATTCCTGGGAAGAAAAAGTCACACCACAGAAAATATGATAAAACTAACAAAATGGATTAATCAAAAGGGGAGCAAAGTGATCATTCATGCATCTCCCTCAGACAGGATTCTCTTTTAATGTCTTGTTGAGGTTTTAATTTTGTAAATTGAGTCCTTGCCATCCTCACTTGGCCACAAATGCCAGTGTTCAATTCCAAAGGTGAAACACTTGAGTCTTTTTCCAAAAAGTGTTATCTTCATCATTGCCACTTGCACCATGACCTATATTCTCTGGATCTTGTCAGCCACCACCACGGGGTTCTCCTTACGAATCTTGGCGGCCGCCTCGGCTTTGTAGTCATAGGGACAGTTGTGCTTGTCAGAGTACCGGTGGATACCACAGAAGAGGTTTCCACAGCGACAGTCAAATCCTGGAAGTAGAGAATTGAATTGAATACAACTTTATTGTCAAATGTGCTGTACGTATGTGTAATACAGCACAGAAGTTGACAACGGTTGAGAACAATAATAACGGAAAGACCATTTAAAACAACGTTCCCGCCACATACCTGTAAGACCCACCCTCTTGCGGCACATGAAGCACCTGCTCTTCTTCGGTTTGGACGAGTCATCCTTGCTGTCGTCGCTGCTCGAAGAAGCTATGGGAGTTGCGCTCGAGGCAGCAGGCTGGTTTACAACTGTAGATGAGAGAACAAATATCTATTTTTTAAAAGGACAAATGATCTCATCTAAGCTGCAAATGCAGCAGAATTGGGACACTTCTTTGAAGTGATGCCAGCACAGTAAATTTCAACGAAAAACTAAATGCAAACGTATCCTTTATCTATTGTACACCATTTTCCTTAGCATCACTCCATGTTACCCAGACAGTAATTCATGTAGGCTCCATCTTGAAATTACCCCTTTCTGCCCTGTTGAGTGGGCTTCTACTAGCCAGCAGCTAATCCAAAAATGTCTTCTGGTGTGGAGTTATTTTTAAACAGGTCTATTTCTAGACAGGGTTGCTTTCTTAGATGCAGAAAGAAAACCCCTGTGGTTCAGTGCATGGAATGTAACATGGCCTCACAGAAGACTGTTTGCTCAAATATGCGTGCATGTTTACCAGGTTCTAGGGATTCAGGCTTGTCCTCTGTCGAGATGCTCATCTCTGTCATTTGTTGAGTCACAGGAAGCGATCCTTGAATAGTTCTGTAGGTGTGGGGGAAAAAAAGGGAACATGAGGCAAAAGCAGGAGAGCAGCATCCAGTCAGCAGCCAGTAAGAGCAAATCACTTGATACAGACCTAGACATGTCTGGCGAGGAGGCAGGGCGGGCATCAACCTTGGCTAGACTAGCTTCTAGTCTCTGGATTGCAGACACCTCTGAGGTAGGACTAGAAGTTGAGCCTGCATGAGCACAAATTTAGCAAAGTTAGACAGCACAAATGACCATTGAGCTCTTTAGAACGTTAAGTCAGATGCTAATCAGATCTCTGTTTTATGCCCCTTTCTCCACTTAAAATTATGGAGCTAGTCTATTGTTAAGATTTTGATGGTTGACTCCCAAGATTGACCTTATAAGTGAATGTAACCTTGGATAATGCCATTAAGGAAAACAGCTGTCTTTCATTACGCTGAGTGGAAAAACAGAGCGGGAGGGTAGGGTGTGCTGGGAATACACACTCGCTGAATGAGAGTCATAAATGAATTTCAAAACAATTCCTCTTGCTCCTTTAGAGACTTAAACTTTAGCTATAGGAGCACTCGGGTTGCATTGTTTTGCAAGGTGGCTAATCCAAAAATTGGAACCGAGTGCACCTTTTCATATTTTGTTGTGGTCTAACATACCCATAGGGCTAAGGGGGCTCATCCTGTCGCTGCTCTGTTGCCTTGTCAGGTGTTCCTTGTAGCATACAGAGCACATTCCATTGGTTCTTGGGTTGCCATAGAAACCACAGCCTGTGGCACACAGCATGGGCACCGGACTCTGGTTTGTCTCTTGGGCCATTGCTGATAAGATGAGAAGGACAGAGTGTGATTACATTCTTTTGAAAACCTGAAACACCAGATGCATGGGTGAAGAAAATCACCACCTGACAGAAAATGGAGCATTGTTCAGCCTTCACCGCCCTCCCCGAGTGAGTGCTGCCAACAGTTGCCATTACTCTCCCTGGAGCTGACGCACCATTTGTCATCAAGGAAACCTCACCCCACGTGATCTATCAGCATGATGACGCCATCCTACTTTTGTCCATTTCATAGAACATTGTGTAAATACTGTTCTCAATTTTACTTTCGTACTGCATAATGACTTGACTCACCACCATGTGATAATTACAATAATTACACACCCTTATTAGACAAATGTAGCCGGTTCACTCTCAGCAAAAATGAAGCAAAAATAATCATGGAAATTACACCCTCTTCACTTCTCTGTAGAGACATCTTACCAAATAAGGCCTTTCAAAACTTCCTCACTTACACGCAACCCCTGCCCCCCTTACACACACATATCCAGTAAACATGCATGTTCTCTTGGCAAACCATGTCGTTTAATGACACTGATGTACTGCAGTGATGAAATACAAGCGGAGATTGTGGAATGGGAAACTAAACAATTCAAACAGTCCTTGATGAATGAACAGGAGAAAGGAAGGCTTAGACTAGAAGGTGTTCTGTTCTGAAGCTTTAACCATGGATCTGATCAACTAAAACAGACCACCCCCCCTCAAAAAAAACCAAAAACACCTTGTGCTGCATCACATCCTTCTAATTTACCTTTGACACTGTTCCATAACATAGCAGCTGTTTGCTTGTCAATATTTTGGTCACAAAACGCATTGGGACAGTTTCATGTTACAAAGGGGCTGGCAGAATCATTAGTATCAGAATATCATGACACAACAACAAATGTATCCTCACAATATAATTTCTTAAACCACCGCCTCCTACTCCTTTCCTCGTGCATGCAATGCACGTCAAGGCTTTCCTCGGAAAACCCCACAGGTGACCTTCTCTGCCTTCGCGTCACGTGTTCGTCTGCTGACTGGTGAAAATTCTTCCCTCATCAGCTCGGTAAGTTAGAGGCTGTTTGACCTCGGGCCAAATCCACCAGACTTAAAAATAGAAGTGCTTTAATCAATAAGAAGTACCGGTACCTAAGAATTCCAGAATTGCCTCCGGGATCAATTAAGTATCGAGCTAACCTTAGTTAACATGACTGGACATGTATAAACCATGCACTTATGGCAACAAAGGAATAGGCTTAGCAGTCACATTTGAGCCCTCCTTTCTCAATCACACATGCTGGCCAGACCTTTCATGAAAAGCTCTAAAAACATGTCAAACTGTAAAGGTTTTGAGACATAGAGAGGTGCATAAAATAACCCTTCAAATTAGCTTAGAGTTTTACCTAGATTCTCTGACCTCTTGGCAGTTTAAATAAAAGTGTTCCGATAAAACGCATTGGTTTCAACAAAAGCATCTTAGAAAAGAATGCCTTTCTCAGCACACATAAAGCACTGAATTCTAGTGACTCGTATTATTCAGGCCAGGGTTGGTCTTCCTCTTATGTTGACTACAGAGTATCAGCAGGAAGCTGAGCTCATATTTCAGGCCCTGCTAAAAACTACCGAGTCACATTGGACAGATCAGAACGAGAGACATGTTTTGTTACGATTATTCTTTTTTTTTTTTAAAGAAAGAAGTCTAACAGAAATCGTGAGCGACAGGACGTGAGGAGCAAATGTTTAGTCAAACAGTCTAGACAGTGTGCTCTCGGTTGCCTTTGTTTCTTCCTTTGTCTGCATTTTCCTTGTTTCCTGTTTGGACATTACGAGAGCAGCTACCATTTCTCATACGATTTCAGCCAATTAATATATCCAAAGAAAAAACATTAATGGAACGACTTAGACCCACCAAAATAGCTCATAAGCAACATCGACGACACATCGAATTACCCAAAAGAAGAAACTAATTCAACCACTTGGTAACGCCGTACTTGACTCTTTTGCGCAAGACTGTGATGTTTTGCCTCATTTATCTGGCTTAGCTTATTTATTCGGCGTATAAATGTTCAACTTGTCGACAGGAATGATCTGGTTTTGGTTCCCCCATCCCCCCAGCTTGGGCCATGTAGAACCACAAGAGACAGTAACAAGCACCAGCTATATATCTCTCCCCCATGTTTTTCCTCAAACCAGACCGAGTCACGTTCGAGGGCTACTGACGCGGATGTATCGTGCTCACGATGTTGCTGGCAAACACTTCCAACACGTAAAAAGAGTAAATACCCTCCCTCAAGTTCTTTTCCCCTGTAACGACGCGTTCGCACGTGCGCGCGCATACACACACACACACACACGAGACCGTCACGCACACGCCACCTGACCTTTCAATCCACCGGTAAAGGTCGCTATGACCAACAGTTCCTTGATTATCACAGCACCTTTCTTTTATTTATTTAACCACGACCAGCAAAAACCCACACCAGCTCTATTCAAAGAGTAAGCGATTATGAGTCTAAGAGAATCACCTGATGAAATTCGATGAGTGTCTCGCCAGAGGTCGGGGGCCAACCAACGTATGTGGGAAAAAATGGGCGATTTGTCAGTTCCTGCTGGACGTCTTTTTCTCGCCTTTGCTTGGCGTGCTTGTCCGTTTCAAGGGTGGTTCGGAAGGGTTAAGTTCCCCCTTCCTCGGCCTCGTCACTCCCTGTCGTCCTGCCCTGTCTATCTTCTGGTGATCTCCAGCTCTCTCTGGGTGGATGTTTGTTTCCTTCTTTAGTAAGGGGAGTGGCGGATGGAGTCACGGGTGAAACAACGTGTCGCTATTGGCTGCTCGGGGAGCCCCCAGATTACAGTTTCGCACGGCGCAGGCGCACAACGGGTCTAGCCTTTATTACACATCCCGTCGTCATCCACCTACAAGGACAACAACCTTTTTATTGAGTTATCTGTCGAAACGGGCGAGATTGTGAATGCTGCGTTCCTAACAACAAACTGAAGATACAAGGGTGGATAATAACGCGGTGTTCTGTCTTTGCTGCTTGTTTTCCCCCCCACAGCAGTATATTATCTGTTAAACTAAAAAGGTTACTTTTCACGTTCGTAGATAATCACACCCTCACCCACGCATACATACACCAAAAGCCTCGACAATGTGAGAGAGAAGAGGCAACAAAATCGTACAGGTAAAATATATTGTGACCCACTACCAACAAGTGAGTTAATCCATTCCATTCATCCATTTTCAACATCACTTATCCTGAAGAGGGTCACGGGGAGTTGCTGGAGTATATCCCAGCTGATTTTGGGCGGGGGGCAGACTACAGTACACCCTTAACTGGTCGCTAGCCAGTCACAGGGCACATACAGAGACAAACGACCATTCACACCCACACCATCACTGAGCGGAAACTGATCCCAAGCTGCCCGCACACATTTTAGGTGAGTGCACCACTACACTATCAGCGACTAATCGAGTTCATATCACCATAAACTACCTTTGAGACTTCTCCATTCAAAAAAGTGGAGATTTTTCCTTGAACTTCTTATTCATTGGAAGATGTTAGAAATGCGGAGTTTAGTTGTTTTAACGGACGTCCGTTACATTTTTTTTAATGGAGTAACATTCTGGAGTTCAAAACAAACAATAGACAGCGTAGTCTATCTTATGTCACTAGTCAACGTATTCAACTTGAATAAATATAATTAAATCCTTTAAAATGTCCAACCTTCCTTATATTTAGTCAATAGTCCTTTGTCAAATCAAACACTGCCATTTGACAGCATGTGTGGGAAACACAAGAACAAACTGAACAAATCACGTTTGCTCCCTTCATGTAGTTTCACTTCAAGATCGCAGTCTTTCTATGTCTTGTCAAGTTTCGGGGACACAAAAACACGTTCCTTCCATTCACTTGCAGTGTGTCAGTTGGCCCCTCAGGTCTGACAAGTCTCAACGTATTCCTTCACCTTGTCAGTCATTCACACATAACACATCCTCTGACACAGCCCAGTAAAAACCCAAACACTCTTTGGGCACTGTGTATGTCACTGCATGTGTGTGTGTGTGTGTGTGTGTGTGTGTGCGTGCGTGTGTGTGTGCTTTATGCAGAACATGCTGTCTATCAATGGATTCGTGGAACTCAGAGGACTTGTATAGTCTGGAAGCCATCGATACTGACATTGGAGAATGGAAAAAGGGGTGTAGGGGACCTGCTAATCAACATCACAATTTCAGCCAAAGTAGCCCCTAATGTTTGTTTCCTCACTGTGAAATCTTCACACAAACGGAAACAAAATGTCAAGGCTATTGGCAGCTATGAAGGCTGTAACACTGTTTGCCAGTGTCTGAATGGCAACAGAGCAGTAGCTTATTTGAAGTATTGACAGTGGTGATACGCTTTCATTATGGAATGTGAGATCTCTATAAATCCACAAGCGGCAGTGGCTCTTTGCCAAAGTTGATTGGCTCAGTGTAAACAAGGTAGCATGCTCATGGTCCCTCTATTATTGCCATGTTGCGGAATCTCTGTGAAAGAGGCTCAGGGCACACACTTTTAAGATTTCATCATCGCTTTGTATGATGGCAAAGTCCATCAACAACCAAGTTGAAGCTGTTGGTGTCAACTTCTTCTGCAATGTATTTTGTTCATGACAGCGTTGAGGGGTTAGTACTACATTTACAACAACCATTGCACACAAAAAGGCCCAACGAGAAAAAAGTTGAAATTTTATTAAAATACAATTTTGTCGACAATCATGATAGTACAAAGAATAATCATACCAGCATTAAATAGCGCAGGTTACAATTTCATACAGTAAAAATAAGAGTTGATTATCACCATTTTCTTCTACAAAGTGCAAGTACATATTATTTCAACATCTATATACAGTATATAAGATAAGATAAGATAAGAAAACCTTTATTAGTCTCGCAATGGAGAAATTCCCAATTCACAGCAGCAAAGTTATGAAAGGAAGAAGTAGAACAACAAAATATAGGAGCTGCTGGAAAGGCAGATATAAGCTAATAAATGAGTGTATCATCACTCAGGTGACTGCAGATGCCGTTCTGTGACTGAAGTGAAAGCACAATAAAATTAAGTGATTGTAAATGTTGACACCTATTGATAAGGCAGCATTTACTATTTGGATTAGGAAGCATTTCATATGTGAGTATATAGTGAGCTCATTGTGTCATTATTGTGTATTTATGCTAGCTGTTAGACACCATTGGCCGATTGTTCGATAGATGTGAGCTTTTCATATGTCAGTAAAGCAAGCACCGCGAATGATGGGGGAGGGTAAAGCTACTTGGCTCTCGACACTGAGGTCTTTGTGAGTCTGAGTGTTATGTTAACGTGGCGATGTACAGAGGAGAAAAGACGGACCGTGTGTAAGTGAAATGTATGTCTGTTTAGTATGCAAAGGTTCACAGGTTTCAGTGAGGGGAGGGAGGCGACTAAGGAGAAAGTGGGAGGTGTCCAATATCGAGTCTGTATGTTTAGAAGTTTCTCTACCAGTGTGTGCTGGTGGGGGAGGAGGGGTCTTTTTGAGTATTAGTTATATTGAGGAGCTCTTCCTTTCCACTAGTGATGGCTCCCAAATGGCTCCTCAGTTTTTTTGTTGCTTAAATTAATTTACTACCAAAAATAACGTAATATTATGCATAAAATGAATTACTAATGCAAAAAATAGACAGTATATCAAATATTTATTATTTATATGGCTTTATGTATATTCTTCTGAACATACTCAACATGGAGTACAACATGGAGTGCTACAAAAATAAAAACAAAGTACAAAGACCCATATCAAAACAAGGTCAACAAAAAGTTCCAATCTCTGAATGTGTATATTTATAAGCTTTTAACTATTTACAGTAAAACAACATAAGTCCTGTTTCTCCTCTCTGTTAATATTTGCCCTGTTTTGGAGAAGATTCTCTCAGATGTTGCGACAACACACAGCCAACACAAAATGGCTGAAAATCACTTGCAATCATTTTACCCAGTTCCTCGTCAATTGTGTTCTGTTTTGCTGGTTTTATAGCTTTTTGCATAAAGTGGCTCATAGAGCTCTGGGTTGTACATCTAGGCAGTTGTGACATTGCAGCAGCAGCAACAGTTGCAGACACAGTAGCACCTTCATTAATAGCTGGTTCCCTTGCTTGTCTTTTCTCTTCAAATTGTACTGATGGGTGGACTTTTCTGATGTGCCTGTGCAGGTTATTTGTGGAGCCTGATCGATGGGATATTTTAACCTTGCACAGTCTACACGCTGCCTTTGAACTATCAATTAAATTGAAATGAGTCCAAATTTCACTGCGTTTCCTATCCATTTTCTCACCTTTCCGCTTTCCACCGTGTTGTTTTTTTCGCTAACTAACTCTCTCGTCTCCTCGTTTGTCTTGTTTGCGTGCTGCTCAGTGTGCTGCTGTGTGTGTCTCTTCTCTAACCCCTCCCCCTTCTCTAAACTGCAGCGTGTGTGCGTGCGTGTGTGTGTGTGTGTCCGCGCGTGTGTGTAAAAACCCTCCCCTTCGTCTTCTACCACGGATCTTGACCAATCACGTGCGGCTTTAACCGAAGGGGGGAAAAAACAGGAGAAAAAAAAAGTCGGCTCCTATTCGGACCGGCTCCCAATGAGGAGCCGGCTCCCATCGTTCACTTCAAAGAGCCGGCTCTAAGAGCCGGTTCGTTCGCCAACGACACATCACTACTTTCCACCACCATGATAGATACGCGTGAGCAGCTCATAGTGACAGTGTCGTCACTGAAATATACACCTTTTTGGAGTTTCCTTCTGTAGGTGTGAGGATTATTAATGGAAATCTGGAACTGCATAAATCTAGTTACTAGGAAGATATTAGGCTGCCGGACACACACAGACAGACAGACACACACACACACACGTATACACAAATACATACACTCAAGTACACAACTTGCACTTGTGTGTTGCAAAACACTGTTGATAAAGAAGCTTGCATTGGAAGTGGCAGCTTATCCGTTGACATAAGCTGTGTGTGGTGCACGATAAACTATGCACGGGGGTTGACTAAAACCATTGCTTCAAAAGTAGATCCCCACCCTGCTCTGCTCACAGTGAACATTCAACATTATGTTTAGCCCCCAGATGAGGGGCCGTTGGGTAATGTTTCAAGAACACGTTTGCCTGTATATTTTTGAGGGATCATGAACTTTGTTAGTTTACACGATTGGTTTAGTAATTGAATTCAATATACAGACTGTGCTTATGCATGTCATGGACTGCATGAGAACAGTCATTCTTTGTAAATTCAGTCAGCTGTTAATTAGTTGAGATAACTACTTGAAGTCAAGTCAAACTGAGAAAAAAATGTTTCAAGTGAATCAAAACTAATGACAATCAAGAAGGGTTGATCAGCTGATTTAGCACCTGTTCATCATTCATTCATTTGCCCTTTCATACTGTGATACATCTCTTGTGCTTCATAATGTGTTTCTTGTTCCTTGGCCAAGGAGGAGTCCCCCAACCTTCCTGCCACGTTCGGTTGAAATTCTTACTTCTTACTACCCTCCAGTAGTCTTGCACAAAAACCTCTCCCTTCCGTAGCTTCGACGATGATTGCTGCAAAAACAAGAACGTGTGCTCGAATGTTGTCCTTGTGGAAACTCTCTCTCTCTCTCTCTATATATATATATACAGTATATACATTCACACACACACACACACAACACACACGTACACGTGTGTGCATTGACTTAAAGGTCAAATGTGCTGAATTTGCATATAACTGTTCACGTGGTTAGAAAATAACTATTTGTCTGCTTTTCCATGCTTCGTCGTAGGTGTTTGAACGCCATACGAGACCGCATGCATGTGTGTGGCGAACGTGAATGTGAGTGTGCCTGTGCAAAAAGTGTGCGCGCGCGCGTGTCTGCAGCAGAAGTCCCGTGTACTGTTCGAGACTAGCTGCTCTTTGTTGCTGCTCCCTCGTGCAGACTGGCCCCGCCACGTGCTTTCTGTCTGCGAGGACAAGCCGCGCCCCCTCCGCTGTAATCTGTCAATTGAAGCCGCCAAGTACCGCCCCCAAGCAAAATAAACTCTGCCTTTCTTGATGACGCGCCCATACTTACCATGCTTTCCTCCCTTGCCCTGGACACACTAGCTGTGGCGAGATCACGTCGTACAGGGCTATATTGAGTAATATTTCCTTGCCTACTCTCCACATGTTCAAGATAAGGCTGGTTTCTGAAATTGTCTCCTTGTCCGAAATTCCGTTTTCCACACTCGGAAACCAGAAGTATAAAGAAAGAGCAAGATAAACGAGGGGCCAAAAAACATACTTTGGCATACTGCCACTCTCTCAATATCTCAACCATTATTTAGCGGACCGAATTTGAAGAAGCACAGGGAATGTCTGTGCAACGACAACCGAGTAAAATGGGAACAATCTGTGTCCACAGTGAAATGCAAAAAGCAACTTAAAAGCGTGCATACCAGGTCAAAAGTTAATCGCATTTGCACATGAACTGCTTGTCTTTCCTGCTTGTCTTGGAAGTCAAGGAGTAATTACAGCTGGGAACAGTATTCACTGTCTTTATTCATCTGTTGTGCCTTTACTTATACTGTATTTGTTCTGTAGCCACACACGAAACTCAACACACTGATTTCACAAATAAGCATTCTCCATTGAAATTAATACAAATGCCATTAATATGCACCAGCTTCACTTGTTCCCCTTCTTCCTTCTTCTTTTGGGCTAGGGGGCATATAATACAGATATTAAAACACACAAGGAGGAATTTTACAACTGACTCCAATAAGCTGTAGTAAATCGTTCTCTACAAAGGGTAAAGTATGGTATGATTGTCTGTCTACATGTGTTGTTGCACTGTTTGTGTTCAAATGTCTGTTGCTGAAAGGGTTGTAACACTGCAACACTGATGCTGTTTGTTAGCTCGTGAAATTGCTTTATGCGTGTAGCTGACTTTGTAAAGTCAAAGTTACATGGTCATTTTAATCCAAACAACATGTAATTATTTTAGTTTTATGTTTAGTTTGACAGTAAACTTAAATTGGCAGGAGCAATAATTTGATGAGGCCTCTTTTTTTTTTAATAGTAATTGTTCATTTTCTGTCAAACTGCTGCTTGTTGTGAAATTAGTTGACAACGCTAAGAGGAAGAATGACTAATAACACATACATTATATTCTTAGAAAAGGGTTATATGGTGCAGGAAACTCAAACACTACCACAGCACTGTTTTCCACCAACATTGGTTGGATATAAAATAAAGTATTTGCACATGCCCGGACTGAAAATTTATACATGTTCTTCTTTTCAGGTGACATCAGTGCTTTCAACACAAAGTGATAATGGCAGTGCGTTTTGAGTATTTAATTTCACACATTGTCCTTACACATTGTTACACCTCTGATACCACGTCAGATGCAAGCAAGTCTACAGATATACTTCAAATCCCCATCCTTACAGACAGGATAGCGAGTTGGGAAAAAGCAGTGAAAATGCTGGCTCAGATGGCCAGCAAGAAAGTAGCAACTGTGTCCATTCAAAAGCTGATGGTGGTTTGGCATGCATGTCTTTATCAAAACAGGAAAGATGCAATGTAGCACTATCCTGTTTGTTCTGACTATATGCGTCTCCAGCAGATGCATTGTCCTGTCGTTGTGTCCAGTAGAAATGCATTTGTTACAAAAGTCTTCATTTACCATACGTCAGCTGCAACAAAAGCTACTCAGGACACGCGGTTGGTGCACGGGGTCATGCTTTTCCTTCCCCAAGCACCATTCCGAGTGACTGTCTCCACATTCATAGTCGAGCATTGTTTTCCTGGATTCATGTAAACAGGAGTTGTTTGGACAACATGTTTTGTGTACATGAAAGAAAAAAGGTTTCCTCTTCCAACACCCTATCCTGTGAAGCCTTTTCAAATTGTGAGCTGTTTTTCTGGCTCCAAAAAGACATTGTCATGTTAACGACGGCCAAATTGACTTTTTTTTTTTTTTTTTATTAAAAACACTCCTCCGTACCCCAATGAGAACAATGATCCTTGTAAATATAAATGAGAACCGATTTTATACAGTCTTTGAAAATAATAGAAAAACTAACAAAAAACATCCAACCTCGAAATCAATCAATAAATCATTCCTTGCTGAGATCATCTTGCATGTAAACAACCTTGAGCACGTGTCTATAATTTACATTCATGTAATGACAAGACTCTGCATGCTGTGACTGACTGCCTTACTGCTGAATCCCTCTTGAAAAATATATTCATATTGTATGTGAGCCACATCCGATTCACCCGCAATCTACTCCTCCTGCCAGCTTTCTCATTGGGGAAAACAGTATATTTTTTAACCTCATGGCCAAACTGCCTTCTGTTTTACATCAATGTCAATATTGGTCGCGGGAGAAGTTCGTGGGTTGATTGTTAATAAACACAGGCAGGGACATTTGACATTTGTTTTCTTACTTTTTTTTCCGTACATCAGCGGACATTTATTTATGAAAACAATTTCCGGCATTCTTTCATTGAAACTAAAGCCTAGTTTGGAGTTGTCCACATAACCAAGTAAAGTATTTACTTCAGTAAGCGACTACACGATGCATATACCAAATCTTGAACTTTGTGTGTTTTCTCTGACCTCCCTTATGAGTTGCTAAAACAAACAGAACTGCTGTTTGCGCCATAGTTCACGCAGGAAATTTTGTGGGGCTCAGTAATCTCTTATCGTGATGCCTGTGAGTCAGTCATTTATCTCTACAAATTATTTCTCTACTTTTGCTGATAAACTTGACAGGCAGCATTGAACACACTGCACTATTTGTTCCTACTTGGTACACCCTGTCATGCATGGCTATCAAAACAAGAAGAAACAAATATACATTTTGATTATTCGTGATACAATCTTGTGGGGGAGGATGATTGTTTGTCTCTGTGACTGAGTCCAGTGCAGTGTTTTTCCAATGTCATACCAGAGGCATCCCATAAACCTGAACAGGATGAAGGCCATAGAAAATGGATGGAGGGGTGCCATTTTCCTTTTAAATGAGTGGTTCATCTAAATGTGAAAATACAACTAGAGAGTATTGTAAATGCAATTCAACACAGCATCCCAGGGTATTGTAACTTTGCAATTATGTGGATCTCCACTCACGTGAGCTCAACACAAGTCTCTTCTTAGAGTGTGCATTATGTTTTATACAGATAGAGTGTGCATTATGTCTTATAGTGTGTTATTTTAATCCTGAAAATCAAAATACGCTTTCTAGACACATGACTAATATTGGACAGCAAACCCCACGCGTAGGTCATTTAAGAGCAAACGTCTAAAATTGCACATGAATCTGCACAAATGGGGTTAAGAATCAAATAATATGCACCACATTTCATTCAGCAAAAAAAAGAAAAATAAACTCACCACTATGGGTGACTAACATTTACTGCTTGTGTGGTAACAAACAGAGAAATTATTTTACTACAGTATCCGTTACCCGTCATCTGCAATTTACAGTGCCTACAAATCATTCTGCTCAGAAGGCATTGACGGCTTCCTTCATCAAGATTCCCTCATAGCTACAGCTAAGTTAAGAAAGAGGGAATATACCCGAAACAAGACTCTTCTTGCCTCCACGCGACAAACACGCACCCCTGCCTGCAACATATTTATTTCTGTATTTATTAACTCACACGTATGAGCAATCAGAAACGAGATCATTTAAATTGGTGCAATAGCGTCTCCTGCTGGTTCATCACAATTGGATTCAACTCGATACCTTCCACAACTACTGTACTGTACTTGTTGGTAAATTTTAGTCACTCAGTTAGGGGATCGGACACAAATGAGATTTGATCGTTCATCATAGCTTAATTCCTGAAATGAGTTAAAAGTAATTGAAGTAATACCAGAGATTGAACAGCAGAAAGGCTCCAAACGGGGAAACAAGAAGTGTGGAAGAGGTAAAAAGTGGGACAGAGGTGAGCTGAGAGAAATGGAAGACTGTATGGAGCACAGTGAGGATGTGAGAGAACCCAGAAGAAAATGAGATGAGATTACTGGAAATCAGCAAAATATAGAAAAATGCACCATAGCTGCTGGATAGTGATGCTGAAATAATTAATGAGAAATACATTTAGTTACTAAATGTTCAGTTCTACTAAATTTTAGTAGAACTGAACATAATTAAATGAACTGAATATTATCGCACACCCGCACCCGCACACACGCACACACACACACACACACACACACACACACACACACACACACACACACACACACACACACACACACACACACACACACACACACACACACACACACACACACACACACACACACACATCGCATTGGATAAAGGCGGTCATAACTGTTTTGAATAATTGATTGGCAGTGAAATTGCAAGGCTCTTAGGTTTCCAGGATGTCATTGTGTGTGTTTTGGGTCAATGGGTGGCAAGAAAAAAGTGAACTTCTCATGCGAGGTGCTCATCATAGAGATGCCTCTCTATGCACAAATGGCCACACTGTTTGCTGTCATTGCAGTGTGTCCATCCACTTCATAGAAGAGAAACCAGCTTCATTTTCATCTCACATGTTCACTAAGCTCTCTGGACCTCGGACCATGAGAGGAAGATGCCTCGCCACAAACTGATCACTGTGGATGACAGTAAGTGCATGCCTCTTTTCTACACGATCACCTTGGTTTCCGCTGTACTTGGACAAGTCGGACACTGGAAGGCATAAATCCAATACGTTATGTGCAGAAAGGCCCTATCCTTGGAATGGAGTCATGATGAAATAATCTTTGCATTTCCATTCCAATCTCAAATCATTAAATAGATGTTAAAATAAGATGTGGACCTTTGTCTGAACTTTTGTTGCTGCCCTACAGCCCTTTTTAGTCACCCTGTCTCCCTCCTTTAGACTATTGTCTCCTCTGATGCTCACATCCGTAATGACCTGTGACACCATGACTCTAGTTTCATAAAGAACACACACCAAAGGGCTGATCTCTCCAGTGTATCTGTGGCAGTCCATGTTTTCAATTTATGGTCCTTTATTGAAAACAGTGCTGGGTACACATTAAAGAAGCAAACTCATATGAAGCCAGTGCTGCATTGTGATTATAGAAAGAAACACGATTGATGAAATTTAAAGCAAAGGTTGAAAGGAAAACCAATAATCAGCAAGAGCACAATTCGCTTACTGGATGAACATGCGAAAAGAAAACAGACAACAGAAAACAGAAAACTTTCGCCCAATAATTCAGAGAAAAAGACAATCTTACAGGATTTGGTCTGTTACTTTGCTTCAGTAGGCTTCAGTTTTAGACACACACACACACACACACACACACACACACACACACACACACACACACACACACACACACACACACACACACACACACACACACACACACACACACATATACTGTATATATGCATTTAAACATATTAATTCAGTCCCATTTGAAATGTCATAGTGTATCAAATGTTACCACTGGCAAGCAGTTTATGTCCTCTTCCAGTTCTGTTTCTACCGAAATGATCATGTTTGATTGATTAATATCACACTTAACAAAATGCAATCAAATGCAAACATCTAGCATGTAATGTAACAAATGTAGATAGAATAAAACCCACTGAAGAAATCCGTTTACGGAGCAAAGGTCAAAGATCATACTTTGTCATAGTTCTGTAAACACATGAGGATGCAAATTTCAAGTATTTTTATTCAAGATGTTTAGTGTAAACATCAAAACAAATACAGAATTGTGTTTTTCCCACGTCAAAACGCAAACACCACCCCTCTCCAATAATTTCCCCGAGATAGCAAGAAAAAAAAAATCTGTCTACATTGTCTCGTCCTTATGGGTCATACCATGGTGATTATATGGACCACCATTGTAGCTTTCATGTCATCAGTAATTGTATTTTTTACTCTGCTTCCTGCTTCACTTTGTTGTCCTCCTCCTCCTGTCCTTCATGCTCCCTCACATCTTCTTTCTCGGCCTCCTCTAATTCTCAGTCTTGTCACTCTTCCTGCTTCCTCCATTGTACTCCACACCGACAGCTTTCATGTGGCTAATTTATAGTGCTCTGGCTGATTGCAAAGTGAGCTAATTATCTAAAACAAGTTTCTTCTGTGATGGTGTGGCCAGGCATTAGTCTAAATAATAAACCACTAATGTGTAGTTTTGCAATGAGTGTGTTGATCATTTGGAAAATAGCGGTTCTGTAAAGAGTGCTGGGCAGTGTATTGTACTAACACTTTTGCAAAGTTTGTGTTGCCAAATTACAAACCTAAACGATGCTGTGTTTGTGCTTTTAGTTTTCAAACTGAGTGGTTTTGCGATAGTTTTCGAAACTATGCAATAGGAATCACAGAGTGTAAGCCTTCAGAAAAAAAAAACTGTATATAAAGAATATAAAGAAATCCATAACACATTCAACATATGCATGTTAAATGTGTTAAGGATTTCTTTATCTCATACCATTTCTAATACCGCTTCACACTCTGTTCTTAGTTCACATTGGACTGGATACAGGTAAGTGTCAGCCTGTGATCATTTTGCCTACTATATCTCTGAAAATGATTTGTTTCACTGAGAAAGGTCAATCATTTTATGAATAAATAAATGCATGGCAAGATTGCAAAGATTTAAGTGTCCTGTCTGAAATGTGCAGTCTGGAGAAAAAAAAAACACCCTTCAGATTTGAGACAGGTTAATTTCCAGCCAGCGTCCTTGACCAAGCTACTACAGACATTCTAAATTATATTATGTGGAAATCAAACCCTTTTGGTTGGGGATGTACCAACATCGAACATGTTCCAACTCCGGATAAATCTGGATAAGAATGGATCCCACAAACGAAGGCAAGGATAAAAGCATATGACAAAAATATGTGTATTAACAAACAAACAAACAAACAAACAAACAAAGCAGCATCGCAAAAGTACAACTCAGGACGCTGGTAACAAAAAAACAGGACATCGCTGAACAAACCAAAAGCGTTTGCAAAAGCCAAGAAAGGAGAACATTTAAATCGCCAACAAATAGGACAAGAGAATCCAAAACACGAGAATACACACAGAGACTACACAGTAATGACAAAATGGAAGAGAAACACAATGAACTAGGTGGCAAAACTATGAGGCAAAAATGGAAGCACTTGGGAACAGAGTCGGGAGCAAGTTTTAAGAATCCAACAGCCAATTGTCGGCGTGACAGAGTCTTTAAAGGCATTTGATAACGAAGCATGATTAATGATAGTTACGGTTCACGAGGAAAGCCCTCCTATTCCCCCTACTGAAGACAAAAAGAAACAGATCCATGACAAGTACAGCTGCAAAAAAACTATCAATTTGTTTATATTGCAGGTGATGAAGATCACATTTGCACTATACCAGATGAATATGAGCGAAAGAAATCAGAAAAAAAGAAGCAGGATGGTCAAAGAGAAAGAAAAAAGGGAAATGGAAAGAAGAAAAATCATACGGCAGAGACTCAAGAGGAGCTGGTGGACAGATCAGATAGGAAAGAAAAAAGCAAGCGGAGGAGAGGAAACAGTGATGAAAATAAATCCTCAAAGGAGAGTGAGAAGGAAGACAAAGAAAAGGCCGCAAAGAAGAAGAACCTTAAGACTAAAATAATAAAAGAAGAGGTGCAGAAGGTGAGGGGAGCTGAGGATGAAAATGTCAAAAGGAAAAAGAAACATGAAGGAGCCCAAAAGGGACAGACAAAACCGAATGTTTGTAAACTTGAGAAGGAGAAGGAGGTAAAGATGAAAAAGCACAAGAAAGTAATTGAAACAAGGTAAATCATTTCCAGTTTGTGTGTGTGTGTGTACTCAAGGTTCATACGTGAACAAACAAATAATTACATCTCAGTTCAGAGCAGGAGACAAGTGAGGAAGACAACAATGAGGATGAGGACAGCGATGAGGAAGAGATGAGGCCAGAGTCTCTGACAGCAGAGGAGCTCCAGGAGCTAAAAGAGGAAGTGGATGAGAGGAAGAAATTGATCCAGAGACTCCGGGGCAAGTCGTGGTCCATGAAAAAGAAGCTGTTCATCTTACGGTAACCTCTTCAGAGCAGTCACAGGTCGATCTATTGACTTTCATGAATCTGGAGTGAAGTCATCTTCTTACTTGCAGGGAGTCTCAGGAGTTTGTGGAGAACTATGAGGGGGCTTTGGGCAAAGGAAAAGGTAGAAAGCTCTACGCATTCAAGGTCATGATGACCAAGGTAAGAGGACAGTGGCTATTAAATGACTGAAATACCATTTCAATGTTCATTTACTCAACATCTTTGTAAACTCATCATATTTAACACAACTCTGGCATTGCATCCTATTCGATCTTCATCTGTTTGTAAGAAATGTCCACGAGTTGTAAAATACATTCCAGTATTGAGGTTATCTTCTCATTGCTGTATTTTCGTTTTTAGAATCATTCAGAAACTATTATGGCTACTGTTTATTTATTGATGATCCAAATCAAGATGTCTTCAGGTGTCTTCCACCTGTCTTAGCCTTTGTTTGTTTTTTTCCCTCTAATTCGAGAAATGGATGAAGTTTCAACGGGACTTTGAAAACTTCAAAACTGCTTGCATCCCATGGGAAATGAAAATAAAAGAGATTGAAAGTAAGTTTAAAGTCACACCTGAGTCGTTTAAGCTAACAGTGGTTGCAGCGCATTTGCGGCCTTGAAGTGACTATGATGGTAACAGCGATTTGTTTTTTCACATCACAGGTCACTTTGGCTCTTCTGTTGCCTCTTATTTTATCTTCCTCAGGTGGATGTATGGCATCAACATGATCTTGTTTGGGCTCACTTTTGGTCTGGTCATGGTGCCAGAGGTCTGTTGCTTTGAGGGTTTCCCTGTATGTGTTTGCGTTTTCTTTTACCTGTCGCTGTTCACTCTATTTTTGTAACTCAGGCATTAATGGGGCGGCCTTATGGCAGCATCCCAAGAAAGACGGTCCCGAGAGCTGAGGAAGGGAGTGCCATGGACTTTGCTGTTTTGTGGGACTTTGGGGTCAGTTTATGTATATGTCACACAATGTCAATTTTACTTGCTCTTGTGGATTAAAACATGTATCTACAGGGTTATGCTCAGTATTCTGTCCTCTTCTATGGTTACTACAATGACCAGCGTGCCATTGGCTGGCTCAAGTTTCGTATGCCTCTGTCTTATTTCCTGGTTGGAGTGGGAACAGTGGCCTACAGCTACACGGTGGTCATTAGAACGTGAGTTTATCCCTACTGTACGTAGAGTATGCATACTTCATGTAATGATTATCGTGGCTATGTCTTGTCTTTGATAAAAGGATGGCCCGTAATTCAAATGAGACCGGTGTCGGAGATGATAACAGCTTTAATTTCAGCTGGAAGATATTCACAAGTTGGGACTACCTGATTGGGAACGCCGAAACCGCAGATAATAAATTTGCCTCAATCACCACCAGCTTCAAGGTCAAGGCAGACGCGTTGGTGTTGATGTTTGCATGCATGTAATAGCTTGGAGAGATTAACAACTACCTTAAGTATCCCTCCTGCTGTCTCACCAGGAAGCCATCTTGGAAGAGCAAGAGAGCCATAAGGATGATAACATCCATCTGACGCGCTTCCTGCGAGTGTTGGCCAATTTCCTGGTGTTGTGCTGCCTAGCCGGAAGTGGATACCTCATTTACTTTGTCGTGCGGCGCTCTCAGAAGTTTGCTTTGGATGGACTGGAAAATCATTCCTGGTGGGAAAGGAATGAGGTACAAATAAAAGAGTTGACCACGGAATGAACGATTGAGATATGGTCTGCTTTTTTGTTTGCATATACTCCCTGGTCACAGACACACATTACAGAAGTGTTTCGCAACCTTTTTTGACTTGTGTACCCCTGAACCTTTTTGTCATGCCATGAGTTCCCCCTGACAACATGTTGATGATTCTCCAAAGGTAGAATGTAACACAACTATTAAATCAAATCATTTTATTTTGCATCCTTAATTTGAGCATTTCATTGTTTGCCATTATCTGTTTTTAAACCTCCAATAAACATAAAAAATAAATATCTAGCCATGTCAATAAATCAGCAACATGAAGAAATAACAGGAATAAAAACAAAGAAAAAAATACTTTTGTCATGTGTAACTCATAACATTCAGCACAAAACCCCCCAAAACAAAACCACTCTCCCCCACCCCCTCTGGGGCTTCTTTAAACCAAGTCCCCTCAAAACAGGCTTTTAAACTTCAGGAACAAACACGGCACAAGAACAAAGTTCAGACCCACTGTCGCAGTTTTACTTATTTACATTTCACCAGCCATCTGAGGGGACACAAGACACGGCCGTTGTAATTTTGGTGTTGCTTTGCCACAGTTTATTGATCTTGGAAATGGAATATTAAAAGTTTTCACCTACCCGCTGCAATGTGCTCACATACCACTCGGGTACACTTGTCCATGGTTGGGAAGCACTGCATTACAGCAATAGGTTCACATACACATTATCAATATCCAATCCTAAAATAATATCGGAATGTTTTTGTTCATGCCTGAAGCTGTAAATTCAAAAGATCGTGCTGTCACAAACTACTACTAATATGGCCATTGTGCAATACTCATCTGATAGTATGATTCAAAATCAAGCATTAAAATTGTAACTTGACTGCATTTCTGATGTATGTATTAGTACTGTATATGCTTGAAAAGCAAAGTAGCAACACTAAAGATTTTGCAGTCTCCTTAAATCTGTATTGTATAACATTTGGTTGATTTAGTCCTCTGAATATGTCCACCTCCAGAGGGCATCACTGATGATAACAGGAGGTGTTTTTGTATTTGTTTTCAGGTAAATATGGTCATGTCATTACTGGGGATGTTTTGCCCCATGCTGTTTGACATCATTAGCACCCTGGAGAACTATCACCCTCGAGTCGCTCTGCAATGGCAGCTGGGGCGCATCTTTGCCCTCTTCTTGGGAAACCTTTACACGTTCATCATTGCACTCATGGATGAGATCAACCTAAAAGTGAGGATTGTAATGTGTACATGATAGGCATGTTATTAAACTGTCAACTCAAGAGTGTGCGTGTGTTTCAGAGGGAAGAGGAAAAAATGGTAAAATTGAATATAACACTGTGGGAAGCAAGTTTTTACAACGTCACTCTAGCAGGAAACTGTACTGCGCCACCTGCTGTTCATCCTGCCGATGTGCCTCGCGGCCCCTGCTGGGAGACCATGGTTGGGCAGGTTAGACAGTGTACTGTATGTACACTTACCATCACATGGAGCAGTCAGAAAATTATCTCTCGCATAGCCACAAGCTAAAGGGACCCAGTGCCTTTAAGGGCCTTTCGATGACCGTTTTGCTCATAGATAGACATCAACTGCTCAACACGTTATGCATGAGTACCTTGTATGTACAAGGGAAATTTTCCTCCTAGGCATACTAAGAAACAGAAACAGAGCATGGTCCTTTGCAGGAGTTTGTGCGGCTCATCATATCTGACACCATAACAACCTACGCCACACTGTTTATTGGTGATTTTCTGAGAGCTGTGCTTGTTCGTTTTCTCAACTACTGCTGGTGCTGGGACTTGGAGGGCGGATTTGTAAGTCAGCATTTTCTAACCACCTCCTGAAAATGTCAACAGAGGCTCTGAAAATATGTGTCAGGAGACTTGTTCATCTTCTGTTTCCCCTGCACTTTCTGAAAGCCATCATACTCTGAGTTTGATGTCAGCGGTAATGTCCTTGGCTTGATCTTCAATCAAGGAATGATATGGTAAGAGAGAGTGTTTTTCTTTCTTTTTTTTCCTAATAAAAAAGGGAACTGCGAGTGAAAAGATAAAATCCAGAGGTTCACATTCAAAAGCACAGAGTAATGACTGCAATATTTGTATCCCATTCTATTCCATTCTATCCATGTCAATGCCATCCAACCCGGAGTCCACGTCAGAGCACATTGCAGAATGCTAAATTGTCCGGCAACCCTAATGAGGAAAATGAAATGGATGGATGCATGGATGGATGGATGTCCCATCCTATTCCATCACATCCCGTTCCATTTGATCCCAAATGATACTGTCCCATCCTGCTCTATTCCATCTAGTCCAGGGGTGTCAAACTCAGGTCCTGGAGAGCCGCTGTCCTGCAAGCTCTGCGGAAGCCTGACATTGAACCTGTTCATTTGAATCAGGTGTGTTGCAACAGGGAGACATGAAAAACATGTAGGACAGCGGCCCTCCAGGACCTGAGTTTGACACCCCTGATCTAGTTCCATCCTGGCATTCCATTTATCCTGTCATGCATCGCAATATTCTATAAATATTCCCCTGTCAGTGTGTACATCATGCTTTTTTTGCAGGATGGGTGCCTTCTATGCTCCCTGCCTGCCTGCCCTGAATGTCCTCCGCCTCCATGTGTCCATGTACCTTCAGTGCTGGGCTGTCATGTGCTGTAATGTGCCGCAGGAAAGAGTCTTCAAGGCCTCTCGCTCCAACAACTTCTACATGGCCATGTTACTGGTCATTCTCTTCCTCTCCACCCTACCTGCAATGTACACCATTGTCACAATCCCTCCATCCTTTGATTGCGGACCATTCAGGTAATGAATGCGTCCAGTTTAAAATGCGGGTCATGGGTATTCATTCACTTTTTCTTTCTTCACAGTGGCAAGAATCGTATGTTCGATATAATCCATGAGACTCTAGAGTCAGACTTCCCAGCCTGGTTTGGAAAAGTGTTCAGCTATGCCTCAAATCCTGGACTTGTCCTCCCCTTCATGTTGTTGATGGTGTGAGTAGAATTGATAAAAAGTCTTGTACATACAGTAAAATGTGTGATGCATGACTTTCATTTCTTACCGAGGGGTAAACTACATAATGACAAATCTGGTTGAGTAGACTTAACTTCACTTGTTCTTAATTTTGCATTATCAGTGTGTGGATCAGCCAGCAGTTACAGTCTTTTTTTCCTTAGCATAAACCAATATTATGTTGTGAAAGGGCTAATAAATCAACAATGTAATATGAATTTTTAGGTAGAAAGACACTGCACAGGAAATAATAATCCATCACTCTATTTTATAGGTTGGCCATTTATTACCTGCAGTCCACATCCAAAACCTTCAAAGAAGCAAATGTTGAACTGAAGAAAAAACTGCAAATGGTAAATCTGTTTTTTCTCCCTACCAGAATTGTGGATGATAATACTTTAGCATAGTGAAATAGTGGTTAAAGTGTAGCGCACAGTTGAGAGATCTTGGATTTGAATATTAGGCCCCCTGTGTGGTGTTTGAATATTCTTCATGTGCTGAGGTGGGTTTTCTCCATACAAGTTATATGACACACGCCCGCCCACATTCCAAACACTGTACACGCATGTTAGACTAATTGAAGAGTCTAAATTGTCCTGATGTGTAAATGTGAGTGGTTCTTAATCTATACGTGCCCTGGTGACCAGTCCAGAGTGTATACTCTTGTGCAACAGCTAATTAGAAAATGGATGGCTGGAAGGATAAAATGCACCTTCCATGTAGTATACACAATCGCACAACAAAAACAAGCTGACTTTAACGTGATAGGTATTGATTTTCATACTGTAATTGGGAACATTTTGGGCCAAATGTGATGTGTTTCCGAGCAATTTTAGTACACTTATGCAGAAATGCAATATAGGAGCGATGATGCAAAGTAGTTGTACTTGTGGCAGTTAACCAGCAGACAGCAGCAAAATGAAGATGCGGTCCTGTATTGGATCAGAATTAGAGAGATTTAATTCATTAATTGTATTATGATGTATTTCACATTGTCAGCATGACATTAGTGGTTCTTATGATATTTGTGTTTTTGATTTAAGCAAAACGAAGAAAACAAGAGAAAGAACAAGCAAGCTGCACTGAGAGCCGCAATAGATTTGAAAGAAATCAGAAAAGCTGCATCTGAGGCTGCAGAAAAACAAAAGAAGAAAAAAGCTTTGCCGCAAGACCATTAAAGTGAGAAGATACTGGAATCAACAATAATAATCAAAAAAAATGCTGCTAATATTTTATTTTCACATCAATTACAGGTTGTTGGATTTCAATATTTGGTGGTCGATTAAGGATTCCTCCTCCTCCTCTTTAGATGGGAAAGAAAACCACGTTCGAGCTCAGAAATCCCATTGTGGCAAAAATGCTGTCAGAGACAAAGTATGCACAGCAGCCAGAACCTCTGCCTCCGGAAGTTATCACCATAGCAACAATGACATTTCTAGGTACCTGCCCAGTTCCCCTCAGCAAAGTGATCGGAAGATGCACAGCGTGTCAAGGCTTACAGAGACACTAAGTGAGTGAGCATGAATTAAAAAAAAAAAAAAGCACTTTACTATAAAGTCATTTTCAGAAGTGTGTGATACAAAATTTTGTAGCCTACTCCATGGGTGTTTGGACACATTTTCATGTTAAAGGACTTCTCTGGTCTGCTGAAGTCAAATCTAACCAATAAAATGATGGAAATTTAGTGATCCAAGAGATCACAAGAGTATACTATTGACTAACATTAACATGATAATAATGTAACAATTCATCTACAGCATAGACAACTGTATTCCTTTTCTGTGATGGATGATCTTGTTTTGCCGCTCATCAATAACGTTGATAAACTCTTCAAACCTTGGCTCTATTCTACTTTGTACAAGATAAGATAAGAAAACCTTTATTTGTCTCACAATGGAGAAATTCCCAATTTACAGCAGAAATATGATGAAAGGGAGAAGTAGAAGAACAAAAAGTATATAAATAAATATAAATGATAAAGTATAGATGTACGCATATTAAAAATGGGCGAGTGGGGCTGAGTCCAGGTTTTCAAGCTGCATTGTTTGTTATTTGTCAAAGCAGCAAAGGACTACATCAGATTACCTCAGACATTCTCAACAAATAAATTAGTCTTGTGTCAAAATAATGAAAAACAGCTTACTTGACATGTACAAAGTATGTACAGTATATACGTTTCCAGAATTCTATCAAATCAACGAGCTGTATATGACGGACTCTTTCTTGGCACCACATCCATTGAACGATGGCGTCTTTTGACAGGTGATCACTCCAGTTTACTTCAACTATGTCCAAGTGTGCCCTAATTGTAAATCTATTCATCATGGTCTCCTGATCTGATCTTCATCATGTTACAAGGATGTCCGACTTGAATGATCTGATAACGGTGCCCCGCCAGATCCAATATCCTAGCGGCTGTTCTGCTCTGTGGTCCTGTCGCTCAACAACCCCTCAGCCTACCCGTTAGTCAAACATTAAGATGCGTCCTGTAAGTTAATTTATGAGCTAATTCCTATAGGGCATCTTGTGCACCAAGGAATGTTGATGAGAAATATAAAACCTAATTGTTTATGTAAATAAAATGCAGCTTTGTATAATTAGGCCCACTACAGAAATTAAATTACCGTGCTAATCAACTCTTTATCCACGGATGCTCATGATCAATTCATGGCAAGGAAGCATCAAGTATTCACTTGATGCTTCCTTGTTGAAGCATTGACATCTGAGATCCACTTGTGGAGGAATCATGGCAAATGATTGTCAATCATATGATTTGCTGAAGCCTGGGGATAATGATAAGTTGCATAACGAGAGCTTCTAGTGCCCATATACCTCGTTCTTGATCCTCAAAACTCTGTAGGTTAAAACCACCGACCCGCTGCTCCATAACACCGCCTCCATGCTTGTGCCAGGTAACTGAGCCGCACAGTGGCATACTATCTGATATCTTAACTTTCTCTGTACACAGGCATCTCATATTACCTAGTCTTAATGAAGGGAAGAGTAAGTCATTGTGGCACAACATACACTGATTTGATTTCTGAGAGTGAGATCTGGTTGTTCTTTGTGTAAATCCCAAGAGTCGAGCAAACGCAATCAAGTAAGGTGAGCTCATAGACATTGTCATCTTCTTTTTTTTTTTTTAACAGGAAAATGCTTATACTCAGCCCAGATAAAGATGAAGGAAATGGCCCGATAGACGTTTATATTTTTATTTCTCCAAAAAATGTTTTGGTCTGAAATAAAGTTTTAATCTTTGCTTTTATTGTAAATCCACAAAGGTGTGAACTTTGAGTGTTCAAAATATAGACCCGCAGACATGACCTTTGGAAAAAAAAAAAACATTTTGTGCACACCCTGGAATTATTATGTACAGATGAGAAACTACTTTGTGGGCACAAGATCCTAATTTGTGCGCATGGACTACTACACTGTGTGCGCAAAACAGTTAGATGTGCACAAAGTAGCCGTGGCTCCATGCGGGTCACTTGAATAGGAAATCAATCGCAGCTTCTTTTAAAGTTGAAAGGTCGATGGAAAGCGACAAAATGGACAGGGACAGCGTGATCGAAGTCTTTTTTTGGGCTCGGGATGTGTTACAAAGACATCACGAAAAGCTTAGCATTGCAAGGAGTCATTATCATCGAGAGACATTTGAATAGGCTGTTGAGAGCCAGCTTGCTATCCCGGCGGAGGTACGACTTGGACGCCGGGATCGATTTTCTTATTAAGCAAATGCAGTGCTCTGGGAAGGATCATGGTTACTGGTGGATGTACTGTATACAAAATGAAAACTTTTTGTCATAATCTCACAAATTAATGTTGGTATAAAATAAAAACGCCAGATGCAATCATTTGTGTGTTTATGAAGGCACTGGCTAGCTCAGTGAGAAGTGAGTCGGCGAAGGTGCGCTCGATTACCACTTCATGTGCACACTGTAATTATTTCGTGTGCACGGTGTCACTATTTTGTGTGCACGCTGTAACTATTTCACGCATACGAAATAATAGTTTGTGCACACAAAGTAGTAATCGGTGTGCACTAAGTAGTAATTAGTGTGCACAAATAAGTAGTTTGTGTGCACAAATTAGTTGTTCGTGCACAGTTTTTTTTCCTCAAATGTCTTGTCTGGGGCTCCGTATTAAACAGAGACGTGAGAAAACGCTCATGCCTGTCTGAGAAAAGTGTATCAAGTGCAAAATGAAAAAAACAAATTCTATTTTGGACTTGTTTCCGGAGCTCGGTTGTTCAAAACTTGGGTATTTTTATAACCAATGTTTAAGTAGATTTAACCAACCGTTAAATTTAATGCCCCGGTTATCATATTGTTCAAAACTCAGTTAACTGTAACCGGCTGTCAACTTGATGTTAAAGTTAACACAGCTAAGTACCACCACTAACTTTTCAATGGCGTGGTACAGTAAACTCTCAATCTCTATAAACTCCAAATGGTGTTTGTGGCTAATGCTGCTTTATAAAAGACGTCAATAACTGTGCATTGTGGATTACGTTATGTTATATTGTGTTATGTAAGGACTTAACGTTCCAGGTGTAAATAAATGCTGAAGACATATGGTCTTCAGTGTTTTGGAGTTTTGGAATATTGTTCCTCTGTGACACTGGCCATCACCAAGGGTTTGATTAGCCTTTTCCGAGCATTTTACACTGTTCTCCTCATCATGTCTGTCGTTACACACTCCTCCAAGCTCTCACCCTTTTCGGTAACCTGCAATTCAGGGGCAGAAGAACAGAAGTGTGGGTATTGAGATTGGGCCCTGGACATTTGGAAACCCGTGGCTGTGTCTGTGCTTTGTGTCTATTAAGAGACAGCACCTTTGAAAGTTCTTCAGAGATAAAAAAAATACCCTCAAATACTTCCTGATAATATTTGAGATTGGGGGACAATTCAGATTTGAGAGTGTTCCATCACCCTATCGTGCATGTTTTTGGAATGTGGGAGGAAATCCACGCAAGCACGGGGAGAACAAATTTCCCACACAAAAAGGCCGGAGCTCTAAATCAAACCCTGGACCTCTGTACCGTGAGGCGGATGTGCTTACCAGTCGACCACTATGCCCCCCGCTGTAATATGTCACTTAAAATAAGTTTGTACAGAAAGTCCCCAAAAATAAGATGCATATAAACATAAACAAGGGAAGAAAAAATGTCATGTAGGGGTTGCCTGTTATGTGTCTGCATACCCCTCAGAAAGTAGATAGTTGCGCCCCTGGATCGATGTGGTAACTACTTCGCCATGCAGCTTAAACCAAGAAACATGAATATGAATTTCTTTGGTTTATTAACACCTTTGTGGGAAAATTAAATGGGGTTTGAAGAAGCATACCGCATTATCACTAAAGTTGAGCAGGTAGGATAGATGGAAACGGAGTGGACAACTGGGAGGTGCAGGTTAGATGGACCAAAAGGAGGAGGTTCCGGATGACTTCATATTGGGGTTAAGGTGAAGGGTTGCTTCATATCTCTTCTTTCACTGCATTATTCAAAAGGACCAACCTGACATTTGACTATAGGCTCACATCACGGTTGTTGTAACACGTTAGTACAACATTTACTCCTCAATTTTGCATACACTCTATTAAATATAGACGGTATTCATGTAGCTTATTGAATTCCCCTCACCTTGAACTTTTACTTGAAGATTTTAGGCTGCAAGAAAACACATGGCCCGTTTGTATAAACTATACTACTTCAAACTATGAACTTTGTAGAAACACGACTAAGATTTTTGGGCACTATTTAAAAACATACCTGTTCACTTTTTACCCAGCATTACAAAACCTGTCATCCAACTTTAATAGTTTTTTAAATTAATATTTATTCTTTGCTTTGGTGTCTCATTTCCAGGTCATTGACATCTTAAAATAAACCATTGTTACTTCGCTTTCCAATGTTCAACATGCAGACATTGTTGCACATGTCATACAATGTATGACATACATGATCCATTTAAAGGTTGACTTAGCGTATCATTTACCATTTTGATTGACATGGCCATTGTCTGTTTAAGTGTTGCTCAATTCTGTTTTTTCCCCCCCTGGGCTACTGCTTGTCATCTGATGGCCTTTGTTGTCAAGGAGCAGTCCAAACTGGAGCACATTTGCCCCCCGAATGTGTGTGTGCGTGTGTTTGTGTGCATATTTTGCTTTCACAGGTGGGTCAGGCTCCCTCACTCATGGACAGAGACTGAAACAGACAGAAGAGGGAATAAGTAAATCGGTCAAATACATAATCAACGACTGACACAGAATGCCTTCTAAAAAAAGAAATGATGCAACTATTGATGTTGAAGCCGGTGAGAATGCTTTTGTCAAAAACGCTTCATGTTACAAGCCTCAACTGGTGTCAGGGATCATTTGTTTGACTTTTTACTTGTTCCAGTTGGCATGGAGGTGGATGCTGTAGTCGACAGTGGAAGTGAAGGTGAGTCAGTTTTGCTTTCCACTTGAACTTGTCTTTTCCACATGTTTTACTCTAAGTGCACTCACAGAATTTTTTGAGCCTCAACACAAGAGTTGTATCAGAAATTCTGCCTTTAGAATGATAAGGATGCACTTATTCATGAATATTTTGCTGCATTGTGTAGGTAAAAAAGATGACAAAAATATTTCAACTGACTCCCAGTATGATGCTGTTCGATAAATATGTCTGACTCCATCGATCCAAATTGAATATTATTATGAGTATGTAGACATTTTTGTTGCTTGTTTGAAATTGGATATTGAATCTAGATGAGACTGCACAGGTTGAACGGTTGCATTTGTTGACATTTAAAGTTCGGAATTATTTTACATAGTACAAAATGTTTGTCTCTCTTATCACAATTCAATAAAAAAAAACAAATGTACTGAATCTTTAATTCCCAAAATTTATTTTCAAATTTTTTTAGAAAAAGCCAGGAGAAGAATTAAAAGCAGAAAAGCCAAAGCTCAGCGTAAAGCCAAGCTGTACAGTGCCGAAGAGGAAGGTGAAGAAGAGGAGGATGAGGCACCGAGGAAGAGAGGAAGACAGAAGAAAGCACAGCACCAGGACAGCGATGAAGAAGAGGATGAGGATGGTAACAAGAGTGTGAAAACCAAAGCCTCCAAAGCGTCCAGGAAGAAAGCAGCGAGGGAGGAAAGCGAAGAGGAGAGTGAGGAGGACCGCAGGAGGAAGAAAAAGGGAGCAAAGTTGGTGTCAAAAAAGAACAAAGAGGAGCAGAATAAAGAGAAGAAGGGAGATGCTAAAGGGAAAAAAGGGAATGATAAAGGTGGTGAGAAGGACAAAAAGAAGAGGGGAAAGTTGAGCAGCAGGTGCAGTATTCTCTGAGAGACTCTCTCACCCACAATACTTGCTGACCTTCAACTTTTCTAAAGCTCAGTATGCCCGAAGAATGTACCGTTGAACATCAAATCACAGATAAAACTCCCGTTTGAATCTTTCAGCATACACATCAAATGTTGCCACTGTAATTGCTGTAAACTGTAGATCAAGTCAAGCATGATCCATTATTCTGATTATTCACTCAATCATTCATTATTCACCGCCGCACTCAGGCAAACCCTCCGTAAACTCGACCTCCCATCTGTTTCGTGACAGATGGTAGCATCCAGGGAACAATGAAAATTGAATGTGCCGAGTTAAATTTGGGATTTGAATAGAGCGCGAGGTTGCGGGGGGAACGACCTTTTTGTCCAAATGTATGAACGTAAGTTTGTCGTCCAAGATCCGCTGCATTAAATGAAGACAGCAAGCTTTATTATATTTCAGATTAAATGCTGCTAAAAATTTAGACAGATAGATATTATTTATAAAGAGAATGGCTCACAATATGTCATCATACGACATCATTAAAAGCTCAAGCATTATTTGCTGGAAAATTGTTATGACATTATTTAAAAATAAAATAGCTTCTACCGCACTATATTGTATATGAACCGTTACTGTATCCACATGTAACTTATCAGCGATTTTGATCACTGAGAAAAAAAAAGAGATCTAAACTGCTTGATCATAAATCTTAAGTGAAGACGCACCCGCTCACTTTTATGAGCACTGCTAAGATCTGGCAGGTGTCTGCGACAGTTACATTTTTCTTAAGAAATAGTCGTAGTTGCAAAAAAAAAAAAAAAGCCACGGCAAATGACTGTTCTTTCCCTTCATCAGCTCTTCTTCCTCCTCTGACTCTGATGAAGAATCTCTGTCTGAAGGAGAGATGGCAGCCCTTAAGGAAGAGGTAGAGGAGAAGAAGAAACTGGTTGCCACACTAAGGAATAAACCATGGCGTATGAAGAGGAGACTCATATTACTCAAGTAAAGAATGCAATCCCAAAAGCTCATTTCAACTCCTGTCCTCATGTTGCTTTCTCGTTTGCAACAAAAAATAAATCCCAAATTTTGTCACTTTTTTTTTTTGCATTTGCTTTTTAAGTATTTGTTCCATGCAAAGCCTTTCACATGCTTTTCTTAGCGCCTACCATCACGTACGTCCTGTACATGTGATGCGTGTGATGCGTATTAAAGCTCGTTTGCTGCTTTCACTGCTTATTTCGCTTCTCTTACAGTGCCACGAGCCTTTACAAACTACTGACTGTACTTCATTGAAATCAAAGTCTTTGTTTGTAAACCGTATCTGCAATCCCGAGCAACTAAGTAGTGTCTGTTATTCAAAGCCAAACCCTCTTCATAGGCTTCAAATATGGTGAGGCATACCATTTGTGCCACCCTCTTGTTTTAGTGCAGTCTCTAGAAATCGTAATGTGAGCTTTCAGGTTGATTAGTCCTGCATGTCGAACAGTATGCGTGACTGTTGTTTCTCCAATTACTTTCGATAACAGTGTTGGATTTCGAGCATTTTTAATAATTCCCATTGATGGAGTGATGTCTCCGAAATAATACTAGTAACACGTTTAATAGAAAGTGTCAAGTGTAAAACTTTTTTTTTTGACAATATACTTGCTTTTTTTTTTTTTTTTTTTTTTTAGTAGTTGGTACTTGAACTTAATGAAAGATAATTAAGAAGTTAATCAACCAATCACTACACTAGAAAGTATAGATAAAGTTTTGTGGCTTATGCGAAAGTAGAGATGTGTGTAAGTAAGCAGAACAGGATAGGTGTGTTGTCATCACTTTTTCATGAACTCGACACAGTTTTGTGCGTGGTGTGGTGGTTTGTGCCCTGGTCATTCCATCTACCATCACCATGTGAAAAGCGTCATCCCTCAGTAACTCATTCCATCCTTCTCACTTCACTTCCCGATTTTAATATTAATTAACAGACCGGAATGAACTACTGTTGAGCGGTTCCTATTCCCAGCATTCTCCGTTTCTAATGATTGACTTTTTGCGCTCCTCCAATAGAGAGGCACAGGAGTTTATTGAAAAGTTTGAAGGAGCTCTCGGAAAAGGGAAGGGAAAGAAATTGTACGCATTCAAAGTCATGATGACTAAGGTACAGTGTTTAATCGGCACATTCGTTGACAGTTAAAGCTGTGACAATACAACTGTTGGTGGTTTGAGACGTGATGATATCAACATTTCCCCCTAGAAATTCATCAAGTTCAAACGTGACTTTGAGAACTTCAAAACAGCCTTCATACCCTGGGAGGGGAAGATAAAGGAAGTGGAAAGTCGGTACCATTACGATATTCTCCAAGAAAGAATGGAATTCATGAAGCATTTGGGTTCCCCTGCTGAGTTCGGCGTCTGCTCGTAGGTCACTTTGGGTCCTCTGTGGCATCCTACTTCATATTTTTGAGGTGGATGTATGGACTGAACCTGGTCCTGTTTGGGTTCATGTTTGGCTTGGTGGTCCTGCCTGAGGTACAGCGCTTTCTTTTATATTTGACAAAGCGATCGAGTGCCTCCTGTCTGACAACCTGTATTATGTGTATTAGATTCTCATGGGTCTGCCATATGGCTCCATTCCCAGGAAAACTGTACCGCGACAGGAGCAGGCAAAAGCCATGGACTTCTCTGTGCTCTTCGATTTTGGTGTGAGAATCTGAGTTTAATTGATCAACTGTCGTTATCCAACTTTCATGGAATCAACAAATGAATCCAAAATGACATGGTGCAGTAAACGTATTAATTATGTGTGTTTTTTGGCAGACTTTCCTTAATCACTCACTTATTTAGTCGCTCAGGAATTGGACATATTGGGCAATTCTATGCATTCATCTTTGTGTGAATTGTTTGGCCCAGTGCACAAAGAAAGCGCCGTCAAGTTTTATTTGAACGAGTTGGGTGTAGAACAAAGGCGGCCCGGTAGTCCAGTGGTTAGCACGTCGACTTCACAGCGCAGAGGTACCGGGTTCAATTCCAGCTCCGGCCTCCCTGTGTGGAGTTTGCATGTTCTCCCCGGGTCTGCGTGGGTTTTCTCCGGGTGCTCCGGTTTCCTCCCACATTCCAAAAACATGCATGGCAGGCTGATTGAACACTCTAAATTGTCCCTAGGTGTGAATGTGAGCGTGGATGGTTGTTCGTCTCTGTGTGCCCTGCGATTGGCTGGCAACTGATTCAGGGTGTCCCCCGCCCACTGCCCGAAGACAGCTGGGATGGGCTCCAGCACCCCCCGCGACCCTACTGAGGATCAAGCGGTTCGGAAAATGGATGGATGGATGGATGGGTGTAGAACAATTTGCCCTGACCTCAAACTCATCAATTGAAACCATGAAACTGAGCCAAGTCTTTTCTCGGGTCCAACGTCAGTCATCTCTGGTCCCACAAATGTTCTTATGGATGAATGGGGAAACATTATCCCAAACACACTCCAAAATGTTGTACGGTCGTCCCATAAGAGTGGAAACTATTGTAGCTCCAAAAGGAGAACCAAGTCCATGTTACATTTTCAATTCCTATTCTGTAATGGTGCACTATTCCACTACCTTTGTCAATCCATTACAGTACTTTTTCTCTTTATTTCTTGCCCACAGGGTTACTGCAAATATTCTTTTTTGTTCTATGGATACTATGACCATAAGCGAACCATTGGTGTGCTGCAGTTCAGACTTCCCCTGTCATACTTGCTGGTTGGCGTTGGCATCTTTGGATACAGCTTGATGGTTGTCATTAGAACGTATGAAACACACTTTTAGGGTGTTGCAGTCAATTGAATAGAAGTGGCCTATGTGATTTTTGTCTTCTTTACAGGATGGCCCGTAACTCAAACGAAGGAGGCGACGGTGCTGATGAGGGAGAGTTCACCTTCAGCTGGAAGATGTTCACCAGCTGGGATTACCTAATTGGAAACCCAGAGACAGCAGATAATAAGTATGCCTCCATTACCACCAGCTTCAAGGTGAGACCACAATGGAAAATCAGAATTTACATCAAGGAATCATTTCAGTTTTCTATAACTACAGAAAATGTTATCGATGGGTGATTGGTCCACTTTTGAAATTCACATCAATGTTTTTGTCCACAATGGAAAATCTGAATTTACATCAAGGAATCATTTCAGTTTTCTATAACTACAGAAAATCTTATCGATTAGGGATTGGTCCACTTTTGAAATTCACATCAATGTTTTTGTCCATATAATCCATATCAACCCACAAAAGTAAGTCTTTATGCCTAAAATTTGTCGTAATGTTGTTTTAATGCAACCTGTAGGAATCCATTGTCGATGAACAGGAAAACCAGAAGGATGAAAACATCCACCTGCGTCGCTTCCTCAGGGTCCTTGCCAATGTTCTGATCCTGTGCAGCCTGGGAGGCAGTGGCTACCTCATTTACTTTGTGGTAAAGCGCTCCCAAGAATTTGCAGACATGGATAACGATGAACTCTCCTGGTTCGAAAAGAACGAGGCAGGTTGACACTGAACATTTTGTGCACATATACTGACTCTTGGGTTCATTCAGGACAGAGGTGGGATGAAAAATGGTGTTTGTTTGTCATACCCCTCTATAAAACATCCATTAGGTGGAGTTTGTGATGTCTTTGCTGGGCTTGGTGTGTCCTCCTCTTTTTGAAACCATCGCTGAACTGGAGGATTATCATCCCCGAATTGCTCTCAAGTGGCAACTGGGACGCATCTTTGCACTTTTCCTGGGAAACCTTTACACCTTCCTTTTTGCCCTTTTTGATGAGGTCAATGCAAAGGTAAGGCTGATGTGGCAGTGTGTGAATAGCCGTTTCCTTGTATCGCGCTTGTCCAGTATTCTCTTACTGTATCTATTTTCTTTCACACGCCATTCAGGAAAAAACAAACAAAAAAGTGTTGGCACCGAGTAGATGTGTTTATGACTGATCCCACCACTTGTTACAGTATATCTATTCACCACAGCACACTTAGCCAGCAGAGCAGATTTGGCATTGAGTTTGAAGATCCAAAAATAATTTGAGATTTGAAAAAAAAAAAAATCATAATCCGGAGAGTCTTTTCTGCTGAAGCGGGGGGGGGGGGGGGGGGGGGGATTTAGCAATGAGTTAGAAAGACAGTGGACTTATTGACCAACATATTTGTGTTGCAAAATGAGGACTAGTTGCTACACCGTTTGCTATTCAGGGGTCTTCGTGGCTGAATGTATATTCCTGATCAGAAACTAATTGTTAGTGTTTCCCCCTTGTTTAAAAAAACATTTTGGGGTCTATATTAAACTCATTCATTCCCAAACACGTTTTTAAACGTATTTTCCAACTTGGTCTAGAATTGGCTGAATGAGCTAAGAGAATCCCCCCTTTGTAAGATTAATGAAAGAACAATTCTAGATTTTATACTTAACTTGCCTATGCACCTACTTGGTATTCTTAAGTTGGAGAGTGAGAAGACCATCAAGAATGCTACCGAGTGGGCGTTAAAAGAGTACCGTAGCAACTACAGCAGCTACTTCAACACCACAGACGTTCCTCCTCCTGATGTCCACCCTGCCGACGTCATCAGAGGACCCTGCTGGGAGACTGCAGTTGGCATTGTCAGTAAGAGTAGCAACATGATTCTCCTGTTGAACTCATCCCAATGCCCCTCTGCTCTGTTCACTCTCATCGTTTATTTTGCTTTGCAGGAATTTGTGAAGCTGATTGTTTCTGACATCCAAGTGAACTACTTGATTATACTGATTGGGGACTTCCTGCGAGCTGTCATTGTCCGCTTCCTCAACTACTGTTGGTGCTGGGACCTGGAAGCCGGATTTGTGAGTGCTCACAATTTGTGTCGGCATCTACTAGTCAGGTAGCAGCACGGTCTATTCCTTATTATTAAGGAGTCACCATACGCTCAATTTGTTCTTGATCAGGTTTCTTCTGGTACACATGCAGCAGAAAGGGCTCTTACTATGTTTATGCTAATGATGTACTGTATTATTGATGTATGAGTACATCACCGTGTATTGCATCAAGTTAACCTGATACATTCCAACGTGGCATCAAGATAGATGACCCCAAGAAGTGAGTGAAACATTGCACTGCACTGCGAACTTAATTACAGGAAGTGCGACACATGATTACAGCTTCTCAGGGAGGAGAGTAATGTTTAAAATTGAACTGTTTTAAATTATGTTCAAATGCTTGCGATTTGTTTACTCCAGCCTTCATATGGTGAGTTTGACATCAGTGGAAATGTGCTGGGTCTCATCTTCAATCAAGGAATGATATGGTGATTTGGGAACATTTCGTAACGTAACACTGCAGCATCCCGATAAAGATATGCTTTGCTAACCATGGTTTTTCTTTCAGGATGGGTGCATTTTATGCTCCAGGGCTGGTGGGTCTGAACGTATTGCGTCTCCTGTGTTCGATGTACTATCAATGTTGGGCTGTGATGGCCTGTAATGTTCCTCACGAACGAGTCTTCAAGGCCTCACGCTCCAACAACTTCTACATGGGTCTGCTGCTGCTTGTGCTCTTCCTTAGTCTGCTGCCAGTGGTCTATACGATAATGACTCTGTCTCCATCATTTGACTGTGGGCCATTCAGGTCAGTAATCGGCTGTATGCTTTGGATGTTATTCAAAAATAGTGGATGAAATAACTTCTCATTTAAAGGTTAAGCTACAAAACTGACAATAAATTGTATTTGATCATTTTATTTGACTTGCAGCGGCCAAGAGAAGATGTACGACGTAGTCATGGAGACTATAGAGCAGGATCTTCCTTCCTTCATTGGGGACATATTTGGCTATGCCACCAACCCTGGACTTATCATGCCTGCTGTACTTCTTATGGTGTAAGTTAAAATTAAATGTACCATCACAAATGAAGTCATGCTTCACGTTCATGACCAGCAGTATTATGCAAAGACTACCAGATATAAACATATGCATTAGGTTACTCAAAAACTCAAGATTGTCCATCAGTGAATGGTTGTTGGTCTATAACTAATCCTGCTACTGGCTGGCGAGCAGTATTTACCTTGGCCCAAAGTTAGCAATGAGAGGCTCCAGCTCAGCTGCAAGTCTAATGAGCGCTATAGGAAATGAATAGATGGACCATTAAACTTTTTGGAGGAATAGAACCCTGAACAAGGAGCAGCCTGTAAATCACTACTGCAGTGAATGTGTGCTTCTAATACTGTACGTGTTCTCACAAGACCCTTACTTACACATGCCATCATCACGTTGGAAAGAGCGGTGAGTGTGAGGAAAAGTACAACTACAGTCATAAACAGCGTTAAATGAATACCTCAAAAGTGAACATGGTTAACTTTGCAAAGGTATTGTCAACATTTTGATATTGTGTTTCACTGTGCAGTAAGTGTGTGTTCTTTTTCTCCATGCAGTGACGCATTTATTTGTTCTCTGCAACAGGCTGGCCATCTACTATCTGAATGCAGTGTCAAAAGGATATCAACAAGCAAACGTAGACCTTAAAAAGAAGATGCAAACGGTGAGTATTGGCATTTCCAGGTGAAACAAGCAAATGACCATTAACCATTTGGTCAACCTGTAAGGCTCGAGATGAGGAGAAGAATCGCAGGAACAACACGGACAGCACTAATCAAGTCATGAAAGATTTGGAGGACTTGCTGCCAGACAAATCTCTGATACTTCCGCCGACTGCGGAAGAGCCGCACCCACCTGGTACGCACAGACCGTACGCACTGTTAACTATTTTTGCTCTGAATGTCGTCCTATGTCCGCTTTTGTACTCTCTGTTAATCTTTTCAGAAGTTGTCATTGAGAAAGGAACCAAGTCTCCAAAAATGAAGCCAGGTGCAGCAGCCAATGGGAAAGGGGTTAACCTGCAAAAAGATGTGTCACTGGCTGCTTCCAATCCCAGGGGGGTGGTGACCCGGGCCCCTGGACCAAGAAGCCAACCTCCTGGAAATGCTCGGGGGCCTAAACCTGGACAAGGCAGGGGAAGAGGCGGAGGCAGGCCTCCAAGACAATAGGGCTTTATTCTCAAAGACAGCACATGTGTGCTCGAGGATCAAATCTGATGCATCTTCATTTTCGTGCAGGTGCAAGCCTCATTTAGCATGTTTGTTAATTTGGCAGACCTTGCTTTGCCATGCTGGGCGTTCCGGCGGACAATGTGCGTTTTCTTTTCCAAAAGGCGCACCTGACAATTTGGTGGCTGAAAGTGGGCAACATTTTAGACCACCTGAAAACAGGTCTAAGTTGTGGCACAGGTGGTGTAATGCAATTTTGGTGGATTTAATTGAGGTGGAGAGACACACATTCTGAGCTCCGCGAATATGTGTGGTGAATGTCATCGTATTTCATGGATTAATATGACAACAGTGTGCAACAACAACAACATTCTCACACAGTCACGAACGATCACGTTGGAAGTGGTCTCCGAGTGCCCACTCCACAAGGGTGATCTGTAAATTGCCTGGCCAACTTTACATCATCCACCAGTGGAGGTCTGCGTCCAGTTCCATAAAAGCTTCGATCTTTTGTCTGGAGTCCACTGAGTTTATTTCTGGTCAAAGGCTGTGCACCTCTCACGCAGTGATTTTAAAGGGAGCGAAAGGAGCCTTCCATTGGACGGGAAGATAATTGGCTGTGTTCATGCCCACAATCGTGCAAACGCCTGTTTCTAACTGTGCTTGTCTGAGAAATTACCAAAAGAAAGAAAACACTACGAGTGTGCAAAACACTACGAGTGTGCAAAACACTACAAGTGTGCAAAATTAGACCAAATGCTAGAATTGTACTGTGCGTGAAAATAGAGCCGTGGGAGTCTAAATCTTTATGGACCTCAAAGACCTAATATACCACAGAGTTATTTTCATGCAGAAATGGAGGTGATTTGTACCGCATCAAATTTGAAGTATAAATATTCCATCTACACAGCAAAAAAATGTGTTGACTTAAATGAAAATAAATATGGGTTAGCTGGTTAAAGATGTGGTCTATTGGCATTTGTATTGATCATTTGGAAATCTGTGTAAAGAGTATTTAAATGTATGTCTATTTTTGTAAGACATCTATTAAAGTATTTATTTCTGGCAGCAAGTTTATTTTTATTTGTTAATGGCTATATTACATCCATCAGTGCAGATCTTACTTGAACCCAGGTGATTGTACTTGTTGCCACGGTGCCTCTATTTGCTGCATCGTACTGTATCAATGAAAGTGTTTTAGCCATTCTCTAACTATATTTCACAAGTTGTCAATGAGTCAATCAGCCCAAAACAAAGAAAAACAAAAGCCACATCATCAATGAAAAATCCAATGTGATGAAAATCAATCAGTAAAGCTACATCATACAGTGCCCCACCAATTAACTTTAGACACAGACACACCCAGGTACATTTCCCATACCCTTATTTACCAATTTATTGAAAAGTAAAAGTACAGTCAGAGGGAGCACACTTGTGACTGCCTGCAGCTGTTCTAACTCCTAAAACACCCAAGGTTTTAATTACAAGTTTAAAATGCCTTACCTTAACAAGAATCCAACTCTGTGTTGAGGCCAAGGGTAAATTCACCCCAAGCAGCCTGCACAGCTACTGCACAGATACTCCTGTCTTTAAATGCTCATTGTTTCAATGTTTGCAAACATTGCCTCCAAGATGCGTGCGCAGCCAAACTTAATGTATGCATACGTCACATGAAACTGATCTATTGTTCTTCTTGTTCTCCTTCTTCTTCTTCTTGTCTCATTGGCAGATTACAGTTTTTTTTGGTGCATACCACCACCTACTGTACAGGAAGTGCAAAGTGTTTCCAAACACAGTACAGTATAGTCAATGGAAGCAACTGCTCATATTCAATTCAGCCCAGTGAACAAACCCACAAAAAATCTTGAATTAAAATAATTTCACCAAGATTTAACAGAAAACCACAATGATAAAGCTTTATACAAATACATATACATAAAATATTACACTCAAACAAAGATCGTAGATTTGTGTGGTCAAAGCAAAGTGATGTGACGTCAGAAGGTGAGGTACACCCTGAACTGGTTACCATTCAATCAGCATGTCCCTGTAGTATGACAAACAACATTGTCCTGAATGATTTCTTCATTCCTAAAGACACGTTTGTATTCACCAACCACTATCAAGTCAATCATGACTTGTGTGCGGCAGCCAAATTATCGTTAGACACTTTCAGAAGTTTATCAATAAGCTTCATGTTTCACCCTCTAGTGATTTTTGTGGTGACCCAGATGTTTTTCACCCTGAGTGTTTCTTGGCTTCATCGAGAGGTCTGAACAAGGAGCTCACAGAGAAGGTTCTAATTATTGGCATGGGGAAAAGGTGTTGTCTTGGTGATCGGTATGCACTTTTGGAGATGTTCGTCTTCCTCACAATATCGCTCCATCGACTCTGACTGCAAAGTGTTTCAGGGCAGCGGCTAGATCTTTGCACTGATTTTGGTCTGACGAGAAGCCACGTCTAAAATCACCATCTCCTCAAGGTTTTAGAGCTTGAAAAAAATAAAACATACATACACACGCACACACACACACACACACACACACACACACACACACACACACACACACACACACACACACACACACACACACACACACACACAATTTGTAATAAATCAATTTTTTTGAATGTGTCTTGATCACCCTTCTTTACAGAGGCAATAGCCTACCTTTTTTCCTATATAGAAAAAAAACATTTGGTGTATGCAATGTCTGTATGCTTTTGAACATGCAGTTTGTAACCCTTCTGTCTCCAAAGCAATATAGTTGGAAAGTCTTATTGTATATGTACTGTATGTTATCGTTCTTGACTGTATTATTGGATTCTTGAAATTTTTGTACGACATATTGTATGATTGAAAATATGAAGTACGGCATCAGAATAGTAGCCATTTCAAAATTCTAAAGCAATTCAAGTGTGGGGAGCCAGGGGGGCAATGTTGTTGTTTCAAAGAAGAAAGAACTCATAGGTGATTTTAGTAAACCATTAGCCCGGTTGATGACTGATGAGCATATCAACCTCACAGTACAAAGGTCGTGGGTTTGATTCGACTCTGGCCTTGCTGTGTGGAATTTGCATGTTCTTCATGTGCCTACGTGGGTTATCTCCAGGTGCTCTGGTTTCCTCCCACATTCCAAAAACATAAAGGGTAGGAAAATTGAATGCCCTAATTTGTCCCTATTGTGTTTGTGAGTGTGAATGGCTGTTTGTCCATGTGTGCCCTGCATTTGTCTGGCAACCAGTTCAGACTGCTAGCCTTATAAAATACCAAAATAGAGGACCAAAATGCAGACACTTTTTTGATTATAGCATACGACAGAATACACATTCTTTAGTAAAGATCCAAGCCTTGTATTCACTTCAAGGTGTTTATTGTTGACACTATTGTGGATAATAATAAAAAAAAATACTAATAATACAATGTACTGTAATAAAAAGCTGTTAGTGCTATACACACTGTTAGCCACAAGAGAACGCTTGAGTTTGGTCAAAGACCGAAACACAAGTACCTCCCTAAAAGATGACGCCTTTGCTCCTCCCCTTGGCTGCCCTTGCAGCTGTATAAATCTGATGTTCTGGGACGCATTACCCTGTCGAGAGCAAAAGCTGGAAAAATACAACCATCGCTTTTTTTCAGCATTATTGACAATGTACAGAATTTAGTACCTCATAGATTTGTGAGTTTCTTTTTTTCTGACAAGAGACAAAGTACATATTCTTAACACAAATTGTTCCGTGATAGAAGACACATTTTGTTAGTCAAGCACTCTTCACTCTTCCTCTCTGTTCGATGGTCTCTTGGTAGATTTCCACGATTCCTCCCAGTTCCGGTAATGATATTTGATCCCCCGAACAAACCTTCGCATCACTGTTTGCATTTTGATTTGTTCGTGCATTTAAACGACTTCAACGACACAACCTTGCACCACGTCGTCTTCTAATGCACTTATATCGTGTCCGTTTTCTATGTACCATGCAGTGTTTGTACTCCTCGTACATGGAAACTACGCCCACTAGCATGGAATCAGCACCCTGAGCAGATGCCACACAGAACCACATCAGCTGTACCAGGGTGGCCATGTGAGTGTGAGTTAGAACACACTCTCTATTGTTTGCCAGCACTAGTAGTCAACATTGAACACAGGTCATATCAGCCTGTAAAAATGAATTAATTGACTGTTTTTCAAATGAATGTGCTCATTTGCACTACGGATTATGTGATTCTTGGGGAAAATATTATATAATTGTACAGCAATCATCATTTCAAAGACGCAAGGTAACAGCACACACCTGCACCACATCCATGTTCTGGTGCAGTTCATAACGAGTATGTATCTCGTGGCATGCCCCAAAAAATATTTCATCAAAGTACATCAGCCTCACCAGCTGCTTATTAAATGTCTTCTTTTATGCAGATTGCTTTACACATGTTTTGCTTGTGGAATTTGGGTGTAACAAGTTTTGCTATCACCAGCCAATCTGAAGATGGAAAAAAAAGGTTCATGTCATCCAGGGCCAGTGAGGACAAACTTGAAATCTAATTTGTTAAAGAAATAGTTCCAATACTAATTACAATGGCCATCACCACTGATTCTGAAAGCAGGTTCAAGTGACATGGCAACACCTAAAGACTAAAATCTGATTGGACAAAAAACTGTAACATCCACATAAAAATATTGAAAACAGTGCAGCTAAGTGAAATACTCTAAAATGAAAAGAATAAACTGCTTAGAATAAAGGCATTCAGGATCACGAAACTTCTGAATTTCAGTTGTAAATGCAGGTCAGTGCTTGTGACAGTGCTATCACATAAGGTCTTACTGGCCTTGATTCCGTGCCACTCGGGGAAAAAAAAATGGTATGTTGAATTTACCAGTAATCAATTCTATTTTTTCATGTGGTTGCAAGAAATCGTTTGAATCCAGATATTGTAAATATTTTTTAAGTGATTCATTGTCTGCCACCACTTGACAAAGTAAAAATGAGTAAATTCAACACACCAGTTTTTTATTGCTGTAAGTGATATGTTGGTGCTATTGTTTGATTCCGCATAATCTAAATCACTCATGAGTGACACAAAAACAAAAAATACATACAGATGACCAGATGACAAAACTACATTGCACACATTCTCTCAGTTATTTGTCAATCTGCGAAATTACCCAACATACAGATAAGTCATTCCAATGTTGCAACTGCTTTCATTTTAAGGGAGTTGTTTCTTGTTTGGGTGTAGTCATCCAGTGTCTGTAAGACCCATCCTGTTCAGGGTTGCTGGGAGCTGGAACCTATCCCAGCTGATTTTGCGCCAAAGGAAGTCAGTCTATGTCCTGGATCGGTCTTCAGTTATACAAATGGCACAAAGAGAGACAGACAACCATTCACGCATTCTCACATTCACATCATCGCTGATTGGGAGCTGAAGCAACACTGTCTGAACAAAAGCCAGGCAAGTGAATAGTTGTCCATAATTGTAATTTAAGAGAATACATTTGAAAACTCCAGTTAAAAAAGTTAAAAGTTAGAGTTGAATTGAGTTGTCCGTGTCTCATTATTGCCTCTCATGTACGGCAATATTTTAAACATAGAAAAAACAGACACAATACGATGGCTAAAATTGAATTTCAGTTGTTTTACATCAGAATCAGTTTTAAAGCGCTATGATGTGTGATTACTTGTTCAGTACATTTATTGGGTGTTAATTTGTAAATGAAGTTGTAAATACATCCTCATTATTAAAGGTCACTCTTGCTGCAAATTGAATCAGGGGAAACACCCAGTACAACAAATTGATCTGTTTATATGTATCTTTTGAAAGTAATCCATACTTTTGGCTGATCTAATATAGTAATTATTGTCATTAAATGACATCAATTTCATCATTGTGATATTTCCTTTCCTCCTCATACTCACTGTTTCATCAATCAGGAATGTGGGTGTGTCGTCATGGTGTTACTTTCTTTCCAGAAACACCTTTCAAAGGAGACCCAGAGATTCAAAAAGCGTATCGTTTTCATTCATCTTTAATTCTTTTTGGGTTTATGAGTTAATTTAAAGTGACGATGAGCAGTTTGCATATCTGACTTGGTGTGTTGTGCCCACTCTGGCTTCTTGATATGAGCACTCATCCATAAATGGTGCAACGCTTCCTGGTAGATCCAGGTCGTGTGTCGCCACTGGGACCATTCCAGGGTTCGGAGACACTGTGGGATCTTCTGGGCAGGTGGATGGGTTGTTTCCCTCCCAGGCACCTTAGAATATATGATGCGAATTTGATTGATGTTGATTCAGATGAGCAGAAAACACAGACGGAAAAAGTAATGATGGTGGTTTGAATGGAGGTTGGAGAGCAACAATGTATCCTGAGAGTCTTTCATTGAATTATAAGGTCTAACGGGAACAGCGTTCATGTGAAAACACACCTTGGCTCACCCGTAAACTGAAACCACATACTGTTTTTGCATTTATTACACATTTCACTTGGTATGTTAAATCTATGTTAAATATGGCATGTTTATTTCAATTGGGGATGGGCAGTACGTGGGGTATACCCTAAATTGTTTGCCAGCCAATCGCAGGGCACACACACAGACGAACAACCATCCGCGCTCACACTCACACCTGTGGACAATTGAGAGTGTTCAATCAGCCTGCCATGCATGTTTTTGGAATGTGGGAGGAAACCGGAGTACTCAGAGAAAACCGACGCAAGCATGGGGAGAACATGCAAACTCCACACAGGAAGGCCGGAGCCGGGATCAAACCCATGACCTTTACACTGTGAGGTCAACACGCTAACCATTGGACCACCGGGCCGCACTACAGAGTGAGTGCGTAGAATATATATTTTTTGCCGATTTTCAATGATATGCAGGAAAAACATAGAGCCTCATTAATATTAACATTTTAGGTGAGATGATTTTTGTGGAAAAAAAATGCAAATTAGTTTCTCATTCAACAGTCTTGTGCCATCCTTGAATTGTAATTTATTTGCAGGGAAAAAAAATACAGTACTGTATATGGTTATTTAGTTGTTTGCTTCAAATGCTTTTGTTTAGGTTCATATATGCATTGAAAAATATTATTTTACAAAAAAGGAGTGTCCCAAAACTTCAGAGAAGCTTCTGAAAATGCTGAGGATTTTATTATGGTGTACAAGTGAATTTCCATCATACAACGATATATTATGTTTGTACTCACATGCTTCTGGTTTGTTGGTAGTTTTATACTCACATTTCTTGCCTGCGGGGCCCACATAGTGATGTTGCCCTACTTTCTTTCTCAGAAAGGTTAATGTGAAGGACCCAGGATCAGCTCCAGAAGAGTTTGCATACATTTTGAAAGCAAACGAACAGTAACTCAAGCAACTGAGTTCGAATAAAATATACTGTACATACAACTATTTTTGTTCTAACAGTTTGATTGTACATCTACAGTTTTCATTGTTAGATTTGTTGTACTGTAGGCTTAATGTACTTGCAATGCCACAATGATAGCCATCAACATCACTCAAAAGCGAACAGTCCTCTGCCAAATTATTCATAAAATGTCAATCGTTAATCAGCATTAATTCTGAATAGTCAAACTGTCAATATCATACAATGCAAGATCAGCGTAATATTTCTCTTCCTTTCTTAGTAATTGAAAGCACATTTCTGCTATCACTGCTATCGGTGTGCTAGACAGAAACCTCCATTGCCAGTCCTGTGGAAGTTTAACTCAAATCTCAAATGCGACTCAGAATGCTATTATCGTTGGAAATAAATCTCCTCAAAAACGCTTATGAATGAATCTGAATCAGCATGCAGTTTCATAATGAAATGATTACCTGTTCGCCAACCAGATCTGAGAAGTTCCTTTCTGTGCTTCATTTTGGGAACCTGTGTCCTGGCCGTGAGAACAAGCAAGATTTGATCCAGTTCCATGAGCGGGGAACCAAACTCTCCACTGTCTTTAAATATTAAACCTCCACAGATGAAGTTTCATCTGTAGTAGCCTAAACCACGCAAAGTGTGCTGGTAAAAGGACGCCCGAATAGTCCTCAGGTTACCCGTTAGTAAGGTAGCAATGCCATCTCAAGCACTGTTGTTATATATAAAACTAATACTACATAATAAAACATAAATTTCAGTTTCAATTTAAATCCAGTTAAGTATGAATGCTCCTGATGAGTTCAGTTTGTAACATCACATGGGTCTTTCTGTTTTAATAAAGGTACGGCTTTTTTTTTCGCAATCCAGTAAAACTCTGATTATCCTTTGAGAAGAGTGGGTGATTTGTAGAGAAATATCATTTTTATTAGTTGGGGAAATTACCCAATGATTTCTTTTCCTTTGCATATAAAGGTGTGTGATGTTGTCAGTCAACATGATGATGCTGGAAGGACACAGTCACCAGAATGTGTTTATCACAGTCAGCAATGATGAGTTCATCTAGTTTGTTGCGACATCATGCCTCAAGGGAGCATCAACTCCTGAATGGCTTGCGATGACAACGTGCCGCACCTGGAGACAATTCATTACTACATGCCAACGTTTGTGGGTCTTTGTGCTGATATTGCTGGATATACTCTCAGTACACAGCTGGGGTATATCAAATTATTTAATGTTGTGTTTTACAGAACCCATAATTGCAGAAATAATATGGTATTTATATGAAAAAAAGACTGACTCAACATAACCTAAGCAATAACGTTTACAATATTTATTTACGAGAAACACAATACACTTCATGAGCTTGAGTATATAACATAGCAAGATACAATTCTACGATGCATGAAAAAGTTTTTTTTTTTTTTTTTTTAAAGACAATAGTGTTATATTGTTGCGTGGATTTAGGGGACCCAAAAAGCAAGGAGGCAGGAGGAGCAGGGTGGGCTGAACAAAATGTATTAACAAAAACACTTGCAAGAGTACACTGCAAAATCTAAATGAAAAACACAAACAAAATCCTGAAAACCACAAGGACCCAGAGTAACAAACAAACAAAAACATATGACAGGAGCAGAAACATCACAGGAGCTCACAGACACACAATGATCCAACAAAGACTGTCAGAACCGTCCGTCCATCCATCCATTTCCCGAACCGCTCGATCCTCACTAGGGTCGCGGGGGTGCTGGAGCCTATCCCAGCTGTCTTCGAGCAGTAGGCGGGGGACACCCTGAATCGGTTGCCAGCCAATCGCAGGGCACACAGAGACGAACAACCATCCACGCTCACATTCACACCTAGGGACAATTTAGAGCGTTCAATCAGCCTGCCATGCATGTTTTTGGAATGTGGGAGGAAACCGGAGTACTGTCAGAACCCAGGGAACTAAATACAAGCAAAGAGACGAGATGACAAGAAACACCTAGACAAGACTCAAAGTGTTGAGGGAGCTGACTGGAAAACACAAGGGACCCGCATGACGAGAACAGGTGAAGACCAAAATGACACGAGGGAACAAAACCAAATGTAATATAAACAAAAACATAACAAATCACACTTTTTTGTGTTTTGATTGATACTTTTATGGATTCAGTGTGTTTAGTTAAATGAAAAGGGAAACATTAAAGACCAACATTATATATACAATAAATGTAGGGTAACAATTTGCAGCCACTTTAACTGGGTAAATTTGAATAATACATTTTGGGCAATTAGTATACCTTAATTTGAAAAGCTATGAAATACTTACAGAAATTTAGTAAAGTTTACCTCACTTTTATTACATTCCACAACTGAAATATTCCTTAAAATTGAGGTAAACATGCTCATTATTTTTAATTGTAAAACTCTACCAATTGCTTCTCAAAATTAAATATCCATCCGTTATCGGAACCACTTTATCCTCACGAGGGGCGCGGCTGTGCTGGAGCCTTTCCCAGCTGACTGAGCAGTAAATTAGGTACACCCTGAACTGGTTGCCAGCCAATCGCAGGGCATACATTGACAAACAACCATACACACTCACAACAACACCTAAGGACAATTTAAAGTGGCTATTTAAGGCTACGGGCAGGGTCTTTGAGGCACTTAGCCCATCACACATGCCTACTAGTTCAGCCTAGTAGTAGTTGACCTGGTGCAGCACAGTAGTTTCCCAGTAATAGTGGCATTAACAGAACAAAAATGGCACAACTATTCATTCATTCATTTTCCGATCTGCTTTATCCTCACAAGGGTCGCGGGGGGTGCTGGAGCCTATCCCAGCCGTCTTCAGGCAGGGGGAAACCCTGAACCAGCTGCCAGCCAATCGCAGGGCACACAGAGACGAACAACGATCGACGCTCACACTCACACCTAGGGACAATTTTGAGTGTTCAATCAGCCTGCCATGGATGTTTTTGGAATGTGGGATGAAACCGGAGTACCCGGAGAAAAGCCACACAGGCCCTGGGAGAACATGCAAACTCCACACAGGGAGGGATTGAACCCAAGACCTCTGCACTGTGAGGTTGACGCGCTAACCACTGGTCCACCAGGTCACCCATGGCACAACTAATGTTCTAGCAAGACAGTTTCTACTAGTGCCCTGAAATGTATGTGAGGATAAAGAGTGTATAAGCGCTACACAGAGCTAGAATGACATGCATCAAGGATGTCGGCTAACATTCAAATTACTTTTCAGACTATGCCACTTGAGTTTTTAGAAGGAAAATATCAGCACATTTATTTTGTTGTATTATCAGTACCTGAATAGAAAGAGTGCAGTGAATAAACGTATAAACGGTATAAGGAGGAGCAACAACTTGGCTACCATTAAAAAGAAAAAAAACTCGCTACCATTACATTTGAGTGTGCCTTTATTATATTTATATATTTGTTTATCTATTTCTTGATTTACTATTTTTTTATACTGTTTATATTCCACCAAATGACGTCTTCCCCTTTTTTCCACGTACACTGAAGCTCAGGATGGGAGGCAAGGCGGGGTTAAAAGTCTCAAGGGAGGGTGGGGGTGAGTATGGGCCGGGCTCGGTTCTAGGTGGAGTTTCTCGCGAGTATAAATGAACTCCCTCTGCTTGTCAACCGCCCCTGCAAAACTCACACCCACATAAACGACTCTACAGCCACACGGTAAGTCTTGTTGCTTAAGTAAACAATCTCAAGAATGCTGTCTTGCTTCTCCCTGCGACATTTAAATGCACGAAAGCTCTCGGCTTTGCTTTGCTGGATTAAACTCATTCTATCCTCGCTTCTAAGTATCATTGGCGTGGGTGTGGCCGGAAATGCATATATATACCGCTAGACATACATAAGCAACAGTAAGTGGTCGTGATTACGCAGACGAATGACCATATATAAATGCACGACGTGCCTGACACATACACGCAGCCCACGACATACATCCGCGTCAGTGTAAACGTGGGTGTGGCCGGGCAGCCTCCACATACTGTAATTACCATCATGGAAAACCACTGTGCACCAGATGTAAATGATCATTGTTAATACATAGGAAGGCAGTCTAATTGTAATTGCAATATTGCCTCTTCATGTAATTTCCCGACTGCTGTTTTCCTTTTTGTTCCCCAAATCTATTTCTCTATCTCTTCTGTGCCCTCATCCGATAGTGTCCTGCAGCCAGCCCCACCATGTCTTTCATCAAAGAGTTCATGATGCAGACAGTCTATCTGGGCATGCCCGATGAGTCAGTAAGTCACTGCGGTTCTCTTCCAGTTGCTAAGGCCAACACCACTATGTTTGTTCCCTTTTTTTTCTCTTCCTGTGGTATGCTCGGGTGGAAAGTTTTCCTGGCAGGGTTCAGAGAAAAGGAAAAAGGAGGGAACATAAAAAGATAGTGGGGAAAAGAATGAATGAGTGTTCATGTTTTAAAGTTTAGCTACAGAAGAGAGGGGTGGGGCAGAGAAATGACGCAGTCTGCACGATCTCATAAGACAAAAGGGACGATGGCGGATGGACATTCTTTTCACTCCTCAAAACTCAGTAAAAAGAGCAATATGGAAGCATATCTGTCTTGTGAGTGTGTGACTCAGCGGAACAGGAATTTGAGCCCCTCCCAATCTAAGGTCTTGAAACAGTAAAATGCTTCTCACCATTCCCCTGCTTGAGGGTTGCACAAGGTTATTCGGCATCATTGTCTTGCGTGATGCTCTTGTTCTGTACAAGGATGTTCACTATGTTAAAAGGCTTATTTGTGGCTTTATTTGCATGAAGCTGAAGTGCTAGGGATTCACACAACACCTGTGGAGTAAGCATAACATCTGCTACTGTATTTTTCATTGTTATTGACTAAATTAAAGTAAAAGCAGACAACTTGACACAATACAGAAAATGTAACCACATGCACACCACTGGATGATAGTCAATATTTACCAAACACTACTAGTAAACACTAATCTGTGTTGGATCTCAGGTATTAAAGAACGAGGGGACAGTGAAGGCAGCAGCAAACTTCAGCGCCAGTGGCGACGCAGCTGTCTTGGACCAGGCCATCAAGGCTAAAGGTGATCTCTAAATTCAGAGGGGCTCTGTGGATGGCTTGTGCCAACTTCTCCCGTCATAGAATTGTGACATCTTGGAAAAACTGGGGCTGTTTTTTTGTTTCTATAACTCTGCACCACCTGCTGGTAGGCATTCACAAGTGTCATGACCACACAAAAGCTGGAGAAATGACATCATTCCAGATATCAGTGACCTTTTGGTCAACAGTTTAAATGGATGTGATACAATCTGGATTCCACTCGGTTGCATTGTAGCCTAAATTATGGCTCTATTTCACATTATGTATTTTGTGCAGGTGTGGATGAGAATACCATCATTGAAATACTGGTGAAGAGGAGCAATGAGCAGAGGCAGCAGATTAAAGAATCTTACCAACAATCCAGCGGGAAGGTAGGAAAGGGTGCCAACTCATGGAATTGTAGAGTATCCAAAAGTTGTACTCAAACAAGAGTACTTTAGAATAATACTCAAGAAACAAACATTTTTAGGCAGATACAGTACAACTGACAACGCATGACATACAATTGCTGTTCTTTTTCCTAATGTGGAAGGTACACCTAAATTGCATGTAAGGCCAGAGAGGGTGTGCCTCCCCTGAGTGTGAGTCTCATACTGTTGTTCTTTCCCTCGTCTCTGCAATGCTTCACATAGAGTCACTTTGAAGTCTTCCCTTCTGTGTTTGGCCGCAAATACTGTGTGCAGTCATGTGGCTGCCTGGCGCAATTTGATTGGTGAAATGGAGTTGAGCGTCATTAGCGGTTATGTTGAATGGGCTAAAGAGAGTCATGTGACGGCGCCTGAGGCAGAAGTCTAACTGACAAACTGAAGAAAATAAAAGATTGCGCAAGCAATAATAGATATTAACAAAAGTAACAAGCGGGATGTTGCTCACTTTAATGATTTAAAAGTAGAGTTTCTGCAGCTACAAAAATATTTCAGTAAAAGTAATAAACATGGTGCATTTTCACCACTCCTATCCATAAAGTTACTTCAGTAACTTTAGCATGTTACTCAACCCCTTTGCTCATGTAAAGTACACACAGAGCCACTTTCAACATTTTCCGGTTGTACTGTTCCCTTGAAGCCTCTGGAGGCAGCACTGAAGAAGGCGTTGAAGGGAGATTTGGAGGATGTGGTCATGGCTCTGCTGAAAACACCGGCCCAGTATGATGCCCAGCAGCTGAAACTCGCCATGAAGGTAAGATAACAAAACCTTTATTTGTCTCACAATGGAGAAATTCCCAATGTGCACATGTGCACTCATTGCCCCACACACTTCCCTTTCTCTCATGCTCATCAGCAAAGAGGAAACTGCTGTTTTTGCACTTTGGAGGTCAACACTGATTTAATTCCATAGCTCAAAGTCATTTGTTGAAGCTCTCCGCCCACATCCGTGTATTCTTGTTAGCTTTTCCCATTGGGCTAATAAAAGGAGTTGTGAACGGCTGCTCATGGAATAGTACCGAATTAACCCTTTTGAATTTGACTCCCTGTCTTAGGGTCTTGGAACAGATGAGGACACCCTTATTGAGATTTTGGCCTCTCGAACCAATACAGAGATTCTGGATATAAAGAAGGCCTACAAGGAAGGTGTGTGCAGCCAATTGTCAAGCAGAAATCTTAAATTCCCTTCAGAATGTTCTGTGCAAAATTATTAGGTTTCCAAATGTTTGTGGTTTCACAGAAATTAGCTTTTTGACATTCCTACTAAACCATGAATGTAAATAGTCGGACAAATACAATTAGCAGGACCGTGCAGAAACTCCAAAATTGATTTCCATCAAACTTTTTTTTGAGAGGAGGTGCATGGGCCAAGGATTATTATTTGGATGTAGGTATACACCGTGAAATAGGCCGAATCATTTTTATAGAGTCACTATTCTTTTTAATCTCTGATTGAGTTGCATCTTAAACATTTTAGGGCACAATTGCCTACCCCGGTCACTAGAGTAAATATTCAGAAGGCATCAAAATCTATTCACTCGGGGTACATGAGGCTCTCACCAGTGAGTAATTTATGTTGTCATCAAATAAAATTAGATTTTGACCGTTTGCAGTACAATTAATGCACTACTCTGAGTTAAAAAACAAATTCAAAAAAATAGTACAAACAACCTACATCAATCAGAGTTAAAATGATAAATTCAAAACATTAAATATAATGATAAATCAGAACTAAGTTGATAAATAGAGAAAGGTATATAAATATCCGTTATGAATTTAAGAGAAAATTGACACAAGAGTGTCAGGGTGTGGAAGTATATAATCCCGATACAAACCAAAAGTTGTAAAAATATCACGGTTAAGGGTAAAGTATGAGCCTTAATGGAGACTTCTTTCTTCTTACTTTTTTCTTTTCTGATTGATATAAAAATGATTTATTAGATACAATCACATAACGGGGTAGGACTAGATAAGTTTTTTACTTCTTCCTACTCCCTTGAACATAATAACTGTGTTGAATGAAGATTGATTTCTTTCTTTTTACTTTTTTTATCTACCTTATTTTCTGTCAAATTATTACTGTATATATGTTTTATGTTCAATAAACAAACAAACAAACAAACATTTACTCAAAATATGTTTCTGTCTTTCAATTCCACATACATTATTACAATTTAGACTGGGTCCAAATGTAGTCTTTTTCAGATCAAATTTTCCTCAATTAGAGTAAGATGTACTGCAGGATGGTAATCAAGGTTCTTCGGAGCTTGCTGATGAGTTGACCATTTGACAGCGGCCCTCGAGTACATGCCCGCTTTAGAAAGGAGGAAAGACAAGCAAACACAAATTACAGTGCCCCACATTTTCTTTTTCACTTTGCTGTTGCTCTGGTGACATTTAGTTGTATACAATGCGGTCATGATCTCATTGTTAAAACTTAGAAACTCAAGATGTTGCACTGTAATATATGTTAAAAGGTAGAAACATAAGACGTACACCAAATAAGTCATGTTTGAAATGTTTTTGTTATGACTGTTAAGATTACAAAAAGGACCTGGAGGAAGACATCAGATCCGACACCAGCGGAGACTTCAGAAATGCACTCTTTTCACTCTGCAAGGTACAGCATGTGCCCTCACTCTTTATTTTGTTACAGGATGTTTGAGGCGGATTTTGTTCACCCTTTCTTTCACAGCTGCAGAATAGTCTTAGGTTAAGGCAACATACCACTCCCCCATTGTAGCTGCCACAACGCCAGGGGATCTTAAAATAAATCCCCCACATGCAAATATTTACACAACATTCACGATGATGAATTTAAACTATGTTGTTGTATATATTGGTGGAAAGTATATACAGTGTATTTCTCCCACAGGCCAACCGCACGGAGGGAGTGTGTGAACAGCTGATTGACAGCGATGCCAGGTCTCTGTATGAAGCTGGAGAGGGGAAGAAAGGCAAAGACTGCTCCGTTTTCGTTGAAATCCTTACTGTCAGGAGCGCCCCTCATCTCCGTGAAGGTCAGCTCGCTCGCTGCCTTCCTTTGTAGTGTCTGTTCTCTTAGAGCGGGTCTTACATGAGTCCTTTCTCTTATTTTTCAGTGTTTCAGAGGTACTCAAAGTACAGCAAAGTGGATGTGGCTAAAGCAATTGACCTGGAGATGAAGGGTGATATTGAGAATTGTCTCACAGCATTAGGTGAGGGCACAACTGTCTGCTTAAGCATCATTACCATGAATATACATTGGTCATAAATGTGAAGTATATCTGGTTCATTTGAATCATTCTAGTCAAGTGTGCTGGGAGCAGGCCTGCTTTCTTTGCTGAGAAGCTCTACTTGTCCATGAAGGTGTTGTATGCACAGAATGCTACCACATTTAGGAATCTGCACCATCTTCTCAGGGTCTTCACTCTTGACTGTTCTCTTTCAGGGATCCGGAACCCGCAAAAACATCCTTACCCGTATCATGGTGAGCCGTGCTGAAAAAGATTTGAAATTAATCAAGGCTGAGTACAAGAAGAAATACGGCAAAACACTCTACCAGGACATTTTGGTGAGAAACAGACAGTTCTACATGTCACCATCTACACTTGGTTTCTAAATTGCTCAGGACAGTACAAGAGTTCCAATAATCAAACACTGGTTTCTTTTTCCAGGATGATACTAAAGGAGACTATGAGAAGATTCTGCTAGCTCTCTGCGGTAGCGAGAACTGATTTCTCATCTCCTGACTACGAGCTCTCAGACAGCTGACAAGGCCAATTTAACTGAAGGCTCGACTCCCAAGTTCAGCTCTGTAAAATAACCTGCTGTCATGACATTTTTAAAAAAAAAAACACCAATGAGAAAAGACTTATTCCAAATCAGCATTGCCTCAGCAGATACAATCTGATCCTTTTAAGAAATCAATTCTCGACCCAAAATGCTCTTATCTGACCATGGATTTGAGTTAGCCAAAAGACATGTTGTCTGGACAGGTAGACTGGTTTAACATAGGTGCTTGAAAGGAGAGTTAGTTATTGCAACACTGCAACCAAAATAATCCTCCTCATGTGACAATTTTACTGTATACCTGTGCAATTGAAGGAGCTTCTGCAAATAAAAGCATTTTTTTTCTGTGTGACCCGCCTTTCTTTCAAACGTCACAACTTTGGTTTATGAATCTGGAGGAGATACAACACATTTTCAGACACAAATCAACCATGTATAATGAAGGACAATATCGACACAAATTATACATTTAAGAAAAATGTAAATTGTGTTTACATGGCACCTTGAAAAGCTTGTTTACAAAGTGATTTGACTGACAGAATAGTGTACATAAAATACAATCAGTGTCTCATGCTCTTGGAGTATATCTGGACGTGGGGTGGGGGTGGAGGGGACGCAAAAACAAAAAAGGAACTGCTGAAACCCACCAGACAAAAAATGAGACCAGAGGCCTGATCAGGAAGGATAAATATAGCGGAATACATTTGATAAATACGTACACATTTTAAGCCACAAGAAAATGAAATATTTGAAAACAAAATCGTTATCTTAATATAATGAAAAATAACTAAAGGGGGAAAGATGACATGTAAAAGCAAGTTTCTAAATGTTATTTTTAAAGAGTTAAGATATCACATTTATCTGGTAGGGTCTGAATTCGAGCTGTAAGCCTGGGGAAGCAAGTTTTAATATTTCAGAATATTTTTATACTGCATACCTTTTGATAAGTACCATGGTTGCCAAGTTTGATACACTTGTACCATCTTTTGGTATCAGCAGTTGAGGGACTTTTACTTCCTTACCTGGCAACCTCGTCTCGCGCCAATGTAAACATTACAAGCAGAGAGCGAGTGAAACCGTGAGCTAGCGCTGGCTAGCCTAACCAACTTTTATGTTGTCACTTGTGCTAAGATTGATCTGCTCTCAGATACGTAACAAGCTAACCAACAGAAACGTCCAAAAGAGTTTACAAAGGTGATGTGTGTATTTTAAATCCATTCGCTTGGCTGAAGGAGCATGCCAGAATGCTAGCTAAATGCAACTGTGGAAATGTCACAGAAGGTTCTAACGCGTTAGTACGCAATTAAAACGAACACAAATGTTAAGATGGAGAAAACCTGCTTCGAATGAAACAATATAACATGGCATCGATATTTCACGCCCTGCTATGCACGCATGGATTGTGTGGCTAACGTTAGCGATAGTTCTGATGACCAGGGCTGGTACACTAAAGAAAGATTGACTTCGATGTGCGACTATTGTCAGGACTGCAGCATGGTTCAATGAAAATGTTAGCGTCATTAACCATGAATGTCATACGACTTTTACCATTCCAGGTCATTTGAGTCGATCTTTCCTCCTGCCCCGACGGAGCCTAAACGATGACAACAACCTGACCAATGGACCACTGCACGTTTGGAGCAAGATCATGAATGACAAACTAGTCTTCTTGGGCCTGCTGTACTTTGTCCAGGGCATCCCATATGGTCTCCAGTCTTCTCTGCTTCCAGTCTACCTGCGTGGAGCTGGCCACTCCCTGACACGCATAGGCTTCACCAAGGTCCTTTATTTCCCATGGGTTCTCAAGGTGCTTTGGGCCCCTTTGGTGGACAGGATTGGCACCAAGCGGCGTTGGCTGGTGGCAACAGTCTCTGGACTGGCACTGACATGTCTCGCCAGTTCAGCTCTCGCTCCGGAGATGCACATCTGGGGAGTAGCTGGAACCCTGCTAGCCATGAATACGCTGGCCTCTGTTCAAGATATTGCAGTGGATGGAGCTGCAGTGGGGCTTTTGAAAGGTCGTGGGGAGCTTGGGCTTGGTAACACAGCCCAGGTTGTGGGCTATAAAGCCGGATCGGTGTTCGCTGGAGGCGGTCTGCTGGCTGTGATTGATGTGGCCGGGTGGAGCTGGATGTTTATGCTGCTTACGTTCGTGTACGCAGGTGTGGCCCTGTTTGTGTGGGGGGCTACTGTTTTGGATGAGGAGCCTATGAGGGGCCAACAGGCTGATTGTAGTAAAAGAGCAGGACATGGAGCTGATGCTTTGATGCCATGGAGGGTGTGGAGGAAGCTGCTGGCTGTCCCTGGCACGGCTTGGACCGTCCTCTACGTTCTCACATACAAACTGGGTGAGTCTGATGTATAAACAAGCACATTTGCACTTATACTGTAGCTCTTAGGTGTCAAAGTCAAGGCTCAGGGTTCAGCTATGGTCCACCACATCGTATGTGACCTGCTAAACAAATCATTGCATGTCTTGTTTCTTCTTAAAATCTGGACTAAAATCACACATTTCCTTCACTTCTAGATGATGAACATTGGACTCTTGCAATCATTTATTTTGTTCCCAATCCCCCTTTTAAAGTAAATTGAACAATACATTGCTGTCTGTAGTTTTTGAATTTGAATCTAAACATACAATCCATCATACTGAGAGGTGTTTCTAACTGTACCATGAAATGCTAAATATTAGAAACTGCTCTGTACTCTGATTATGTTTACATGGGCAAGTACATCTTTGACAGTATCAGTGTAGCAATTTGCATGTGACTACCAAAAGATCATAGAAATGACAACAAAATCCAATTTATTAGCTAACACTTTTTTAAATTCCACAGTAGTATAGTATAGTGGTCTATTTGTCCCATATTGGTCTTTTTTATGGTTTCGGTCGGTATGTAGGGTTCAAATCTACCGCTAGATGTCGCTGTGGAATTGCCTATTTAACGTGACTGTAGGTAAATCACAGCAGATATTTCTTGAATAATGGTTTACAAGAACGCGCCACACTGGTCAAGAGTTTGCTTTGAGATTATATGTTTAAACCAGGAGACTGTTTTCTCAAGGTAAACCAATAATGCATTGAGTAATGTGTAAGTACTTGCGGGTTTTTACCAACAACATAGTTCTGGGGGGAACAAAAATAAAAAGTAGTTTATGATCATTTCAGTGAGTGTGTGTGGGTGAAATAGTACAAGTTTGGAAGCAGAGGGGGATTATGGGAGGATTACAGCGTCTTTGTTTTACGGCGTTGGTAAATTGAAAGGGAAGAGCGCTTCATTCTGATCTATGTTTCCATGTGGGTGGTGGAAATGCAATTGTGTGTGCCCATTTGCATAACATTCACTTATACATATGTGAAAATGCATAGGCCTTTTGTTTTGAAGTCATATGTGTGTTTTTGAGAGAGTGTTCCATAATCGGATGAGCCCCAACAGACGACACTACTAGACAGAATATGAAGGCTGGCTGGAGCCCCTAATCTGTCTAGGGAGCAACCCCCCACCCCACAGCACTCTCTCTCACTTTGTCTCATGAGGCCAAGAGTGAAATCAGCCGCTTCTAATTTAGGTGTTTTCATCATTACTACTTTGCACTGCTGATTTATTGACATCCATATCACTTGTTTGCATTTCCTGTAACAGAGCCCAAAATAATTTCTCACCTATACATGTAAAAGCAATACTTTGTAATGGTTTAGGCCTCAGTGTTCTGATGTAATTTCCAATCAGAGACTGTTTTGTTTTTGTTGAAGCGGTGTGGGCGTATGTTTGTGTGAGACCGGTGATCTCCCAGTCTGGACCCACTCCCCTCACACTTCCAATCGTCTTTGTTGAGACACAAATATGAGACGATAGCCCTTTTTCATCTCTGCCTAATGAACTCTTGAGTTTGATTGCATTGAATGCTGCTCTCCTCTGAAGTGGAACCTCTTGGTCACCAATAACTATAGCCATGATGTGCTCATGTTGGCATTAGTGTGACCTTACAGAGATGCAGAGGGACAGTGCAAAGAAGAGGGCACGAAACAACCAGGAAAACACAAAAAGCATATATAAGATGATCTTCTTGTGATCTGACAACCTCGAATGTGAACTATAGTAACACCACATCCTGGGGGGTTTGATTTAACTTTTTTTTTTTTTTTTTTTTTACTTGACAGTTTAATACTTGGTGTTGGCCAATGTGCCAAAATGTATCCTACAAAACCCTAATGTGAATGTTGTTGCAAGTCTATGTGCTTGCTTAAGGTTCATTACTTTTTCAACATCAGTTGTTAGCAAATCAGTCTCTCTGAGTTGTCCAGGAGTTGTCAAGTGGACTGATTTAGCAAAAACAAAGAATGTCCGAGAAAGAAAAGGTTTATAGCTGGTACGAACGCAAACTAATTCCAGAGGGTGACGTTGACAAAAACTACAGCGCAACGAGTGAACCTGCTGCTCAACATGCATTCACGACAGTCTGTATGCTCATGTTCATTGAAAACTAACCATTGTCCGAACATACGAGTGATATGATGGGCCCTTGATAATCATCTTTCTCCAATGTATTGCTTATCAATTAAAAATGTGAAAATGCACCTTGCAGTTTTATTATCCACAAATGTTACAATTTCTGATATTGTACTAAATTCGCAATTTTACGTGTATTATCCTGGCTTCCTCTCTCAACCCCAAACCATGTATGATGGGTTAACTGAAGACTCTTAAAAGGTGAATGTGCCCCTTTCATTGTGTATACTGCCCCTCGCTCAAAGCCAGCTGAGGTGGGCTCAAGCTTTCACATTGTGACACTAATGTGGAGGAGCATCAGAAAAAATGCCCCCCCCCCAAAGGTAAATTCAGAATGTAGTATAGTAATGTATAGTCAGAATGTAGAATGCAAATCTTCCCAGCATTGACATCGAATCTGTATTACCGTCCAGGCTGGACTGTTTCCACAGATATGCATTAGTCGAGCACGGTTGTGGGGGAGGAGAGGAATTTATGGCGACAGGAGGATATTTTCCAGAGGGGAAAAGGACTTGCAGGGATGGGAGACTGATGGAAGGGATGAATTAATGAACAAGCACCACATGGTGCCCTGAGAGGGACAGAAAGAACACTATGAGCATAGAAATAAACACATTTGGAAATGTGGAAACATACTGTGTTGGTGCATGTCATCCTTACTTCCGTGACCAAATTGTGAAGAATAAAAATTGGTTGATCTTAGTGACACAAGAAAAGTACAATGAATGCTTGTGTGGCTTAAACAGTACCTTGTTCTTCGAGGCCTGCCCCTGCATGTCCCCCCCCCTGCAATTAAAATATACCAGGTTCGGCCTCCCTGTGTGGAGTTTGCATGATCTCCCCAGGCCTGCGTGGTTTTTCTTCGGATACTCCGATTTTCTCCCACATTCCAAAAAACATACATGGCAGGCTGATTGAACTCTCTAAATTGTCCACAGGTGTGAGTGTGAGCATGGATTGTTTGTCTCTGTGCCCTGCGATTGGCGGGCAACCGGTTTAGGGTGTCCCCCGCCTATTGCCTGAAGTCAGCTGAGATAGGCTCCAGGACTCCCCGCGACCCTTGTGAGGATAAGGGGATAGGAAAATGGATGGATGGAATAAAAATTTAAAGCTGTCACTTGCATCTATATTTACGCAATATCTTGTATCTGCGTTTTGTGCTTAGGTAACTTTATACAGTATTATTTTATAGTCTATATTGTTATTATTTCATTTTTGCAGTATCCTTTAATATCTGATGTTGACTGAAGTTTTTTGGGGGGATATATTACTCAGTTCTACTAGTTGAAACAATTCATATCACTTCATTTTTCCATGCCTTTGATAACAATAAACGCATACACTTTCACCATCGTGATGCACAGACACATTTGATCCGGGCGGAAGGTGGTCTCCTATTGCACATATTCAAGATCTGCAATCTGACCGGCCAACATTATACCGTTCGCCCGTGGAGGTCTGTTTGCAGTTCCTTACAAATGTATTTTCCGTGCCTTAATTTGCCGCAGGACTCAAGCACATCAGTGTCTTCTTCCACCATATCGAGGACGATCATCATGCTTCTCATGCGCAACATATAAAAGGAATGCCACTTTGATTGGCGGGTAATAAGTCAGCTGTGTTCACGCTCAGTGCAATACACCCCTTTTTAAAATGTGCCACGCTGCACCAGCTCGCACAGGCAGGTCTGCCAGAATACGAAAACTTTAGTCTTGCCCGCCAAAGTTAAAAATACAGTTCAAAACAAAAAGACCTGGCTCAAACTAAATACATCAGTTCTACTACTTACTGTATCGACCAAGCATTGACATTGACATTGAATTTATTTTAGGGGTCTTCTGTTCAGGGTTTGATGCTGCTTATTCTGATCCTGATTACCCCCCCCCCCCCCCCCCCGAGTAAGATCGGATGATACCGATGCAAGTACTTGAAATGTTGGAGTACCCATAGAAAATGCGCACAAGCACAGAGAGAGAACATGCAAGCGCCACAGAGGAAGCCCCAAATTGAGATTCTAAACTGTGAAGTAGACAAATTAACCGTTATGTTATGTCAAAGTGCTTCCCTCATTTAATATTCAATATTCATATTAAAAAAAACAAAAACGTATAAATAGATCTTAATACCCCCCACCATATGATGGTGTCACACTTGTCTGAAAAATGAGGGTTCCCTTTAAAGGTGATTCTGTAATAAATATGTAATACATAATACACATGGAATACATGCGCTTGGATAATAATTTCGTTTATGACAACACCAATCGAACTAATCAGCGCACAACAAGCGCACCCCCCCTCCTGTGTGCACCATTTATGTGTTATAAAACTGTTCTTCTGGTTTGGTGTGTGATGAAATGAGTATTGACTTCGTGCTCTCAAAATAATCTGCAGGGGGCATACAGGGGGTCAATAAAATGAAATATGCTCTCAAATTGTGTCTATTAGTTGAGCAAGTACACCAGGCAGGGATGTTTCTTGGTTAAATGTCATTTTCAACTGTTACAGGGTTGAAGGATGCCCTGACATGAAGGGCCCTATTTTGGCAACTTTACACCCATGTGAAATCACGGGCACAACTTCATTTTGGACAAAAATTAGACTAAATTTAAGACCTAAAATGAGGTGTAGCGTACACAATGGCAAAGAGAATTCACAGAATAACCATGATTCATTATGGGGAAAACCAGCGATTGTTACTCTTTCTGTTTTTTGTTATTTGTAGTATTCATTGCGTGTTCCTAAATATATACCCACGTTTCAATTATTTAAAAAAACCCCACTTGAGTTCTAATACAATACTCATCAAAAATCTCAACACTCAATTAAGTCATCGTGTCGGCTGTCCCTTGTGCCAGAACTGCATTCACTCACCGACCGCAACATTAGGTACGCAGCTCATTGTGGATTGTGTATTTAAAATGCCTGTCAGCGTGATTGAGTGGAGTTATACATCCGCTACATGGTGCTCCAAGGAGCAGACACAAAAAACAGTCTCAATGTTTAGGTAAATGTCACTTGGACAAACCATCTGACTAGAGCTGCAGTATTCTGTGCCACCCCTGCCCCCTTAATAAAATTTGTTTTGTCGCTCCCACTGTATTTTTCTTTGTGGCATCTGTCTCTAATGTAAACACAAACAGTACAGTTGCTTTGAGCCTGACATCCTCCTCTGCTTCCTCCTCACTAACCTCGTAACAATGTCTGCGTTGTTGTTGTGCCCCCCCACCCCGCCCCTAGCTATTCCTCTGTCTCGAACTGTCTCCATCTCTGACTGCTCTCCTTTCTCTCTAGTCATATTTTAGTCACATTTTGAGCAAATAAAAAGCATCATGAATGTCATTTCTTGCTTTCTATCAGCTTCTCTTGTCGCCTCCCACCTATAATCATCTTTTGTCCCCGGTGTCTCTTTCATTTCTCTTAGTTTATGTCTTCATCTATTTTTGTAGTCTCCTCATTGATTCTGTCCTTTCCCCCTTTTCTTTCGCCTCTGCTCGGTTTAATCGTTGCACATCTAATGAAATCCCTACTGAAATGGACACTTGTTGCTTTGAGAATATTAATAGAATGGAATAATCAGCGCAGTTGTGTTTGTCTGCACACACCCCTTGCTCCCATCTTTTGAAAGAAATAATTGGTTGAATGCGGGTCTGTGGAAGCACCGAGCACTGAGCTCAACAACAGGAGAACATGCAGAGGACTATGTGTAAACAACCCCGGCATCATGGCTACTGCTGCTAGTTACCACTTAGAGTGATCAATATTGGAAGGATGAGTTGAAAAAAATGACTTCCTGAATTCGAATTTTAGTAAACTTTTGTAGCACATTTGCCCAATTTCACACTCCAAGAATTGGTGATTTCAGAGAAAATACCTGCATTTCTCTGAAATGTGAACAAAGCCTGGGAAACAAGCCCATTAAGGATCACATCTTCTCTGTGTTCATGTGGTGTGAGCAAGCTGATTTCAAGGGCATTAATAAGGTGTATTATTTACAACTGCATTCACTGAAGTTTAGCAGTGTGAAATTGCAGTATATCTACATGACATGTTTGCTGGCAGAATGTAGTTTTAATTCCCTTAAAACCTTTATAATTTATTTTCACAGTAGGTATCGTTTGAATTTTGCCATCATGTAAGTACTTGCCTTCAGACTGAAACTCCTACTTCTACATCTTGTTTCATCTTTTTGTTTCCCTCTCTGTCAATTATGCAAAATTGAGCCACTCAAAAAAAACCATGCTTATTAGGCTCTTATATTTGCTTAATATCACGAAAACCAACTTTTCTCATTATATTGTTGAATTAACTAAACCCAAGCGTTAGAATAACAATCAGGACATGATATTTGTTCCCAAAGGATTGACCTGGCGGTTAATCAGACCATTACTTTAAGAAATGTCCCTCTCTCCACAGGGTTCATAATGTCTCCCCTGATTTTTTTTTCCTCGCTCAGAACGTGCACAACTGTAGCCTAGGAACAGTAAATATCTTTGTTAGCCAATTAATATATTTTAAAAAATTGTATATAGTGACTAGCGGCTATGACAACTGTGTAAACTGCCAGCAGGGAAACACAAGTGACAGAAGTGTAAGAAAGACACATGTTACCTTAGCAGCCCTACAAATCCACATTTCCTTCCCCACGTTTCTTTTTGTTGGTTTGTCACGCCACTGTTAAAGCATTGACATACATACATTCTGCTCCTGCACTCCCGATCGTTGGGAGCGTCTCAGATTTTTTTTTCTTCCCCGTGCAGTCTGTTTCATCTGTCTCTCTTCCTCTTTCTCTATTTTTGTTTGTCTCGTGGCTGACTGAGTGAGCGACTCGTTGGTGGTGTTGTGCGTCTTTGACAGCAACCTGGGAGCCAATCTGTCACTCACGCAGCTCCTTGGTCCCACTGTCTTTCTGAAGTCAGTCTCCATTAATATAATAATGGCGTGTCGTCGGCACAACTGAATATTTTACTGTAATGTTCAGCAGAACATTACCCCCACACTCAACACCGCACAGAAGTGTGACTGCCTGACAGAAACTTTTTATTTTGACTGAAAGGTCTGTGTGATGTCTGCCTCGCCTTGGAAGTTGTGGTGTTTTTGTTGTGTTTTCCTTTTTGCGCATTAGAAAAAGTGCTAGGCCTCTGTTTGATAGTGACTGAGGGCATTCTTTTTCTTGTCAGGCATCTATTATTGACACTTTCCAGGAATAGGCCGAGGTGCACCGCATGCCGGTTTGCTCTAGGTGATGCGGTAGTCATCATCTCTTGTTTTGTTCGGTCTTTCAGGCTTGACAACTTGGAATCACATTCTCAGTGCAACTGACTGAGTCTTCTTTCAGGAGGTGTTTTACATCTTTACTGTACCTCAAACATATTGAAATGTTGAAACACACTTATTAGGAGGCCTGCAATTAAAGAAAAAAAATCATCTCCACCGTCTGCTTCACTTTTTTGATCCCTTCCTCACTGCTGTGTTTTCATGTCAACTGCAAAAATGATCTGCACATGTAGTAAATGGCAGCCCCCGCTCCCTAAATTTCAGAATTATGTTGTTAATATTTTTAAAAACAGAGATGATCCCATATAAAGCTACGGCACTGATACACTAAAGATGTACAGTATTTATTTAGTATTCAACTGAGGCTGAAGTCATCACCCCCACCCCATTTGTCCATCCACAACTCCCCCTAACCCATCCCAAATGACCTTGTGTACAGGCGAGCAGGGTGCAGTCACCATGTTTCCCTTGTTTCTGCTGGATCACCACATGACCGCCAGGGAGCTCGGCTTCTGGAACGGCGTCATCGCCATGGGCTTCTCCATCTGTGGCTCGTCACTGGGAGGCCTGCTGCTCGCTCAGTTCAGGTAGCTTTCCTCAGCAAATGCGTCATTTCTTATCATCAACTGTAGTCCGTCTGAAGCACAAGACCACACACACTCTCTTTTACGCAAACCGCAATTATTGTAGCATTATACAGCTGTTCTCTCTGTAGATGGATTTTAATGTCATCATCTCATTTCAGATTCACACTTTGTGTTGCGTCATTGATTGCAAGGCACTTTACATCAAATGCACAAACATGCATACAACTGCACTTATTTTCCCCTCTTTCTCGTTCTGTTCTTACTTTTTTCTTCCTATTAAGTTGTTTTCTGTATACAACTCACTCTGGTGTATGCTGCCTGTTTCTCTTTTATTTTTCTTTGCTACGCTCTCCTGTGTGTGTATGCATGCACTCACGCGTACTTGCTCAGTATGTTCCGTCATTTAAGTAAACATCGGCTTGTCGGAGAACTCATGGAACCCCCTCGTGTCTGTTGTGTGGTGTGAGAACAGCATGAGCAGCAATTCAATTACACACACAAACTTATGCGTACATGTGCAAAATACACACACACACACACACACACACACACACACACACACACAACCACACGCACACACACACACACAGTCTCTTCAGGGTGTGCACACACCACTGTTGAATTTACAGATACAAACGTGTTCGACTTTCTGATTAGTCTTTCACCAGGGCTGCGTAAATTAGACCAGACTGTTTTTAACGTTCAGTGTGACTTCTGTGCTGAGTTATTTTGTTGAATCCATTATTGCAGTTCGTCATTATTTTCTATTTGCATGCTGTTCAAACCGTGAACACACATTCCAACAACGATGGTCCGATAAAGATTGTCATCGATAATTACAAATGTAAAACCCGGTCTATATTCGTTATCGCAAAACAGTTTGGCCGAGCCACTAAACTCTGTGATTATGATGTGAAATGGAATGGCAGACAATTCGGAAGCCATCTGAAATTGAGTGCCTGCTAAGTCATTCACTGCAATAATAATGACGAGAAGAGTTTGGAACCTCATGTAGTTACCAGCTTTGGCTAAAATCTTCTATGACTACGACTACTCTTCTTCCTGATATTTTCAGGACGTCTGGATACCCTGTGGCACAATACTGCCTCTCACGGGCCAGTTTTAGTTCTTCTTGACAGCCATCGGTATCTGTGTGGTGTGTTGGTCATCTCGATTAGACCACACATGATAAGAGCAATAAGCACATACACATGGCAGTTTTTTCCTCCTCATCTGTTTCACATATTGACAATCGGTTAAAGGTGATAAAAATTGATTTGTGTTTACCCCACTCAAAATGTTTTTTCCAGTTAATTATTATTATTACTTATTTTCTGATTCAGTAATTGCAAACAACGCACATTAATTGGGAAAATGCTTCACAGCTCATTGAAAATCGGGTCTAAGCAGCGCAAATATGAATCGCGTGTCCACTATACAGTCCAGAAAGGGGTTGTTTTGCATCACGAGCACCAGTCTACCAAAATAGACAGTATGGGACAGTTATCAGAATCAGAATCAGAGTCATCTTTATTGGCCAAGTATGTAGAACACACAAGGTTATGGGAGTTCAATGAAACATTCTGCAACTACATTACAATGTAACAATTGGTTAACGTAAAACAATCCTTTTTAAAGCGTGTCAACATTCGCCAAAATGCAATAAATGATGTCAATGCAAGCAAAAGTCTGACAGGCCGTACTTGAGTCTTCATTTTATCTTACGCCACATAAAACAAAATGTGCTCACATCTTAGATGTTTTTTTCCTCTTTCTTACATCTCTACTTTTTTTTCACACAATAGCGAGCATGCGCACGCATGCGCATGCACATGCACATGCACATGCACATGCACATGCACATGCACGCGCACACACACACACACACACACACACACGCAAACACACACACACTGTCTCTTTGAGTGGCAGGTATCCCCTGAGTGATTGGCATTGTTAATCCTTGATGTCAAAAAACAGTGTGGGTTCATGTGCATGCATGTTTGTTTGTTTATATTAAGGGTGATTAATTATCTTCCCCATGCTGGGGTTCTCCTTAGTTTATTGATTACGTCATGAACCAAAACCACAGGGGGATGATTTTCTTGCTCTAACGGCGAATCAATTAGTGTCTGGGGACTTGTTTACTTAAGCACCCGCGCATGCTCGCCTGTGTGTACGTGTGTGTGTGTGTGTGTGTGTGTGTGTGTAGAGAATGAAGAGAATCATGAAGAGAAACTGAGAATGTCTTGTCTTGTCACTTGTCACTCTTTTTGTTCTGATCTCTGCATCATTTATTTGTCCCCCGTTAGCATCGGCGCGCTGATGCGGCGCGTTTTCGTCTTGCGGACCGTCAGTATGGTCTTCCAGAGCTCCTTGCTCACTGTGTTGGAACCATCGCCACTCATGAAAGGTGAGATATTGATTGAAATTCAGTCAAATCTTTCAGCATTTTTTTTTCTCCACTGTAGAATATACTAGGCGGCGAAAACATCAACACAAGTGTCTGTCTTGACAAACACAATAGTGCTCAGATGTCAAAGAAGGCATCCAAAATAGCAATGATGCTTTTGCAATTCTGCACCACTGCACCACTCGACACCCATGATAATAAGTAATAAAAACTCTCTGCTCTAGCATTCTTAGCTGAGTAATATTATCATTGTAGAGGTCATTCTTGTTCGTCATTGTTTTTGAATGAGTACATAGGCTCATCTTGTCCTATTTGCCTTTAAAGAAGTTACGGTTGAAGTCCTGCTGCGTTTTTTTTCATTGAAACTAAAGTGACTAATTTTGTCACATGATGAAAGCTGTTCATACTAATTCCTTTCAAATGTAAAAAGAATCACATCTATAAAACAAACATTCTAAAGCCAAATGATTGCAAGTATCGAGCAAAATAAAAGTCCTCTAAATTATTCAAATGAGGTTGGTGTTCTCTCTCCCGAGAGCCATTCAGTCGTTATTGCCTGAATGACACGTTATTGAGTTACACAGCTCGTCTCAAAGCATTTGGGAATAAGATGAGCGCCACTTTTCTCCACCAGTTCTCTGTTTCCCGTTTCAGCCTCTCAGACTGAAGTGAATGCCTCCCCCCGCTCTTTAAAGCCGAAACAAAAAATATCAGGGAAAAAGGAACCAGAAATAAAAGAAAAGGGAAAAACATTCAGTTTCGGAATTCTCAATATTACATGATAACCTTCTACTTCCACGGCTCCAGTCTGATCGTAGCGTTTGTGTGTGTGTGTGTGTGTGGTGTGATTGAAGAGTCTTATTGTGCACAAACTCTTGCAGCTTGAGTGAATAATTCAGCGTTTGCAGGAGCAGTGACAGATCAGCTCTGTGGTTCCTCTGTGTTTCTCACCGACACCTCTCTGCGCTTTCCCTCAGAGGATACACTACATGTGTTTTGGGGACAGATGGGGGTGGGGGTGGGGGTGGGCGTCGGTAGTTAGAAAAGACTTTTCAGCAGCATGCTTTGAGTTTGACGCGAGGTGTCGTAGCAAGCACTGGCAGGCTAAAGATGGTCTTTCTGTGGAGTTGCTTTGCAACATTGTCAATTTTGTCTCCCGAAGGTATGGCCGTCTTGAGTATGAGCGTTCAACATTTCCTGGGCGGTCTGATCACCACGCTCACTTTCACGACCATGATGCATTGCACTCAGAGGGCCGAGGAGAGCATTCAGGTAAGAGTTATGTTATTGTCGAAGCCCAAACTGCTAAAAGGGAACTTTTTTTTTTTTCTTAAGTGTGAAGTCATCTCATCTTGGCAATTTGTTTCTTTGCACTTTGCTAAACATCTTTGATCTCAGTTTAATTGTGCCGTTTTGGGATGTGACTTCCTGTAACAACGAATGGGAGGAAGTCAGGCAATTCCTGGCTAACAGCAGCGCACCGAGAACCATCTAGCTGCCGTCACCCACTCTGCCTGTCACTTCTCATCAGTTGTTTCCACCTGGAAAATTTCAAAAAGTCTTAGCAGACCCACTTTCTATTCAGTACTTCCTTCCTCTTTGACCCTCCCCGCCCGTTCTGTTTTGTCCCCCTCCTCACCAGAAGAGTACCCCCCAAACCACCTCACTCTATTTCTTTGTCATTCTCTGGTCCCTTTAAGTGCTCCCTTTTCCATTCGGACTTTTTCCCGCTTCTCTTTCGTCTTCTCCTCTTTGACATAACTCCTTTTGTCCCCGTCGTAACTGGGCCATCATTGCCTGGAGGTGATCGTTGTCATAGCGCAGCCATTCACTCGGTCGATCTCAAGGTGACAAATTATCATTTTAATTGCCGGCATGCTTAAAGTGCACAAGAAAGGCAAATTCAAAAGGGGAAAAGAAAATCACAGACAGTTTAGCTGACATAACGTTTGTTTTGTTACTGTAGCAAGTAGCCAGAGAGAATCAACCAAAGTTGTGATGATATGAACCATGGTGCATTTAAAAGGTTCTCGTGACACGCACGCATGCACACACACACACAAACACACACACACACACACAGTTTTTTTCAGTCTACCATGTGTGTGTGCATGCACACGGTAGAGGGAACGCGTTAAGTCGGCCATGCACACGGAAGTACAGTATGTGAGTGCTATTGAAGGTAGAGCTATCCAGTGACTGAAAGCCGATAGTGTGAGTGCTTGTTCACAATCCCCAGGACAAAAAAAAAAAATCGGTGAAACAAGTTGCTTGGAAGAAAGGAACGTCACTTAGATATGGGCACAGGCTCCTCGGTATGCTTGGTCACTCCAAACTCACCACCGTCACTCGTCAGTCATTTCATTCGCATCCTACCGATGAGTGATGTCCTTTGCAGTGATTAAGTGGTGACAGATGGAACTGCTCCATATACTTTGGCTGAGATGTTTTAAAATGACCATAAAATCACATCTACATATAGAGTAGGCCTATGTGGTGGAACATTTCCCGTGACTTCTCTCATGAAATATATTCAAGAAACTGCTCAGCATTTATTGGCATTCTGCCTTTGGAATGGTTATGCTGTAGTTACCTGCTAAATGCAGTGCTCTTGGGAAGAAAGGCAAAGCTGGGAGAGATTAGCTAATATCTTTCATTCGCACTCCATCCTAAAAGCCGCAAGGCTGAGATCAGATCCTCTTCTTAGTTGGCTTCCACCCATCATTGCAGGCTGCAGTATGAGCTCACTCTTTTTCCGAGGTGCTTCTTCAGCCATCATTGTTCCCTTTGTCATATGTGTTGTAATCATCTTACGAACAACTTGAAATAAATGTCACATTTGACTTTTGTCATTGACCACCATGTGTGTGTGCACGCATTAGGGGTACTATTAACTATTCTTTTCATGATCCATGAATCTGTCAATTATGTTTTCCATGAATCGATTAATTGGATGAACAAAATTACAATTTCTGTCCCTTTATTAAAAAAAGAAATCAAATCGGCAGTGCAGTAAAGTGTACAAAGAGGTCGCTGCGTGAACATCCCAGAGCTCTTAAAGTAATAAAATGATCAAAAATTACAACAAAAGTTACATCAAATAAAATCTTGATGTCAAAAAGCTTGACAATAGGCCATGGACCAACAACAACAAATAAAAATGTATGCTATTCATTATGTGCCAAAGTGTTTGTATTGGAAATGCTGTCATTACAATAAACAATGTGCAAGTTAAGTTTTATTCATACACTAAATTTAAACAACTTCAGGTAATTGATTTCAACCCCCCCCCCCCAAAAAATGAAAAATTGTATAACTCACACAAGAGAGATATTGGGGGGGGGGGTGATTACATCGTGATATATATTAACATTGAGATGTGAAGAAAAATATAGGCCGTCTCATCATCAGTAAAGCCACGGAACAGCTGAGCTGCTAATTATTCCATTAATTTTTAGTCCTTCAAAAGTGGTAAGCACATATATAATTCCTACACCGTTCACCTGATTCTTCTGCTTCTTCTTCTTCTTCTTCTTGGTTCATTTGAAATTTCAGCTTTTTGGTGCATACCGCCATCTACTGTATAGGAAGTGCAAAGCATTTCCAAGTGTAGTCAATAGAAGCAACCCTGCTCGTAATCGATTCACCCCTGTGAACAAACACATGGGACAGTCTTGAATAAAAATTATTTCACCAAAATTGAACAGAAAACCACAACTATACAAAGTTATATGCAAATAAATACACATACATAAAATATTAGAGTCAAACGGGCGAGGATGTTTCTGTGTCAGCCGTCAACAAAACGGCCATTCTGTCAGTCCCTCAATACTAGACAGAATGCCCACCTCTGCCATGAACCTACAACTATTTCTGTCACAGATATTTCAAAGATCAATTGTTTGTTCAATGTATTTTGCCAATTGTATATTGTTGTATAAATGTTGCTGTCATTGCTCTCCCATTTTAGGCAACTCACTACAGTTTCCTGGCAACTCTGGAGGTGTTGGGCAAGCTGACGTTCAGCGCTTTGGCCGGGGGTGTGGTGGATTGGTTCGGCTTTCAAGCGGCCTTCTTTTTCTTCCTTACCCTCTCTGCTGGAACAGCGCTGCACGTGTGGACGGCTACTTTTACCGGTGCTCTCAGGGAACACCAACTCAAAGAGCAGCCCAAATGAATATTAAGCTCTTGACTGTAAGTCCACACGCGCACAAGTAGTTTTAAAGACGTTTAAACCCTCTATTCATCAAGGTGCACGTCCACACACAATGCGCACACAAATGAATTTCCTGGCTGGAGAGTAATACTTTGCAGGGTGGGGTAAGATGGCAGCAGGTGAATGTGCCAAAGAAGCACCTAGGTTGGTTACCTGTGTTTTTGTGGACATTGATAGAAGCGCACAAAGTCTTAAAATAACTTTAGACTGGCCATAAATACCATGAATACCAACCATAAATACGAAAGAAGAGGCTTCATACTGCATGTAGAGAAGGATCATATCATATGATCATATTTTAAGATATCGTGTGGAGCAAAGCACGATGAAATTTGAATTTGACAACTTTTAAATCCTCCAAAAACTTTAATTTTCTTTGCAATAAAGTCTTCAGTCTTAAAATTTGCTGTAGTTTGATAAAACCTGGGAGCAGGAGCCACCTCGTGTGATGAGCGTAACGTTTTTGTGTGTTGGAGGTGGCATGTAAGTCTTACTTGGCTCGCTGTGCTGACAGTTGAGATCTAGAGCATTAAAGGTATGTTAAATTATGCCATCCAGTTTAATGTTCATAATCTAATAAGAGCTGTAAACAAAAGCAATATCACAAGTCCTCCATGGGTTTCCTCAAAGTATGTCTAATGTATATGGATATTGGTCATTGTCTTGAATTTATGGCTTACAGGCTTAGCCAAAACACACGAGTACTACCTCGTATGGACACACAAAATGTGAACGCTGTAGCTGGGCCTAAGACTTACTCTTAAATAACAGATGCACAATATTAATCAAGGCAGGAACCATCAACCAGAGTTTTGTCGGTTGTCTAGATTAGAAGATGATATTAAGGAGCATTGCCTTTAGAAGAGGAGGTCAAGATATCAAAATAGCCCCTTGTAGGGTCGCACTGGCGCTCTATCAATGTTATTCAAGCTTCCTACCTGTAGCAAAGTTCAGCCTTACAATGCTGCATGGTGCCATCGCGTCTCATTTTTTTCCATGAAAAGAAATGAAACGTAAAACGAATCAACTGCAATAAGACCGTTCTTTGAAACTTGAAAGACCGGCATTTTGTATCTGTCTGTGATCATGTTGAAGAAACAGACGTGTGCACTGTCAAGTACTGTATATTGTATCTTGTGTACTGTAACTCTCTATGGCACTGTATACAAGCAATCCTGGTCAAGCTTAAATCATTAAGTGACGAGTTTTTCCTTTGTAGATTCCAGAACAAATGCAATTATATATTACAGGAACGTTAGTCTTAGGTAAAACCAGCATTTCTTAAAATGGCCACATGCTTTTACAAATCTAATGGACATCTACAAATGAGTATTAGGGCCATGCTGGAAAAGAAATCTATGTAGAAAGTGTCATAATTACAAGAAAAAATACTATAAGGGGAAAAAATGTTGTAATATGACACAATCTATGTACGTGAATGTCGTCAAAATTCACAAGTATAAACATATCCTAGCTTGTTACACAGACAGCAACTAGTAAATCAATCAATACCTTGGCACGTCAACTCCATCATCGGTTTGATGTTCCGAAAAATTGTGCAAAAGTGTCATGTAGGTTAGTGGCTGCACTGTGGACGAGTGGTTAGCACATCCGCTTCACAGATCCGATATTGGGGGGTTCAAATCGCCACTGTTTCGGAGTGTTTTCTTGTCATTGTGGCTCGAATATTCCTTCGTAGATGTCACACTTGACACACTAATTACTGGTGTAGTTTAGTTATCTGACGACAAAGCCTGTTGCAAAGCACATCTCTTATCTCATCTCCTGTGAGATTTGCACTCAAAATAAAGATGCTGGGTGAATTGCATTTTGGTGTTTTGTGTGTGTGTGTGTGGTTTCTGAAATTTGCCTGCTGCCAATTTCAGATTTCTATACTCTCATGGGAGGGGTCCTGGGAGGTATTCAAGGGGGAAGTCCATACCTGTCAACCTCGGCTAATAGCTGACCTTATAAATGATTACGATTCCCCTTACAAAGCAACGAAAACCCATACAACGGCTTACCGTGCATGCGCACATCATGCTTTACCAATCCGACCGTACGCAGCGCTGAAAAGAAATATACGATTGAGGATTGCTTTTGCTGGTTTGCCATGACAATAGTAGCGATCGACGACGGCATTGTCGTTGGCTACCAGCAGGTGAGACGATCTGGACTTGAGCCAAAATGGTCTTTGTGAGATCGGTTCACAATTTTTTTTTTCCCGTATAATAGTTGTAATACGCCGTACATGATTTGAAATGATAAAAAAACATAAAATATGGGGAAAACAGACAAGTTGACAGGTATGGAAGTCTCGCTTTGTAAATGTAACGTTGTTCAGAGTCACTATGAACAGGAGACTATAGTCTCCCTGGTAGTGTGGCTGACTGAGGGCTATAAGGCTGAATATGTCCTGTGTCACCGTATGCATGTCCCATGCAGCTCGAATGACACAACAAATGCTGCGAAGGGGGATTAGGCCGGTTTACACGTCCCCTCAATGCACCTCTACTTTAGCCCTTCTCACCACATCACATCATACTGCAGTTGTGTGTGTATAGCGGAATTGACGACGCAGGTTCTGAGAGTGAGGGCTTGAGAGCTGATATTTTAACTTAAGAAGCGAGAGGCCCGTTGATAAAAATCCACCTGAAATTCTTTTTTTGAATGAAAATTGTGTCAGGTGTGGCTAAATCATACCTCCCGTAATCTCGATTGTGAAGCCTGCGCAGACAAGCCAAAAGGATGCTGATGAGAGTGCGACCTCCCACAGAGGTTGCCAGATTATCAACTATCCCTATGGAGAAGCTGCCCTCTGAATGCCACCACCTCTACCATGTTTACCACCAGTGGATCATAGGTGGAACACAGCTACATGCGGGATCATCGCAAATGTGAAAGTTCTCATGACACGATGCACTGTGGGTACTGTATTACATTATGTCAACAGATCTTCACTTCCCCAGACTGGCATCGGACGGAAGGCCTTGCCATTGGATCTTTGTGACATTCACGCTTCGTCAAGATCGACACGTGCATCTCAACATCACAAGCACACGATCACAACATTAAAACAATGCCACCAAAACAATTGATCACAAACACGGGGCTTATTTTATGATCTTCCAAGAGTGGAGTTATGTGACAGTTCACTAACTTATCTGGGAAGGAAGAGGAGGGAAAAGCTCGGCGCTGCGATGGGAGGGAGGCAGAAAATGTAACGTTTTAATCTCAGCAAACATGGGTGTTGTATCGCTCCCCCTCTTTTGTCTGTCTGCACCTAAGGGGGAGAGAGGTGTTGGCTCTTTGCACTGCTTTTGTCCTCTGACTGGCAGAATGGAATTCTGGGAAACCTGAATGAGCTTGTGGAGTAGCCTTCAACAGCATCGGGTTCCAGCGTTTCCTCCACCGTGTTGACTTTTTGTTTATTTGCAGAATGTACGACATGGACACCTTTCTCCTTCCTCACGCTCAAGCTCAACTGCTCTCATCTTTGTTTTAGTTGTCCTTCATACCGCCACCTAATTTTCATCACCCACACGAAGACGTTAATAAAATCCTATTTGTTGACATCACACTGTCCAACTCCATTACAATATCCAAATAACAGTCTGCAAGGTACACATTGAAGATCAGGCATAATTGTAGGACACGGGTCGCCAATGTTTTTCAAAGTGAGAGCTACTTCCTGGGTACTGTTTAGTACGAGCGGCTACCCTTTTGATACACACTGCTCAAATGACCTTTTAAGATAAGATAAGATAAGATATCCTTTATTTGTCCCACACTGGGGAAATTTACAGCCTCCAGCAGCAAGAATGTAGGCAGAAAGAAGAAGAAAAAACAAACAAACACCGTTCAATTAAGTGCAATATAAATACAAAATGGATAAATCGCAGTGCTATTTACAATTGTTTTCCACATCATTTAATTATTATTAATAATATTATTGTTGCTATTTTTTATTCATTTATTTTTTATCATATGTTATCATTAATAATTCATGATATTCAGTTATGTGAAGAGACTGATCATGTTAACGATTTCTCAGATTAATTAGGAAGCACTTACATAGCAATATGCAACAATTCTTTCTGGAAATCTCTGCTCGTGTTTAGATTCCTAAATCATCACTTCAACACTTCTAGGAAATCACAATATCCCATCGCCGATAAGCTGTTTTTAGAACAGACCCAGGGACTAATCATATGGTTCTTAATTATTGTTATTTTTATGGAAAGTGCTTTGTTACAGCCGTAGCTGTTGTGAAATGTGCAATATAAATAAAGTTGTGTTTTAAGATAAGATAAGAAAACCTTTATTTGTCTCACAATGGAGAAATTCCCAATTTATTGTAGCCATTCAGCATTCAGGCCAATTTGGAAGCAATTTGTTTTAGTCACGTCACAATGTTCCAGATTTTAACAGTAGGTAAATTAAGATGAAAGCTTGAAGCTTATTTTCCTCAAAAGCGATGAAGGAAAATGTGAGAGGAGACTTATAGTGACCAACGTCAATGGCGCAGCTGTGAGGGCTCACTTTGGTCTCAGCTTAAATGCAGAGCCTGAGCTGTAACTTTATCCTGAGGAGGGCTTCTGTGCTCTGCGGGTATTTTGACCCGACGACAACGCACACCTTTGTGAAGATCACGTGATCGCTTCACCACTGTGGGAATGAGGAGACCGATACAGTCAGTTAGCCTTGAGAAGATCGGAGCAGGAATGGACAATTTAAATGATGGAATGGGCACAATTTTTCATCTCCATGCCACAACCAGATGCATGACCACATGAGAGAGAGAGAGAGAGAGAGGGCTTGAAATGTATGTCAATATGAAAATTCGGAAGCATTCTGTAAAATTCAGAAAGTTACTGAAATGCAAAGATTTGACTAAGTCCAAAGTCAATCTGAATGAATTCAGGATACATTGTATATTCTTTCCTCATTTCAATAATACACAACTAATTTTCATACAGGATTCCCGCAAACATGATCATCGTTGCCTATTTTTAGTCACTGCCTTTTAATTGGCATGAATATTCCAATGAGAGACGAAGATGTGCAGGACATGAACATAGCTGCATAAACAGCTTTAAACAAGAGGAAGTACTTTCACAACAACATTTTCTTAAATATGCAATCTGCAGCCTTCCACCACCCCCCCCCCCTCGCTTCCCGTTGAGATTGTCATCCATAGTGCCTGCAGACAGTGCATGTTCGTCTCTGCTGGTTATTTGGTTGGAGTGAACCATGTTTTTTCCTTTTTGCCCGAATGCTGAATGAAAAAAAAAAAGTCCAACTGTTGACCAAACTAAAAGCAATATATTAGAAACACAATGTGAAAATTCTGTATTAAACAATAACTCAATGGCTCTAGGTCATCAACTCATTACACCTACAACACTTGATAATTCCAACCATTTAAAAAAGAAAAAGCATGGCTCAGAGCAATAGTTAATTGTGGCGTGCATCTCTCCAATGTTATCTCAATCGTACATGGGGCGCAATACGATTCAAGGACGGTACATTTTCATGTGGAACGATTTTCCGATTCAAGTCGGTTTTCCTTCCACCTGTAATACCTACATCCATTCATCCGTTATCTAAACTGCTTTATCATCACACCTTGAGAATTATGCAAATTTCTCCACTGTGAGACAAATAAAGGTTTTCTTATCTTATCTTATGCATAAATGCGGAAAATGCCCTCACACAGCTTCGGAGAAGGAAAAACAACAAACCTTTAAGATCATTTCAAGTATGTTCGTGTATTTGAAGTGATGCAAGCTGCTCTGTGGTCCAACAGTCTCTGCTATCAAGTCCCTCAATGATGACCTGGAATGTGACAAGCTGCCAGCTCATATGGTGTTGAGCCTGACTCACTTTGCCCTGGTCTGCTTCTGTCTTTGGGCTCCCACTCTCTCCCTTCTCGATCCCCACCTCCGTCCAAAGTCCCACTACGCATATAGCCCCAAGTGGCCCATCACACCCGCCCCCAGCCTCATTTGGACCATTAAGGCCAAGACAGACGAAGCCTCGTTCTCCTGTGCGCACCCCACTCCTTGGTGTTTATTTCCTGTCTGTCTATTTCCTGGTGCCCTCCATTCTTCCATCTCATCTCTTCTCTGCCCTCACATGCAGACAACCCGTCTGGACTAGTTGGGGAAGACGCTTTGTGGCGCTCTTTAAAGGTCTGTCTATTTATCTGGCTGACTCCATGCCTCCTGGTGATGGAGCCTTTTTAGGTCATGCCATCTATCCATCTCCTCATCTCCTCTATCTATCCATCTATCGGCACTCGATTTCTGCATAATGAGCGGATGATCTGTCTGAGGCGGAGCTGAGCTTCCCCTTATTTGAATAATCAGCAAGCAGCACTGCTGTTTATCTTTAATTGATAAATCATGTCAGTTTAATTTGTGTGATTGATTTTGATTTTGATGCAAGAGGTTATTCCTGAAAGATCCTGTTAACCGTCGAGTAAATTCATTGGTTTGTCTCTAAATACATTATACTTGAAGATCATTGCTGTAAAATGTGCAGACTAAGAACCTGAAGAGGTTAGGTTAGGTTCAAATAGTGTTTTGTATCATACAAGAAGTATTGGGAGGTGGAAGAAAATATCTGAGGCTAATAAAGAGACCCACATATTTTGGCAATTTTGTTTTTGAAACAAGAGAATCAATATGATTTTTACAGTTTAGTGATTCATCAAGGTTTATTCCCAGAAAATTGTTGGAGTTTACTTGCGATATTGTCTGTCCATCAAATTTATTGTGTTTGGTACGATCTTTTTTTTGTAACCTTTCTTTCATTCTTTTTTGGACAAATCATGTACATGTACAGTACCTTTGTTCACATTTGTGGCTATCTGGTGGCACTGGCGTCACACAGCTGCTGTTCCCCTCTCAATCAACTGACTTTCTGAAGCCGACTTTTGACTCCAGCACGATGCCAGATTGTCGCTCCTCTATGATAAATTCGTACATCCAGTCCCTCGGTACGTTTTTTGGCTTGAGATATTTTTGAATACCAATCCTGACTTTTGAAATATATATTCCATCATCTCAATCTGCATGTTGCCTCCAGTTTCTGCACTTAGGTCTCCCTGCCACTGAAACCCCATCAAGGAAGAGGCTTTAAGCGGATATATTTTTAGCCATGTGTATTCATAAGAAAGGTGGACTGGTCTTAGATTGACAGTTGAGCACGGCGTGGTTGGAGTGCCTTCAGCACAAGACTTTCAAAGTCCGGACCATGATATGCGCTGGCGCCATATTGAAATCCATCTTTGCCTATTACCACAATGTAATGCAATGTGATGCCCCATAATCTTGTCTATATAGTGCATGTACAGTATGTTTCATAAAAAAGTAGTGTACCATGCTGCAATTGGCTGGCAGCTGGTTCAGGGTGTCCCCCGCCTACCTCCCGAAGACGGCTGGGATTGGCTCCAGCACCCCCCGCCACCCTTGTGAGGATAAAACGAAACAGAAAATGGATGGATGGATGGATGGATAGTGTACCACGTGTCTGTATTATTTTCGAGTCATCAGCTATGTAACTACACACAATACAGTATTAACATTGACCGAACAGAAAGTCTGCACGCACATCCCAACACATCCCCAAAATTTGACTAACCAGAAAATCTATTTTTTGTGTGGCCACCGTATATCACTGTAGCACAACGTTCTGAAGGCTGAGCAGACAAAACCATTACTTTGCTGTTTGACATCATCGCTGGTTTAGCCCTGGGCCACACACACACACGCACACACACGCACATACACACACACACACATTTACACACGCATACACACACGTACACGTGCGCGCACACACACACACACACACGCATACACAAACACACGTACACGTGCACACACACACACACACAAACACGTGCGCGCACACACACACGCACACGTACGCATGAACACAGAAACGGAACACCACATGAGGAAATATCAATTCATGCATGCTGTACTGCTTAACGCCAGACAAGCAGACACTATGATGTCCGTATAGGCAACCACAGAGCTGTCCAACCCAATAACATTTTGATGCATGGCTTAAAATAACAAACTACCCCCCAAAATACTTTGCTACGATATTGTCATGTAGCTAATGTTTTATTCGGGGACACAACCCTACATACTTGTGGTATATAACATACTGGCACTCATGTTGCCTAAGTGGAGATCAAAGAAACAAAAGCAGCCAGTACGTTGAAAACTGCTTCACTGGTTCATCTGTGCAGTTTTTGAGGGGAAAAAAAGCTTACAGCGCAACTCTGAAGCGATAAGCCAACTCACCCCCCCCCCCATCATTTGTTGCGTACCGCTTAAGCTTATCTAACACTAGCACCCCAGTGACAGCAGCTCCTTGTTGCTGCAAGCGCCGAATTACAACGTTAAAGAAATAACAATGAGAGTTAAGGTGACAGGGAAAGCAGGCATCAACGCACATTGTCACAGCGGGTATTGTGCACATGATAAAAAGCGAAGGATGTTGGACCGGGAAGACGCTGCAGAAGTGTATCTGGTGGGACAATCAGAGAGTCACCGTTGACTCATGCTGACAGCTGGACATGGATTTTTGAATCTGTCTAAATAGGATCTGCCCAATGTAGGCTTTTCTCCAAAATAGCAGGCCCAACCCCAAGGTTGTGACAACTAAATGGCAGGATGAGACAACAGCACTCAGAAGTGACGCTACCATTGCGTGTTAGAATGTGAATGTATACATTGAACTTAAAAAGTCAAACACAATCCACTGTGGAGTCCTAAGAACGTCTCGATGCAGGATACTTTAAAGCAGTGGTTCTTAAGTTGGGTTCGATCGAACCCTAGGGGTTCGGTGAATCGGTCTCAGGGGTTCGACGGAGCCTCAGCCATGGAGGTTAAGACACACTCGACTCAACACGTCAATTATAATAGTTATGACACACCTGCTTGGCCATCACTGGCTGATACATTTTGTGCACAATTAAAAAAAAACTATACGTATGTCTTGAAATTTTATTTAAGTTTTTTTCTATTGTTAATAAATGTGTTTCTTGAATTTGTAAAAAAAAAAAAAAGTTATTTTGCACTAATGAAGGGTTCGGTGAATGTGCATATGAACTGGTTGGGTTCAGTATCTCTAACAAGGTTAAGAACCATTGCTTTAAAGGCTTACAGTATTGCATTTCAAACTGCTACCCCTAACCGGTCTCATAAGTAGATGAATATTTGCAGTGGCTTCAGAAATGCGGGAAGACACATTTTCAAATATTCAAATTTCAAAAATTGTATTCAGTAAAATTGTATTCAGTAATGACAGCAGGACTACGTTCTGGATGGGTGCTAGATGGCCACAATGTCCCGAAAAAGACCCTGCCCTTATAGTTTGGAAAACAGTGAATATGTTATTTTTGGCCACCATAAACCTCTGCCTCTACTGTCATTTAACGCTTATCATCAGGCCATTTTATTTTATTATGATGAAAAATGACCGGTAATTTTTACATTAAAAAAAATATCCAAGCATGAGGTAGGACAGTTTTAGAGATAGTGCGCGCGTGTGTATGCGTACAGTATGTGCGGCCGTGTGTGTGTATGTATGTGTGTATCCATGCGCACATCACCTTGGCCTATTCATCAAGTCTTTCAGACAGGCGAAGCGGGTTTCCGAGATGGTGATGAGAACTCTGTTTAATTGGGGTAATCGACGCGCTTTTAGGGACCTGCCTATTAGGAAAAACCCACTGCACACATGCACAAATATGCGCACGCACGCACGCACTCTCCTCTCAGCATCGCCTGAGACAGGCAAAGTGACAGCTCTTCCTCGCCACCGCGTGCATGCCTTTGTGGTCTCTGAATCAGTCTGTAAGAGTGTGAATATGTTGTGATCTCGGTCACACAATATTTAACTGTACAGTACTGTACTTGAATATGACACCTAGACAGTGCTGGGCTGGGAAATGGAGATGGTGCGAAGTCATGATAATATTAATAATAATAATAATTTTAAAAAATTTAAAAGGAGCTTCAGTTCCAGCGTTGTAACCCACATTGAAACAGAATCATTCCATAAACAAATGATTCATTAAATCATTTCCATTGATTTTGAGGCAAAAGGAGCAGTTGTGATGACTCTGTGTGTGTGTGTGTGTGTGTGTGTGTGTGTGTGTGTGTGTGTGTGTGTGTGTGTGTGACTGTGTGTGTGTGTGTGTGCATACTTGTCCATTATTGGTTATAAATGAGGAACATGATCAGTGTCAGACTCAAACAATGAACAAGACTTTTACTCATTGTCTGAAGCAACAATGACCGAGACTGTTTCACTGTATCTGCTCCCTGTTATTGTTGTTTTAAGAGAAAGAGGGATGTGAGGATTAGACACTGTCTGACTCTGCCTAACCCCCAGCCTCATGCATGCACACAGACACGCACACGCACACACACACACACACACACACACACACACACACACACACACACACACACACACACACACACACACACACACACACCTCATGCTTGCAAAATTTCCCCATTCACCCACACATTTTTGTATTTTGCAGTTTTAATGCTCATCTGATTTCCTGATACAGCATGAGAACATTTGGCTATCGTTTGACCTGCCGACAGGTATCAAATAAAGAATGACTCATAGAATGCATGCTCGTAATGCATCACGAAAGCATCTGGAAATGTCAGTGCACCTCTGAATGTGGCCGATTGTCTGACAGGAATTGATGCAAACTATTGAAGTTATTATTGTTCACCTCTTATGTTGTTGTTCAATACCCGGCAAAAACTTCAGTGCCCAAGTTTCCTGTCTCACACGCCTATCATTATCCATGCATTCTTAACAACATGGGATTAGGTTTCCACAGACAAAATCACGGCGCACTGAGACAATAGGCCTTTTATGTTTCGCTGTGTTTTCTGGTGCTCTTACATGTTGAGATGTTGCCCCGTCCTGACTGAGGGTCAACACATATTGTTTATGAAAAACAAAAGGATGATGACGTGATGTCATGTCTAGACTCCATGCTAATGAACGAGGTTCCTAAAAACCTCTCCCGAGCTGGCGTACAGTATTTACAAAGCCCACGTGACAACAGGCACGCACCGAGTGGCAGACAAAGTGGGAATGATTATGATAATGATCATAATCATGGCTGTCACCACCGTGTTCTCCACCATGTTAAAAATTAATCGGAGTTAACGGTAATCCACGTCTCCTCATTAGATTACTGGTGTGGGGAGGGGAGGCTCACGGGCCATCTGTACATCATTAGAAGAGTCTCCCTGACAGCCGACTCGCAACATCAACTTCCTCCTCCATCCTCTAATCGCATCTCTTTCCTCCGTCTCGCCATTATGGTCCCCTATTGATAGTCATGGAGGATCATCACTGAATCTCATTTCTGTGATGCCATTCAACATTCCCGCCACTCTTTTTCGTGTCCCTCCTGGCAACCAAACCCTGAATGTGAAAGAAGACTTTCTTCCGCAGCAAGAGGTCAAAAGGTCAGAGTCAGACGGAAAGTTCCACCACCAGGGCTACTGTCTAGCTGGATGGGGAGTGACTGAAATCCTCAACTTCACTCAGGTGGCAACCATGAATTTAACAGTCTTTTTCCATCACAGATTGTTCCGCTGTCAAGAAAAAAAAAGGAGAAAGGCAGAAAATAGGCAGAAACGTTGACGCATTCGTCATTGAATCATGTTGCACACATCACTGGAACTAATAGAGACAAGAACAAGGCAAACAGAGAAAGTCGCTGAAGGGCAACATCAGGAAATGACAATGAAAGGCATATGGACGTACAAACAAGAGAGCATACCAATCGTTAATGAGACAGGGGGATCACAAACGAGTTCAAATTGTAATTAAAAGAGAAAGGCTGCTGAGCACAGAGAGGACAGCAAATGACTGCGAGGCCTTGATAATTAATAACATCTGTGCCTTTATTTCACCAACGTGCCAATCTGTTCTAAAGTCTAACCTGCTGTGGACAAACGTTCTTCATGGGGAGCTTTTACAACCACGCTGCCCACGTTAATTACGAGTGCGATGAATGTGTATTTTTGGTGAACTGCATTTTCAACTGGCAAGACAACCTAATCAAAATAAAATATATCATGTGCATAGCCTAAAAATCCAAGAGAGTTCCTACATGAAACAGAGGAGATGGAAATGATCAATTGTGGAGAGGAAATGCTGGCCATACAACAGAAAACTTCCTTGTACAAAGTTACAGAGGTCGGCGCCTCAGTAAATTTTACAGGTGACGGCCCGATACATTTTTGTCATTTGTTTATTTTGTGTATTAGTGTGTGTGTGTGTGTGTGTCTCTCTCTCTCTCTCTCTCTCTCCCTCCCTCTCTCTCTCTCTCTCTCTCTCTATATATATATATAGATATAGATATAGATATAGATATATACAGTATATATATAAAATTTAATCATCTGTATATTATCTGAACCGCTTTATTCTCACGAGGGTCGTGGGCATGCTAGAGCCTATCCCAGCTGACTTCGGGCAGTAGGTGGGGTGCGCCCTGAACTGCCAATCGCAGGGCACACAAAGACCAATAACCATTGCATTCAGCTTATAGATAGATAGATCGATTGCTGTTGTCATATTTATGAATGAAAAATGATTACATTCAGCATTCACATAAACAGAGCTCAGAATCTGTTTTGCTGCACCTCAATTAAATTCACCCAAATTGCGTTACGCCACTTTGTCTCAACTTAGACCTGTTCCATGCTGTTATCCATTGTGATTGGCCAAATGTTTTGGAGGGGAATTATTTGCCACGCTACTCAGCTGTAAATAATGAAGAGATGGCATACCTGGTTCATGTTGGAAATGTTAAGGAAATTATGACTGATAATAAAAGCTGATAAATATTTTTCCCTAGGGGAGAACCCCCCTAAAACAGGCTTAATGATGTCACTGCACTGCACTATGTCATCAGCGCTCATTGCGTCACCTGGTGAAAAGGTGACAAACGGAAATAGCCAGCTGCTCTCCCTCATAACTTCCTTCCCTCGATCAAAACCAAATTGATTTTTTTCTCTGCAGACTTATTGGACAGCTTTCAAACTTTTAGAAGGCGGAGCTCAATTGTTTTGGTTTGTGTGTTTCTATTGACAGATGGTTGTCAATGTTTGAGACTTGATGTGCACATTCATGTAATAGATGTAGAGAACCACAGCAAACATATGTAGTGGACAGCAGGACTCGCTGACTGGAACTAAGACATGCATGTTCTCAACACACACCAAAGACATCAATTAACATACTTGTATTTGAGTGCATTGGCTACGTGGTGTTTTGTGCTTCCACATCCTGCAGTCTTATTTTGTCATTTTGAAGTAATTCAACGTGTTTTAGAGACTGCGAGGAGTGGCCTGGACTCAAAAGATGTCATCGCAACAAAGTTCAAGTTCAAGTCAACTTTATTGTCAAATGTGCTCGATGTGCAACATATAGCACAGATGAAATTTCTTTCCTCTCAACAATAGGAGAGAGAGGAGCCGCTGCGGGTGCCAGCACCGCCGTCAATAGAACAGTTAACATAAAATGACAAAATAATACAACGCAACATATAAGACACAGACAGTGGTACAATCTTAACCACTGTTTCTGCATACACTTTGTTGTTTGAAGCAGTTATAGATGAAAGCGGAGAAAATCAAAGTGTCAAAGAAACAGCGAGAAGCGCTGTCAAGCCATTGAGAGATGTGGTAAATCGTGCTCGACCACTTTATTTCTTTTACACTCCGTGCATGGATTTTGTCCATGTGTCGATCGTGTGTGTTGATGTGTGAAGGCCTCCACCCCTCCACAAGCCCCGCCTCTCCATGCGCAAACGCCTAACCATTCCTGACAGCCACTGGCTCATTATCTTCCATCTTCCTACTTCCAGCCGCCCGCTCGCAGTTATCGGAAAAGCAGCCCCCACCTAAACATAGTGTGTACGTGTGTGTCAGCTGGCCTTGCTCAGGCCCGAGTCGGGACGGCCGAGGGGGGGGCGAGAGGGAAAAAGGCGAGGGGCCTATTCATCGGCACAAAGACATAATTAACCAAATTGGCAAATGCTTCAAGAAACCGCTCCTTGAACACTTTGTGCTCCCCCGTGGTTACTATAGCAACACTAAATTTGCATCTACTGTTGTATGTTTGTTTGTGCTTTGTGTGCGTGTGTTTGTGTGTGTGTGTGTGTGTGTTTGTGTGTGTGTGTGTGTCCATTTTGGGAGTCAGTCATGATCAATACTTCCATTCATGACGACACACACGCACTCATTTAGTTCATTCATTCATTGTCTGTGACTCACCCTTGCTCAATGTTAATCACCATTAGTGTTACTATCACTCACTCACTCACTCACTCACTCACTCACTCACTCACTCACTCACTTTTCCTTTCTGTCCCTCACTTGCTCGCTCTCATAACTGACTCTTATCTCACTCTTTGGCTTGGTCAGTCATATTCAATTGCTCACTTTCGCCCTTTCATTCGTTCTCTCATCACTCATTGAGTCACTCATTCACTCACTATGTCCGGTTTACATCATTCTCTTCCGTGCTAATGTGTGTGTGCGCGTCAGAACCAGGCAGTCAATGGGCCATCGATCACAGAGTGACAGTGGGACAGACCTCAAGGACACAGCACTCGGAGATCAATAGTTGCCACTGCACAATGTGAGTTTGCCTTCTTGTTGCTATGCTTTTCTCCTATGAAGGAAACCATTTCATATTTAAAGTTGTCATGTCTGTTTTGTTTTCAGCCCCAGCTGGAGTGAAGGGCGTTTCCCTCGAGCAGCCGCACCTGTTCTGCATTTACCCATCAAGCCTGCCATGTATTTAAGGACTGCCAAGCTGCCTAGTCACTTGTCAGATTATTGACCTTGCTCGCTGTTGTGCTTCGAGTGTTCTATTCTAGACCTCTCGATATCTTTCATAGTCGCTCTCGTTTTGTCATAGAACTTTGTAATTTTTGTTCATTATTCCTTTGTATCGAGCTTGATCTTTGGTTTCGCGTTATTGGACCTGTGATATTTTGTTTTATGCATTGTTTTTTCCTGACTCCTTGTGACCAGCGATTCCAGTTTGTCCTTTGTCGGTGCGCTTTTCTGTAACAAACATTTTTGTTATCGCACTTTGTCTGAGCCTGCATTTCTGGAATCCAAAACATTATTCGGTTCGGTTCCGAACCTGACAAAAGTGGCGTTAAGACATGTCTTTGTCCGTTAAATATGGATTCCTGCATGCAGAAAAGTTGAACCACTGGCAAGTCAAGTCAATTTGAGCGGCGGCAAGTTTAATCTGTCGAAAGTTGTTGTTTTTGGAGTTACAGTAAGGTTGCGAGGTTTGTTTGCATCACTAAAGTTGTGTGCGTCTCTCCCGCCAACTGCAGCTTTGTTTTGAGGTTAGTTTGTGTAAAGTTGTGCCTTTTGGCACCAAGCAGCATTGTGGTTTGGGAGCTTGATGCTCAGTTAAAGATAAACTTCAGGTCTGACTGAAGAGTTCACTCTTCCTCGCTCTTGTCCCTCCTTCTGCCGCTCTCTCGCTCTCTTTCTTCCCCTCCCACCCCTCATCGGGCCCCCAGAGTCACAACAAGAAGCAGCAAACAGCTTGAGCATCCTCCATATCAGGAGAAAATGCCCCATTTTCATCTGTTTGAATCTGACATTTTTGGCACATTAAATATTGGACATTAATAAATTAAATGCAATGAACTGACATGAAAGAGGAAAAAGTCCAATGCTACAATGCGAGAAAGTATAAAAGGCAAGAGTGCGAGAGAAAAGAAGCACAACAACAACAACACACACACACACACAAAGAAGTCTGCAACTTTTTTCCTTTAATTTCAATTAACCACAGTCCTCTGTAGCATTCTGAGATTATTTTTCATGTTCATTTATTCAAACAAATATTGAATAATTGATTGGAGCGGGAATAACAACATGGCGCTCGCAGAGGAAGAAGATGGTCTATAAGGGGTGTAACTAAGGAGCACTGTTAATATATTTAACTTATTGGTCATTTAATCTAATTAGACCCCCTCCGGGTGTTTTGTAACATTGAAATAATCATAACTTGGAAAAAAAATGACAGCTACTCTGTGACTGGCAACGACACTTATATAATCATTGATTCAGTTGGTTAACACAAAAAAAGCCAGAGAAAACCCACAGAAGCAAAGGGAGCCTCATGTAAGCTCCACACAGGAAGGCCAAAGGCAAAATTCGAACCTCCAATCTCAGAATTTTGAGACAGACATGCAAACCACTCGTCACTGTGCTGCCTGCGCAACAGGTATTTTGCAGTTTGTTTTGTTCCCTTTTATGTGGTAAGTGGAGAGATTTCATTTTGGCAACAGTAGAAGGTGTAAACTCATCTGAGGGGTACATAGATCACATGTAATTTCATTTCTGGTTCAACATGATTGACGGAATATTAGTATTGAGTATTGAATCAAAGGTCTTCCTACTGCCTCACAGTGGGGGTTATTGGGCTACATGTGAGAGTCCCAAAATTAGACACCCATGTTGTACCTTGTGTGTGTGTGTGTGTGTGTGTGTGTGTGTTTAATTTAATTTTGTTTCGGCTTTTTGGGGTTTTAAATACTTTATTTTAATTAGAATGGGTCCGATAGTTTTTAAATAAAGTACACAACAATTCTGGGGATTGTTTAACCTCTAGTACAGTAATACTGAAATAAATACGGGTACATTACATTTAAAATAAACCCCAAAAGCTCAAGTATGAAATTAATTGACAAAGAAACAAAAAACAAGGACATATTCACTACAACTATAGTTGTAGTGTTATATACAGTATGTAAAATGTAGTTTAAGTTAGTTATCATTTTTTAAAAGCACTAACACTTCTTTTTTTTAAAAATTATTTTAGTCTCAGTTCTTTTTTTTACTATAATAGCGTTGTTTTTTATGCCCACTCATTACTGTTCACGGGCAAAGTGGCACCTTTAGGCCCCAACAGGAAAAAGTACTCACCAGGCTGGTATTTGTTTGTCTGACACAGCTGATGAAAATGTGTCTGCTGTATTATTATTTTTTGCACATTCTCCCCGCTGAGCCCTGTGATTTACTGTACCTCGTAGGTGTGACTGCATGTGCAACCTCCTAGTAAATTGCATGTGTGTTTACGGCACCTCAGGACCAATTATGCAGACCACTCAGCATCCATGCCTACCAAAAGGCCCTATTAGAGAACTGTAAAGGTATCACAAAGGAGACTAGAGACCAATTAGGCATCCCTAATCTAATAGACCAGTGACAACACATGCGTCTAATCTACAAATTGCATTTTCCCACAACTGCATGTGTCACCGGAGCAAGGTGTGCCAATTAAAGCTCTAGGGCTCGGACCCAACCGGAGGAGGGCAATTCTGTATGAATGCGATGAAGCACTCCTGGAGTAATTTTATTTGTTTGCAACTATATGAGGCACAGATTTTAGGCTACAATCCAATTTACAGTCAAAATTTGAATCTTATAAGACGATCTTATTCGACATAGGATTGTCGAGAGCTTGGTCGAAAAGGGATAAAATCGGGACAAAAACAGCCCGGATTGTCTTTATGTGTGTACCTGGCTTCAGATTGAACAGGTCCGAACACACTAATCGGTTGTGACTGACCGAGAGATCACTCTACTCAACGCAAGACCCAATGCACCAGACAGAGAGTACCAATCGTAGTGTGAAGTAGTAAAAAAATGGAGCACACCAAAAAAATGGAAAATAGCAGTTCCTGGACGGAAGAGGAAACGCATTTCCTTTTGGGTCTGTGTCGAGGTAACGTCATACAAGCAAGGCTCGAGGGCATGTATTTGTTGTTGCTGCCCCTGTGGCAATTATATGACCTCAAACACTGCACGTTTTGGACCACGCCGTCAACATCATTCCTAGAGCAACCTGTCAGATGAGTCAATAATTTGTCTGAGTCTGAACAGGCCCAGATCCCATTGGGATGCTCACGAAAAAAGAACGGCGTGCGCAGTCAGCACTAAAAATCATATTTGAAGTGGAATCTGATTGGAAAACGACATGTCTGCAGTCTGAATGCAGACTTACTCAAATTAGACCGTGCTGCCAAAAATGTCAGCAGAACCCCGACTATTCCGCCCCCAACTATGCACTCCTCCCAAACCTCTTACACACCCTCCCTAGCGTCAGGCATCTGGAGAGTGCAAGGCCAGGTCTACTGTAAAGGATGAAAGAACCAGCAGACCTAACAGCCAACTACCAAACCAGAAGGTTTGGGGATGGCAGAGATGGAGAGGAGGAGGAGACCGAGGGGGTAAAGGAATATAAAAACAACAACAAAATCAGCAAGAAAACAAACAACAAAGGAAAAAAAAACAAGAGAAGAAGAGAGAAGCTCAGAGGCGCCCAAGGTCCTCGAACTAATTAAGATCATTTGCATTTATTTATGGGTTTTAATGAGCAGCTTTTCAAGAGTTTGTTTTCCCCTAATATGAATATTTCCTTTTCATTATGTTACATAGATGGAGAATCCTATTCTCTCCAATATTCACTTCCTGGCTTTTCTGTTTCTGCAGATGCAGTCTCAACAACACTTTCCACTTGTGTTTATGTTTCTTTAGGATGCTTTCATTTGTAGGGTAATTAAAATCTCCATCTTGCTTTACATAACCAAACAACAGAAATTAGGTTTTAGCTAACGGTCCAAGCTGGCCTAGAAAGGGTCAAAGCAGCAATAATACGTTCGCGTCAAAAAAGAGGAACATTTCTCCCTTACTCCTGGATTGTGACATGAGTAACAATGGCAATTCTCTTACATGAGACTGTTCTGAGTGAATTTGGAAGGCAGCCTAAAACTAGAGTCTCTGGAACAACAATCCATCCATTTTCTATCCTGCGTATCTTGTTCAAGGTCACGAGGTGTCTGAGGCCTATCCCAAATGACTTGGGGCAAAAGGCAAACTATACCCGAGACTGGTCTGCAATTATACAGCACATTTTGAGGAACCATTCACGCTGTCACTGAAGTGCATCTGTACCCATGATGGCTGCACCAAAATTAGGTGAATGTTCCACTACACCATCAGTAATGTGAAATAAATTACTGAGACAATGCTGAGTATACAATCGAAATTAGGGTGAGGGAAAATATTGCCTACTGTTGAATAAAAAACGTTTTGGCATATGTTTCATTCAGGTTTTGCATGGACTGTATTTCTTTGAAGACACCAACACAGATAGATATAGTGTTCTAAAGCACTTGTCCTCATTATGGGTGAGCTGGAACCTATCCCAGCTGACTTTGGGCAAGAGGCTGTCAGCCCATTGCAGGACACAATATATTTACTTGTGTTCATTACTACTGTTATTATTGTTGTTATTATTAGTAGTATTAGTCATAATAGTAGTAGTAGTGGTAGTACTCAGAGGTTGGCATTCCGTCAGATTGACACAAGGTCTGTCAGTCCGTCACTGTTTCCGTCAGTATTTCGGGCCGAGAAAAGAATTCCATCCATCCATCCATCCATTTTCTGATTCGCTTTATCCTCACAAGGGTCACGGGGGTGCTGGAGCCTATCTCAGCTGTCTTTGGGCAATAGGCGGGGGACACCCTGAACTGGTTGCCAGCCAATCACTCACACTCACACCTAAGGACAATTTAGAGTGTTCAATCAGCCTGCCATGCATGTTTTTGGAATGTGGGCGGAAACCGGAGTACCCGGAGATGAGAAAATAATTCATAAAATTATTTTAGAAGATCAGTTAAAATGCTGCAGGGGCTAAGATGGGCCTACACAGATTTCTGGCACGGCTATAGCCTCCCTTAGTCACATTGTAGTGCTATCCTTGCTGCTATCCAGACACAATTTAAAGCAATGAAATTATGAAACTAGTGTAAAGCGTGACAGAAAATAACCATTATGACCAAAACAAAACCAAAAGGTCAGAAGCTGATGAATGCAATGGCTATATTTTAACTTGAAAACTCATTTGTTTTCAATGCTGTGAAATAAACATGGAAAAAAACAATTTTCGTGTGCAGCAATGTGCAAAATAAGTAAATCTAAAATTCTAAATGTATAGTAAGGCGTTTTTAGCCGAAAAAAAACCTACCATGTACAGTAAGGCGTTTTTGGACGAAATTTTTAGCTGAAAAAAACCGACCATGTATAGTAAGGCATTTTTGGATGAAATTTTTAGCCGAAAAAAACCACCATGTATAGTAAGGCGTTTTAGCCGAAAAAAACGACCATGTATATATAGTAAGGCGTTTTTAGCTGAAAAAAACGACCATGTATAGTAAGGCGTTTTTGACCGAAAAAAAACTACCATGTGTAGTAAGGCCTTTTTGGACGAAAAAAAAAAAACGACCATGTATAGTAAGGCGTTTTTGGACGAAATTTTTAGCTGAAAAAAACGTCCATGTATAGCAAGGCGTTTTTGGACAAAAAAAACGACCATGTATAGTAAGGCATTTTTGGACAAAATCTTTCGCCGAAAAAAACGACCATGTATAGTAAGGCGTTTTTGATCGGAAAAAAACCACCATGTATAGTAAGGCGTTTTTGGACGAAATTTTTAGCCGAAAAAATCGACCATGTATAGTAAGGCATTTTTGGACAAAATCTTTCGCCGAAAAAAACGACCATGTATAGTAAGGCGTTTTTGATCGGAAAAAAAACGACCATGTATAGTAAGGCGTTTTTGGACGAAATTTTTAGCCGAAAAAATCGACCATGTATAGTAAGGCGTTTTTAGCCGAAAAAAACGACCATGTATAGTAAGGCGTTTTTAGCTGAAAAAAACGACCATGTATAGTAAGGCGTTTTTGGACGAAAAAAACGACCAGGTACAGTAAGGCGTTTTTGGACGAAAATTTTAGCTGAAAAAAACGTCCATGTATAGCAAGGCGTTTTTGGATGAAAATAACGACCATGTATAGTAAGGCATTTTTGGACAAAATTTTTCGCCGAAAAAAACGACCATGTATAGGAAGATGTTTTTGACTGAAAAAAAACGACCATGTATAGTAAGGCGTTTTTGGATGAAAAAAAAGACCATGTACAGTAAGGCCTTTTTGGACGAAAAAAATGACCATGTATAGTGAGGCATGTTTGGACGAAATTTTTAGCCGAAAAAAACGACCATGTATAGTAAGGCCTTTTTGGATGAAAAAAAACGACCATGTATAGTAAGGCCTTTTTGGACAAAATTTTTAGCCGAAAAAAACGACCAGGTACAGTAAGGCGTTTTTGGACGAAATTTTTAGCTGAAAAAAACCTCCATGTATAGCAAGGCGTTTTTGGATGAAAAAAACGACCATGTATAGTAAGGCATTTTTGGACAAAATTTTTCGGCGAAAAAAACGACCATGTATAGTAAGACGTTTTTGACTGAAAAAAAACGACCATGTATAGTAAGGCGTTTTGGATGAAAAAAACGATCATGTATAGTAAGGCCTTTTTGGACGAAAAAAAAATGACCATGTATAGTAAGGCGTTTTAAACCGAAAAAAACGACCAGGTGCAGTAAAGCGTTTTTGGAAGAAATTTTTAGCTGAAAAAAACGTCCATGTATAGTAAGGCGTTTTTAGCCGAAAAAAAACCCCCGACCATGTATAGTAAGGCATTTTTGGACAACATTTTTAGCCGAAAAAAACGACCATGTATAGTAAGACGTTTTTGGACGAAAAAAACGACCATGTATAGTAAGGCCTTTTTGGACGAAAAAAATGACCATGTATAGTAAGGCGTTTTAAACCGAAAAAAACGACCAGGTGCAGTAAAGCGTTTTTGGAAGAAATTTTTAGCTGAAAAAAACGTCCATGTATAGCAAGGCGTTTTTGGACAAAATTTTTCGCCGAAAAAAACGACCATGTATAGGCCTTTTTAGATGAAAAAAAATGACTATGTATAGTAAGGCGTTTTTAGCGGGAAAAAAAACGACCATGTATAGTAAGGCGTTTTTGACCGAAAAAACCCCAACCATGTATAGTAAGGCGTTTTTGGATGAAAAAAATGACCATGTATAGTAAGGCATTTTTGGACAAAATTTTTAGCCGGAAAAAACGACCATGTTATAGTAAGGCGTTTTTGACCGAAAAAAAACGACCATGTATAGTAAGGCGTTTTGGATGAAAAAAACGATCATGTATAGTAAGGCCTTTTTGGACGAAAAAAAATGACCATGTATAGTGAGGCATGTTTGGACGAAATTTTTAGCCGAAAAAAACGACCATGTATAGTAAGGCCTTTTTTGATGAAAAAAAAACGACCATGTATAGTAAGGCATTTTTGGACACAAGTTTTAGCCGAAAAAAACGACCAGGTACAGTAAGGCGTTTTTGGACGAAATTTTTAGCTGAAAAAAAACGTCCATGTATAGCAAGGCGTTTTTGGATGAAAAAAACGACCATGTATAGTAAGGCATTTTTGGATAAAAATTTTCGCCGAAAAAAAACGACCATGTATAGGAAGACGTTTTTGACCGAAAAAAAAAACGACCATGTATAGTAAGGCGTTTTTGGATGAAAAAAAAGACCATGTATAGTAAGGCCTTTTTGGACGAAAAAAATGACCATGTATAGTAAGGCGTTTTAAACCGAAAAAAACGACCAGGTGCAGTAAAGCGTTTTTGGAAGAAATTTTTAGCTGAAAAAAACGTCCATGTATAGCAAGGCGTTTTTGGACAAAATTTTTCGCCGAAAAAAACGACCATGTATAGGCCTTTTTAGATGAAAAAAAATGACTATGTATAGTAAGGCGTTTTTAGCGGGAAAAAAAACGACCATGTATAGTAAGGCGTTTTTGACCGAAAAAACCCCAACCATGTATAGTAAGGCGTTTTTGGATGAAAAAAATGACCATGTATAGTAAGGCATTTTTGGACAAAATTTTTAGCCGGAAAAAACGACCATGTTATAGTAAGGCGTTTTTGACCGAAAAAAAACGACCATGTATAGTAAGGCGTTTTGGATGAAAAAAACGATCATGTATAGTAAGGCCTTTTTGGACGAAAAAAAATGACCATGTATAGTGAGGCATGTTTGGACGAAATTTTTAGCCGAAAAAAACGACCATGTATAGTAAGGCCTTTTTTGATGAAAAAAAAACGACCATGTATAGTAAGGCATTTTTGGACACAAGTTTTAGCCGAAAAAAACGACCAGGTACAGTAAGGCGTTTTTGGACGAAATTTTTAGCTGAAAAAAAACGTCCATGTATAGCAAGGCGTTTTTGGATGAAAAAAACGACCATGTATAGTAAGGCATTTTTGGATAAAAATTTTCGCCGAAAAAAAACGACCATGTATAGGAAGACGTTTTTGACCGAAAAAAAAAACGACCATGTATAGTAAGGCGTTTTTGGATGAAAAAAAAGACCATGTATAGTAAGGCCTTTTTGGATGAAAAAAATGACCATGTATAGTAAGGCGTTTTTAGCCGAAAAAAAAAAAAACGACCATGTATAGTAAGGCATTTTTGGACAAAATTTTTCACCGAAAAAAACGACCATGTATAGTAAGGCATTTTTGGACAAAAATTTAAGCCGAAAAAAACGACCACGTATAGTAAGCCGTTTTTAGCCGAAAAAATTGACCATGTATAGTAAGACGTTTTTAGCCGAAAAAAATAACCATGTATAGTAAGGCGTTTTTAGCCCAAAAAAACAACCATGTATAGTAAGGCGTTTTTAGCCGAAAAAGATGACCATAAAGTATATAGTCAGGCGTTTTTAGCCGGAAAAAAAAAACGACCATGTATATAGTCAGCCGTTTATAGCCAAAAATCATGACCATGTGTCAAAAGGCGTTTTAACCCAAAAAAACGAACATGTCTAGTTCACTGTTTTTAGCCAAAAATTACGACTATGTGTCGTAAGGCGTTTTTAGCCGGAAAAAAAAAACGACCATGTATAGTAAGGCGTTTTTATCGGAAAAAAAGGACCATGTATATAGTAAGGCGTTCTCAGCCTTACTATACATGGTCATTTTTTTCGGCTAAAAATTTTGTCCAAAAACGCCTTACTATACATGGTCTTTTTTTTTCGGCTAAAAACGCCTTACTATACATGGTAGGTTTTTTTCCGGCTAAAAACGCCTTACTGTACATGGTCGTTTTTTTCGGCTAAAAACGCCTTACTATACATGGTCGTTTTTTTTCGGCTAAAGATTTTGTCCAAAAACGCCTTGCTATACATGGTCGTTTTTTTCGGCTAAAAACTCCTTACTATACATGGTCGTTTTTTTCGGCTAAATATTTTGTCCAAAAATATACAAAAATACTATACAAAAAATGACTTCAATGAGCCTAACTGATCATGCTGGTCAAAGAAAAAAGGGATATGGTTGCTACCTCTGGGGATTGAACACTCAACCGCAAGTATTGGGCATGGTTTCTCTACCCCTGAGCCACACCTTCACATAAATTCTTGTTTGTTTTGTGTTGTCTTCAATAAAGCTGCAAATGGTGGTTAAAGAGAGATGTGACCTTGTTGCAAACACTGGGAATCGAACACCCAACCGCTGGATTTGGGACTTTAGCTTTCTCCCACTGAGCTAACCCACCACAATGAAGCTGTGGGTTGTTTTGTGTTTTTCCTAAAATAAGTTGTATATGGTGGTTAAAGATTAGACATTGTTGCAACAACCAGAGATCGAACCCTCAACCTCTGGGTTGGCACTCCATCACTCTACCACTGAGCCAAAGCAGCACATAGAGCAGTGGAGTTTTCTTTTTTTATCAATCATGTTCGTTTCTTTCGGCTAAAGTGACTGGCTATACATGGTCGTTTTTTTTCGACCAAAAATGCCTTACTATACGCGGTCGTTTTTTTCGGCTAAAAACGCCTTACTATATACATGGTCGTTTTTTTCGGCAAAAAATTTCGTGCGAAAATGCCTTACTATACATGGCTGTTTTTTTCGTCCAAAAAGGCCTTATACAAAATATACTAGAGTTGCTTGTCAAGGTAAGCATAATTTAAAGGATGCTCGAGGATGCAAGAACTGATTTGAGCGTGAGTTGCTCTAAACAAGGAGCAAAAAACATTTTATGGTTTCAATTATATGTAATTTAATGAAATGAGAACAATTTGAATGAAGTAGACCCTCAAGCAAATTTTGACTGTACTGTATGCAGTAATCATCCTTAAATCCTGCTGTTTACTTTCATGGCACAATTCAGATTGGTCTCATAGATTATTCTCACTTGTGTGTAAATAATGTGAGGCAAGCGTTTAAAATTTAGTTGATTCTTTTTATTTGGTTTTACTTTATCACAAATCCTGCTTGAGCAATTTATTGATTTATTTTTGCCTGGGACTAGATGTGCCTTTGAATTTGGTTTGGATGCAGATAAATTTGAGGATTGAGGAATTGATTTGCTATTGCAAAGTTAGTATTCAGCTTTTTCATGGTTTACAAGACATCAAGGAGCTACCTGGGTGGTGAATCAGCTCCATTTCATGCGGTACAGAAGTTCCGCAACTAACATGGTGGACCATGGAAAGGTGATGACAGCGAAAGGTCAAATGAGGAAGACTAAAGGCTGGGCTTGGATTGTTTTGACAACCTCTTTGCCTCCCAAATCTTTTCACTCATTGCACCCTGTTTGTGTGTTTTATCGACATTTCCATCTGCGGACACATGTACGACAGACTCACTTATGAGTGCATATGAATAATTGTGCATGTGCACACGTGTGTGTGTGTGTGGGGGGGGGGGGGGCGTGCGTGCGAGTGTTAGTGTGATGAGTTGTGACAGGTGTTGTGACCGCTATCACTACAGGAGAAGGTGGAGGAAAAAAAAAGGGGGGGGGGGGGGAAACGAGAGCAATGCAAATGATTATTTAATTACTGTCTAATACTGTGAAACCATCCCCCGCCCTCAACTCCCCTCACTCCCCCCTCGCTCGCTGTTTTGCCCCAAACACCCACACACACAGTAATGTTGTCATTCTTTCGTTATTAATGAATAATCCGAACCTTTCATTAAATCTGCGAGGGTTTACTGTTGCCTGCTCTGAGATGCAGTGTGTATGTGTGTGTGTGTGTGGGTGTGTATGAGGTCTATCTCTTTAGCTTCTCCCCAGGAGGTTCGCAGCCCCCATGCAAATAAACACATTTCGAGACTAATCATCACCCACCTTCATCTGCCATGTATTAACATGTCAGTGTGGTGATCGTCTGGCTTTTTGTCCACAAACATGGACCGGTGCGCACTATACAACATGCAACATGCAGTACGGAATTTTCCCATAAATCTGACCTGTATGTAATCTATAGCAAGTGTGTAAAAGTGTGTGTGTGTATGTATTACATGTTCTCAGTTAACTCTCAGTGCATGTCACTTTTTCACCATCTGACCCACTTGTGTTCTTATCTCAGCACAAAGTAGCAGAGTACGGTAGTGAAATCAATGTGTGACATGGTACCTGGTCCTGCCGGTCTCCCACGGTAACAATAGAAATGCTATAGCAGGACTTCAGTGTACAGTGAAACGTAATGGGTCACTGCCAGGGCATTATCTTTCAACCCTCCATGCACTGAACATCACGATATGTCTTATACAATTGGTACACAAGAGGACTGCAAAATTAGAAATGTGTTTTTACTTTAGTTGCACATCCGGGGGAAAAAAATGCAGGATGTTATACAAGCTTGCACACATTATTCAAACTAATTTAATTACAGAATGAAAAGTAAATATTCTAAGTTACTGACCAATGCTAAAATAAATGTAACGCTTCACACCATGGGGCGGCCCGGTGGGTGACTAGTCAGAGCGTCCACCTCACAGAGCAGGGTTCGATTCCGGCTGCAGCCTTCCTGTGTGGAGTTTGCATGTTCTCCCCGTGCCTGTACGGGTTTTCTCCGGGTACTCCAGTTTCGTACTACATTCCAAAAACACGCATGGTAGATTAATGGAACATTCAAAATCGTAAATGGACCATTGTCTACGTGCAACATGTGATTGGCTGGCCGACTGCCCGAAGACAGCTGGGGTAGGGCCCCAGCACACCCCGCGACCCCTGTGAGGATAAGTGGATTAGAAAATGGATGGATGCATGGGTTCACACCGATCGATCTGGTGTCATATTCCATCAATTTATTTTCTAATCTGCTTATGTTCACGAGAGTCGCGGGCATGCTGGATCCTATCCCAGCTGTCCTCGGGCACTAGGTGGGGGGCACACTCTACAGATGCTTGTTTACTGATTTACTGAGAGCCAATAGGTTGCCTTTATTTGGTTTGCTCTCATAATTGACTCAGTTTGCATCATGATAATGGAGCAGCTTTTTAGGAATCATATTTTCCCGTTTTCCCGTGTTGCAGCATTTGTGAGGACTTACTTAAGAGCAGTGCACCTTCAGAGCACATTAAATAATTGTAATATTGAAGTGGTTATTGTACAAGCTTTTGACAGTCCCCTGTCTTCTCTCACTTGGCTTCCATCTCTGCCTCAGTTCCCCTTGCTCTTCTCGCCTTCTTTTATTACCCCCATCTTCCACCCCTCCCACCTCTCACCTTTCCTCCACATCACCACACCTCATCGTCATCCTCTCACCTCCCTCTCTCCCCTTCCCTCCGCCTTCACCTCCTTCCTTCCTTATCTCACTTCTTAATAATTCAGCAGCAGTGAACACTTGAGTGGTCATTGGCGAGCTTCACATGGGGGATCGAGAGGACAAATGAACCATAAGGGTGGAGGAATTAAAAACTTCCCCACGGCTCCACTAGAGCGCCCGAGGAACCTGCCGGCTGCTTGCCTGCCTGCCTGCCTGCCTGGCACTGGCACGTCTGTGCATCCGTAACCTCTCTTCCCCCACTGCTAAATGTTAGCACGCCTTTTTCAGGGCGGGGTGGTGAAGGCTTTAAATGCTAAGTATGGCCCGAGTGTGGAGATGGCTGGGAGGGGAGTGCAGACCGCCTGGTGACATTTTGTTTCCTCACACAGCTTGTCCTCCCATTAGAGAGCTTCATCCATACTGTACGCTTTGTACCACCATGGACGCAATCGATTGTGGTTCTGAAAATAAAAACATGCCACAGCATTTTTTTTTAATGCACACCCAAGAATGTTTATTAGGTATTTCTGCACATGCCGATGACACCCAACTCACTTTTAACATGCATGCAATCATACTGTCCATACAACACTGTCTCATTTTTAATGTTAATTGCGACTGTAAAACATGTTTTATACTCAGCGTGTGTGTGTGTGTGTGTGTGTGTGTGTGTGTGTGTGTGTGTGTGCGTGTGTGTGTGTGTGTGTGTGTGTGTGTGTGTGTGTGTGTGTGTGTGTGTGTGTGTGTGTGTGTGTGTTGGGGTAAGGGAAAGAGTGCTTGGAGGCCTTAGGGAGAGTGATGTTGGCATAAGAACCTAAAATTGAGCTTTCCGTAGTTTGGTCTAGCTTGTTAGTCTCGTAGACACTCAGGGAACATCAAAACAGTGATGGAACACTTTAGAGGGAAAAATTAGCTTGGAAGGGAATTTTATGCATATGTACATTCTGTACATATGCATACATTTGTTTGAAATTTCCCATCAATGATCAGATGAAGTGTAAGCTACAGTTAAACAACAAAAACCAAGAAAACGTTTTCTCTTTGCATTCCAGAAAAGCTTCACATACAGACAATTTTGTGGTGATGCAGCTATTCCAGTTGACACAACCTGAACTGGTCACCAGCCAGTCGCAGGGCACAGACACAGACCAACAACCATCCACACCATCAATGAGCGGGAAATGGTCCCACGATGCCTGCACACAAGTGAGGCGAGTGTACCAATATATCAACATCATCCTCATCATCATCATTATAATGTGTGATACAGTATATATTTTGTAATAATTCTGAATTAAGGGCTAGGTTCACCGACAGGTGGAATTTTTTTCCTGAAACATTATAGCTATAAATTGCAGTGCATGTTAAAATCCATATTGCGCAAGATTTGACAAGTCAAATTTAAAACATAAAAAATAAAAATACATTTGTATCTCAAAAACCTGATGTGCTTGAAAAAAGTATAGACATTTTTTCATCATTTTGTGTCTAAAAATATGGAAGATACAAAAAGCAATCTCTTTTGACCAGTGCTAAATAGATGACAGGATTTTTATTTTTTTTTAATCGCAATCAAGTTTCACAGGTCTTATTGTTGGTGGTAAAAATGAAGCGAAATGAATCCTCTTACCGGTAGTCTAATTTATTTTACTCTTCCCTGCAGCTAATTGTTCCTAGATGAGACTGTTAAGTAGATGAGACTCAAAGCACGGAAACACCTTCAACAGTTATGAAAGGTTTAATGACATGATCTAAAAAGTTTTTTTGGGGTCATGACCTCACTATCAAGACTTTTTTTCATGCTTTGAACTTGTGGTGCACTGACCACTGTCGTTTTAGGTTAGAATTCTCCTTTCCCTTTTAAATATTTAATTTTTGAGGAGTCAGAAGATAGAATCACAGTGCGACAGTGGTGCATTTAAATCGGATCAAACTACAGGTTTAAATTGCAGATTGTGTCATAATTGTATAAGAATCTTCAGCTGTGTGTGTGTGTGTGTGTGTGTGTGTGTGTGTGTGTGTGTGTGTGTGTGTGTGTGTGTGTGTGTGTGCGTGCGTGCGTGTGCATTCTCCTGTTATCCAGTGATTGAAGTTATCCATTATTGATGATGTCCTGATGAGATCAATCAAGCCTGAGTTTCGCCATCTTTGGCTGCTGGAGCTGATAATGCCGTTATGACATACTAATCGTCATCTCATGAATATTTAAACCACAAGAAACACAAATTCCATATTCATGACCCTTGTGTTTTTGTTTTGATTTTTTTTTAAACTCTCCTGTCTAAATTAACCCCCTTGCACCATCATACATTTCTCGATCTGTTTCTGTCAGAATTGAGGTCTGTTTTCTCACTCGTGAGAGTAATTTCCAATAGAGATGGAAGACATCTTTTAACATTGCGCTGTGACTCAAACTCCACGGAGGACCAAACCACCAGTCAACACTTCTGTTGCATCTCCATCTCGTCTGTTGCACTTCTGGATTGTTGTTTTATTCACCTCTGAGACAAACACCATATTTATTCATGACTTCCCACAAAGTGTTGGTAAAATAAACATTTGTTTCTTGCTAATGAAAAGCATGTTTGCGAAATTAGCTGTTTTGTTTCGCGTTCGACCCCAGACTACTCATGTTAAATAAAATACGAGTGTTTGCAAATAAAAAAGGTAATCATGTGATTGGTTACCACATAAATGCATTTGTTCCAGCAACAATTCTGTGGAGGGAGAACCATCAGAAATAATTCATAAACAAAAGAGCTAACTGCGTTCATAATTCATAAGAGGAGAAATACATACACCAACCGTCGCTGTGGTTTCCTGGGCCTTAAGACGCAGGGAGAAGTTGCAGTTCTTTGCAATTTATCTTAAAGTCAAGTCTGCACAAAGGTTTGGTTTTAATTGTGATAGGGCACTTCATTTACATTTTGAAATGAAATACTTGTTCTGTACACGAGACCATAAGCGTGTATATGTCTGGGTGTGTGCGCGCTGACTTGCATGAATGTCTCAGGACCTAAATGGCGGCATCTTGAATCTTCACTCCTCTTTGGGAGAGGCCTCTGAAACACGCACATGCGTTGGGCATTGAAATATAGTGTGTGTGTGTGTGTGTGTGTTGTTAAATGAGTTCTTAGTTAGTGGTTGAACTAACAGTCGGTCATCGGTAGGGAACAGAAGACAATGAAATTGTTCAAATGTTGAGTTGCTCTCAAGCAAGGCAGAGTGTAAATTCAATTTCCCCCGTGAGGGAGTACAAAATATTGAGAAAAAAAAAAGTAAAAGATTTGTTTTATCAATGTTGTTTCTTCAGAGGAGACATTCAATTTGGCTGGTGTCTGAAATCCCCCACAGTTGTGGCCATCCTGCTCTTACAAAGATCATCAAATAACCTAATTACAGAGTTTAACGCAGCTTGTTCTGAATTCATTGTGACAAGGACTACGCTTACTTCCCGTCAATATTCCGGTTCAGGTCAAAATTCAGTTTTTTGAAACATTCGGAAGAATCTGTTTACATGCGTGAGCAGACTGAGTTACCCCTGAACACGTGTTAATTGTGATCGAGTGGAATGTCCCCATTTGCAGTCAACGCGACGCACGGACATCATTTCCGCTTCTTCATTCCTACAGTCAAAAATATCCATGATTACATTCATGTCACTCATCATATGAATAAAATAGCTTTTCTCCTCGCTCCTAAAGTGTGCTGCTGATGTTGCGTCTGAGTTTCAACATGTTTCTTTATCTCTGCGTGTGTATTTCTGGTGGGTTGCGTTCCAAAGGGCCAGCCACCGTGCATTTTTTAAAACTCTTGATTTCACAACATAGAACATACAAAAATGGCAGCAATCAGTTTTGAACGAACATAAAGATTTGCCAAGGGAGCAGGAGCCATACAATATAGACACCATGCAAGTATTTCCTGTACTCAAAAGACTAAGGGCCTTAAGGGCCTCTTCGGAAAGTCACATATCCTTACCTTGATGCCATCTTGTCTTTACTTTTGTACGTTATCGAGTTCAGGAGAGATGAAAAGGTTCACCATTTTCAACACTGGAATGGCCTGACTGCTGCTGTCAAACGACCAAATAAAGTATTATTTACATTTACAGTGTAGTTTGCCTTCCGCCCAAAGTCAGCTGGGATAGGCTCCAGCAACTCCCCGTGATCCTGTTCAGGATAAGCGGTGTTGAAAATGGATATATATATATACAGTACAGTATACCTGTATACCTTTATATGGTTTCATGTAAGTCATTGGGGTTCCTCTTGCAGCAGAGTGTGTTCCAACCAGTCTAGTACTGAGCAGTTGCGAGTAACACGATGCTGTTCTTGACTTTTTGTTACCGTTTCAATGTGCTTCAACTGTACATCTTAAATGCGTTTTACTGTATATGTGCAGCGACTGCTAATACTGTATGCGTTCTAGAGGGAAGTATCGGGTTCTTCTCTGAGGCAGAGGTGGGAGGAGCTGGGGGAGGAGGTAGGGGGCATCTAAAAGCAGTGTTCTCTTTAAGGAGCTGTCTAGACCTCTTGGGAGACTGTAGAACATTACAAGTGGCTTTTATTCAGGCATACACATTAAAACACACTCCCTCCCTCTCTCTCTCTTTCTCTCTCTCTCTCTCTCTCTCTCTCTCTTACACACACACACGCACACACACACACACGCACACACACACTCACTCCTTATAGTAAATGCCCATGCTTTGTTTTTGTAAGCCGTATAGGATGCCTCAGGCCTTCAGGCTCCACGCTAAATCCCAAAGACTGAGCATGGACGGAGGAGCGATGGATGGCTGAACGAGAAGCATGACATTACACTGACCACAGAGATGGAGATTGAAGCCTCGGGTCAAACTCTCGATTCTCTTTCTCATTGTCCCTCACCTATTACATGATTAGAAGTTATTGTCACTCTTTTCAATTTAAAGCTATTCAGAAGCAAACACTTGTCAATTTTTTTTCTTTTGCGAACACTTGCGCTCTCGCTACTTTTCTTTTTCAGACACACATCATATGCTCACACATGCGTGCGCGCACACATGCACACACAAACACACGCACACGTGCACCATAACCCCCTACTCTTGATAGGCCAGAGGGGGTTCCATTAGCCCCTACCACCTGCTGTGGTACACTCACTCATCCTCTCCCTCTACACACACACACACACACACACACACACACACACACGCACACACACACACACGCACACACGCGCACACAGTATTTTCAGACTCTATTACGGTCACCTAATGGGAAAAAAAAATAGTACACATAATTACATTAGAAGTGTAATCCATAAATTGCATGTAATGACTGTTATTTTAAGCACTAAACAAAAAGCATCTTAGCAGTGTAAAGTTCATCTCCCATTTCCACACAGCATTTAGTTGGTTCAATTGCTGAAAATTTCAAGCACAAATGCTGACCATCAAACAAACAAAACAACAGAATGTCCCTCTTTCATTTTTTGCACCGTCTTTTTCGCCTTGATGTCACCATGCCTTGCTTCACTTCCACCCCCCCACCCTCCCTCGTCTCCCCCTGTCTCCCATGCCCCTCCTCGGCTCAGCCGCCGTAGCGAAGACGAGGTGACGCTCTGCAATTACTCTAATTGGTTGTGACTTCTTCATTTACATGACAAGTGCTCAGCAGTCCTGGGAACCAACGGCCTGCTTTCTGCACCCTGCTGCAGCTCCGGTCATCATGTGGCTCTGTGGCGTCCGGTGGGGTCCTGTTGGTGTGAGGGGCTGCTGTGAGGAACAGTGGAGGGAAAAGCAGGGTCTGGCGCTGGATGGTCTGAGTGTCACCCATGAGGTTCTGAAGCCCCGAGCGCATGGGAGTGGGTAATTTGGAGGATGGGTCTCAAAGGCTTCGGTGACGATGAGTGATGAAGATGTTCGCTCAAGTCCTACCTTTTTAGAATTGTTGATTATTCCAAAGACTGGCGCAAGAATTTATGTTCATTTCATATGTGTGCATGTAGAGAAGCGTGGGGGTGGAGATGGGGCGGGGAGGGGGGGTGGACACCTTGTGGGAGTTTTGGATGGACGCTGCGGAACAATATTGTCTGCTTCTCCACATTCCTCTTGCTCATCGTCACGGTGACGCTGCCACCAAGGCCGCCACCCCTAACTGGGCAACATTCTCAAACAGTGAAACTACTCATTAGCGTGGATGTTGTGTGTGTGCGCACATGCGTTTGTGTGTGTGTGTGTGTGTGTGAGCGTGCGTGCATGTGTGTATTTGTGTGGGTGTGTGTGTGCCCTGCACTGTTAGTTTAAGCATGAGGAGTGTTCTCAGCTGAGCTATTCTTATGCTAATTCTGGAGTTAGGTATTCATTCGGGTGGGCGTCTCTAATGTTTGCTTTGCAGATAAAAAGGGGTTCTTCTTACCAGCTGAAGTTCACTTGTCAAGACTAATCTTATTTAAACAGCCATTCTGCAGGGAGCAGCGTGCATGCATCCTCCACTTCAGGCCCTTTGGCGGCAGCTTCATTGTTGCCTTTCATGACTGACACTCAAGGATCTCCACACAAAGACTATGGGACGTTTGCTTGCTAATTTAGGACTGCAAAGATCGCTTACATGACATCAAAATACAAATAAATAATAATAATAATACATTACATTTGCAAGCGCCTTTCACAACACTCAGGGACACTTTACAACCAAGAGCAATAATAAAACCACAGATAAAATAATAAAGAAAGAAAGAAAGATTTAAGGTGGATAAGCAAGTCTGAATAGGTGAGTTTTGAGCTGGGTTTTGAATATGGAAAGAGAGTCAATATTACAAATGTTGGGAGGAAGTGTCACTTTTCTTTAGACTTTTGTACTTAAGTATAATTCTGAGTTAAGAGTTTTACTTTAAATTCAGAAGTTGAATCAGTACTTTGATCAGAGTCGTATTTGACAAGCGTCAGCTCTTTTGTGCAGAGTGTGAATGTTTGCCACCTCTAAAAATAATACAAGAGAATGCGACATAAATCTCAATTGCCTCCTTTTCTAAAGCTCTCCCTGTATGGCAAAGTCTACTCTATGATGATTTCCAGGGGTTCTGACCTGAACGAAGGTCATCCGTGTCTGTGTTGACCTCTGGCGACCCCGGGGAGGACCCTCGACCACCTAACAATAGACACCCTCCCTCTCGGCTGATAGAGAAGTGATAGAGTGACAGTGATGAGGTGGAAACAGGTTTTTAAATGGCTTGTAATCTTTTCAAAGCAGCGGGGTTAGTTGAACGTGACAAAGTGGTCAAGCCCTCCTTTATGTTTGAAAAACACAGTGGCGACACCAGTGGCACAAGCGAGACGAAAGTGCAGCTAAAGGAATCCTACCTGCAGGGAGGGACGTGCGCTTGAGCATGTGTTCACGTTGGATCGCCCCCCCCCCCAACCATCACCATGTGATGAATATCCAATTAGACTTTTTTCAATATAAATCTTGAAATCCAATTAGTCCACACAAAAACGGAGCACTGCTCTCCCAAGGTGTCGATAGATTAAAATAGATTGGCACTTTCAAGTGATCATTTAAAACAGGCTTCAACATATTTCTTTTTTCATTACATGATTACTTTCAAATCAATTACTTGCAGTTAAAAAAAATGGCTGTCATCCAGGTCAATAAAGTTCCAATTGCAATTATCTGCTTCCTGATTTGAGTGGACAGAAAGAGAATGTGACAGCAAATCGGTGGCAAATCTGACATTGGATAGGAAACCAAGGTTTGGGTTTATTACACTTCCACTCACAATCGAACAGGATTTTACCAATCTCTAAAACAGGGAAACTGCTTTGTGGGAATGTGTTTTTTTCTGCTGTGCCAAGTAATTTAAACAGGAATTCAATAGAGACAAATATGTGTTTAAAACCATACATTTTCACTGTACTCAGCACATTAAAAATAAAAAAAACTTTTTCTTAAGTACAGAAGTTGTGCTTCACTACTACTTTTACCAATGTCTTTGTTTCCCCACAAATATCTATACTTTTACTTACTGTACATTCAAAGTGTTAGTACTTTTGCTACTTCTGGTATATAGGAAATATGAACACAGTGATAACTCAAATGGGTCACTTAAATATTCATTTAAATAGGCGGTCAACAAAATCAGATCGACAAACATTAAAAATACAGCTTTGTGATTAGGCAGCCTTAAAACTCATTCAGTACCAGCCAATTCTGGACCAAGTCTGAAAAGACGTTTAAAAACGTCATTGGGAGTGAATGAGTTTTAAATGTCAGTCTCATGGTAATTTTGAGGGCTGATTGTTGTATATAGTTGTACAGTGTGTGTGTGTGTGTGTGTGTGTGTGTTTGTGTGTGTGTGTGTGTGTGTGTGTGTGTGTATCAGAAGCAGCATTTCCAAGTTATTGATCAGGAGCTCTGACAGAAAGCTCATGTATATAATATATGGGCCGTAATTGAGAAATAGGAAACGTGAGGACGTGTATAGCACAACAAACGTGATCATTGATGTGCAAGCATGCAATGTCATGCCCCCCCCCCCCACACACACAGACACACTCGCGCACACACAATCCCAGCTGCACAAACCAAGAATGAAACCTAAAGCTAATGTGAGTTCTCCCTGGCTGCAGCTGCTGTACTCTCACACCCCTCAGGTGTCCCACATGCGCACCAAAACACATGCACAAATATCCACTTATGTACGCATACACACTTTTCAAGGAAGCAGTTGAAGTCCCATGAAGACACCCAGAATGTGATCTACAGAAAGTCCTGCTATTCTTGACATTTCGGCAGGCTTTCTGCTCCCCTCATGGTATTTCTCTGAGCCGGGTCGTGACCAAAGCGACACAAGAGATGAACTCAGCGTGAGGCTCCAGAGGAATAGTGAGGTCATGACCACAGCAGCACTGAAATGAACCTTTGACTAGCACCATGAGACCGAGAGGACGCGAGGAGAGAGAGTTGGAGGAGGAAAGTATATTGCTAACAAATTAGTTTTGGCTCATCTTTCGACATTGACCATTTTGATTGGCTCCCCGAGTCTCTTTGGCCCACAGCAATTAGGAAGCACACAACTGCTGCTCTCCACCGAGACAAAAGCTGGACGTGCCCCTCCTACTCTGCCATGCTGACTGAACCCTGGCTGGCTTCACGAATCGTGAAGGAAGACAAACACAGTGGAACCTATGAGTCAAACATAATTTAATCCAGGACGCTCGGATTTCAAATCCTCTTGGTCCTAGCAGAATTAATATATTTGATCGAGTCCAGGGTCAAACTGGAGCCCAGGCCAGCATACTTGGTCGACACCCTAGATTGTTTCCTAGGCAATTGATCCTAAAACCTCTTACGCTAAAATTGAATGCAAAATATGATTCGTGTCGCGGATGTGCCTCATGCAACTCATTATTCAATAATCTTACTTGCCACAAATATGAAAAGTTAACCGCGGTAAAAGTTCACAACAAAACACTCACATTCTCAAAACACAGCGGATGAATACAATTTGAGCAGACAGTCGATCAGGCAAATTGATGTGAGTGGATTCAAGTAATTGTTTGAAGATTGATTAATCTGTGTCGGGATTTTTTTTTAAGTAAAACTTCTTCTGTCGGGTGCGTGGATAAAGTTTTCAACATATTTGACTGAATGGCAGGTTTCGTTTCAACAGTACCGCCGACTGATTCTTGCTCAGGTTTGCAGGGATCTGGAATCTATCCCGTGAGACTTGAGGCAAAAACAAGACTCCACCCTGGGGTGATTGTCGCTCCATCACTCGGTACATGTAGAAACAGTCAACCGTTCACACTCACAACCACACTGCCAGCACGAATGACCGGTACCTGAATTAGCGGCTCCCCTCTTTTTTTCTTTTTTTTCGTATTTCCAATGTGAAACATATGCTCTGTTGAAGGTGACTACAGTATAGTCTTTGCACACAGGGAAGTGTGTGTATGTGTGTGTGCTGTTGCTCACTTTCAGTCAGAACCCCAAAGGGCAACATTGTGTGGTCACTGCAGGGCGTCCTCCTGTCCTCCACTCACTTCAGCTACAGCCACTCTAACCTTGTCTGACATATTCACTGTCCTGCTCTCATGGGTCTGATGCCTCTATGTGTGTGTGTGTGTGTGTGTGTCTGTGGTGTCCAACTCAAACCCCACAAGCCTTTAACTGTGATGGTGACGTATCATTTAAGATTTGCAGGCAAAAATGGGAGTCCTATTTAATCAGATTGTTTAACTTTCATCTCTTCCAATGTGTATTTTGATCAAAATCTTTCATAAAATGCTTTCTGAGCATGCACACGCACACACACACACACACACACACACACACTTGCATATAAAATCCAGACAAAATAAAATGCAACATTGTACTTGGACTGGTTGCTGGAGAAACACACTGGATGGCTTCAGCAACCACGGCACCCTTGAACAAGGGAACCAACCCCGCAGGTTCTCAGTGTCACAACTGCTGTGCAACACCCTATCATATCGACTGGTTTCATCAATCACAAAAAAAAAACAGTCTATAAATATGCAGAACAAAGGCGCAACATGGTGGATATATGTGCCCTGAGGTTCTGGGTTTGAATCTCGGCTCTGACCTTTCTGCCTGGAATTTGCATGTTCTCTTTGTGCTTGCGTGGGTTTTCTGTCAGGAGCTTGTCTTCCTAGCACATTTAATTGAAGACTGTAATGAGTGGATGGATAGGTGGGAGGAGTACAAAGAAATATCAAGAGCATTAAAAAAAAAAAAAAGCATATTTCTTCCAAGGGCTCATCTCAAGGTTAATTCCAGCCAATAGCAAAACGACCAGGCATTAATTCAGCATTACGCTCGTATCATTATCATCTCTCCTGATGTTCATCATCAAGATCCTCTCAGGGAAAAAAGAAAGTTACGGAAGAAGTTTGCGCAACTGCTGTGGCTTGGGTGGCTTGAACAGAGTTCCCTTATTCATGTGTTATTTGTTTATGCAGATGAATAATTAAAAATTCGGTGCATTGTACAAAGGTTGAAGTCGACAGATAATGATTCCTTTCCATTCTTTCCCGATGGGTTGTGTTTGTAATTTTCTTGAATATAAAAGTTGCATAATTCATGTGTATCGGCGGGCCACATCTATTAATGATGTCGGTCTTTTAGGTGTTTGCGTCTACCACGTCTCCTTTTCCATTCAGTCACTCTTCCTCACTTTCTGTCTATCTTCAATCACAAATTAAAACAGCACTGAAGATGTTGTCTGGAATTTTCTCTCCGTTCGTCTCTATCATCGCTCATGAGTTCACGAGGGTCAAATGGGCTGCGTCCAAGTTAAAATGAGCAAAGATGAAAAGAAAGAGTGGGGAAAAGGAAAAAAAAGTTTGCAGTGGCACTGTGATGTAAATGCCCTTATTTAGTAATTTATAGAAGAGGGAATTGAGCACAACTCTGTAGAGACTCATCAACTATTGATGTGTGTAATCTTTCAGATCCTGCCAACATGATGATCATGATCTGTGTTAGTGCGAGGATCCCCCCCCCCCCTCTCCAGCCCAAACCTCACAGCAATTCTTATTTCTTTTACTTTCCATCGTATTCACTTTCACTCAAAATTCAACACTTTGTCGCTCACGGCGAACGTCTTGATAAGGTTCGTAATGTCTCAGCCATTTGCCATCCATCAGTCCCGCTAAAGTAGGCACAGATGGTACCAAATGTTGGCAGGAGTTCAGATTGCCAAATATGACACTGGCAACATTTGTGATTAAAGTGATAAAGCCTCAGCTGTGCATTGCATATGCCCCACATGCTGCATTTCAGAGGTCGCTCATGCCATTTGTGCACCATTTATAATCCGGATCCTTTGATAGAACCGATAAACTATCAACAAATGTTTGTGCCTTATTTTATCCGCCTGTCCCACCCATTCAGAAATTTGTGATTTCACCTTTCACATCATATTACCCTAAAGTCCCGTGAAATAAATTCAATGAACGGTTAGCAGAAGCATATACGTACAAACACTAAAGAGAGAAAGACCCCAAATTACAACTGGCATTAAAACCAGAAAAGTTGCACCCTGTTCAATATTTCAAAATGTCATACACAATTTACGCCAGCAACATGTTTTTCGACCGCTTTTCTAACCTTGCACTATTCCAACTTACTTTCCAGCGCGAACGCACATGGTATAAACAGATGCTACAAAAGAATAGCATCCATGCAATCTAAATAATACAACCATCAGTATTTGCCAATTCTCCCAGGCTGCGATTTTCCCCCCTAAGGGTGAATGCCTGCAGCTGATTTGTATACAAAACAAATCTAATGCATGCTTTCAACACGTATTTAACATATGCCACTCCTTGATCAATTATTTAGGAAATGATGTTTAAATTTTTAATCGCTGATGTTTCTTCATCCAAATAAGACACGAAGAAATGGGAGGACAAAGGGTCCAAAAGAGGGAAGTCAAATATTCTGTTGACGTTAATTAAATGCAATAATGTACACAGAGCACTATCCCAATTGAGATGACTTCTCTGTCTCTTTGCTTAATGACGGCCGACAGCTTAGCATATTCTTCTTTTTCACTTACTCTCTTGATGCTGCAGGAAATACAATACAATACATGCTGATTTATATAGCGCTTTCACCACAGCGACAGCTGTAACAAAGCGCTTCACAAAACAGTTAACATAAAGTAAAATAATAAACACAAAACATAAAACACGGACAGTCGTGCAGTCCTAACCACTTTTCCGCCACACGCTTTGTTGTTTGAAGCAGTTTGAGATGAAAGAGGAGAGAATCAAAGTGTCCTTTAACCAGTGGATCAGAGACGTCATGCTCAAAATGTGCACACGTCGGCTACAAGCTAAGTTTCAAAGTCAACAAGAAGCTGTAGCATCCATTGACGAAAAAAGAGATTGGTTCACTTCTCCTGTCCCATGGAAATCCATTTCAATTCCAAGCGGCGACTCTCAGTTCCAAATACGCATCGGCGCTCTGCGCCAACGCTCCTCTCTCCTCATCCTCAACTTCAGCAGCCATCCATCCAGCCGCACCAACGCCGACTGTCCAACAGCGCCGACATAGCCACTGAACAAAACGGGGTTGTGAAAAATGCTGCCCATTACAGGCGCAAAAAACACAAGCACCCCAGGTCTGTCCAGCACCAACAGTCAATGGCGCCGACATTCCTCCCAATCAACATCTGTGCTGGTACAGGCGTGCTGCCGAGAAGGCGCAACCACCAAGCACAGATACTTCTCCTTTGACGAATGTCGTGGCCAAAAAACGCTGAAAACAGTCCATATCAGGTCCACACGATGAAACAACAAACAACATGTGACAAAACAAAAGACAAAAATACCAAAAAAGAACAAAAAAGCAAGGCTCTTGAAGAGCACTTGCCGAAGGCTGCCTACTCGGGCGCCATCTTGGGAAAAAAAATGGACATGTTGAGAGAAAGGAAAAGACAGCAAATTCTTGCAAGTGAGCATATAGGCACTGTGTTGATCACCTACCACCCCTCCATCTACTTACACAGTGGTGGTGGTGGTGGGGGGGGGGGGGGGGTCAGTACCCCACGTCCATGTGTTGACTAACACACGAAGTCACCCAGAAGTTGAACCATGAAGGTTAGATGTGTTCAGGAGGGAATTTGTAACACACAAATGAGTCATAATGCAGCCATGCACACTGCTGTTCACCATAATAAACATTTGGATGCATGGCAATGAATAAACACAGGCGGACAGGCTTGGGGGGGGGGGGGGTGAGGATGAATATTATGTAAATTCCTACACATACAGTACACGCACACACACACACACACTAACATATAAACATGTAGAAACGCACCTGCCCCCCACTGTGAGTCAAATTGTTGTTAGTTCCATCTTCTGGATGTGAGCAATATGTTTGAATGGTTGTGCCTTTGCCAATGGCATGTTTACTCACGCATACACTCAATAAAGCACCGTGACAGAAAATGTCACTGACTAACAGAAGAGCAGTTCATGTTTGTACTCAACATGTTCTGCATCCTTTGCTTTTTTTCTTTCCTTTGGTGAGGGAGAGTGAGATTGTGTTTCGACCGTCTGCTATGGAGATAATCTCACAGACATCAGTGACCGGGGGCCCCTTGTTCTCTCTCAAACACTATAGAGACAATCAGGTAATTTTAAGGAATCGAAGCAAGGAAGAAGCCCTCTGATTGGCTGGCAACCAGTTCAGGGTGTTCCCCCGCCTACTGCTCGAAGACAACCGGGATAGACTCCAGCACTCCACGACCCTTGTGATGATAAGCGCACTCGAAAATGGATGGATGGAAGCAAGGAAGAATGGAAATACTAATGTACTGCATGTACCTTGACAGTGCAGTTTGCTATACAAATAAGAAGCTGTGTGACATTTTTATTATGGAAAAGATACACCTGTACAATCCCATGAAATTCATAAAAAAAGTTTGATTTGTATTACACATTCTTGACAATTCTGCTTGCATGCTTGGGTGTGTGTGGTGCGCTTCTCCGAGAGATGGGCTCGAAAAATGCACAAAAGCACTCTCTTGAGGGATAAAAATGAACACTTATCCATATGACACAGAACACTTCCAAACACAATCATGATAATAAAAAGGAGAAAATGGGATGAGGGATTATCAATATATTTCGCTCCTGAAAGATTAACAGGAAGCAACACAGGAGATTGGACAGGTACTGCAAATGCTGCACATGAATATAGTACGCAAAAGTACCTTTATGTTCATTCTGTGGCCAAGCAAAGAAACCGGAGGAAGTGGCCCTGTAAAAACATTTTTGTGGGTGAGAATCCATGTTTCAAGTCTAGGTTTTGACTGTGAAGCCTTTAAATTCCTATTGTTCCTATTTTACACCGAGAGAGAAATCCATCATGTCCATTTTTTTTCGCAAGATAGATGGCAATAACCGTGATGATGTTATCAGTGTAATAGTAGTTTATATTTTGTAGTCAAGATAAGTCAATAAACAACCTAGTCGTCAGTGTAAGTTGTAGTTTAGTTAGCGTGTCAACTAATATACTGGTTTAGTTAATTATCGAATTAGCCACAAAGTTAATGAAATACAAACATTTGTGAGTCAGACTATTACGTAACCACTCAGCTGGATTGTTGTCTGTACGTGATGTTACGTTCATGCCCGGTGCTGTGCCCTCCCCCCCCCCCCCCCCCCTAGTGCTGCCAGGGGTGGGCGGAGCCTTCGGCACACACCTGAGCTGCATTATAGTCAGCCAGACTTTTAAGGTCCAGAGAAGCACTGCTTGTCATTTTCCTATTCTTACCCAATGCCATTGCCCACGCGGGTGCCGCCTTACTCGTAAGTAGGCTCATAATAAAGGCAACTCAAGATCTCTGTTAGACTCAAATGGTGCATTATTCTGTTACAGTTCAGAATAATCTGGAACAGAAATGGATCCCACAAATGTAGACCAAGACAAAAATAATCTTATAGATAAAAAATAAAAATAAAAAATCAGGCAGAAAAGCCTATGCAAAACCAACAAAGTACCAATTAGATCACTCGACGAACAAAGCCAGGAGAAAATGTAACAAACAAAAAGCCTTCGCACAAGGCAAGGAAATAAATAATGCAAATAACTTGTCACCAAAGGACAAGAAAAATCAAATGGGGAGGAAAAATAAGCAACAAAAAATTAACAGGAACACTACTTCCAACACAAGACAAACCACAGCATGAGCAAGAATCAGACGTCTTTGGACAATAAGCCCTTGGTACATGGGCTGCAAGCAAGGCAAGTAACCCGACAGTAAATTGTCGGTGTAGCGGTCCTTAAGTTGTCCACTGATGGCAATACGTGACAAGTGTGACATCAGAGGAAAACACCCACAACTCCCGCCAATAACTGAAACCAAAAGCAAACAGGAACATGACTAATGGTTAATTTTCCTCATCCGTCTCCACAGATCATTTCTTTTCATGATGCTCAAAAGAATAATAATAATATGGCGACTTCCTAATTGGCTGAGGTATTGTATTCCTTTTCTGTAAAAACACTGATTGGCTAAATGCAGTTTTCCTCAGCGGAATTAACTGAGATGCATCCTCCATTTCCGCTCCTCATGTGTTCTTATTAACGCTAGTCCCCTCCTATGGTTCAAACATCCTCTTTCACTAAATGCTTCTCAATTTTCTCAGTTCTTGCCCTCTTTTTCTGTCCTTCCGTGGCACTCTCATGCTCTCTTGCCGGGGAAGAATAAGGAGCAGGGGTGCCATTCACATTGGTAATTATATGTCTGTTCTTTGTTGGAGAGGAGTGTGATTTTCCATTAATGGTCCAACATATTATATAAGAGAGTCTTTATGGAGGTAATAATGGTCGAGGACAGAGGTGATGGTGAGCTGGTGAATATAACGGCGTTGCTCTTTTTCACGCCGGGGGCACAGCCGAGCGTTCATTAATCCTTTAAGGGTACACACCTAACCTTGCTCACACAGCGTGCGCATGCTCCACGCCGGCACAATGAAATACACTGGGATACAGAGAATACACTCTCACATCCGCAGATCGATCCCACGCGCAAACGCGCAGCCACGCTCGCCATTGAGAAAAGCATAGAAATGGGCCGCCGCACCGTGATATGCTGATGCGGAGGTGATGGCCACTTTAACCGTATCATTTATTCATCTGATGGTTGCAAAATGCTATATGAAATATAGATGGTCTGAGTTTGACTTTAATGTTTCGTACGACTGTGATTGTGGGGGTGTGAAGGATGGACGGATAGACGCATATGATGGGTGTGGTGAAAGCAGAAAGAACTGTATACAGTCAACCCCCATTTACGAGCCTTTTCCGTTTCTGGTCCCTCTCTTTGGAATGACCTCCCACTGAACATTCGGCAAGACCCCTCGCTGCCCATCTTTAAAACTCGTCTCAAAACTCATTTGTATTCTTTAGCTTTTGGCTCAGCATGACTCAGACTTGATCTTAGCTTTACTGTTTGGTGCTTTCTACTGTCTTTGTTATTAATTTATTGTTTTCTTGTTTATTATTGTATATACAGGTATCTATATATTTGCTCCATGTACAGCACTTTGTATCCCGTGGTAGTTATTTTATAGTGCTCTATAAATACAGTTGAATTGAGAGTTGAGTTGAGTTGAGTGAGATATGTTCCAGACCCGCAATAGAAGCAAATATGCAAAATGGAGAGACCATGTTGTTTTAAACAGTTTTATACCCACACACTTTAGACACATTTAAACTGATTCAAACACACTTTGTAAGTGTTCTTAGCACCTATGTGTCACTCTTTTGCTTGCACAGTTGCTTGCACCGTACAAGGCGCAAAGCATGATTGCTGCTACTACTATTAGTACTACTACTACTACTACTACTGCTGCTAAATGACACATAACACAAAATAAAATTAGACATTGCCTATTTGAGCAAGCAAAATGTTCAACCATACGATAAATGTCATCCAACGAAAGTCCGCTAGCTTCATGCTAGCGTATAATGTGAACTGCCATAGATGGGCTAAAGTGAAGTATCTTATATGATACAGTAATTATAAACTTTCAAACCTGCTTTCAGGGCACAATGACTACAACTGGAGTTAAGTTGAAGACCTTCTCTACACACTGTTCTTACTTTTAATTACGCTGTATCTTTTCCAGGAAACCTCAGTGCAGGTCGCAGTCCTAAAAATCTGCACTAGAGTTGGGTTGCGAATAATGAAACACTGTGTATAGAATGTACCGAGTCAGAGAACAAAATAATACAATGTCCATTCATTATTTGACAGTGTCAATGGGGCAGCTGAAGCCTATCCCAGCAGGCTTTGGGTGAAAGGCAGACTTCACTAGACTGGTCTCCATCCATCACAAGCCACATAGAGACAAACAACCGTTCACAATTTCAATCAGTGGGAATTGAACCCAAGCAGCCGTCACAGAGTATATTCCCGATCAGAACGTACAGTATGTGCTCTGCAAAAATGGGTATGTATTTATTGATTCATTTATTTTCCTCAATCCATCCATGTAACCCGGTGGTTGGGAACCATCGCTTTAAATCAGATCACATTATCAGCATCGTCAACATTTTAGCAGTAATCTCACTGAAGCAGCTACACCAGCGGTGAAACAAATGAATTGTTGCGATCTAAATGATAGAGATGAATAATTAGGTGCACTGACGAGAGAGGTGACTCTTGCTTTAATGGTAGGATGGATAATGCCCATGGCTGGCGTGTAAATTGACCCTCATTGATTTTATGCAGCTGTGGCTTTCCCATGAGCCCGATGCCTTTTCATGAATGAACAGATCAATTTGTTTTGGTACAAGTTAGAAAGATTACAATTTTACATCCACTAATGTTGGTTATCCGCAGAACATGACACAACATTCAGGCAATTAATGTGCTGAATTGGAAAAAAAGTGTAAAGAATTCTCATTTAAAATGAATCATGCAACTTTCAAAGAGAGCAAAAGCATGAATATGAATACAAAGAATGTAAAGGTTATATAACCCAGTCACTCAGTAAAACATCCATGATCGACCACACTGACGTGTTGTCATGTTTGTTGCTTGAGCAAGGCATGATGGGAAATGACATTAGCGGCTGGGGCAACATGAGAGTAGGAGGAGGTAGAGATGGAAAAGTAATTGGGGAGTGAAGGATGATGTTTACTGTTGGTGTTACATCAGCATATTTCATGTTGAAATGCACATAGATACATATGCGGTGTACATACATACATACATACATACGCATATGGTGTGTCAGAAAGGTTCCAGGACTGTTGTCACAAAGGAGATAATTCAATTCCAAAGTTTTCCTTTCTAAAGATTTCTCTTGCAGTCGAACACATAGAAAGGGAAAACTTGCGGAGTGTTTTGAAACATCTTTTCTGACACCAGTCTAAGAAAATCCTGACTCATCTTGTACATACATGCAACCCAGTTGGGTCCACAATATGCACAATACATATAATAATGACTGAATGACTTTCATAGTTTATTAATTGACAAACCCAAATTAAAACGTGAAAGTCAAATTGTTTGTTGTTCCGCCAAGAGAGGATGTGAGTGATATGTTTGACCAAATGCAACGTCCTTCAGTTCTACCGTTAGTGGGAGCGTGCGCCAAGGCAACACTGCTGTGTAATCCTAACCACATCGAGTACCTGCCTAATAATGCCTTGTAATGAGATTCCCTGCTTGTCGGCACCCTCTCAGACAGAACATAATGAAATTGGTTTTGACACCAAGATATACTTGAGAGTAAAAAAAAAAAATAGTCAACTACTGAGACAAAAGATTGATTTTCCAAACTGCTTGATATTGACAGAGACTATCTGGATGATGTAACCAGGTGTGATTACACATTCTGCGTGTGTGTGTGTGTGTGTGTGTGTGTGTGTGTGTGTGTGTGTGTGTGTGTGTGTGTGTGTGTGTGCAGTATCCGTGTATTTACATCATGTATCAGATTACTGTATGGGGACGCTGTTGGATGATATGGTAAGCTTGGAAAATTGAAAAGAATTGTTAATTTGTCTAATTGTTTGAATATTATTTATTAAATGTCAGGTCAGTGTGTATATAATTCAGGTATAACATCATCCTTTCATCAAGATGGAAACTATTTTTAACTTTTAACCTATGAAATGGTCTTTCGAGAGAATGACCATATAATTAACTACTTGAATAACTTAATGCTAATGGGGGAAAAGAAAGTCAACTACAGTGAAATTAGATGGCAAGAATGAAATAGCAACAAAGGTCTTTGAGTAGGGTAACAGTGCAGGCAGATCAAAGATGGGATTTGTCTTCATACACACAAAATGCCACCGCTAAACAAGTCGACACACTTTTCTTTGAAACTGCTGACAACAAACACAATTCTCAATAGTACGGGACTCTTCTATCCATATTTCAGCAGGTCACAAAAGGGGGGCACCACTGTTGCCAGGCAGATCATGAGAGATGTACTGATAGATAGATAGATAGATAGATAGATAGATAGATAGATAGATAGATAGATAGATAGATAGATAGATAGATAGATAGATAGATAGATAGATAGATAGATAGATATACAGTATGTGCTACAGAGCTAACCTTATTGGGTGTGCAAACAGGGAACTAACTTACAGTCTGGGTGCGGGCACTGACTCAGTTTCCAGGGAGAAAGAGGGGGGATCACATCCGCACCACAGCCCGACTGAGAGGGGCGGGCCATGACATACTCACTTGAATGAATCATTGGCCTAACACACACACACACACACACACACACACACACACACACGTACGCATGCACACACCGTCATCCCATGTACCCTTCCCCACAGCACGTCGCACCCTGCAGCACCCAGCGCCATACAGCTGCCGACCCCACCCCCTTTTTACAGCGGTTACCGTGTACTCAACCCGGGCAGCTGCACGCATGCCGTATCAAATTTTCATTTCACGTCCTGCACAGTTCCCAAATGTACTCAAATAATAGCACAAGAAAATGTATTTCCTGCGTGTTGCCTTTGCATTTGTGCATGTCTGAAATTCTAAAATTCTAAGTAGCGCCTCTGGTCATCTTTGTCCATGTTGAAATATCAACCCGCAACGAAATGACATTTGCGCTGACATTTCTACCACTGTTTTCCTTCACAGATGGTGTTAATGTCTTTGGTAATGCCTGGCGTGCAGCAAGGCCTCCTGAGAAGAACTTTGCCCCTCAGCCTAAGCGTGCGCTCGCCTCCGAGCGCCCACACACGCATGCACACGCACTGCAGGGCAGTCAATGGCGCTCCAGCGCGGTGCGCTGATTGCGTTGGTCAATGTGCTCCACTGTGTGACTGCATGCCCCCAAGACTGAGGCTGAGTCTAGACACGAGTCAGCCAAGCCGTCCTGCTGACCTATATCCTACAGTTACACTAAGCGAGAGACGCAGGGAAAACAGGGAGAGAGGGGACGAGCGAGCGAATGGAGAGAAAGATGGAGGGGGGAAAGACACGAGAGATGAGAGTGCGGGGAGTGAAAGGCTGCCACTGAGCACGAGAATAAATTGAGGGATGGGGAAGCGATAGAACGGGAGACGGAGGGAGCAAACGTGCAGACAGGGAATCGGTGTGGGCTGGGGTGGGGGGGAAGCGAGGCAGCAATGCAGCTATGGATAATTCAGAATGAGTTAAAAGGGGGAAGGGATGGGAGGAGATATTGAAAGTGGCAGCTAGTGAAGTAAAGTGAGGAGAGCGATGTCTAAGTAGTACGGATAGGAAAAAAAAAAACTCAGGAGAGACCATTGAAGAAAACCATCCCAGGTGGCAGATAGCAGACACATCCCATTATCGCTGCAGTATCGCAGGGCAGGCCTGCACCGAGAACATACATCCCAACGCATTATTATTACCCAGACCTCATTATGATATTCATTGTTGCACATTTCACATGATTTAAAAATGATTTCCCCAGTAAGAAGAACGGTCATCAATAAACAATTAATGAACTCTTAAACTCAGCTGCATATGCAAAATGTCGGCATTTCTCCTTTCAAACCATCTCCGTACATGAATCTCGACTGGTGGTAAATAATATGTAGACTGGCAATGTGAGCGTGATTAATTACACACAAACCTCAAAACTGAAATGCAGCAGACAGGTGATACAAAAATGTTCAGGAAAACTATGAAAGCCATGCAAAAACGGTTTGAACCGCCATCAAGACTCCATGAGTGTGTTTCGCTGGTGAGTAAACATTTTGTTTTTCTTGGTTTACAGTGGCAACCCGTTTTTTTGTTTTTTTTGTCGCAATATGTACTAAAAAAGCATGATGCATGAAGTCAACTGCAGTCCTCCCTCTACGCAACTGTAAATTCCACAACTTTATCGAGTGGTTCACATCAAGTGGCACTGAATTGGGCATTGTTTCATCAAAGGATCTATTTGAAAAACTTGAGACCCTTGTGAAGGATGAACCTTTCTCTGCATCATAACAGTCAGCTGCTTCCCTGCAATCTTGGCTGGACATCAACCTGTGCCCAAAACATTGGGAATCCCTTTTCCCACAATATATGTTGTAATATTGACACAAGGAGAAGAGTTGCCTATTAGCAGGACATCATAGTCATGTTTGCAGTAATTGTTTTCTTTTACATCAAATTGTCACAAATAAAAAGTGCTAAACCAATACAGTGAGCATCAAAATGCAAGTGCCTGGCACTTTGTGAGCATTCCAGGATTCAACAAACCGATGCCAACACTGGCAACCTGGCATGCCAGAGCTGAGACAGGCAACTCAAACTTTTGTACACCAAATAAAACAGCTCACAAGAGATAAAAATGTATACAGGCTGTTGTTCACATACGAACCTTGACCTAAATCCTCTCAATGCCATGATTTTTAAAGTAAGGATAAGGGCAAAACAGGAGCTTAGCATCTCACACGTATATGCAAGCAAAAAAGCAAATAGATTCTAAAATAAAACCTAATTTTTTATGTCATTCATGGTAAGCAATGTCAAAATTGAATTATCAGAGTGCCAATTTCACAATATACTGTCCAGAACTAGAACAACAAACAAAAAATCTGTTGATGTTGATGGCGTTGAGTGTGCCGCTGTGCTGCATCTCTGAGCTTTGCCATGATTGTTTCCCTCTTGTGTATTTCCGGCGAGTTGCGCGCCACACGTACGGGCCGACACATACAGTTTGGATACGTGTGTCTATATACACACTTCGTCATTTTCGCCATCGAGAAAGAAAATAACTGAACGGTGTGTAAGTGGGAGTTCCTTGTGTGTTTCTTGCATACTTGGCCAATTAATCGGATTCAGATTCTGATTAATTGCGGATTGAGCTCAAACCAACGACCTTTTCAGTGGAGGTTTGTATACCCTGCTGTCGTCTGTTATGGGGATGAAACCATATTTGCTAAATTAAACATGAGTAACAATGATGTCACACAGCTCCCACAGCCAATCGGAAAAGAAACTTAATGACAGTATATTAATTGACACTGGCAAATCTAGCATCCATCTAGCCACCAATTTTCAAATGATTATATATTTAATGGATGAAAAAGTTCCAAAAGTTAAAAAAAAAAGGCAGTGTTAGATCACGTTGTGCCAATAATACAAAACAAACACAAACCAAAATTAAATTGAGGACGTCCTGACATATTTCCATTGTTCCACGTCTTGTAAGAACAATCATAATCGATACCAAACATGAGGTTATTGACGATAATTTCAGGACAATTTACCGTATGCCTTTTGTTAAGGTTTACACGCGTCCATTGGAGTTACTCTGAAGTAACTTGACCACAAGAGCAATGAACAAATCATCATCTATGTCTTTCCAATTTTTTCCTTTCTCTTCACCCTATTACTCTTCCTCCCATGGATGGGAGAATGAATGAGCCCAGACAGAAGAGGACAAAGACTTAACATGTTTTTCTCTCTTTTCTTCTGCGCATTGAGAGGATGAGCTGGACTGTACTAATAGTCTTTGTGTGTGTGAATGGGACAGAGGGCTTTTTGTGTGTGTGTTCCAGACAGCGGCGCATAAGGCAGGACTTAAGTAGATGTTCGCCAAAGCGTACGTAATGCCAGGGAAATATCAACTAATCCCTACACTCTCCTACCCTTTGACCCCCCCCACCCCACCCCATCCATCATTCATTCTTCTCCTCCTCATCATCATCAGCACCATCAACATCAGCACCCTCCACATCTCGCACCGGTGCTGAGGTATACTGAAGTTTGCGCTCAGATATGAGCCCAAGAAGAGCTGATGTCAAAACTCAAAGACGCGCGCCGTAAGAAGCAAGTGCACACATTCACTCTCTCGCTCACACAAAACCAAAACTCACACACTCCACGGGGGATTGTTGTTGTTTCTTAATCCCCGTGGATTAACAGACTAACAGACTCATTTTACCTCGACCCAAACAAAGAGAGATGTCAAATCATCCATCCAACGCTAAAGGTGATGATCGCATTAACATGATGAGACGGAGTGTGCTTGTGGGGTGGTGCAGGCTAAGTGGTGCCGGTGGTCTATCGGGCATCAACTCCAAGAGGAAAAATCAAAAACAACAGAGCATCGGATGGGAAACGCTTTGCCATACCCACTCTGCCTCCATGCCAAAAAGCACAGTCCCTAAATGCTTCAACGTGAATGATGATAATGAAGCATGCACAAGCGCGCTGATTGCAATACATGTCATTAGCCCATGTGCTAACTCCAATATTCTCACTGAGCTGTGAACGTAAACTGCTTAAAGACGTAATCTTACAGGCACTGTAGGAAACGTAGCGTTGTGTCAAACAGTGGTGCTGTGCTAATCCACATGCTAGACTCCAGATTAAGCAGAGGGGATGGAGATGAGGGAGGGGTTAAAAACATGCCGTCCAGACCCACCCCCACACCATCATCATCATCAGCATCATCATTGCGCACGCACACACGCGCACACACACACACACACACACACAAAATCATCTCCACCCTACCATCCCCTCCTTCCAGATTATCGTGCTTAGTGTTGCTCCTGTGTGGCAGACAGTAAGAGGATCTCTGGGTGGCGTCCTCCTGGGCCCCGTTATTGGTCTTCTAGAAAAGCCCCCTCCCCCTGAACTGAACACCTACAGATAGACCGAGGTTAAAGGTCAAGGGTTGTGTATTAAGAGGGCTACAAAGTTATAAAAGATACATCTGTTTGTTTTGATGAAGGGGATTATTGTACATCGACCCAGTGATTCCATGAAGAGAATAAGATAAGATATCCTTTATTTGTCCCGCAATGGGGAAATTACAATCAGAATTCAGAAAGGAAAACGCTGGGTAGGGAGAGGGAAAAAAAGAACACGCTCGAACTATCCTCTTCATTAGATGTGTATAAATATTTCAAATTCACTGACTAAAATGTGATTCGAACATTTTGAAGTCCAAACCGTAGTAACCCAAACCCACAATGTCTGTGAAATGTCAAAAGACATTTAATTATACCTCTAAGAATTTAGGGCAGGCACCAGTCACACCCCCATACCCACAGACAGGGCTGCCCACCATTGAATAAATAAATCAAGAATGTGATTTGCAAAGCCATTGCTGTATTCTCTGTTAGTTTATACAAGTACGAACCACATCAGAAAATCAACATAACTATCAAGTAGCCCTGAACATGAAAGCCGCACACAGTTAGCAATTTCCTCCCCATTTGCACGCCAACATTTATTAAGCTCTCGCTAAGAAATAACGACAACTAAATTATTTTGAGAAAGTGCCTCGGGCAAAAGACACATTTTTCGACGTGCCTGCCTACTGAGGAAAAGATATACTGTACACTGTGTATTAAGAGGAACAAGAAGAGGAAAATGACGACTCAAAGTAAAACTAGATTCCGTTTCCTAACGGCAAACAGTGGGGAAAAAAAATCTCAAAATGAAGAAATCCAATTAAAATCTGACGATTGACACTGAGGTAAAGACATGAAAGGTTTTTTTTTAAAGCTTTGATTGGGTTGATGCTAATAACAGACCGACGGATCTTTCTACTGTGGCGCTACAAAATCTTTGAGATGATGAGGACGATGATGTTTTACCAATTTGAAAACACCATAACCACAGCGACTCAAAAGTGAAAATCATTTGCATTTACTGCTCCTTTATCCACTCCACCCTTCAAGTACCACTGACTGTATTAATATGTCAAACAACAAAGCTATCTGTGCCCCAATATGACATTTGCACAGTACCGTACTCTTTATTTGAACTGTGATTCACGCATGGGAATGAATTGCAGTCACTTCCTTAGTGGAAGACATAAGGATCGCTTTTAGATTTTGTATTAATGCATTAAATTGAACTCCTGTTCAGTGTGAGTGAGTGGAAGAGAGGAAGTGTGGGGAGTTGGGGGGGGGGGGGGGGTTATGGCATTCCTTCTAATGCCTTTCAAGGTGACTTGGCCTTCCTCCTTGAGGGCTTTTCTTTCAATTCTTCTCGGGATTGAAATTATGATGAAGTAATTTTTCCAGAGAAATTGCCTATGTCACTTGTGGTATCTCTTGGCAAATTTCTCAAGTGTATTGTCAATATCTACCCCTCCTTCGCTGTGTCTCACGTCTCTCCCCTCTTTGGCTCTCATTCTCTATCCCTGAGTTCTCACTTTACATGTCAACGTGTCAATGTCATCTTATATGAGGCCTTTGTATTTGACACCTGCAAAACACCCTTGTGTTTAAATCACCGAGGTATATGGTCATGTATTCACGTGTACAAAAGGCTCTCAAGCGGATCCCTGCATAAACAAGAATACGATTCAAACTCATGTGCTGTCACTCTGCCACTCCTGAACGGGTTTTTACCGTATCTTTGCAGAGAAAATCACCTGCTTGTTTCAGTGGGAGAAGGAGAGGCTGAGCGGAACATGTCAGATTGGAGACGATGATTCCTCAGAGACCTGTGGCCTAATTTCTTATTTTCAAGAGGAAACTTATCTAATTATATTTAAGTTAACTTCCTGGTGGTCGATTCAAGGGCAACACTGATTGGTATGAATAAGGAGCTCATTCAGACCACTTAAACTGCACCCAATAAAAGAGCTGTGTGAAAGAAAAAAAAAAAGATAATGTTTGGTTTTGATTTGTTTGTGTGGAAATGTTTGTTCCAATTAATCATTCGATATGTTTTTTGTATTAATCTTATGATTGTTGCTTTTTATTGGTGGATGTGCACTTTTCATGAGTGCATTTGTCATTTTAAACGTGTGGTTAAGTAAATTCAATTGAGATGAGAACTATTATGAATTTATTGATGTGACCAACATTTTTTTTCCAACTCTGTGCCCATTGAAAAGAAAGGCAAAAAGAGCTCCATTGATCCATCCGTATCTGCAGAGCTTGGGACATGAATTTTCATTCATTTCGGTCGCACTACACAGCAGGTATAATGTGTGCACTAAGTACTGATTTGTGGGTTTAACATCATTCCCATGAAAAACCTTTGACATCTCGGAAAGCAACTTGCGCGCACTTTGGCTAGAGACCTTAAAAACCTGCTGTCCTTCAAGCAAGTGTGTACTCTTATTCTCTTCTCGTCCATAGCATGCAATCACCGATTTTTCAAAATGGCTCTGAAACTTAGCCCCAGCCTAAAGGAAAATGAAATCATTCCATCACCCTGTCCATTAGCCCCAGCCTCTACCTCCACATCACCGTTTCAAGGGAAGGAGCACTTGATTTGCTTTCCCCAACTGTCCAGTACGGAGCCACAAATATTCATGGCCACCAACAATTATTTGTGGCCGCAAACGAGAATTTGGTGCTCAGGCTATATTGTGCCCAGAATAATTTCCCACACTCATTTCTGGGGCTCTAAAAACATCATTTCCTGTGCCGGGCAAGAAGCCATCAGTAGTCACAGTAGGAACATTAGTCACACACACACATCATTTCAGCTATACACAAATTACATGGTGCAATTAGTTACTGTATACAGTGAAGTATCTTCCTGGAAGCTATTTCAAACAATTGTTCCACCTGCTCCTCCGAAGCTCTCAGCCCACCCCAGTTGAACATTATATACCCGTATGGAAACACAAAACTGTCAACCAAACAATATCATTCCGCAGAATTAAAGTCCGCTTTCTATAGCCACAGACAAGCATAAGATGATTAGAATAGATCTTAACGTAATTGGAAACATTTAACCAACTGCGACTTCCAACCAGATGATGCAGCAACACATACTAGCGGAGCACACAATTCTCATATCTGCTCTTTGAATCAAAGACTGTTACTGCTGGGGACGACAGTACTAATTGGGGATCTTCTCTGCCCCTTCTTCTTGCTGCTAATTATGTTGCATATCATCCAGTAGACCTGAGTGCTGCCTGGCATTCGGCGACATGTGATAATAGACCGAAGGTGTGCAACTTTAAATTCCGGCTTGGTCGTATAAACTAAAAACGAATTAAAAAATGAAAAACTAAAAAAAAAAAACATCACTTAAAAATCTGCTTTATGATTGATTCACTACAAAATGAATAAAGCACTGAACCGCGTGAGTTTACTTTCTGACAGTGTAAATGTGAGCGCAACTGATTGTGTGTCTATGTGCCCAGTGATTGACCAGTCCAGGGCGTCCTGATGTCACCTGAGATCGGTTCCACCCCCCCCCCCCCCCGCTCCCGCCCCCGCCCCAACACCCCGATGCTTGCCAACAATTTAAAATTAAATGACTTTTTTTTTTTTCAATGGAGGTCCTGCAGCATACCTGGGGCCCAGTGCTTTTACCTGTGCACTAATCTGGACTCCTTGACTATGGAAAAGTCAAGTCAAGGGAGTTATTTTTAAGAGTTGGGTTTGCCTCACATTTTTTGGACTAAAGCACCATCAAACTGTATAAGAAAGATAGCGGAACCAATAAATAATTCTGCTCTTCCAGAGATTGAGATGGAGGTTGAGGACAAATAAGTTACATATAGTGTATTAAAAAAAGGGGAAAAGAAGCAGGCAAAGGAATATGAAGGCAGAGCAATTGGATCTGAGATTGCATCTCTATGCAGAATGCACTTTTCTCCTCCTCCAAGTTGGGCCCTTAGGCATGGCCCCGTCTGCTTCTCCTGCTCCCTTCCTCCCTCTTACCACCATATGGACACTCCAGACCTCATGACGTCCTGCCTCTATGTTCACTTTCACAACACAATTTACACTCTTGGACACATTTAAAGTAAATTGCCAATTGTCGCTCATGGTTCTGGTTTCAAATAGGGTGTAATCCCTTTTCATGGACTCACCTATGTTCACATTCATTGAAGTTCGTACAGCGCACAGAACAAATAAGGACAATTTTTAAAAAATCCCTTTAGAAAAATGGGATCATTTGATTTTAAAGAACTAACGATTAACCCCTCCCCGTTGCTGTCTTTCACTGTCTGCCTGTCTTGAAGGGGCATTTCATCCTGACCAGTCTGGGATTTTATCACGCTTGCTTTAGTCATTACATCACAATTATGGAGCTGTTGGTATGGGAGAAATAAAGGATGAAAAAGGAGGAGTGGAAAAAAAGCGACAGATAAAATGTAGGTCAGTGGAGATGCGCTCGGGGCAGTTTCGCTCTCTCATTGGTTGTGTGAGTGTGTGTGTGTGTGTGTGTGTGTGTGTGTCTCTCTCTCTCTCTCTCTCTATCTATCTCTCTCCCTCCATGGGCCACAGCTAAAGAGGCTAAGAGAGTGGGGTTGAAAGTGCCTCCAACCCACACCTGCCTCTTTGCTACCTCGCACAGACTGCCATAAGCATCCACAGTGTTAGCTCTCACACAACTACTCCAATGGCAGACATTGAACCAGGCCTGATGCTAACCCAGCCTGACAGAGGGAGATTGTTTCAGAACAGACACACACTCATTTCTGCACCTGCATGATTGACTATTTTCTTAACTTTGCTTCACATTTACTTCAAACCCCATGGAAGTCACCAGGCGTCTGTGTGGGCTCGAGGGAGACCTGGTGGCGGAGGTTACTGAAGCTGGAAACACATATTGGGCCTTGTCATCCATCTCATATTATCTCCCCCTTTTCCTTAATTAGCACGGAGAAAACAATGTTAATGCTTACTTTGCAAATTTGAACCCCAGTGGGACAACCGTTGGTCACTATATATACCGCAGCGGCTCCTGTTGTTGTCTTGTTGTCTGGTTGAGAGGGAAGAAATTTCATCCGTGCTGTATGTTGCACATATAGCGCATTTGACAATAAAGCTGTACTTGACTTGATATGGTAATGAGGATCACGAATTCCTGGTGGTGAGAATTTGTTAGTTAAAGATACAATGGGCCAAAATCACAATGAGCACGGTTAAAATCACCTCAAGCCGACAGTGTCAGTTGTTGAGGTTGTATATCGTCCGGTTGCCAGGTCAGTATTTGAGTATTTCTCAGAGGAAGTAGAAGACCCCACCCTGAAAGCCATCCCCAAGGAATACCTGAGACAAGCCGTGTCATCGGAGCTGCTCTTCTTTCTGTGACATACAGTAAGATCATTAAGCTCCGTGTACAGTACATAACCACTTCTACTACAGTATTCCGTTCTTGTTGTCTTCAACAACTTTTTAATAGTGTCTCAATTGTACTTTAAGTTGACAATCACAATTAAGATGCATCGTTGACTCTTGGTCACAAAACAGCTGTCATTCTAAGTGCCCAAGACGTTGGTCTTTTATATTTAGCTTTTGGGACGTGCTCTCACACTACGACGCAGAGCAATATTGTGCTCATTAAACTAAGAAGCATGGTGTTTAATATGTTTATCCATTCACTCAAAAGTGAATATTATTTACTTTTTAAAGGCAGAAATGTTTCATACAGCTCCTGTACTTGAGCCAACGAAACATGTTGTGATCTTAACTTTTTCACAATTACCTGATAAGCCAGATCAACACGAGTCTCTTTTTAAATCATGGAGTCGGAAAATCTGGACATGATAAAGGGTTGACACACTTTTTTTTTTTTTTTTTGCATGTTTGAAAACAACCACCAGTATATTGTACTGGGCTGATTAAATGTCAAGTGTTAGCGTCGGAGTGCGCTCAAGCTTGCGTGCGTGTGCTTACGCGTGTGCGCGCGCGCTTGTCGGCTGCAGGCTGAGCGGGAGAGAGTGGGAGGGGCCGAAAGCGCTCGGGTCCAATCCGAGCGGGCGGGCAAAGCTTCTACAACACGCTCTTCCCTCCTTCAGCCGGCAGAAAACAGTGGAACCCTCCCATCGAGGTGAGAGCGCAAATGTCATGAAAGCGACCGCAAGAGCAGAGCGCAACCACCGACACGCCGAACGACCTCCGTCCGCCTCCCCACGCCTGCGTCTGGGATGCTTTTAGCGCACGAGCCGCCTCCAATCAGGGCAGCCAGCGGTGGTCGACGCAGATCGTCGACAGTCTTTTAGTTATTATTTTAAACAGAGGATCTTGCCCACCGAGACGCCCCTTTTTATTTCAGTGTTTCTGTTTGTTTCTTCATGACTGCTGCTTTGGGAAGTGAGGCGCAACAGCAACATCATGCGAGGTAAGCGCACCAACTCCACGCACGCGCGAACGCCGATTGGCGTGATTTGCTCCATGTCACGTTGGACCTTGAAAGTTGTCTTTTTGTTTGTTTGTTTTAGCTTGAAGTCGGGTTCAGCACGATACAAAATGAAGAAAGTATGTCAAAGTTTATTTGCGTGTGTCAAATGAGCAGGTGAACAAGTCCACGCGCAAAGCGATTGGAAATTAAAAGTGGCGTCTGATGAATCACCTTAGTCCATTCACATCAGCTCGCCGGCCGGAAATTGCCGCCTGATGGTGTTACAGGAAATATGCTTTTTACTCGTCTTCAGTTTGCCTTGCTGATTCGAGGTTGTGTAAAAAGTTTTTGGGATGTTCCAGGGCCAATTGCCGTGAGCTCCACTAACCCATTTCTCTACAAGGTGGCCGGCATGTTCAATATCAACGTCAATGTCATGTTGTCGGCGCTCTCTCCCTCTCTCTCGCTCACACGCGCGCGCGTACAAACGCACAAGCTTGCACGTTCCTACTTTTCCCCCCCTCCATGAACAGTGTCAGATTTAAAACAGTGTTGTATACTGTTCCCAATTCAAGCACATTTGCAGTGTGGCCTATTTGGAATGTTTAACGGCCCTTTGGAGATTTGGTTTTATAGTGAGACGTATTGTGCAATTCAGGCTCAGACGAAGTTGCATCATTGAACGTTATGAAAATGCGTTGCTGCATTTTGTCTTCGAAAACAATGATGTCAAATAGCATTTTAACGGTGACAACAATATTTTGTACGGATATAGGTAGCCATTAAATGCGATCATTCTTGGTGTAATCGGTGAATGTTTAAGGAAAAATGTTAAAAAATATATACTGTATATCCCGAGGCTGAATAACTCTGTAAAAAGAGTAGAGTGTTATACATAAATAGAATCCATTGTAATTCTTTTTATTTTCTATACTAACAGAATAATTTGCTGTGATCGTGCATATTATATGTGGCATTAACGTTGCATTAATGTTGCAGTTCAATTGAAAAATGAACAATGAATCACCACAGCAAGATTGAATTCCATGACAAACAATATAAATGGCCATCGAGAACGGCATCTATTGCATAAGTCTTCTTTTCGCTGTCATATTTTATGTGTCTGGATGCCATTTAACATTTTCGGCTGCTGCTTGAGGCCACCACAACTCTGAGCCAGAAAAACAAAAACAAAAAAGTAAATAAAACAGACAAACATCGCCCACCTCTCATTCTGTCATTTAAGACCAAACTCCTCTGTCGTGCGCCTTGCGTTCCCCCCCCCCCCTCGCATTATAGCGACCACGCTTGTGCATGGGAGGCTTCCAGGGGGTTTCTACGGGAAGCTCCAGCTTTCACTTTATAGCCATGGTTAGCAGAGGAGGCCCCTGAAGCGTCTCTCTCACCCCTCTTTCTCCGTCTCTAGCTCTCTCCATCTTCCTCTCTCCCTCTGCACGCCCGAAAGGGTTTTGTCAGATAGAATTAAATCAGTGTGGGCAGCGCGCCCCCCACTCTCAACCTGTGTGTGTGTCTCAGCTGCCCTTACATAGAACTGTGCACACAACCACAAGGTTATAAAAAATAGAGGCCTCTCATGTGCCGTGGTAATTATCATTTAACGGTAGCCACAACTTCTGAAGTTCCGGACCGAATGTGATGTCCGCCAATTTTCAGGCCAGGAAAACAAAAACGGGGAAAAAAAGAACTGATCCAAAAATATGATTTGGGCCTTTTTTTTTTTTGCATTTCTAGAAATGCATGTTTTATATTGTGGCTTTGAAAAATGTTTTAAAAATGAAAATCTGTATTTAGCACCAAGTTGATACTTGACCGTTTTCATTTGCATCTAAAACCTCATTATGAAGTTGCAAGTAAATGAAGCTCACAATGTCCCATCACATTTGTATAGCCAAACAAATTATAATAACAATACAAACTAGTTTTATTCATTTCGTGTTGGGCATGTTTTCATTTGCTGCAGCGTCGAGGCAGCGTCGGTGCAACCTCGATGCACCTCGGTCAAAGAGTTCACCATGCGATAGCTGAAGTGGTGGGGGTCGGAGAGAGGGCGGGAGAGGGGCGGTCAAAGCGGCATTTGATCCGCTGGATAGGCGATAAGTGTCAATCGCTATCTCCCGCACTTCTTCAGGATGACGAAAAGAGAGGAACGGTACATGAGTCAGGTGAAGGCAAGCTGAGGTCAGATGTGTCGCAACAGGTGTGGCGATGCTGTCGATATTGCAAAATATGCCATTGGCTCGTGTTTTTCTCCCCATGCAATCATACACATAGATAGCATCACTACAGGCGCACGCACACGCACACACACATACACACACATGCACACACACTGAAACAATACGCATGACGGCTTCATGCCAATAGAATTAGTTCCATCCTGTTTTGCCGTGGAGGTTTGCGCATTGATCCGTCCGATTCCGAAGCATCCCGAGATCGATTTTTCATCAAATCCAACGGAAGCAGTCTGTTCAGATAAATCTGTGGTGCATCACTCAGCTGACACTGCTTCAACCATATCGCGTGATCCTGAATTGTGAACCGTTGACTCTTTTTTCATATTTTCATACAAGGTGGGAAGTACGGGCCGACCGACAATCCAAATGGACAAAAAGATCTCAAGTGAGAAAACAGCTGAACCGGGATCACTGGACCCACTCCGAGTTTGAAAGACCACTTTCATTCCATTACTGATTCACATTGCTCCAAATTAATTTCATACTGTGGAAAACGCAATGTGCGCTATTATCGGGGCCCCCGAGTGGTCTGTTTGTTGGACTCGGTCGGTGTCGATTGTGTTGTTTATTGTGTGTTTGTGCTGACTAATGGCGAGTGTTATGTAAGAAGAGAGGAGAGATTACCCCAAGCCCATGCAGGCCACGTTGTTAATCCCTCAACGCAGCCCTACTGACTGAGCTACGGCTTGGATGCTGTTGCAACGCACACACACACACACACACACATGTGGGGCTCATATCCCACTGGCAACACACTCGCTAACGCATACCGCAGTCTCCTCTGCCCAACCGCGCTGTGTGCGTCTGTGTGCGTATGGCCTGATGGCACTCCTGTAGTCCCACTGAGCCGCTATCATAGCTCGTGTTTGTTTAGCAGGCGCTCAGCACAGACTTCATGTTGGTTTTATCCCGCCGTCGCTATCTCGGGGATATGAGGCGAACGGTGTCCCCCGTCTTTCCTCATTCTCTCTCTCTTTTTTCTTTAAGTCTTAATACACACAAAGCGTGGGCTATATGGCGCGCTTGAGTTTGTGTAGCCACTTTATCTACGCCATGAGGGATTTTCAGACCTGAACCGCTCCTAAACTCTAAATCTGCCTTGAAGTCATAAGTCCTCGTCTGCCAATTTTACTGCTCCGTGAAGGAAGTACTGTATGTCTCTGTGGAGCCAAATCATTTTTCTCAGATTTAGACAGAAGTTTGATTGAGGCGCTCCATATTCACAAATGTTTTACTGGAAGAAGATCTTGCATGCAGACCAGCTGAACAGCTGTTATTGTTTTTCATTGCCACCGTGTCCAAAGAGATATCAAGAGGAAAAGTTATGAGACCCGAAATATCACATGAATGCAAAAGTGGCCAGCTAATCATACTCGATAAGAGGGTGAAAAAGAAGGACTGCACGGTGGGTTATGGCGATTATTGTTTTCCTCTTCATTTCGACCAGATTATGTGTGAAATGATTTCCTTTTCTGCACTTGGAGATGGAGAGCTGATTTGAGGTGAACAAATGTGAAAGCGGGGATTTCAAATCGGGAGATAAAAGGAAAAGAAAGGGAGGGAGGGAGAATGAGATTGAGATAAGAAAGGAGAGCAATTAAAAGACTTAAGGTTACATAATAAAGTACGCGTGCATGCGTGTGCGTCTGCCAAAAGTGTGCTTAAAGTGGAGGATGTGCAGTTCATTTGGATGTGCCAAATAGACATTGAGTCTAAATGGTAGACATCCACACGCTGATGCAGATACTGTGATCAGATCACATTTGCAAACCGGAGTTGCCCTCAGCAGTGAATAACGAACGCCTGCCTGCACCCATACCGGTGGCATCCAAAGTCCACACCAGGAAACTGCTGCTTATCTAACACAAAATCAGATTACTCCATTTACTGTAGGTTTGTGTCAGTGTTACACTTCCGCCTCGTTTTAGGAATATGCATAGCTAGACATTGGAAATAAGACAGCCTCGTCATATGATCATACCTGTCAACTCATACGGTTTAGCCATAGTTCATACGGATTTTGTGGTGAATCTTACGTATATGGCCGTATCGCACAAATCATACGGATTCTGAAAATTTCCGTTTTTTGTTTTTTTCCCTCCCCCGACAGGTAGTTCCGTTTGCTTTTGCCCAGAACGGTGCTCGTCTACTCGAATGCTTTCATTTCCGGAATACAACTCTGAACACAGTAATGCCACTAAGTAGAATGATGATTAGACATTAACCAGACATTGTATTATGGAGATCTACAATAAATATCATTGAAAATTTCGTGGGTTTTTTTCTGTGCCGTTATTTTGACATAAAATGCTTTGGTATGTTATAAGGATTTTTTTGGTAGTTTATACAGGTTGGCGCTCCGAAAAGTTGACAGGTATGTATGATGCGCAGAAAAGTGATTTGTTTATCGAAGAATTGATCTTCCTCAGGGAGGAAGTCGAGCTCGATTACAATTAGTTGCCACGTGCAATCTAAAAGCATGTTCCCACTAACTGAAGGTGTTGCGTTGGCAGATGCAAAGCTTGCAACGCCGCAACAATAAGCCTTCGACTTAGCCAACTGCATCTTTTCTTAATGACAAAGATTAGCCAGTTTTAGTGCTTGTAATCCCGTTGAAGAGGTTCTTATTAGGACTATCTCTCCTTCTCTTCATCCTCCCCTCTCTCTCTTTCTGTATCGCTCTCTCTTGAGCAACCTCGCCCAGCCCAAATGTGCATGCCAGTGTGTGCGCGCGGGTGAACAACCACTGCTAAGGACACGCAGTTGCCAGAGCAGTTGACGTGAGGTCTCTTATCATTCCTTCGTAAAGGGAATGGAATTATGAAACCAAAACCGCTGCTGCTTTTACTCACTCGACTCCAATTTAACGGTGATAATGTATTCTGTTAAATCATGCCACGAGAGAGGGAAAGAGAGGGAGAGAGAGAGAGAGAAAGCAGGTGAAGTGCAGAGCAGGCTGTGTGTGTGAGTCTTTGTGATCAATTTGCCTCTGTGAGAGATGCCCCTGGGGCCACTTTGGGGAGAACCTTGTTAGGCTGAGTTAAATTGTTGCCCGAGGCGAGCTATTAGTGGCCATCCCTGAGAGAGGACACACACATCGCATGCTCTCGCACTTAAACAGAAACGCACACGCGTGCATTCAAACACACTGCAACGGCCTCTCATTTATATGCCCGCGTTCGCTCTGGCTTCACTCGCAGGAATACATAAACACACAAGCGGCGTGGAAGAACCCGAACTTGAGGCAGTCAAGTGTAAAAAGATACAGTTACTGGAAGAAGATGGCTTTCACAGTCACAAGTGGGAACAAAAATCACACAGTTCAACCAAAGTACCTTGGCTAAATCTCTTAACGATTCTATACTTTTTGTGCAATTTGAGCAATTTCATGAACTGTGGATTCATCCATCCATTTTCCGATCCGCTTTATCCTCACAAGGGTCGCGGGGGGTGCTGGAGTCTATCCCAGCTGTCTTCGGGCAGTAGGCGGGGGACACCCCGAACCGGTTGCCAGCCAATCGCAGGGCACACACAGACGAACAACCATCCGCGCTCACACTCACACCTAGGGACAATTTTTTGAGTGTTCAATCAGCCTGCCATGCATGTTTTCTGGAATGTGGGAGGAAACCAGAGTACCCAGAGAAGACCCACGCAGGCCCGGCGAGAACATGCAAACTCCACACAGGAAGGCCGGAGCTAGGATCGAACCTACAACCTCTGCACTGTACCACCGGGCCGCCACTGTGGATTCAATATCTTTTTATTGCTTGACATGTCTCTAACAAAGCCGGTGAGCTTCTCCCAATCAAATCAAATTGACCAGTGTTTAAAAGACTCGACTAATCATGTGGTGTGACTAATGTGATGTCACCCTGTAGAGAGAAAGATGGACCAAGTATTAGTTAGAAATGGTTACCATGATAAGGCCGTAGTAGAATCATGGCCCATGCAGCCAGTCGACAGCGGAAGGATAATCACGTTCAAGTTTTGATTATAATTGGAATGAAAGAAAAATACGGTGTAATGCAGCTTTTATGACCAAAATGAGACTGAAAACACAATTTGCCACAACACTACTGTCAGACAAACAGACACTTAATTTTGTATTTTCATCAGTGTCTATTAAAGGTTTATTGCGCAGTACGAAATGTGTGATAAGATCTTATTATGGTCACCACTCAATGAAAATTTATTTCATAATTTTTGTATATAATATTTGAAATAATAACTTTTATTTCATAATAGGTTATTATGATGATGATGATGAAATGTAAGGCTCATTATTTGACTGACAGGCATATCGAAATATTGCATTTTTACTCTCTCCTCTTCATCTGAAAAACTCGTATTTCTGCAGTGAACTGCAGCCTCCCACACCGTTGTGGATTTGATCCACAATTCTTTTTTTTTTTTTTTTTTTAAATATTCATTAGGCCTTATTCTGAAAACCTGCTTCGGTTGTATTTTTGGGCACACTTAACAGGACAAACTTCAAACTTTTCTCTTTGTCTTTGCAAGCATGTCGCTCCCTTCCCTCCTATTAGTCTCTCTAACCTTTCTTTGGCTCTCTGGGATAGCCACCTTTTCTCTCCCTTCCCCCCCTCAAAGACACACACACACGCACACACACGCACACACTCACACTGTCATCTACAATTAGACTCAAGAGAAACACCATAGGAGGAGCATTGAAGGAGGATGAGGACATGGCCAACGCCAACAAACGTTATTTTCCCACCCCAGGAGGAAACGACCTCACTCAGTGCGTGTAAACATCTTCTCCTGTACGCTCATTCCTTCAGTCCAAGTAAAATAAGGACACAACCACCCCAACGGTGTGGCAGCTCAGCTCTGCCCACAAACGCATGCGTGCAGACATGAAGAGCGAGTCATGACAGTGAGCGACACGAGACAGAAAGCAATGTGCGTGTGTTGTCTGTGTGTGTGCATTCTCATGGCTGATTTCAGCATCATAATGACCAGATGCAGATCTCTCACACTTGGAGCCGTTCCACTCTGATGCGTTCACTCGGTCTTCAAGGAAAGGTCAAAGGCTGTTAGGGTCCTACGGGTCACCCAGGGGCCTGAAGGGCATGAAAGTACGTCTGTGTGAGCGTGTGTACAGTGGCCATGAGAGGCAGATCAGAGGAGGCAGATGGGCAGACTCAGTGCGTGTGTGCGTGTGTGTGTGTGTGTGTTTTGGGGCAGGGGTTGGGTTTACCCTGTGGATTTTTTTCCCACGCCTCCTTCTCCTCTTATCCATCTGAGGACACATGCCGCATTGGCTGGGAGACTTTGTGAGTGTGCCTGTTTGTGTGTGTGCGTGTGTGTGTGTGTGTGTGTGTGTGTGTGTGTGTGTGTGTGTGTGTGTGTGTGTGTGTGTGTGTTGGAGCGGAGAGGCGGTTAAGCACAGAATGTCATACTGTAATGTCTGTTTTTTTCCAAAGCTATGCGCAGTAATTTATTCATTCAAGCATATGTGTGTGCGTGTGTGTGTGTGTGTGTGTGTGTGTGAGAGAGAGAGAGAGAGAGAGAGAGAGAGAGAGAGAGAGAGAGAGAAGAATCGATGCACTGGATAACAGTGGCCCCCTTCTGTCCCCTCTCCGTGGTGTCCAATCACGCTGCAGCATAATATTCTTTGAGCAAGCTGCAGCTGATCCCAGACCTGCTATCTGAGCAATTACCCAGAGTGCTTTGAGGCCGCACGGCAAGCTGGACAAGCTCATGCCCTCTGACACACAGCATGGGGGGTTAGGGCAGGAGAGACTGTTTTTCTGACTATTTGTACATATGTGTGGGGAGACAGTTGTGCTGGCAAAGTGTGGAGGAGGAGGGGGTTTGATCACGATGCATTTTACAGGGTTGGGAGAAGCAAGAGGCATGTCTGCCGTTTCACAAATTTATTAGACCACCACCCGATGGATGCTTTATGCTACAGCTCCCAAAATCAATTTTACCTTTCTGTAATAGGCCATCAGTAACTCTTTAACTGAAATGACATTTTTAAAACAGGACTTCTTGAATTCACTGTTTTCCAAACGTGAAAAAATAGGTCTGCACATTTCTATTTCTCAAATATGATGTCAAGATCAATTTGTTGACATTCCTAAAGGGAACCAAATCGTTTTAGTGATTGAATTCTGCATGAGTTATCAAAGAAGCCCAGTGAGCTGCCTCAAATCTGGGTATACAAATGTGAACACCTCATTGCTGTTCACAATGTTAAAAGTTGAGTGCTTATTAAAAAAGAAAGAGTTTGTGTTAAAACACCACGAGATGCTGGATGATCTCTGAGACAAATAAATGCGGCTGGGTCTAATAAATGTGTTCTGTCACTGTACATGCTGTAACAGTGTGATAGAGACATATTTGGCGGCGGGGGTGCGACCCGGCGCAAGGGGGGAGGCAAGCTATTACTGCTGTGTGGCATTAGGATGATTATTTTAAAGCACGGCAGGCTGCAAACTCACACAACTGGTAGAAGTCTGCTAGCATGGCGAACCTCGGGTTAGCATGGCAGCATGTGCCCATCATGAGTTTCGGTAAATAATCTGCAATCTGATTAAATAAAGTTGTGAAGCGAACTAAAAAAAACAAACAAATAAAACACACACACACACACAGGCTGCATTTTGGCCCACTTCTGTGGGGGTATAAACCACTCTGGTACTGTACCTAAATGGTGACGCATTGCAGTCTGATGATAAACAAAAAATTTTCTTTTTCTCATGGAAATCAAATATGTGTTTTTTTCTTCTTTTTATAACAAGTTAGGTTCTGTTGCACTCATATAATGTTCGACTGTTTACTTGCTGTGCAGAAATCGGTGATGACTGGAATTTGCTTTGCAAATTGGCAATTGAAAATGAACACCGAATCTGAATTTTCGTTTTTGAGTCAGAACGGGTCAGAGCACTTTTTCTTCAGAGAGGAATGTTTGGATGGTGCTTGTGAGTGCAGATGCGTAAAAGCTACGTGCGTGCTACGTTGCGCAAATGACCGGAAGTAGTTGCATGCGAATGGGAATGTTTGGCCTGCTAATGAGCATTACATTCAACTGTTCAGCAGTCAGTCAATAAAGCCCAGCGCGGTGTATCAACGCCTCGCTGGTGGCCTCTCACGCCGTCCTAGCAACAAACGAAGGAGTTTGCAAACTTGGACATCAGACCTGTGAGACAAACTAGTTTAGGACAAAGCTAATTATAGAAAGCTGATAGCTGTAAAATGGGACCAAAGAGAAAATAAACGTGCCGGGTTCTGCTGTTGGCCAATGTACGGCGCGGAAAGCTGGGGATTAAAGTAAGCTTACTTTCAACAAAAAAGGAAAACCTTTCGATAGCTTGATGATTGATGTATGTGTCAATGCACTTTCATTTGCTTGAATCAGATAAGTGAATATGGCTTAGTAAATGTATGATGAAGATAAAGCGCAATATAAGTGGACCACGACATTGACCATTCAACATTTAGATAACATTGTATTTTTCATTTGTAACACTTTATGACATTTTTTTTTTTTTTATAAAAGTGCATTGACACGAGTGGCGACTGGAGGTTTCGGGTGCGAGCTCAAATTATGAAAGCAGATAATGCAGCTATTTACTTTTGTCGACATAACCCGCAGTGGACGCCCGAGACAGATTATGGTTATGTTTGAAAGTTTAATGAGACAAACTGAACTAATCTTTCACCACTGGGTAGGTGAAGTGCATACAAGAGGACTGTTTGGTACATGGGATTTGTATGGAATGGATTGGAATTAAGATGCAGTAGTAGCATTGTGTGTAAGGTCAGTTTTATACTTTTGTCAATCCATTACGCCTTGGATTTGTCAATTTCTCTACATTAAAGTAGAACTGGGTACCGAAGAGTTCTGAGATCTAGCAGAAGTGCGAGAATGAAAACATTCTGATGAAGTATACATTTATTTTTGCAGGGTGTTCAATCACAATGGCAGACATCTGCAGAAAAACAGACGTCTGCGTCGGTAGGAGGCGAAGAACTCAAGCGGTGTGGATGACTGGTGAAAGTGACTGAACATTAGTTTGTTCAGAAGAGCACCAAGTCCGCAGCTCTTCATTGAGTTTTAGATGTTTCACACGGCAAGTGAGACGGCATGCTGCTCAAGTCCATTTGAATCCATCGGCAGAGGAGCGTTTCATTGATTTTAATGGGGCAGTAAGATGTGCAAACATGAGAGGAGACACGGGGGAGATAACCCAAGCAGTATTCTTACGCGCTATTCCCAGAAGTGTGACTTAATTCACTCAGCAATCACAGCACCAGAAGTTTTTGCAGTGTTTTCATCATCAGCGGACGGGAAGAAAAAGCTTGCTCCTCTTTGGGCTTTATACGACGAGGAGTTCTTCCGTGAGATGGAAATAGATCATGAAATACAGAAACCGAGATGATTTCCAAGTCACACAGCCACTTACAGCGTGAAGGAACACTCGGCGACGTGCGGCAATGTCAGACAGTCAGAAGTGGAAGGGATGGTGAATAGTGATAAGATAATTCAGAGTGTGTAAGACATCTAAGACCGGCAGCAGACTTGTTCACATTTAACAAGCAGGCTTCAGGCGAGGGAAGGGGAAAATGTCG